>NC_133410.1:9395000-10645000 GCF_049350105.2 Macaca mulatta | reverse complement strand
TAAGAAGTGAGTCTTGAAATTCCAGGTGCAGGTAAAGGTGTCTGGAATGTGACATTCTCATTCAGAGTGCAAATTGATGCAACCACTTTTGAGAATGATCTGGTGATATTTAGTAAACTTGAAAATGTACAATCTTTACTATGATCGTTAATTTTATGTACGAACTTGATTAGGCTTAGGGATGCCCATATAGCTGGTTCAACATTATTTCTGGGTGTGTCTGTAAGGGTGTTCTGGAAGGGATTAGCAAATGAATCAGTGGACAGAGCCAAGAAGCTCTGCCCTCACTCATGTGGATGGACCTCATGGTATCTATTGAGGTCAGACTAAAAACTCAGAGAAAGAACAAAAGCTCAGAAAAAAGGAAAAATTTCTATCTCTTCTTGAGCTGGGTCATCCATCCTCTCTTGCCCTTGGACCAGGACATCTCCTGCCCTTGGTCCTGCCCTTGGTCCTGCCCTTGGACCAGGACACCAGTGGTCCTGGTCTTTGGGCCTTGAACTTAAGCCAGGACTCACATCACTGGCACCTAGTTTGTGGACCTTCAAACTTGGATTAGGATTACCTTAGTTCTCAAGTCTTCAGGTTTGGACTGGAACTACACCACAAGCTTTGGTGGGTCTCTAGTTTATAGATGAGAGAACATGGAATTTCTCAGCCTTCAAAATTGAGTGAGCCAATGCCCCATAATGAATCTTTTTCTATGCATCATATATGTCCTATTGGTTCTGTTTCTGTAGAGAACCTTGATTAATACATTTATCAATTTCACTTTTCCACTTCCACATATATACTCAAGAAAGAAACTCATGCTCACATGCATACCATGACTTACAAAAAGGTTCATTGCAGCATTTTTATAAAAGCAATGAATTATAAACAAAATCTAAACGTCCATCAATGGGGTATGATTAAATAAACTGAGGGATATTCATATGAGAGAATAATATATATACTTAAAGTAAATGAAATAATTAAACTTGTTTCAGGATGGAAAGATATAAAATACACAATATTGAGTGAAAAAACAAAACGGTGAATAAAATGTGATGCCATATTATAAATATTAAGGCTATATATTGTGTGTATACACATACTATGTTGTAATAATAAAAACCATGGACAGGGTGGACATACAACAGATCGATGATACTGCTCTCTATCATGGTAAATAAAGGTGATAGGGAGAGCAATGAGACGAGGAAAATATATGGGATGGAAACAGCATTTGTTAAAGAGATCAACAGAATTATTACAGCTAACATTTTAAAACTATGAAAAGACTATGATAAAACGTTAACACTTGCTAATAATGAGTGGTGAACAATTAGGTATATTTTAGGCTATTCCTTAAATTGCCCGTCTGAGTTTTACCTCCCTGCTTCCAGACAGCATTCTACCCTTTCCCATCTCAGAATGGTAGAATGTTCTTACCAACTGGGCAACACATTTCCTTTTTCTCTTTCAAAAAATAATTTTACAAACTTTTATTTAAAGAGAACAGATACTCCAAGGTGGTGGAAAATAGTAAGTGAGGAACACTGAGGATCCAGACTAATGTTTCTCGAAGTGTGGCCCATGGACTAACAGTATCAGCATTTCCTGGGAATTTGATGGAAATGCAAATATTTAGTCACAAGTAAAACCTACTCAACCAGAATCTCTGGAAGTGCAGCTCAGCAGTCTCAGTTTTAAAGTTTCTGGGTCATTCTGATACATGCTTTTGTTTGAGAACCACTGTGCTAGGGAAAGAGTAGATAATTTTGACTTAATAAGACTGGTAGTAAATATTTTAGGTTTCATTGACCAAAAGCCAAAGGGATCAGAACATACCCATTGAAAAGAGAGAGCAAGCAGGAATTGTTAAGGTACAGCACCCCTGCCACTGGTAAAAGGGGCTCATTCACATCTGGAAGCAAATTAGATTAGCAGTTATTATTTCTGGGGTGCAGAGCTCAGAGGGTTTGGGCGGTGGCTTTCCTTCCTCCCACTGAAATCTTTCTTTAAAAAAACTAAGTGTAGATATACAATGCAGTCAAGAGACTCAAACAGGGACAGAGATGATGACATTGAACATCTTAGTTGTTCTGTGGTTGCGATGTTTAGTTTTCCTGAGACCCACGATCCTGGAAAATAGCAAGGCTTAAGATATCTCCCCACCCTCTTTTGTGTTAGGAAAGGATTTACTGCAAAGAACTACACTTCTCCAAACAACTTAGGCGAGACTCAGAGACCACTCTCCAACTCTTGCTTATTGATGACAAGCCAGATATAGACACTTCAAATGCCCACTTAGCCTCATAAATGATTAGCTGAAATTTGGTACTAATCTGCTACACACAAATTCACAATCTATGACAATCTGCAAACCCACACTCTTCTGTCATGTAAACTTTCTATTACAATAGAATGTTAGAGGTCTAAAAGGATTCTTAACTTTGCATTCCTAAAATTCAGAAAGACTAAAGATTTCATCTGAGTTTGTATAAGTTTCTTGTTGTGATTATACCTTTCTCTGGGGAAAATATTCAGAGGTTTCCTTAGATTCTCACAGATTTTTCAGAACACTTGTAGAGATTGGGAGACTTTCAGAAATGGCAAACTAAGAAATCGGGCAGATGCTCTCCCCAGCAAAGCAAAAACTTAAATAGTAAAAAGTATTTTTAAATATCACTTAAAATCTCTGAACTTGTCCAAAGGGCATATAGCAAATGGCAAAATATCCAATCAAGACGATCTACTAAATCATGGTAAGAAAACCAGGAGTTTATGACATTGGGAAAATGAATAAAATCAGCAGTGAAAGGGGGCCATTATTACTGAGCTAGTATCGAGATTTATCAAGTAACTGAAAATGGAACTACCATCCATCCAAGCAACCCCACAACTAGGTATCTACCCAAAGGAAAAGAAATCATTATGTAAAAAAGACACCTGCGCTCATATGTTTATTGCAGCACTACTCACAATGGCCAAGTCATGAAACTGACCTAAAGATCCATCAGTGGATGACTGGATAAAGAAAATATGGTATGTATACACCATGGAACACTTAGCAGCCATAAATATAGAATGAAATCATGTCTTTTGCAGCAACATGGATGGACCTGGAGGTGATTATCCTGAGTGAAATAACTCAGAAAATCAAAACCTACGTTTCCTAACTTATAAGTGGGAGCTAAGGACTGAGTACACGTGCACATAAAGACGGAAATAATAGACACTGGGGGCCCCAAAAGGGGGATAGCAGGAAGGGAGTAAGGGTTGAAAAATTAGCTATAGGGAACAATATTCATTGTTTGGGTGATGAGTACACTAGAAGCCCAAACCACACCATTATGCAATAGATCTATGTAACAAACCTGTATATGTACCGTTGAATCTATAGTTTTTTTAAAATAAAAATAATTATTAGGGTCCTACATAAAAACTGAAACAACAAATTAGGTAGCTCAGATGAAATGGACAATTCCTAGAAAGACACAAATTACTAAACTTATTCAAGAATAAATATAAGATTATAATAAATGATACAAGTGGAAAAATTGAATTAGTAATTCTATAAACTTTCCATTACAAGGAAACCCTAGACCCAGTTTGTGTCACTTCACTTCCACCAAACAAAGATGTAAAATGATTCTTCAGAAACTCTTCCATGAAATAGAAGAGGAAGAAGTACTTCTCAACTCATTCTATGAGGCCAATATTATCCTAAAAAACAAAACAGAAAATAGTATCACAAGAAAATTGCCTGCCAACATTCCTTATGGGCATACGTACAAATATCCTCAACAAAATACTCGGCAACCGAATTCAGCAACATCAAAAGTAAATAAATAAATAAGGAGGTTAAGTCATGATCAAGTAGAACTTATCCCCGGAATGCAAGTTTGGTTTAACTTCTGCAAATTAATGAATATAATTTACCATATTAATAGAATAAAGTATAAAAAAATGGTCATTTCAATAGGTATAGAAAAAAAATGGAAAAATGTGATACCCTTTCATGATAAAAACACTCAACAAACTAGAAATGGAAGGGAATTCCCTTAACCTTCTAAAAGGTGTCTATGAGAAATTCAGATAATATCATACTTAATGGTGAAAGAATGAATGCTTTCCCCTTAAGATTAGGTACAAGACCAAGACAAATATATCTGCTTCCATGACTTTGATTCATCATAATACTGGGGTTTATAGCCAGGGCCATTAGTCAATAAAACGAAATTTAAGTTACCCACATTGAAGAGGAATAAGTAAAATTATCCTTTCTAAAAATGGCGTGGCTTTGTATATAAAAAGTTCTCAGAAATCCATTGGCAAAAAAATAGAACTAATAAACTCGTTCAGCAAAGTTTCAGGATATAAGATCAAAATGCAAATATTAATTGAATTTTACACATAAAAAATGAGCATTTTGATATAAAATTAATAAAATAATTCAATTTACAGTGGCATACAAAATAAAATATTCAAGCACAAATTTAATATAATAATAATAGTGTTTTTGTTTTTTTTTTTTTAAACACAGGGTGTCGCTCTTTCACCCAGGCTGGAGTGCAGTGGCACAATCATGGCTTACTGCAGTTTTGACTGCCTGGGCTCAAGTGATTCTCCCACCTCCATGCCCTGTGTATGTGGGACTACAAGTGTGTGCCACCATGTTCAGCTAATTAATTTTTTCTTTTTCTTTTTTTTCTTTCTTTTCTTTTCTTTTTTTTTTTTTTGTGTGTGTATGTAGAGACAGAATCTCGCTATGTTGCCTAGGCTGGTCTCAAACTACTGTGCTAAAGTGATCCTCCTACCTCAGCCTCCCCAAGTTCTGGAATTACAGGCATGAGCCACTACACCCAGCAAAATTACCAGTAGATGCAAAATTTTTGTATAAAAACAACAAAATATCATTGGTAGAAATTAAAGACCTACATAAATAGAATAACATCACATTATCATGGAATAAAAGACTTAATATTGTTAAGATGGCAACACTCCCAAATTGGTCTACACATGCAACACAATTCTTGCTGCCTTTTTTTTTTTTTAGAAATTGACAAATTTTTCCTAAAATTATTAGGAAATTCCAAAGTACCACAAATAGCCAAAACAAAGAACAAAGTTAAAGAAAAAAAGTTGGCAAACTTGCTTCCAACTTTCTGACTGATAAACAATACAAAGGTACAGTAATCTAGACAGCGTAGTGCTGGCATTAGTATAAATAGATCGATCAATGGAATGGAATTGAGAGTACAGAAATAGTTCCTTACATTTATGCTCAATTGATTTTCAAAGAAGTTGCCAAAAAATTTAACGGAGAAAGAAGAGACTTTTCAATAGATGGTGCTAGAACACACACCAAAGAATTAAGTCAGACCCTGACCTCACACCATTCATAAAAATTAACTGAAAATTGATGTGTTTATTTAGAGACAGGGTCTGGCGTTGTCACCCAGGCTGAAGTGCAGTGGTGTGATCACAGCTCACTGCAGGCTCAACCTCCCAGGCTCAACTGGTCCTCCCACTTCAGCCTCCCTAGTAGTTGGAACCAGAGGCACACGCCACCACAGCCAGCTAATTTTTGTATTTTTTGTAGAGACAGGTTTTGCCATGTTGCTCAAGCTGGTCTCAAATTCCTGGGCTCAGGTGATCTGTCCACTTTGGCCTTCCAAATTGCTGGAATTACAGGCATAAGCCACTGTTCCCAGCCTAACATAAATTTATTGTAGACCTAACTGGAAAAACAAACACCATAAAATTATTAGGATAAAACAGGCATAAATCTTCATGACTCTTTTTAAAAGTAAAAACTTTTGCACTGCAAACAATACTATTAAGAAATGAAAAGCAACTAGCAAAATGGGAGAAAATATTAACAAACCACATAACTCCTTAGGACTTTTAAGTAGAAAAATGTAAAAGATGTATACAACTCAATCATAAAAAGACAATTCAATTATAGGAGAAAAAATTTAAATTTCTTCAAAGAATGCACACAAATAGTCAATGAGCAAATGAAAAGCTTCTTAACATCGTACGCTGTTAAACACGCAAGTAAAAACAATAGCGATATCACTTTATACCAATCGACTGGTTCTAATAAAAAAAAAAAACCCACATGATTACAAGTGTTTTGTAAGGTTGTGGAGGAATTGTAACCCTCATATATTTTTGGTGGAAATGTAAAATGATACAGTCACTTTGAAGAATAGTTTGACAGTGCCTCAAATTATTTAACATAGAGTTATATGACCCAGCAATTTACTCCTATGTATACATTCAAGAGAATGGAAAACAGATATCCACAAAAACTTGTAAACACTGTTCACAGGAGAACTATTCATAATAATCAAAGAGTGGGAACAATGCAAATGTTCATCAGTTAATGAATGAACATATAAAATGTGGTATATCTATTTAGTGGGATATTATTTGGCCATAAGAAGAAATTATTTGGTAAAACATGTTAGGAAATGAATGAACCTAGAAAAGATTATGCTAAGTAAAAGCAATCACAAAAGACTCAAATATTGTATTATTCCATTTCTGTGAAACATCCAGAATTAGCAAATCAATAGAGACAGAAAATAGATTAGTGGTTACCTAAAGCTGAGTGGGAGGAGAAAGTGTGAAATGATTGTTAATGGATATGAGATTTATTTTACAGGGGAAAAGTGTCCTGAAATTTATACAGATGTTCCTGGACTTATGATGGAATTAAATTGCAATAAACCCATCATAAGTCAAAAGCACATTTAATACCCTGACAAACCCATCATAAAGTTGAAAAATGGTCAGTGGAACAATCCTAAGTTGAGGACTGTCTGTATTGTGGTAATGGTTGTGTAGCACTGCACATATTCTAAAATATGTTGAATTATACACTTTAAATAAGTTAATTGTATCCTATGCAAATTATATTTCAGTAAAACTGTTAATAAGAAGTTGTAGTTAGTGGCTACCACGGATCATAGATCATAATGAAAAATGGCAGATAAGCAGTCCTGTCTCAAAACAACGGCGGATTAGGAAAGTTTAGTCGTTTGTATACTTTATAATAAACCAAATACAAGTTCAGCAGACTTCTAACATCCTGCACACTCTTTCATCCCCAAGCTTGATTTACCCCAAATGTCACTCTTCTCATGGGGTATTTAGAGTCTTGCCATTTCAGAGGTATTTTTTTTTCTTCCCATTTTGCCTCAGAACTATCCTTTACAAACACAAAGCATGACATCATATATAGAGTTGTTCACATTCCCTACCAGGTGGGAATCAATCATGCCATATGTAGTTTTGTTTCACTTGTATCCACCAAGAACATAGCAGCTTCTCAGTAAATGCTTGTGCAAAAACAGGTAAATAAAGTCCTCCATCAGTGGTTGAAAATTTGTGTACAATCAGCTACCATTAGACAGAAAACATACTTTGCTTCATGTACATAGATGTTTACCAAAGTAAACTGGTTGCCAACATTTAAATGTTGGGCATTTCCTCATAAAAACCCACATTTCTAGGCTCTTGAAAATTTGAAAAAAAATTGGACTTCTAGTCCCACACGGTAGCAGTCAATGGAATAATTGCTGTATCCTAATTTGCCACAGCCCCCACCATTCTTGTCTATACATTCATGCATTTTCATTTACTTATAACATTTACATTGCTTCCTGGTCTACGCACACATTTGATATTATGTGATTTCTGTGTTAACCTGTAACACATTATACAACTTTCAATGAAAAAAATCATTCTATTTTTGTTCTCTTGAAATTGCCTTAGGACTAAGACTGCCATTACAATGGCCCCAGAGCTTCCAGATGACGTGTAAGTGAAACAAGTGGATGAGTCATCAGAACCTCTGTGCCTGTCATTCACTCCAGTATCAGTGTTTTAAGGTGCACCTTCCAGCATGAACCTTCTGAGTCACTGCTTAGAAAGTCTGTGGTTACCAAATTATATAGTAAATAATTTATCTTATTTTTCTCACATCAGTAAAATTACCATAATTTTGTTTTCCTTTTCTGTTTATTAATATCTCTGGGTTCCACTTGCAAGTCCAGAAAACTTTCTCAGGAAGCAGGCTACCTCTGAAGCCATTCTCCTTCCTGTCCTGTTCAGAAATTCCTGCTCTTCAAGTGGACTCATTTCCTTTCTGCCACTGCACCTGTTACTCAACCACCTTATATGCAGAAAGATAAGAAGGGTGACCCCACCTTCTTATCACCATTTAAGTGTTCAAGTACTATGTGTACACTGATGGCTTCAAACTGTGCATTTGTATCTCAACCTCTCCCCTCAGCATCCAAGGCACACATCCAGTGTTGATGTTTAATCTTAATTTTGATATCCCATGGGCATCTCAAATTTGAGGTTTTGTTACCATTATCCACTCCACACATATGGTCCTCCTGTAGTCTTTCCAAACTCAAACTGGCAACCCCATTCCAGCCTAAGCAACTTCCAGCTGCCTTAGAGGCACAAAACTCTGCAGCCTCCTGTGATTCCTCTCTTGCTCTCACTCCCCACATCTTGCTCATCAGCAAACTCTACTTGCTCCTTCAAAATGTATCTGAATTTCCCACCTCCACTCCCAACTCCTGGTCCATGCCAGCCTCTTCTCTTAACACTGCAAGAGCCTCTACAGTGTCTTTCTGCTTCTGGCCTGCTCCCACATCCCTTTCAGTGTGTTCTCAAAATACCCATCTGAGAAATTCTCATGAAATATGTCGCATCTCACTCCTCATGCGCTGGCTTTTCCATTTACTCCAGACTGCAAGCCAACAACCTTGCAGTGGCCTCAAGGCCGGAGATGATCCAGACATATATCCTCTCTCCAGACTTTTCCGTGTCCTGTTCCCCAACTTCCACTCCGCTGAGTGGGACTCCTGATAACCATGGAATGTTCTTTTCTCAGATGTCTGTGTGACTAGTTCTATGTCTCTTTATTCAAATTCTGCTTTCTCTATTAGGGTTCCATAGCTACCTCTTTAAAATTATTCCTCCCGTACTTACTTCTGATCCTCCTTACCTAATTTACTTTTTGGCTTAGCAGTTGTCACCATCTTTATATTTTGTACTATATATTATATACATCCTATACATACACACATGCATATGTGTATACTTATATAATTTTACATAAATTTATAAAATTATATAGAAACATTTATATTTTTATTTCTATTAACAAATTATATATAAAAGCATATATTTACTTTTATGTATTTTATTTGTTCATATATGTTTTCAGATTCACTACATTTTGCTTATTCAATGAGTGTAAATTCAACGTCTATCTCACTTGCCAGAATATGTAATCTCTGTGAAGACAGATACATGTATTGGTTGTGTTTCCAGCTGAATTTCCAAGGCTGAGAAAAGATCTGGCACTAAGGCGGCTCTCAAGAAATTGAATGAGCCACTTCAGCCACATCCCATTGGCTAGAAGCCTGTTGCAGGGACCCTGATCTAACTGCGGGGTACCCTGGGAAGTGCAGAGGGACAGAGAGAGGTGCTGAGCTCCAGTCATCTCTGTCATTTATAGGACATGAGAATAATCAGTGCTGGTCCAACCTACCACCCGTACTGCATGTCCAGTGCTATGCTGCCACATCCCACTTGCATTCTAGATCATTCCTTTCAGTAACTTGTACTTTTCTGCCCTTCATTTTCACCTATCTTGGAGGCTCTCTAAGGCTGGGCTTGCATTTGCCATTTTTGTTCCTAACTCAAGCCACCTTCCAGTCAGGGGAGAGGTGGTGCTGGTAAGAAATGCCTGAGGAGACAGCCTTTCCTTCCTCTATTGTGAGGGAAAGTACCACTTCCTTCTTTAAATAAAGGCAAATTAATTTATTATTAGAAATTTGAAAACTTTCCAGCCGTGCGCGCGAGCGCGCGCACACACACACACACACACACACACACACACACCCTTTTAAAATGCTCCATGTGCTTTATCCCACCTCAAGACTTCCTCAAGCTTGAAACTACCTTAATCCACATCCTGCCTTTAAAATAATAGATTTGCCTGAGACACACTGAACTAGAAATTCACCAGTGTGGCAGAGTACAGACAATAAGAGGCCAGACACTCCGAAAATTAGAAAAAATTTCCATACAAAGAGTTGAAAGGAGAAAAAATACATATTTTTTTTCTGGACACATTTATTACATCCCAGTAATTCCAAGTTCCAAGACAGTGAAAACTTCACCCTTATGTCACTCTACAGAGCCTAACACAGTGCCTGACTCACAGGAGAAGCATCGTATTTACTTGCTGAATGATTGAGATGAATGCTGGTCTGTGTGCTTGGTTCCATATCTATATATTCAGAATCTGATTCATCTGTGAAGCTTATTATCATTCTATTCTTCTAATAAGAAAACAAGAATTCCCAGAGGCAGAGTAACTGGCCCAGCATTGCACAGGGAGTAAGGAATAGAGTTGGGAATGGAGTTCTGTTCACTAAATGTTAATTCTTTTTCACCTTCTTTACCACTTACAGCCAAATTTTCTTACTTTTTTCGACGACATCCCACTGTTTAGTAAGTTAGTGTGAGCTCATGGCCAATGCCTATGAGAAGCTTTGCTTGGAGACAGCCAGCACAGAGCAATCAGCTGCATTTGGAATGCATTGTTCTGAACTGATACAATGAGTTAATTAGAGTTAGTAGGGCCCTCTGATGCCTTCACACAAAGTATGGAAGGAGAGGTCTGGAGATCCTGTGCCTGTTCTGTTAGAAAAAGAGAAGTAGGGACCTACACAGATGTCTCCTACACAGCCACAGTCACCGATCTACATGTGCTTATCTATAGGGAGATTGATAATTATTATGTTAATCAAAGTAGCCAGCTTTGATCTCCCACTTAGTGCCTGCCAGCCATTATGAATTCAGTCTTTTGTCTCACTTAGTCCTCATATAGCAGTTAAATGACTTGCTCATGGACACACATATCAAGGTGTTCAAGTAGGAATAGCAGTCATTCCAGATATATCTAATGACAGGCACTGATACTTTCACCTCGATGCTGGAAACTATGCATGGACATCAATGTATGCAAACAGACAAACACACAGACTCACGTGCAGACATTCTGCAAGCATGAAATATTTGAAGGCTGTCTCAGCAGATCGGAGGGCTCTGCACGTTAAGAAAGAAGACTCATTGGTTTCTAATACCCCATTTCAGTCCCAAAACAGTGCTCAGAATGGAGACCCAGAGGTGTGGCAGGGAAGAAAGAGCACCGGCAAAGTAGAAATTCGTACCTTGTAATTTGACTGTAAGTCACCCTTCAACTAATACCTAATGTACACAGCTTCCTATGAAACAATTTCCTTATTAATGTCCCTATTTCCTCCCTCTTTTATTTATTCTACTCATTTTCCAGTGGTAGAGAAGGTGAGAAGGAATTAACATTTAGTGAACATCTATTGTCATCTGAGGATTTACATACTATCTCATTTAAGAGCCTTTGGGAAATATGTACGATTGTCCCCATTTTACAGATTAAGGGACTGAGATTCCAAGCAGAAACTCTCTGGAAATCACATATCTAGTAAACGGCAGAGAAGAAAGAGAAGGCAGGTATCTGTGCCTCTAGAACCTATGCACTTTCTCTTACACTTTGTAAATTTCTCAACTAAGATTGATTGACTTCTGACTGTATTTCCGCACTGTTCAAAGTTCTTGACCTGAAGTCATGGCATCTCGTCCTCATAAAATCCTCCAAGGTGGTTTATGTTATTTAAAACACGGCGACAATGAGGATTAGGTTGCTAAAGTGATTTAACAAACATCATGCAGCTGGAAACTGTAGAGCCAGAATTCAGGCAGGCTGATTCCAGCTCCCGGGATCTCATACATTATGATATGCTCCCTCCAGAATCGTGTATGTGTGCTATACGTAGCACAGTTAGCAGCCGAAGAAAGAGACTAGCTCAGAGCAACATTTACTTCCACACTCTCAGTATATCAAAGGAGCTGTTTCTCTGGAGGAAAGAAACCCAACTATGTCTGAAAATATGTGTTTGTGTCCATATCTGTTTTTTTTGCATTTGAGACAGCCGAATTAAACATAACCCTGAATAAATGCCATGTTAGGACAAGCATGTTTTGGGGAGGGAAATAATTTATTAGTTGCTGCTAAGCCTGTCTTTCGCTCAATGGTTTCCTACATCTGTGTGGATTCAAGTCAGGAGTTATTCCAGAACATTGTTTGTCATGTAGATAAACCGTTGGCAATATATTTGTTATATGCTCAGCTCCATGCATGATGCCTAAATGCTTTACATCCTTGTTGATATTAAATTGAACTAAGGAGGTTCTACTTTAACCGTAACAACAATTTCCTTTTATGACTATTAAGAAGAGATTATCTGGGGCCAAGCTAGGGAATATTCGAGCAAGAGATTCCTCCAAGAACAGAATTCTAAAAGAAGTCAGCTTTGGGGCTTGTCCAATGGAGAGAGTGTTACCAGAAGATCTTATTCAAGTATAACTCATCCAGAAAAGCTAAGCCAAAATCAGGATGGAGGGAGACAGAAGCAAATGTAATGGATAAGAACAACATTCGAGTACAAAACTTGGTAAGGTTAGAGAGACGTGGGACTGGGGTTATTTAGATGACAAATATTTTCTAGGAGATAATCATTAAAAAAAGGTAAATGGAACAGGAAGAAGCAGGAGAGCATAAAACAGAGGTTGTTGAGCACTGGCATACCTTTGGAAAATACAGATTGACAGAATTCAGCCTGTACAGTTGCTGTGTTGAAAAAGCACCAAGAGGATGTGAAGACCCTGTACAGGTTGTCTTGGGTGAGGGATTGCCTGGCACTGGGAAATATTCAGCTTGTGCCAGTTGCAACAGAAGCCTTCTTAGCAACTTCTCTCTGAAGCAACACAGCTTGGAGTGATCCCGAAGATAGGGATTGGAAGAAAGTAAGGCGGGGAAAACAGTGAGGGAGAAGGAATTAGACAAAGAGGGACTTGATCAGCCATGTGCAGCCAAACAATCTTCCCCTTTTGATCCAATAAAGGACAGGAACTTAGTTTGTCATGAGCAGGAATGACTCATAGTCATTGCTAGATAAGAGCTGTTCATTTTTATTCATCATGTCTTTAGCCTGAACAAGCCTCTCTTTAAGTTGTTGTTCATAAGGTAGTAATTACAATGTCCTCTACAACTCAATGATGGAATCAATGGCTACGCTGGTAAGAAACATCATTGCTTTATGTCTTTTTAATGCTGCCTACTTTATTAACATAGAGAAGCTTAGTGATTACAAGCACTGACCCTAGAGTGAAATGACCAGGATATAAATCCTCGTTCACATGCTGTGTGATCTTAGAAAAGTAGCTCTTTCTTTCTGAGCTCCTGTTTTCATCTCAGTAAAACAAAGAATAAATATGAGAATCAGAGTGCTGTAGTAAAGGTTAAAATGTGTTAGTTATATACGTAGAGCACAGCGCATTGCATTTGATATGTTAAGCATTGAATAAATGATAGGAAGCCTTCATATTGTAAGACGGGCTGTGAAAGTATCACCAAAGGTACTTTGCATTGTTGTTTTATTGTTAATGATGATGATGGTGACTGGTTTCTTTGTTCCCTTCGGTCCGCTAGTGGAAAAAAGTTATATCCTATAGAAGGTAAAAAAAAAATGTTGGCAAAATCACACATAGTGTTTACTATGGGTCAAGAATGATTCTATATTTCAGGTATTTAATTTTTACAAGCCACCAAGGGGGAGGGGGCATGGTCAAAGTAGTGTCAATATCCCCAGGACTGACCAAAGAGCCAAACTCACAAAAATATCAGCGTCTTTCTCAAGAGTTGGAAGTCATTTAAATAAGACCATGTCTGAAGGTAAATATTTGTCTTATAGAGCTATAAAATTGTATTTACATATCACTCAATACAGTATGATGTTTCAAAAAGTATATAATATTAACTTACTTTATTGACCCCTTTCATTTTTAAAAGTGTCCAGTTTGCACAATAATTATATAGTCACATACATTATGACTTTTTTTTTTTTTTACAAATAAATCCAGTTGGTTTGCAATAAAAGTGACACACTGTAAAAGCTCTAAATGAGGCAGAAGTAGACTGTTAGCAGCAAGGGAAAGGGGTACAATTCTGATTCAATGATCTAGTCACAAATTTGGTTTTGAGTTTTCTAACAGTCATAGCAAAAATATTATATGGCCTGTGGTGTGCTACTCATTCACAAAAACAAAAGAAGTATAGATATTAAGTTTTTTCTAAAAGCAATTTTATACTTGAGAACTCCTACAGGAGACAGAGAACAATGGATGATGAAGAGTGGTAGGTCAAGCCATGATTAGTATATTTGAGCATGCTGTTCCCCTCTGCTGCTAATTTTTGGAATGTGTGAAAATGATAAATGGAAGGAATGGGATGTGAAAATCTATTTCTATCATGTTTGCTGGTGAGATATATAGAGATACATCTATATAAATATATAGGTATGTTTAAAATATATATTGAAGTATCAAGGAAGTTGTTGCATGGCCTTATCAAAGTTAATTTACAACACTACAGTAAAGTGAAGTTTCATCCTAAGGAAAAAAGTATATAGAACAGTAAACTAGATTTAGAAGGGAGAACAACAATTGTAACAAAAACCAGCCTTAATCCCAGAAGAACCATGGGTGTGTCAGTATCACACAGTGACTGTCCTCTACATCTGATCTGTACATATTTCTATCAAGTATGTTATACCAAGTCCTTGAATGACTCAGGCAAAATTTGAAACCCATCTTAAACATCCATCACTGAAATTCAATTCAGCAATTCAAATGAATTCATTAGACCTATATTCATCAGGACAGACCTTTAAAAACATCACATGAATGAAATCAAAGCTAATTACAGAAAGACAAAACTCATATGATAATATTTGTATAAAATATTGAAAACGTCAATATATTGTTAATGAATTAAAGCTTTACTATTTGACTGGTAAGTTACAAATCAAGGTCGTCCTATTAATTGTCTTCTGGAAAGAAGGGTGTGATCTGAGATGGACTGGGCAGCAAGCATCAACGGTACAATAATGTTATTTTATTAATAACAATGTGTGAAACAGATATTATAAGATGCTAATACCTGTTAATTATAAATGGCAAGCACACAGATGGTTGTTAAATTATTCTCTTTTTGCTTCTGTATTGTGCAGTATTTGCTTTTAAAAATAAATCAAAACATACCTATTTAATATATTCATATTGAGAGCCAAGCACACCTGCTCTGGGATTCCTGAGCAGTTTGTGGGAACACAGACTTAAGGTATGAGAGGTGTTCCTCCGTCTGTCACAAACTACACTGCTTTGGCTACCCTAAGGCCCAGAGCAGTCCCTAGGAAGGACCCTGGGTGACTGGCATAATGAGATGCACACTGCGGAAGTGGAAGTCTGAGTCTGTGTCTGACCCTCCATTTAGATGCCCAGAAATATTTCTAGGCACTTTTAACATAGCCTGGGTTCCTCTTTTGACTGCACTGTAGACTGACATTTTCTGGAAACTTCCTTTAGCGATCTATAGAATAATGGATAAAGATTGTTCCAACCTGAGTGTTGGACACTTGGTAAGCCCTCAGTAAATTCGTCTAAGCAGCAATTGTTAACGATACCTAGATTTCCCTTATCTGAACTCAAACCATCTTATCAACGAGAACATACATCAAGGTTGTCCAACCTGCAGCCCAGGGGCCACATGCAGCCCAGTACAGCTTTGAATGCAGCCCAACACAAATTCATAAACTTTCTTAAAACATTATGAGGTTTTTTGCACTTTTTACTTTTAGTTCATCAGTTATTGTTAGTATTCATGTATTTTATGTGTGGCCCAAGACAATTCTTCTTCTTCCAGTGTGACCCGGGGAAGCCAAAAAATTGGACACTCCTGATATACATGTTGAGAAATTCAAGTCCTAAGGTCATCACTACTTTTTTGAAGAAAAATGATTTGTGGGATGAAGATTCTCACACTCAACAGGTAAGATGTACATCTACCAATAATACGGATGTATGTGAGCCTGCTATCTTCTCCTTGAAGAATCTCCATTATTAAATTGTCTCCATTGTTACATTTGTTAACCTGGCTAACTTTTGCTCATTCTTCAAAGCTTATGTTATCAGTTCCAGGAAGCTCCATTTCTTCTACCAGCACTCCCAGGTTTGGTTACAGCCCCCAAAATACCCTGGGCACATCTCTTTTTAAATATTCATCAGGTGGCTTTTGTTTTATTTTGGTAGTGAAAATGTAAGAGAAAACTTTCTGTTTTTTGAGTAGTAATGTATTTTCCCAATGCTGACGTTGTACCATGTATCTGTTGATTGTATTGCATTATCTTTCAACTTTACGTAGAGTTAAAGAAAACTCCCATCGCATATGCTGAGTAGATCTAGCTACAGAAAGTCTGGCTTGCTTACACTTTTTTTTTTTCTTTTTCTGGAGACAGAGTCTCGCTCTGTCTCCCAAGCTGGAGTGCAGTGGCGCAATCTTGGCTCGCTGCAAACTTTGCCTCCCAGATTCAAGTATTTCTCATGGCTCAGCTTCCTGAGTAACTGGGACTAGGGGTGCCTGCCACCATACCCGGCTAACTTTTGTGTGTGTGTGTGTATTTTTAGTAGAGGCGGAAATTCACCATGTTGGCCAGGCTGGTCTCAAACTCCTCACCTTAAGTGATCTGCCTGCCTCAGCCTCCCAAAGTGCTGGGATTACAGGCACGAGCCACCGCACCCAGCCTGCTTACACTTCTATGTAAGGAAACAACCCCAGCCTCTGTTGTCCAGTGGCTATGGCTGACAGGCTCAGGAGTGGTCAGCTAACAAAAAGACAACCTGCTCTTAGGGTGACCTCTGGCCTAGGGCCAGAACTGACACTTATTGTAGTTAGCATTTTTTTTATAGCTCAACAGGTACCATGTACTAGGCTGAGCACTTCCCATACATTTCCTGGTTTATTCCTCACAACAATCCAATGGGAGCAAAAACTATAATTCTCCCTATAGGGCTATGAGAAAATTAAGATTCTGAGAGTTTAGCAACTTGCTTAAGGTCAGAGATTTAAGAAGTGCTGGAACTAGATTATTATCTGAAGTCTGTGGGACTCCAAAGTTAAATTCTTGTGGCCTGGTGTGTAAAAGATAAGTCTTGACATCAAATTCCTCTCTCACAAATGTGGAATTGGTCAACATGGAGAGATCATAGTCATTATAATTGGGTCAGAAGTTAAGAGGAAGTCTTATGTTAGAGCCCCATTCAGTGAGGCCATGGGAAGTCAGGAGAGAGTAGTTAAATCCATGCAAAGAAAGTTTGATGCCAGAGAGAGGAGAATGGAGAAGGTGTGCAGAAAGAGAAGTCATCAAGCCAGTGACAGATGACTATTAAGAGGTTCATGAGTTCCTCCAGCTGGGGGTCCTGGGTCCTGGGTCATTTTGGGACCTTAAGATTACTCTGTGTGTGTGTGTGTGTGTGTGTGTGTGTGTGTGTGTGTGGTCCTCCCAACCAAAAAATTCATCTTAAAATAGCCCAGAAGAGCATAGAGGAAATATATATTACATCATTGCATCTCATGTTTGCATGTCAGTGAGGTAGTTTTCACTGTCCAATATTTTACAAACAAGGAAATTGAGGCTCAGAAATATCAAGCCACTTGCTTAACATCATGGTTTGAACCTAGGCATGACTGCCTTTGGAATCTATCTTCACAGGTTCCAAAATGGCTTCTAAGAATGATCTAAAGACTAGGATAGCATGGTGTCACTGGCTGAGATAAATGCTGTGAGATGGGGTAGTTTGACATTTTTGCCTCTTACTTATGAATCAGGCTTGAAACGGATCCTTGAGAGACTCTGGTCACTATGGTTGACAAGAACTGGGCTCATTCAAGGGTGAGTGGGGCAAGTGTATGCAGGTGGTTTGTGCATATAAAAGCATGAAATTGTGTGGGTCTCTATGGAAGTGTCAATAAATGGACACGCCTGGATATTTCTGTGCATGAATATATGCGTGAACATATTTGTGCCAAACTATGGGAGTGTGTGTGTGTGTGTGTGTGTGTGTGTGTGTGTGTGTGTGTGTTTAATCTGTTAAGTTCTAGGGTACATGTGCACAATGTGCAGGTTTGTTACATATGTATACATGTGCCATGTTGGTGTGCTGCACCCATTAACTTGTCATTTACATTAAGTATATCTCCTAATGCTATCCCTCCCCCTTACCCCTTCCCCACAATAGGACCTGGTGTGTGATGCTCCCCTTTCTGTGTCCAAGTGATCTCATTGTTCAATTCCCACCTATGAGTGAGAACATACGGTGTTTGGTTTTCTGTTCTTGCGATAGTTTGCTGAGAATGATGGTTTCCAGCTGCATCCATGTTCCTACAAAGGACACAAACTCATCCTTTTTTATGGCTGCATAGTATTCCATGGTGTATGTGTGCCACATTTTCTTAATCCAGTCTGTCACTGTTGGACATTTGGGTTGATTCCAAGTCTTTGCTATTATGAATAGTGCCACAATAAACATACGTGTGCATGTGTCTTTATAACAGCATGACTTGTAATCCTTTGGGTATATCCCCAGTAATGGGATGGCTGAGTCAAATGGTATTTCTAGTTCTAGATCCTTGAGGAATTGCCACACTGTTTTCCACAATGGTTGAACTAGCTTACAGTCCCACCAACAGTGTAAAAGTGTTCCTATTTCTCCACCTCCTCTCCAGCACCTGTTGTTTCCTGACTTTTTAATGATCGCCATTCTAACTGGTGTGAGATGGTATCTCATTGTGGTTTTGATTTGCATTTCTCTGATGGCAAGTGTGTGTGTGTGTTTTGATGCATAAAAGAAACTTTGTTATTAACAAAATCTATTGACAAAATAAAAATTCCCTGTCAGTTAGGCATTTGGCCTAAACCAGTTTCCCCAAGGTTTTGTTTTAATAGAATACATCAACTCTGTATTTGCCAAGATCTGAGCCTACACTAGATGGAAGAATTGCTTATTTCATTGACCTTGAGCTTTCTAGGGCTTTTTATCTTTTTGCTGATATGCTTAATTATAAAGAATTGAAAAAATTTCTAGGGATCCCACATGAACATCTAAATCATGAAATATAGCGGCATCACTAACATATACACAGTACTCTGTGGCTCACAAAGTACTTTCGCTTCTGTAATTTTATTTGACTCACATGACAAATCTGCGAAGGAGGCGTTTTTACATCACAGAAACTGAGGCTCAGGAACACGAAGCTATGCAGCCAATGGGACTCATTCAATGAGGGGTAAAAAGAGAATTCTAAGCCAGGTGTTCTTTATCCCAGCCTACCCTATTAAAAATGGGCCTCCAAAATGTTTTCTTATTTTACTCATTCTCTTCCCAGTAAACCCTCCTCTCTTCATTATTTTTAATTGGTTTCTGCCCAAGAGTTTTATGTGCCTTTTGGTAATGCACAGCTTCCTAGCCTTCATGTTGAGGAAGTCTCCCTCATCTCTTTATTTTGTCACTGTGGCCTAAAGATATGTCTTCAGCCTGCGTATAAACTCCTTTCAAGGCTCCCTCAGAGCTTTGCCTGGTTTCTATAAGACAGAGCGATGTTCTCAAACATGAGTAATATACAGATGCGTTCTGCAAAAACATACCTTCTCATGGATGCCACTCCCCTACCAAGTGTTGGCTGGATAATTTTATTGTAATGTAACAAATATGCATATACACAAACTCATTATAATCACCATAGGCTTATGGGTCTTATACTGGTATAAACCTAAAAATATTTACAAAAGTCATCACAAACAAAATTATAAGAGAATTATGATTCAAAAGATCAACATCAGATTCACATGCCCATGGATATGATTTTGCTAAAACTAAATGATCTGTTTGCTTTATGACTATAGTATTGAAGGCTTTGGCGATGTGTGTGTCTTTGTGTGTGTGTGTGTGTGTGTGTTGTCTTTATCACTTTGGTGTGAATAATTCAAATCTTTCAACATTTTCTTCCATTTGACTTATGACTGTGTGAGTTATAAAGTCATTTGGTTTTTATTTGAAGCAAATGTATTATTTTCCTATTAAATTTGACTTTGGTTCTTTTCCCACAATTAAAATCATGTTAGCTGATGGCAACACAATGAAAAGCACACAAACATGGGGAAGGAAATTACTCAGCAATATGTAGTTCCAGAGTACTACAAATGAGGTTATGAAGTCCTCTAAATCATCTAGAATAGATTAAAATTAATTTTTAAAGATTATTTTCAAATCCATCACTAAATTTTTATTTTATTTCCTCTTTTTATAGATGGAGGGCGTACAAATGCGTTTTGTTATGTGCCTATATTACACAGTGGTGACAGCTGGGTTTTTAATGCAGCCATCACCTACACAAGTGTATTTTTCTCCATTAAGTAACTTCTCTTTCCTCACCCTCTTCCTACCCTTCTAAGTCTCCAATGTCTATTACTCTACTCTATGTCCACAGGTATACATGATTTAGCTCCCAATTAATAAGTGAGAACACGTGATATTTGACTGTTTCTGAGTTATTTCACTTAAGGGAAAAATATTTTTAAAAAAATCTTTAGAGAGAACTCTAAAACAGCAATTGAATAAAAAACAGCTCTAGCAAAAGGAATATTGAGGTTTGTAGATTCCTATAGCCTAAAATAAGTTGGTTAAATGAGATGGAGCCTGCAGAGGGCACTTTCTAATAAATTAACATATGTCATATCCAAAATAGTCTTGTGACATAGCTATCTTTATTGCTTTTGCCTATCAGTTCCTGGGAAGTACAATAGCATATCTAATACCACAAAGCTACAAGACATCAGATCCAGGTCTGGAGCCAGTTTTTCTGACTTCAAGAGCATAGTATAGAGAAAAGGAGACTAGAGGAGAGGTTGTGTACACCTGCTTAGCAGAAAGCAAGAGGGAGCTGATAGGGAAGGCATTCCTGGGAACTCTTAGACCCTAAGTAAAGCTACAGACCAGAGACTTGTAAAGTCTCCTTCAAAATAAACTGATGTGATTGTCTTCCCAAGGCTTTGTCATATTCAGATGACCAGTTTCGACTCAGATATTGCCAAGGAAAGGGTTTCATGATGGGAAGCTGAGTATTAGGTTGGTGCAAAAGTAATTGCCATTTTGCCATTACATTCAATGGCAAAGCAGCAATTACTTTCGCACCAACCTAATAATTTGTACAGTAGACTCAGGTACAGGAAGCAAAAACAAACAGTAAAATCCAGAGGGATAAATATGACCTGGGTGAAACTCTTCAATGTAGGACATAGAAAGTAGGCTACTCAAGTCTACCTTGAGAAAAGATAAGCATGAGGAGGCATGGCTTCGGTCCCATTCTTGAACTGCCCAACTCTCCAGTGTAGAAATCCAGTAAAAGAAGGGCTCACATTTCAGAATGTAGGGGAAGGACCTCTGAATATTCACGTCTTTAAAAAGTGAAAGAGAACACTGGCAAAAACTGCCAAAAGCTGCCTTTTCAGGACGTAAGATGATAACAATCAAAGCAATATTTATTCAAGAAACACGGCTGAATCTCAGTAAGCACAGAACCTTGTAACCATTCCATGTGCCCTAATCTCATCAGTCTCCCAAGCTCCAAAGTAGTCACTAAAGCCAGAGATTTCCCACTGCAGTAGCCGTGAAGGTAGCAACATGCCTACGTGCCACTGGAGTGGGCAAAACTGGTGTGGACCTCTGAAAAGTCCTTCCCCAAAGGATCACCTCCATTTGATGGGTCTAGAGCTTGCTGAAAAGCTCCATTTTCAGAGTTAGTCTTTATTTGACATAACTCAAAGCTTGCTCAGCACTATCTACAGGTATTTGGCAAAAATAATCAGCCATGATCATTTAACATCACAGTTGCCACAGGAGCATTACCAGTTGTTACTAAGAAGAGTCTGATCAAAAAACTTAAAATTGAGTAGCTTGAAAACCTCACACATTTAATATCTTATGATTCTGGAGGTTAAAAGTTTGACACCAATCTCACTGGGCTAAATTGAAGGTGTTAGTTAGAAAGTTTCATTCCTTCTGTGGGCTATATGGGAGAAGGCATTTCCCTGCCTTTTCCTGCTGCCAGAGGCTGCCTGCAATGCTTGCCTCAGAATCCCCTCCTCCATCTCCAAATGAAATCAAGTTGCATCTCTTTGAAAACTCTTCCACAATCACATCTCTCTCTGACACTGCCTCCTTTCATTTTGAAGGACCCCACTACTGAGCCTGCTCCAATAATCCAGGATAATCTCCCGATTTTAAGGTCACTCAGCTAGCAACCTTGACTTCATCTGCAAACTTAGTTCCCCTTTGTCATGTTGTATAAATGACTCACGGGCTTGAGAAATTAGGATACGGACATCTTTATAGGGCTATTATTCTTCTCACTTCACCATTTGACCCAGCAATTTCATTCCTAGATATAGCCAAGATAACTGAAAACATATGCCCATTAAAAAAAATGTGTATAAGAATGCTCTAAGAAGCATTATTTATAATAGCCAATAAGTAGAAATTACCCAAATGTTCATGAACTATTGAGTGGATAAAATGTATTATATCTATCAACTGAAACATTATTTGCTCATAAAAAGAAATGAAGCTTTGATACATGCTACAACATGAATAATCCTTGAAAACATTATGGTAACAAAATAAGCCAGATGCAAAAGGAAACTAATTATATAACTCCATTTATATGAATCCTACAGAATAGGTAAACTTATAGGGAAAGACAGTAGATTACTAGTTTCCATGGACTGAGAGAGGAGTCAGAAGTAACTGCTTATGGGTATGGAGCTTTGCATATGTGAGGGGTAAGGGGAAGAGTGATAAACGTATTCTAGAATTCGTGATCAATGCACAATTTTGTGACTATAAAAATCACTAAATCTGCCAGGCGCGGTGGCTCACACCTGTAATCCTAGCACTTTGGGAGGCCGAGATGGGTGGATCACCTGAGGTCAGGAGTTTGAGACAAACCTGGCCGACATGGTGAAACCCCATCTCTACTAAAAATACAAAAAAATTAGCCAGGCGTGGTGGCTCATGCCTGTAATCCCAGCTACTCGGGGGGCTGAGGCAAGAGAATCGCTTGAACGCTGGAGGCAGAGGTTGCAGCGAGCTGAAATCGCACCATTGCACTCCAGCCTGGGCAAGAAGTGCAAAACTCCGGCTCAATAGATAAATAAACAAACAAACAAACAAATAAATAAATCATACCCTTTAAAAAAGTGGACTTTATGGTATGCATTTATATTTCAAAAAAGACATAACAAAAAATTAGATAAAAAAATTTAGATACAGATTTGGAACCAAAGCTGGTAGATAGTGATTTTCTGTGCGCATGTGGTGTTTGGGAAGAGGATTGTCACAAAGCATTTCTCCCTCAAGTGCCTAGTAGAGAAACCCAGTATGGGAATAGTGGTCATATGGACTCTTCCTCCTAGCCATCCTCTCATCTCTCCATTTCTGTCTCCATGAAACCCGTACCATTGTTTCCCACATTTTACAAGAAGAGAAGTTAGGCGTTGTTCCCATGACCACACAACTAACCAGTGATAATCTTGGATCTGAGTCTAGACTTGTCTGGCTCCAACGCCTGTACTGCTTCCATTATAATAAGCAGCTTCTGAGCACTGTGCAATCATCACCTCTTACCAGGAGGTGAACTGAAATCAAAGCAACAACCACAATCACAAAAGGAACAATAATAACAACAATAACAAAGCAGGAACTGAAATCAAAGCAAAAACAACCACAAAAGTTTGCCAATAAAAAAGCGCTGCTTCCATTCACACATCATTGCGGTTATGGCCATAGCACATATTAATGATACTGAAAGTTAATCATGTGCAACTCCATTCTGAGTTTAGTCTAAAGTCTTTTATTTGGTCTGTGCTTCCATGATTATTATTCTAATTGGAGAGGGTTTCTGAGGACTCTCAGAGACCAAGAAAGCACTATATAATGCTGTTGATAACTTTTTCAATCTTTCCCCTTTATTATCAATTAATATTTATAAGTATCTAGAAAGTTCACATCCCAGCATTTGAGAACTGCTTTATGAAGTGACTTGTATAGAAGGCACTGAATGTGTGTGCATGCATGCAACTCTTACATCTGAGGTTAATTTAGGAATTTATTGGATTCACATTTCATTAACCCATTGGCAGAATGTTATATAGGTATGTGACCTGAGTCCTCAAATCCAAGCGTTGAGATATTAGTATTCATTTATTATGTGGGTAGGTCACTCAGGTGAAATGGTTCTCTGCTGTTAGGCTGTGGGGATGACAGGTAATAAATGAATAAAGCACAGTCTTCTGAGATTATTTATAAAGGCAAAACTTGGCAGGACGCGGTGGCTCATGCCTGTAATCCCAGCACTTTGGGAGGCTGAGGTGGGTGGATTACCTGAGGTCAGGAGTTTGAGACCAGACTAGCTAACATGGTGAAACCCGATTTTTACTAAAAATACAAAAAATAGCCAGGCTTGGTGGCACACGCCTGTAATCCCAGTACTTGGGAGGCTGAGGCAGAGGAATCGCTTGAATCCAGGAGATGGAGGTTGCGGTGAGCCGAGATCACACCACAGCACTCCAGCCTGGGCGACAGAGTGGGACACTGTCTCAAAAAAAAGAAGAAGGAGAAAAAAAAAATATATATATATATGTGTGTGTGTGTGTGTGTGTGTGTGTGTGTGTCTGTGTAAAAAGGCTAAAGTATTTTCTACCTGCAATAAAAGCGGCTTACCCATCTTGGGCAAACAGATGTTATCAATACTTTTTACCTTGTTCTAAAGCTTTTGAGACACAGACATTATGTAATGACTTCTACTACAAAAGGTAACTCCCCCAGTGTCATAAATCATTAACAGTGCCCTGAGTTATGTGCTCGGTGTTCTCAACAATATGGGCCAGGTGTATCAGTCACTTTGATCCCAGAGCCAGAGTTTAGACCTCAGATGAACTTCTGAGACAATCTGTTAAAAAGACATTAGGGATCTTAACAACCATCTAAAATTCAATACTTTCATTAAAAAGTTGAGGTCCAGGAAGGTTTACAAACATGCCTGAGGCCCCATATCACATTAAAGGAAGAGCCAGTTGAGAATCAAAGTTTATAAATTTATTTCCAACACCATTGAACACCAGACGTATGCTAGAAGCGGGGGATACTGGCTCGCTTCCAATACCTTACAGTTAAGAATAGATACAGCAGATGAATTAATATCCGTATAACAACACTACAGAGGCTCTGGAACAAACTGCCTGGGTTTCAATCTCTGATCCTCTGCTCATTCTATAGGGTAACTGATTTTCATATCCTGAAAAATGGGAATGAATACTGCATCTATGTCTTAAAATTGTTGAATAAATTAATTGCTACAATACCTTAAAAGCTCTTAGAGCAGTGCCCAGCATACTGTAAGTAATCAGTATGTCTTAGCTATCATCACTATAAATGTCATCATCATTGTCATCATTACATGGACCATGATACGGACCATGATATGGAGTCTCGCTCTGTCACCCAGGCTGAAGTGCAGTGGTGCAATCTTGGTTCACTGCACCCTCTACCTTCCAGGTTCAAGTGACTCTCCTGCCTCAGCCTCCTGAGTAGCTGGGATTACAGGCACCCACCACTGCACCTGGCTAACTTTTGTATTTTTAGTAGAGACAGGCTTCACCGTGTTGGCCAGGATGGTCTCAATCTCCTGACCTCATAATCCGCCAGCCTCGGCCTCCCAAAGTGCTGGGATTACAGGCGTGAGCCACCACGCCTGGCCAACTAAAACGTTTTAAATCAACATTCAGATAACAAGTCCAGGGTTGGGCGTGGTGGCTCACGCCTGTAATCCCAGCACTTTGGGAGGCCAAGGCCGGCGGGATCACCTGAGGTCAGGAGTTTGAGACCAGCCTGGCCAACATGATGCAACCCTGTCTCTACTAAAGATACAAAAATTAGCCAGGCACAGTGGTGGGTGCCTGTAATCCCAGCTACTTGAGAGGCTGAGTCAGGAGAGTCACCTGAACCTGGGAGGCAGAGGGTGCAGTGAGCAAGATTGTGCCACTGCACTCCAGCCTGGGTGACAGAATGAGACTCTATTAAGAAAAAAAAAAAAAAAAAGTCCATACTCTAGCCTTGGAATCCCAACTAGAATTGGAAAAAAAAAAAAAGATAAAGGAAGGTGTAGCAGACTACAAAAAAAGCCCCGCAAAGATAACAACTCCTCATCCCTGTAATCTGTAAATGTTACTTCACTCAGAAAAAGTCTTTACAAATGTGATCAATTTCAGATCTCAACTTAGATGGATAGAATATCCTGTGATATCTACCTGTGCTCTAAATACAATCCTAAGTATCCTTATAAGAAAGAGGCAGAGAGTAATTGACAGTTACACAAAGAAGGCTATGCGAGGACCCCGCAGAGAGGGACACGTGATCGTTGAGACTGAAATCATGAGGCCACTAGCCAAGGAATGCTGGGCTGGCAGCCACCAGAAGCTGGAAGAGACAATGAACAGATTCTTCCTTAGAGCCTCCAGAGGGAGTGCAGTCTGCTAACATCTTGACTTGGGCTCAATGATTTTGTATTTCTTCTGGACTCCAGAACTATAAGAGAAAAGAATTGTGTTGTTTTAAGTTATCAACTTTGTGGTATTTGTTACAGAAGTCACAGAAAATTAATGCAGAATACTTCCCTGGAAGAAGGGGTTTTTGAGATGTATACCATTGGATGTGTAAAATGTAGCGGGGCAAATAGGAGAGGAGGAATTGAGTATATAAAAGGAAAATGTCTGAGAAGCCTCTATGTTTGTAACTTTGTAAAGCTGGAGCAAAGATTATCTATAAAAGAGCTGTTGAGGCCGGGCTCAGTGACTCACTCCTGTAATCCCAGCACTTTGGGAGGCCGAGGTGGGCAGATCACGAGGTCAGGAGTTCAAGACCAGCCTGATCAACATGGTGAAACCTCATCTCTACTAAAAATACAAAAATTAGCCAGATGTAATGGCATGTGTCTGTAATTCCAGCTACTCAAGAAACTGAGGCAGGAGAATCACTTGAACCTGGGAGGTGGAGGTCGCAGTGGGTCGAGATTGCACCATTGAACTCCAACCTGGGCAATAGAGCGAGACTCAGTTTCAAAAAAAAGAAAGGAAAAAAAGAAAAAGAGTTACTGAACATGAGGCCAGGGAGGCACTAGGAGAAAGATTATCAAAATCATGTGTGCTTATCTTGAGTTTGAAGTTTATTTTAAAGGCATGATATTTGGGCATAATCACTTAATACAAAAGAGGATGAGGAATTAACAACTGTGGTCTCTCCTGAATACATTAGAGCCAAATGTTTCTCTTTAAAAACAAAGCAAATAACCCCTAGATGTAGTAATGGTACTTGGAGAGGTGTGGGCAAACATATTCCATGTAAATATGTGACTCATCCAAATTGCTATTACTGAGAAGTTTCTTAGGAACTGGGCAGTGTTTGAGGCCTAGTGACAGCAATAGCCATAGAGATAATGCAGTATGTCAGAAATAGATTCTCTGAGAGTCAAGTCTGAGAATAGTATCTATCTTGGCAATACCAAGTTAATATGAAATATCTTTTGGTGCCAAGTTAAAAACAGAGAAAGACCATTAGGCAAAGCACAACAAAAACCTGTGATTAATTAAGAGAAAACTAGTTGACTTCCCTCAAAGGGTCTATTTTAAACATAAATTGAAATAGAATATAGAATTGTTCTGGGTTATTTTTATTTTTTCATTTCAGTTTGATTAAAAAAAAAGAGTGATATTTATATCACTAGAAAAACTCCATGGGATATTGTGTATGCTATTTATAATGTTACTCTGCAATACAGCAATACTGGAGCCTTCTATGTGTTTCTCTGCAAATCCATTTCAAAAATAGCATTGATTTTCTAGAGGTTGCAATTTCTTTTCATTTGATGGTAACCAGATTTGTTCCCAAAATGACCTTTCCTGGACTTGAGGATATATTGCCAAAAGCAGGAGTAGATAACATACATTTCCAATAAACATCATGTGATCAGAAATCAATGGGCGTTCATTTATTGTGTGGTTACTTTCTTCAGTAACTAGTGTGACTTGGAAGAATCTCTGAATTGGGCTTGACTCTGCTGGAAGGGAAGTAAGTAATGATCGCTTGCCACTTGCCAAGCCCTACGCAAGTATTTCAGGCACATTACTTCTGTTTCTCCCGGCAACCCTATGCCACACTTACTTTATCATTTCATATTATAGGAATCCTAAGCTTAAAGAAAAAAAAACTTGCAAGTGTTCACACAGGTTCACACAGAATTGGAATTCAAATTCAGATATTGTATTTAAACTCTTATTGGGCAAAAGGGAGTTATAATCCTAGGATTCTTTTGTTGAAAATCAATGAAAAGGATGCATGAGATATTTTTTTAAATGCCAGGATATAATTACTTCAGGTCCCATCACTTCTTAGAGTCCAGTATACTCCTGAGTTCATGGCAGAAGACATTAATGGCTCATCGGCCTTTCAAACCTAGGAATAACTTGAGAGATTTCACATAACTCATTACTTTAAAATTTATTGGACTATATTTAAACATGAAGAAGTGGAGTGAGTTGTCCATTAAACCCACATATCTACTACCCAGATTCAACAGTTACCAAAAGTTTGTTTTTTATAATTGATTAATTGGTCCTTTGTTTTATTCTTTTCCTGTAATATAAGAAAGCAAATCCAACTCACTTTTATTCCTACATTCTTTTGTATATATCTCTAAAAAAGATGGGCATAATCTCACATAACTATCACACCATGATAATGCCTAATATCACTCATTTCTTGATATCATCCAATATCAGGGCATAATCAAATTTATCTGCTTATCTCTATAAGACCCTTTTATGGTTATTTGGTGAAAACATGTCTACAAAACCAGAAAGCAATGTCCATTCATTACATGTAACTATTAACTCCCTCCTTTTTTTCTCTCTTTCTCTCTCTCTGTACACCATTGCTTTGTTTCGTTTGAAGTATTTTTGCAGGAGGTGATAGTATGGGAGCAAGATTTCTTTGGTTTTTTTCATCTTTTCTGAATGGGAAAATGTATCACAATTAATTCATGGGTTTTAAACACTCGGTATGTCTCAATTGATTCTCTGCTTAATGCTCATCATTTCATCTTGAATCAGTAGGAAATCATTTAGGTTAGATCCTTGGTCGTGATAGCTTCTTTGCTTACTGAAACAACATAATATCCCGGGCTTGCCTTTTGTATATCAACCATTTCTCCAAACGGCAGTGGTTGCTTTTAATCAAGAAAGCTGATAGGAGAAGCATAGGGAATGAGACCAAAATTTGGACAGTAGAGGAGCTCATTGAAATGGGATGTCATTACTTCCAGGGTGTCTTTTTATATTGTAAAATATTTTAACAGCAAAAAAATTCATGTGCTCATTCTTGTAGTCCACTTTAAATGTAATATTTGAGGTTTATTAATCTAACTTTATTTTAGATCTGTGCTTCTTTTCTCATATGTGGAAAATCTTGATAGTCAACAAAATTAATTACTTACGCACTGTCCCAAAATTCATTAAATTGTTTTATACTAACAAGAAGAGAATCACTGCTAACAATTAGATCCATGTATACATCTTAAGAGTTTGTTGTCACTTTATTTCTCCTTAGAAGATATGGATGATTTTATTTGTCCTTAAAAGATATGGATGGTTAAAATGTAGTTTTCTAAAATAGATTGAAATCATTATTTTTCTGTATGTAGTTGTGGCACTAACTGGAAAACAGTTTCATTTCTCTTAGTTTATTTTGAGTTTCCAGAAATTGGTTTCTTTCCTTTTTAATTAGTTATATTGTTTGGATCTGTAAAACATTTTATAGCTCGAAAGCCAAAACTATATTCTAAGATATATGTAGAAAATGTTTACTTTCCTCTACTATAGATGACCAGGTTTTGTTAGATTTCAGTTTACCCTTCAGGTATTTAACAAACATAAGATTATGTTTATTATATTACTTCTGTAAGGTATATGTATCTCATTAATTCTCTTTCTTACTCAAAGTTAGCACAATCCTGAGTTGTGCCAATGTTGAGAACAAACAAAGAACCCAGCAACCAACACTGAGAAGGAGATGCTTGTACAGACAGGAGGAAAACCAGGAATGAGCGATATCTTAGAATTTAACTAATGAAAGTATTTCAAGGAGGAGAGAGTGGTCAACTATAGCAAATGTTGCTGTAAGTCAAATGAGAGTGAACTGTTGGATTTACCATTTTGGAAGTCATGTTTTGATAGAGTGTAGAGATGACCACCCAATTAGAGTATACTAAAGAAATAATGAAAAGCGGGGAGTTGGAAATATTAAGTGTATGCATCACTTTTGAGAAATTATTCTGTCAAGAGGAAGAGAAAACATGATAACTGGATGAAAGAAGTGGAGTCAAGTGGAATTTTGGTCTTAAGATGACAGAAATAACAGTGTTTTCATGTTGATGTTAGTGCCTTTGGTTAGAGATGACGGAGGCGGGGAATGATGCAGAAGAAAGATGATGCAGGGATGTCTTGAAAGGGGCATGAGGAAAAATCTAGTGCCCCAGGGGAGAGGTTAGTCATACGGAACAGCACGGACAACTTATGTCTAGAAAATAACAGAAGTAAAAATAGAGTTTATGAGTATGGGCAGTGGTTGCTGGATATAAAAGTTGAAGGAGTTTGTTCAAATTTTCTGAATGCCTCTATTTTATCAGAAAAAGAGACAATATGAAGGTCAGCTGAATGGGAAGGAGAGGGTAGAGATGCCAGATGTATGAGGAGAGAAGAAGTGGTATGAATGGGTATCAGCTGTTTCCTTCAATGCCCTTCTCACTCTTACTCTCCAAAGGACAACATGTGAGTGAATTAGTTTGTCCCCATACAAAACAAAATATTGCCATGGGTGGTCTGTTGCAATGCTACCTCACAACGGATAAGTCTTGATAATATCAAACAAACTCATGGCCACCTGAGGCCAGAAATTTGTTCTATGCTGTAATTGGTTATAACCAGAGTGGCGGGATTACAGGTTGCAAGTCTTGGGAACAGCAGGCTGAAAGTTCCACAGCCGAGTCCTCAGAGCAGAGGTGCTGTGAACAGAGCCACATGCCATGCACTGTCCACTTCTGACCCACAACCCGAGCTCCTGCTCTGCACCACCTGCCTTTCTCTTGTCAGTATCCTTCTTACAGCCTCTGTTTTAAGACTTTTCATTGTAATGAGAGTAAATTTGAGCAATTCCAAATGAAACATTCAGCTTCAATGGCTATAACCTATGAATCCACGGCCTCTTGTCTGAGGTGTCAGTGAGACTTGGTATCAGTGGGCCGGCAGTTAAGTCCTGTTGGCCTCTGAGTTCATTTGCTGGCTAATTAGGAAAAAAATGTTTAATGTACTACAAAGCTCAGGGGGAGCCCTTGACCAGTTTAAGCAGTTCTCATTTGTCCTACAGGTCAGACAATGGACTCCTAGGGTTTAGAGAGTGAGTTCTGTTGGATCCCAGAACATCAACTTTTCTTTTGTTTCATTTATTTTTGCAGAAGAAGAAAAGAAAACTGCACATCTTCAGTAAAAAATAGCACAGCACCAACCTGTGATCCTGATTATGGAAATTCCATCAATAATAACTTCAAGAAAGCACATTTTTCTTATTACTCTTTCAGGAAAAAGAAAGAACTGCTATAGATGTTTTCAGAGATAGTGCACGAGGAATTTCCAAAGAAAACTACATCATGGTGGAGTGGGAACCTAGGGGATGTGCTGGTCCAGTGCAAAGAGGACAGGGCTGGAGATCTGGAATGTGATTCATGTAACGTGTGTTTGACCTTAGGTGAGTCAGCGAACCTTTGTTTTGTCTTCTGCAAATGGAGATAATAATATAAACACCTCTATAAGAACTTGTTAGAATCCGTTGAGATATTGCATGCAATGCAAACTTTTTAAAAGAGTAAAGCTTCCTGTAAATGAGTTTGCCTGATGGCCCTTACCTAAATTATAATCCCTTGTCTGTGGAATCTGTTAGGAGTAAAGAAAGGATACCAGGGAGGGAAGGAGAAAAGAAGAAATGAAATAAAAGTGAGAAAAGAGAAGGAGAAAAGAAGGGAGGAAAGAGATCACCGGATGAAATCGCAGCAGGAGCATGGAGTGGGAAAGCAGTGATTTTATAGAAAAGAAACTTAGCAGACACAACTTTAGCATTGCAAGCAAGGTTAACATCACAAGTAATGTCATGGTGATGGCATGTGCCCTTCATACGGTGTGTTAAGAAGGGCATGTCATCTCTGTAAAGGATTATTTCCTAAAACCCATAACTCCAGTCTAATCATGAGAAAAACATAGACAAACCCAACTTAAATGGCATTCTGCAAAATGTCTAACCAGTACACTTCAAAAGGGTGAAGGTCATGAAAGACAAGGAAAGACCGAGGAACTGTCACAGACCAGAGAAGATTAAGAAGCAGTGACAACAAAATACAATGTGGTGTTCTATAGACTGGATTCTGTAACAGAAAAAAAAAAAGTGAAATAAGAATGTAGTCTGTATTTGTCAATAGTGTAAATTTACCAATAGTACCAGCATTGGTTTCTTAGTTTTGATAAATGTACCAAAGTGATGTAGCAATAGCAACAATGTAGGATATTCACAATAGGAGAAATAGTAAAGGATATAATGGAACTCTCTGTATTATCTATGCACCAAGAATTATTTATTTATTTATTTATTTATTATTTTATTTATTATTTTCTAAACCAAAAATTATTCCAAAAAATGATTTATTTAAAAAATGTTTATATTCTTTGACCAAAAACCTCCATGTTTTGGCATTTATTCCAAGGAAAGTATCAGAATATTACCAAAGAAGTATTAACAATAAAATTAGATTGTAATTTATTACATGGAAAACTTAGAAATCACTTTATGTTCAAAAATCTGGAAACTGATACCAAATTAGGGGATACAATGTGATAGAATATTATCTAGTTATTAAAGATCAGTCTGTAGCAGCAGATCGGGGGTTGCCTGGGCCGGAGCATGTTGTGGGATTGACTGCAACTGGAGTCAAAGGCGGGAGCTTCCTGAATGATGGAAATCATCCTGATCGTGGTGATGGGCACATGAATGCTCATCAAAACCGTGTGTGCTAAATGGGTTCATTTTGTTCTGTGTGTCTTATACTTCAATAAATGTTTTTTTAATTAAGGGGAAAAAGACTAAAATAACCATGAAAATGACAATAAATGTGTATATATTTGTGTGGGTTTGCTTTGATTAAAAAATAAAATAGTTGCTGAAGCACCAAGCCTTAAATATTTGTGGGAATAAAGCATGCTATTAACGGATATGAATATAAATGTGATAGTGCTCTTCAAATTTCCAGAGAAGTATAAAGCACTAGCTCTATTATAATACTGTTAAAAGCAGACTCCTACTCCAAAAAAAGGATTCACTTGTTTTTGTTCAGTGAATCTTTGTCTTGCTTATAAAAGTAACAGAAAATAGCTGCATTAGAGGAAATTGTATGGGGAAGAATTTAAGAGTGTGTGCTATAAATTGAAGAGATCTGGGTGCAAGTCCTACCTCTATGACTCACTAGACAAGTGTCTTTGGCAAATTATGTAGCTTCTAGTTTCTCAGTTTTCTTATCTTTAACATATTACTATAGAGTTGTTGTGTAAATTAAAGGATATAAAACTTTTATTTAAATATGTATCAATGTCTAGCTCAAAATATGTAGTATACACTAGATATAATTACTACTATTACAATACTATATTATTATTATTAGTGCTACTATGTCTGGCCACAGTAGACTGATAGAACGCCCAAGGCTATGGAACACCCAAGGCTTTTTCACCAATTTTTCCACCGGACGAGTTCTAAAACTATTCTAATGCTAGCTACACACTGAAGCACAGGTTCAGCCCTTGTCAATATGGCAAAAATATCTCATTCTCTCTTTCATCTACTCACCTGTCCTTAGCTTAGAGCAAGTACCTGGAGAGTACCTTACAGCTGGTCTCATTTTTTCTTCAACTCGATGAGACTTTCACCTCTTACCTTTTCAGAGCATATTTCAGAGGAATACTGCCTATATATAAAAATACTTCAGCCACCTGGATTTTTTATCTATCCATATTCTAAAAAATTATTCAGTGTGATAGATATTACCTGTTGTTTGGAGAGACAGAAATGGGTTTGGAAGGCAAAAGGACCTTGATTCAAGATATATTTTGAATTGCCAAATGATGGCAATATATCTTGGGCACATTGCTTTACATCCCTCAGCCTCAGTTTCTTTATTTGTCAAGTGTGAGTAATTTTATTTTCTTGTGTATTAAAATAAGTAACACAATTCATTCAAAATAGCTACAAGGTGACCCATACCCTTGTTAACAAAGTTAATATGTATAAAGTAATTGTAAAGGCTGAGCTAAAGTTTCGATGGTATTTTGATGATCCTATAAATGGGGACTCAAGAATACCAACAGTCACCCCTATGCTCTTTCCAAGGCTGTGGCAGGACCTATTTCCCAAGGAAGGGTTACCTGGGGGGCACACGTCATGGTTGCGGTAGCTACATAAATAACAAGTTCACTTTAGAGCAGAGTTCATGTAAAACTGGAATCCACCACTTACAGCTGAAGCCTATGAAGCAACATTACTTGCTTTCAAAAATCATTTAAAAAATACTACCATTCTCAGTGTTTGTGGAGGGGGTTAGAAAGAGCACTGGCAGTTGGCCAAGGACAGTCCTGACTCTGCATACTTACAGATGAAGAGCAGGGTGTCAGAGAGGCTGTAGAGGGGTAAGCTGGATCTGCAGAGGACCCTCCCAAATCGATCCACCTAGTAGTATGCAAAGAGGGCAAGAAAGATAGGGTAGGGGAACCCCCACTGACCTGTGACCATGCACTAGCTAATGTCCAGGTATATGACTATTTGTTTTATTGTATTAGTGTATGTATACACTAATGTATAGTGTATAGTGTATGTATTCCCCATGTGTGTGTGTGTGTGTGTGTGTGTGTGCGCGCATGGGGCTAGAAATTAAGGGAAGGTAGTCAGGTAAGGAGATGGGTAAAGGCAGGTGTGGCAGAGAGAGAATGTGCTAAGAGTCCTCCTGCCCCTATCCGTAAGGCAGGAACACATCTAATCCTCCAGCAAGCCTTTGGTAGATGGTACTGCAGTTACCTAATGCATCCAGTTCCTCTCTTTGAAGCGTCAGGGTAGGATGGCATTCTCCTACCCGTCTGGCCAATCAAATGAAAGCAGAAGTGATGCACATGGCTGTGGGCAGAAGGAATTAATGACCAGCATTCCCTTCTCCATCCACCCTCAACAGGCTCCACAATTGTGGGAGCTCGTGTTGCTCTAAAGCAGCAAAGCTCAGCCACCGCATGAAGGACAGATGCCTGGGAGCACTTGGTCACAAATTGGACCTGGTGTAAATAAGTAAATCTTTGTTACTTTAAACCACTGAAATCTTGGGGGTTGCTATCACAGTGTAAACCAGCATAACTTGACTGATGCCCAACCCTATGCCTCATCATTAGAGTCCAGGCAAATGAAATGATCTTTTAGCTCAAAGAACATAAATTCTTGTGGAGGAAGATGGATATATACAAGATACTCAGAATCCAGGATGAACCCCCCAAAAATGTTTGTTTCTCTCTTCCACCCCCAAATTCTACCTGTCCCTAGACCTCTGCCCCTAGTTGAATGCTGTGGCTCCATTAATGATGAGAAACTTTTCAACTAGTAGCCATTTATCTAGCACCTGTTTTTGAATACTATAGGTCGGTCTCCGTACCAGGAATGAAGGATGCAGCAATGCATGTCTGCAGTGGTGGTAGGGTGAAGGGGAAATACAGAATACATTTTTAAAAATAAATAATGTTTTATTTCTATAGTCCCGGCTACTCGGGAGACTGAGGCCAAAGGATCGCTTGAGCCCAGGAGTTCATGGATACAGTGAGCCATGATCATGCCACTTCTCTCAAGCCTGAGTGACAGAAACTGTCAAAAAACAAAAACAAAAAATAATGTACAATGTACTTAATGCTAATGATGTGAAAACAAAATGAAGCAATGGGATGGAGGAGAATAACAAAGATTGCTATTTTGGAATGGATTATCAAAGATGGACTTTTTAAGGGAATGACATGAGCAGAGACTGATTTAGCTGTGTGACGGAGTCCTGCCAAACCGTGGGAAAGTCAAGCCGGGCAGAAGAATCTATTAAGTTTGTTTCTCACTCTAAACATCTGAGACCTCATGTGCAGATGATGACTTTTGGTGGCCCTGTGGATATTTGGAGCTGACTGGTGATAATTTGAGGATAGGCAAGTTCTGATTGTGACATTTCAGGCAGAAGAGCAGATCAGGTGTGAAATCTACAGTCTCCACAAATCCACAAGTAGGTGGTGACTTACTCCACTGGTGGTCTTGACTACTCGTGTCACCAGCAGAACTGGCAATATAACTTGAAGGGCTGGGTGCAAAATAAAAATATACAGGCTCATATTTTAAAGATTTTATAATTATTAAGATGACAGCAGCAGCACATTCAGCCTGGAGCCCTCTGGGACCATACAGATTGCACAACCATGAAGCCAACACTAGTCAGTGGGTACCCATTTCCTTAGGAATATGGTGGAAATGCTTGTGGCCAAGAGTCAAGGGGTTTATTTATGAATAAAGGTCAGGAACAGGATTGGAAATGATACCGGGTACCAAGAGTAAGGAAAGACAGAAAGCAACCTTGCTAGAGAGGGAAGCAGGTTGAAATAAGCAAGTAAACATAAAAAATATCCTAAAAGAGTGTATAGGTAAGAAAAAGTAAAAGAACATGGATATTTGCAACCAACGTGGCTTCGAAATCAGGCTCCACTAATACCAGTAGTTCATTGTTAGATGATGCACTTACTACCTGAGAATCTGTTTCCTCTCCTGTAGAACGGGAATAATTCTACTTACTGTATGTGGTTTTGTTAAGATTAAATTTGTAAAAGAACTATTCTTCTCAATGAAGATCACTTTATTAATTCTCTTTTCAAACAAGAGGTCAACAGGAGAATAAAAAGAAATCAAGGTATCGTATGGATCAGGATTCATAGATGCCTAGAATCCCCTGTAGTCAAGTAAGTCTTCTGATCCATCCCTTACCATTCTGCATCCTCACCATGGCCTTCTCTCTTGGTATGAGCAGAAAATGTACCCTTTGATAGTAGCAGAAAGTGTAATAAGTAGTGGTTGGGATTCACTGGTTCATCAAAGGTTTGTTGCATTTCACTTAGTCATATATCCCCTTTACTCACTCTCATATTCAGTAAATATTTATAGAACATTCAGTAGGCACTGGGGACCCAAAGCATGGAGATAAAGGATACATTTCTGTTCTCAAGGATGCCCCTGACTAGTGGGGCAGGAAGAGAAGTAAATAAATGATTGCAATGAAAAACAATGGATGCTAACAAAGGGAGTCCAGGTAAGGTTCTGAAAGCAGTTGTCAGAGTCCAGGGGACCCCATAAGATTATAGGATGTTGGGAAAAATGTGAGCAGGTGATGAGTTAGAGCTCCCTATAAAAATTAGTAACAAGTATACTATGCAGCCATAAAAAAGGTTGAGTTCATGTCCTTTGAAGGGACATGGATGACGCTGGAAACCATCATTCTCAGCAAACTAACACAGGAACAGGAAACCAAACACTGCATGTTCTCACTCATAAGTGGGAGTTGAACAATGAGAACACAGGGACACAGGAAGGGGAACATCACACACCCAGGCTTGTCAGATGGTTGGGGACTAGGGGAGGGATAGCATTAGGAGCAATGCCTAATGTAGATGTTGGGTTGATGGGTGCCACCATGGCTAACACTGTGAAACCCCGTCTCTACTGAAAACACAAAAAATTAGCTGGGCGTGGTGGTGGGTGCCTGTAGTCCCAGCTACTCGGGAGGCTGAGGCAGGAGAATGGCATGAACCTGGGAGGCGGAGCTTGCAGTGAGCCGAGATTGTGCCACTGCACTCCAGCCTGGGCAAGAGAGAGTCTGTCTCAAAAAAAAAAAAAAAAAAAAAGAAAAGAAAAGAAAAAGGGGAGGCTGGGCACAGTGGCTCATGCCTGTAATCCCAGCACTTTGGGTGGCTGAGGTGGGTGGATCGGCTGATGTCAGGAGTTCGAGACCAGCCTGGCCAACATGATGAAACCCCATCTCTATTTAAAAAAAAAAAAAATTAGCCTTGTGTGGTGGTGCATGCCTGTAATCCCAGCTACTTAGGAGTCTGAGGGAGGAGAATCACTTGAACCAAGGAGGCAGAGGTTGCAGTGAGCCAAGATCATGCCATTGCCATTGTACTCCATCCTGGGCAACAAGAGCAAAACTGTCTCAAAAACAAACAAAGAAACAAAAACAGAAAACAAAATCAAAAGCAGGAGCTCAGAGTTAGAGATTTGAAGATGCCAAACTGCTGGATTTGAAGATGGAGGAAGGGGCTGTGAATAAAGAGGTAGAAACAGTCATAGCAAGCTATGGAAGCTAGGCAAGGAAATGGGTTCTCCTCCTAGAGCAGGCTTGTCTAACCCCAGCCCGTGGGCCACATGCAGCCCAGAACAGCTTTGAATGAGGGCCAACACAAATTCATCAGCTTTCCTTTTTTTTTCTTTTGAGACTGAGTTTCACTCTTGTCACCTAGGCTAGAGTTCAGTGACTCGATCTCTCAGCTCACCGCAATCTCTGCCTCCCAGGTACAAGCAATTTTCCTGTCTTAGCCTCCTGAGTAGCTGGGATTGCAGGCACCCACCACCACACCCAGCTACTTTTTGTATTTTTAGTACAGATGAGGTTTCACCTTGTTGACCAGGCTTGTCTCGAAGTCCTGACACCAGGTAATCTGCCCACCTCAGCCTTCCAAAGTGCTGAGATTACAGGCATGAGCCACCGTGCCTGGTCCCTAAATTTTCTTAAAGCATTATAAGAATGTTTTGAATTTTTTTTTTTTTTTTTTTTTTTTTAGTTCATCAGCTATCATTGGTGTTAGTGTTTCTTATATGTGGCCCAAAACAATTCTTCTTCTAATGTGGCCCAGGGAAGCCAAAAGTTTGGACACTCCTGCTAGCGGTTTCAAAGGTAGCATGGCTGTGCTGAGATCTTGATATCAGCCCGTTTCAGCTGCTAACCTCCAGAACTGTAAGAAAAAAAAAAAATGTGTGTTACTGTAAGTCACTATATTTGTGGTAATTGGTTATAGTAGCCATAGGAAACTAACACACCAACCAAAGCCATCAAGACCTACAGCATCCCCCAGGCTTTCTGCAATGCCACACCTGGAGAAGCAAGTGTGCTTCATGTTTGGACAAGAGAAGAAATAATAGCCAGGGTTCCCTATGAGGGACAGTCATCCCTTCTCACAGAAAAGCAAACTGTATGCAGGCCAACCAACAAAGTTAGGAGCTTGTCGGCATCCCAAAAACGCTGGGAAAGGCATGCCAAAGCATGGATGACTGGGGGGCACATGGGAGAGGAGGGCAGGGCAGGGTTGAAAGAACCTGAAAGAATTTCACCAAAAGCTGAAAGAAGAGGCAGCTGGTCACATATTAGCAGTTAATCAGGGGAAGAGAAACAGGGAAAGAGACAGCATTTCAGTAATATCAAGGAGTTTGCACTGGTAGAATCTGGGAACAAATAACAATGATGATAATGGCTTATCACGGACCCTCGGGCGTGCATGGCTACAATCTTCATGTGTGTGACACTGAAATATTTGCCATCAAGTTGTCGCATGTGATACACAACTAGTATTTCACAATCACACAATGAGGTGAAGTGGAGGGCTGATGAGGCCACGTACTACGCTAGAGACAAATGAGACAAGTGTCTTAGGGAGAATACTAACACAGACAAAAGTTTATTGTTGAAAGGTGTGGTTAGTTCTCTAAGGAACCATAGGAAAAGAGTCTATTATTTTTCCCTCAGGGTCGGGGGTATGCCTCATCTCCTGGTGGCTGCTCACATCTTCCTTCTACTCTGATGCCACCTATTTTTACTCTTTCCACATTCACCAGCCCTGCACTGAGTTCCACTTTAGGATTCTCTGCTGACTAACGCTATGTGTAACCTCCAGAAAGCTAATTACACCCCATATCTCAATTTCCTTGATTGGCTTAAATAGCAGTTAATTGATCAGAGGTTTCTGGAGATTAAAGAAAACTACCCATTAGTCACAAGAAAAAGGTTCTGTGATTAGTCAGATGACAGGAGGCTTTCTAAATGTAAGGCACGCCTAAAGTCGCTGACAGTCTTCCTGTCAGGCGCCGAACCCAGCCTGTTGCCTAGCAGACCCGTCTGAGCCCTGATTTATGCCGACAGCCCTAAGTGGGAAGCAGGTTGAACAGGGAGGTGTCCCTTGTGTGTCATTTAAAATTCAATATCTCTATTTTCATGACTCATTATTTCACCACTGAAATTGGGCTCAAGGGAAATCCATCTCTTCTTTCCTGGCTAATCCTTGCATCTCTTTTCTTCTTCTGAAGGTTGTCTTGCTTATATTATTTCAGGACTTATCACATTTGCAGTGCACTGTTGAGTACAATGACTACATCATATCATGTTTTTTTCTCCATGGAAGGTCTCCAGATCCCTTGACACTGAAGGGCCATGGCCATAGCAAGAGGATTCATAGCGATGTGATGCAGAGTTTCTCAGGAAAAAACAAAACAAAACAAAACTGCAAAGTAGGATTAACCAAAATTTGGCAATCAGATCAGGCTTGGTTAGGAACCCAGCATGATAGAAACCCTGAAAGTTTTAGATTAAATAATCTATCTATGCTATGTCTCATTATTTATCTCAATGGAGGGAAATGAACATTGAACTTCTTCTGCCATGTGTCTGGTCTCAGGCTATGGAATTTGTGTGCTGTATTTTATTTAAGTTTACTTAATTGTCCCAACAAGCTGTGGCCTCTCAGTAAGGTCATGACATAAGTATCATTATTCCTGCTTTGCATTTCTGAGAACCGTGACTGAAACAAGTTAAGTCACTTGTATCACTGATGAGAAGCATATTTTGAAAGCATTTCTGTCTGAGGCTGAAGCCTGGCCTTTTCTGTGACATCAGTTTGCTTATAAATCATTTTGGAAATCTGATACGGGAGTTTCCAGGAGCTTCGAAAAAGAGGGTTATTTCCCAGGCCAGGAAGTAAGAGATAAAGATAAGTCATTTTTACCTAAGAGTTTAAGTAATTCTCAGAACAACTCTATAACAAAGATATCAATCTCCTTATCTTGGGTAGGAGAAAGCTGAGGTTCAGGGAATTTAGATCCTTTGCAGGTAGAAGTGGTCAAAGTTGATGCTAGGATTTTACAATAGCCTAAAACCTGTTTTCTTCACTTTTTAAAAAAGTTTTATATCATACTTTATCCATCACATAGCCAAAACACCCACCAATATTTGGTCGCATTATTCCAGCCTATAGAATTCAATGATCCAAAGTACTAGATACCCATTCCTTTCTCCCCCCAGACATTCTTTGTCTCCAACTGCATCGCTGAGAATGTAAATGTCAAGTAAGGAGTTATGGGTCCTGTGACGTCGTCACTAATTCAGGCAGCATTACTTCCAAATATTATCCTAAGTCGATGATGGCTTACAAATTATTTTTTTCTTTTTTTCCAGTCCTCCACCAAATCAAATCCATCTGCTCTGCATTCCAATACATCCTGACACTGCCACCTCCAACCACCTCTACCACACCACCATGCTCCACGACATCACTCTTTTTCTTTTTTATATATAATAGTAACTTCTTGCTAATTCCCCTGCATCTGGTCTCTGTTTTTAGTGCCACTTACCTTTCCAATATGTATTTCTCTTAGCTTCTTCCTTACAAACAGAATCCTAATTTTGTTTGAAGCAATAATGTGTGCATAAGAAAAAACAAAAACAAAAACAAAAAAACTCCCCTGATTGATACTGTTCTGCCCAATGAGACATCAGCCGGAGTCTCTTGCTGATTTTTTAGGAAAGTTTTGTTTCCCAACCATTGGAATTTTTCTACCGTATTGCTTCCTTCTTTTTTCTGGAGTGTGGAATCAATGCCTGGGAACACAGTTACTATTTTGCAACCTGAATGACAAGAACCACATGCTAAAGATGGTGGAGAAGAGAGCTAGAAGACCTCGAGTCCTTCATGACTTCAAGGAACAGCTGCACAGGTCTTGGACTGCTTATGAAACTCACTTAATTTGCCTTGAGGGTGTTGAGCTAGAAGAAGGAGAGAATAAATAAAAGACCATTCATGGTCTCATGACCTCAGCATTAATCTTCAAGAAAACTTCACCTTCAAATCAATTAGTTTGCTGTCAAAATCATCTTTTAAATTGCAAGTGATAAGATTTGAATTGGCATGTATATTAATAAATTAGCTACCATAATTTGGTCCGTCATTGTAATAGTTTTACTATCTCTCAACTTAGCTGGGTTCAACTACATTTTCCAGATTGTCTATCTTGTGTTTTCCCAGTTAGGATGGGCTATGAGGAAGATTCTGGGAAGATTTTGGAAGAGAAGCATTTTGTAGCTCATAGTTTTTGTTACTGATCTGCTGACTCACTTCATTGGCATGAAGCAGCAGCTATAGGTCTGAGATTTCTCTGCCTTCCCTTAGATCACTCCTTCAGCTCATCTAATTCCCATCAGGTATACATTTATCTCTGTGATGCAATGGTCCTACCTTCTGCAGGACACCCTTTCCACTACCAAAGTCAGAGGCAACAAGAATGGATGGGCTTCAGTAGATTTTTGTGGTGCTCCATTTCATACTTATAGGGACCAGCATACTCATGATCTTCCTTTTCAGAGTTCCCCCCCTCTAGACTTTAGGCTTCACCAGCAGATATGGAGACAGCCTTTAGACACTGCTTAACCAGCTTCACAATTATATAAGGCCAATTCCCTGTAACATGCTCTCTTATTATCTCTATCCATCCATCTATCCTAGAGGGGCTGCATCTTTGGTAAACTCTAACTGATACAGTCACTATTAGGTTGTAATTAATAATAAATACGGCTAACATGTATTGAACTACCTATTAAGTGCTAAGCACTTCTCTGAGTACTTTACACCCATTTTACCTCAGGACAGTCCCATCAAGTCAGGGACTATCTTCCTCATTTTACTGACAAGAAAATTGAAGCAGAAAGAGGTTAAATAACTTCCCCAAGTCACACAGCTAGCAAGTGGCAGAGCTGGATTCCAACCTGGAAAGATAGACTCCAGAGATCACATGTTAACTACTGCCCAAAATCGAGATCATGTAAACTTCACTGTTAGAGCTCATCTCTCCACTGGTGTCTTGACTTGGAATCTCATCATAAACGAAAAATAGTTTTCACAAGTGAAGCAGCACATACATGAGAGAGGTAAGAAAAAGCAGGCAGTGAGCATGCATTGAACAGTCTCTGTGTTCCAAAAACTTTGCAACCTGTTGTGACAGATGTAAAAGAAATGTAACATGTTCCCCTCTCTCAAAAATTTACAACCTAATGAAAAAGCTGATCTGGAACCTCCTGAGATGCTGTCCTTTCAACTCAGGCTAACCCCCACTCCAGACTAACCCACCTCACTACTCTATGGTTGCCCTGCAACCTGGCAAAGCTCTCGCCCTCTAACATTGTTTATGCTGGGTCTGAAGTGACCTTGTTTTGGGTCCTTTCACTCATGCTTCCTTATTTATTCCTGGGTTTGCCTATCTCCTGAAATTTTGCTTCCGTCTTTATTACAATTTCCAGGTACCTGACAGTGGGCTAGGTAGGATTGCTATAAGCCTTGATAGTCTCCCTTGGGCCTCATTTTGTTCTTCATCTCCAGATCCACCCTTGCTTGGCTGGCTTGGGTAACCAATTAGTGTGTTCAGGCTCCAACTCTTTTTATCAGGTGCAGGAGAGCTGCTCCCTCAATCTCCACCCCAATTACAGATCCTCAAGACCATCCATCTATACATAAACAATATCAGCAAATAAAGCAAGGAAGAAGTGAGTGAAATAAAGTGTACATTCACACTGACTTCAAGGAGCCAACCTTATGGTACCATATTGGACACTTCTCTGGGGCCAAATGTGAGGTGAGATTCTGGGGGCAAGAACAAAAAACATGAATAGATGCTCATAACAGAAGGAACTGTGGATAAAACTCAAATATAGTTTGAGAGGATGGGACAGAGTCAAGGAAAAGAGTGGACATGACAGATACACTAGTATGACATGTGACATATAATAACATATATGTAAATAAATAATAACAACTTCAAGTTAGACTTTTATAAAAGCAAATACATAAAAGAGGACTCAATACAGAACATGACAGAATCCAACTTAATTCTGACAGACTGTCTTATTGCCTCTAGACTATTTTTAAAAGGCCACATGCACCTCAAAACTTAGGTGAAGTGTCCTTAAATGGGCCGTCATGTATCCACCAGCTTCTCTGTATTGTCTCTCTTAAACTCATGACAATGGTTAGTAGGATGGGGAACAATGATTCCTATCCATGGATAAGTGAGCAAGTTAAATCTCAAGAGTCCCTAAAATCCAGCCACCATGAGATGGTAGTGAATTGAGCTCCTCACTTGAATTCATGGAAGTGGTCTAATAGAGTTTTGTACTCCCTATTCTTTGGAAACCATTTTTTTTAAAGTTATTAAGGTTGTTAATCTCATCCCTTTAATAGGCATTCTGTTTTCTTGAAAAGAATACCTGTCACACAGAGATGCTAGTGAGGTTAAGGAGATAGGGTCTTGGGCTGAGAGTCAGAGGCACAAAATCCACTTCCTTCATCCCTGATTCCCAGGGTGACCTTGGGCAAATGACTGAAATGATCTGTGCTTTCTGTTATTCCCTTTGTGAAGCAGAGGAAACTTAGCCTGTGTTATGAGCAGTGCAAAGAACAGGTGGATAAGACTGTAAGGGCTTCAGGTTTAGTGAAGAGAAAAATACCTGAGGGGAAAAAATTATCATGCACATGCACAAAATGTAATTTATGGTTAAGCCTGAAAAAGCTGGGTGAAGTTCTCCTTGATCTTATACACAAAGGTACAAACTGGAAGATTCCTGAACCAATTCAGTAGTTCTTTTATTTCTAGATTTAAGTTTTAGCCAGCATGTGATTGATACATGTTTTTATCCAGTCTTGTACAATAACCCAATCACAGAAATAAGAGAACTGACATATCTCCTCCCTGATGTGGGAGTTAAAAAGTGTAGAGGTCAGATTGTACTTTCATTTTATTTACTTATTTATCTATTTATTCAGATGGAGTCTTGCTCTGTCCCCTAGGTTGGAGCGCAATGGCATGATCTCAGCTCACTGCAACTTCTGCCTCCCAGGTTCAAGCAATTCTCTTGCCTCACCCCCCTGAGTAGCTGGGATTACAAGTGCCTACCACCACACCCAGCTAATTTTGGTATTTGTAGTAGAGATGGAGTTTCACCATGTTGGCCAAGCTGGTCTTGAACTCCTGACCTCAGATGATTCACCCGCCTCGGCATCCCAAAGTGCTGGGATTACAGGCATGAGCCACCATGCCTGGCCAGATTGTACTTTTAGATCTGAGTTTTTGTGAGCGGACGGGAAGACTTATCTATTGCCCCATTTCCCCATGTTTATTCTCTCAGTATGCAATTGCTCAATACTCATATCACAGCAAGCATGTATAACATAGAGGCTGAGAGCCTGGTTACTCAGAGAGGGTTCCTGGGAGCAGTAGTATACTCATCACCTGGGAGCTCAATAGAAATGCAGAGTATCAGGTTCCATCTCAGACCTGCGGGATCAGAATATGCATGTTAACACTGGTTTAAGCACTGGCTTAAAGTAAAGGCTTGAAGTCAAACTAAGTTCAACTAACAACTTGGCCTTTTACTTGCCAAATTATCTCGGGAATGAATTCGCCTTTATAAACCTCAGTTTACTGTCTGAAAATAAAGATAATAATAACACCTGCCTCAAAAGTCTGTTTTGAAAATTAAATAGAGCTTTACATTACACAGTGCCTAACATAGGGGTGACTGTCAATTTATATTAGTTAATTTATCATTATTGTTATTATTATTATTGTTAGTATTAGCATATGACCCCTACTTTATGAGAGACTATACCCATAGTCTAGAAAATATGGACTAATAGGTGTACAGATTTACTATGAGTACCACGAGACATTTTGTTCCAGATATTTGTGCCACAGGTCCATAGCTTTTCACCTATGAGACATCACCCAAACATTAAAACCATGTTTCCTATTTGCTCAAAAATGCGCAGAAACACTATCTGTTGGATGGATAATGGATATATATAGAGAGATTTTTCTATTTTCATAAACATTATTTTGCTTTTGTTTTTGTTTTCCCCATTTTCTATTTGAAAGTCTTACTTCTGGCACCCACAATGCACCCACAAGTATCTGAGGCTCAGCTCCAAATCGAGGATCTAAGAAGTGGATCTCAGGTCAGAGAAAGACCCACAATTTGTAGTAGTATCAGTCAAAATGGAAACAGGCCAGAAACAGAACATCTAGATATGCTGAATTGAAGTAGCTGAGAGTGGAATAGGAATGAGATGGGTTATGTCAAACCAGCTACTAAGGACAAATAAGACAAACATCAGATTTCACAAGGATCAGTTGGGGAAAAAGTCTGTGAAAAAATATGTTGCCTACATTGTTTTCCTTTTAAATCAACTTTTCTTTTTAACTTTTTCATGCTGTCTCTTCTCCCCCTGACAGATCTCTAAATTTTTGAGTTCCTCAAATTCTATCTCCAAACCCCTTATCCACTCTCCCTGAATTCTTTTCTTAGGTGATTTTATGTAGTTTCCTCTCTTTAAATACCAGCAATACAGGAAGACTCTCAAATTTGCATTTCTAGCCTTGAGGACTCCCCGCGTCCCAGGCTCAACTTCCCGTTCAGCATTTTCACTTAAAAAATCAAATGGGATCCGAAACAGAACACTTGTTCACCCATGCCATCCCTGCCCCCACCAAAATCCACCATCAACCCAATTATCAAGGCCCCAAACTGGGAGGAATCCTTGATTTGATTTTTCTTTTCCTTTACTCTAATTCTGTCCATCAGCAAATTCTATGAGCTCCTCTTCCAAAAAGCATCCCAAATCTGAGCTTTTGCTATTATCTTTGCCACTGAAATCCCAATCCAGGCCAGCATAGTTCATCCCCCAGATCCAGTGCCATTATCTTGATGATGGTCCTCATCTCCACCCACGTGTCTTACAGTCAGCTCTGCACACGGATGCCTGAGTGACCCTTATAATCAGACCGTGTGAGCTTCCCTGCATGAAACCATGCCCCAGGTTTTTTACTATGCCCTACAAGGCCCTTCACGAAGTGGCCCCTGCTTCTGTCATGAACTTCATCTCAGGCCACTCTTTCTCATCCCAAGCTCCAACCACACCGACCCTCTTGCAGCCCTTGGAATAAGCACACTGAGTGCGCTCATTTCAGGACCTTTGTATCTGCTGTTCTTTCTATTTGAAGTGCCTTCTGTAAGCCTTCACATGACTGCCTTCTTCTTGTTATTTAGTCAACACAAATGTCAACTCATTTATGTTGAGATGATATTTGTGTGGAGCTTTTCATCCCCAGCAACTCCCTCAGGCACTCTTTAACTTATGGATCAATTTTATCTTTTTCACACACTTTTGAAAAATTAACATTATCTTCGTAATGTATTTTTGGTTGAACATCTACTTCTGTTTCTTTCTCTAGAATGTAAGCTCTTTGAGGGCAAAGATTATGTCTCTCTTGTTTGCACCAATACCTAGAGCATTGTCTTGCATGTAATAGGCACTTACTATACACGTGTTGACCAATTGATCTTGTTTTGAATGTGCAGGTTCAGCCTACTATGTTTATGCTGTCTTATATCTGAAATCAGCTGACCTATGTGGTTAGCTTAAGAGCTAATGCTCGATGCTAATTAGGAAGCAGTGTGGTTTCTTGAACAACAGCTAAATATTTTTATGAAAAAAATGAAATATGAAGACAAAACTCTCATGTGCATGCCTTAGTTGTTCATTTCTTTAGAACATAAAGTCTGTTTGCACACACAAAAAAAGATGTATCCAAAAATGATTCCAAAAGAAACCATTGTTTTGTATTCATCAAAAGAAAGAAACTGTGTTTCACGTTGTTAAGCATGCAAGAATTTTCTGTGTTCAGTGATACTGGTAAGGCTGGAGAGTTGAAATGAAAATTTCTCTTGGGATAAAAGTAGTGAACTGAAAAGTAGTAAATCAAACACTCTTCATTTCTATTTCTCAGGGTCTGTGTATAGAAACCAGCATCTAATAACATCTACAGTGTACAAACCTGGGAGTATAAGCTTCATGAAGGCAAGGGCATCATCGATTATTCATTATCATTTTATTCCCTAGCTATAACTCAGGGCTTAGGATGTACTAATCACTTATTAAAACTTTGTTGAAAAAATAAAGGGGAATTCTGTTATAAATGACATTTTGATGTTGCTATTATGGGATCTTTTATTTCAGAAGCATCTCCAATATACTAAGTAATGCACTAGTGCCTTGTAATAAAGAATGCATCAGAAGAGCAGCACTTTATGGTGGACAGCAAATTGCAAGGAGCATCTGTAGGTCTTGACCCTTATATGAGATCTGTCTCAGTGTAACCTTGAGCAAGTCTCATAACCTCTTAAAGCCTCTGCTTTTCAAATAAACAGAGAACCCGGTGCTGCATAACAATAGCAGCTACATTTCTTCCTGGCACGAGCTATGAGTCTGACACTCTACAGGGTTTTCTACATGTGCAGTTTATTTTTATTTTTATTTTTATTTTTATTTTATTTTTTTTGAGACGGAGTGTCACTCTGTCGCCCAGGCTGGAGTGCAGTGGCCGGATCTCAGCTCACTGCAAACTCCGCCTCCCGGGTTCACGCCATTCTCCTGCCTCAGCCTCCCGAGTAGCTGGGACTACAGGCGCCCACCACCTCGCCCAGCTAGTTTTTTTTTTTTTGTATTTTTTAGTAGAGACAGGGTTTCACTGTGTTAGCCAGGATGGTCTCCATCTCCTGACCTCGTGATCCGCCCGTCTCAGCCTCCCAAAGTGCTGGGATTACAGGCTTGAGCCACCGCGCCCGGCCGAGTTATATTTTTATTATTAATATCGCCTTGAGGAGGTTATGGCATTTGCCCACTGTCACAAGTTCAAGGACTCTGAACTTGAACTCAGATCTTCCTGACTACCAAGCCCATGCTTTTGGATCTCCATCTCATGCTTCTCTACTTAGGCTGGCCATGTGCCCAGGTTTGCGTGGGAGAGTGCCAGCCCTGGCTGATCACCATTTGATATAGTTTGAATATATGTCCCTGCCAAATCTCATGTTGAATTGTAATCCCCCGTTTTGGAAGTGGGGCCTGGTGGGAGGCATTTGGGTCATGGGACAGATCCCCAACGGCTTGGTACTGTGCTTGTGATAGTGAATTCTCGTGAGACCTGATTGTTTAAGTGTGTGGCACCTTCCCTCCCTCCCCACTCTCTCTCTTTCTCCTGCTTTCACCATGTGATGTGCCCCCTCCCTCTCCAACCTTCAGCCATGTGTAGGAAAAGCTCCCCGAGGCCTCCCCAGAAGCCAAGGAGAGGCTGATGCCATGCTTGTACAGCCTGCAGAACCATAAGCCAATAAAACCTCTTTTCTTTGTGAATTACTAAGCCTCAAGTATTCCTTTATAGCATTGTGAGAATGGCCTAACACACTTTTCCCACTGATCTTTTCACTTTGCAACTTGTGTTCCCTCTCCATTAGAGGCAGCCATCAAGTAGGTTCTGTTCCCCTTCCATCTTTACTACATCCTAGAAAGAGTACAGAATCAGCTGGCCACAAGGAAGCTGAAGGGGAGAGTGATCACTGCACTTTATTAAAGGAATCTGAGTGATATGGTGTGTTATGGAGAGTCAGGTAGCTTTGAAATGAACACATCCAAATTTATTTGCCAAACTGAGAATGAAAGAGCTAAAGTGGTAATAATGATGATGATGTTAATAATATTAGTAATATGATAATAATGATAATAAAAACAATAAACACAACAATCATAGGAGTAAATATAGTTTTCTAGCCTCAATAATTTAGACAATTAAGTGTTCATTCATTAGCAAATCCTTAATGCACAGTTACTGTTCATCAGAGAAACTGAGTGGCTTTGTGTACCATTCTTTTATGTGAATATCCTAATCTCTGAACCACTTTCTTCCCTCTTATCTGTAAAATGGGAATAATAACCTCCACCTAATAGAGAGTGATGTGGCTACTATTCAAAGAAAAAACAATTATTGAAGGAACCATCCCCTAGCTAAGCAAATGTTTGCCTCTCACTCTTTTAATTCAAGTACCATGGCATAGTTATTCATAAAAGTCAGTGTGTTTATGCATTCTTTCACTCAACAAATATTTATAATATGCATAATATATGTCAAGTACTTTTCCAGGGGTATGAAAATAGGGCCGAAGAAAACAAAGAAAATTCTTGCTTTCAAATTATTCATATTCTAGTGGGAGAATACAGGCAAAATACATACTTAATGTAATACAACAAAAAAGGCAGTGAAAACAAATTTACAAAGGTGAGAGGATGAATAGCAATGGAGGGGATGGTGCCACTTTAAACAGGATGATCAGGGAAGGCTTTCTTCTGGGGTTGACACTGGAGCAAACAGGTGAAGCTGGTGACAGCGCAGACGATGCAGGTGCAGAGACAGAGTTTCACGTGGGGAGAGGAGTGTGTGCACATGGGCTGCGGTGGGAGTGGGGACCAAGGAACAGCAGGAGGACCTGTGTTGCTAGGAGAAGGAAGGCAGCAAGAGAAGTCAGAGGCAGAGTCATCAGGGCTGTGGACCATGGCAAGGGGCTGGTGATTTATTGGGATCCTATTCCCAGTGTGATGGAAACTGTTGGCGTGTTCCGTTGAAGGTCGGTTAATAAAGATCATTAAGACAGAGTTAGCGTTTGGGTGAATACTAGATGTTAAGCAGCATGGATATAAACCTTGTACCAAAAGTTACTTGCTGAAGCAAACCAGACTGGTCTTGACCAGGTCGAGAGACCATGACAGCACAGTGGAAGATTCCACTTCCAAGGGAGTACCTTCAAAATGAGTTTTTATGTGGCAGATAGGAGGCCCCAGCTTGCAGACCTATCCAAGATCCATGATGGGACATGAGGCATTATGTGATCAGTGCAAATGAATCCTGTGGAGATTTCTTTCCAGCCAGTTGCCTTGAATGAGAAGACCTCAAACTCAATTGAATTCCCTGGGCCAGGCTAGGGCTTCATAGACACAATTTCATTCAGATCTCACAACAGCCCTGTGGGGTGGAATTTCCAATTCACACTTTGCCTGCGAGGAGTTGAGATGGGAGATGGTAAGTGATTTGCCACGTTCACAGCTAGAAAGCATTGCTTCCGAGACATGGAAGCCCACCTTCTCCCTACACAGCCCCTGTGTGTTTGTGAGCCCCTAGACACCTCCTCTTTGTCCCTTTCATCGTGCAGCAATAAAACCTGCCAAAGGATGACTTAATGCCAGTAATAACCACCTCCCCACTGCAGGGGCCTCTGCAGTTTACCCAGCTCCTTCACACTCATTTTCTTCTGCCCTCTGCGAGCCCGTTCGCACCCTCCCTGCATTTTATTTTCACAGGCATGGCAGGTACAGGATGTGATAAATACTCTGAACAAGGAAACATTTAGCCTAAGCCAACAATTATCGGCAGCATCTATGACGAATGACTTAATATAACCCTGAAAAGCACAATGTGATGACTAATTTGTGGTTAAAGGTAGTTGGAAATTTACTTCGTAAAAAATTACATGGAAGTAATGTGAAGTAACCCGATTAACTTTGAAAGAGAGAACAAAAAAAGAAAAGGTGGGGGGGGGGGGCAAAAAAATACACACATAATGATTTACTCCTCTTTGCAGAGGTAGCAATAAAGATAAGAATTACAATCCCAAGAGCAGTTTGAGAGGGAGTGAACATGTTTCATTTTGCATACTGGATGCAGAACACGGATCACAGCAGGAAATGTTTAAGTAAGAAAGCTCTGGGGCTCCATGGACTTAAGCAGACCCTTTGTTTTAGATGGGAAAGGAATCTTTGGCTATCTAGTCTCTACAGTTACCTGATGAAGAAACTGAGGCATACATACAGGATCTTATTTGGGGTCCATTGAGTCAGGGCCTTCTCCTCGGCAGGGAGGAAAACGCAGCATGTTTCCAGAGAAGGATGCAAACTCGGAGGTCCTGCTGGCCTGAGCTCACTGGCTTCCTCTGGGCCACTTGGGACAAATCATCTAACCTCTTTGAGACTGAAATGTTTTATAAGAAGACCATTGTAATCCCAGCACTGTGGGAGGCCGAGATGGGCGGATCACAAGGTCAGGAGATCGAGACCATCCTGGCTAACACGGTGAAACCCCGTCTTTACTAAAAATACAAAAAATTAGCCGGGCGTGGTGGCGGGCGCCTGTAGTCGCAGCTACTTGGGAGGCTGAGGCAGGAGAATGGCGTGAACCAGGGAGGCAGAGCTTGCAGTGAGCCGAGATCGTGCCACCGCACTCCAGCCTGGGCGACAGAGCGAGACTCCGTCTCAACAACCAAAAAAAAAAAAAAAAAGAGAGAGAAAAAAAAGAAGACCATGAATGACAATACCAACTTCCTAGTGTTGTAAGAGTTAAGTGGCTTATTGCATGTAAAATACCCAACACAATGCCTGGCATACAGTAGGTTCACCAAAAAATGTTCATTCCTTTCTTCCTCCGCCTAGTTATTGTCTTTCCCCGTGGAAGTCATGAAAGCCATATCAAGCCTTTCTTAGTTCTCTAACCAATTCCACACCTCAGGAAAAAAAAAAAAAAAAAAAAAAAAAGATTGACATTAACCTCATGTTTCATTTCTTAGACTGCTGTAGCAAACTATCACAAACTCGGGGGCTGAAAAGAGTGGAAATGTTTTTTTTCACAGTTCTGGATGCCAGACGTTTGAAATCAAGGTGTCATTAGGGTTGGTTTCTTCTGGAGGCGGCAAGGGAGAATCTGTTCCATGCCTCACTCCTAGCGTCCGGTGGCTGTGAGCAATCTTGGCATTCTCTGGCTTGTCAATGCATCACTACAATCTCCACCTCCCTCACCTGACCTTCTCCTCTGTGTCTATATGTCTGTGTCTCAAATGCCCTCTCCTTTCTTTCATAAGGATACCAGCTACTGGATTTAGAGGCTATCCTAAATCCAGGACAACTTAATCCTGAGATTTTGAAATTAATCCCATCTACAAAAACACTATTTCCTTTTTTCTTCTTTTTTTTTTTTTCTTTTTCAGATAGAGTCTCACCCTCTGTCACCCAGGCTAGAGTGCAGTGGCACAATCTTGGCTCACTCCAACATCTGACTCCCGGGTTCAAGCAATTCTTCTGCCTCAGCCTCCCGAGTAGCTGGGACTACAAGTGTACACCACCATGCCCGGCTAACTTTTGTATTTTTAGTAGAGACAGCGTTTCACCATATTGTCCAGGCTGGTCTCGAACTCCTGACCTCGTCATCTGCTCACCTCTGCCTCCCAAAGTGTTGGGATTACAGGCGTGAGCCACCGTGCCTGGCCCCAAAACACTATTTCTAAGTAAGTTCACATTTACAGGTACCAGGAGTTAGGACTTAGACATATCTTTTTGGGGAAGGGACACAATACAAGCTACTAAAGAGAGAAAACAACTTGTGTCTCTTGGGGACCCTCTGATTTCTCATACCTAGTACAGTGCTTGTAACCTACTAAGTTTTCATTAAATGTATGTGGAATACATGAACACTGTCACTTTAAGACTTCCCCTCTGTGATCCCACATTCTTGCCAGATGGCCCCTCCAACCCTGAGAGCTGCAGCTTTCCCAACCACCTGATCATCCCACTGTCTGTACTATCATCGAAGCTCCACAGGAAGCCAGGCCCCTGGAAGGCACAGCTCAGCAGGACTGTGTGACTGTCCCCAGACAAGCTGCATGGCAAGGTGCCTACATGCTGTTCAGAAAAGCAGAGCAGGCCTTGTTTCTGCTGAGCTCCATGGTGACAAATGTCAGTGACAATGCTGTCTGCTTAGGTGACCTTCCTTCCCACAGGGACATTGGACATAGTACATTCATGATTACTAATGCCTCTGCCTCTCTACACCTTAACTTTGCTTATGAGTGTTCTTACTCTCCTGAATCTTTTTCTCCCTCCTCTTCCTATGGTGTCTTTATCCCAACTATCAAATTCATCCCACTCTAAATACCTTCCTTAACAATAACTCCCCAAATAACCCAATCTACTTTCTAGCTAAATATATACTTTCCTAAAGTTCCTATTTATTCTTTAAAAGATTTAACACAATAGTAAATAATGACGAGTTTAATTACTTGTATAATGCTCGGCTTCCTGAACTATCTATAAGTTACATGAGGCAGATCTTTGTCCATTGTATAAATAGAATGCATCTCCAATGTCTGGAGCTAGAAGATGCTGAATGTGTGGAATCGACCACTTGAATCTGCATGCCACACTTTTTGTCTTAGCCTTTAGTCCTCTCATTCACACTTCAATTTTCCAATTCCCCCTTCATTCACTGTAAAGTATGTTCATGAGCTACATTATTGTACACAACAAACTTGGTTTCCCAATATCCAGTTCATCATTAAGTCCTATTCATGGAACTATCAAATAGCCATTGGCTTCATCTTTCCACACTAGTAGGTGGATCCTTCCTCCCTGTATTTGTTTGCTACAGCTGCCATAACAAAGAGAAGTGGCTTTAACAACGTAACGTGGCCCTAACAAAGATGGTGGCTTTAACAACATAACTTGTTTTCTGGAGGCTAGAAGTCTGAGGTCAAGGTGTAGGCAGGTTTGCTTTCTTCTGAGGCCTTTCTCCTTGGCTTCTAGATAAATGTATTCTCTCTGTGTCTTTATAATGTCTTCCATCTGTGTATATCCATGTCCTAATTTGATCTTCTCACAAGGAAACCAGCCATATTAGATTAGGGAGCACACTAATGACCTCATTTTAACTTAATTCCCTCTTTAGAAGCACTATCTCCAAATACAGTCACATTCTGTAGTACTGGAGGCTAGGACTCAAGATACAAATCCTGGTGGGTGACAAATTCATCCCTTCAGACTTTAGTTCAAACAGTACTTCCTTGGAGAGGTTTGCACTGATATTTCAAATGAGGTCAGACTTCCCCATTACAGCCTCTTATAGCAGCCTACACTGTAAATTCATGGCATTTACCATAGTGATAATTTCATATGTGTGTGTATGCAAATATTCTATTTATGTGTATCCCTCTACTAGATTATAAACTCCATGAGGGCAATGGTTGTGTCTGGTTTTTCTTGTCATTAATAGGTCCAGTGCCCAACATTATCACTTCTTACCATTCACTCTTTATTATCTTCATCCTTTCAATTTCTAGGATACCACAGTTCCTTTTTTTCTCTTTCTACTCCTCTAGACTGTTCAGGATTCTTCACTCTCCTCCTGCTTTTGACCTACCTCTTGGATATTGTTTCTTTGAGATTCTATCTTGATCACTTTCTCTTCTTGCTCAATGAGCTCTATCTGGGAAATTGTCAACACTCTCAAGGCTTTAGTAAATATTCTGTTCTCTTATGACTTCCAAATGTCTTTTTCTAGTGTGGTTCTGCCTTCATTGATTCATTCCTGTATTCCCTACTACCTACAAGTTATTTTAACCTTACCCACGCCTCAAAAACATGTTCAACAAAGCAATTACATTTACCTTTAAATCTACTCTACCTCTATTTCTTGGCTTACTGAATGGCATCAATGTACACCCAGTTGCTCCAACAATAATATATAGTACAGGATCCCATTACAAATGTAACAGATAAGAATATAAAGATTATCCAATCCAATTTCTCTCCAACATCTCAAACTCAACTCCGTTGACTCCTGTGTATTCCTTGGTTCATTTCTTAAATCAGACACTTACTATTTCTCTGTAGCCACAAGAATATTTAACTAATAAAAATCCAAATCACTTTTCTGCCTAAAACCTTCTCTTGGGACCCCATCCCAACAGGATACACATCTGTCTGTTTAGCCTGACTCACAGAACCCTACATGAGCCAAAACACACTTATCTCTTTACACTGATTTCTTACTAACTTTCCGATTTTTCTGCATATCCTGTTGTTTGGCTAGCCTAATTTCTCATCTGCCTTTGAAAAGGCCAGACTTCTCCACATTCCTGTATATACCTCTCAGACCTCACTTTAGAAGTGTGGATTTGCGGAGGAAGCCATTAGCTGTCACTCTTCTTGAGAATATCTCAGCTGCAGAAAACTGCCTTGCCCAAGGTCACACCTCCTTCCACGGACAGCCTGCATTCATTGCTGATCAACAATTCTAATGGGCCTTTTCAGCTCCAGAGCTCCTTTTAGTGTTGGCTAAAGACTTTTATGGGGCTGTATTGCTGCTCACTTTCTCCCTCTGCATATTCCTACTTCTGTACTTTTCTCCACAGGTGTGGATCCCAAGGGAACTCCTGGATAAAACTTCTACTCTCTAATCTCCATCTCAAAGTCAGCTTCCTTGGGAACCAATCTGTGACAATGGATATTTGCAGATGTACCCTCTGCTTGAATGGCACTTCTGAACATTCTTTTCCTGCCCAAATTCTTTGCATTCGTCACATCCCAAGTCATATGTCACGTAGGTACTGCTGACAAAGTGAGTCACATTCTATTCTCTCCCACTACAGCACGTTTCACTTTTCCCTGATTCCAACACATATTACACTGCATTATAATTATTACTCAGATATTTTCATTTTCTTCTCTAGTAATTTTATACTCTTTAAGAATGTGGTATTAATTATCCATTGCCGTGTAAAGAATTGCCACAATCTTGTTGGCTTAATACAAATAACACTATTTAATATTCTTTTGCAGCTCTGTAGGTCAGATATTTGGGGGAGCTTAACTAGCCTTTTTGCTCGGGGTCTCCAAAGACTTAAATCAAGATGTCAGTCAGCCTGGCTCTTCACTAGAGGTTTTGGGAAGAATCCACTTCCAACTCATGTAAGTTGTTGGCATAATCTAGTTCCTTTTGGTTGTAGGACTGATTTCCCTATTTCCCCACAGCTATCAGTGGAAGTCAGTCTTGGGTCCTAAAAGCTGTCTGCTCTCCTTCTCACATGGCTTCCTCCAGCTTCAAAGCAAACAATAGTGCATCTGCCCCTTCTTGTGCTTTGAAACTCTCTGGCTCCCATTTTTGTCTCCTTTTTCTTCACCAGTCAGAGAAAATTCTTTGCTTTTTAGGTCTCATGTGATTGGATCAGGTCCAGATCAGGCCCACTAAGATATTATCTATTTTATAATGTCAACTGTGTCATACAACACCATCACGGGTGTGGTATTTCACATTCACAGTCATCACTTCTAGGAAGTAGAGCATGGATTCCTGGTGGAAGTTCTTACGACCTCCTACTGCAGATAGAAAGAGCATCTTATTCACAGAGTATGTTCGTCAGTGCTCAGCAGAGCTTCTTATATAAAAAATATTGATGCTCATGTCCACTCTTAGGTTTAACTGACTTCAGTTTCCATGAATATGACACTATTAACTCTCTGGTCTTAGTTGCATGCATAGCCAAAAAGCAAAACAAAACAAAGCAAATAAGCCACAACAAAAAGCACCTCAAATTGCAAATAAGGAAATAAAATAACAGTAAGGAAGCAGAAACTAGACTGAAGGGCTCTTGTGATGAGCATTGACCCACAGGAGAAAAGATAAAAAATAAAAGGGAATTGTCATGAAAAGAAAGAAAACCCTGTTGAATAATCTAAGTGCAGTTTTTCAGTTTTGCATATTTTATAGTTGAGTCTATCAATCTCCAAGGTCAAAAAGTGACCAAAGTTGTTTTACTATTAAAATGCCTTGATAAGATTAATTTTAAACAGCAGTCTGGTTTGGAGCAGCAGAAATGCAATGCTCACTAGTTTGCCCCTAGAGTGTACTGTGATGAGCTGGCACTTTTGATTTGGGGATGGAGTCATTCACGTGATTCTATTTATGTATTTGTTTATGTAAATCATTGCAGTGTTTTCAGGATTGCTTTCTGTCTACATATATGCCAATGACTCTAATACTTTTTGGTAATTACAGCTTCCTCCCTTTCTCCTGCTGATTGCAGCCATTGCTTCCCTTTGTGCTTAGATGCACAAAGTGATGACAAAGGTGGACAATTGTTTCTGGCTACAGTTCACTGAATAAAACTCTTCCAATTGATTCAGAGCGCTGATGTCAAGCAAGAACCTATACTTCTTGACACTGCATTTTTTCCCAGTGAATAATAAATCACTGTGCTTCCACCAACAGATTCTTTCCCTCTGCCTTTCTCTTTTTCTCTACCATTAGTCATGCTGGTAGAGCTCACCGCCTGCCATTTGGCATGCCTCTGCAAATGCTCTTACCCATGTAGAGGTGGGTTTGGTTTCACTGAAGTTGGGGACATTGCTGTGCTTACTTGGGTCTGAAACCCACCAGCTGTAATCTTTTTAAAAGTATTTTTTGACTGTTCATACTTATTACAATCTGTTTTATTCTTGGTGCAATTTTTCAAACATTTCTATTATTACATTTTTGAACTTCAGGTAACAGAAATATGCTTCAGAATAAAAGATACAAGTAGAAAATATACAGTGGGTAATCTTGAAGGGAGAACTAGTGTTAGCTAATTGACTTGTGTATGATTCATATACCATAGCTCCTTTAAATAGCCCAAGAAATCTAATAGTGAAAAGTATGCCTTGTGCTCTTTAAATAGGTGGAAAAGTTAGACTAAGAAAACAGAAGCAACTTGCCTAGGTTGCTAACCCACTAAGTGAAAGATCTTAGACTCGAAATAATGAGTGTCTGATTGTAATGCCCTCAACATTTTCCTATTTATGTTTCAACTTCCTACTTGATTATGCTATTTTATTTCATCTATGTATTCAACATTCAAAGAATCCCTACTATGACCCCGACACTGTGCTGGCAGCAAAGTATTCACACAGGCAAAGACACAGTACTGTCCCACAGATGCTCATAGACTACCATAATCAATGTCCATGCAAATAAATAATTATGATGCAACTTCTTCAAAGTATTGTAATAAAAATAGTTTCGATGTAGATCTATCTAGAGCTACTCTTCCAATGCAGTAGCCACTACTCCTGTGTGGTTATTTACATTTCAATTTGAAAAAATTGAAAGTATTTTATAAATAAATGTAAGAATTCACCTTCTCAGTTGCAGTAACCACATTTCAAGGGTTTGATATTCACATATGGTTTGTGGCTACTGGATTGGACAACACAGAACATTTCTATCACTGCATAAAGTTCTTTTGTACAAGGCTAGTCCAGATGATGAGTTAGAAAAAACCTTACAGAAAGTAGCTCTTGAGCTGAGACTTGAAGACTAAATTAGAGTTTCCAGGCAAACCAGCAGAGCCAGGAGATTCCAGGCTGAGGAAAGAAAATGTGCCAAGGCAAGGAGATAGCACAAGAAGGTACAGACTGTCCAGAAAGATGCAAACAAATCAGATCAATTTAAAATTTTTGAAGGGTGAGCTGGCATAGGCAGCACAACATGGATTGACTGGAAGATGGGGGACTCTTCACTAATAATTTCCTAGGTCACTGTATGGGATATGTATGTCATAGGATGGAGTGCAGATTTTCTCTTATAGACCAATAGTTTTCCAGCCTTTTTAGTTATATAACCTTTTGTTTTACTTATCTAATAATATATCATTAGGAACTTCTATACAACAGGCAGATACAAATAGAAATGCTCAGTTCAAACAGGGCAGAAGTCTTTCCACTCAGGAACTTGTGGACCTCGGAGACACCCTCATTCCACCCTAGTGTTCTGAAAAGCTAGTGGGGACTCTAGAGCCACTGGAGAATTTTGACCATGAGGCAGGTGATCTGAAGCTGTGTATTTGGAAGCTCATTCTGCTCCAATGTGACAGACTGCTGGATGGAGATAGGACAGAAGTAGGGATGGATGAGTACAAAAGCAGGAAATAGATGAAAAAAAAAGATAGTTAAGTATTGTTTTTAAATAGGGGGAGAAAGGACAATGTAAGGATCTGAAAGAATCTGGAATACAAGGCAAAGAACAAACATTCACTAACAGTCTTCTTTTTTTTTTTTTCATGGGCAATTTGGCAGCTGTTGGTATCATTTTTTACGATGTGGGATTCTAGAGGGACATTTTACTTATTGGATGATTGGTTTAAATTCTCTATTCTTCAAAAAATAGCAGGGCAGGGAGGGTGATGGTTTACATTTAGGCCTTGAGTTACTGCTCTGTCATTCTGTCAAAGCCTGAGGGAATATCAAAAAAGCCCTTCTATTCACTTCAATGAATAATGTATGTCGTATTTCTTTATTCTTCCCCATAGCAAACACCAATCAGAAACATCAGAAACAAACAGACCACAGAAAACCAGAGTCAAAACCGGCATTTTGTCAACTGATTAGATAGCAGTTAGTTTAATGCTAACATTAATCAAGGTCTGATTACTCCATTGTGAGGAGCAAGGACTTTGTGCAAAGATTAATACACAAGATCTGGTTCAGAATATCTCTGCAGAAACCCCCATGCAGTAATTAAGAAGAACACAAAATGAAGGTTATTGATCCGTTATGTTATTGAGAAACAACATAATTGATATGTTAAATCTTAATTGTTCATTCCAAAGTAAAAGAGACAGTTCTCACAGATCATTAGTAACAAGATTTTTTTTTCTCTGTTGTTTTTATCATTTAAAACAAAATATTGAGTTCGTATGTTACCCTACTTCAAATAAGCATTGATTTAATTGTCAAGAAATCTTCATTTGTAAGTATTTAAAATTATCATTCTTTGGACAAATCTGAGGCAATAGAATTCAGACTTTGGAGTCAGACAGATTCTACTCATCTGGCTTTGGGGAATCAAGTATGTCATTCAACCTGTCTGGGCCTCAGAAATCTCTTTTATAAAGTGGCAGTGATAACGGCCTCCTCACCAATTTGTTAGAGGGATTCAGGGAGAAAGTCAGTGTCTCAGAGCCAGTCTAGCACACTGCCTAGCAGCAAAGACAATGGATCAAAACTGCTGTCTTTCAAACCCAGCTTTGCCACTGATTAGCTGTGCAATCTTAGAAACATTACTTAACCTCTCTCTGTGCCAATGTCCACGTCTCTAAAGAGGAATAATAGTAATAGGCATTTCTGACAGTGTTCTTGTGAGGATTAAATAAATGAAGTGTTTATTTAATCACTGAAAATTATGAAAATTATGAACACTAGATAACTGTTCATGTATTGCTATTATTTGGAAGTGTTTAGGAACACAGCTGATTCTTAATAGATATCAATTGCAGCATTTCCCCCTTTACAGCTGGATGGTCAATGATTTAAACCAGAGCCCTTGCCTTTTTTTGTATATATGTGGAAATGAACAGGAAAGGAGACAAATTAAAGCAAGGTCTCGTGTCTGTTTGCCTTGTGCAATGGTGTAATCTCAGCTCACTGCAACCTCTGCCTCCCAGGTTCAAGCAATTCTCCTGCCTCAACCTCCCAAGTAGCTGGGATTACAGGCAGCTGCCACCATGCCCAGCTAATTCTTTTTTTTTTTTTTTTGTATTTTTAGTAGAGACGGCATTTCACCACATTGGCCAGGCTGGTCTTGCACTCCTGACCTCAGGTGATCCACCCACCTCAGCCTCCCAAAGTGCTGGGATTACAGGTGTGAGCCACGGCACCCGGTCTACCTTGTTCATTTTACATGGAGCTTCCAGGAAGCATCCTTTTGCCTAATTTCTTAATGTGAAAAGATAACATAGGAAATATGAAGAAAGCTTAATGGAGAAAGACAAAGATAAATAATTGAGAAATAAAGACTCAAGGAGAAATAGATTGCTCTAATCAGGAAACAGATTCCAATTCATATCTTGACAAAAATTTGAGGGCAACTTGCCTTCAAAAAATCAGAATAGGATGTTGGAAAAAAGAAACTGTAAGATAACAAGACATCTTGGGGGTTAAAAAATACTACATGTAAAATTAAAGGGAAAAAATACATGGGCTAAAGGTAAAGTCAAAGAAATTGCACAGAACTTAGAAACAAAAAGATAGAGAAGAATGTAAGAGAAGAGACAAATCCAGTGGTCCCAACATTGAATAAAAGGAATCCTGGACAAGAGTAATAGGGACAAGGCAGGGAAGGATATTACCAAAGATATAATACAAGAAAAGTGTCTAGAATTGAAGAAAATGGAAATCTTCAAATAGAAAATGTCCCAACCACAAGATACAGCCATACTTCCACTAGAATAGTTAATATTTAAAAATAAATATGGAAAAATGGAAAATACTAACTGCTGATGAATATTCAGACAAACTTACACTTTCATGCACTGCAAGTAGAAATATGAAACAGTATAGCCTCTTTGGAAAAAATAATTGTCAATACCTTATAAACATAAACAAGCGATTACCAGATGACCCTAGAGTCTCACTCCTAGTTATTTGCTCAAGAAAAGTCAAAATATCTGGCCACACAAACACCTGTAAATAAAAGTTTATAGCATCTTTATATGATATCAAGAAGCAACTCAAAGGACTATCAAATCATCAGCTGGTGATTGGATAAACAAATTTGGGTACATACCAACAATAGAATACTACAGTAATAATAAGAAACAAGCCATTGATATATTCAACAACATGAATAAATCTCAAAAGTATTATGTGACAGACGTGAGACACCAAGGTCTATATACTGTTTGAGTCTATTTATGTGACATTCTGGCAAAGACAAAATAAAGAGATGGAAATAAGGTCAGTGGTTGTCAGAAATTGGAGATGAGGAGTTGAGATCAATTAAGAAGGAGCAAGAGGGAACTACTGGTGTTGCTTGAAATATTCTGTTTCATCAGATGATCATGAATACATGATAGTATACCTTTGTGAAAACTTAAACTGTACTTCAAATGAGTAGATTCAATTATTTGTTAACCCTTCAGCAAATATGATGTCAGTAAAAAGGAAAAGGCCCACTACGCGCCAAACAAGATGATTTTTTGAAAGCTCTCATTAGATATGTCATTTAAAAAATTCAGGCCAGGTGCAGTGGCTTACGTCTATAATACCAGCACTTTGAGAGACTGAGGCGGGCGGATTACCTGAGGTCAGGAATTCGAGACCATCCTGGCCAATATGTTGAAACCCTGTCTCTACTAAAAACACAAAAATTAGCTGGGCATGGTGGTGGATGCCTGTAATCCCAGCTACTCTGGAGGCTAGCACAGAAGAATTGCTTGAACCCAGGAGGCGGAGGTTGCAGTGAGCTGAGATGGCACCACTGCACTCCAGCCTGGGTGACAGGGCGAGACCCCATGTCAAAAAAAAAAAAAAAAAAAATTAGAACACTAATGATCAAACAAAGGACCCATAGTCTTCTGGAGAGGTCAGGATATCTTCAGATACATCAGGAACACTGGATGCCCAAAAACAACAGAAAGGATTTCTGAGATGTAAGGGCAAAACAGTTTCCAACCCAGAATTTTATACACAGCCTAATTGTCAGGGCAGATAAGAATGAAGTTTATTTCTCACATACACTGTTAGGAAGTTCCTTGAGAACGTACTCTAGCATACAAGAAAATAAAAACAAGAAAACATGACCACCAGAAAGTGGTAAAACCAACACAGGGCAGTAGAAATGGGAAGTCTAGAGAATATTGTTAACAAAGCCATTTTACAGGGCAAATAGTCTGTATTGGGTTAAAAGAATGAAAAGAATGATCACCCCCTAAAAAGGCATAAATCAGAGCAGATAGTAAGGTTGGAAATGTAGAAAGAAGGGGCATAAGTAGGCTGGGCGCAGTGGCTCTGGCCTGTAAACCCAGCGCTTTGGGAGGCCGAGGTAGGCGGATCACTTGAGGTCAGGAGTTTGAGACCAGCCTGGCTAACATGGCAAAACACCGTCTCTAATAAAAATACTATATATATAGCCAGGCGTGGTGGTGAGCAGCTATAATCCCAACAACCCAGGAGGCTGAGGTACAAGAATTGCCTCAACCCCAGAATGCAGAGGTTGCAGTGAGCCGAGATTGTGTAACTGCCCTCCAGCCTGGGTGACAGAGCAAGAGTCTCTCTCTCTCTCTCTCTCTCTCTCTCTCTCTCTCAGAAAGCACAATTTGCAAGAAAATTTTAAAAAAAGAAAAGAAAACCTTGCAAGAAAACAAAACTGAATAAGAAAATTGTGATCCATATTTGAAGCTATCATGAAATATTGGAAGAGAAACTCAGCAGGCTTCAGGAAGCACATTCCAGCGGGTTTCAAGCACACCTCCATGTCTATATCTGAGCATAATGTCGGGGGACAGGCAGGGTCAAAGAGGTTTCCCTTCATACTGGCAAACACAGAACGATGCTGACATCACTACATGCAAATCACACAGATTCGCTGAGAAAACTCACTGAAGTTGAAAATGAAACAGCAGAATTACATATTTGTGAAAAAAATCAAATTTGAGCATTTGGTGTAAAGAATTGATTGGATGTGTAAGATTTAATGTTTTCCTTTTATTATCAAAATGTAAATCTGGCACATAAAATTAACAAGTAATTGTGTGGAATTAAAACAGATTTGTTGGATATGATATAAACTCTAAGCATAAACATTTACCTGTTTCCCCACTATCTTCATCATTCAAGTGAAATTGTTAGCAGGAAGATATGCCAGGTTTATCTCTGGGACTGAACTATCAGCCTCCCCAGCCCTCCCTACTTCTGTATACAACACTGTACCTCTTAGTGTTACGGAGTTTGAGATGACTCTCTTAACAGGATCTTCATTTACTGATATTACTTGCTGACAGCTGGCTCTGATTCTGTGAATACATAATGTTCTTAAAAAATTGCTAGCTGGGCTTCAAGATATTATAATATCCTACCAGAATAAATATTATTTTAAGATCAGAGGAAGGTTCTTGTTCTTTATTAAATTCCTTATTAAACATTTAGTGTTCATAAATTTGTTTAATATAGTTGCTGCCTCAGCATTCATTTTTAGGCCTGATGTAATTTATTTGAAACCCAGGCATGCCATGTCACCATGTAACCTCTGACCTAGTTATAATTTCCCCTCCCCTATGTGACTGATAGATTCTGCTTGTTCCTCATCCCAGTGATGCAAAACCCTGCATACCCACAGCTGCTGACTATGAGCAATCTAATTGTGAACCTCAGAGTCACGTAAATAAGTTCCTCCTTTCACACATATTCTCTTTAAACTAGCCAGTCCACAACCTCGTTGGAAAAGCCTAAGGGATAATGCCAATAGACCTTAATGGGGGCATAGTCCCACAGGTTGGGTCCTGAGCTTTTCACCTTCTCTGAACTTCCCATCAGCACCCGTAACCTCTCTGGGACATGTACAAAATATATACTCTTTCTATTTCATGCATTTTGGCTTCACGTTCTCATTATATCTCACCTGAAACACACACTCAAACCTAACATTTCCCCTATCATGGCTCTCCTGGAGAGTTGCTATCTTGACTTGGGGTCACTCTCAAGACAGAGCCCTCAAGACCAAACTCCAAAATATCATTACAACACTATTCTATTGGAAAGCAAAATTCTGATCGACTTAAGTAGCCTTGGTGGTCTATGGTAACTTTCCCGTACATCTGGATCAAATACATTATGTCCCTCGATCCACTTGAATAGTATGTATCCAAATATTCATCTCAGGTAAGAAAAATGGAGGTGAAATGTGCTTAAAGTTCCCCAGTTCACTTATACAGTGGTATATCAGTCATTCAGCAATGCTTTATCAAGCATCTAACGTGTCAGTCACAGTGCTACATAATGGAGACATGATAGTGAACAGCTCATTATGTGATCAGATTTTGTTGATGAAAACTCATAGTTGGCTACAAGACAAATACATTAGAGGGCCAAATGGCAGCTATTAGAAGGCAATTGGATGTTTAATTGAGAGAGAATGGAAATGTGTAAAATCAACACGACTTGATGCTTGGGGAGAGGAAGAAGGAGGTATCAAAGACGTCTCCCACATTTCTAAATTCTTATTTGGATGATGTTCTAAGGACAGCTTCTGATAACAATCATGTTGGGGTACTGAAAATAATTTTTTTTCAGGAAATCCCTGGAAAGCCTCTCATTAGGATGGGGAATTGCCGCAGGCACTTGGCTTATCTCAAGAGTTTGCATGCTCGTAAATTCATTCAACTCCAAGACTCACTAATTACACCCTCATATTTTAAGCTTATTATGGAAGAAATTCAAACCACATGGGCGTCTGTCTACAAGCCAAAATTTGCTCAAGATAAGCCAACAGTAATAACTTAACTTCAGGCCTCGTGGCTCTTGAACATATTTAAACCTTGATGACTTAAGAGAGAAGGAGGCTAATAAATAGCTCAGAGTTCTTTCCAGATGGAAAACAAAGATTTCCCTTTTCCTGATTTCCCCTTAAACTTGTCATTATTTGGCAGAAATGGTCAAAATAAATGCACCATGCTGCAAAGCAGCCAACACATAAGAGACCAGATAGCAGCAAGACGAATCCACTTGTCTAGGCAGACATATGCTCTGAGCACAGATGTTCAAGAAATGAAGGGTGTGCACTTGTGATAATGTATTGCATCATTTCTTTGACCCCAAGATAAAAGCAAACAAAAGAAGCAAAATGTGCCACTCATCAAGCTATAAAAATGAAACCTGCCACACGAGCTCTGATCTATCGCATGAATTCTCCTTACCAGAAAGATGGAGTATTTTCATCAGAATGCCAGCTATTCATTCCTTCTTCTGCCTACACATCTTTTTGAAAGAGGAATGTGGCCAGGGAATAGGAAAGAAAGGGTTTTAATTTAATTTAATTTAGCTAATCCATCAGACCACATTTACAGACCTATACCAACCTCCCTAAAGCCTGGGAAAGAGGGAACACCAACCAGCCTCTATTGCAACAACTTTGGATGTATCCCTTTACTTTCTGCTCATAGCAGCTCTACAGGGGTGCAGTTATCTTTCTTATATTCAGATGAAGGAGTTTACCAAGGTCATGTAACTTACCCAAGGACACATAGCTAGGATCGAAATCCAAATCTAACTCTGAAGTTCATATGGTCCTCTAATTCTCATTCATTCTCAGAAGTAGACAGTCTATAAAATACAAAGCTGTATGGTTATAGTATATGTAAATAAACAATGTAAAATGATACAATGTAGCTCACATTTAAATACTGGGTCAGGTAATGCTTTGCATAATACTATAGGGTTTCATAGGTGAAAACACAGGAATGTGAAGGGGGAGATGTACGTGTTTTGGTATCAGACCACAGTCTGTCACAGCTCTCACTCTTGCATGCTGTGCTACCCAGAGCAAATCTCCTAAGCTCATAGCTGCAGGTTCCTTATCTAAAAGATGTAGTTTTCTCATCTCATAGAGTTTTTGTGAGGATTAAATGAGATGATGTGGTTAAATTACCTGACAATATGTCTGGTACACAGTATCTGTCGCCAAAATGCCAACTTCATGTTACTTCAAGTTAGAGACACTGTGCCATAGACAAATAAAAGAGAGATTCATTAACCAAGTTAACATTCGAATGGCAAGTTTCAAAAGTTCTCATGATGAATGTATTTATAAACCAACCTATAGGTATGTATATGTCATACATATTTGAGTTTTTGTATTTGTTAAAAAATAGTTCCTTTTGAAACCTTGTGATAATTACATCTATCAGAGACCTACTTACCCAGTCCTCTGCTAGGGAAAAAAAATGTAATTTCTTATTAATGTCACCAACACAATGGTTGAAGCACGCATGTACATTTGCAGCCCAGCTCCCAGGAAGATGAGTGTAAATGCAGCAATTAGTAGCATGTTGCACTAGGCTTCAAAATCTTACCTGCCATTCTTATGAGCACAAGACCAATACTCAGACACAGTTGTGCAGAGAACAAGGTCATCTCTGGTTAAATAAAAATTAGTTTCCATTAAAAAGGTGAGAAACTGTAATTATATAAAATTTACAATACGTAGGAAAAAGTACAAAATGATTCCCCAAAGATATTGCCTCTCTATAATGGTTGCTATGCAGAGATTGTTTATATTATTATAATTTTATTAAATGGACCCTGCCATTTTACTCAGCGTTTTCCTTCAACATCACAAGGTAATTTTTAGCAGAATGGTTGAGTCTGTGAAGACAGACTGTGATATCCAGGCTTCTCTACTAACCAGCTCTGTGTCCATGAGCTGATCACTCAGCTTCTTTAAGCCTCAAGCCTTCTCATAGGAAGTGAGGATAATAACAGTAACTACCTAATTATAGGGCTGTGTGAGGATAAAGTGAGATGATCCATGTAAAACTCTCAGAGTGCTGGGTAGAGAGTAAGAAATCAATAAGATTAGTATTATTTATAACTGGTAAGATGTTTTCAACTGAAAATGACACAAAAAAATTTCAATTGACTTCAGCAAATGGAAGCACATTTACTTTCAAAATGGTAGCCTAGACATAGACCTGACCAGAGGCTCAATCACTGGGGAAACTCTTGCTCTGATACAAGTTACGCACGTGGAGTGACAGGACAGCTGCAGGGATGCCAGTGCTAGCCCATTGCTTCACGGCTCCAAGGCGGCCTAGAGTGAGAACTTACTGCCCTCAGTGCCAGTTCACAAGTCCCAGGATTTTCATGATTGGATGGACCTGGGCCATTTACTTATCCAAAACAATGACTGTTGCTGAAGATATTTGCTGCTTTGATTGGCTGGTTGTGGTAGACTAAGTAATGATACCCCAAAGGTATGAATGTCCTATTCCCCAGAATCTGTTACCTTATGACAAAAGGGATTTTGCAGATATTATTATATTAAGGATTTTGAGATGGAACTATTATCCAATGTGACTACAAGGGTTCTTATAGCAGAAAAGCAAAAGAGTTAGAGGTCGCAGTACAAAAAGCACTGTGACAGTGGAATCTGAGATTGGAGTGATGTGGCCACAAACCCAGGGCTGCCAGAAGCTTGTGCAGGCTGGAAGTGGCAAGGAACATATTCTCCTTCCAGAGTCTCCAAAAGGAACTAGCCCTGCCTGCTGATGTTTCGATTTTAGTCTCATGAAAACCGCTTTGTACTTCTGACCTCCAGAACTGTAAATCACTAAATTTGTGTTAATTTGCCACAGCTGCAGCAAGAAAGCTAATACACCAGTCTGTGTCACAGTTTTCACCCACACTGTTCTCAGACTACATGATTGAAAATGAAGGAGACATGAATGCCCAGGAGGAAAACAGAAATTCTGTTATTAGAAGAGAATGAATACTGGGGGCAAAAGTCCACAATGTTCAACCTATCAATATTGGTTTTGTTGCGGCTACTTTTTGCTGGTTTTTTTTTTTTAATTTTTATTTTTTTTGTAAATTCTGCATATACACCATTATGGTAGCTGAATGAATTCTTGAGTAGCTTTGCCATAGTGTGTTTACTTATTCTTCTGCACTTACACGTTGGATCCTTGAAAGGAGTTGTCTTTCTTTGTTCACCCTGGACATGCATGATGTGGGGATAATAACACAGTGCGGAGAGATCAGCATAATAAGAGAGTGGTATGTGATTTTCCTATTGATCACTTCACAAAGAAGGTATATGCCAGTAGTAAAGAACTCGATCTTACAAATGCAAAACAGTGAATTATGACATATTAAATGCTAAATTTTCCTCTTTCACTTGTTCATCTTGAGGACCTCACTTTTCCTCCTTTGACTCTTGAATTCATAGTCTATGAAGCAGCTGGAGTTGAACAAATGGAGTGAGCTCAAAGCTGTCTTCTAGCTCCATTATTACATGGAACTAGATTGCAAGGGAAGCACATGGTCTACTTTGGGGCACAGGGAGATTTTGCGGAGGTGTGTTGAAGGGTTCTGGACTCAGGCATAATAAGACAATATTACAAAGAGAGATGATCAAGAGATCAGAAGGACTAAACCGCAGGGCCAGCGGCACTACCACCTAGTCTTCTCTTCTGTGTGATGTAGCAACAGTGGAATTGAATTCTTGGCCAGTATAGTAGAGGAAGTTTTCAGTGAGAAAATGGTCTGGAGAAAACTGTTATTTTTCTGGAGTAGTAGTGATAGTGGTATATTAAAATTGCAAACAGAATAGTCTCAGAGCTTTTCTGATCCAAATTCATTCTGATAGTCTCTTATAAAGGGGTTTTGATAATCTGACAAAAACTTCACGGGCGATTTTGATTATCCCCATTTCCCGAGGTCATGTGGCCCAGAGAGCCCCATCTCTGCCCGTTGAAAACCGGCGTCCAGCTTACATTTAACTTCCTTTGTGGTTCTCCATCTTGATTCTGAATACCAGTCTCTGAACCAATTTTTCATATGTAGGGACCCGGTGGACAATGGAGAAAGGAGAAGAACTACCCCTGTCACCCCACTTTTCATCTATGGCCTTTTTGGGGGCCAGAGCACAGGCAGAGCTCTATGATTATCAATAATTAAGATCACTTTTCCATCCCTGAAGCAACCTCAGACTGAACAGCTTAGGCTACAGAGGCTGTCTGAAGTCTCAGAGGTACAATTTCAACTTCTCCAGTAAAATACATTGAAGAGAGAAGTCAAATTCTGCAACTCAAACCTGCTGTCTCTCATAGTGAGATTCTGGCCACTACAAAATATGGCAAAATTCAGGAACTCAATTTTCTCTGACATCCCAGCATCAGGTCCTGACAGGACAAGCTGTTTAATTATCTGTCTGGCAAAGTGGGACAAACATTTTTGTTGAGTTAGTGATGGTCAGTGGTGGTAGATGCTTTATCTACAGAAATGTCTATCATCTAGTCTCATTTTGGGCTGTTGACCAGCTATTTTCTAGGCTGCTGTAAAAATAAAACCATCTTTATTTTTTGTGGTACTATTTTTACTATTTATTAACCAAACCAAGCATGCAAATCACTGGAGATTTAGTGATTCAGCAAATGATAATAGAACCCTAAATAACAAGAGTGATGGGGGCACAGTAAATCTCTGCTTTATCTAAGACATTCACTTTTGAAACAAGAAATGATTTAAAAATTAGAAGACTGTGGCATGATTTTTACAAGAAAAGGAATAATTAGAAGAGCTATATTTATTACTCCATGTCAAGAATTATGCTACGTATTTCACATTCATTGTATTATTTAATCTTCACAACAAAACTTAGAACTATGTAGATTTTATGGAATTGGAAAAATGAAGGAAAAAAGCCAGAGTTCATTCAGTAAAATGATTTTTGCTACCTATTCTAGTTTATACATGAAAAGTAAAAAGCCTCCCTCTGCCTTTTCTGGTACAACCATGACCTGTCTCTCGGTTTAAAGAATATTTGCATTCCCAAGCAAATATTCTAGGCTTCTTTCGTGACAGAGTTGAGGAAATGATGGTGTCTAGAATAGAGACTTAGTCATAACCACAAATCACTGTCTACCCAGCCACATGCTTCTCTGGTACATTTGGATTGTGTGATTTTGGACTTATTTTTCCCCACTGACAGAAACCTACATCAAATTGACAAAAGCCAGTGGTATTGTTAAGACCATAACGCCAATGAATAAAGAACTTAGTGAAAGCATCTTGGGGCACTTGACAGCTGAATCACCCAACAGGAAATATGCAGAGCTCTGTTGGCTTTTAAAAAATTGGAACAAGGGGTTTAGAAATGGTGTCAGGATACCTACTCTATCTCTATCTTTCCTTGGTTCTTCGGTCTCTACATCATACTCTATGGTCTGGCTTACTCCATGTAGCAGAAAACTTGTCTTCCCATGCCTGGAGAAAAACTGACTCACATGCATTCTGGTCTCAGGTTTAGAAATTGGCTCACCTTATGTTGGGTGCCCATCATCTAAAGTCAGAGAAATAGCTCTGTAAGATCGGGGTACCTCCAACACAAACAACACAAATGAAGTAGAAAGATAAAATGTTCCAGAATAGGGAGACTGCTGATCCAACAACACCTTTGACATGCTGTGGGAGGGCGCTATGGAGGTTCACAGCCAAGAGGTGAGGGAGAAGCTTCTGGTAAGTCGAATGCAAACATTCCGGTGCTGCATTTTCAAACTCGAAGTAGGTTATTGTCAAGACCTCCGAGCTTGCATGCATTCATTTATTCATTTCTTAGACATTTCCTGGTGCTGAAATAGAAGGAAAAACAATAATAAGATACGATTTCTATCCTCAGCATTTACTGCCTCCCTGGAGAAATAGACAGCTATACTAATGATGTCAGCATTGTGAGCCCAGTGTATTAACGAAGGCTCACGAAGGGTGGTGTTTTTCATGCTGTATGTTGAGACCCACTGGCAGGTCATTAAATCAATTTACTGGGCTGCAGACAGCATGTTTTAAAGGAATAAAATAGGCCAGAATATATCAGGGTGCGTTGTACTGCAGTAAAGATACAAGAGTTTGGTAAAACAATTGTGTTCTGATTGCACAGGAGGCTCTGTATATGCGGGTTTGTGTACCAGGTCATGTTGTAAAAGGCGTTTCTGACTTCAGGTCATCATCAAAAATCTTCAAATGTCATCAGTATAGTGTGAGAGGAGAGACATCTAGATGAGATTAGTGGGAGGTAGGAGAGGAAATGTTTTCAAAGAAGAGAGCTCTCATGCTGAAACTTGGGCAGTCATTCCAAGAGAAAGAACAGCTTGTGAAAAAGGCCCTGAAGAGTGAGAAAGGAGGGAAGATTGATAAAGACCTGTGGCTGGAGAGTAGCAGAAGGAGCCTGCAATGGGTCAGGCATAGGGCTTGAGTCCCTCAGTCTGCCCATGCAGGAGGAAGGACTGATGCTGAAGAATAGGGAAGTGGGGCACATACTTATCATGAAAGGTAGAACGTGATAAGGATAATTAGGATAAAATGCTATGCAGCTTTAGAGTAGTCCAAGAATACCTACCGTTCCTTAGAGAACCAGAGATAGCTTTATTGAGGAGGGAACATTTGTGAGTTATCTGCAAATACTTTGAGTTTGGCTCAGGAATCAACTATGTAGTGTTGGTGTGGCTGCTATGGTGAGTCAGGTAAGTAGGAGAGGCAGACATTCCAATAAAGTTTTAGAACAAAAGAAAAGGGGGAGCTATCAAATTGGTACACAGCTACCCAAACCAATTGTAGTGCTTCCTTAACGGAGTTCTAGGTACAATGTCAAATAAAGTTTAATTCACTATTTGACATTGTCCTACATGCACAGTGGAGGACCACATCCACAATCCGGCTGCCAGAACTTATATCCACCTACTTTCTCTGTGAATTCAGCCTAGTTGCCTAGTCTCTCTGTGCTGGGGCATCCATATGGCCACAAGTGGTATCTGTGGCAGCCAATGAAGTGTGCTGTTCAGATTTTCATTTAAGAACAAACTTGCCTTTTAGTTGCAAGCAGGGCCATTTGCAACCAGGCTTCAGCTGCAGAGTGTTTGGAGTCTACTGCAGAGTTCGAGCTGACACGAAGATTTGTCAGAAGCCCCAAATCAGTGACAGAGCACAGCAAGAGCGTTAGGGATTGGCCATGTTTATCCAAAGTGGAGCTCTGCAAAAATGCCACCTTTTTCCTTGGGTTGCCCAAAATCTTATCAGAGCCGTATCAAAATTGGAGGCTAACTCTACCAATCCTGCCTCCTGCAGACTCTTCTGTTTCAAGCTATCAGATCTGCTTTGTGGTCTGAAGCCTTTCCTCATGCAACTCCACTTCCTTCCCCTTTGTCTGTCACAGGCAAAATGTCCCAAGAAGCCTCTTGCCCTCCTAACAGTGTCTGAGCATCTGCTTCCCTGAATGAACACAATACCTAAATGTTGGGCAGCCCCAGGTCTCAGTCCTTGAACTGCTACTCTTTCAACTCTCGTTTCCTGGATGAGTCAGCTCAGTTTCTAGGGTTTTTAATGCCATTCTTACATTGAGCATTGCCAAATTTGTGTCTCCAGCCTAAGCAGTCGGCTGAACTCCAGACACATATATCCAACCCGTATTTACCACCTCCACTGGATATTTAATAGGAAACTCAGACCTAATGAGTCCAAGTCCAATCTCTTGTTCTTTTCTCCCAAATATGTCCTTCCTTCAATCTTAAGCATTTTAGTAAATAGCAACTCCATATTCCTGGTTGCTCAGGGCAAAAATTCTGGTGTCATCCTTGATTTCTCTTGTTCTCTCATAACCCACATCCAATCCATCAGCAAATCCTGTGAGCTCCACATAAAAATACATACTGAACCTGAGCAGTTCTCATCATCTCCACCAATAAAACACTGTTTCAAGCCACCATGCCCTCTTACCTGGGTTATTGTAATAGCCTCCTATTGAAACTTCTTAGTTCTTCCCTTTTCCCACTCAAGCTATCCTCTTTACAGAAGCCAGAATATCCTTTTAAAATGTAAACCAGATCATTTTCTGCACAAAATCTTCCAACAACATCTGTCACTCAAAGCCTTAATCCTCAAAATAGCCAACAAGGTCTTATATGATCTGGCCCCTTCTTCACAATTGCTTTTTGTTCACTCACTGATTTTAACCACACTGGTTTCATTGCTATTCCCTAACTACTCCAATATGCTCCTATGTCAGAATTTTGCACATGCTACTGTCTTTGCCTACAATATTCTTCCCTAAGATATCTGAATGGTTCTCCATCCTACCTCCTTCAGAATTCTGCTCACATGCACCCTATAAGTGAAGCCTTCTGCTGTGGTCTGAATATCTGCATCCCCCCAAAATGCCTATGCTGAAATCTAATCCCCGAAGTGATGGTATTAGGAGGTGGGAATTTTAAGAGGTGATTAGTAGGTCATGAGGGTGGAGCCCTCATGAATGAGATTAGTGCCCTTATAAAAGAGGTCCCAGAGAGCTGCTTTGTTCCTTCCACCATGTGAGGACAGTGACTATGCCACCATGTGGCAGTGAGAAGGCACTAGCTATGATCAGAAAGCGAGTCCCTCACCAGACTTCGAATCTGCTGGCACCTTCATCTTGGAATCTCCAGCCTCCAGAACAGTGAGAAATAAATGTCTGTTGTGTGTAAGCCACATGATTTATGGGTTATAATAGCCCAAACAGACTAAGACACTTTCCCTGAACTCTGTGCAATATTGCACTTCCTAGAACTCTTTTTCTCTTCTCTACTGACACTTGTTTATAACATTCTTAACATCTAATAAAATTGGCATGTTCAGTTCTTCTCATTTCTCTCCTCTTCTCTACTAGAATGTAATTTCCAGTATAATTTATACGTATTTTATTCCCTATTGTATCCCTGATGCTGAGTTCAATATCTTACACATGGTATGAAGCCAGTAAATGTCAGGTATATAAATTAATAAATTAGGATAATAAGAGTGCCAACCTGGTATATGGGCCATGACTCTCAGATAGTTGATGCAAATTACTTAACACAGTGCCTGGCACATAGTAAGTACTCAACAACTATGAGCTTGTGTTAACCTTAGTAATTATTCCTCGTCATGAATATATGTAAAGTAGACATTTAAATGGTAATGTCCATTCTCTGGACAAAACTTGACAGCAATGATTTGTGGTAGGGGCCCCAGAGTCCAGGCATCTCTCTATGAAATAATTTGTTCAAATTCTTTTACAGAAAACTTTAGGAGGAAGCAACCCATGCAGATGAAAGTAACTAAACTTAATCTACAAAATTAGAACTCTAAGTAGTTTACCATTTTTTGGCGGGGGGGACAGAGTCTCGTTTTGTCGCCCAGGCTGGAGTGCAGTGGTGCAATCTCGGCTCACTGCAAGCTCTGCCTCCCGGGTTCACGCCATTCTCCTGCCTCAGCCTCCTGAGTAGCTGGGACTACAGGCGCGTGCCACCACTCCCGGATAATTTTTTTCTTTTTTTTTTTTTTTTTTAGTACAGATGGGGTTTCACCGTGGTCTCCATCTCCTGACCTTGTGATCTGCCCCCCTTGGCCTCCCAAAGTGCTGGGATTAAAGGTGTGAGTCACCACGCCCGGCCAGTTTACCATATTTTTAACAAATGCATTGTACTATACTACTGTACAGTAGATTTCTAGTGTAAATGCCAATCTCTTCCTCAATAGTGTGAGAAACTTTCGCCAGAGGTAATTGAAAGACAAGACTCTGGTTTGGTTTGCCTGGATTTCTCCTCTTTCATTGCCTAAGACTGACAACTGTGACTACTTTTTTTTTAACAGATGTTTTCAGAGTGTCTATTATGTCAATACAACGTCCTAAGCAAGGGAAATTTAACAGCTAACAAGATGATAGGCTTGGTTCCTACCTTCATAAAGCTTATAGTTTATCAGAGAAGAGGGGCAATTAAAAAGGGAATTAGAGTCAACAAGCGCTATAATAGTGAAAGTTCAGGATGCACGTGAGAGAAACTAACTTAGCTGGAAGCTGGGAAGAAAGACGGGAGAAGATTTGTTTCCCAGCAGAAGTGACATTGGAGAAGAGTGTGAAGTTACCCTGGTAAAATTTTTTACTAGAAGTTATTTTAATATTAGTAATACATGCTGCACACTGGTTCGATAAGGAGCTTGAGTTATTCACGGAGTTTTTCCTTTCATCTTCACAGGTGTACTTTGGAGCAAACTTGCATGCAATTATTGATTACCACTTTGAATTGTAATTAATTAGAGCTATTAAAAACATATATACATAAATATACATATGCATATATATATATATACACACACACACACAAACATATGTGTGTTTGAGCGTATTTGTAAGCCGTTATAATTTATCCATATAAAATTGTTTACTTTTATTTTAGGTTCGGGTGTACAAGTAAAGGTTTGTTATACAGGTAAACTCATGTCATGGGGGTTTGTTGTACAGATTATTTCATCACCCGGGTATTAAGCCTAGTACCCAATAGTTATTTTTTCTGCTCCTCTCCTTTCTCCCACCGTCTCCACTCAAGTAGACCCTAGTGTCTGTTGTTCCATTCTTTGTATTCATGAGTTCCTACCATTTAGCTTTGAATTATAAGTGAGAACATGTAGTATTTGGTTTTCTGTTCCTGCATGCATTTGCTGAGGATAATAGCCTCCAGCTCCATTCATGTTTCCACAAAAGATATAATCTCATTCTTTTTTAATGGCTGCATAGTATTCCATAGTGTATGTGTACCAAATTTTATTTATCCAATTTGTTACTGATGGATAAACAATAGGTTGATTCCATGTCTTTGCTATTGTGAAAAGTGCTGCAAAAACATTTGTGTGGATGTCTTTATGGTAGAATGATTTGTATTTCTCTGGGTATAGACCCAGTAATGAGATTGCTGGGTAAAATGGTAGTTCTGCTTTTAGTTCTTTGAGTAATCACCATACTGCTTTCCACAATGGTTGAACTAATTTACACTCCACCAAGAGTGTATGCATGTTTTTTTCCACAAACTTGTCAGCATCTGTTATTTTTTGACTTTTTAATAACAGCCATTCTGACTGGTGTGAGATGGTATCTCACTGTGGTTTCGATTTGAGTTTATCGTATGATCAGTGATATTGAGCTTTTTTCATATGCTTGTTGGCCACATGTGTGTCTTCTTTTGAAAAGTGTCCGTTCATGTCACTTGTTCACTTTTTAATGGGGTTGTTAGTTTTTCTCTTGTAAATTTTTTAAAGTTTCTTACAGATGCTGAATATTAGACCTTTATCAGATGCATAGTTTGCAAAAATTTTCTCCCATTCTGTAGATTGTCTGTTTGCTCTGTGGATAGTTTCTTTTGCTGTGAAGAAACACTTAAGTTTAATTACATGCCATTTGTCAATATTTGCTTTTGTTGTAATTGCTTTTGGTGTCTTTGTCATGAAATCTTTGCTGACTCCTATGTCCAGGATGGTATTACTTGCATTGTCTTCCAGGATTTTTACAGTTTTGGCTTTTATATTTAACTTTTTAGTACAACACGAGTTGATTTTTGTATGTGGTATAAGTAAGGGGTACAGTTTCAATCTTCTGCATATGGCTAGTCAGTTATCTCAGCAACATTTATCGAATAGGGAGTCTTTTCCCCCATTGCTTGTTTTTGTCAGCTTTGTCAAAGACCAGGTGGTCGTAGGTGTGCAGCCTTGTGTCTGGGTTCTATATTCTGCTCTACTGGTTTATGTGCCTGTTTGTGTACCAGTGATATTTTTTTTTTTAAGAAAACTCCTGGCAAAGGAGTTACCTTGGTAAACTTCAGGTGGCTTCAGGCAGATGAGAAATATGTAAAAGGGCTTGGAGCCTTGAGAAAACATGAGGCCTCCAAGTCTTAAAAGTTCTGATAGGCATTCTTGAAGGCAAAAAAAGGCTCATTAGTTGTGTTGCATGAACAGCTAATCCATAATGAGAAGAGTTTCTCAGAATCCTATTACTAATTGCAGAACATCCTCAATTTGTCTTTAATAAGTGTTCAAAGTTAACTTCGAATATCAATAAAGAAGTGTTTATTTTTTGACAGTATACTCTAAAAATGTCTGCTAATCACTTTTAAACCCCAGCTAAAATTATTTATCTGTCTTCATGGCCATACAACTCTGCCTCATTCAAGTCCATAGTTGGCCTTGAGTTTGAAAATTGACCTTGTTTCTAGGCTGCAGTATGTGCTTATTCTTCCTTCTCTTTATGGGAAAAGTTACTTGCTAGTGGAGGTGGAACTGAACATAGATTCTGAAATAGACACAATATGAGAAACTTGATACTTCCTTCCACTACCAAGCCCAAGCAAGGGATGCCGTACAAGGCATTAGGTAACCTCCTTAATCTCAGGAAATACACAGTAAAAAGGAAGTGATAAGGCCTATGTTTGAGTCAGTTCATGCTGCTATAACAGAATGCCATAGATAAAGTGCCTTAAGCAATAGACATTTATTTAGCACAGTTCAGGAGGCTGGGGTTCTGAGATCAGCATGGATGCTTTCCTCTTGGTTTACAGATGGTCGTGTTCTCACTGTCATGAGGACATGTCAAAGAGAAAGACTTCTGGTCCTTTTTAGCCACTTAAAAGGGCATTAGTCCCATACATCTGGGCTCTAGTCTCATGATCTAATTACTCCTCAAAACTCCACCTCTAAATATCATTGCATTGAAGATTTAGGCTTCAGTATATAAATTTTGGGAAAACACAAGCATTCAGTGCATGGCAGAATATAAATATCAAAATAAAATTTAAAAAATAGTAAAAATTACAAACTTCCTGAAATGATGAGGGAATTGCCCAAAGAATGTAATAGGAAATCAAGAGAGAGAACATGAGAGTCTGAAAGAGCACCTCAGAGGAAGAACAGTTTAACCTGGGTCATGAGTAAGTAATAGGATCCTGATAGATGTGTAACAGCTGGATAATCCAACATAGAGAGAGGAAAGGTGCCAGGGTGAGAACACAGAGGTGAGAAAGAAAATATAATTAAAGAGGTACAGAGAAGCCTGTGATTAGTGTTCTGGGGATCAGAAGAGACCCTTGTACCCTTCTCTATGCTGGCATAATATATATTCTCATTCATTCCTTCAAATATGGAATGATTATTAAATGTCTAGGTTTTTTTTTCAAATTTTAGTATAAGATTTTAAATCAAACTAAGAAAAATATATTTAAAGAAGAAATGCATGAATTACAATAATAAGCTATTTTTTAAATAGTTTCAGCTATTTAAGTTTGAAGCTCAAGAAATTACATGTTTAAGTGCCTAAGTAGTCTTCAGTTGACTTTTAATTAACCTCTTTTGCCATTTCTCATCCAGGGAAATTGGAAAATATTTTATAGTCAAATAAAAACTTGCTTTATAAAAGAATTAAGCAAATTTGAGCCACTACGATAATCTTTCAAAACATCTGATATTTGTAGCTGAATCCGGTTAAATTGTATTTATTCTTTATCAGTCTTAGTTATCTTGGCATTGCTCTCGTATTAATAAGATTCAGACAAAGCCTAGCCTTGCAGTGTAAAAGTGATAGAGAAAATCATTTTCCCTAGTCAAGTTGAATCTCATTTGTTGTGATTTCTTTCCTTTAGATTCTGATGTTTGCAGGTGCTTTTTGTGGAACATTATTTAAAACATGTCCTCCTGAGTGTACAACAACCACTTCATGAGGATTATTCTTCTTCTACCCTGTTTGCTTGCAGTGGAAGTTTCATTCATTCAGCTTAAACTAAATTTCAATAAAGAAAAGGAAGAGGTTCATTTTTAACACTTCCCCCCTTAAAAAATAATAACAAGACTATGTTTAATTTGCCTAAAAATAGATATAGAGGTCATGGCATTCAGTTTTCACTTTGATGATTGTAAGGAGAGGCATCTAGCCTCCTTGATGTCCCAAATCATGAGTTTCTTACACCACCCATGTTAACTTGTCACCTAAAAGGATTAACCGTTCTATTAGAGTGGGCTAGGTTGTCCTGCAGTAACAAATACACTTTATAATCATGGTGGCTTAGCCCAACAGAAGTTGATTTCTTTCACACACAAAGTCTAATGAGTTGGCCTAGGATCCTGGGATGACTCTCCATCCAGTGACTCAAGGATCCAGGCTTTCTTCACCTTATAATATAGCCCCTTAACCTGTCACTTCTAAGGTTGCTTCAGCACAGGGATAGAGAGAGGAAAGAAGCAAACCAGACTGTAATTGCCTCAGCCTGGAAGAAACATGTGTCATTGTGCTTACAATTCATTAGCCAGAAAGAGTCACTTGGCCTCAACCTCATTGCAAGGAAGAGCGAGAAATGAAGGGGAGCACATGGAATGTGAGGTGAGCAACAACCATCCCTGTCTCAATTACATAGTTAATTACATTTGACTCTATGCTAAGTCAAATACAGAAGTTCATGGAAAACATGGAATTTTTATCACATCGAAATCACTGCCAAAAACCAAAGTGTACATGATTTGGAGACAGAGTATTTTTACCGCCCGGTTTGCCATATTTCAGGAATAAGACCATTGGCAGGTCCCACAGACACTCTGAGCCTCAATATCTTCATCTGTAAAGTGGAGAGAATGCTGGTATAAGTCAGTTGAGAGGACTATAAGTAATGACTGCAAAGCATCTAATTAAGGGCCTGCTAAGTGTTAGGTATCCAGTTTTAAAACTGGCAATTATAATTATTGTATCTTAATGACAATAAAATGGAGATATCATTATTATCATGGAAAATAATTAATTAGTTTTGTTATATTTAATTTATCAAGAATAATGCAATAAATTTTCAAATAAAAGCCTCCATGAGACTTCCTAGCTGAGTTCAGAAGCAGTTTTGACCCTGCATTTAATTTACTGTTAGCAGCAAATATGGTATATTATTACCTTCAGAATTTCTCATTTCAGATGAAAAAAAAAGGAGCTGTTAAAGTAATTGTAAAAATTTTAAAGGGGCCTCAGTGAAAGCAGAGAGGTGAGTTTCCATGGCGATATCTGAACAGTGTAAGAGAACGGAAGAAGGGAAGGGGGGCATTTAATGAGCAGTTACATGATGTTAAACGGTGTGCTTGGCACTTTGCATCCAACGTCAACCTAAACACAGGAAAATGATATGACATCAGTATGATTGTCACAGGTTTATGGAAAAGCAAACATACTCAAAGGAAGAGACTCTCCTAGCGGACCACCTAGATTGTGGCCCCAGTGCTGTATGACCTGCCTTTGCCTGTAGCTGGTGCCCAGACTCTCCTGACACCAACGAATCTCCTGTAATTCATCTTCTTTCTAGCCCTTCATGCTCAAGGTCTCTCATTTCCCTGGGTTTAGGGTCTGATTTGTTCCCAGCCTTTCTCAGCACTCCTATAGGCGTAACATACAAACCCCTGTCTCCAGCATGGCCTCTCACCAGGACACAAGGTTCCTACTTCTTTGTGGTAACAGGAAAAAATGTCCTCAGATACATTGTCTTGGCTCTTTAGAGATAGTTCCTTCTTAGAGTAGAAAACCTATGACAAAAGTGGAGGTGGTAGATTTGTGAACTCACAGTGCTCCAATCATCCTAGGAAGGGTTGGTTGGGCAAGAATTCTCCATGGGTACCAAATCTCTGGGGAATTTTGAGAATGGAATACTCGTATAGTCTCAAAAGGTCCTCCACCGACTGCATAGTGGTTGAAAAGGGGAAAAGTAGTAACTACACAGTGGCATAAAGAGACGGCACTTTGACAGTGTGATCAAAATTAACATTAGCAATAAGGAACAAATGGATGTCACATGCCTCTAGATGTGTGCATGGAGAGGGAACACCATCACTTATGAGTATCCCCATTGGGATGCATAACCTGAATCTGATCATAAAAAAGCTTCAGACAAACCCACATTAAAGAATATGCTACCAGGGTCCTGTGTTTATTAAAAATGTCAGTGTCATGAAAGTGAGAAATACTGAAGAAACTTCTGAATTAAAGGGAATTCAACAGACACAGTTGCTAAATGGACCAGATCCCGTTTTGAAGGGAAGAGGACTTGCGCATTATTAGGACGATGACAAATATGGCATATAAAAATGTAGATTAGATGAAAATATTATAACAATGTTAAATTTCCTAAATGAAATGCCATTGTGGTTAAATTATTTAAAAGAATATTCTTAGAGAATACACATGGAAATATAAAAAATAAAAGAACAAGATGTAGCTAATCTACTTTCAAATGGTATAGAAAACAATAATTTTAGAATGCATATTTCACACGCATACGTGTATGTGTATGTATGTATGTGTGCATTACTATATTTAACAATATTTGAAAGAGAGAAAAGGAAAAAAAATAGAGGATGATGAAGCAAATGTGGCAAAATGTTAAAACGTGGCGAATCTGAAAAAAAGCATATGCAGAAGTTCTCTAGAGGCTGTTTTTTTCCAGCAATTCAATGAGCTTTAGGAGTTTAAACAAATTGAAGTTTCTATTAATAGCTAGCAATTACTGTGTGGCCATGCTTTGCTATGGATTGTCCTAGGCAAATCACTGGCATTCTTTCTAAGCTTTTCCGTAGCTGTAGGTGTGGAAATTGCGTTTTCATTTTATTTTTAGATATGAGGAAACTGAAACAGGATATGCACCCCACAGGAAGTGTCAGGGTCATGGATTTGAATTCAGACCCGGCTCACGTCTTTGCACAACAGAATGAGACGGTGCATGTGATGCCAGGCAGGAAGAGGTAAGGTTCCAGCCTTTAGGGGCTCGTAGGGGCTCATACCCCATAGGGAGAGTAGAGAGGGAAGACAGACAAGTAGTTGGGTACACAGTGTGGTGTGGTAAGCACAGTTAAATTTTTTTTTTTTTGAGATGGAGTCTCACTCTGTCACCCAGGCCGGAGTGCAGTGGCACGATCTCAGCTCACTGCAACCTCCACCTCCCGAGTTCAAGCAGTTCTTCTGCTTCAGCCTCCCACATAGCTGGGACTATAGGTGTGCACCACCACACCCGGCTAATTTTTGTATTTTTAGTAGAGATGGGGTTTCACCATGTTGGCCAGGCTGGTCTCGAACTCCTGACCTCAAGTGATCCCCCTGCCTTGGGCTTCACAGTTAAATTCTTCTAACCTGAATTTCTAGAACACCTACTGGGGGCTGTTGTCATGCCAGTCTCTTCTGCCACTAGAGACACATGTCCTGTCCTCCTAGAACTTACACTGAAGTGGATGTGACTGATGTTACAGTGCATAACTGCTGTGGTAGCACATAATAGGGAAATCTATCCAGACTACGAGGCTAAGGTTGGCTTCTTAGAGGGGATGTGAGTGTTGCCTTACTTAAGTTCAGAGGTGGAACAGCCTGTGAAATTCCATTCATCCCTGAGTTCTAAAGACTTGGCATATAGGAAATTCACAAGCTGTTGACTCTGGAAAAGTGAGATACATGTTTTCTCTACTCTGCAGAGTCTATACTATTCTTGAATGAATCAATGAGTGAATGAGTTCCCTTCTGTGATTCGTAAGGAACCCAGGGCAATGAGGTCTTCCAGGATGTCAGCCTCTCTGTCATCCTTCCAGGTCACAAGAAAGAGCCAGCAGGTTTCAGCAAGCCGTTCCCTGGCTGATCTGGTGGTGAGAAGAATTTGGGGGTGGCGGCATGGTGACTAACCACAGCCAGGGCGATTCCTGCACTCCCTGGCTTCCGTGTTTAGCTTTCAGATTAGAGGAAATGCTTCATCAGGAAAAGCTGCTTTGTTCTCTCTCGTTCTCTTTTATTTTTTTCCGAGTTATTCATCACTTTTTCAGTCCCTTATTCTTGGAGGAGAAAACAAAGCCATCTTGTTGAAGCTCTACCTTAGGTATTATTCTTGCCAATGCCTTGCAAAGCCAGCAGCCCAAATGCTTTGCAGGTCAGATACAAGGGCCCATTACCATCAAAGATTAAAATCAGCATAGCTGCAAAACATGAGGCTCTTGGTTTTATTCAGTGTTTTTCTTACATGGTCTCATTGCATTCACAGAGTAGTGTTACAGGAGGTTAGAGACCCTTGGAGATAAAACACAGGGATTTCAACTTTTTGGTGATGCCCCAAGAACCTGGGAAGGAGCCTCCGGGCCTGCCCTCTGGGAACAGGGGCTTCCTCCAGGGATGGGAAGCCCATCTGGCTCATCTCTCTGCCCTTGGCTTAGCTGACCATGCAACTGCAGCTGCTTGCTTGGGTTTGTTTCATGCATGACAGTTTCAGTTACCTTTCACTCGAGAAATAGATCTCCCCGCTAAAAGAAAAAAAAAAAAAAAAGAAAATGTTTGAAGACTATGGATCAGTTTCAATACCTTCATATTGTTGATTAAAAAACACAGGCCCATGTTGCACTGGCCGTCCCTTTGCATCTCACTCTGCGCCTCAGCGAGCTTTCTCAGCTGTGCTACGCCAATGGGCATTTGCAGACCTCTTTTCCATCTTTCAAATTGTTGGCATCTCTCAACTATTCACATTTGTGGATTAATTTGTTAAATATCTTTCATTGTTATTCTAGTGGAGTTTAAGGAGGAAGCAACAACAGGATATGTATATACATATACATATACATATACATATATATACACACATACACATATACATATACACACACACAGAAAGAGACAGAGAGAAAAGCGTTTTGCCTCATTGAGGGACTCCTCTCATTGCCTGAAATATTCACCAGAGACTTGGAGCTCCAAGGACTTGAGGAAGGCACCACAGTGAGTGGTGGAGTCGAAAACTGGAGGATTTGGTTGAATATTTCTATCACTAGCGCCTGGACTCTTTCCCTTCCCCTGCCAACCAAACATCCAAGCATCTGTCCTTTCTACTATGTCAGGAAAAGGGATTTTATTTTGTGGAGACTTGAAACAGGAATTCTCTACCCTACTTAGAAAGAATAAGATTAAGTAAAGCTTCAATATCCCAAGGGAAATAAAGAAGTTATTGAAAATAAAAAATTAGAACCAAATACCATTGAAAGCCTAATTAGAGAAGAGCATTAACACTTCTCTCCTTAAGGAAACATTGTTAACTGTTTTTTCAATTTGTATACCTTTTTTCCGCAACAAAAAGTGTGCAATTGTTGTTAATAATAAAAGACATGATAATTAAAAAACAAAAAAGCAAAAAACAAACAAGCAAACAAAAAAAGCACAGGCTCAGAAAGGGACAATCACTTGCCTAAAATCTCAAATCCACTTAGTCCTTAGAGGCAAAGAAGGAACTAAGTGTTAGTCTTGGGTATCACATCAGTTTCTTCTCCAGGGTATGCAATTGCAGTATCTGGCTCAGGTGACCACAGTGAGTGTAAAAACCCAATGATTGACCCAAGAGGAAAGAAAAACAATTTTAAAAAGTCCTGACAGCTGCATTTCTGGAATGTCCCCACCCCTTCCTCACACACCTGTGGCTGCCTGAGCTTCTGACACTGAGTGGTTATGGGAGGCCTGGTGTTTCCTTATGGCACTGCCACTGGTGCTGATGAACCAGTTGAGGCAGTCACTTTTACCTCCCTGAGCCTCACTTTCCTCCACCGGAAACTGATTTAGGGGACAATAGTTCAGCACTGTCTCTTCTGGCTTCTATGTTCTTCTGGTTAAGAAAAAACTAACAACGTTTCCCCTTGTCCGGACTTCGCAAAAGATTGAACATGAGGCTTCACTGATATCCTTGATGGAAACATTTTCTTTCCAATGTAAAATGATAAAGCCTGGTCATGTGCAAGTTGCTCCCAGCTGCTGTGCCAGGGAGAGAAGGGAGGCATGCAATCAGCTTCCAGATAACGGAGACAAGCTGCAGCGCTCAGGGCCCAACTGAGAAACATATAAAGAGTGATTATATAATGAGCGTGTGTGTATATATATGTATTTACATATATATATATAGAGAGAGAGAGAGAGAGATTGTTCTATCTACAGAAAAGAAAGATTTTTCTGTAGAAGATAGTTATCCCCTGAGAACCAGGAAAGCTGTTGATAACAATTCACAGAAGTCAAAAAAGTCTCCAAACTACATGAAGTTCCCTTAAAAAGGTAGGCTTGGGTTTCCCTGGTCTATGTATTTTGATTTGCATTTCTCTGATGGTGAGTGATGATAAGCATTTTTTCATGTGTCTGTCGGCTGTATGAATGTCTTCTTTTGAGAAGTGTCTGTTCATATGCTTTTCCCACTGTTTGACGGGGTTGTTAGCTTTTTTTTCTTGTAAATTTGACTGAGTTCTTTGTAGGTTCTGGATATTAGCCCTTTGTCAGATAAGTAGATTGCAAAAATTTTCTCCCATTCTGTAGGTTGCCTGTTCACTCTGATGGTAGTTTCTTTTGCTGTGCAGAAGCTCTCTAGTTTAATTAGATCCCATTTGTCTATTTTGGCTTTTGCTGCCATTGATTTTGGTGTTTTAGACATGAAGTCCTTGCCCATGCCTATGTCCTGAATGGTATTACCTAGGTTTTCTTCTAGGGTTTTTATGGTTTTAGGTCTAACATTTAAGTCTCTAATCCATCTTGAATTAATTTTTGTATAAGGAGTAAGGAAAGGATCCAGTTTCAGCTTTCTACTTATGACTAGCCAATTTTCCCAGCACCATTTATTAAATAGGGAATCCTTTCCCCATTTCTTGTTTTTGTCAGGTTTGTCAAAGATCAGATGACTGTAGATGAGTGGTATTATTTCTGAGGACTCTGTTCTGTTCCATTGGTCTATATCTCTGTTTTGGTACCAGTACCATGCTGTTTTAGTTACTGTGGCCTTGTAGTGTAGTTTGAAGTCAGGTAGCATGCTGCCTCCAGCTTTGTTCTTTTGGCTTAGGATTGTCTTGGCAATGCGGGGTCTTTTTTGGTTCCCTATGAACTTTAAAGCAATGTACTTTAAAAGTCACTTTTTTCTCTCATAGAGAAAAAGGATGTTGTCTTATGGCTTCTCCACCTGTGCCTTTTTTTTTTTTTTTTTTTTTTTTTTTGAGATGGAGTCTTGCTCTGTCACCCAGGCTGGATCCCAGCTCACTGAAACCTCTGCCTCCTGGGTTTAAGCAATTCCCCTGCCTTAGACTCCCAAATAGCTGGGATTACAGGCACACACTACCATGCGTAGCTAATTTTTGTATTTTTTTAGTAGAGACAGGATTTCACCATGTTGGCCAGGCTGGCCTCGAACTCTTTTTTTTTTTTTTTTTTTTTTTATAGTTCTATTGGTAATACTTTTTTTTTTTTTTTTTTTTAATTTATTTATTATTATTATACTTTAAGTTGTAGGGTACATGTGCATAACGTGCAGGTTTGTTACATATGTATACTTGTGCCATGTTGCTGTGCTGCACCCATCAACTCGTCATTTACATCAGGTATAACTCCCAATGCAATCCCTCCCCCCTCCCCCCTCCCCATGATAGGCCCCGGTGTGTGATGTTCCCCTTCTTGAGTCCGAGTGATCTCATTGTTCAGTTCCCACCTATGAGTGAGAACATGCGGTGTTTGGTTTTCTGTTCTTGTGATAGTTTGCTAAGAATGATGGATTCCAGCTGCATCCAGGTCCCTACAAAGGACTCAAACTCATCCTTTTTTATGGCTGCATAGTATTCCATGGTGTATATGTGCCACATTTTCTTAATCCAATCTGTCACTGATGGACATTTGGGTTGATTCCAAGTCTTTGCTATTGTGAATAGTGCTGCAATAAACATACGTGTGCATGTGTCTTTATAGCAGCATAATTTATAATCCTTTGGGTATATACCCAGTAATGGGATGGCTGGGTCATATGGTACATCTAGTTCTAGATCCTTGAGGAATCGCCATACTGTTTTCCATAATGGTTGAACTAGTTTACAATCCCACCAACAGTGTAAAAGTGTTCCTATTTCTCCACATCCTCTCCAGCACCTGTTGTTTCCTGACTTTTTAATGATTGCCATTCTAACTGGTGTGAGATGGTATCTCATTGTGGTTTTGATTTGCATTTCTCTGATGGGCTGGCCTCGAACTCTTGACCTCAAGTGATCCGCCGACCTCGGCCTCCCAAAGTGTAGGGATTAATGGTGTAAGCCACCGCGCCCAGCTGGAATGGTTTTCATACTGTCTGCCTCTTCCTTCCTTCTTCCCTTTCACCCAGTAGTCTCTCTCTCCCAAAACAATACAACTTTTTCCTGCTTAATCCCTACTGAGAACACCAAGTACATTTATGTAAAAAATAATGACAATAGTAAAATTCCCGAAAACCATAAAAGCAGTTAAAAACAAAAGTTTGAAGTGTCGATGCTCCATGAAATTACACTAATGTGATGAATTCTAGTGTTGGACATCACCTTGCTCTTTCACGAGAATAAAATGCTATTGTATAAGTGGTTCATCTGTGTTTTTTAATGGTATCTATGGATCGTTTCCTTTCTGTGAAGGTACAATGTTTATTTTCATAGTCATAAAGAAAATTAAAGAATGTCTACACAAGTTTTAAAATTCAAGGTGTATGCTAATATTCCCACTTTCTTTTCCACTATGGCCAGAGAAAATTATATATATAAATTTGAGAATGTTACTGTTGTCATTATATAATTATATATATAATGTATAATACTTCAAACTTTTGTTTTTTACTGCTTTTATGGTTTTTGGGAATTTTTACTGTTGTCATTATATAATTATATATAATATATAATAAAATTATACATAATATAATAAAACTATATATATATAATTATATATACATATTTTGTTGTTGTTGTTTGTCTTATTGCAGGTTGATAATATTGACCAATTAACCAAGTGTAGCAGTCTGTCATATTTTCCACACATATCGTAGGTTAGAGTTGACCAGTCACATTTTTCCAGTGCACTTGCTATGAAGTGTGAGTGCTCCCTCACACCTGCTGAATCTGTGACTTTAAGCACTTTACTTCTCTGAACCTCGCTTTCTTCATATGTAAAAAAGAGATAATAGGACTTCATAAGAATGTGGGGTGGACTAAACAAGAAAACATGCAGGAGTGATGCCTTACATACAATGGGCTCTCTATCTGTGGTGATTCCCTTTCATCTCACCAGGCAGATTGGTCTGATGAGCTTTGTAGTGCGGGCGGCAAATATTGTAATTCCCGCTCTGTGGTGGAAGGGACTGAGCTCACAGATATAAATAAACTGACCAAGATCACGCAAATGGTGTCAGTTTAAACCACTGTTGCTCCTTTGGGATTAATTGTGCCTCCACGAGATGTTTGGCAATGTTTGGAGATTTGGGATTGTCACAGCTGGGGAAGGGGACCATTTATACTATTGGCACCTAGTGGATAGAGGCCAGGAATACTGATAACCATCTTTCAGTGCACAGAAGAACACCCTATAGCAAGGAATTATCCAGAGTAAAATGTTAATAGTGCTCTTTCCAATTCACCTCACATTTTCCAAAATAAAGCAAAGCACCTTGTAAAATGAAAACATTATTTTTGTTATTTGAAAGACATGGTAACATAATAGAAAACTTTAAAATTTGAAGTATCTGAGTCTATTCTTAACTCTCCTACTTACTAACATTTAATCTGAAAATTTCAGGCAAAATGAACTCACCCGAGCCCTGGTTTCTCTATTTGCGCAATGTAACAGGGCATTTCAACCGTAAGAAATAATTTAAATGAATGGTTGAGTATGGTGCCAACATGTAGTAGGGGCCCAGTTCATGACAGGACAATATAATAATGACAGTAGATATGGGAGGAGATTAATGGAATAACTTTCATTTTTTTAACAAATATTGATTGAATTTCCATTATGTGCTAGGCACTGAAGATATATCTCAGTCAGTTTGGCTGCTATAATAACAATATCATTAACTGGGTAGCTTAAACAACAGAAATTTATTTCTCACACTTCTGTAGTCAAGAAGATCAATGTCAGAAGGCTGCGTGGTAGAATTTGGTGAGGGCCATCTTCCCGGTTTACAGACAGCTGTCTCCTCATTGCATCTTCATATGACGGGGGGGCGGGGGGGAAGAGAGAGAGAGAAAGATTGAGAGAGAGAGAGAGAGAGGGACAGAGACAGAGAGCAAATGAGAGAGAGAGAGAGGGACAGAGACAGAGAGAGCAAATGAGAGAGAGAGGAAGCTCTCTCCTGTCTTTTCTTATGAGGGCACTAATCTCATCATGAGAACTCCACCCTTGTGATTTAATTACCTTCCGAAGGCCCCACTTATAAATACTTTTCCATTGAGGTTCAGGGATTCAGTATATTAATTTGAGGGGCTCACAAACATGCAGTCGATCACAAGATGCAGAAATTAACCAAACAGAAAGAGCCCTGACATCATGGAACTTATATGGTGGAGGACAGAAAATAGACAAGCAGGAAAAGTAAGAAGAGAAGTCTCTTAATATAATGCAGGTGGTGGTCCTGGAGGTCTTCTAGGAAGAGGCAACTGGAATAATGATCTGAAGGCTAAGAAAGCACAGTAGTGAAGAGGAAAACAAAGGGTATCCTTGAGAGAAGAAAGAACAAATGCACAGACACTCAGGCAAGAGGTGTTTGAAGATAGCAAGCAAGAGGGTCATGTAAACCCATGCACTGTCAATCTGAGTCTGCACTGTTTCAACCGATGATCAGTCTGATGTGCTCACTAGACTTAAGACTTCTTCAGGGTCAACATGAGAATGCCCATGTCTGGGGTACAAGGTTGTGGCTTTTCTGCAGAGAGACCATGCTTCCCCACACTGCAGCCTCTTTTACATCATGACTCTGAGAGTCTGCTGGACCACCAGCCCAATCAGAAATGTTCCATCCTCCCCTCATCTCAATGGGAGAGTTCTGGATCCCTCTAACGCTCTCCCAGGTCTGTGGAGCTGCTCATACTGCCTCAGGCCCACTGTCCAGCCCCCTCCCTCCACAGATAGTTCTACCTCATCTCTGTCCCACAGATAATTCTACCTCACCTCTGCCTATGTTGAAGGTGTCCTTGTGGAGTGCTTCTCCAGGACTGGTGGCCTGGAGAAGGATGTCATCCATTTCCCCACGTTCTGACTTCCCCAAACCTTCCTGAATCTTTTTAAAACTTCCTTGTTTCCCAGTCCACATCCCAAGCTGAGGAGAAACGAGGCCCCCATTATCTCAATTCCTGTATCTATTTCTGTCACTGAGCTCTTTTCCAAATGTTGCTGAGGCCAGAAGAAGCACATGTCAGCCTTCACTCTGTCATAGCCTGAATCTCTCCACCTCAGTCATATGGAAAGTCAGCTCCGCTGGCTTCTGGTCCCTGCTGAATCTACAGAAACTCATGAAATTATTCATCCTTTTATCAAGGCCTCACTTTAATACTCACCTCACTACACAGGGTCTGTAACAGAACTCAAAGTTAATCAGTGATTGTTGTTCCAGGCAGGACTCTGAGGTGATAAACTCTATCGTTTTGGAGTTCTCTTCAACATGGTACCAGGGTACCTGAGAAATACGAATATTAGAGAAAGCATCTGAAAAAAAAATCAAACATTTAAGTCTATAAAGCTGCATTATCCCCAAAAGATCACTTGCATTATTGGATAGAATTGTTTGCCAGACTGGACTAAATTTAGATTTTTCTCCATCACCCAGTGAAATGGGGGCTTCCGAGAAAGACTAGAAAGAAAATAAAGATATCCTTTTCTCACATTTTAGTGTATTGTGAATGCATGTGACCCTAAAACAGAAAAAAAAAATAGTTGCATTAATGTCAATCTAGAGAGTTCCCAAATTTGAGGTAAACAGAAAAATAGAATTGTTTGCTTGTTTCCCTAAATGAAAGAGGAAAATCAAATGGAAGGAAAGAATCCTCCCAAGTCGTCTATGGGGCTTGGGCTGTATAGTCACGTTCTTTGTGCCTGTCTTTTCCTTTTCTTTATGTTTGAGACTGGCCCTCAGTGCCTGTCCCAAATTCTGAGAGCTGTCCTGTTAATTGCTGACTTGTCCATTTCTTGCCAAGAAGGCTCTGGCTCTAGTAACAGCTGCTGATTCTAGTGCCCAGGCTTATGATTAGGGTTGCCAGAAAAAAAAAAAAATTGAGATAAACAATTTTTTTATGAATATGCCCAAAATATTTTATGAAGCATACAACAGAAAATTTTTGTTTACTTGAAATTTAAATTTAACTGGGCTTGTTAAGTTTTCGCTTGCTTAATCTGGCAACCCTACTCTGAGCAATAGCAAACCCAGACCCTGATCACATGCCACGTCGAAAGGGAAGAGGGTGGCCATGTCACCATCCATCCACAATGGGCCTCATTTAAGACTGAGAGACGGAATTGACTTCACCTCCAACATTCATAGTTGTATACAGATAAATGTAAATATAATTATACTCAAAAATATATTCAAAACTGAGGTTTTGGGAGGAGAAGACTGAAAACACCCAGCCATCCTGGGTCTCACCATGGAAAGAGGAGTGCCTTCCTTCTATGTAAATATAATTGAACTCGACAAGGGTCTCGTGAGTAGGTGTCATATTTATTTCACAAATGGGTAACTAAGATTCGAGGGGTAAAAAACAGTGTATTTTAGTTAAAAGTCACTAGATTTATAGCATTTAAGATAAGTATTTGAATTTCAGGTAAACTCAGAAATGATTAGTATTTTATTTTAGTTTTTATTTATATTAATTTTATATTTCTAATTGTTGTGGGTATGCAGTAGAAGTAGATATTTAGGGGGTACATGAGATTTTGGAACAGACAGGCAATGCAGAATAATTACATCAGGGTGAATTCATCACCTCAAGAATTTATCCTTTGTGTTACAATCTAATTATACTCTTTTAGTCATTTTAAAATGTACAATTAAATTATTATTGGTAATGGTCACCCTGTTGTGCTCTCGAATAATAAGTCTTATTCATTTCTTCTATTTTTTTTTACCCATTAGCCATCCCAACTCCCCCCATATCCCTTCACTGCTCTTCCCAGATTCTAGCAACCATCCTTCTACCCTCCATCTTCATGAGTTCAATTATTTTAAGTTCCCACAAGTAAGTGAGAACATGTGAAATTTGTCTTTCTGTGCCTGACTTATTTCAGTTAACATAATGACCTCTAGTTCTATCCATGTCACTGCAAATGACAGATTCTCATTCTTTTTTTTTTTTTTTTTTTTTTTTGAGAGGGAGTCTCCTTCTGTCACGCAGGCTGGAGTGCAGTGGCGATATTGGCTCACCGCAAGCTCCGCCTCTCAGGTTCATGCCATTCTCCTGCCTCAGCCTCCTGAGTAGCTGGGACTACAGGCGCCCGCCACCACCCCCAGCTAATTTTTTGTATTTTTAGTAGATACGGAGTATCACCGCATTAGCCAGGATGGTCTGGATCTCCTGATCTCATGATTTGCCGCCTCGGCCTCCCAAAGTGCCGGGATTACAGGCGTGAACCACCGTGCCTGGCCGATTCTTACTCTTTTTTATGGCTGAATAGTACTCCATTGTGTATAAATATCATATTTTCTTTACCCATTCATCTGTTGATGGACAATCTTGGCTATCCTAAATAGTGCTGCAATAAACATGAGAGTGAAGATATTTCTTTGAGAGACTGATTTCCTTTCTTTTGGGTATATACCTAGCATGGGGCTGCTGGATCATCTAATAGCTTTATTTTTAGTTTTTTGAGGAACCTCAAAACTGTTCTCCATAGTGGTTGTACTAATTTATATTCACAGTGTATGAAGGTTCTCTGTTCTCCACATCCCTTCTACCATTTGTTATTGCCTGTCTCTTGGATAAAACCCATTTTAACTGGAGTGAGATGGTATCTCATTCTAATTTTGGCTTCCATTTCTCTGATGATCAATGGTGTTGAGGATCTTTTCATTTTTCTGTTTGCCATTTGTATGTCTTCTTTTGAGAAATGTCTATCCAAATATTTTGCCCATTTTTAAATCGGATTGTTAGATTTATTTTTCCTGTAAGAGTTGTTTGAGCCCCTTATGTATTCTGGTTATTAATCCCTTGTCAGATGGATAGTTTCCAAATATTTTCTCCCATTCTGTGGGTTGTCTCTTGACTTTGTTTCCTTTGCTGTGCAGAAGCTTTTTAACTTCATGTGACTCCATATGTCCATTTTTGCTTTGGTTGCCTGTGCTTTTGGGGTATTACTCAAGAAATCTTTGCCCAATCCAATGTCCTGGAGAGATGCCCCAATGTTTTCTTTGAGTAGTTTCATAGTTGAGGTCTTATCTTTAGGTATTTAATCCATTTTGGTTAGATTTTTGTATATACCAAGAGATAAGAGTCTAGATTCATTTTTCTGCATATGGGTATTCAGTTTTCCCAGCACCACATATTGAAGGGGCTGTCCTCTTCCCAGTATATGTTCTTAGCACCTTTGTCAGTAATGAGTTCACTGTAGATGGATGGACTTGTTTGTGGATTGTCGATTCTTTTTCATTGGTCTATATATCTGTTTTTATGTCAATACCATGCTGTTGTGGTTACTACAGCTCTGTAGCATAATTTGAAGTCAGGTAATATGATTCCTCCAGTTTTGTCCTTTTGGCTCAGGATAGCTTTGGCTATTCTGGGTCTTTGATGGTTCCGTATCAATTTTAGGATTTTGTTTCTATTTCTGTGAAGAATGTCATTAGTATTTTTTTTTATAGGGATTGCATTAAATCAGTAGATTGCTTTAGTAGTATGAACATTTTATCAATCCATGAAATTATGTCCTCTTTAATTTCTTACATCAATGTTTTATAGTTTTCACTGTAAAGAGTTTCCACTTCTTTAGTTAAGCTAATTCCTAGGTATTTAATTTTATTTGTACCTATTGTAAATGAAATTCTTTTCTTGATTAATTTTCAGATTGTTTGCTGTTGGAATATTGAAATGCCACTGATTTTTGTACGTTGATTTGGTATCCTGCAAGTCTACTAAATTTATCAGTTTTAATAGTTTTTTGGTGGTCTTTAGGTTTTTTCAAATATGAGATCATGTCATCTGCAAACCAGAATAATTTGACTTCTTTCTATTCAATTTGAATGTCCTTTACTTCTTTATCTTCTTTGATTGCTCTAGCTAGTACTTTCAGTTGTAGAGCAAGCTCAACTATGTTGAGCAACAGCAGAGAAAGTACTCCCAGGTATATTAAAGCTCCATTGTATTTTATTTGTGTCTTTTTCCTTGCTGCTTTTAAGATCCCTTTTTTTAAAAAAAATTATTGACCTTTGCGACTTTGATTATTATGCTTTGAGGTAGTCTTCTTTGGTTTTATATAACCTTCTTATACTTGAATGTTGATATTTTTCTCTAGGTTTAGGAAGTTCTCTGTTATTATGCCCGACTGAATAAATTTTCTCCTCTATCTCTTCCTCTACCTCCTCTTTAAGGCCAAAAAATCTCTTAGATTTGCCCTTTTGGGGCTATTGTGTAGATCTTGTAGGCCACTGGTTTTTACTCTTTTTTCTTTTGTCTCCTTTGACTCTCTATTTTCAAATGGCCTGTTTTCAAGTTCACTAATTCTTTCTTCTGCTTGATCAATTCTGCTATTAAGAGACACTGATACATTCTTCAGTATATCAATTGCATTTTTCAACTCCAGAATTTCCACTTGATTCTTTTTTGTTATCTCAATATCTTAGTTAAATTTATCTGAGAGATTTTGGAATTCTTTCTCTCTGTTATATTGAGTTTCTTTTGAGTTTCCTCAAAACAGCTATTTTGAATTCTCTTTCTGAAAGGTTGCATATCTCTGTTTCTCCAGGATTGGTTCCTGGGGCATTATTTTATTTGTTTGGTAAGGTCATGTTTTCCTGGATAGCCTTGATACTTTCAGATGTTTGTCCATGTCTGCAAGGAGGAGTTCAGTATTTATCGTAGTCTTTGCAGTCTTGGCTTGTTTGTACCCATCTTTCTTGGGAAGGCTTTCCAGGTATTCAAAGGGACTTGAGTGTCATGATCTAAACCATATCTCTATTAGAGGGTACCCCAAGCCCAGTAATGCAGTGTTTCTTGCAGAACCATAGAGGTACTGCCTTGGTAGTCTTGGAAAACATCTGGAAGAATTCTCTGGATTACAAGACAGATACTCTTGTTCTCTTCCCTTACTTTCTCCTAAACAGAGTCTCTCTCCTTGTGCTGGAGTTGGGGGTGGGGTGACACAAGTTCCCCTGTGGCCACCACCACTTGAATTGTGCCGAGTCAGACCTGAAGCCAGCACAGCCCTGGATCTTGCCCAAGACCTGCTGGAACCACTCCCTGACTATACAGCCTATGTTGTCTCCAGGTCCTGGGGCTCTACAATCAGCAGGTGGTGATACCAGCCATGTCTGTGTCCTTCCCTTTAGGGCAGTGAGTTACCCCAGATCCCAAGTGGGTCAAGAGATGCCATCTGGGAACCAAGGACTGGAGTAAAAACCTTAGAAATCTACCTGGTGCCCTATACTACTATGACTAAGCTGGAACTGACACCACGAGACAAAGACTTTCCCATTCTTCTCTCTCCTTTGCACAGACAGAGGAGCCTTTCCCCATGGCCGCCACCACCACAGGTGCACAAAGAGTACTGTCAGGCTACCTCTGGTGTTCGCTTCAGGTCCAAGGACTCTTCACCTTGTGGTAAAGGCTGCTAGGCCTGGGACTCACCATTCAAGACAGAGGACTCCCTTCGGTAACAGGGCAGGTCCAGAAATGACTTCCAACAGCCAGGCCTGGAAGTGGGGATCTCAAGAGGCTGCTTGGTGCTCTACCCCACTTGTGGCTGAGCTAGTATCAGATTTTTGGTTCTTATGAAGGTTATTTTCTTACATAGATATTTGTCAAATTTGGTGTTCCTGCAGAGAAAACAATTGGTGGAGGATTCTATTTGGCTATCTTGCTCTGTCCCTCTTTTAGAGTCCTGATTAGTATTATTAAATTTCTGATTTTATCTTTGGGAAAGTAATATGTATACTGTGAGTTAGATGAAATAGTCCATGATTGCTGTACACAGATTATCAAATAGCACTACAGAAGATATTCAAAAGATAATGATTACTGACATTAATTTCTATGGGCAAGTTTCCCATAAAGTGATGTCTTGACTTAGGTCACAGACTTGATATATAGGACACTCTAGGTCACATGAATAGAGTTGTTTAGTAAAGTAGATTTGAAGTCATGTCTTGTTCTCAGGTAATTCCTTCAGGCTAAGAATTGGCCTCCCATACAGTCCTATTTTCAAAGGCAAATTCCACTGAATTACTCTAGTAATACCTCAAGTTATGAGCCTCTTTTAATGAATTATATTTATTGAATCAATTTTCCCATAAACAGTGAGCTCTGGGGCCAAGGACATGCTGTGGTTTTATTATAAAGGCCTTCTTTGTGGATAGACCCATGCTTTGCTCATCTCTGAGAAAATGTGGGCATAATGTTGCCTGAGGGAATATCAACAAGAGTTAAGGGAAGGACATGGGAAAACATAATGAGAAATAAATGTTTGTTGTTTATAAGCCTTCTGTTTATGGTCTTTTTGTTATAGCAGCCTGAACAGTCTAAGAGAGCTGCATTTTCTTAGGTAGTTCAAAACAGATAAGATAGTCGCAAATTATATCAATAATTATAAAATGTATATTTATATCTGTATACAACCTATCAGAAAACTGTCAATGTTATAGATTTAATCAATTTCTTCTTTATTTATGTTAATACATTTAATGTATTTTACAGATACAATGACCTCTCACACATCAAAAAAATTACTGCAAATCAATTGAAATGGTTGCATTATCAATCAACTATTAATCAGACCAAAGAACCCAGTTGAGACTTCCACAGTGAGTTAAATGCTAGCAGGTATTTATCACCTAGGTTTCTCTTACGATGAAGATCGACAGATTGTGCCAATGAGAATGTTCATAGCCATGCTTTTTTGTCCAACCCGGTGTCTCTCTCTCTCTCTCTTTCTTCACTACATGGGTGTCATGGGGTATGTTATGGGCTGACTGATGTCCTCCCAAAATCCGTATTTGAAGTTGTAATCCCCAGTACTTCAGAATGTAACCATAATTTGAAATAGAATCTTTAAAGAAGTAATTAAATTATATAATATCATTAAGATGGGCCCTAGTCTAATGACTAGTGTCTTTATAAGAAAAAAAAATTTGAACACAGACATGTACAGAGGGAAATCTCTGTGAAGACAAAGGGAGGCCAAGGCAACCTACAAGCCAAGGAGAGACACTTGAAACACATCCTTCCTCATAGCCCCCAGAAGGAACCAACCTTGCTGACACTTTGATCTCAGATTTCCAGCCTCCAGAAGTGGAGAAAATCAATTTCAATTTTTTAAACTGCCCACTGTGTGGTATTTTTGATACAGCAACCCTAGCTAACTAATATATGACGTTTAGCCTCAATGTATAACTTAAGTCATTGTGTAACTTTTGTATCTCTGTAAAATTGTTTGAGTCTTCCATAGGTTTTATTTGCTAGGAGATACAAGACTAAGTTGATCTGTCAGTCTTCATCCTAAATTTTGACCAGTCCATCATGTAGCAAACCCATTTACACTCTATCCACCTGATTCTTGTCTATGGCTCCTTGAGGTGATGGTCCCTAGCTGTTCTTAGTGTAATTTCTACCTCCTTTCAGATGCTTTTTGCTTCTCCTTCCCTAGTATGCACAGAGGTAAGTAAAAAACAAAATAAAACAAAAAACCAACTTTTTTTTTTTATATATGGAGTCTGGCTCTGTCGCCCAGACTGGAATGCAGTGGCACAATCTTGGCTCATGGCAAGCTCCACCACCCGGGTTCATGCCATTCTCCTGCCTCAGCCTCCCAAGTAGCTGGGACTACAGGTGCCCACCACCACGCCCGGCTAATATTTTTTGTATTTTTAGTAGAGATGGGGTTTCACCGTGTTAGCCAGGATGATCTCGATCTCCTGACCTCGTGATCCGCCCGCCTCAACCTCCCAAAGTGCTGGGATTACAGGCGTGAGCCACCACATCCAGCCAAAAACCAACTTATTAATACCTATAAACATGTACTTGGAGAAACAAAACATATATACCAATAGTCCCCTACTAATTTTACTTAATTGGAAAATTGCATTCACCCTTTTTTGTAGCATAATTATCATCTCATACATTTTAATGAACTTATTTGTTCTTTGAATGTCATGGCTTTCTTATAGACTCAATTCATTCCAACTAGTTATAGTTTCTTTCTTTGGATGCTCAAATTGTTGCAGCTTGACTAGTGGGGGTCTTGTTAAGCTATCTCGTTTGTCCTTTCAGTACAGCTCTACACATTGCCACAATTTCCTTGTTTTCTGGCAGCCACTCCAGCTCATAATCTATCCAAATTTTGCATCATCCCAAGACTCCCAAGGCATGGAATCAATTGTTCTCCAAGGAGCCTTGGTTCTCTGTAGTTCAAGAACTAAATAGTATTAGGGCATAAGATGTGGCCACTCACTGTCCATAAGCACTGGGGGACAGAAAGACAGAAAGAACTGAAAAAAAAAATGACTTCTATACAAGGTCATGAAGTTCACAACTACATTTCTAATTTAGCTTTAAGATTAATCAATCATTTTAATTTTTTCCACTCCAATATGCCTAACTTAGACTTTAACCCATCACCCAAACTGTAATTGTGCCCCATTTTATTTTTAGTTTCTTTTTATGTCTCATTGACCAATGTGACTTTGTAATCATTTTATTGACCCTAAAGAATTCAAAGTACCTCATAAATGGCCTCTATTTATTCTCCCTCACCTGTCACTATATCTATGAAGCAATTCATCCCCTTATATACATGTCATGAGCATCAACACATTCCAATTTCATGGAGTTATGTTTTACAAGCTTATGGCTCAATTTTCTAAAGACGCAATTAACAGGCTGAGTGACCTTTACCTTCATCTATAATCTTAAAAAAATACTAAGTATGAAAAAGAAAAAGGTCTTGAATGTTATGATTCAGGATCGTGAAAAGTCCAAGATCAAATCTGCTTTGTTACTTACAGTGTCTTCACAGGATGAATATGGAGGGAAAGATGAGGTAATTGTTCTATAAGAAACAGGACACCAAACCTCACTCAGTCAGGTTTTTTCTTCCCCATCTGAACCTGAAGATTAAAAGAGTTAAACTGCATAAAAGCACTTGATAAATTTAAACCGTGTATAAGTTGTCAGAATTTTTATTACAAATTACCAACCATTATACTGATTGAATTAATTCAAGCATTAAGCTGTTAAGATGATCATATAAGTGCAGTCGGCAAGTCCTCACAAACTGTATATCCTGGATTTCCAGTTTAGTGCTTTATTCACCACATTATGCAGCATTTCAAATATGAAAATGAATTACATGGATGAGAAGCAACCATTCAGCCATGGGCCAGGCTATCATCTTTGCCTGCACACCTCTCTGGAAGAGATTCAACCGGAAAGGCCCCACTTACCTGAGATAAAGGCCAGTCCAGGAAGGACTGTGGTGCCAGGTGCTTAACCCATAAACAGTACAGCACATGGCTGCATTAAGGTTGTAAGGCACACAAGGCTTCCTGGCCTATTTTATTCATTACAGTTTCCAGGGATAACACTCCAAACTCTGATTCAGAGGTATACCTTTGTTTTCATTCCAACATAGCCAAAGAAAGAAAGCTCATGATACAGCAGTTTAATTACAGTATGCAAATTTTTATGCTTCCATTTCCTTTTGTGTTATACAGGTCATACTTTATTTACAGGGAAGGAGAATACAGCTCAGGAAAGAGAGAGTAATCAAAGGGGGAGGATGAAAACAAACAAAGGACGCAGTCTGTACTCAATCACAGCGATGTGGTTGGAAGGGTGATAAGGGATAAAGGGACACGAACTTGCAGTCACAATTGCCATTATGTGACATCACTGATCAAACCTTTGCTTAAGCTATGTCTCTTTGGCTCAAGAATAAAGAGCATGCACTGCAAATAATAAATGATTCCTGTAAATTTACTTTTAGTTTACATACATTAAAGTGTCCTCTTCCTCTCCTCTTCCTCTTCCTCCTCCTCCTCCTCCTCCTTCTTCTTCTCCTTCTCCTCCTCCTCCTCCTTCTTCTTCTTCTTCTTCTTTTCCTTCTTCTCTTCCTTCTTCTTCCTTATTCTTCTTGAGGCAGGGTCTTTCTTTGTCACTGGGACTGGAATACAATGGCATGTTCTCAGCTCACTGCAACCTCCACCTCCTGGGCTCAAGCCATTCTCCCACCCCAGTAGTTGGGACTAACAGGTGTGTGCCTTTATGCCTGGCTAATTTTGCATTTTTTGTAGAGACAGGGTTTCCCCATGTTGCCCAGGCTGGTCTCAAACTCCTATGCTCTAACCATCCTCCATCCTCACCTTCCCTAAGTGCTGGGATTACAGGCGTGAGCCACCATGCCCAGCCTCCTTTTTCTGATACACAGTTTTTGTTTATTTGTTTGAAACAGGATCTCACTCTGTTGCTCAAGCTGGAGTGTAGTGGCCACAATCATGGCTCGCTATAGTCTCACACTCCTGGGCTCAAGTGATTCTCTTGACTTAGCTTCCCATGTAGCTTGGACTACAGGTGTGTGCCAATCATAGTTAGCCATGGCTGGCTAATTTTTTGCTTGTTTGTTTGTTTGTTTGTATTTTAGCTGGGATGAGGTCTTGTTATGTTGCATAAGATGATTTCTAACTGGGCTCAAGGAATCCTCCCACCTCAGTCTCCCAAAGTGCTGGGATCACAGGCATGAGCCACTGCACCCAGACTGTTTTATGAGGTTTGGCAAATGCCTAGAGTCATGTAGCTACTTTCTCAATCAGGATACAGAGTAACTCCAGTGATACACAACAAAGACTATTTCTTTATGTTCAAATATGCCATCTCCACCTATCCTGAATCTCTGGCAACTACTGTCAGCTCTTTATGCCCATAGTGTTATCTTTTCCAGAATGTCATACAAATGTGTAGCTTTATTCATTTAGTATAATGTGTAATGTATTGTGAATTCCTCCACATTTTTGTGTATATCTGTAATTTGTTCTTTTTTATAGTCCTATAGCATTGTATTATATGGATACACCAGTGTTTGTTCATGCATTAGTCAAAGAACATTTGGGTTGTTTTCATGTTTCTGTGACTACCAATGAAACTGCTATAAACATTTATGAGCTTTTGTATGACATAAATTCACTTCGCTTGAATAAATACCTATGACTAGGATTGTGGAATCATATGATGAGCATGAGTTTACATTTATAAGAAATTACCAAACTATATTATTAAAAAGTCAAGGGCCAGGAGCAGTGGCTTATGCCTATAATCCCAGCACTTTGGGAGGCCGAGCTGGATGGATCATCTGAGGTCAGGAGTTCGAGACCAGCCCGGCCAATGTGGTGAAACCCATCTCTACTAAAAATACAAAAATTAGCAGGGCATGGTGGCATGTGCCTGTAATCCCAGCTACTCAGGAGGCTGAGGCATGAGAATCACTTGAACCTGGGAGGCAGAGCTTGCAGTGAGCCAAGATCATGCCACTGTACTCTAGCCTGGGTGACAGAGTGAGACTCTGTCTCAAAAAAATTAAAAGGTCAAAAAATGACAGAAGCTGGCAAGGTTATGCAGAAAAGCAAACACATATATACGGCTGGTGGGTGTGTAAATTTGCTCAACTATTGTGGAAAGTAGTGTGGTAATTCCTCAAAGAGCTAAAAACAGAACATTCCACCCAGCAATCCCATTACTGGGTATATACCCAAAAGAATATAAATCATTCTATTGAAAAGAACATATGTATGTTCATTGCAGCACTATGCACAATAGCAACATGGAATCAACCTACATACCTATCATTGGTAGACTGGATAAAGAAAATGTGGTATGTATATATATATATATACACCACATTTATACACACACACACACACACACACATACACACACACAACATGGAATACTATGCAGTCATAAAAAAAGAATGAGATCATGTCCTTTGCAGGAACATGGATGGAGCTAGAGGCTCTAGAAGCTATTATCCTTAGCAAACAAATGCAAGAATAGAAAGCCAAATACAGTATGTTCTTACTTATAAGTGGGAGTTAAATGATGAGAACACATGGACACAAAGAAGGGAACAGACACCGGGTTCCACTTGAGGGTGTAGGGTAGGAGTAGGGAGAGGATCAGATAAAATGACTACTGTGTAGTAGACTTAGTACCTGGGTGATGAAATAATCTGCACAAGAAACCCCCACGACATAAGTCCATCTATACAATAAACCTACACACGTAATCCCGAACCTAAAATAAAAGTTTTAAAAAAAGAAACTGCCAAACCGTTTTCCAAAGTGACTATACAATTTTGCAATTTCACCTGCAATGTATGAGAGTACTAGACTAGTAGAGAGTCTACAACCTCAATATCTCTTAATATTGTTAGGTATTATTGTTGTGGTTAATAGTATTATTATTGCAATTCTAATAGTTGTGGAGTGTCATCTTATTTTTGTTTTAATTTGCATTCACCTAATGACTAATGATGTACATATTTTCACTTGCTTTTGCCATCATATGTTTTCTTCAGTGAAATATCTGTTCAAACCTTTTTTCTAATTTTAAATAATTTTTCTTTCTACTGAATTTATTAATTTCTAAGCTTATGTTTTTTTGTTTTTGTTTTTGTTTTTTTTGAGATGGAGTCTCGCTCTGTTGCCAGGCTGAAGTGCAGTGACGTGATCTTGGTTCACTGCAACCTCCGCCTCCCGGGTTCATGCAATTCTCCTGCCTTAGCCTCCCAAGTAGCTGAGAATACAGGCGTGTGGCAGCACGCCCAGGTAATTTTTGTACTTTTAGTAGAGATGGGGTTTCACCATCTTGGCCAGGATGGCCTTGATCTCTTGACCTGATGATCCGCCCACCTTGGACTCTTAAAGGGCTTAGGATTACACTGCGCTCAGTCTGATGTTTTATTAAGTAAAAGCTACTATGATTGTAGTCAGAATCATAATACGTAGAATTTGAGTTAGTGATAGCAATATGAAGCTAGATTTTAAGAAGTCAAAAGGCTTACGCTTCTAGATCACAGCTTCTCAGAGTTTAGTGTGCAAGCAAGTCACATAGGGATCTCGTTCAAAATGTGGGTTCTGATTCGTCAGGTCTGGGTGGAGCCTGAGAATGTGATTTCTAATACAGCCCCAGGTGAAGCCAATGTTTCTAGTTGATGCAACACATTTTGAGTAACAAGAGACTACAGAAATCTGGAATCTGGTTCAAATTACCTTTTTAGAATCCCAAAGCTGAACAACACTCAGCATGTAATTCTGTTTTCCTTTTTTTTGGAAGAAATAGAAACATGTAATTAACAAATACATCAAGATAGTTTTAGCTCCTTGAAGACATAGTGCAAACCTCTAGAACTTGAATAGGTATGTCACAAAGTCCCTGTAACAAAAACCTGTCCAAAAATTATGTTGTCATGTTTAATTGGTTAAAAAAAAAATCATGGGGGGCTCCTTTCATTGAACTCAATCCAATGAGAAAATAATTCTGTTCATCGCTCACTGGAATGATTTTTTTAACCCCAAAATATTTTAATGTAGTCATTGGTTACAGTGAAAACTTCCTGTGTCCTTCTCCTATAAACATTGGTGTGGGAGCGGATGAGTGGTGTTCAAATGGCCTAGGACCTTACCTAAATAGCATCATATACAGGGGATTGTAAATAATGTGAGTACTATATAAATGTTGCTTCACATTGCATAAGATATAAAATAAAGTGACAGTAGAAAAATCCTTTTATTTTGCAAGTCTTATTAGAGCCTGGAATTTTTGTCTCCGATTTTGGCAATGCAAACACTGGTCTTTAAGAAGGTAATTTGTATTTTAAGGAGTAAGCAATATGATCCATTGAGATTCAGGAAGAAACTATTAGAGTTTCTATTTTCACACATTTTTAAATTGAAAAAATAAGAAAATTATATTAAACCAATGTTTACTACATCACTTGACACATGGACCTTCATTTAGTCTCTATGTCATAGACTTACCTTGAAGAATTTCATTTTGTATATAAGTTTGAAATATTTTGGGGACATCCAAACAAGGACGTCAAGGAAGCAGCTAGACAAGTGATTACAAGGGAGAGACGGGCAGATCCATAAACCAAAAAGGTGTCTGAATATAGAGGGGAGCAGATGGGACGCCTTTGGTGACAAAAGCAAGTGTAACTAGGAGGAGAGTGTAACATTTAGAGTTTTGGTACAAGAGGAAGAAACGAACAAGAACTGAGAAGGAGGCAAGGGTCAAGGGTGGCAACAGAAGCAAGCAGGTTTCCAGGAAAAAATGATAGCGTGTCAAGAAAGACTGATTAACCACATTAAATACTGCTAGAGGGTTGAGGAAAATGAGGGCACAATGTGCCTACTGGATTTGGTTACACGAACACCATGGTGACCTCAGTAAGACAGCAGCTATCTCAGAAGATCCCGTGAAAACTGGAAGCTGTGGGTCCATGTTTAAGCAAGGACATTCTCTCCTTTAGTTGTTAACAAAAGTTGATTTTATCCTGGTGTAAAGAAATACACACATCTTGTTTTAGTGTGCTCAATGTGAACATTTTTGAAAATCAAAGAAATGCAAAAGTCGACAAACAAAATATTTTTAAATCAATCACTAAGAATCCTATTATCTAAAAGCAATCCCTGTAATAGTGCTGTGTCTCACTTCTGTGCTTCCTCACTTGATACGTTTTTATTCTTTTAACTTATTCTGTGTAATTGTGATTATATTTTATGCAGCATTTTATGCACTGACTTTTTCACTTCACTTTTTAATAAACATTTTCCAAGTTTTAAATGCTTTGTAAGCATAATATACCATAAAGTGAGCATACCATGGAGATATTCATCCCATTTAGGTGGTTTCCAATTTGAAGGCTGTTATAAATAAAGCTGAAATGAGCATTTTTCTGTATAATCCTTTTCCCCAATTTTTCTAGATTATTTTCTTACAGAGAAATATCTGCAGGGAATTTTATGAGTTAAATGTTAGAAGGACCCTCAAACTCTAAGGGCCTATTTTAAATGAACACCTGTGTGCTATGGATTGAAAAGAGGAACCCCAAATCAATGCTAAAGTAAGATGATAAACTCTCAGTGGTTTTAATTCATTAACTCCCATGGACACACCTCATCCTAATTTCCTTTCTCACAATTTAGAATCTTACTTTTCCACTTCCTCCTCCGAGTTCATCTGGAACTTTCCTAATACTGAGCAGAAGAACATAACTGCCAGTAAAATGAGAGGGAGAAAGGAGAATAAGAGGCAACGAGAGAGAAGAGAAAAAGAGGGAATGGGAGGAGGAAGAGCAAAAAGAGGGAAAGAGAGGAACATAAGGCCACTTGGTGCATTAAGTGGTATGATTTGACTGTGTCCCCACCCAAATCTCACCTTGAATTGTAATAATCCCCATGCAGGGCATGGCTCAGTGGAGATAACTGAATCATGGAGTGGTTTCTCCCATAGTGTTTTCATGATAGTGAACAAGTCTCACGAGATCTGATGGTTTTATAAGGGGTTTTTCCCCATTTTGTTCAGCACTTCTCTTATCTGCTGCCATGCAAGACATGGCTCTGCTTCTCCTTTGCCTTCTGACATGATTGTGAGGCTTCCCCAGTCACATAGAACTGTGAGTCCATTAAGCCTCTTTCCTTTATAAATTACCCAGTCTCAGATATGTCTTTCTTAGCAGCATGAGACCAGACTAATACATTAATTTTTTAAAAGCCTTTGAGTTTTGTGTAATTTATATTTTTCTCCAAACACTTCCATTTTTTTAAGGCTGGAGCATTGTCATAGAAGACACATCGACACATCAATTTTAAGTTATTTGACAACCAAACTTCTTTTCCTGTTACCCCACTTTCTCCCTTTCGAGAAACTCCTCTTAGTGAAGTCTTCGTGAAACGCTCCTGTCTATAACTTAAAAAGAAAAAGCAAAAGCAGCTCTTCCTAACCTGTCCTGGTCAACAGGAAGCTGGCACGTGAATTGGGCTTATCCAGTTGTTAATTAATTATGGGGTTTGTATCCTGAGACAGTGGCCCAATAATGCGGAGGCCTCAGCAGCCAGCTCATGCTTCTGTTGTGACCCCTGCTGCAATCTTCGATGATCAGCTCCCCTGTTGATTACCCATTCCTAAGTCTGGTCCTCCTGCTGCTTGTTCCTTCTATAGATCCCCAAGAACCTTTCCAATAATCTGTCTTTTTACCGAGTCCATCTTTGTTGCTTGTAAAGAAGCCTCTGTGTGAATCAGGCAGGCAGAACAGGGCCTCATTTAGAAACTTGGACTTTAGAGCAATGGGAAACCACTGCACGAGTGAAAACTTTCTGCACAGGACTGATTGCACAGGGGGAAAACAGAGACATGGAGGATGAGGGGAGTTGGTAAAAAAAAAAAAAAAAAAAAAGGAAAGAACAGAGAGAGAGAGAGAGAAATGGGAAGAAGTAGAGGTCACACATGTGGAATTGCCCGGGAGGGTGGGGAGCAGCCAGAAGGCTTCAGAGAGGGGCCGACACATCGAGATCAAGAACATTCAAGGACATTCTCACTTGAGCATCACACACAGACTCGGGGGACCAGGAAGTGAAGACAAGGACTGAGAGACTGTAAAAACGGCATGTTTCTGAAAGCAATGGCAAGGGCAAATGAGGATGCCGGGAGAGACATGTTATGCCTTTCCTGAGCGACTTTGCAGGGCTTCATGTAGCTCACTTCAGGGCAACAGAAAGAATGAGCAGTTTGGTAATAATATGTCCTTCTGGCAGCCTCTGACTCCGCAATACTCATCTCCAACATATTCGACACAAAAAGGCCACCCCAGCATAGAGCCATCTCTCCTTCTTACCTTCTAGAAGAGAGTTCCTTAAACTTCACTGAGAAGATTCACTTGCAACTGTGGTTAAAAATTTAGCTTCCCGGCCGGGCGCCGTGGCTAATGCCTGTAATCCAGCACTTTGTGAAGCCGAGGTGGGTAGATCATGAATTCAGGAGTTCAAGACCAGCCTGGCCAAGATGGTGAAAACCTATCTCTACTAAAAATACAAAAATTAGCCAGGTGTGGTGGTGGGCACCTGTAATCCCAGCTACTCAGGAAGCTGAGGCAGAGAATTGCATGAACCTGGGAGATGGAGGTTGCAGTGAGCCAAGATCTGACTACAGGGCTCGAGCCTGGGCAACAGAGTGAGACTCTGTCTCAAAAAAAAAAAAAAAAATAGCTTCCCAGTTTTTGCCCCTGGAGATTCCGATACAGAGGGTCAGGGTGGGATCTGAGAAAAATTTTTTAACAAGTTCTATCACATAATGCTTGTCATCATAAAAGTGTGGAAAACACTACTATATAATTAGTTACTTGATGCAGGTATGTAATAGATACCTAGCAGGGTCTATCAGGTGTCTATTGGAGCAGGGGCTACAGGAGAGGATTGGTTTAAAGTAAAAATGATGCTTTCCCTGCCATGGGAAGAATTACAGTCTTGTGGGATGGACACAACTATTCGTAACTAATTTGGATACAAGCCAAACTACAAGCACAGGAGTGACCGTCCAGTTAAGGGGCTATAGAAGACAGAAGACAGCATTGAAGGGGTCGATGGCAAATTGTGGAGACTTGATGAGAAAGGAGGCCTTTGACATAGGGCCTAAATGGACTTGGAGTAAAAATAAAAATCAATCCCTTTGAGGCCGGCACTGGAAAGAGAATATCCTGGAGGAAGAAGCACCTGGTTCTGGAGCTCCGACCTTGTTTTCAGATCCTCTCTTGCTTTGCCTCCTTCTCTGGTTCCACTATCACCATCCTGCTGGCCTCAGAGGGCAGCAATCTTCAAACACTCTGGCCCAGACAGAAAAAAAAAAAACAAAAACCCTTTCCATGAACTCTGCATTGTCCAACTGAGGCTGAGGTAAGGCTGAAATTAAAAATAATGAAAATCAATAGGCCCTTTGCTAAATGCTGAAGAGCAGAAACAAGGAAATAAACAGTCCCATAAAATCAAAACTTCATCTAAGAGGCCCACTCCACCCACATGGGACCCCTAAGGAAAGGGAATTATTCCTGACTCCTTCTCTTCCTATGTCCTGATCTCCCTTGACTTGGCAGGTGCTATTTTCATCTTTGTCTGTCATTTGGACTCCTAAAAGTCTAGACAAGGAGAAGGAGAATCATTCTCCTTGGATCCAGCGTCTGCCCTCCCAGGCCCAGCCTCCTGAGTTAGAACTCACCTCTCCCCCAAGTAACTGAGAGCGACTGACTTTCCTTTCTAAGCTTCAATTTCTTTATGGCCTTTCAAAGAACACCATGGCGACTTTGTCTGAAATCAGGGCTGGATGCTATCATTCATGAACTGCATAAATTCTGTCTAGGCATTTAACCTTTCTGAGTTACTATTTTTCTGTAAGTAAAATTAAAGGTTTATATTAGAGTTTAGCTCAGTCCCATTTCTGATCTGTCTATAATTCTAGGGACATCCACGGGCATGACTGAAATTGTTCATAGTATATATTATGCCTCAGTAGTAACGCCTTAAATGAAATAGCCTGAACCTAAAAGCTCAAGTCTAAGAGGAGGGCTCACATACCTAAACTCCAACATCCCTCTTCTTTTAGAGAGCACACCCAGTGTGTGGGAAGGGAGCTCTTGGATTCTCTACTTCTCTATGTATAGTATTTAAAATGCATTAGGAGTGAGGGACTCCAGAAGACCTTTCTCTCTCTGGCAAACTTAGCTGCATGCAAAAATAGCATACTGGACAAACAGAAAAAGTGAGTCATCAGCTTCTCCTTCAGGCCCCCGCATCCAGTGTCTGAACCATTAGAAATGAAAAGCAGGATTCAAACTAGCCTCATGGCATCAAGCAACTTTCTAGGATCTACAAACCATAGTACTTACGACTTCCTTTTCATACATAATATGTGCACGGGGCTTTAGTATGATGATGATGATGATAATGCTCAAAGATGAAAAGAACTACAATGGAAATAACAAAATGGCTTGAGGTGTCTTCCTTGGCATCCCCCAAATCTATCCTTTTGCTGAAGTTCACACTACCCAATACACGTTTTTTTAATCATTAAAGGAGCATAGAGCATTAGATTCTACTTTAACAGGAGGTCTATGAGAACTGGACCTAGAAAATATAGAAAAAACAGAAGCTGGATAAAAATACTTCCCAGTGAGAGCACGGAAGTGACCAAAACTGGGAAACCATGCTCCAATGATGAATCAAAGTTAGAAGGCTTGGAGGGCAGGAAGCAAATATTCACAGCTGGGTATGGAACCAAGAAGTCCAAAAGGAAGGCACAGAGGAGAACTGGCAAATTGGAGAAGATGGGTGAGCAGAAAGTTAGTCTGGGGAAATACTAGAAAACAGCTCTACTGGCCAGGCACCGTGGCTCACACCTGTAATCCCAACCCTTTGGGAGGCCGAGATGGGCGCATCACCTGAGGTCAAGAGTTTGAGACCAGCCTGACCAACATGGAGAAACCCTGTCTCTACTAAAAATACAATATTAGCTGGGCGTGGTGGTGCATGCCTGTAATCCCAACTACTCAGGAGGCTGAGGCAGGAGAATCACTTGAACCCGGGAGGCTGAGGTTGCAGTGAGCTAAGATAGCTCCATTGCACTCCAACCTGGGGAACAAGAGTGAAACTCCTTCCCCCCCGCCCCCCTAAAAAAAAGAAAAAAGAAAAAAGAAAAAACAGCTCTACTACTACTACTACTACTACTACTACTACTACTACTACTACTGATAAGCGGCCTTTTAACATTCTCATGGTGTAGGCCATGGAAACTGTCAGGAGTTCTATAAGTCAATGCAACCTTTCAAAAAGAGACAGCAGGTTAGTGGGCATTTTTTTTTTTTAATTCTTTGGCTACATGATGTCATAGGCTTCCAGTTGAATTTGGTTTCTACCACTTAATTGCATATTGCTGATAAATAATTTACAACAAAGTTAGCAGCATAAAACACCACACATATATTATATCACAGTTTCCATGGATCAGGAGTCAGGCCTAGCTTTGTTGAATCCTCTGCCTCAGAATCTCATCTGGAAGCTGCAATCAAGGCTTCAGCCAGTGCTACAGCCTCACTTCAAGGCTGGACTGGGAACACATCCTTTTCCAGGCCCATTTGGTTGTTGATGGCATCCTGTTTCTGGCAAGCTGTCAGGTAGAGGGCCTTGGCTTCTTACTGGCTGTCGGCTAGAAGTTGCCCTCAGTTTCTGACTATGTGGCCTCTCCCGGGGACAGCTTACAGCCTGGAAGCTTGCTCCTCACAGCCAGCAGGAGAGCAATGTTACAATCACATCAAATATAACCATGTACCTGCAATCACATATATCCCATCTGCTTTGCCATACTCCATTGGTTAGAAGCAAGTTACAGGACATGTCCATACTCAGGCCAAGGGGATTATCAAAGAGCATGATTACTGGGAGACAGGGGTCATGGGGAGCACCTTAGAGTCAGTCTGTATGTCACACATAGAGTTTCTTGTTGGTGTGTGCTATTGATGCTGCTCTTCTGTTCTCCTTGAGAAACCAAGCAAAGACAGCACAGTACTAGAAATGAGCTACCTCTCATAGTGAAGTATAGGCTGCCGAACCTGAAAATGGAGCTCTCTAGTCATACCAGGGTTAATGAGACACAGTTGTTTCTCCTTTCTGTAGACTACCTGCTGCATTTCCTTTCCCAGAAAACCAAAGCCTTCATTTCCCCAAACACTGTAGACAGAAATCACTAACTAGATTAAATGAGGAGAGTAAACAAACAGGGAATAGTATAAAGATCTACATTTGGGTTCCCTAAACCACCTGCACAAGTTGCAGCAGAGCTTGGCAAAAAAGCCTCGTGGAAAAGACAAGGGATTTGGTTGACTTGACATGTGTCAGCAGCATGATGCGGCTGCCAAGACCAGTGAAGGCAACTGGAGGCTGCGTTAGACTCAGTATAATTGGTGTAGACAGAGGGAGGAGACACGCCTTCCTCACTCTGTACTACTCTGACCACACATGGAGAATGATGCTAATGGCAGATCTCATGTGCTAAGAGAGACACGCATCAAGAGCACTTGCAAAGAGGACCCCCAGGAAACCAAGGACATTAAAACCATGGGAGATAATTAAATGGATAAGGACTGGGAATACCTATTCTGCAAAGACAAAATCCTAAGCTGAATAGTAGCATGGCTGTCAGGCACTAGAGGGCTGTTGTATGGATGAGATATTAGATGGTTTTATATGAGCCTAAGGGATATAACTAAAACCCATAGTGGAAGTACGGGAGGATTCAATTTCTGCTCAGCGTAAGAAACATTCTCCAGTCAGCACAATTGCCATAGCAGATAATATATGCTTCTTATTGGAGGTCTTCACTGGGTCATTCACTTATTCCACAAACATTTATTAGCTCCCAAACTGCCAAGCTCCAAACTATGCAGACACCCAACAGAAAAGATGCATTTCCTGAATGCACCTTGAATAAGACAAGCAAACAATTTCAATACAAGACTAAAAATGCTAAATGCTGAAGTATCCAACAACCCCCAAACCTCAGATATTTCTTTCTTGCTCATGTCACATGTAGGAAGCCACAGCTCAGGTCCCATGGTTCTATGTGCCTTCTCATTCTGGGGACCAAACTGCAGAAAATTGGCACAGGAAAAGAGCAATGAAGCTGGTGAAAACTTATAATGCCTTTGAAAATGTCCTCTCGGAAGGGGCTAATCTGCTCACCCTCCATTGACTGAAGAATGTCACTTGGCCAAGCCTGGCACCAGTGACAGAAAAGCACAGGCGGCCACTGAAAGTCATATAGCAAGATGCAGGTATGTCTCTTCCTCTATGGAGACGCAGGGAGCAGATGATCAGGAAAAAATGAACTAATCAACTCTAATGCCCTTGGAGACATGCTGGGGTAGGTGAAAGAAAAATCTAGTCCTTTTCCCCAGAAGAAATCAGAGATTGTGTGGAAAAGATAACACTTCAGAAGGATCTTCGAAGATGGTGGCCGTTCTTCACAGGCTAGGACTATCACTGTCAGTTTCTAAAGTCACTATATTCACACATATATGCATTATGCAGAATCATACATTTCAATGTGAATGTTTATGAATGAGTTAGCACTGGTCTAAGCAGGATAGTTTTATTGGCTGGAGAGAAAGGTGAAAGAGTGAACAATCGAACTTTCCACTTGGGGAGAGAAATCTACAGAAATTTAAATGAGGTAAATGAAATTTTACAGTTGAGAAATTATAGCTGTGAAGATCTAGGTTAATCTGGGGACGAAAGTGGGTGAATCAAGAGAAAAATATAAGAAGCTGGATTTAATTAAGAAACCTAGAAGGAAGATATTAAGAGCTGTTGTCCATGAGGAATAATACATGAAAGATTTTTCTGTCATTTTTGGTTTCAAAGGCCTAAATTATGGTTTTTCCATCCTCCCCACAAAACTGTATCTGTGAAAATTCCGCAGATAGAAGAATAACCATGCTGATTAAAGTTTGTTTATTTCTTTATAGGAAATTTTTATTGTCTGGCTACTGAGAGCAAAACAATTTTCACTAGGGTAGAAGATAAAAATTGTCCCTTTTTTCTTAACTGTGGCCAGTGAACCAAGGGAATTTGGATGAGACAAGAATGGGCACTTGGCCTAAAACACTTAATTGCTCACATTGTGCACCCTTTAATTTTTAATACATTTTATTTCTGCATTCAGGGAGTAGTTTTTACTTTGTTTTGTTGTTGTTGTTGTCTTCCTCTTTCCCCTGCTGCAAAGCTATTCTTCTAGAACTTTTGCAATGAACACGCTAAATGCCAACTGTACCATGCAGTGCCTGTGAGAATAAGTGCTTCCCTATTCGTTTTCAGCTTGAAAACTGCCTTCTTCTTCTACAAGGAAAAAATGCAATTTTAAAAATTAGTGTTCGGATCCTAACAAAATTATCACAGTATTTCCCACTAAAGCTAGTACTGGGGCACAATTAGGGGCCAGCATAGTGAGTTTCAGTACTTGTGAATTGGTAAAGTTGTTGTGCAAGGCAAAATATGTTGAATGGAAGTTAGAAGGCCTCTTTGGATTTCTGTGTCCACAGTTGCTAGCAATGTACTTTCGGCTCATCACAATAACACTGAACACTTACTCTGTGCCACATTTGACTTGAAGCTTTTATGGGTACTAACTCATACACTCCTCATAACAATATTATATGTGGGGAGCATTATTGTTTCTATTTTACACATTAAAAAATTGAGTCACAGCCACCTATCCCAAATATATAGAGACTTTTTAGAAATCAGTAACAAAAATACAAACAAGTCAATAGGAAACAATAGACGAAAGACAAAAATAGGCAAGTCATGAAAGAAGAGATCTGAACAGCCATTAAACACTGTAACTAATTAAAAGTAAACTAAACTAAAAGTATAGCTAAGTAAAAGTGTTCAACTTCATTTGTCATCACAAAATCCAGTGAAAACCAAAATGACACACTACTACCCACTCAAAAAAAAATGGCTAATATTGCAAAGACTGATTCTACCAAAACCTTTGAAAAAAAAGCAGAGAAACATGACTGGTAGGGTATGAGTTGGCCTCACTTCTTTGGAAAGCAGTTCAACATTAACCACTTAAGTTGGGCATGTGAAAGTCCTGTGATATGACAATCTTACTCTTAGGTTTACACCAAACATATGCTTGAAATCGCGTACCAAAAAGCATGTATATGAGTATATTAGTCAGGGTTCTCTGGAGGAACAGAACAAACGGTATATATGTATATATGAAAGAGAGTTTATTAGGAAGAATTGGCTCACACGATCACAAGGCAAAGTCCACGATATGACTTCTGCAAGCTGAGGAAGAAAGAAGCCAACAGTGGCTCAGTCTGAGTCCAAAAGCCTCAAAACCAAAGAAGGTGACAGTGCAGTTTTCAATCTGAGGCCAAAGGTCCAAAAGCCCCCAGCAAAATCATTGCTGTAAATCCAAGACTCCAACAGCAGAAGAACTTGGAGTCTGATGTCCAAGGGCAAAAACCATCCAGCACAGGAGAAAGATGAAAGCCAGAGGACTCAGCAAGCCAACTTATCCCACGTTCTTCCACCTACTTTGTTTTTGTCTGAGAGAGGACTGCTGGCAGTGGATTGGATTGTTCCCACCCACATTGAGGAACATGAGGTCTTCCTCTCCCAGTCCACTGACTCAAATGTCAATCTCCTCTGGCAACACTTTCATAGACATACCCAGAAACAATGACCAGCCATCTAGGCACCCCTCAATCTAATCAAGTTGACACCTAATATTAACCATCACAAAGAATGTGCATGAAACGATGATTTGTGAAAGTCCTACTTGGAAACAGCACAAATACCCTCAACAGAAGGATGACTAAGAATATTGAGTATATTCATACAATATGACATTATTCAGCAATGAAAATGAGCCTTAGCCCATGCAACAACATGGATGAACTTCATCACAACGTCAAAAAAAGGACTGAGATACAGAAGGATGCTATATGACGGTAGTGAAATAAAGTGTCAAAGATTGAAAAAGTAAGCTCTAGTTTTAAAATTCAGGATAGTGGTGACTTTGGGGAAAGAGGAATATTATTTCTATTTTTTGTAAATTTCCCAATCAGCTATAGTGAACAGGTAGTAATATACAATGAAACAAGTGCAAAAGTAAATTTTAAAAATTCAGCTTCACCCTTGAGTGCTGACATGTGGAGGTTGAAAAGCAATGCAGAGTCTTCTCGGGTATCATCTGGGCCTGCAAATGCTTCTTTCTCCCGTCGTGCTTTCAGCAAGTTCAGTGGAGAATTGTGCTGTTCGAAACTTCTCCATTGAAACTAAACCTGTGCTTCCTGGATACGTGTACAGATCCCATTTCCTTTCTGAAGCTTCCCCTTTTCTGATCAGCCAGCTAGAAGCAGAACTCCCTTAAGCCCTTCCATTAAAGCCATGTTATTTCCATAAGTATGTCAAACATTTCGAGAGTTGGTACCCATTTCTAGAACACAGTAGTATCCATTTCCTGACTGTTTAAACGATTTAATAATTGGTAAGTGCTCAAAATTTGATTTGGAGTTATTTTACTTTCTTTATTCCCTATTATAACATATAATATAAAAGATAATGTAAAAGTCACACAAAAAATGATGAGAAAATGTTCTAAAACATGACTTCAGGATGCTGTTTCAAATGGTAAAAAATAACATTTTTTTCTTTACTTTAAAACGAATTTTAACATTTTAGTATTTATGAAATGAAGATTATCTCAAGATTGATGGCGTTTTAGCACTGTTGTTGGTCAAGCAGTCTACATGATGTTGATGTCACTGCCTGACATTGATGGCCTTGCTCCTATTGGTAGGCAGACTTAAGCTGGCCTCCAGTGATCCTAACCTCCTGGTATTTATGCTCTTGAGTAAACTCTTCCCTCGAGTATGAGATGAACCTAGTAACTTGGTTTTTTGTTTGTCTGTTTTTTGAGAAGGAGTCTCACTCTGTCGCCCAGGCTGGAGTGCAGTGGTGCAGTCGGCTCACGGCAACCTCCGTCACCCGGGTATTAGTGCTTCTCCTGCCTTAGCCTCCTGAGTAGCTGGGATTACAAGCCTGCGCCACCCACTCGGCTTTGTGTTTTTAGTAGAGACAGTGTTTTGCCATGTTGGCCAAACTGGGCTCGAACTCCTGACCTCAAGTGATCTGCCTGTCTCGGCCTCCCAAAATGCTGGGATTACAGACATGAGCTACCACACCCGGCCCTAGAAAGTTGTTTCTAACAAACAGAATATAGCAAATATAACAGGCTATCACTTCTAAGATTAGATTACAAAAAGACTATGGCTTCTATCTTGGGCATTCTCTTTTGCTATCTTACCTGCTCACTTTGATGAAGCCCCTATGAACAGAAGCCACACGACGAGATGCTAAGGGAACCTCTGGAACAGCCAGCAAGAAACTCAGTCCAACAACCTGCATAAAAATACATTCTACCAAAAGCCACACTAGTTAGCTTGGAGGCAGATCCTTCCCTGGCGAGCCCTGACATGACTGTAGTCCTGGCTACCACCTTGATTATAGCCTGCGACACCAGGAGCCAGAGGACTCAGCTAAGCTATGCCAAGACTCCTGACCCAAAGAAGCTGTGAAAGAATGAATATGTGTTGCTTGAAGGCATGAACTTTGGAGGTAATTTGTTATTCAGAAAAAGTTAACTAACACTCATGCTACCATTACTTCAATTGAGAAATCAGTGTTATTTGAAGTACGTATGGTGAGTATAACTGCTCTTTAAAACATCACTTAAAATGCACTATGATTTCACCTTGGAATGAAAAGGTAGCATATATGAAAGTAAACAAAAACCAGAAACAGAATACTGGGGTATACTTGTAGCTTTATAAAGTCAATGTCCTTATTTCTAGGAATAACCAGGAAATATATATTCTCTTGCAAAGCAACAACCAAATCTTTGTGGGACTGTATTAGTTTGCTAGGGCTACCATAAACACAGTATCACAGATTGGATGACTTAAGCAACAGAAATACATTATCTCTCAGTTCTGGAGGCTAGAAGTCCAAGAGCAAAGTGTCAGCGGGGTTGGTTCCATCTGAAGGCTGTGAGGGTAAATCTGTTCCACGTCTCTCCCTTTGGCTTGTAGATGGCTGACTTCCACCCGTCTTCACATCGTCTTTCCTCTGTCCTTATCTCTGTGTCAAAATTTTTCCTTTTTATGAGAACACAAGTTATGTTAAATTAGTGTCTACCCTAATAACCTCTTCTTAATTTCTTTTTTTTCTTTTTATTTTTTTATTTTATTTTTTTTAAATTTATTTATTATTATTATACTTTAAGTTGTAGGGTACATGTGCATAACGTGCAGGTTTGTTACATATGTATACTTGTGCCATGTTGGTGTGCTGCACCCATCAACTCGTCATTTACATCAGGTATAACTCCCAATGCAATCCCTCCCCCCTCCCCCCTCCCCATGATAGGCCCCGGTGTGTGATGTTCCCCTTCCTGAGTCCAAGTGATCTCATTGTTCAGTTCCCACCTATGAGTGAGAACATGCGGTGTTTGGTTTTCTGTTCTTGTGATAGTTTGCTAAGAATGATGGTTTCCAGCTGCATCCATGTCCCTACAAAGGACACAAACTCATCCTTTTTGATGGCTGCATAGTATTCCATGGTGTATATGTGCCACATTTTCTTAATCCAATCTGTCACTGATGGACATTTGGGTTGATTCCAAGTCTTTGCTATTGTGAATAGTGCTGCAATAAACATACGTGTGCATGTGTCTTTATAGCAGCATAATTTATAATCCTTTGGGTATATACCCAGTAATGGGATGGCTGGGTCATATGGTACATCTAGTTCTAGATCCTTGAGGAATCGCCATACTGTTTTCCATAATGGTTGAACTAGTTTACAATCCCACCAACAGTGTAAAAGTGTTCCTATTTCTCCACATCCTCTCCAGCACCTGTTGTTTCCTGACTTTTTAATGATTGCCATTCTAACTGGTGTGAGATGGTATCTCATTGTGGTTTTGATTTGCATTTCTCTGACGGCCAGTGATGATGAGCATTTTTTCATGTGTCTGTTGGCTGTATGAATGTCTTCTTTTGAGAAATGTCTGTTCATATCCTTTGCCCACTTTTTGATGGGGTTGTTTGTTTTTTTCTTGTAAATTTGTTTGAGTTCTTTGTAGGTTCTGGATATTAGCCCTTTGTCAGATGAGTAGATTGCAAAAATTTTCTCCCATTCTGTAGGTTGCCTGTTCACTCTGATGGTAGTTTCTTTCGCTGTGCAGAAGCTCTTTAGTTTAATGACATCCCATTTGTCAATTTTGGCTTTTGCTGCCGTTGCTTTTGGTGTTTTAGACATGAAGTCTTTGCCCATGCATATGTCCTGAATGGTACTACCTAGGTTTTCCTCTAGGATTTTTATGGTATTAGGTCTAACATTTAAGTCTCTAATCCATCTTGAATTAATTTTTGTATAAGGAGTAAGGAAAGGATCCAGTTTCAGCTTTCTACTTATGGCTAGCCAATTTTCCCAGCACCATTTATTAAATAGGGAATCCTTTCCCCATTTCTTGTTTCTCTCAGGTTTGTCAAAGATCAGATGGCTGTAGATGTGTGGTATTATTTCTGAGGACTCTGTTCTGTTCCATTGGTCTATATCTCTGTTTTGGTACCAGTACCATGCTGTTTTGGTTACTGTAGCCTTGTAGTATAGTTTGAAGTCAGGTAGCGTGATGCCTCCAGCTTTGTTCTTTTGACTTAGGATTGTCTTGGAGATGCGGGCTCTTTTTTGGTTCCATATGAACTTTAAAGCAGTTTTTTCCAATTCTGTGAAGAAACTCATTGGTAGCTTGATGGGGATGGCATTGAATCTATAAATTACCTTGGGCAGTATGGCCATTTTCACGATATTGATTCTTCCTATCCATGAGCATGGTATGTTCTTCCATTTGTTTGTGTCCTCTTTGATTTCACTGAGCAGTGGTTTGTAGTTCTCCTTGAAGAGGTCCTTTACATCCCTTGTCAGTTGGATTCCTAGGTATTTGATTCTCTTTGAAGCAATTGTGAATGGAAGTTCATTCCTGATTTGGCTCTCTGTTTGTCTGTTACTGGTGTATAAGAATGCTTGTGATTTTTGCACATTAATTTTGTATCCTGAGACTTTGCTGAAGTTGCTTATCAGCTTAAGGAGATTTTGGGCTGAGACAATGGGGTTTTCTAAATATACAATCATGTCATCTGCAAACAGGGACAATTTGACTTCTTCTTTTCCTAACTGAATACCCTTGATTTCTTTCTCTTGCCTAATTGCCCTAGCCAGAACTTCCAACACTATGTTGAATAGGAGTGGTGAGAGAGGGCATCCCTGTCTTGTGCCAGTTTTCAAAGGGAATTTTTCCAGTTTTTGCCCATTCAGTATGATATTGGCTGTGGGTTTGTCATAAATAGCTCTTATTATTTTGAGGTACGTTCCATCAATACCGAATTTATTGAGCGTTTTTAGCATGAAGGGCTGTTGAATTTTGTCAAAAGCCTTTTCTGCCTCTATTGAGATAATCATGTGGTTCTTGTCTTTGGTTCTGTTTATATGCTGGATTATGTTTATTGATTTGCGAATGTTGAACCAGCCTTGCATCCCAGGGATGAAGCCCACTTGATCATGGTGGATAAGCTTTTTGATGTGTTGCTGAATCCGGTTTGCCAGTATGTTATTGAGGATTTTTGCATCGATGTTCATCAGGGATATTGGTCTAAAATTCTCTTTTTTTGTTGTGTCTCTGCCAGGCTTTGGTATCAGGATGATGTTGGCCTCATAAAATGAGTTAGGGAGGATTCCCTCTTTTTCTATTGATTGGAATAGTTTCAGAAGGAATGGTACCAACTCCTCCTTGTACCTCTGGTAGAATTCAGCTGTGAATCCATCTGGTCCTGGACTTTTTTTTGTTGATAGGCTATTAATTATTGCCTCAATTTCAGAGCCTGCTATTGGTCTATTCAGGGATTCAACTTCTTCCTGGTTTAGTCTTGGAAGAGTGTAAGTGTCCAGGAAATTATCCATTTCTTCTAGATTTTCCAGTTTATTTGCGTAGAGGTGTTTATAGTATTCTCTGATGGTAGTTTGTATTTCTGTGGGGTCGGTGGTGATATCCCCTTTATCATTTTTAATTGCGTCAATTTGATTTCTCTCTCTTTTCTTCTTTATTAGTCTTGCTAGTGGTCTGTCAATTTTGTTGATCTTTTCAAAAAACCAACTCCTGGATTCATTGATTTTTTGGAGAGTTTTTGTGTCTCTATCTCCTTCAGTTCTGCTCTGATCTTAGTTATTTCTTGCCTTCTGCTAGCTTTCGAATGTGTTTGCTCTTGCTTCTCTAGTTCTTTTAATTGCGATGTTAGAGTGTCAATTTTAGATCTTTCCTGCTTTCTCTTGTGGGCATTTAGTGCTATAAATTTCCCTCTACACACTGCTTTAAATGTGTCCCAGAGATTGTGGTATGTTGTATCTTTGTTCTCATTGGTTTCAAAGAACATCTTTATTTCTGCCTTCATTTCGTTATGGACCCAGTAGTCATTCAGGAGCAGGTTGTTCAGTTTCCATGTAGTTGAGCGGTTATGATTGAGTTTCTTAGTCCTGAGTTCTAGTTTGATTGCACTGTGGTCTGAGAGACAGTTTGTTATAATTTCTGTTCTTGTACATTTGCTGAGGAGTGCTTTACTTCCAATTACGTGGTCGATTTTGGAGTAAGTACGACGTGGTGCTGAGAAGAATGTATATTCTGTTGATTTGGGGTGGAGAGTTCTATAGATGTCTATTAGGTCTGCTTGCTGCAGAGATGAGTTCAATTCCTGGATATCCTTGTTAACTTTCTGTCTCGTTGATCTGTCTAATGTTGACAGTGGAGTGTTGAAGTCTCCCATTATTATTGTATGGGAGTCTAAGTCTCTTTGTAAGTCTCTAAGGACTTGCTTTATGAATCTGGGTGCTCCTGTATTGGGTGCATATATATTTAGGATAGTTAGCTCTTCCTGTTGAATTGATCCCTTTACCATTATGTAATGGCCTTCTTTGTCTCTTTTGATCTTTGATGGTTTAAAGTCTGTTTTATCAGAGACTAGGATTGCAACCCCCGCTTTTTTTTTGGTCTCCATTTGCTTGGTAAATCTTCCTCCATCCCTTTATTTTGAGCCTATGTATGTCTCTGCGTGTGAGATGGGTCTCCTGAATAGAGCAGACTGATGGGTCTTGACTCTTTATCCAGTTTGCCAGTCTGTGTCTTTTAATTGGAGCATTTAGTCCATTTACATTTAAGGTTAAGATTGTTATGTGTGAACTTGATCCTGCCATTATGATATTAACTGGTTATTTTGCTCGTTAGTTGATGCAGTTTCTTCCTAGCCTCGATGGTCTTTACATTTTGGCATGTTTTTGCAATGGCTGGTACCGGTTGTTCCTTTCCATGTTTAGTGCTTCCTTCAGGGTCTCTTGTAAGGCAGGCCTAGTGGTGACAAAATCTCTAAGCATTTGCTTACCTGTAAAGGATTTTATTTCTCCTTCACTTATGAAACTTAGTTTGGCTGGATATGAAATTCTGGGTTTAAAGTTCTTTTCCTTAAGAATGTTGAATATTGGCCCCCACTCTCTTCTGGCTTGGAGAGTTTCTGCTGAGAGATCTGCTGTTAGTCTGATGGGCTTCCCTTTGTGGGTAACCCGACCTTTCTCTCTGGCTGCCCTTAAGATTTTTTCCTTCATTTCAACTTTGGCGAATCTGGCAATTATGTGTCTTGGAGTTGCTCTTCTCGAGGAGTATCTTTGTGGCGTTCTCTGTATTTCCTGGATTTGAATGTTGGCCTGCCCTACTAGGTTGGGGAAGTTCTCCTGGATGATATCCTGAAGAGTGTTTTCCAACTTGGTTCCATTTTCCCCCTCACTTTCAGGCACCCCAATCAGATGTAGATTTGGTCTTTTTACATAATCCCATACTTCTTGCAGGCTTTGTTCATTTCTTTTTCTTCTTTTTTCTTTTGGTTTCTCTTCTCGCTTCATTTCATTCATTTGATCCTCAATTGCAGATATTCTTTCTTCCAGTTGATCGAGTCGGTTACTGAAGCTTGTGCATTTGTCACGTATTTCTCGTGTCATGGTTTTCATCTCTTTCATTTCGTTTATGACCTTCTCTGCATTAATTATTCTAGCCATCAATTCTTCCACTTTTTTTCCAAGATTTTTAGTTTCTTTGCGCTGGGTACGTAATTCCTCCTTTAGCTCTGAGAAATTTGATGGACTGAAGCCTTCTTCTCTCATCTCGTCAAAGTCATTCTCCGTCCAGCTTTGATCCGTTGCTGGCGATGAGCTGCGCTCCTTTGCCGGGGGAGATGCGCTCTTATTTTTTGAATTTCCAGCTTTTCTGCCCTGCTTTTTCCCCATCTTTGTGGTTTTATCTGCCTCTGGTCTTTGATGATGGTGATGTACTGATGGGGTTTTGGTGTAGGTGTCCTTCCTGTTTGATAGTTTTCCTTCTAACAGTCAGGACCCTCAGCTGTAGGTCTGTTGGAGATTGCTTGAGGTCCACTCCAGACCCTGTTTGCCTGGGTATCAGCAGCAGAGGCTGCAGAAGATAGAATATTTCTGAACAGCGAGTGTACCTGTCTGATTCTTGCTTTGGAAGCTTCCTCTCAGGGGTGTACTCCACCCTGTGAGGTGTGGGGTGTCAGACTGCCCCTAGTGGGGGATGTCTCCCAGTTAGGCTACTCAGGGGTCAGGGACCCACTTGAGCAGGCAGTCTGTCCGTTCTCAGATCTCAACCTCCGTGTTGGGAGATCCACTGCTCTCTTCAAAGCTGTCAGACAGAGTCGTTTGCGTCTGCAGAGGTTTCGGCTGTGTTTGTTATTGCCCTGTCCCCAGAGGTGGAGTCTACAGAGACAGGCAGGTTTCCTTGAGCTGCTGTGAGCTCCACCCAGTTCGAGCTTCCCAGCAGCTTTGTTTACCTACTTAAGCCTCAGCAATGGCGGGCGCCCCTCCCCCAGCCTCACTGCTGCCTTGCCGGTAGATCACAGACTGCTGTGCTAGCAATGAGGGAGGCTCCGTGGGTGTGGGACCCTCCCGGTCAGGTGTGGGATATGATCTCCTGGTGTGCCTGTTTGCTTAAAGCGCAGTATTGGGGTGGGAGTTACCCGATTTTCCAGGTGTTGTGTGTCTCAGTTCCCCTGGCTAGGAAAAGGGATTCCCTTCCCCCTTGCGCTTCCCAGGTGAGGCAATGCCTCGCCCTGCTTCAGCTCTCGCTGGTCGGGCTGCAGCAGCTGACCAGCACCGATCGTCCGGCACTCCCCAGTGAGATGAACCCAGTACCTCAGTTGAAAATGCAGAAATCACCGGTCTTCTGTGTCGCTCGCGCTGGGAGTTGGAGACTGGAGCTGTTCCTATTCGGCCATCTTGCTCCGCCGCCAGCTAACCTCATCTTAATTTCGTTACCTCTGAAAACACCTATCTCCAAATTTAGTCACATTTTGTGGTATTGTGGGCCACAACTTCAACATATTAATTTTGGCAGCATACAGATCAATCCATAAAACCATGTAAAGTAACATTTCGTAGGTTCTGGAGATCCAGATGTGTATGTCTTTGTGGGGGCCATTATTCTGCCGACATCAAAAGTGAATGATGAAAGAGAAACCATGGGGACCTTCCTACTGCTGCAGTATGAATGGCATGTCACCCCTGTGAATGGGACACAGCTATCAACTACAGAAATAAAATAATGTGCTCTGCACAAGGAACACCTCCCAGCCTTGATCATTCAAACAAAAATGGACAAATTGTTTGGTTTTCCATTGAGGGCCTCTTCTTCTTGCTCTGCCCGTTCAAGGTCACTTGCTTTGCAGGTAAATACAAGTCAACTCAGGAAACATCCACAGCTCTGGGTAATGGCACTATTTGAAACCAGTGGCAGAAGGAATATTCTCTGGATTCAGTTATTCAACATATATTGATGTACAATATGAATACATATTGAACCATGAACAATGAATAATGAACAATATTGAATACAACGTATATTGATATACAATACAATATATTGATGTACAATATGCCATAGGCCATATACTATTAGTGACTTTCAACTGAACATTTACCCTAAATCTCAAAATATTCTATTATATGTAAATATCATTGTATTATTTTATTTAAAAAATGAGGTTCAGGGAGGATATGTAAGTGGATTTGAAGGAAAGAGATTCAAACATAGCAATATCTGACCCCAAAATCTTGTTCTTTGACAACATTCTTCTTTCACTATGATTTTCAAGCACCAGTGACCTCTGGAGCAGATGTTGTTTGTTCTCAAGAACTGTTCCCTTAAAGCAGGTGTCCCCAACCCCCGCGTTGTGGACCAATACTGGTCTGTGGCCTGTCAGGATCTGGGCAGAACAGCAGGAGGTAAGGCAAGCCAGCACTGCCTTCCTGAGTTCTGCTTCCTGTCAGGTCAGTGGCGGCATCAGATTCTCATAGGAGCCAGAACCCAACTGTGAACCATGCATGCAAGAGACCTAGGTTGTGCGCTCATTTATGAGAATATAATGGTAAATGTAATCAGCTTGAATAATCCCCAAACCATCCTCCACCCTACCCAGGTCTGTGGAAAAATTGTCTTCCTCGAAACCAGTCTCTGGTGCTAAAAAGGTTGGAGACTGCTGCCTTACAGAGTCTGCAATACAGAGGTCATTCATTCAGAGTACTTAAGAGAGTTGAGGAGCTTTTTTTTCTGTATTAATTCTTTCTGAGGAAGGTAGAACCATCTGATTTAATTCCTTTTTGTGATAACAGCACCCATACATTCAGTGTGTACTCTGTGTCAGGAACTTTATGTGTGATAATATGAGAAGGGTATCATTATTTTCCCCAGTTTCCAGAGGAAGAAACTGAGGTTAAGTAATGTGGGTGAAGTTATAGAGCTAATGTTGCAAAGCTAGAATCTGCTGGTTCCAGAACCTGCCCTCTTGGGGTTTGTGATGGTGACTGCATGTCTATTTTGGGGGAGCTCACTTCCTGTTCTTTTTCTACTTATAAGTAGGACCTAAAAGACGTAGGCTACAAACACGATAGACTCACAAAAACATCAAGAAAAAGCCATAGCCATGGTAACAATTAAAGAACAGGACAGTGCACAATGAGTGCTAATTATGGGCAAAGGATAAGTGAATTAGGAGCCAGAAAAGAAAGGGATACAGAAAGCTCATCGGTTTTGCAGCTTTAAATCAGCCACAATGAATGATACCCCTCTTTCCTGCTAATGCAACAAAGACTGAGACAGATGAGAGCTAAGTATCTCCTTTATTACCAATAGAGGCTGTGATGGAGGGTATAACCGTGACAGAGCCAAGATACCCACTAGCTGAACCCCAGAACTAGGCACACTGACCCAGGGAGGAAGAGGCCACCCCAGACCCAGGTAGATCTCTCTCCTACAGGGAAGCATCCCTGAGGAGCAGCAGAGAAGCCTCGCAGGCTAAATGCTCCCTGATGCATCTCATTCCCAAGAGGAAGGACAGAGCTGATGGAAGCATTTATAGCCATTCTTCCCCAATTTATCAATAAATAAGTCCCGCTATCTCCTGAGGCAGGCACAGTGTTTCTGCCAACTCAAAGTGGCTTCCAGGAAGAGGTGAATCCATAAAGACAAGCAGACTCCATAGCCGGAAAGGGCATTATACACTCCAAAGAATACACCAATACTTCTCTAATGTTTAGCTCCATGAGAATAAGGATACTGTCTCTAGCTTGCTTATGCATCTCCAGGGTCTACTCTAGTGCTGGACGGAAACTAAGAGCTAAAGAGTTAAGTGATGCTGGAATGAATGTGTGACCCTCGACAAAAAAGCTGATCTGAAACACCACATAAAATCAAGGGCCTCAACGTGAGATAAAGTTTGCTGGAAACTGCATCTCTATAACAGCTTTTATGTTTAAAGGATGATTATATGTGGGGAGAGAAAAATAATTACACTGAGAACTGAACTTTTAAGCATAGCATTTTCCTTTGTCAATTAGTTGACTCAGGGCAATTATAAAAATATCATGAATATGGGATTTAAATACCTTATGGATAGTTAAATTCCTGGAATGTAAGTACATGTTGAAGGCGTGAAGAACTCAGATCTCTTCTTCATTTGAAGAAATGACGTAAAATATAGTGGAGTCCTCTTTCTAGTTTTAGGAAGTATATATGTGCAGGTAGAGAATGGAAGGAGAGAATTCTATCATGAGACAGGAAGAAAGCATAGAACTTGACTTTGACCTGTTTCTAAATCCAACACTATTAGTTGCAAGCTGGAACATAAAACCTTTAAGAAGTTACTTCTCTGTACGTAAAACTAGGGGAAAGGAAAGGAGAGTATTCAAATCTCTCAGCATACAGCTACTCAATAAATGTCATGTTTTTATTTGCCTCTTCATTTCTCTTTCTTGTTTCCCATACCATCTAATAGATTTTTCTAAGATTGCACAAAAGAGTTATTTTTCATTAGTTTACAGAATTACTTTACAATAATCATTATGGTACATATATTGAAATATCCTAACTTGATTATTTTAAATATGAAAGCTTTTTTTTTTTTTTTTTTTTTTAATTTAAGAACTAACTGCTGGTACATATACACCATGGAATACTATGCAGCCATAAAAAGGAACCTGACAGTGTCCTCTGCAAAGACATGGTTGGAGCTGGAAGCCGTTATCCTCAACAAACTAACACAGGAACAGAAAGCCAAAAGTCACATGTTCTCACTTATAAGCGGAAGCTGAACAATGAGAACATGTGGACACAGGGAGGGGAACAACACACACTGCGGCCTCTCAAGGGGGTGGAGGGAGGGAGAACATCAGGAAAAATAGCTAATGCACGTGGGGCTTAACACCTAGGTGACGGGTCGATTGGTGCAGCAAACCACCATGGCACACGTTTACCTATGTGACAAACCTGCACGTCACATCCTGCACATGTATCCTGGAACTTAAAAGAAAATTAATTTTTTTTTTAAAAAAAAAGAACTAATTGCCTAAGCTTCAAAGCATTCTACAAAATATTTATTTCCACCACAAAGCAGGTTTATATATGTATATAAACTATATATATGAACTATATATATAAACTATATATATGAACTATAGATAAACACTATATATATATATATATATATATATAGCCAGCTCTTATAAGTGTCATTGTAAACATTTCCAAAAGAACAGTGTTCCAAAGTCTATGGAAAGAGAACTCTACTATTGTCTAAGAGACTTCTTGTGGCATTAGTGCTATTTCAAATCTAGAATTAAAACAAGGCTTTGAAAGGAAAAGCCAGCACCAGTGGTTTTCAGGGACAATACGGACATACTCTAGAGGACTTCAGTGGGGACTCCAAGACAGAAGGCAGCTGCTAGAAACAGCATGTGCTGACTGAAGCTGAGAGTTCAGAGTAGGAGGTAAGGGTCTGAGAGTCACAGTTCAAATGCTCCTTGGACCTTCCTATTACAAACAGAACTGGGAACTCATGAGAATGATTAGACTGAATTGTAATTTTTCTGTTCATGCACATCTGTGAGCTCCTAAGTAAGGGATTGAATTTCATTCTTCTTCATAAATCTCTACCCACGTACCGAGCACAGAGGCTGCTGTTTGGGAGGTACCTAATACATATTGATTCAACTGAACTGATGGGCCTGCCAGGAGAGAAAACTTTTTTTTCTTCCTGAAGAGTGTGAGGTTCCCAGTATCCTTGAATAAGGCCTAAAAGAGCAAATCATCAAGATCTACTCATCAAAAGATCAGCCAGCTTTGGTCCCAAAATCTAAAATCAAAGAGAGTACCACAATTTGCCATTGCCCTGAAGGTATTCCAGCACTCAGCAGGCGCTAGTAATTTGAACAAGGGGACCCCTTCAAGCCTGCAATACTGCAATTTTTGTAGGACTGATATGTGTGATTTTGACCACAGTTTAACACAGGATAACAAATAAAAGCAGTATTTTATTTGTCTATAGTTGTTTATCTAACACAATAGACTATAAGCTTTTTTCTGAAATTGTATTTACTGTGATACTTTATCTAAATTAACTAAGTGTTCCTCCTCTGCAGTATCATCTGCACAGGGCCAAAGTCTCCATTAGAAGTCTTAGGCACATTGCCCAGAGCTTATGGTGCCTTGAATGCTTCCCAAAAATGATTTAATTTCTTTTAAAAATCAGAAAAATATAAACTTTTAGGTTAAAGAAGATATTTAAATAAAGAAGAAAATATATTCACCTGTATGCTAATGCAGTCATAAAATATAATTTTAACTTGGCAAGGCAGGGAGCGGGATTCATAAAGGAAAACATCATAAAAGTCATAACTGGACCTTGTAACCACATCTGCCAAGATGTGTCAAAGTTGGTGTTATAAAGTAGATAATCTTGAAAATCCTGTTTTTGGGGAAAAAAAGTCAGTCCATTTGTCACAGATGGATGGATTGTTGTTACATACACAGAGACAAAATTGGGAGTTGGGATGGGGTGGTGGGGGAGGCAGGAGATGGGTGAGCTGAGTTGGAAGGAACAATGATCCTCCGTGTTTTATGACTGTGACCCTCATTTCCTCTCTCACTAGCAGACTGCTGTAGCTAATTAGCAAATCAAAAGAAACAGAAACAATTCTAGACCTCAGCACAATCAAATTAGTGGAGTTATTTGAGAATATCATTTTCACACAGTGCAATCATGCTCTCTTTGTTTTGGTCAAACGAGTGAAAATTATCTTTCAAACCCGACGCCCTTCCCTCTACCCAACTGGCTCTGTGGATAGTGGCATTTCCTATCTGCTCTCATAAGTTTTACAGATGATCTTTTTCTATTAAGACAGGAATGTACAATGTACAATTAAACAATACCCAACAAGCTTCCCTTTTAAAAATACATTTGACTTTTAAGGTGATTCAGCAGTAAGAGCCATTAGTACATCATCTAAATCAGGGCTTGGAAAGTTTATTAAAATTGGATTTTTAACCTGATCCCAATTTCCTTTGCAGATAAAGAATCCCACTGGAGTCTTTAATATTCATGCTATTAACCTGAAAGATTCAAACAACCATGATGGGAAGAGAGGCTATACAGGGCTGCCCACTAGACTAAGGTTACAAATAAAATCCCATTGAGTCTGGGCAGGTAGACTACTGTGGATTCTGTGCATCTTCAAAAGGAGCAAATTCTCTCTTTTTCTCCTCTCCGCTTTACCTGACTTCCCCCTCTCCTATTACACATTTTGGGGGAAAGAGAAAAACTACAAAAATAGCAAACATAAGCACACTACTCAATTACATAGAGCACTGGACTAGGAGTCTAGTTTTTACTGGAAGGGTGGTTTCCTCCTCTAGTGCTGTAATAAACTCCCTCCATTATAAAACAGGGAAGTCTGGGCTAATAATCTCTAAGATTGGTTGAGAAGATGCACTTTGGAGTCAGGTGAGAACTATTTGAATATCAATCCTACCACTTATTAGTATGTCACCTTGAATGTGTCACTAAACTCTTCTAAAGCTCTGTTTCCCCATTTATAAAATGAACAAAAGGTGCAGCTCATATGATTCATTTTGCATCGTACCTGGCACTGGAAGCCTTAGATACACGTTAGCTGGTATTATTACTGATCACTGCCCAAACGCATAGGTCAGTTGCTTTTGTTTCTATTTCATGCCTTTTCACTCCTTGAGCCTTTATCTTCTTCAGAACAATTTACAACTGTGTTAACTGATGCCTGTGAGTTTCTGTAAAGATAGGCTATGAGTGCTAGCCTTGTTTTTCCTTGACATAAGATTTTATGCTCCCTTAGGGCAATAGAGATGTCTTAATTTTTCATCTCTCCCTTGGTAACTGGCATAGTGTTATACACATACCAGGTGCTCAATAAAGACTTGGAGATCTGAAAATATTAGCAGTACAGAGATCTTCCACGAAAACCCTCTCATTTTTCAGTTGTTGGCACAGAGAAAAAGAGTCTTGGGCCACACATCTATGACTGACAGCCACTTCGCCAGTCCACTACCACCGTGTCTTCCAGGAGCCTCTATTCTCATGCCTCTGGCTTTGAAAGAGAAACATGTTTGACTCAAACCCTGCCTCCTCGAGGGAAGTTCCATTTACAAACTTTGTTTTTTCTTGAGAGCATAGTATATTTCAGATACCATACAGGATTCTGGGATTCAGATACCATGCAGGATTCATCATTAAATCATGATACCAGAGCTCAAAGCATTTATAATCTATCAGGGAAGACAGATCCCTAAATAGATGTTTCAATAATGTGCTTGTGTTGTTACAGGAGAGCTAAGCTCTGGTACTATATGAACTTCTGGATAGGAAACCTAACTCATGACCAGAAGACTTCAGGAAAAGCTATTTAGGAGCAGTGGCAAATGCCTGGACTCACACACAAAGCTAAGTAAGAACAAAATAGGCAGTTGATATTTTTATTTATCTGAATGTAAGAACATTGATTATTGAACAATGAACAATTGCTCAGATTTTAAAAGAAATGAGGAAAAGTAAAATGCTAGTCCTCAAATTCCTGTCACTTCACACATGTGCCCTGCAATCATTTCCTGCAAATGGAAACTTCTAACAAAAACTCTGGGCTGGAAACCTGGGGTTCCAGTTTCTTTCAAGGTCTTGTGGTAGGGAACTAAGTAGGTCAGTAACCTGCGTTTGGCTTCCAGGGTGCAAACAGAATCATTGCTAACCCCCTTTGTGTCTCACAATGGGTAATGAAATTCATACTATGGCACCAAAGCACTTTGAACTCTTTAGAAAAAGTAATCATATCAACTTAGAGCATCAAAACTGCCCCGTATTTTGAAGGACTCATGATCTGCACTGTGCTTGGCTGCTGGTGGAAGCTTAAAGACACCAGTAATTGGCAGAGCTTTATCTTAGACTTCCATTTGACCCTCACAACCTCACACATGATTTTACACAGCTTCCTGTAATGGGGGAGAAAAGCACTTCTTTTAAATCTAATGTTAGTTGAAATGCTAAGGCTTTCAAAGTGGGGCTTTAAAGTCACTTTTTAGAAATTGTTTTTTTTTTTTTTTACTTAAAATAGACATGCCAACATTATTCTGACTGAAAGAAGTAGACAAGGTCATTCAACTCCTAAAAGCTTATTTTCCAAAAGCACAGTTAGGTCTCAGCTTTCGGGGTGCTTCCGGCTTTATCAAAAAGACAGAAAATACTGGTCACTGTGTTTCTTTCTCAAAGTGCCGACGGTAATCTGTGTATGAGATAAGGGGCCAATTTCCTATAGGAACCTTCTCTTAGATGGGAGAATATTTTTAAATTAAACAATGTTAGTGTAATATATTTAAAGGTAAATCACAAATTCTAAGTCTTCCAAATATTTATTTACTAATATGTAAGACATGGAAACTATAGAAATCTCATTAAAGGAAGTTACTTTGATGAAATTTGCTTTTTGGGGGGTATGATTGCTGTTCGCCCTTGAGGGCAATTTGCTTTGGCTCAGGTAAGCAGGCAAGCCCGTTTCTCCAAGGCGATTCCAACTCCACGCCCCTCAAAACCTTAAATCTTCAATTGAGTTATTGGGTGCAGGTCGGTTCTCCCACAGAACCTCCCAGCTTCCGGAACAGAGGGGCGGGGAAGAAAGACTCTGGTTTTTATTTCAGAGCTGACGTTTGCAATCCTAGTGCACTAGCAAAAAAAAAAGAAAAAAGAAAAAAGAAAAGAAAAAAAAAAGAAAAAAGAAAAAAGCTGAATTTTCCGCGCTCTTCTGGCAAATTGGCGTCCACTCTCTGACGCGAAACCAGAGGAGGAGTATTCAATGGCGACAGGGCGCTCTTTGAAGCCGGCTCCTCGCGGGGATTCCGGCCCAGGCCGCCGCCGCGGTCCCAGTCCGGCTGCAGAGAGAATTGGAGAGGATGGAACCTCCTGCTTCCCGCGGGGCGGAAGGAGCGCCAGCGCCTAAGGTGGGTCACCTGCCGGGAAGGGAACACTGGTGGTGCAGACGCACGTGGGAGGAGCACAGGTCCCGGGTACAAGTGCCGAGCTGGCGACTTGGGGAAGAGGTAGGCTCCGGCTCAGACCAAGCAGGCGTGAGGGAGTAGACCGGACGTCCCAGGTTTGCAGTGACGGCGGAATCACCCACCCAGCCGCCTCACCTTTCTGGAGCGCTGGTCCTTTCCCTTGGACTGAAACCCGAGGGGCCGCCGCACCGGGTGGGTGGGACCGACTACTCCAGGACCCGCTGTTGGAGCTGCGTGCCAGGCGGGGCTGTGCCGAGCAGCTGAGCACAGAGTGGAGCACCAGGCACCTAGCGGGCCGGACTCGGGTTGGCACCCAAGCCGGCCGGACAGCAGTGGGCGCTCGCGATCCTCCTCTGCCCAACGCGCTCTCCCTCCGGGCCCGGCCTCCTCCGTCCCCTCCTTCTGCTCCTGCTCCTCCTCCTGCTCCTCCCCTCCTCGGGATTGAGCACCAAAACGCCCGCCTGCAAGGTCCTAGGCGCGCTGGCAGCCAGGAGTCGCCGCCACCACCACCGGGTCTCAGTGGGTGCCTGCGCCTTTTCCCCGCCCGCCTGCCCCGGGCCGTTCAGAAACTTGCTCCACCCGCCGCGGGTGCTCGGCAGTACTGCCCATGGCCCAGCCCAGGAGGCTATTTAGGGCGCCGGACGGGCTGGACAGAGGCGCGGCTCAGGTGAGTGCGGCGCGCGCGGGGTGGGAGAGTGGCAGGACGCAGGTGTGGGGGGCTCCGAGGAACCTTAGTCTGGCGTTCTGGACTTCGGGCAAGTGCAGAACCCAAGAAGAATCGGGGCTGGAGCAGGTGGAGTGGATGCAGAGGGAAGCAGGAAGAAGAGGCTGGGGATTTTCCCATCCTCCTCACCTCTTACCCTAGCACCTCTGCTCTGGAAGTCCCGAGGGACCGGTTGATCTGTAAGGACAGGGATCCGGATTTCTGACTCTTACTGGGTTGGGTGTTTTTCCCCCCAGCAGAGTCGGGAGGTTCGCTCCTGCCAGCTGCTTGGCGACCGCAGCTTCAACATAGGACCCTGTGGGCCAGCGAGAGCGCAGCACTCAACGGAACCTGGGTACCACCTGGGGCCAGAAACTGGGGCGATGACACAGCCCGCAAAAGTAACTCGGTCGAGGGAGCCTTTGGAGGTGGAGAAGCCTTGGTCGGGTTTGCCTTTGCATTTGGTTGGAGATAGGCATCTCCCAAGGGAGAAATTGAGGCGACAGCCCTGACAATAAGTAATCCCCAATGCTAATTACGTGAGGGTCTTTTTTTTTTTTTTCTTGTTACTTTTTACTGATATTTTTTCCCCTCGTGGGTTTCTATTTCCGGGCCCTTGGGCAGCGGATGGAGGTGAGGGATGGCGGGGCGCGAACCTGCGGTTGGAGCGCCTAGCCCCCAGATCCCAAGAAGGGTTTTATTCGCGGAACTTGACCTCGCCAGGTGCGCTCTACCAGCCAGGGGGCGGACCACGCGCTGCTCCTCCTTCTGGCCCCAGCCCGTCCCGGGAAGCGGAGGACAGACCCAGAACGTAGGCGGATGATGGGAAGAAGCAGCTAGAGCCAAAGCCGGGTGCCGGCGCGGGATGGGGTGTGCTGGACTCTTGCAGTTATTTGCCGGCGCTATAGGGCTTCCATCTCTTTCCCTCCCCCGGGAGCCAGCGATTCATCGCTCACTCAGGGTGCTCTCTTGGGCCGGGGGTTGCATCCTTCTCTCTTCCTCCTCCTTTGCAGAGCCAGTGGTACCCTTGCCTCGCCTTGCGCGAGTCTCGCTCCTCCCTTCCCCACAACATTATCATGAGCTATTTTTTATCTACAACTTATGCCAAGATGCTTTTGGGGGGATTCTAGGGAGGCCACTCCAAATCCACTGTCTTTGCGCTGCGCTCCGAGAAGCAGTCCCTTGCTAGCATGGAGCAGCCTCAAGGAGTGGCGGGGAGGGGAGCCGAGAACGGAGGAACCAGTCCGCCCTCTTCTCCTCCCTCAGCGCTAGCCCCGGAGGGAAACCCCACCACCACCAGTTCGGCTGCGCCTTCCGCCACTAGCCCAGGAAGAGGGTCCCCAGACGAGTCCCCACGCTCTCGCTCTCAGGCACTGGGTGCTCGGGGACTGCTGAGGCAGCAGCCTGGCACAGGCAGGATCCTTCATTTCCACCCGTGCGTTCTCGCTTTGCAGGCAAATCTCATTTTATGTTGTTGAAATGCTTCCACCCAAGGGTTAATTCCAGGAATTCCATCTTAAAAAAAAAAAAAAAAAAAAAAAAAAAAAAAGGAGGGAGAAATAACCCAACTTCTTCTGCCGCCCTGCATTTCTAAAGCAAAGCGCATCCTTTGGCGTTCGGATTTTTTTCCTGCTTTCTGCATTCCTGGTAATTTTGGGTAACACTGGGTGCAATTAGAATAAGACTTACCTACCAAAATTCCAAGAAACGCGCGCTTGGCTGCAAATCCCTGCCTTACCCTTCCCTTTGTATATCCAGCGCTTAGATTTTCCCCCACAGGATTGCAGAAATAACATATTGAAATGGACCATTGTGTTACATAAGGTTTTCTCCAGCGTTAAGCGGAGAAAGAACAGCTTCTAAAAGAGTCTCTCCAGGTTTTTGGTTAGCCCATCTAACTCTTTCAGCTGAGTTTGACAGGGATGGACAACTTCATGACTAAGCACTCTTAAGTGAAAGTGGTTAATTACAACAGCAGCATAGATGAAGATTCCTTAGTGAGGCTTATTAAGCTGTGCTTCTAGACTGTGGATCCTCTGTGAAGCCACAGGGTATACAATGCTCTGCAGTTTTAAGATGGGAGATTTTTGTTCTGAGAAGCTGGTGAGAAAGTGGCACCTTGAGATGGCAACGGAAAAAGCAAAGGGTTCTTTACTTTCCTGTCATTATGTCTAGGATGCAGCCTCAAGTCCTCCCAGGGTTCCCCCAAAAGTTGGAGCATGTACTTTTCTTATTAAAATAAGAAATTATTTTACTGGAAAAATCCGGGGGGCGGTGTCTCTGAAGGGAAAAGTCACATGGAAGCTTTTCTTGCCTTGAATTGAAACTTGATGTTGACTAGGAAGGGGCTGGAAAGATGGCCTGGGTGGTGTAAATGGTTTCATCCGTGCACAGTGCCTTTCGAGACCACGGCATCTACCCATGATGGCATATCCCCACTGTGGTTGCTAAATCGTGTCTGTCTATGGGGGCTAAGGTTTGGAGGAAGGCACGATAAGATGTATTGGGTGTCCTGATGAAATTGAGCCTGTCCCCTGGGTCAGTGCTCAGGCACCAGGTTTCGGGGCCTGCATCTAAGCCTGGGTCCCTGTGTTAGAGACAGTTGTTGTAGGAGGAGTGGTAACATTTTAGCAGCTTCCAGGGAAATGCAGTAACTTTCCAGCTAGTGTTGGAAAAAATCAGGGCTAGTCCTCATTTTTTCCCTCAACCTGGCTACTTGACCTCGTGCTTTCAATTGAGGCTGCTCTTTTCTTACGGCAGAAGGCAAGAGAGTGCTAGCTGGATTTAAAGTTAACTTCTTAGCCCATGACCTTGGGCAACAATTTCTCCCTCCCTGAGCCTAAGTTTCTTCCTCTGCAAAATAGTGATGAAAAGATTATTATAAGAAAGTGAGAAAATGTATACGAAATGCATCTTGCTGATTATAGGACACTTGTGCAATTGTAAAGGGTAAAAAATACAAAAAAAAAAGTTTTATCGTAGATCTATTTTAATGTTCATTTTAATTGTAGTTTGCATATGTCTGAGTAAATTACATATGCTAAACATTAAGTGGGAGAGATTTCATATAATTGGCCAGTGTCTTCTTGTGATCACCCCACCTGAATGCTACAAGCAGCGGGCCTCACTGCTTCTCAGAATGATTCCTTTCTTGTTTTCAGGATCACAGTCAATTTTTCGAGTTTTTTTCCTTTTAACATAATACATGTGACGTGTCTTAAGAAAATCTATTTGAAGAGAAGGCCCTGATGTTAATTAATCAAAAAAAGGAGAAAAGTCATAAATGGGCAGTGACTCCACTGGGGAAAAGTAAAACACGACCAGTGTCACGAGATGACCCGGGCCCCCCTGGTCTAAATCTTTCATCAGTATAATGCACTGACTCCCCATTGCATTTTAGGTGTTGTTCCAAACTGTCTCCAGAACCTAACTCAGTGCCTGCCTGGCACTTAGACATTCAATAAGTATGTTTGGAATAAATTGAATGAATGATTGGACTGAATCTTCACAGCAACCCTGGAGAGCAGATGGCGTCATTTCTATTTTAAGGATTTGGAATCTGCCGATTGGAAAACTTAATTAATTTTCTAAAGGTACAAAGGATTCCAGACTAGAATTCAGGCCTGTCTGTTCTTATTCCACTCTGCAGTCGTGCCTGTAGTGCCCTCTCTCTTCAGACTCACTTAAAATCCTTCTAAGCAGTGGGAACCAAACATCCTATTGAGGAAACACAAGCTTCCCTTCGTAGAAGGGTTTTTTTTGATGGGAGATGGGCCTCTTTCTCCTTGTCCATATCTCCCAGCCCTGAACTAGGGCTTAGTTGAATGATCCCACCTGGGGCCTGGAATCTTGAAAGACTAGCTAAAGGACACAGGGACACTGGAGTGTTTGTTTACCACCTTGGGTCATGGATCAAGTGGCATTGGCAGCGGTAGGCATGTCCCAAGCTGTGGTCCCAGAGGTGCCTTTTCTGCAACACCATCTTGACGTGCCCCTGGTGCCCAGGTTCCTTTCATTCCTTGTCATTTTCCAATCCTGGCTTTTCAGCTTCTCGGCAATTCCTAGAGGCAACCCACAGTCTTCAAGTGAATTCCCTTTCTCCCTGACTTAGCCAGAATTGCAACCTGCTGATGTACAGCTTCTCCCCATTCATCTTCAGGCCTGTCTCCAGCATGAAGCATCCTTACCTTCCTTTACCCTTGGGGAATGAAGTCTATAGCTTTTTCAGATCGTTAGAATAATATCTACTGGGCCGTAGTTTGTCAATAGTTATGTGCTACTACAAGAGGTCTAGAAAAATGAATACATTATTCTTCCAAGCGATAGCCTGAACATAACAGAAATAGATCCCTGTGGGCATCTTTCTTTTTCTCTAATACATGCTTTTTGGTAGTTTTCCAGCAGGGGTCGCAAACTCTAATGCCTTCAGCCAGGCAAGTAACAGCTTGAGTGGAACAGGACTTGGGCCCTGTGCCTGAGTAAGTGGGGGTTGTAGTCCAGATCCAGCACAGGGGTTGCAGGCGGGACTTCAGGTCTGCTCTTGCCAGATCTGGTTATGTTTTTTTTTTTTTTTTTTCCAAGATAGACTGTCAATTCACAGTTTTATGTGAAATCTACTCACTTTCAAGTGCCAGCAGCTAATTCAATATTCCTCAATAACACCATGTGGGCCAAACCAAACATTTCTGTGTGTAAGCCTTATATCTGTCACACAGGCCTCCAATGTATGGCCTCCCAGTTTCCAGGGACATAAGGGAAATTTGGAATATGAAATTCAGGAGAGTATGTTATTCAGAATATCGAGGCAAGAGTGTAGGGGCATGGAGTGCAGACGGTGCTCTGGTTAGTTACTGTTTACATTTACAGAGTGAACCTCTGTTCGGGATGTTCCTTCTTCCTATCTCTGTGACCGGTTACAACAATCGCATTTACTCCTTTAACACATGTTTATTGAGTTCCAGCCATGTACCGCGTATTGTTCTGCTCACTGGTGACACAGTAAGGAACAAAACAGATGGAAGTCCTAGCCCTTGTGCTTATCTTCCAGCGGAGGAGACAGACAAAAAGCAAGACAGATAAGCAGAATCTCTCCTAGTTAGATAGTGATGTGCTAAGGATTAAAAAATAAATAAAAACTCGGGGAAAGTGATAGGAAATATCAGGATACTGGGGAGGAAACTTAGGCTGTTAGCCAGGGAGCTTGCAGTTCAGGCTCTGGCTCAACATAACCCAAAGTTAAGTTTCATTATCCAACATAAATATTTTCTATGTGGGAGTTTGATTGTCTCCTGGGACTATCATCTGGTGCGTAGTTTTGGATATTAGGCTATACTCTCAATTTTAATAAAATTGACTATTGAGCACGTTTATTGTCTGCATTGTACCCGGCATTGCATTACGTATTAGAGTACATTGATGAACAAAACCAATCAAGGAGTACTCTGCAAGGAAATTACAGAACAGCATGAAATACATTAAACATGATCTCAAATGATTAGGCAGCTAAAGTGATTGAGGACTGTGGTAAGGATGCCTTAACTGTTGAGTTTTCATACTCAGAACTCTGACGTTCAGCAACCTTTTTTGACGGCATCTCACTCTTGTCGCCTAGGCTAGAGTGCAGTGGCGTGATCCCAGCTCACTGCAACCTCTGCCTCCTAGGTTCAAGGGATTCTCCTCCCTCAGCCTCCCAAGCACCTTTTTAATTGATCTTTTATTTTGTTCCAGGAACAGTTTACGTCTGTGCTTATTAACTTACTTTAGGCCTGCTCCCATCGTCCATGGAAATTTTTTTGAGGCTTCCATTTCTTTATCTGGCAATGATATTTTTATTATAAAATTTCATTTTGCATTATGAAAAGTAGTTTTTAAAATGTGTTCCAAGTGTAAAGTGTGTTTGTGCCCTTTGAGACTCTGGTACACCTTCTTCCAACTCTGTCCCCACCTTTGCTATTGATTGCTGTTCACAAGGCAGTTGTGCAGGAGATTAAAAAAAAGTTCTTGTCATTGATGAATCTGCCGTTGAGTATGGGAGTCGGAAAAATAACCGAGTCTCTGCCTGTCTCATGAGATGGACCATCTCAAGAATATTTCCCTTTCATCACCCTATTTCTTTCTTTCATAGTAACAATTTCTTCAGTAATGTAATTTGGTAGCAAGTATGTTTATGGAGTCACCTTGTTACTTGATTAGCTTATTTGCTTACTTTCTCACACTCTCCCATCAGAACATGTGCTCCAGGACAGCAGGGGCCTGGAAGTATATGTTTGCTCCAGTTCCTAGAACAGTATATTGCTCAGAAAAGAAGAAACAGGCAGCATTTCTGTCTGGGGGAGTTAGGAAACGCTTCATGGTGGAAGAAATATTTAAGAAACGAGAGAGACATGGTGAGAACAGCCAAAGAAGAATGATAAAACACAGTCAAAATTGCATAGCCCTCAAGCCTTTGTTGAAAACTCATTTGTCTATTTTAGGGATTCCCAATACGGTCAGTCCAGCTGAATAACTGGCGTATTAATACAAGCCCTTTGCTGAATAGATCCTGGTCTGCTTGTGCAAAAGCACTCTGGCATGAAAAGAATGTGGTAGATAATTCCTTACTTTCACATAATGTGACAATACCCACCGCCTATTTTATCTCTCGTACCCAGTCCTGCAAGGGCCACAGGGGAGCCCTTACCATCTTCATTTGGTATTGAGGGAAACTGAGGTACAGGACTGAAGAAACTTTTCTTAGAGATGCCCAGAGTAAAGGGGGCAGACTTGATCCAGGGACAAGATTCTCTACCTGCTGTGAGCAGTTGGCTCAAGGTGGAGATTTGTTAAATCCCTGGAGAACTGAGTAGCCTACATTTTCTATAGGCAAAGAAATACATTTAGATGTGAAATATTCACATCTCCTTTCATCCCTCAAGAACTTCTATTTCAGCATTTTAGGTCTTGTCGAATTTCCCCTAGAATTCCTGCAGATGAAGTACTTGTACACCCTGCAGTAGGTTGTTTTATGTAAATGTCTTCATTCTTTGGTTTAGGAGGGTAAATCAAAGTTCTGTATCAGCAGTTAAAATACAGGGAGAGAAAGGTGACTTCAGATGCAGCTGAAATGAAAAGACACGCTTGCCTAGCTGTGCTCCGGAAAACACATACTTGTGTGGCAGGGAATGAGAGTGGGCTGGGAGCCTCCTCTGGAAAACTGGCTTGCACTTTACTTGAATTACTTCTAAAACCAGATCTTTCCCAGTGTCCTGGGTAGGAAGGAGGGGGAGGGTGTTGGTTACAGATTTCTGAGATTAGATTTTGCAGCTATTTTTGTGGTTGAAAGAGCATGACTTTGGAAGTCATTTATATTTGAATTTCTGGCCTTGTTCTTACTGGTTGTGTCACTCTGAGTAATAGACAATTTTTCTGGGCCTCAGTTTTTTTCCATACTCCCATGAGGATTGAGGGAGATGGCCAATATGTAGTGCCTAGCACAATGCTCAATGTGTTTTGTCTTGTGTAGATTTGCCAGATTTAGCAAATACAAATACGGAACACCTAATTCAATTTGAATTTAAGACAGACAACAAATAATGTTTTAGTATAGTATGTCTCAGATACTAAAAAGTAAGAAATGTGTCATGTTTATCTAAAATTTCAATTTAACTGGACATCCTGTATTTTATTAGCATCCCTATTCTCCTAGTAGAAGTTCTGAAAGATTCTTTTCTGAAAGTTCTTGTGCCATAGGAAGATAAAGAAAGCAGTGTAGTCTTCAAGATGAAATGACTTGTCCAGGGAGTACGGTCCAAGGGGAAAGAGAAGGGCTGTTTTCCTTGGTGAGCTAAGCAACAGAACAATCAAACCAAAGCAAGCTTATTTCTTTGCTTAAAAGGACCAAAAGAAGTGTAGACCAAAACAGAACTCTGGGCATTGAAGAAGTGAGCCCGATTCTTGCCTATGTCACCAAAGCACAAGCCAGATTATTCTCAACACCCTTCAAGAAGAAGGTATTTCAACCCTGTGAGGCCACCAGGGTAGTGTTCATTCCGCTAAGATAGAACCTGATTAAATACTAACATTGCTCCAAGCTCGTTACTGTAGGGCTGGAATCAGGAAGACTAGCCTCACACAGGGTTCCACTGAGTACACTGAAGGGATCCTTTGTGCTTTGAAAACTCACACCTGAAATTGCCCCTGCAATAAAAGCTAATAAAACTGTTAGAGAGCTTTTCAGACTCGCTCCCCACAAATAGATGAACACAGATTATAAATTGAGTCTGCGATCTCTCCTGACTCCATGCTGTTCTGAGGAGGGCTGTGAAAATGTTGCATTTCCGTTTCAGGCGATAGTCTAATGCGGAACTAAATTAACAAGAGTTTTGTTGCATGTGGACTTTCCAAAGCAGAGTTTCATGCTTTCTTCAATAGTGAGGTATTGCTTATGCCAAAATAACGGGTTCCTCTTGCGTGTAATATCAGTGACTCCTCGTTTAACCTGAACTTCTTACTAGCAGGGTGTTTACGTGAAATATGGGCCAGAAAGAAGGTAGAACAGCATTGTGATTAGTGTGAAGGCTTTACCAGCCAGAGAGATCTGGTTAGAATCTGCTATGCTCCTTTGCAGCCATGCCGTAAGAGGCGAGCTACTTTACAGCTCAACATCTCAGTCTCCCCCTCTGCAAAATAGGCTTAATTAAAATTATAGCACAGATTTTATTTCATGTGCATTAAATTAATAAGTTATGTCATGCACTTATACAATGTCTGGTTCACTGTCAGAATTTGTTTTTTTTAAAGATGCCATTAATGATGAGGGAAAGCAAGGAAGGCCTCTGGATTGCAAACTCAATGTTCTATCACAAAGACCACAGACTAATTTGTTTTATCAAATTATATTTTTAATGGGTTAAACGTGCCCCTACCATATATGTTTTCTTACTAGAAGGCCCCTACTTTTTCTTTTTTAAAAATTTTATTGTATTTTATTTTACTTTAAGTTCCAGGATACAAGTGCAGAACATGTAGGTTTGTTACAAAGGTAAATGTGTGCCATGGTGTTTTGCTCCACTCATCAACCCGTCATCTAGGTTTCAAGCCCTGCATGCATTAGCTATTTGTCCTGATGCTCTTCCCCGCTCTCCCGCACCCCCAACTGGCCCAGATGTGTGTTGTTCCCCTCCCTATGTCCATGTGTTCTCATTGTTCAACTCCCACTTACGAGTGAGAACATGCGGCGTCACAAACTAAATTTTATGCGTCATATTCATGGGAGAGCGTCTCAGTCTTTTGCCCTTTGTTTCTTTAGTCTTAATTTATATCATGCAAGTAAGCACTGTTATTCATTTTCTAGGCCAACAACTGAGATGCAGCAATGTAGCAAAATATGGAAGGAACAGTGAGAGGAAGATGCAGAAAAAGTACAGGGAGAGGAAGAGAAGTGGGGAGATAAGATGAGATGGACGGAGGGTGAGAGAAAGGAAGAGATACAAGACAAGAGAACAGAAAAATCATGAAAAGCAGAAAGAAGGATTTGAAGAGCATAGAAGTCCAGTGACGTTTTGTGACAGGGTGGGCTTCAGCAGCCCCTGAGTAAACCCCAGTGCAGCCAGGCCACTCCCTCTCCCTGCCTCAGCAGAGCTTCTCAGAACCCCAACACAATGCCTCATGACCTTGAGGGAAAGACATAGAAACTGTCGGACTCCAACTAGAAAGCATATGGAGCATGATAGGAAAGGGAGCCATGTACCTTCTCCACAGTCTGTTTCTGTGACAGCTGAACATCACAGAGGAAAACTGAAGACAAGGAACCTGAGTGCCATCTTGTGGAGGGACAAGCCATGGTGCCCCTGTGGGTCCTCTCACTGTGTGTGGGTTTGGTTTGGTTTTAATGGTTTGCATGGTGTATCCTGGCCTTCCTCCTGTCCCTAAGCCCCACCTCCTGCTCCGTGGGAACTGAGTCTTTCTGGGGTGATGAGTACATTGATGCCAGTCATTCTGTGATGCAGGATCATTCTTGGGGCCAGAGCTCCATTCGCAGTTTGAAATTCATGGTGGCTCTGGGCACAAGAGACTTTTCCCTGATCCAAAAGGGAGTGTAGTATTTGAAGCATTTGACGATGGGGAAATGACTTGGCATCATTGAACTTTGGTCGCCTTATCTGTCAAATGGAATTATATTTCCTTATGGACTTTTGTTGTGGGAACCACATTTTATGATGTATGCAAAGCACCCGTGAGAGAGCTTGATATGTAGTTAAGTGTCTATAATGTGGCACTTAATAGTAATGATTATTTTTCTTGCTGGTAAGCCTGATTTTGATTGAAAAGCAGATTACAAATGTCATCAAAGATCTATCTGCTTATTGCCTTCCAGTCCACCGCTGCCTTCTGGCCGATCCTCCCTTCCAGGTGGCTAAAGTGCCACAGTGTCCCAAAGCAGCCGATCTCATCACTCTGCTCTAAAGTAGGAGGAGAGCAAGGTGCAGGGGGGCTGCGAGGAGGGGGGCTCTCTTTTAATCGCAGAGGAAAATCTTTCTCAAATGACAGAATATTTTCCCCTTGTGTCCCCTTGGCCAAAAGCTAGGTCACAGGCTCACAGATAAAATAATTACAGCATAGGAAACTGAGGCAGGAAGACATTTGAAGCAATGAAAAAGGAAAATGAATCGACTATGGTAACTCTGAATTGATCCTTCTTGCCTTCGGGCAACAATTACACTTCTGTTCGTATATTACAATTGGAGATTGATCCCGCTTAGCTTCATCACTTCTCTTTTACTGCGGTCTTCAGCTAAAACACAAATCTTATATCTTTCTGGCTTCTGTTTTGTTTTTCCTTCCCAGCTCTGTCATTTTTACAGCCATTTGCAATCTGCAATATTTCTCTATGTTAATCTCTCTTGCTAACCGGAAAACTTTGTAAAACACAAATATAATCAGGTTATTGCCCAGTCCTGTAATTCAGAAAGTTCCATGGATTTCCATTATTCATAATATTAACGTTTAACTGCAGGACTTTTAGATGCAGGAAGAGGTCAAGTCCCAGCCACATTGCTTCATCACAATATCACCTTGGGCGGGTGAATAACCTCTCTAAACTTCAGGTATTCTTCCATGATTTTTAATTATGAATTTTTCATACACTCATTTATTAACATTTAATTTGTTCTAATAGATAAAATTGTGGGAGGATGGGGACTTTGTCTAGATCTCCCCACTCCAAAAATCTGTCTCTAATCTGAACCAATGCCTGGCAGACAGTAGTCACCCAGGAAATAATTGCGGAGTGAAAAACCATGCAACCTAATGCCCTCCATTTCGTAGAATAGCCAGGATTAAATACGATAATGCATTTATTTATTATTTTAATTAGAATGCATTTTATTAACTTAGAATGTTTAATACACATAGTGGGTGCTTGAAAGCTAGCTCTCCTTTTAGTTTTTTTTTTTTTTTTTCAGTAATAAAAGTATTGCTGAAATTCAAGTTCTGCAGGATGGCTCTCACATTCTAATTTATTAAGCCTCATCATTAGCCACTCTCTGTTCTGTACACATACCTCATCATCTGACCTCAGGACCACCCTTTGTTCCCAGATAAATCAGGAATGTGAGCATTCACACCCCTGCACATGCTGTTTCCTATGCCTGGAACTTCTGTACGTTCTCCCTTTTCTTATCAGGTTCAGACTGTATCATTCTTTACGGGCTGTCTAGCTCTGTCCCAATACACTGCTCCCTCTCCATGGTAAATCACTGCCTGTGTGCCTTTTGCCTTGGATCGCTCTCTTCCAGGTACTTGATGGAACGTGCTTTCCTTCCTATTTGGAGTTCAACAGGGCCATGCAAAAGCGAGGGGAACTGATATGTGGTCACCTGGCCTGAAGCTTTTAAGAGCCAGCCCATGCTTTGTGCCTGATCTCCTCCCCACCGGCCTGGTGACTGGCACTACGCCAGAGAGTACCTGCTCTGTCTTTCTGCTTCTCTGAGAGACAGAGCGGTGTCCTGCCACCAACCCTCGTGGGACAAACAGCAAAGGGAGGAGGGACAGAGATGTAGGTGCTGATCTCAGGCTAACCTGACATACCCTGAAGGAGGCACCACCTCTCCAGTCCTGGAGCTCTCCGACTTGTGCAGGTGGCATTGTTGTCATTGCTCATTGACTTGGCTGCGTCCCTCAGGAGACAGCTCCCAGACAGCAGGACAGAACCCCGGTCATGCCCCTTCATGCCCCTTCACACCTCTTGTCCAGAGTATAAGTCCTCGATCCCTGAGTGAAATATGGATTTATGTATGGATTTATGTGGTGAGAGGGGATGAAAGGAGGGGTCTTTGGTCATGGTTGTTAGGAAGTGAAAGTACCATTATGATAAACAGAATTATCAGTCTTTGAGGGGAGGCGGATCTTTTCGCTCAGATTGCCTGAGTTCAGATTGGCAGCTGTCTTTTGTCATCTCATGAAGGGTTTAAAGTGACCTGAAAAAATGTCACCTGGGTAAGGTCAATGCTACCTGCACTCTGCCCTTCCCTGGACTCTTTCATAGGAGTTCGTATGTGCATCAGCCCTTCCCCAACCAGGAAAGCACCTGTTCTAGGAACGTTTTACACTTTCAGTCGTACTGGAGCAGCCTGCTCCTGCTGGCTTCTCACCCCCAGACAAGTCTCCTTAGCTGCACATATTTCCGCAGAAACACTCTCTCTGCAGTGTCTTCGGGTCATTTGGTGACACAGACCACCAGGCCCTATTCATTTAGCCAAACCCATGTGTTTGGTTTAAGATTGTTATCACCTGCTACTTTTTCTTACTTTAATTCTTAAGGTTCTCTGCTAAAGGCAGCACAAAGGCTAATTACCTTATAATAGTTGTCCTTTAGAAACACTAGATTAAGAGCCACTTTATGCTTTTTATTCTGCTTTTCCTTTGTCATCTGTCTCTGCATAGCTATCAATAGAGCAGCATTTTTGTGCTTTCACTGGAGAATGTTTCTTTCTTACTCATCAATTTTCAGAATGTTGTTTCTTTCTTTACTTATGACAATTATTTAAGCAGACAAAAATAGCTGTCGTTAAACTTAAATTATTACTGATATTTTTCTTTCACTTTTCTCTTCAAGTTAGTATCATTGAGCTATTATTGATTGAGTGAATACTATTGAGCAATTATTTACTGTGAGTCTATCACATGTCAGGTGGGCTAAAATGTTTTTTCTATAATATTTTACTTAATTCCACCTAAGAAAACAGGCAAGACAGGGAAACTAGGCCCAGAGTGAAAAATAGCTTCTTCAAGGGCATGTAACTAACCCAGAATGTAAACCCAAGATAATTTAAACATGATTGCTTTGATCTTTCTGCCCCATCCATTTATTTCTCTATTTCCCTATTTACATACTTTAGCATGGACATTAGTTCAAAGCGTTGAACTTTGTTTTTGTCCTCACCAGACCCCTGAGCTTTCCTCAGGTGCCTTCTCCATGAAGCATATTCCAAATTTCCTTGTCCCAACCTCCTTAACGTTGATGAAATAGTGTCTGTTCCACAGTTTCCTTCATCTCCTTGGAATGGTAGTGTTTGCTTACATATCCATCTTTCCCCCTTACACAGTGGGTTCCCTGGGATGGGACCTAATTTTCTTCCTGTATTTCTGGGCTTGGTTACCTATGACCCAAGCAAGTAACATCTAACCCTCGGGAGTGTCTGAATTTGCTGATCTTACATTGTGGGAGTGAAGAAAGGGGATAATAATTGTAGAAAGAAATCCTGGATCCTAACTTAGTGACTCACAGTATTAAAATTCTCTCTCTCTATGAATCTAAGCATTGGAAGAAAAACTGTGAAAAACCAATCCAGAAATTTCAACACAATTTCCAAGGCTTTATTTAACATGAACTACTGTTCTTTGGCCAAGCCTACTCATCTTCCTTGGCATGTTGGACACTAATCAATCTGTTGGTTTAGATTTGATATCAATCTGCAATACAAAGCCAGGCCTGAGTGTTCACACTAGCTAGTGGGGGAAGTAAATATGGTTGTTAAAGCATAAAAGCAATGGGACTGATTTGACCAAGGCAGCCACAATCAGTTTTATTCTTTAGACGCCTCTGAAAACTCATCTTTATGGTAGCGTGCTATGGGCTGGAACATTTCAGGACCTCTAGGCATTGCTTCCTTCATTAATGTACTGATGACCTTGAGAAGGTTGTGAGAAGCAGGAAGTCTTGAAAACTTAGTTCATCATTGGAACAATCACACACACGTGTATATGTGTACACACACACACACACACACACACACGGAGACACAGCAATTATATGCCACAGGCCCCTCCTGAAAGGAGATGGAACCAGGACTTGATGAGTGAACCTTGCTGAGGTCCCGTCAAATGTAATGAACATGATAGAATAAAGATCTACATAGCCAAGGCTCTCTTGCCTGCAGTTATACTGCTCTGCAAGTGCGTGACTGCAGAAGCTAAGCATGGTCAGGCCTGGTTAGTACTTGGGGTGGGAGACTGCTCAGGAAGATCCATTGTTTTATGCTTTAAAAAAAAAAGAAAGGAAAGAAGCCTATCTCATGCAGCCTCCTGCTTGTCCTTCATTTCTCCTCCCAATATCTTTGCTTTTCCTTCTTTCTCATTAAGAGTTAGAGGAAGAAATGCAGTTATTAACAGATGATAACTCATGTTCACACGGTTTTTGTTTTTATTTTGAAACACAAAGCAATCTATTTCTAATTGTAGCTCTGCTATCATTCTTCTTACCTCATAACACATGAATAAGACCAAAATGGTTTTCATGCAGATCTCTCAGTCCATTGTCTATGAGTCTCTGTGTTCTTCCCACAAGCATCCTGTCCTTAGCCCTCTCACAGCCCTAACCCTAATGTGATCATGGCTGTTTGTGTTTTGTTTTGTACCTTCTCTCTCTATTGTTCCCTCTCCACACCCTATACCCTGCATGGTCCCAAGCTGTTTGAGGGAAGAGATGGGGTGGGTGTCAACCGTGTCTCTAATTTCTTAGTGCCTGATGCACCGTACACTTATTTAGGCCTTGACTCTGAATTGTGGATACTCTCACACCCTGATACTTTACAAAGTTTGCTTCTCCATTTGCTAAGGAAGAGGCTGAGTGTCATATGTGGCACAAACCAGGAAACTAGACCCCCGTGGCAGCTCTCAGTCCTCGGCTCTTGTCCTAAGCAATTCTACTCACTCCCAATCGTCCATACCTCATTTAAGCCAGCAGAAGCCTTAGAGCCAACTGCCTTCCTCCAGCCTAAAAGGTGATTAAGCTGCATGTTTGGTGTGGGGATAAGGGAAATCTTATCCCACCACATGCCCCAGGTTGAAAGGATTCTCTTCTAATGGTTATTGTCACTGATAAACTTTTTATAGAATACTTATCTTAGTTAATTAGGGCTACTATGACCAAGCACCATAGGCTGGATGGCTTATGAACAACAGAAACAGACTTCTCACAGTACTGCAGGCTGGAAGTCTGAGGCCAGGATGCCAGCATGCTTGGGTTCTGGTGAGAGCCCTCTTCTGGGTTGCAGCCCCTGCTGAATTCTCCTTGTATCCCCACATGACAGAAAGAAAATGAGCCAGATTTCTGGCCTCTTATAAGGGCACTAATCCTATTCAGGAAGTCTTCACCCTCATGACCTAATTACCTCCCAAGGGCCTCACCTCCAATACCATCATGATGGGGATTTGATTTTAACATATTAATTTTTAAGGACACAGACATTCAGTCCATAGGAGTACAATGCTTTCTTATTTGCCTTGTTTCATTCTAGTAATGGTTAAGCATTCTTCATAGATTATTTCTCAGTCTAACTGATCCACCTCTCAATCAGGTCCTAGGTTCAATGAATATTCATTGAATGAGTGCTAAGTATGATCTGAGTAGAATCAAAGCAGCAAGTGCAGGTCGAGAGGACCTACCCAAGGAAACAGCCTCTTTTCCACTAAAGGCTGTATTCTTCTCCCTCCCCATCAAAAAGACCTCAGCAGCTTAGAAGTTTGATATATGGTGCTACCTTTAACCTATAAAATGTTAGACTGATGCCCACACTGGTGACAAAACTCTGTGGTTAGCTTTTAACAACAATCACTGTGGCTAGGAATTTTGGATTCCGTAGCTCTTGGAAAATCCTCTTGAAATTTTGGATTCCAAGAGACCTAAGCTCTCTTGGGGTGATCAGCCCATATGTTTCTCAGTCCTCTAAAGCATTCATGTTTTAGATTGATCTTATATGATCTTAGAATTTATGACCTAATCATTTTACTCTGTAAATAAGTCTTAGAGTATCCCTGTGTCTTGCTCACCGTCACATGGAAGTCAAGACAGAACCAGGGACTAGACCCCAGCTCCTATTTCCCAGTTCAGCACCCTATTTACCCTGGTGCTTTGGCCCTTTCAAGCAAAGAAGACTTCATGGATATGCATATTATGTGTCTGAATTATTGATGACCTGAATTGAAGCTTTATCAGTTATTGGGATATGGAAGTCTGACAGTGACAAAAACTGAAATTTGGTGGGAGTTTTCTACGCCAGCCCTGCTCTTTAACAGTTTACACAGTCACATCTCCTTTGATCCCCATGACAATCCCACGAGGTTGGTGCTGTTACTATCCCCACATTTCAGATGGGAAGATGCACATAGAGGTCGTATGGCTTGCTCTTGGTCATATGGAGTCAGTATGGGTGCAGCCAGGACTCAAACCCAGGCCCTTAATCACCAGCCTCCCCACTCTGAACTCCTGTGATTCGTCTTGATGATTCCTGAACTTCTCCTTCTGGCATTACTTTATTTAAGTAATCATAAATAACATTTTAAAAGTATAAAATGTAAATCATTTTGCATCCACATGCAGAAAGAACGAATGACCAGGCCACTGATGGTTTAACTTGACATACACCATTGCATTTAATCTGAAGATAGTGTAATTATAGTAAGAGATAACAAGAAATTACAGAGAGGGCTGTGTGGAGTGCACGATCTAGGTGTTGTTTCTCTGGATAGATTACATGGCGTTTAAATATTTCAAGATTAGCAAGATGAAAAAAACAAGCATCTCCTGTTTAAAGTAAAGCTTGAGTCAGAAGCAAATGAGATACTAATTTATTTGTAGAACCTGAGCATCAGTATAATGAAATATTCAACTTGAATGACACTTTAAAAAAATTTCAAGCAAGGGACAAATGGAAATCACAGTGGTGTGTATAGGTAGGTGGGCCAGAGGAAATAACCATGTACTATTGCTTTATTCAGTGCTATCATATGAACTGCAACAGTGTTTTCAGAAAAGGAAAAATGTGGTCAATATAAAATCAAACCCCACTAGGGAATACTACTTGTATTATTTCTATGCCAGTTTTCCCTTTGAGCTCTTTCAGGCATAGATGCCGCTTTGTCATTGCTCTACCCCTGGTGTTTTTCCTGGTGCCTGACAATACGAAGCACTCTCTTTTTTTTTTTTTTTTTTTTTTTTTGAGACGGAGTCTCGCTCTGCCGCCCAGGCTGGAGTGCAGTGGCCGGATCTCAGCTCACTGCAAGCTCCGCCTCCCGGGTTTTTACGCCATTCTCCTGCCTCAGCCTCCCGAGTAGCTGGGACTACAGGCGCCGCCACCTCGCCCGGCTAGTTTTTTGTATTTTGTAGTAGAGACGGGGTTTCACCGTGTTAGCCAGGATGGTCTCGAACTCCTGACCTCGTGATCCGCCCGTCTCGGCCTCCCAAAGTGCTGGGATTACAGGCTTGAGCCACCGCGCCCGGCCCGAAGCACTCTCTTAAATGTTTGTTTTTAAATGATCATGATAAACCAAGACCACACGTATCTAAAAAGAAAGATAATAAAAAGCTCCTGGGCCAAAACTGAACAAAAGTTTCCAAGTTACGCCATTAACTTTTCTCAAGTCAGAGCCTGTACATAGTGACGTGACATTGCTGAGATTTAAGGTCAGGACTGTATGCTTCATCCTAATGCCAGGGCTATTTTTCCTCTCCTTTTTTTTTATTTTTCATTTTTTATTTTTTATTGTTTTTTTTTTTTTTTTTTTTTTTCTGGAGATGGAGTCTCACTCTGTCGCCCAGGCTGGAGTGCAATGACGTGATCTTGGCTCACTGCAACCTTTGCCTCCCTGGTTCAAGCAATTCTCCTGCCTCAGCCTCTGGAGTAGCTGGGATTACAGGTGTGCACCACCACGCCTGGCTAATTTTTGTATTTTTAGTAGAGACGGGGTTTCACCATGTTGGTCAGGCTGACCTTGAACTCCTGACCTCATGATCCACCCGCCTCAGCCTCCCAAAAGTGCTGGGATTACAAGCATGAGACACCACTCTCGGCCTCCTCTACCCTCTTTCTAAATTTCTAGGCAGAGGACTGAAGCTTCTCAAGCTGTGGGTCCTGTAGCCTCATCCACACCAGCACCTGCCATGGCAAATCTTAGCATAGGCTGAGGTTTTCCTTGTACCCCATTTAGCTTTGTCTCCTACTGCCCTGAATGAATGCTCCCATGGGACTTTCTTCTGAGCACGGCCAAGTCTTCTCCGAGATTGTGTTCCAACATGGCCTTTGCTGTGAGGTCCTTCCAGGCCCTCCCTGACCCTCTGCCAGCTCCCATCTCTCTCCTCTGGGCTTTTGAGTTTCCACGGATGGATCTATGTCTACTCTGAAGTCTAGTCATTCATTCCTTCCACGTGCATCTTCCACATTATAAGGTGCTCCTTGAAGACAGGGACGGGATTATTTCGGTGTCCCCAGGAACTCAGTACAATTTTAGAAACATCGTAGATGCCTTGTAAGAGTTTGAGTGATCACCTACGGGCAATGCATAGACCTTAGGCATTGCTCTCTGCAGACTTGCCATTCAGTCTTTTTTATTTTTATTTTTTTCCTTTTCTTCACTTTACTTGGCAAGTTATATCCATTTATGAGATTCCTAAAAATCAGCACTTTTCATATAAGTATCCATAGTTGAGTTTTGAAAAATGTGAAGATCAGACCACTCTGGTCCCTGGTCTCTGACAAAATCTGCCAGAGTTGGCAGCACCTGCTTCTTTAGCCAAACCACACACACAGCTGCTTGCCACCATCTCCCACCAGCCAGCTGGCTTCATACATAGATGTCACCTGCCTAAACCTGGAAGCATTTGAGTGCCGCCCCGGAAAGACACACAATGGAGGAAGTCCCAGCCAAACTGTTTTGCTTTCCTATTTATTCTGAGGACCACGTACTAGTCAGCTAGGGCTGCTATCATCAAATGTCATGCAATGGATGGTTTAAACAATAGACATTTATTTCCCACAGCTTTGGAAGCTGGAAGCTCAAGATCAAGGTGTCAGCAGAAGTGGTTCCTCATGAAACCCCGTTCCCGGCTTGCAGAGGGCCACATTTTGGCTATGCCTTCACATGGTGGAGAGAATGAGAGAGAGAGAGACAGAGTGAGCTCTGTTTTATCTTCCTCTTCTTATCAGGACACCAATCTTCTCAGGATCGAACCCTGCCCTTACAACCTTATCTAAACCTAATCATCTAAACCCCCCACCTCCAAATACCATCACACTGAGGGTTAGGGTCTCAACCTATGAATTTGGGAAGGGAAAAAACATTCAGTCCATAACAACCTGGCTCAAGGAATGAGACAAATCATCTCTCCCTATTTGCCCATTTCAGGGGAAACAATTTACTTCGGTTTGTATAAATTTATTTTCAGCTGTGAATTATTCCAATCTTCATTGCCCCCCAAAAAAGGACAGATTTTGGAGGGCACATAACCTCCATGTGTATGGAGGTTAGTAAGATGTAAATTGGGAGACCCATGTTTCTGAGTCAGTTCAGTCCCTGCAGGCCTGACCTTGGGGTTCTTGTTCTCTGCTTACCTCCGTTTCTCTATCTGCAAAATGATGAGACAGAACAAGATGATGGCATGTGGCTGTTTTGCCTCTGATGCTTTGTGTGTCTTTCCTGATCATTTCTGGGTTAACACAAAAGATTTGTGGGTACTCACCATCTGCAGTGTGATCGATGACCATCCACCCCATCCAGGGGAGCTTCTTTAGCTAAGATGGCACCTCTCAGAGGCTCAGTCACCCCTGGAGCAGGGGCTGAAGCCATGCACCCCAGAGTGGGCCCAAGGCAGCCCAGCTCCTGTCTCCTGTCTGTTATGGGGTCCCTCTTCCACTCAGTCGCACTGAGTAATAGGAGAAGCCCTGTCTGTCCGCCCTCCTGTCACAGAGCTCTGCTGCGCAGTGCCTGAGCCAGTGTGTTTCTGCTTCTAATGAAGGATTTATTTAGGTCACTGCTGCCTTCTGCACACAGCAATGCAGATTAAACATGTTGAGAAGTAACTCCTCCTCTTCCTTCACTGGGGGCCTGCCTCACCACTGCACACACCTGGCTGCTCATCATTCATTCAGGAGCCCTTTCTGAAGGACCCACGGCCACTGCGTGCCCTTCCACAGAGAACTGAATTATTTCTATGTGTCACTGTCCTTTCTTCTTTGAGCCTCTGTCTGGTTGAGTCACTGCAGTACTTTGCATCATGAACAAATGTGTTTGACTAATTATCATCCCAGGATCCCATTTATAACACCCAGGATTTTTCTTTTTAAGGGACAAAAATAACTACCATGATTTGAGAGCTTACCACAGGCCAGACAGTATGGCAATACCCTAAGCATGCCACATGTACTATTTTATTTAATCCTCACAGTAAATATGTAGGGCCAGTGCATTCAATCTCAAACTCCAAGTTTCAGGGCTGTCTTGCAGATTTTAAGTTACAGAGCTAAGATTTGAGACTGGGTTTTTGGCTGTAAATCCTGTTAATTCCCAGAGTCTTCCCTCCATCTCCTGCCTCCCAAAATACAAACTCGGCAGCCAAAATCATCCCTATTTTGTCTACCACAATTGTTTTCAATCCTAGAATTAAAAATATACTACCCCAACAACAGTAGGAAACAAACAAATAAAAATCAAAAGACCTTGCCCATCTCTCCCCCGGGCCAAGAGTATCAGAATCTGAATTGGCACCCATATTCTAAGCTCACAGGGCTCTAGCCATTCCAAAGACTATCGAGGGTTAGATTAGCTCCTCTGGAAATTTATGAGGAATACAGAATCCCAGGCCTCTGCTCAGGCCTCTTGCATTAGAATCTGCATTTGTAACTGGCTTTCTAAGTGACATGCGTACATATGCATGTTTGGAAAGCACTTTGCCTGATGGTTGTAACTTGCAGCCACAAGTCTCTCCCAGGAGGAAATCTTTAGTTACCTCTCATGTGAACTTTTTATCCAAATCCTTGGGCCCTAATCCTTCACCTGATCTGAGGAATAATGTTGTGTGCGTTGACTTGTTGCATTTATCATTCTCATTTTATCAAGGAGCACTTAGAGGTTCACAAATAACACTGAGATGGGAATCCTTCTCCCAGTGAGCACACCATGCTACCTTCCTTGGCTTGCCAAGGCATCTCCTTCCTTCGATTTCAGAGAATTCAATTTATTATCCAGTTAAACTTTTGTAAATATGGCACCTCTCAGACATGCAGAGAATTCAAGGAAGCATAGAAGTCTAGAGGAGGAGATATTCGAATAGTCCTCCTCTTTTTCAAGGAAACAATGGGGCCAATTACTGTAACTTATCCCCCACTGCATAGTAAATTGGTCCAAGAAAGCTTATTAACATTATGTGGCCTGACTTATGATCCTTTCTACCCTAAACTCTTTTCACCCCATCCCACCTCACAGCAATTACCATAAGGAAATCCAAACAAAAGTGAATGTCAACATTCGTTGAAGATTGACATGTATAAGCAATTTCAAGAAAATAAATATTTATGTAGGTCTTGAAATATCACTGTCCTCTCATAGACTGACAGGCACAAACTGAATCTATTTCCAATTTCACTGTTTCCAAAATGACCTGCCAAGGATGAAAATCTGACACCACTGCGAGGTGCTCTTCAGTAGCTGTGCAAAGATGAAAGTGAAGACATTTTTCGTTCTTAACAATGAAAAAATAATCTTATACTGTTGATTGTCCAGAAGTTTGGTAGACTAAAAAAAATGACAGTTCTGTTGTTCAACCTGTCTTTCTCATGTTTCAGTGTGTTCCAGAAAATTAAATCACTCAACACCATGGGATTCTTGGAAAGAAGCAGTTCTTGCATAACAGTATAATAAATCTCACACTTCTTCTATCTCATTGTGGTTTTAAGTAAGCTCTCCCTCGCCTGGAATGCAATCCCCACTGCCCAAGGGAAAGCATCACCATTCAAAGGGGACAAAGGCACACCATGGACTTTGAGGATGGCCAGTGGAATATTTTAGTTTGATATTACCAGGTTCTGTGACCTTGAGGAGGTCATTTAACCTTAACAGCATGTTTGCATTTCTGTCATGGCAGATATGAATATGAAAGGCAGGCCATTAACATTTGTTGAATGACTGTGTGCCAGACACTGTGCCATGTATTTGGCATGGGTCATCGTACTTAATTATGATGACACCCCTATCAAGAAGATTTAAGCTCATACTTGCAGAGGGGAACATGGAGCCCCAGAGAGGTTAGACATTGACTGAGGTCAGTTAGCAATAAGAATTCTAGCCTGGATCTACCTGATTGCAAAAATCTTCTTTGTTCATCTACTACTCTCCACCACATTTTTATTGCTTAAAAATATAAAATAAAATGAGAACAATCACCTCTTGTATTGTTGCAAGTATTAGAAGAAATAATTTATACTCAAGTGCTTGCCACCTGGCACCCAGTGAGTGCTCAGCAGGTAATCTCTTCCCTTCTAACCCTTTTGTTAAATCCTATAAGTGACTTATGGTTGTATGTTTTGATCATCCCTGCTACCCTACAGGAGATTCCTACCTGTGACAGTGTGTCATCATCTCTTGTTGAGGGGCTGTGAAGGTGTCCTACAGACCGACAGATGGCAGGCATCACTGTTCCAGATTCATTAAATGTACCTCTTGTAAAATATCCTAGTTATTTCATTTCATCTATGAATATGTTCCAGCAGTGGGACTGAGAGAATATATTATAGTTAATTACATTTGAAATCTAGGTCATGATGTGAATTATGTAATAAGGAGACATAAGGAGAAAATGAAAATATTTTTGAAGGGTTGTTTCATAGCTTCCCCTCCTTTTTTAGTCCAAATATTTTCTAGGCTCTCAGGTGATGTCGCCCAATCACGATTAGAAATGGTGAGTCCCCCTTTCAACTTCTGCTTTCTGCTTGACTCTCTAGAGACAGAAGTTTCAAACCCTTAAAGTTTCTCTTGCTACTGTGTTAAAATATGTTCCCAGTACCTTCCAGCTATTTGCCCGTCTACTGCATTTGACAAGTTCATTCAGCAAACAAAATGTCTAGAACGTGCTATATACCAGAAATCATGCCAGGCCCTAGAGGATAGAGTAGAGCAAGGCAAGACTTCCATTTGGAGGAAAGGCCTCCTTGGAAAGGAGTTTGGATTTAATTCCAAGTGCAAGGGAAGCCTCCATCTGGAAGATTCTGTGGACTCTCCATTGGGTTTCCCATGCCTGGCATGTGGCTACTGTCTTCACAGTGGGACTTGAGGAAGTTCACTGTTGCTGATAGGAAGGACTTTAATCTTCTCAGTTCATGAAACTCAGGCCTTGGGTTTTCACCGTAGTACCCAGAAAACAGCCTCCCTGATAGAGGGAAGTAAACAGAGAGGTAGTTGGATCTCCCTTTGGGACCTATTAACCTATCTATAAAAGGAAGGCGGAGGTTCATTGTGCCCATCTTAGCAAGTCTCAGGTTTCATAGAAATTCCGTCCTTCATCAAAGAATTGGTGCAAGGCACAAATATTCAACAGGACCAAAGAAGTCGAGCCAAGTTCATTAACAACTTGCTCACTATCTCTAGACATTGCCAAGAAAAGTGAAAGGGACAGTGAAGTACCTGGCTAACTTTCTAGACACACGACTTCATTTCTCTGAACCTCACTTTTTAAAATAATAACATGACTTACCTTGAGGACTTGCAGTGACGATTACAGCAAGCCCTGCATGGAAAGTTGCCAGCCTAGTGCCTGCTGAGTAGCAATTGCTGCAGACGGGAGCTGCGATCATTGCTTTTGCCAAGGTTGTGGCCTCTGCTTCAGGTGCTATGGAGAATTCTGTATCCATGCCCATGTCAGCCAAGGGCTTCAACTGTCAAAAGTTCCCATTTGTTTACTTTTATCTGGTTTGTTTCTTGAGGGAGAAGATTGAATTTGCCTTTGTGCTGCCTGCAGGTTCAAACCTGTCTTCCTGGTTCTTCTCCTGTTTAGGAAGCTCCTAATCTGTGAATGGGTAGGGAATCTTGCTTTCAGGAAAGTGTGTTCCACACTTAAAGAGCTCTCAGATCAAGAATTGCAAATGTGCTCAGTGCTCTCTGTCTCTATGCTCTCTAACTCAATTGCCACCAGTCATATGTGTCCTTGGTATGTGCTACACAGGTAAATATATACACACTTGGATTTCGAAGACTGGGTAGAAAAAATGCAAAATCCTTCATTAATTTTATATAGTGATTAGGCCAGGTATGGTGGCTCACGCCTGTAATCCAAGCACTTTGAGAGACCGAGACAGGTGGATCACTTGAGGTCAGGAGTTCGAGACCAGTCAAACCCCATCTCTACTAAAATTGTAGTACAAAAATTAGCCAGGTGTGGTGGCACACAACTGTGTTCCCAGCTACTTGGGAGGCTGAGGCACAAGAACCACTTGAACCCAGTATGCAGAGGTTACAGTGAGCTGAAATCATGCCACTGCACTCCAGCTTGGGCAACAGAGGAAGACTCTGTCTCAAAAAAGAGAAATTATATAGGTGATTATATGTTACAGTGATAACATTTTAGATATGTTAAGCTATATGAAATATATGTTTTAAAATGTGACCCTTGGAAAATGTCTGAATGCATATGTGATACAAAATATATTTATATTGGACAGTCCTGACACACATTGTTTCATTTCCGTCTCAAAGTAATCATTTGAGGCAGGTGGAATTATTACCATTTTACAGATGAGGCAACTGAAGCTAAGAGAGGTTAAGTCACTTTGACCAGGGTCCAAACTGGAGACAGGAATCCTGACTCCAGAGCCTGTGCAATTCATTTGGACCCTTCTACTGACCAGAACAAATGAGCAAGTTTGACCCTGTACTGCATGTACCCTGTGTGTCAGCTGACACTGGAAGTTGGTGGTCAGGGAGTTGTCATTGCTGGGTAGATTTTGTTGGGTTTTTCTTCTTTGGAGTCCCCAATACATTGTCATTATTTTACATTACAAGCACTTACTCGAAAGACGGTAATAACAGCAACTAGACTACAGAACTGGAATTCAGGAGCCAAAAGTCCTGGGAACAGATTTACTATGTGACACTGGGCAAGTCATCTTGGGGTGTGAAAGGCAGGGACTAAGTGACCCCCTTCTTCCCTGATGTTTATAATTTCACTGTCAAGATCAAGGTGGCCCACAGGAATGGCTTTATAGGTTCACCCGAGCTTAGGAATCTTTTTGTTTCTGAGAGTATTACAAAAAGGACCAAAAATCCTTTCTGTGCCCCTGGGAAGTCCAAATTATAAAACCACAAGAGGAAGTTGGCTCCCAATGCCCATGGTGTGCATGTAATATAAAACAGGTTACACTATATTTCGATATTAATATATGTGTGCATACATTTACACACACACATATATACTTACACACGTTTTTACATATATACATAAAAGATACACATGGGGCATATTTATAAACATGATATATATGCTATATATAGTATGTGTGTATGTATATGTGTGCATATATACTTGCATATGTGTATATAAGATGTTAGCCAATTTCTTTCTCTATAAGTCTCAAATATTTTTGAATGAAAAAGGTCTAGACATAAGTAAATACATTTTTAGAAAGGATTAAAGTACAAACAAGGAACTTTTAAGCTACTTAACTTCCCAATATGTTGTTGTTGTTTTCTCTCATGAAGGACAAACTATATTTAGTTTCTTCTTTACTGTGTGCTGGTAATTCCCCTTCAGGAAAGAAACCTCAGATGTACACTACACTAACCAGGATGCCTCAGGTTAGAGTGGAGGGAGCATAAACAGTCAGATAATATGAATTTCAGATCTGGCCTCTGCCTCTACACTTAGGTATCAAATAATATGAATGTGTTGTTCCCTGAGTCTGAACATGGAACTATAAGATGGGGATAGCAGGCCGGGCGCAGTGGCTCACGCCTGTAATCCCAGCACTTTGGGAGGCCAAGGCAGGTGGATCACGAACGAGGTCAGGAGATCGAGACCATCCTGGCTAACACGGTGAAACCCCGTCTCTACTAAAAATACAAAAAAAAAAAAAAAATTAGCCGGGTGTGGTGGCGGGCGCCTGTAGTCCCAGCTACTGGGGAGGCTGAGGCAGGAGAATGGCGTGAACCCGGGAGGCGGAGCTTGCAGTGAGCCAATATCGCGCCACTGCACTCCAGCCTGGGCGACAGAGTGAGATTCCGTCTCAAAAAAAAAAAAAAAAAAGCTGGGGATAGCAGTGAGCAACACACAGCATAGCTCTCTAAAGGGTAGTAGTTTGTCCGTCTCTCCCTTGACCAACCTGTTATACCTGCACACACACACACACACACACACGCATACAGACACACCCAAACGTGATACAATTGCATACATTCTCACATCTCAAATATGTAAGAGCCAAGCACAACTGGTACATTTGGTTGAACAACCTGGATGACTTGAGAAGGAAATGAAATTCAACCGAAACACCCTGAAACCATCAGTTGACTAAAGCAATTGACCCGTTAAATTGAGCTCACCAATCGGTAGAACCAACCTGAAACATCATCGTTCGTGGTTATCCTTTCTAAAGCATTCTTGATTTTTTCTTAAAGAGTTACATCACTGATCCCTCAGGTCCCTTCTCCAGTGCACTGTGGTTCTCTAAAGGCTTCCGTCTGTTTGATTACTTGCTCTTTAATATGTTTTTCTAAACAGATAACACAATATCTGAGAAAGATAGATCAGCTGGTTGATCATAAAAATGGATGTCCTGGAATTTGTTCTTCCTTTATTCATTCTGGACAAGTTTTAAACTGATGAAGTAAATTTTGAAGCTACTGTACAAAAGATGATGGGTCCTCTTGATGGAGAACATTTTTACTACCTTTGTAAATCCCACAGTCCCCAAGCCAGGCCTGTCTCTTACCCTTCCCTTAATGTGTTTTAACAGAGACAACTCAAGTGAGAGCATCCAATCACTTCTTTAGAGGACAACATGACAGACTGAGTATCAGCTCCTTGAAAACATAAACCATGGACTGGTCTGTCCTGTGGAACCCTGAAACATCTAGGCCAGCAGTTCCTGTGTCCTTTACTGCCTAAATGTTATAAATCTTAAATAGGTAAAGAGGAGAAGTTTTGTGAAAAAGAGGTGGTTGTGGATAAAGAACCCTGAGTTTAGAGTTTTCAATTTGGGCTCTGAATTTTGAAAGACTAATAGAATTGTGTCCTTAGACAAGGCTACCCTCTATAAAATGGTGGTGACAGGCCAGGTGCAGTGGCTCATGCCTGTAATCCCAGCACTTTGGGAGGCCGAGGCGGGTGGATCACCTGAGGTTGGGAGTTCAAGACCAGCCTGACCAACATGGAGAAACCCCATCTCTACTAACATACAAAATTGGCCAGATGTGGTGGCACATGCCTGTAATCTCAGTTACTCAGGAGACTGAGGCAGGAGAATCACTTGAACCCCGGAGGCGAAGGTTGCAGTGAACTGAGATCGCACTATTGCACTCCAGCCTGAGCAACAAGAGCAAAACTCCATCTAAAAAAAAAGAAAAAAAATGGTGGTGACATCTGCCCTGCCTTCCTACCTTACAATGTAGGATTGTAGAGACAATAGCTGAGCATAGTATGAGACCACATTATCAATAGTAAAGCTTTGGACACGTGAAGGCTTTTTTGTACGTTGTAGTAATTTCACTTGTTTATCCCTCCAGGCCTACTTCAAATGTTTCCACCACTGTGAAACCATCCCCAATTATTTCAGGCAAAATGAATGAACATGTGTCTTCGTAGTACCCTACCTAAATTACAATCATAACATATACACCCTGATGCCTATAATCAGGCTGCATCAATTAACTTTTGCCAATTTCCTGCTGCAATACAAATCACTCCAAAACTCAGTGGCTTAAAACCACAATCATGCATCTTCGCTTATGAGATGGGATGGCCGTATGTGTCTCTCATCCTCCCCCGGGACCATGGGCTAGCCAGGGCATATTCTTCTCATGGCAAAAGCAAGAGTGAAAGAGGGTGAGCCAAAACACACAAGACCTCTTGCAGCCAGGCTGGGGACTGATATGTTGTCACATCTGCTCATATGCTAGTGGCAAGGCCAATTCAAGGGTTGGACACAGGGTGAAGAATTGGGACTAATCATGAAGTCTTTCATACTAATTTACATGCTTTGTTAGATTACAGCCCCTGGCTGGAAGAGCAGGGGGCAGGAACAAAGCCTGCTTCTATATCACCTACCCCTCTGCCAGGGACTGGTGAGTAGTAGCTATTTTATTGATTTTTGCTGAGTTCCGAAGGGTCTTCCCAACCCTTTCCTTTATAGTAAGGGTTAGCACGCTCTGACTGGGGGGCCAAACCTGGCCCGGTTGTATGCGCCAAACAGCTAAACATATAAATGATTGCAAAAAATAATAATAGTAAAAAGGAAAATAATATTTAATGACACGTGAAAATTACATGAAATTCACTCAGTGCCCATAAATAGAGTGTTCTTGGAACACAACCACACCCATTCCCTTGTGTGTTGTCTATGGCTGTATTCCATCTATAATAGCACGGTTGAAGTTGGAGTTGGCCTAAAGTATGTCCCTTAAAGCCTAAAATACTTACTCTCTGGCCTTTTGCAGAAAATGTTTGCCATCTGCTCCTGTATAGGTTAAGAAACTGAGAGTCCCAGGGGGTTGAATATAGTCCTCACTGCAGAGTGGCTACAGAGTTGTTAGTTGAATTATTCCTGTCTTTGTTATATGTTAATATCTTCCCTTTTTGTTCCCTAGTAATTGAAGGCCTGAAACTCCCATGTGCCACTGACTAGGAGGCTTCCGTGCTGCTGCGCTTCATGACCCAGCGGCGCGCGGCCCAGTGAAGCCACCGTGGTGTCCAGCATGGCCGCGCTGCTCCTGGGCGCGGTGCTGCTGGTGGCCCAGCCCCAGCTAGTGCCTTCCCGCCCCGCCGAGCTGGGCCAGCAGGAGCTTCTGCGGAAAGCGGGGACCCTCCAGGATGACGTCCGCTATGGCGCGGCCCCGAACGGCTCTGCCCAGCAGCTGCCTCAGACCATCATCATCGGCGTGCGCAAGGGCGGCACGCGCGCGCTGCTGGAGATGCTCAGCCTGCACCCCGATGTGGCGGCCGCGGAGAACGAGGTCCACTTCTTCGACTGGGAGGAGCACTACGGCCACGGCCTGGGCTGGTACCTCAGCCAGATGCCCTTCTCCTGGCCACACCAGCTCACGGTGGAAAAGACCCCCGCGTACTTCACGTCGCCCAAAGTGCCTGAGCGAGTCCACAGCATGAACCCGTCCATCCGGCTGCTGCTCATCCTGCGAGACCCGTCGGAGCGCGTGCTATCTGACTACACCCAAGTGTTCTACAACCACATGCAGAAGCGCAAGCCCTACCCGTCCATCGAGGAGTTCCTGGTGCGCGACGGCCGGCTCAACGTGGACTACAAGGCCCTCAACCGCAGCCTCTACCACGTGCACATGCAGAACTGGCTGCGCTTCTTCCCGCTGCGCCACATCCACATTGTGGACGGCGACCGCCTCATCAGGGATCCTTTCCCCGAGATCCAAAAGGTCGAGAAGTTCCTGAAGCTGTCGCCGCAGATCAATGCCTCGAACTTCTACTTTAACAAAACCAAGGGCTTTTACTGCCTGCGGGACAGCGGCCGGGACCGCTGCTTACATGAGTCCAAAGGCCGGGCGCACCCCCAAGTAGATCCCAAACTACTCAATAAACTGCACGAATATTTTCATGAGCCAAATAAGAAATTCTTCGAGCTTGTTGGCAGAACATTTGACTGGCACTGATTTGCAATAAGCTAAGCTCAGAAACTTTCCTACTGTAAGTTCTGGTGTACATCTGGGGGAGGGGAAAGAATTTTAAAAAAGCATTTAAGGTATAATTTATTTGTAAAATCCATAAAGTACTTCTGTACAGTATTAGATTCACAATTGCCATATATACTAGTTATATTTTTCTACTTGTTAAATGGAGGGCATTTTGTATTGTTTTTCATGGTTGTTAACATTGTGTAATATGTCTCTATATGAAGGAACTAAACTATTTCACTGAAAAAAAAAAAAAAAGATTTTTCTGGAGACGCTATCTTTTTTTGAATATAATTAACTTGCCCCCAACTCAAAATAGCTGTCTGTGTTGCACTCATTGCAAAATCTAAATTCTTTTGTTACTTAAAAAAAACCACGTTTTTTATGGCTGTTATAGTCGTCTCTCTCCCCTCTCCTTTCTGCATTGCTCTTTTTAATTTTCAATGTCTCATTGTGATCATCAGATTTATTTTTACTTGGATTGTAAGATTTATCTCCTTGATGATTCCTTGCCATTTTTGGAGGTCACGGTTTTACCCATTCCCACGTGTAAACTTCAAGTAAACGAAGCAATATTCAGGATGGAGAAGCAGTTAGTGACTGGCTAGAAGTCCCTTGGGATCCATCTTGACCTCAAAGAATATTTGCATACGCTTCTGGTCTCAGCAGTGGTTGAAACCTACAATAAAGAGGATTAAACCCTTGGCCTTCAGAATGATCTTGGGCCTGGGTACTTTGCCCCAAGTGGCAGTTGGCCTCCAGAAAGCCAATTAGAATAGAAAAGAGAAACTGCAAAATCTATGTGTGTCTTCTTCCTGTAGGTTCTGTGAAAGGCTGACTAAAAGGGTAGTAGTCTTTTGCTTAGTTTAAAAGTGCTTACTTCCTGAAAGATACATTGGCATTATAGACATATATTCCATATGCACTGAGACATAAATATGTGTATGTTTCAAAATCAACTCTAAATTTGGAGTCCTGAATGTGAAAGAAAATGTAAACTCCCAAGGGTTGAAGTTAAAAAGAGAAAAGGGCAGAGTTGAGGGTAGCACCGAAGAGAGCCACTGTACCTGCCCCCAGAGGAGAGGCTGGAGTTCATTTTCACTTCTGCCCCCGAGCAGCCAGGTTGTTGGAGATGGTCACATAAACCCGTCTTATCCTCAGTTTTTTCATGCATTCTTCATGCAGTCAGCCTTTTACAAAATTAAACACATCGGATTTTAGTAAAAATAAAACATTTATTACAGTAAAAGAGAAAATACAAACAAGCAAAATAAACTGGTTTCCTGACATAGTTTATACCGAAGGAAAATGACAGAAATGGATATTATTAATCACCTCCCACACTTAAGAACTCATTGAAATTTCTCCAAGCCACCCCAGGATGCAGATATTATTATGGAAATTTCAAATAGGAGAAAATAGGTCCAGAGAACATGAGAAACTTGCCCAAGATCACATTGACTATAAACTCAGGCTTAGAGGCTACTCAGAGTCAAAGCACAGGTTATTTATGTATTTACTTTTTACCCAACTCTTTCTGAGCTCAGAAGGAAAAGCCCAGACTCAGAGCCAGTTCTTCCTGACCTGACTTGACATTTCTTCCCAGGTGCCAAGTATCTTCCATCCTAAGAGGTGTGTCCCAGCTACAGGAAGGGCAAGAAGCAGCCTGCATTTTTCTCAGCAGTGTTATCAGGGAAGTGAGTCACCTTGGTATGTTTCAGCAGCTCCAGCCTGACCTGACCTTAGCATGGCCTATGCCTCACCCCATATCATGCGCAGAGAGCAGAGAGGATGCCTTTCTCTTTATAATCCATTAAAGTTGTCATTAAACCATCATCTCCCCCGGAGGAAGTAGCGGAAATATTTACAGCAGGCCCCTGGTGGACTGGGTACTTCTCAATAGGCAGACAGCCTCCCTCTGCAGCACATCGTTGGACCTTGCTTGTACCGTACTCGTTGAAGAGCTGAAGAAATAAGAGGGCTCAGAAAGGTTAAGTCGTTTCCAAGCCCGTTCAGGAATATGGTGACTGAAAGGAAACTGCAATGAGAGTCTCTGACTCTGAAGAAGATGCTCTTTGCAAATGGCCTGTATATTCCTGTGCCCTGACAGGGATGGTCTGGTTGAAGCGTGAACTGTTGTTGCAAGAGGCAGCGGGGAGGAGTGGAGGAAGACAGGACCGGCACATGGAACATAATCTAGCTGCTGGGACTGGCATAGTTGATGGAGGGCATGGTCCAGTGTAAAATGATTAGTGAATGTAAATCCAATGTTTTCATTTGGGGGTGCAGAGCTGTGGCTAAAGGAATGTTCAAATGAGTCTACCATGAGCAAGGGGTCAGAGGTCCTAGTGGCACTGTATGTTCATTCATTTTTGGTACAACCCCAGCCAGTCATTGAGAAAGTACACAGGGTAAGAAACCTTCACTCCAGATTTACCCAAGGTATTTATTAATAGATATCACCGAGCACTGTCAAATTCAAAGGAGGCCCTGTAGTAGACCCTGGCCTGTCCTGATAGGGCCAAAATGCAGTGACTCGGAAGCCTAATAGGCACCCAGTCCCTCCCAAACATGCCTCCTACCAACTCCATTAACAGAGACAGATGTCAGTGGAAGGGGTGGGGCTCCTGTCCAGACCACTCCAGCCCAGGGACAGCCTGGGGGATCTAGGTGGGTCCTTCCAGAGAGGCAGCTGAGAGCAACTGAACCAAGCCTCAGCTATTAGATTTGCAATATTTACACACTTGACACTCCAGAGTCAGAACAGCCCCTTCCATTTCCCTTCCTCCTGGAATCAGATAGGGTTGAAATCCTTTTAACACTATTTGGTTATCAGCTCACAGCCTGAAGGTTTGCGAGTTTAAGAAAAGTGACATGCCTCTGAGCACAGGGTGCTTTACTCCTTCTGTGCTGGGAGGCTTACCCAACTGAAAGGAGATGCAGGGTAGGGGAGGCCAATGCCTAGTGTGCCTGCTGCTTACAGGGGTGGAGTCACAGGTCACCATTATCCATTAAAATTTTACTTTTTTGAGCCCCTACCATATGCTCAACATGGTATTAAGTCCTCAAGAATATAAAAAGAAAATACAACAGGAACTAGTAGACATTAACTGTTTGTTCTGGACTTTAACAAAAATCCAGAGGGTCTTGGAGTACAAGGGGAAAGACATTTAGCTGTGTATAGACTGGGTGGGGCGATATGTTCCATGGTTTGACATTCAGTTCAGCAACATTGCTGAGAGAAATCAACTAGCCCCCTTATAGAGAAGAGGAAACTGAGGTTTTAAAAGTGGTCCTGGCTGGGCACGGTGGCTCACGTCTGTAATCCCAGCACTTTGGGAGGCCGAGGTGGGTGAATCATGGGGTCAAGAGTTCAAGACCAGCCTGACCAATGTGGTGAAACCCCATCTCTACTAAAAATACAAAAATTAGCCAAGCATGAAGGTGCGTGCCCGTAATCCCAGCTACTTAGGAGGCTGAGGCAGGAGAATCACTTGAACCTGGAAGGAAGAGGTTGCAGTGAGACGAGATGATGCCACTGCACTCCAGCCTGGGTGACAGAGCAAGACTCCATCTCAAAAAAATAAAATAATAATAAAAAATAAAAAGTGATCCTGACCTCATGTCACTTTTTTCAGAAGAAAGGATTCTTGCTCCCTCCAGGGAAATAGTCCAGAAATGGGAAATGTTGACATCACGTATCACAAAAGAAGTTGAAAAAGATCAGAGACCCCCTCCAGAATGTCATTTGTCAGAAATATTAAGAAATAGAGAATCTTCCCAGAGGTCGCATGGCAGGGCAGGTCACTTAACTTGTGGGCCACAGAAACCCTGACCCTCCTATGGGAAGGTTTCATGGAGGAATCGCCATAAAGCTGGGGCACGAATGGCAGTGGTGTCACCAGAGCAGGGCATTCTGAACAAGGGAAACTTGAGACATGAAGACAGTGGTCATTGGGAGAGACCGGGGGTAGAAGGTAGAGGTAGGCAAGAGATTTGTCTAAGTGGCATGTCAAATGTGTTAAACTCAATGAGAAGCTACTGCTTTCCAAGGCTGGAGTGCTGAAAGCTTACTTAGCAGGCACCCTTGTGAATTTGGCTCCTGTGCAGGTGTATCTGTTGCATAAAAATAACTATCATTTGTTGCACACCTGCCATGTGCTTGGTATTTTAAATATATTGCTTCTAACCTATATAACAACTCTAAGAAGTAGAACATGGGCTACTAATTTTACAGAAAAATAAACTCAGAAATTAAAGGGCTTGCCCATGTTGATAGAGCCATTGTTTCTTACAAATGAAATTTTGTCTTCGGTGTCTCTGTTCCTTTTCAGTCCATCTGTTTGTGGGTAAGTGGGGGATGACATAAAGCATATGTATCTGTCTATTAGGCAGAGCTATAAGGGAAATTATGGGCATCTAGGATTTGGAGTTGGACAGTTAGGGTGACGCCAAGATCACCTTCAAGCAAAGCAGTGGCTGGGATTTGATGCAACAAGGATGTGACAAAACATGCTTCTAACTGACAGCAGCTCATTTTGGAAGACTGAGCCTGAGTTAAAGGCCAGAGCAACGTAACAGAGTTCTCCAAACAGCACACAATGAGAGAAGGCCAAAGCTAAAGAGGACATCACCAGATTTAGCTGCTTCACTAAAGTGTTTTGATGTAGAAAATGAACTTGGTGCTTTAGTTCTCCCTGATGTCAAGACCTTTATTCCATTTTGCCCAAATTTCCCAGTTAGATAACAGTAAAGAGAGAGAGCCGGAAGACCTGGGTGTGCATCCTAGCTGTATCAATCACTGGCCATGGGATCTTAGATTCAGATTCTGAGAACCTCCATTTCCTTCTCCATAAAAATGGGCAGATATGTACTATACTCTGTTTTGGGGAAAACTCAAATTCAATGAGATAAAGTAGGTAAAAACTATAAACTCAGTACATATGTTGTTTAGTGGTTAAAAACATTTGGGACTTTAGGAGACAGACCAAAACTGCTTTTGAACCAGTCGGCAGAAATGCACTGCCTTTTTTCCTCCTCTGCTTCCCAGCTATGTGACTGTAGCTATTGCTGTTAATGCTTCATCCAGACCTCATTTACCATGGAACTGCTCTCAACTGCGGCTGCCACAAAGATTGTCTTCTGGTGACTCGCCCTGACTATTTTCTGAAGGATTTCTCTTAGTTGGCAGGAGTTTCCTTACCTGAAGATGCCCGGGAAGTGTTGCCCACCCTACTCTCCTGCTTTCCTAGGGTTAGGGCATGACTAATGATTGACTGATCGATGTGGGATGGGGCAAGGGGGGTAGTAGGGTAACTGTTCACCCTCATTGCCTCTGGGCAGGACAACCTCTGTTGCGACTCATGCTCAGAGCTCCTTGTGAGATCAGGCTGAGGCTAGACTTCTTCTGAAACCCTACTTTTGCTTATTTCTTCTCAAACTTCATCCTTTTCCCACATTACCTTACCCATTTCTTCTGCTACCCTATTCTCAGAAAATGTGTTTCCCAAGAATACAGGAATCCCCCCTCAGGCTTTGCTTCTAGAGCATCAACTCTAAGGTTTTAACCTTGCATGCATGTTTTCTTCTCTCTGTATTTTAAATGCATAATGTGATCAACCCACAGAGTTATCAGAATTCTTCCAATTAAATGAGATACAGCTGAGAATGAGTCTATTTTATTGGCTAGCAAATAGCAAAGTGTTAAATACAATAATAGATGAAATTGTTACCAAGTAGTAGGCTCTTTAATTAGCTTATCAGACTACCAAAATAGTATAATGCATCAATATCAAACTTAAATTCCAACTTCATAAAACAATTCTGGACCCAACAAAGATGAAGGTATTACTCCATCTTATGTAGCAATATGTTGTATTTCTATTGTTTGATAGATAGTCCACTTAGAACTAACACATGGATGTCTCTTCCTTTTGATTGCAACCCTCTGGCACTTAACACTGTGCCTGGCACATGGTAAGTAAGGAGTATTAATGCTTGTTTGTGGTTGAAGGGTAACTCTAGGTCAGCTGTCAGTTTTATGCGAAAGCCCCTTCTACCACATCCCAGTCTCATGATCTGGCCCACCTCCTGGAAGTACCCTTTCTGGCCCAGACACTGGTAGGTACTTTATAATATGCTGTTTTATGTAATCTTCACAAACCTCAGGGGAAATAATCAATTCAAGCTTCCTGTGTTTGCTTACCATTAGATCCCCAATAAATAGTAACAATACTTGACATAGGAGCTGTAAATATTTATTAATCAAAAAATCACCCTAATACCCAAGCTCTTTTCACTATGCCTTACTATATGACCTCTTCTTGAATACTGAAACAGTGGATAGTTCTCCAAGGTAACCCATGATATCTCCAAACTGGCTATTGAAATTCATACTTACTGTACCTCGACCTACATTCTCTCCTGAACCTGAGTTCTACCACACAGTGCCATAATGAACAGGTCTAATACCACTTTCTCACGTTGGCCTACTGAAAAGAGCTCTGACCTTGGATTCTGAAGACCTGAATTTAGAAGTTTATCTCCCAGCCTTTTTCACAGCTATGTGACCTTGGGCAATTTCCTTAACTGCCTTGAACTTCCAGTACCTTTCTGTAAAATAAGGATAATGATGCCTTCCTCACAGAGATTCTATGAACATTTTATGGAAAATGGACAATGGACATATAAGAGATCACAATTTCATAAACTCTGCAAATATGTAAAAGTAAGTCTTTCTAATTCCTATTTAGCTCTCATGACTGGTATCATCTTTGACAGAAAGTAAAGGAATAATACTCACGTTTATTAAAACCTAGGTATTATCTCATTTAACCTTCATATCGACCTATAAGATAAATGCCACTATTTCACTTATTTTATATATGGATGGGGAACCAATGCACGGAGACATTAAGTAATTCGCCCAAGGTTACATGGCTAGTAAATGGTAGAGCCAGATTTGTCTCCTGCGTATTCTCTTCATAACTAAAATGCTTTACCTCTAGGCTATAATGCCTGTAAATGCAAAAGAGAATCTCTTCTCCAACATGTCTGTTCATAGAAAGAGCTAGAAAACAAAGAAAGCAAAGATAGAGATCAGAAACTTAATATAAATATCAGAAAAAAAGGCTGTGGCAGGCAGAATTCTACAATGGCTCCCTTGGTTTCCACCTACCTGTATACAAACCCTGCATAGAACCCTCGCCTTGAATGTGAGCAGAAATTATAAATAAGATGAGGCATTTACTCTCTTGGTTAGAGTACTTTACATGGCAAAGGTGATGGGTTATAAAGACATTGTGTTATGTAAGACTCCAACTTATCACACTGGGAAGATTCTTCTACTGGTTTTGAAGGCATCACCTGCCATGTTGCGAGACTAGCAAGGGACTGCAGTGGCCAGTAGTAGCTGAGAGTGTCCCCAGCCAATATCCAACAAGAAAGCAAAGATCTCAATACTCCAGTTTCAAAGACTAAATTTTTCCAACAACAAGTGAGCTTGGAAGATGGCCTCAAGCTCCGTATAAGAAAGTCATCTGACTGAAATCTTGATTGCTGCTTGGAAAGGCTACAGCAGAGGTAGGATGTGCTCGAACTCCTGTCACAGGGAAATTGAGATAATAGGTGTATATTGGTTTAAGCTGCTAAGTTTGTAGTAATTTGTTACGTAATAGGTAATTAATTCAAAGTGTAAGTCTATTATCTGGTCTATTCATCTTACCTCATGCTCACTTTTCTACATGCTCCCTTGAAAACAAACAAAATGTATGGATTTTTGTTGCCCAAGGCTTGCATTCCCATTGTATATTAACCAGAGCCTAATAGCAAGGTTATTCAGAGATGACAACTGTCAAATTTTTATTTATATTCTTTAAGATAAAACACACACACACACACGACTGCGGCTTCATCAGTTGATAGAGTTGAAAGGGAACTTACAGGTCATTTTAGCCAAACTTCTCTTTTTATAGAAGGATTTGAGGTCTGGAGGACTAAAGTAATGTAGGTAGCAGCAGAATCCAAGGGAGATCTCAGAACTACTTTGTAATATCTATCACACTGTGTATCTGTTGTCTAATCCCTTGCTCTCCAAGTGAAGGTCTGTTGCTTACTGTGCAAACCAATGCGCCACACAGTTCTCTGCATAAAGCAGATACTCAGCTGAGAGTTGATTGAGATTATGCTCCTCATTTAGTAGCGTTTTTGGTGCAGCAGGAAAAACAATAATGGCTAAACAGACCGGGTGTTCCAGTTACCTAAGGCTATGTAACAAACCACTCCAAAACTTAGTGTATAAAGAAACAATCTATTACCTCTTATGGTTCTATGGGTAAATTGGAAACATCTGGGAAAGTCTTGCTTGGGGGTTTACCTGGTTGTAGTCAGGTGGTGGCTAGGACTGTAGTCATCTGAAGACTAATCTCATCTGGATGGCCAAGATGGCTTCTTTAATCACATGTTGGGATGACTGCAACACCTCCATGTGGCCAACTTGGGATTCCTCACAGCATGGCCAACTTAGAGTTATTGGTGGAACTTTTTATATGGTAGCTGGCTTTCCCTAGAATGTTCCAAGAAACCAAGGCAAAAGCTGCAAATGTTACATAGTGAAACTATTGCCACATTTAATGTTTCAACAAGGCCAGCCCAAATTCAGTGTGGGAAAAGACCATATAAGAGGCAGAATAATAGGAGGAGTGTTCACAGGGAGGCCCTCTGTGGAGACTAGCTTCCATACCTGGTTGTTCCTCGACAATAAAATGGACAGAACACTTGCTTAATGGTTATGTGGTCATACTTAAAAAGGGAGATTAATATAAGTGTAAGCTTTCAGGATATTAGTGTCCATTACACAAATGTAAGTTATCATTATTATAAGTCCTTGGGCTTGCTATGTAATTTCAACTATTTTGACCTAAGGAATGTGGCCAGTTCACTCCTCTTTTGATACTGTGTGATGGTGATTAAGTGATTTTGCATAGATCAATTTATTCTACAAGTAGAATCAGGCATGCACAGTATGTTGCTTCCCCTGAATTTTTTTATGGCTCCACCAAACCACGTGAAGAAAAGATACACTTAGAACAAATTACAGGCTGGAGTCAGCTTGGAAAACTTTGTGTTATATGAAAGCACAAACCCTGACAGACCTGCAAAACCTCTTAGACAATTTGTCAGACATAAAAGACTATTGCTGAGACATTTAACACTGGATATTAAAAGCTGTGCACAGCATTCAAAAGACAATATATGGCAGACTCTATTTCCACTTTCTTTAATTTGGAAGTTCTATCTTTAGTAGCAATTTACATTTTCCACACAATTAAAGACTGTACCTAGTTCTGATTTGCACTTCAAGTATCCAATTTGACTGTGATTTACATTTTCTTCTCTGTTTATCTGTTTATTTTCCTCTCAGTCAGAAAACGAGGTTTTAAATTTTGGCATCATCACTTAAAATCTGGGTAATGATGGGCAAATTTGATTAACCATTTCAGAGGGTCAGTTGGCTGATATGTTAAATAGGAATATGATTTTATTTCAGGAATTGTGGCTCTTGAAGCCTATGAGCATAGCCAGGCATGCAGTAGATATTGAACATGTACATATTCACTGATCTTTTAATACACTTTTTGTTGGTTCATTCAAAGGGTCTGTAAATAGGAATTCACTTGCGACAATAGAACAGCCCTTCAGATATCATTGTACCACCATGAATGTCAAGGCCAATACATCTAAAAATCAATGAAATTTTATTGTGCCTCTAATGGTAACCATTTACATAAGTTCAAGCCATGGGCAAATGTGATATAGTGGTATAGTAAGAATTATGCACAAATGCTCCTTGACTTACAATGGAGTTATATCCCAATAAATCTGATTTATTGAAATATCTTGATAAGTTGAAAATATTGTAAATCAAAAATACATTTAATATCCTAATCTATTGAACATCATAGATAAGCCTAGCCTACCTTAAACATGCATAGAACACTTACATTAGCTTAAAGTTGGGCAAAATAATCTACCACAAAGCGTATTTTAGAATGAAATGTTGAATATCTCATGTCATTTATTGAATATTGTACTGAAAGTGAAAAACAGGTTGGTTGTACGAGTACCCACCACTAGCACATACAGCTGAAAGCACACTGGGCCTGAAATATGTTTGAAGCATTGAACTAAAATTAATTTTTGAATGATGGGGATGCTACAGCACCAGGGTCATCAATTTCTCTCTCTTCCAGTGAGCCTTAAGAAGAGCTGATAGAAGGCACTGGAACATGGACGCTTGTTTATGGGTCAGCAGCAATAGGATTTTTCAGGACTATACTAAATGTCAGTTTACCCCGGTGAGCATGTGGCTGAATGGGAACTACTTCTCGCTGCCACTGCTCAGCCTTGCTAGAGAGTATCTTACTGAATATCACTAGACCAGGAAGATACCAAAATTCAAAATTGGAAATATGGTTTCTACTGAATTTGTATGGCTTCTGCTACTATCACAAAGTCCAAAAATAGTAAGCCAAATCACTGTAAGCTGAGAACCATCTCTGTGTTGGTCTTCAACTTGTTCTTGACATACAGCTTCTAAAACCCTTGGAATTTCCCAAGGGATAAAAAGCAATAAAGCACAGAAAGGAGCCTTTTGTTATTCAGAACAGGCCCCTTTCAACCACACCTGAGTTAACATTGATGAGAAGACTTTTGTAAAACTCCTGGATAACCACAGGATGGGAGGTGGTTGCCAGGGGAACCAACCACGTGATTAAAAGTTCTGAACTTTCAGCCCTAGCTCCCACACTCCCCCACTTCCGATCTCCATGAAGGAAGCGGGTGAAGAGGGACTGAAGATTGAGTTGATCACCAATGGTCAGTGATTTAATCAGCCATACCTACTTAATGATGTGACCATAAAAACCCAAAAGGACAGAGTTCAGAGTTTCCAAGTCGATGAACATTTGGGGGTGCTGGGAGGATAGCAAGGGCAGAGAGGCCATGGACACTCTGCACTCCTTCATTCTGCATCTTCCCATGGCAGAAGGTGGAAGGGCAAGGGACGGTGAGAGCAAGAGAGCAAAATATGCTGAACTCACTTTTAAAAGAAACCCACTCTTGTAACAGCTATTTCTCTCCCTTGATAATGACATTAATGCATTCCTTCAGGCTGAGCTCTCATGACATAATCACCTCTTACGAGGCCCTGCCTCCCAACAGTGTTGCATTGGAGATTAAGTTTTCAACACATAAATTTTGGGGACATATTCAAACCATAGCATTCCATTCTTGGTCCCCCAAATGTATGTTCTTACAGTGCAAAATACATTCATTCTATCCCAATAGTCTCAGAAGTCTTAACTTGTTCCAGTCATCAACTGAAAAGTTCAAAGTCCAGAGTCTCATCTAAATCAAATATAAGTGACACTAAAGGCGCAATTCATTGGAGGCAAATAATTTTTCAGTTGTGAGCCTGTGAAATTAACAAGGTACACGGTTCCAAAATACAATGGTGAAACAGGCACAGAACAGACACTCCCACTTCAAAAGGGAGAAATAGACAAGAAGAAAGGAGTAACTGGGCCCAACTAAGTCCAAAACCCAACAGGGAAAACAACATTCAGTCTTCAATCTGGAGAATCATTTATTTTGACTCCATGTCCTGAATCCGGAGAACAAAGTGGGTTAGGAACTGGGTCCGCAAAGTCTCAGGCAGCCCCATGCCTAGGACTTTGCCGAGCACAATCCATCCAGAAGCTATCATGGGTTAAAATTTTGCACCTGCAACTGCAGGGCTCCTGGAGCTGCATTCCAGTGGCTTTACAGTTCTGGGGTCTCAGGGGCTGTTCCACTCTCATAGCACCATTAGGCTTTGCACTAGTGTGTGCTGTCTGTGGTGTCTACTCCTGTGACAGCTCTATGTCCCCAGACTGTCCAAGACATCCTTTGAAATTTAGATGGAGGCCATCTTGGCCACACAGCTCTTGCATTTTGTTTGTCTGCAGAATTAGAATCGCATGAGTTCTCCCGAAGTGTATGGCTTGTAACTTTGGGAACGGTGGGCAAAGCCACACCTGGACTCACCTGAGCCACAGCTGGGGTGGCGGAGGGATGCTGCACCAGAATTCAGGGATCCCTGAATTTTAGATGTCACAGGGCAGCAGATTCTGAGGTTCCATGGGCACTTCTTTGAAAACCTTGCCTTGAAGTTTCTAGCTCACCTGGGATATCTCTGAAATGCTTCCAAGAGCATTCTCTCATTGTCTGGTTAAATGGAAGCTGGCTTCCTTCTATCCATATTAATCACTTTAGCAAATGGTCACTTGGCCACACTCTTAGTGTTCTCTCCCAAGCATGTTTTTTGTTTTTTGTTTGTTTGTTTGTTTGTTTCTTTTTTCTATTCCTGACATGTCAGGCTAAGCTTTTCCAAGTCTTTTCATTCTGCTTCCCTTTTAATTATAAATTTCCTCTTTGCATCACTTCTGACTTCTATCACTTCACTGTAAGCGGTTACAAGTAGCCAGGCAAGTCTTTCAATATCTTGCTTAGTAATTTCTTCTACCAAATATCCTATGAGGTTGGTGCAGATGTAATTGCGGTTTTGCCGTTACATCCAATGGCAAAAACCAGCCTAAGAGTTTATCACTCTTACTTAAATTGCACCTTCCATAAAGCCCTTGAAAATGGACACAATTCAACCAAATCCTTTGTCAATTTAGGACAAAGATAGGCTTTATTTCGGTTTCCAATAAATTATTCCTTGTTTCTATCTCAGTCCTCATCAGAGTGGCTTTTACTGTTCATATTTCTACCAACATTCTGATCATGACCACATAAATAAACTTTAAGAAGATTCAGACTTTTCTTACAGCTATTCTCTTCTTCTGAGTCCTCCCCACAACAGCCCTTAATGCTCTGTTTATGGCAATCTAGGCTTTTCCTAGCCTGCTTTCCTAAATAATTCTAACCTGTGCACATTCCCCAGTTCCAAAGCTGCTTTCACATTTTCAGGTATTTGTTATAGCAACATCATCACTTGTTCAGTACCAATTTTCTGTCTGAGTCCATTTTATTTTGCTACAGCAGAATACCACATATTAAGTAATTTATAATAAACAGAAATTTATTTGGCTTATGGTTCTGAGGACTGGGGAGTCCAAGAGCACTTGAGAGCCTTAGTGCCATGTCATCCAATGGAACAAGGCATATAGATGAGGGTGGGAGTGAGAGAACATGAGGGGGGCAAACTCACTTTTCTAATAAATTTAGTCTTTGGTAACTAATCCACTCCCTTGATAATGACATTCATCCATTCATTAGGGCAAAGCCTTCATGACCTAATTACCTCTTGTTAGGCTCCAACCCCAATCATTGGAGATTGAGTTTCCAACATATGAATTTTTTGAGATACGTTCAAACTATAACACATATCTCCCATTTGTCAGCTTCTGAGTTGTATCTTTTATAATAAACTTGTAATCTTATGTAAAGCACTTTTCTGAGTTCTATACGCTATTGTAGAAAATTATTAAACCTGAGAAAGGGGGTTACTGGAACCTCTGAATTTGTACTTGCCAAGTAAGAAGCAATGATGACACCCTAGATCTTGATACTGACTTTTGAAGTGGGGGCAGTCTTGTGGGACTGAACCTTAGCCTATGGGGTCTGATACGATCCTGAGATCGTACGAGTTAAATGATTGAGTTAAATCATAGGACACCCAGCTGTTGTCTGCCAAGAATTTAAAAATTGTTTGGTGTGAGGGAGAAAAAAAGCACACATTTGATGACCAGAAGTGAAATAGTGGTGTGGAAGTTGAGTAAGTATAAAGAAAAACAATTTGTTTTATCCTGTGTAACAAACAAACACCATTTTTTGAGATAATTATCAGGATTATAAAGATCATTTTGTTTTTCTGAAATATTCCAATGATGAAGCAGAAAAGGCTGATAATTTTCCTGTTTTTCCTTCTTACACACAGACAGATGCCGATTAAAGATAATTTTCTTAAAAAACTTGTTCTACTAACTAGTCGAGAAATTTACTTCTTCTTCTAAAGATGATTGTTAACTGTTTTTTAAGGATGTAAAATGACTATTTTCAATTATCTATCTTTTTTTTTTCATTTTTACCAAGGTGATTCCTTTAAAATTAAGTTTTTTCCCTCTCCAAAGGAAATAGCCCTACTTATTATTATTATTTTTTCTAGAGAGGGGGAGGATGGCAAGTTTGAAAAGGACACAAAGAATTCTAAAGGTCAAGGGATATCTCAACCTTGCCCATCTATTTATTAAAATCCAATCTTACCCTTATTCACAATTGTCAAAATGTAGAAACAACTTATGTCCATCAACTGATGCATGAATAAACTAAATGCGACATATTTATACAGTAGAATATTATTTAGGCAAGAAAATGTATGAAGTTCTGATAATGCCCTGCAGCAACGATGAGCCTTGAAAATGTTATGTTAAGTGAAATAAAACAGATAAAAGAATAAATCTCATATGATTCCACTTATATGAAATATCTATAATGGGAAAATCCATAGACATGGAAAGTAGATTAGCAGACACCGGGGCTGGTGGGTGGGCAATAAAGTGTTACTGCTTAACACGTCTAAAGTTTCTGTTTGGGTGTTGAAAACTTTTAAGAAATAATGGTGACAAATGCGCAACATTTTGAAAGCAATTAATGGCTCTGAATCATATATATAATCATACACATGAGATTAAAATGGCAAATGTATGTTATATAAATTTTACCATTATGTGAGTGTGTGTGTGTGTTTCTGTGTGTGTGTCCCAAAATAGGGGAAAACATTCATCTTGGGTTCTATGTGGACTTTGAATTTAATTGCAAGCAAGTCAACTATGTTCTCGACTCATTTGTAGGATATGCATAAAATCTTCTATAAAAATGCTAAATCTATGCATCACTGTTGCATGACAATTTCAGTTTCCAATTGCTGCATTATTTATCAGTTTATAGATGGGAAATAAACATGGTACTTAATGTGAAAAGGCCTAATTACACCCACATTTCATGTGCCTAACTTGTGACTTAGCTTCAAACCAAATAAATCATTTACACTTATAAGTTAAACTACTGTACAAGCAGTTTTCAATTTCTCCCGTCCTGAGAACTATATTATTGCCTCTCTAAATCACATTGTTCCCAATCTACCTGTGAAATGTTCAGCAACACAACCTCAGCGTGAATGCATCATCAGTCAGCAATTTCCAGGGTGGAAATTAACCCCTTGCCCTCTCAGTTCTGTTAAACAAAAATTCCTGATCACGGGTTGGGCATAGCTGCCCAAACTGGAATAAGTACTAAATAGATGAGTTCCTTAATAGTCGAAAGCAGATAGTATACTTGAGCTGTAATAAAATTAACCAAAAGAATACATTAACAAGGGTTGGGTGTACCTTGAAATTCTTTTTGTTTTGTTTATCTCCATCTGACACAGGCTAATTGAGCAGGTATCACTTTGTCTTGTATGTCAACTTCCTGCTAGATAGTAAGTGAAAAATGTTATATAATTGGAAATAAGACTGACTATATATTTAACGTTACATAGAGTTAAGTGTATATATATGCAGTCTTACATGGAGAAAACTTGACAACTTAGAATCTGATTTGATTCCTTAAATAATAGTTTAGTTGTTTAAAGTAAGTCCTGGGCAACTCTGGGCATTCTCCTACTAGAGGCCAGTAAATAGGAAGTTCAAGGGATTTGGAGGCTGATCAAGAAATAGGATACGATCCTGAAAGGCTGTAACACCCAACAAGCCTTATGGGGCAGTACTTGGACAGGGTTGCATAACAGGAAAGTCCTTACAGCACGAGACCATCTAGTGGTTTGTGTGCCCAGTTGATGTTGCTGAACAGTAAGGCTGGGTCAGAAAGCTCCCAAGGGTAGCAGTTCATTCTTCTGAATTTGTAATTACAAGGCCCTATCTTATCAATGGGTAACGACTGTCTGGTGAGGTTTCCCGGAGTATGCAAAACAAACAGGCTACAGATGACTTGTTTGGGTTATATTTTAAATAACTGGATATGCAAAACATTTGACTTTGGAGCGAGTGGAGTTTTGAGCTCAGGGATCTCAGCTTTCTGCGAAGAAATAAACAACCCAGTAGCCAATACGTAGAGGCCATCTTTGGCTCACTTATATAACCACAAGAAACTAGAGTGTCTACCTTATATAGGAATGGATTGTTCATCTTTGAGTGGACTTCTGTCAACTCAGAAGATCCATCATATGGCTTGTATTAGTTTTCTATCACCACGGAAACACATTACCACAACTTAGTGGCTTACACAAGACAAATGTATTATCTTACAGTTCTGAAATTTGGATGTGCAAACTCAGTCTTGGTGAGCTAAAATCAAAGTGTTGTCAGGAATCCGTTCCTTCTGGAGGCGATGGGGAGACTGTTTCACACAGTCTTTTCTAGGTTTTAGAGTCCATTCTCATTTCTTGGCTAGCAGTCTCACATCAAGTCACCTTCCTTCAGACTCTGAACTACCTCTGCTTCCCTCAAGATTCTTGGGACCACATTGGGTTCACCCAGATAAGTTATCTCCCCATTTCAAGATTCTTACCTTTGTCATACCTGCAAAGTCCCTCTGCTATGTAAGGTAACATATTCACAGGTTCCAGGGATTAGGATGTGGACATCTGTGGTGACATTATTCAGCCCCCGCAAGGGGTGCTGGGAATGACACAGACTCCAGGTCTGTGAGGAGCCTCAGGTTCAGGACACAGATAAAAGGAAGATCAGTGGACTCCATTCAAGGCAGCCTCTCAACTGCACTGAGTGACATCTGGAAGGGGGTATAGCTATTTTCAAACATACAGGTAGTGAGGATGAAATTTATGGTTTTAACAACTCAAGTTCTCCTAGCCCATGGAAGCATTCTGACTCCCAGCTCTGGAACAGTTTAAGAGATGGAGCCAATCAAGTCAGGCTTGTCTTCCTCAGGTTTCTTCCTCTTTGGACCATACTGTTCTGTGTTCCCTTTTCAAAGTTTGGGCCTCTCTGTACCCTAAAATCCCAGTGACTGGCAGGTGGCTCAGATGCGGTTCTTGTCCTGGTGGAGCTTATGGCCCGGTGGGAAAGACATAAATATAAATGAAGACTCCATTTCCTTCCAGGACCCTGAGCATCTTGCCAAACTATTGGTTCTGCAGCCCATGCATTGACGCATAATTGCATGTCTAGCCATTTCTTCTTCCAAGTAAAGTGCACAACCAGGTGCACTGCTCAATGTTCTGTTCATTGGGAGGTTTTCCCTTTACTACTGTCCTTCATGGATGTTCTGGAAAGAAGCTGTGGTGCTGCAGCTGTCCACATTTGGTGGTATCTGCATATTATGCAAAACCATCTGAAGCCAGATTCAACTGTTCTCTTCCTCTGTCAACTGATCATAGGGTACTATCCATGAAGCCACAGGTGCAGGTTAGAAGAGAGAAGGCAGGGTAGACAGAGTAGGGACCATGGGCATTTGGGTCACTTCTTCATGTAATTTACTTATGCCTTTAGGACCTTCTTGGGCCTGAACCAGTATACAGAATTTCCTTTGGTGATGAAGTATTGTACTGCATGCCTAACCTTATGGCTTGGTAGGTCAGGTAACACCCAGTTCATGATAGGTAGCTCAGATACTTAGTGGCCCATAGTCAAGCATTCAGTTTCTACTAAGGCCTAATAGCTGGCAGAGAGGTGTCTCTCAAAAGGAGAGGAGTTTTCTGTGGATGATGGCAGAGCTTGCTCCAAAATCCTAAAGCCTATACTATTTGCCTATGGGGGCAACAAACATTTCCACCTGCTACTAACACTTCGAGCATAGGTTATTGTGAAACACACAATATGATTGAACCATTATTCTATAATTTGGATCTGAGGGGTCCAAGGCTTGAGAATGTCACCTAACCTGATGGAAGTAAGCCAGTGCCACATGAGGGCTGAACACACAAACTTAGAGTCAGGGTTGTGGGTTCAAATCTCAACTTCTCTTCTGTCTATCTAGAGTGGAAATGTCACTAGACAGATAGAAGAGAATTTGACCCTGGACAAGTTCTTTGACTCCCAGTGCTTCATTCCATTAGTGTTAGGATGGCGATGATAATGGCAATCTCTCACTGGATTATGGAGAGTTTAATAATTGAATGTATGGAAAACTCTTAAGAACTCTTCTCGTATGATTAGGTGATGAATAAATATTCATTATGATTGCTGCCTCATTTTAACTTAGCTCTCTACTCAAATACCTCCTCCCTATAAAGGTTTCCCTCACCACCTTATAACTTCTGATAACTTTTGATTTTCACTGTACTTGATTTTTCCTCATAGAACTGATCATTACTAGATATAGTAATAACGTATAGTTATAGAATAAATAATATTTTAAATGTTGCCTCTTATGTTTAATTTTTTTTTTACCAAATGTAATTCATTTAAATCATTCTACAGATATTAACTGACCATCTACTATGTGCCAGGAACCATTCATGGAACTAGAAATTTAACAGTAACTAAAAGGTAAAATTTTGTTCACTTTCTTTTCTGGTGTTGACTTACTGACCTTCACTACCAGGAGCCTGTCTCCATGAGGGTAGGCACGTTGCGTCTTCGGGTCATTCCTGAAAACTCAGAGCCTAGAACAGTTGACTATCCCATGAAGTCAACACTTAGTGAATAAACAAATGAATGAATGAAAAATATTTTTATCTGGCACATGGAAATTGCCACCAGGGAAGAAAAGAGGAGCAAACCTTGAAGCTCTTTAACACAGAGAGAGCTGGGTAATGGAATGCATCTGAGATTTCCTCCTTATGATTCTGCAGGGTGTGCACTTTATGTCTATTCTTAGTGTGGAAAGTGAGAATCAGAGACAGCAAACAACTTCTTCAAGGACACACAGTTAGATGCAAACAGAGTCGGAATTCTAATCCAGGTCTATTTGACCAGCAACTCTGCACTTTACTTACTATATCTGTGCAGAAGAGCACTGAGTTACAGACCAGTAATGAGAAGAAATAGTGAAGGGTTGGTAAACACCTCAGTTACATAAGGAGCTTCTCTAGGCTGTGTGCATCACCCCACACTCCATCTAAAATAGATATTGGAGATTTTAAACATCTAGGGTTTAGATACCTGAAAAAAATAAATCATTTTAGTGGTTTATGAAAAAAGGAAGGAAGAAGAACAGAAGCAGCAGCAGGAGGAGGTGGAGGAGGAGGAGAAACAGCAGGAAAGGGAAGAGGAGGGAGGAAGGGAGTGGAAAAGAAGAAGAGAAAAAAATGAGTAACCAGGCGGACATTTAATTGGCCTTTTGCTCACATCAGTATTTCATCCTTGGCCACCAATTGCACACTTGAAGTTGTTTACCTTCCTGGAGGGATTTCTCAATCGTTCATTGTGAAGGATTCCTAGCCTCTCCTCAGTGGACAGCCAAGAGCCTCCTCTCAGCTGGGAGCCTTCCTCCCCTTCACTGCAGTCTCCCTGAACTGCTTCCAGAGCCCAGCTTCTCTGGCCAGTGGCCAAGGACTCAAACAGGCACTGCTCTTTCAGCACAGAAACACAGAAACCAAGTGCCTTGGTACAAACAGAAAGCTGCATTCTTTGGCTGGGATCTGGGTGAGATAATTACCCCGCAAGGTCTTCCTCTCATCTAAGCTGTTGTTTAGCTAAACAGCACAACAGGGTTTGTGGAAAGTGCTGCATAAAGGTTCAGTTCATTCATTTGTTGAGCCTGTGATTAGTGACGGTGAGTCTCACCTCCCTGAGCTACAGATTTCCTCCTCTGAAAAGGGTCATAGAACTAGATTATCTTTAAATTTCTGGAAAATTCCAAAACATGACAATTTATCCTAGGTATGAAAGAGGAAAATGTAAGAAAAAGAGAAATTTGGTTCCTCCTCCCTGCCCCCTTCCCTTGTCTTCTCTTCCCTCCCTCCCTTCCTCCCTCCCTCCCTCCCTCCTTCCTTTCTTCTTTTTCTTCTCTCTGTCTCTAATGTATCAAGATTTTAAGTAAATAATTTCTGGATGAAATTAGTACCTTGAAATTTTGAAGTTGTCTTGGGTAGAAACCAGAAAGATATCCTCTAAAAAGCTGTAGACATTTTATTATGCTCTTTACATGACGAAGCTTGAGGACTCCTTTGCGGTCACCTTTTTCTCTGTTCATTATTTACAAATCTCATTTCTTGAGACATCATAGAGGAATTCAGCGATGGGTTTGGTCATGGAAACCTATTTTCCGTTTTCCGTTTTCCATGCTACACTTGTTAGTCGTTTCGGTGGTAGGAGTTGCTAAGACAGTGAGTTAACCTTGTCTTGGCCTAGAGCTGGAGCCTGGTAAAAACTGGTGAAATTGACTTAGAATGTGTTCTGTGGTCTATACCTTATCATTGTAGAAATGGATAATCTTTTTTTTTTTGAGACAGGGTTTAGCTCTGTCACCCAGGCTATAGTACAGTGGTATGATTTCAGTTCACTGCAGCCTCAAACTCCTGGGCTCAAACCATCCTCCTGCTTCAGCCTCCTGAGCAGCTGGAACCACAGGTACATACTACCACACCCAGCTGGAGATGGTTTTTGAAAGTTTGTTTACTGATATTTCCATATAGGAGAAAACACAAATGAAAGAGAAGCTGAAGACTCTGATTTCATTAGAGATATCGTGAAGTTCTGGGTAGAGAAAGACTTCTCTGGGGTCCAGTGAAAAAGTAGCTCCAAATGGGGCAGAGCCAGTGTCCACATCCCAGCCCCCTTCCTCCTCAGATTTGGAGACGGTGGGGGCAAGTGGCATGAGGGATAATTGTGCCAACGTCACCTGGATTCTCTGTTGATTTTGTGTGAGCTGGAAACACACTTTTGTGTGTAAATCCTTTGGGATTTAGGGGTGCTGCTGTTGTAATACAGCCAAAGCTTTACCCAATTAACATAACCCATAGGACAAGGGCAACGAGTGGACTAATCGTAGGCACAAGGTATTCTCCTTTTGCAAATGAAAGAAAGAATCAGAAGATGCTGATGAGAGGAAGGATACCCTGCAATCAAGTGAGAAGGGCTCAGTGTCACTATCCGTTTGGATTAAATGTCAGTGTGACCTTGCGTGGACAGAATTCATGTCTTTGGTGTATTCTGTCTCCTTGAAGCTTAGCAATGATTCCTTAGAAGGAAATGGAGGCTGGGGTTTGAGCCCAGGACTGTCTCACACTCAAGCCAGTGTTCTTCGGAGCATGCAACACTGACTCTTTTTTTCCATTTTGCTCTGTTCTGGACTCTGTGCCTGCATATGCATCATTTTAATATATGTATAATTATATCATGTTATATATTTTATTATCATAGCACTAGAGATAATCAGCTTTCTCTACTAAAGACTTTGACACATTCATAGCTTAAAAAACAACACAACAATAACTAGTGTTTGAAATACTTCACAGTTGGTCCTTCTATAAAAATATTCTTTTGAGTTTGAAAATCCTTAAGCTCTTTTTCCATAGCTGTGGGGGCTGGTAGGACTGAAAGGATTTCAAATGTAGAGGAATTTTTATTTCCTTGGCAATCTCATAATTCAAACAACTTTAACTTTTAAATGTCACACTTGTGATGTACTATAGGTAGTCATTAATAAACATGAATGGGTTTTTGAGGTTCAGAAAAGTGGCAGTAAATAAAGGGATGGAAACATTGACGGAGAGAGCAGGTGCATGCTATAGGGAGCTCCACTTTCCTTGCTGGCTGACATTTGCACAGAGTTAAGGTCAGCCATGTTGGCTGTGATCTTCACAGCCAGCAGGGGAGTTTTCTAAAAGTAAAAGGCTCCTGGTGTCATTCCCCACTTACACACCTTGATGGCTGCCCATTGATAGAAGATCATTTTGCTTTTTTTGTTTCTTGGCTTTTATTTTCAATGTAGCATTCCAGGCCTGTTGTATGCCTGGCCAAACTTAACCTTTACCGTCCTCTTTCCCTGCTTTTCTATATGTTGGGCTGCAGTTCAAGCCACAGGAGTGCTAGACACACTAGCCTGCATTCCCAAACACGCCATCCCTTTTCACATCTCTGTGCCTCACTCAAAACATTTTCCTCCTGTTGCTTCCCAGCAATGTCTTGAGTGACTTTCAGAGCCCACCTAACACATCACCTGTTGGGATTGACTTCCCCTGGTATTCCACAATAGAAGAACTCAGCACATCTGTGACATCCACCAAGCACTTGACTCTCATCTGTAGGGAAGACTTTACCATTCAGTGTCATTGTCCCTCCCCAGCAGCTATGCCTTCACCACCTTGTTTTGTTGCATTTTACACAGTACTGGCGCATAGATGGTGCTCAACAAATGTTTGTTGAAAGAATATTTAGATAGTTGATAGATAGATCATAGATATTGAGGTTCCTCCACATTCCTTAATTTAATATTTTCTTTCTCCACATTGAGCAGAAGACTCGCTTGTAAGTTCAGTGGTGTACTGCAGGGCAATGGGAACAGTCTTCCTGGGGTGCAGGCAACGAGGGGTGCAGGCAACGAGGGGTGCAGTGTTTGTGTAGAGTTTAAAAACAGTAATAAAAACAATTAAAAGTGGGTCTACTTTTTGTTATTACCATGCACTTGTAATGCTAATCAATGTCACTGGTAAAATATCCCCCTCTTCAGGCCATTCCTGCCCTCTACCCCTCCTGGTTAGGCCAGGGTCAGGATCTCTCATTATTTCCTCCCCTATGCAGAATCCTTCTATCCTGTAACATGATTCTGTAGGGCTTCTCCTAGAGATCATTCATCCATTCATTCATTCAACACATGTTTATACAGTTTTTAATATAGAGCAGCATTGCTAGACAAAAATGAGCACAAAAGCAGTACTCTTCTTGTCTTAGAGCTTGAATTGCATTTGGGGGAGACAGAAAATAAAATCAGTATGTATCACATGCACACAAATACACACACATACACACGCTTTGGGGTGGTAATTGTTTGAGAACAGTAGCCCAAGATGATGTGACCCTGATGGAGGAGGGGTGCCTTCAGAACGGTTTTCAGTGGCAGCCATTGTGTCTGGGGTGGAGCAGGGTGAGATGAGGTATGAGTGAAGAGAAGGGGCCAGAGATGTGAAGAGCAGGAATAATACTTGTAGCAGAGAGAAGAGCAAGTGTGAGGACATGGGGTGGCACACAGGTATTATAGAAAAACACCTGCCAAATACTCACAAGGACAACAGGCATTATGTTTCTGCTGTCTTTTAAATCCCATACTTAGACCTGTCTCTTCAGTTCACTTGTTGATATGGTTTGGCTGTGTCCCCATCCAAATTTCATCTTAAATTGTAGCTCCCATAATTCCCACGTGTTGTGGGAGGGACCCGGTGGGAGACAATTGAATCATGGAGGTGGTTTCCCCCATGCTGTTCTCATGGTAGTGAATGAGTCTCACAAGATCTGATAGTTTTGTAAGGGGAAATCCTTTTTGCTTGACTCTCATTCTCTCTTCCCTGCTGCCATGGAAGATTTGCCTTTCACCTTCTGCCATGATTGTGAGGCCTCCCCAGTCACATGGAACTGTGAGTCTATTAAACCTCTTTTTCTTTATCAATTACCTAGTCTCAGGTATATCTTTATCAGCAGCGTGAAAATGAACTGATAACACTTGTGCTCTTTGTAAACTCTCCTGATTTTTTACCTGGAGACAGGGTGAAGCCCGGCAAAAAGATGGAATGTGTTTTATCCCAGTGCCTGCTTTGATGTGGCTGACTCTTTTCGGTGGTAGTGCTGGGCATTTGGACACAGACAGAGGGTTCTCTGTCTCTCCTCTCAATTGCCATCCCTGGTTCTCCATCACATGGTCCAGATGTGCAAATGATAGGGCTCCAATAGCTCTCCATCCCCTCTCATCAGTATTTCATTATTAGAGTGTGGTTCATGTCATCTGGTGCCTTAATTCAACAGATAAAGCAAATGAAGCTCAGAGAAGCTGGGTTGCTGACATGGTGTCACATAGCTATGTAGTGGTAGTGATTGAGTGAATAATATGTGTCACCCTTGTCTAATCACAAAGCATATGCTGAACATCGTGAAAGTCACTTTACACAGACCATCTCTTCTCAACATTCTTGGATGTTAGAGAAAAAAAAAGTGTAGTGAGGGAGCCTAATTAAGTGGCTTTTTATCAGACATTTCAATAAGAAAATCTCCTTCTCCTTTCTGTGTCTTATGTTATCTCCAGATACATACTCTTTTCAAAATATGTAGGTCCATTTTTATAGGTGCTTTTGAAGACAATGCTATGGAGATGTTAGTTTTTTGCTTTAATATTTTGCAAGCATCAGACCCATCTACATAACATCTGGCACAGCAGGCTACACTTTGTAACCATTAATACCCCAAGCCTGTGGGTCAGTAATCATTTGTGTAACTGATTCAGCGTTAGCCAAGACCACAGACAGTGCCACAGAGGGTGGAACTGGAACCTTAGTGTGATATGCTTTGATAACCATTAACTAGCTGCAAGCTGAAAATTCTCCTTCTGGGCCTGCTATGCTGTTTGTTCTCTTCAGTTTGAAAAGTGATAAATGAAAGGGCTGTATGGGCAACCTTAAGAAATATATGACTAGAGTAAAAAGACTTTCACTGAGGCCCATTGTGCTAGAAGCAGGTGGGGAAAGTTTATACTCTCAAAGCTAAAATAATTCCTAAGTAAGGGTATAGATAATTACTCAGACACTCTAGGAATATTTTACAGGTAATTGTGATATAAGTGAATGACTTTCACCTATCAAATTTATTTATATATATGTATATGTATATTTTATAAATATGTAGGGTTTAACACTGATGAGGATCTATCAATCTATCAAGTTGAGGATCTATCCACTTGAATCTCAAGTTCAAGTGGTGGAAATATTCAAGAAAGCAACTGAACCATATGTATCAACGTCCTTAATGGGGTGTTTTGGTGAATAATTCTAGTTCAAGAAATCTGTTTTTAGGAAATAACAATACCTGAAGGAAAGATGTGTGAACAAATATTTTATTAAATGATAGTGTAAAGTGATACTGAAAGCAATTGAAGTATCTATTAAAAACACATATGCTCTTATATGCCTTAAAATTATATATACAGTTGAGTCTTGAACAATGTGAGGCTTGAAGGCACCAATCCCCAGTGCAGTCGAAAATCTGAGTATAACTTTTGACTCCCCAAACCTTAACTAATAGCCTACTCTTGACCTGAAGCCTTACCAATAACATAAACAGTTGATTGACATATATTTTGTATGTTGTATGTATTATAGATTGTATAATAAGCTAGTGAAAAAATATTAGAAGAAAATTATAAGAAAGAGAAACTTTTTTACTATTTACTCAGTGGAGAAGTAGACCATCATAAAAGTCTTCGTTCTGTTTGTCTTCACATTGAATTGGCTAAGGAGGAGGAAGAAGAGGAGGGGTTGGTGTTACTGTTTGAAGAATGTCAGAGGCAGAAGAAATGAAGGAAGCAAAAGGTGAGACAGGAGAGACGGGAACCCTCAGTGTAACTTCACAGAAATACAACTTAATTTCGATTTGATATTTTACTTTTTCATTTCTCCATGAATGTTTCTATATAGTCCCAGTCCTTCTTCTGCCATTTGCTTTAGTGTCAGTGCCTGTATCACAGAAGGGTTCATGTCATAAAAAGAAAACAGAAGCAGTCTTGATTAACCAAAACTCTTCTTCCAGATTATCCACTGCCAATTTGTTTTCTGGCACTATTTTTTTTTTCCATCTTCTTCCACACCATTGGGCACTGGTTTGGGAGCACTCAGGTCCATCGATTCATCTCTTGTTAATTCCTCTGGTGTGTTGACTATTAGCTCCTGACTTTCTCCAAGATCCATATAGTGAAACCCTTCAAAACTGTCACCTCCCTTCCTTTGCCATATTCACAGTCTCTTTCATGACTTCCTGAACTGCCTCTGTCATAAATCTTGTGAAGTCAAGCACAACATCTGGACACAGTTTTCCCAAGCAGGAATTTATTGTCTCGGGCTTTCATGACTTTTCTCATAGCAACGACAGTATAATTCTTCCAGACTTTCGGAATGTTCTGTGTCAAAGTTCCCTTCCACAGTGTTGGCAACCCTTTCCATAGATCACTGTGTGTAACGAGCCTTAAAGGTTTGTATGGCCCTGGATCTAGAGGCTAAACTAGGGATGTTGTGTTTGGAGGCAAATAGATCACTTTGGCACCACTGTGAGTGTTTAACTCAGGAGGTTGCAGATGGTCAGAGGCATTGTCCAATTTCAAAAGAACTTTTGACAGTCCTTTACTAGCAAGGTATTTCCTGACTTTAGAAACAAAGCATAGAAGGAACCAGTCCAGAAAAAGGGTTCTTGTTGTCCGGACCTTACAGGTACACAACCAAAAGACTGTTGGCACTTCATATGGGTCCCATAGTATTTCCAAGATTTATGGTATTGCATAAAACACAATGAAAAATATGCAAGAATCGTAAAAGATCACTTTTTACTGTGATTTGCAATTTACCAGAGAGACAAACTGCTCAGGGGATATGATTAGTGTGTAACCCAGCATTTTAAGATGATACTGGTAACACACGAGCTTGCCTTAATTGCAACAGGAGGTGGCTACAAAATTATTACGATGGTACAGTATTACTACTGTTAATTGTATCCAGTTATAACTTAATACTACATCTTTACATTTGTTTGCCTTTCTCTTGATTGCAAATGGTGCCATGTTTTGTCTGTGTGTGCATATATTTTGCGAATTTTTAACTTTTCATAATAGACACAGATATAGTAGTAAATGATAAAATAGACTAGTATTTGCATATATTTATGTTTCATGACATAGTTAACCTTTCTTAATTGTTTTCAGTATTTCCAGGCAATGCGATTGGTCTGTGAGTTTTTTCAAATTGTCACTTCAAATCCCCCCCAAAATTTCCGATATATTTATTGAAAAAGATCTATGTATAAGTGGACCACCACAGTTGAAATCCACGCAGCTCAAGGCTTAACTGCCCTGCTTGAATGTTTTGCAAGCATCAGGCCCATCTGGCATAGCATCTAGAACAAATCTTGATCCAGAGAAAATGCTCTACAACCATTAATATTTTAAGCCTCTGGGTTGGAATATCATTAATCATTTGTGTAAGTGATTGAACATTAGCCACACCACAAACAATATCAGAAAGGTTGAAATTAGAACATTAACAGGGTTTGCACTGATGACGACATTTTGCTGGCCCAGGTGTGGTTATGTAGAAATTCTTACACATTTCATGGTACTAGAGATTGATAATTGTTTAAATGTTTTGATACCTATGGTTAATTTCTGAGAATAAAACCCAAAGGAGGAATATGAAAACAAAGAGCAACAAGAGAAAGTCTTACTTCCAAAGATATACATTGTTAACATTTATAATAGTCAAGCTTATAAACAAATCAAATATCAAGTTTTGTTTTATGTAACATAACTTACATAACAATTCAAATTATAAGACAAAGTTAAGTAACTTATGGCATAGAAACACAATGGTGTATTGTATAGTCTTTATAAGCACATGGAGTTTTTTCTTTCCAGAAAGCCACATAAAATATTGAAGAGTATTTTAATGTTAGTTGAAAAATATAGGACAAAAAGGATACAATTATAACACGTAAAAATATTATTCTCTGTACTAAGACAATATGTTATTCAAAACACGATTAACTGGGTGGGGTTTTCTGGTGAGGCTGCAGATTTCTTTTTTTCTTTTTCCATCCTGCCTTCTCTTCCACTCCCCACACAGGTTCTTTGTCAGTCATTAGAAATGAAAATGTAATAACATTAAAGATGTATAGTGTGTCTTTAGGGGAAATAAGCAACAGTCAATTAAGAACACATAAAGGCTATCAGTGCCTTATCAATACCCCATTCAACACACTCATGGAGAGCAGCTAGCATTACAAAGGAATTCACAGAGAGAGTGTGCTCTCCTAAGAGGTGATGAGGACTGAAAATAAAAATAGATTATTAAAAGACTTAGAAAAGTTTTTGAATGAGAGGTGCACAAAAGATTGTTGAGCTCAGCTAGATATTTAGAAAAAACACTTAACTATTGAATTTGATTTTCCACAAAATGCCTCTCAAAATCATTGTCACAAAAGCGTCAGACTGGAAAGTAGCAGTGTCCAGATTTTTGGGTTTCTATTAAGTTCTGCCCTGTGGATTCGAAAGGCTGTTACTTGAAGAAATGGGTAAGACCATCTCTGTATGACTCCAAGGGGCTGCATCACCTCTCTAAGGAATATATTTTTATTAATTTAAAGCAGTCTGTGCCAGTGAGGATACCAACAGGAAATACAACAAATTTAAATTGAGATAATTTGGGATGAGTTCATTAAAGAACTAACTACAAAAGTATGAATGGGCTATAGTGGAACCACAGAACATATTATGAAAAGCTGGGCTAATAAAAGAAACAGTGGGAAAGACAGTTACCAGTACTCAGTAGTTTGAGAGTAGTAACTTCAATCAGGGCTACACCTGGGGCCCATGGAAATAAGTAGCCTGATTTCCCCCTCCTACCTGCCAATATCCTGGAGGATGCCGGCTAAATCCATGGGTCAAACTCAACTGGAAGCAAAAATGCAGTCTTGTCTATCAAGTGATGGGCATTTGGGTTGATTCTATGTCTTTGCTATTGTGAACAGTGCTGCAATGAACATATGCAAGCATGTGTCTTTATAATAGAATGATTTCTATTTTGGGGGGTGTATACCCAGTAAGAGGATTGCTGGGTCAAATGGTATTTCTGCTTATAGATCTTTGAGGAATTGCCACACCATCTTCCACAATGGTTGAACAATTTACACTCCTACCAACAGTGTAAAAGCATTCCTTTTTCTCCACAACCTCACCAGCATCTGTTGTTTCTGAACTTTTTAATAATTGCCATTCGGACTGGTATGAAATGATATCTCATTGTGGTTTTTGTTTGTATTTCTCTAATGATCAGTGATGGACACATGGTGGGGAACAACACACACTGGGGCCTCTCGGGGGTTGCGGAGGAGGGAGAGCATCAGGAAGAATAGCTAATGGATGCTGGGCTTAATACCTAGATGATGGGTTAATCTGTGCAGCAAACCACCATGGCACAAGTTACCTTTGTAACAAACCTGTATATCCTGCACATGTGTCCTGAAACTTAAAATAAAAATTGAAGAAAAAAATAAAAATAATGTAGTCCATAGAAATCAGCCTCCTGGAGGAAAACGCAGGGTGATGAGGAAGGATCCAGAGAGCCAGACAGAAGGTGGCCTGAATACAGCCCAAACAAGGAGGAGCCAACCCCACAAACCAGTATGTTTTTCATCGTTAGCATTGGTGAAAACAGATTGAAGGATCATTTCTTTGGGAACGCTAAACTGTATTAATTTGTTTTCATGGGGCTTATAAAGACATACCCAAGACTGGGCAATTTACAAAAGAAAGACGTTTAATTGGACTTTCAGTTCCATGTGGCTGGGGAAACCTCACAATCATGGCAGAAGGCAAGGAGGAGCAAGTCAGGTTTTACATGGATGGCAGCAGGCAGAGAGAGAGAGCTTGGCAGGAGAGCTCTCTCTTCTTAAAACCATCAGATCTTGTGAAACTTACTCACTATCATGATAACAGCACAGGAAAGACTTGTCCCTATAATTCAATTACCTCTCACCAGATCCCTCCCACAACATGTGAGAATTCAAGATGAGATTTGGGTGGGGATACAGCCATACCATATCATAAACAGAGCATGGTGTTTGGACCAGATGGCTTAACATTTTCCAGTTACTTCTAAAACTTTATAATTCTAAGGTACCTCAACTAAACTAGAGACAAATAAATAACCAATGCAATTATATTGCATATTATGGTCACAAACTCAAGTCAGGAAAATTGAGCTCTTTATCCCTTTTATAGAGCTATAACCTTTTCTAGCATCCACAATGATTATCTCTGGAACACTTTTACAAAGCAATAAAACCAATGGTATATTTAATTGAAGTGTGGGTGTTGATCAACAAGCACTACCTGGGATGAATATGTAATGAGAGCTCTTTTCATGTGGCACCCAAAGACCAGGATGTATCAGAAATACATTTCAATAAGAACTAACATACATTAAGTGCTCATATGTGCCAGGTACGAGCCATGAACTTTGTATTAACTCATTTAATCTGGACAAGAAGCCCTTTAAACTACATGCTTTTGTTGCTCTTTCTTTACCTATGCAGGAAAGCAGCCAGGGAAATGTGCTACTCAGATCTCTTGCAATAGAAGGCATATTTTGCTTGTAGTCTTACATGCTGACCCTTGAAATCCATTACCATGACTGTTGAAACCACACTTCCTGAAAACTGCCCCCAGACCAGTTACTGAGCACAACAGGGCACTTCGTTCCATCTAGGTAGAAGCAGGACTGCTTGAACGGTTTTGGCTCAAGCTCTTGAACTCTATCAGCCTGGCCAGATCTTTCTTGAAACTGTGCTACAGTCAAAAATCCTTCCTACTCAAGACTTTTTCTTTCTCTCTCTTCTTTCACAGTTGTCAGACCCATATAGAGATCTGACAGTTCCCCCACCCTTCCCTCCCTGCTGTAGACTGAATTGTGTACCTCCCCTCCCCAACCCATATTAAAATGTTGAACCCCTAATGGGCAGTGTGATTGTAGTTGGAGATAGAGTCTTTATGAGATAATGAAGGTTAAATGAGCTCATAAGAGTGTGACCTTAATGGGATAGGACTGTGGCCTCTCTTTATCTCTCTTTCTCTTTACCATGTGAGGACTTGATGAGAAGGTAGGCGTTTGCAAGCTAGGAAGAGAGTTCTCACCAGAAACTAAATTGGCTGGCACCTTGATTTTGGATTTCCCAGTTTCCAGAAGTGTGAGAAAATAAATTTCTGTTGTTTAAGCCACCTGGTCTGTGGTATTTAGTATGGTACCAAAAGCTGACTAAAACACTCTTCTAATAAATGTCTTATGTGTTTAATCATATCTTGGCACTGGTTCTCAGCGGACCTGAACCAAATGCATGCACCATCATAAGTCCTAGGTGTTCACCTAAATTCACCAACCTTGGGGGTGGCAAAGCTGAGGTGCAAACGCAGGCAATGGAAATCAAGAGTCTCCATCTGCTTCCTCTCTAAGCCGTGTTGCCTCTTGAGTTATTCAGGAGCTTAACTTGCCTAGGAACACTTTTTTTTGGAACACCTTCTCTCCCCATTTAAGCAAAGCATTTCAGCCTTTATCGTTTTTTTTTTTTTTTTTTTTTTTTTTTCCCCTGACTTGAAATCAGACAGCTGTTGCATCCTGAGACTTCTTCACTAGAGCAAAACTTGCCTCTGGTCTTTTATTTAATTCCGTGTGGTGGCGAGGGTTTAAATGCCTCCTCACTGTCACTCACCTGGACAGATGAGTTAGACAGATGTGTATGTAAACGGGCTCCAGCAGTTATCAGCTGTGAGACCTCAGATGCCTTGATGGCCCTGACCCTTTGTTTAATTATGTGAAAAAGTGAGAATTAGCCATTCCTGAGTCATGGGTCACTTGGAGGACTAAGTGAGTTCACATTTAAGGATGGAGGACATTAGCTGGTACATAAAGATCATAAACAATATATCCCACTCCTATCTGGGTACCTCTTTTGATTTATTTGAATCAGTTGCTCGTAAGTTTGTTTCTCAGAAGTGAATGGAACTACTCTCACTCGAATGGTACCTTTTCTACTCCTTGCCTGAGATTTCCGAAGAACAGACGGGAAATTCCATTCAGAAGCTTTGCCTGGTTTGACATTTCCCCATATGTTCCTGTGGGTCAAGAGAAAATGTTTTGATGTCCTAGCTTGGTTATCTGGATCCCAGAATTACTCATGAACTTCATCTTCAGTTGCTGCCACTGCCTACATCTGAAGCTGCCTGAAGGGGAGAAGAATGAGTCAAGGAGGTCATTCTTTGGCACTACAATTTGATCTTCAATGAAGCATACTTCATTTTCAACTATTTCTAATTGTTTTTTGCTTAAACCCATCACGGAAAGTTAAAGAACAAGTTTCTGTTGTTGTTGTTGTTGTTGCCATGTTTAAAATTGAATAATAAAGGCAGGGCTCTAGTCTCAGAACAGAATGGCCTTTACTTTGAAGTGGGTAAAATTTGGTTCTGCTGCTAATGAGCTGTGTCACTTTAGACAATTTTCTTAATTGCTCCGTGTTTGATTTCTTCAATTGGAATCAAGAATGATTTTCCTTTCTTGGGATTTATTGTGAAGATTAAATGAAATCATGAATGTAAAGGTCTACGTTGCTGACTTGCAGAAGTACCTAAATAAATGCTCATGTGTGAGCCTGATATTCTAATTAAGTTGCTGCCCTCACCATCTCTGCTGTGTTCCACATTATAAGTCCTCAATGATCTTCAGGGTTTTCAAAATCTTCCAGTAGAAAATTTCCATCGTTTTATTTATTTCTAAGGAAGTATAGATGACCCCTGGGGAGTTGGCAGTCCCACGTATGACTAATATCATTGGTAGACCTTGTTATAGGGGTGTTATTTTGTTGTTTTGTTTTGTATTTTTGTTTAAAGATTTTTAAATTTTTTCCATTGAATCTAGGTTCTGATGATAAATCACAGTTTACGCCATGTGATACCCCTCTGGCTCTGTTGATTTCCTTGTCTATTTGATCTTTAAATGACTCCTTTGAAGTTTGTCAGAACACCTGGAAAGTGTCATCGAATAGTCCCTTGGTTATCACCTGCATTATACAATCCATCCAGCAAGTACCTTTTCCTGTTGCTACAAATTCTGGAAGTATTATACTATACTCTTAAGAACAATGAATCTTATTGTTTTCTTAAAAGGAGTATTGTTGAATATTTTGTTATTCCTAAAAACCTTTCTTTTAAATTATTGTTCTCCACTTCACTTTCTTTCTTTCTTTCTTTTTTTTTTTTTTTCTTTTTTGTGAGATGGAGTTTTACTCTTGTTGCCCAGGCTGGAGTGCAGTGGTGTGATCCTGACTCACTGCAACCTCCGCCTCCTGAGTTCAGGCGATTCTCCTGCCTCAGCCTCCTGAGTAGCTGGGATTACAGGCACCCGCCACCACAGCTGGCTAATTTTTTGTATTTTTAGTAGAGATGGGGTTTCACCATGTTGGACAGGCTTGTCTCGAACTCCTGACCTCAGGAGATCCACACACCTCGGACTCCCGAAATGCTGTGATTACAGACGTGAGCCCCCAGGCCCGGCTCCACTTCCCTTCTTAATGGGCCTTTGGGAATGACAAGCTCTGATGTCAACAAGTACATGGACACAATGCACCACAATTTCTTGATAATGCTAAACTCCTGTGGGGTCGGGGGGCAATCTTGGACTAGGTGACTGCATCTCACAGTGAGATGGGCCCATGGCTGAGGTAAAAGGGTGCTGTGAAGTAGCACAGCAATTGATTGCTTTCCTGAACCGTAAGTTTGTGCTAATGGCTTATGTACTATAATAAACCATTATAGTAGTCACGAGAAGAGGAGCAGCCTGGAATAGAGTAGATGTGTTTCCATTCAGGAACAAGGTCTATCTGGATACTGCATACTACAGTATGCCATTTGATACTTCTTTTCTGCATGAGTCTCCCACTGAAAAGATAAACTAAAAGTTAAGTAAAATTAATTTTGGGATCCTGAGAAGAAACCACAAGTGTCAGCTCACACCTGTGTCTTTCTGACATCCCCACCCCAGAGTGGACCCCAGGACATCCTATTCAGAATCAGACTTATTCCTGTGTCTAAGCTATTTCTGCTCAGGCAAGAAATATGTGAGCAGACTCAGCCCCCTACTCATGTGGGAGTCTAGCAGTGTGGTAATGAGCCTGCAATTGTGGCTTCATCACTTGGTAACCATTTGAACTTGGGCAAGTTACATAGCTTCTGCTGTAGTCTGTGTTCTTCCCAAAATTTATATGTTGATACCCAATCCTCAATATAGTGGTATTGGGAAGTAAGACCTTTTGCCAGTGATTAGGTCATGAGGCTGGAGCCTGCATGAACAGGATTAGTGCCCTCATCACAGAGGTTTCAGATAGATCCCTCTCCTTTCTGCCATGTGAGGTAACAGTGAGAAGGTGGCTATCTATGAAACAGAAAGTAAGCTCTCAGTGAACCTGAAACCTGTTGACCCTTTGGCCTTGGACTTCCTGGCCTCCAATACTGTGATACATACATTTTTGATATTTAAACCACCCAGTATCATATTGTGTTATAACAACCTAAATGAACAGAGACAACTGCTCTGTGCCTCAGTTTTCTTAGCAGTAAAATGAGAATGATAATACCCATTTCGATGGTTTATTTTGAGGGATAACTAGGGTATGACATTTGAAGTGCCTGCCCATGATAAGCCCTCAATAAATTTAACCTATTGCTATTGTGACATTTTTTCCTCTCCCCAGATAGACCCTGTTCCCGAGTGGAAACACATTTCCTCTATTCCAGGCTGCACCTGTTCTCATGCAAAACACGATCACTGATATCCAAAGTCAGACTACACGGGGTCATGCTTAGTCTCACTGCATCTTAGTGACTTAAGAAATCAATTGCATCTCCAACTTACCTTTCTCATCTGTAAAAGTGGGTCTAATGCCATTAGAGGTGTTGTAAAGATTAGATCAGCTAATTCATGTTAAATGTTTAACACAACCCGGCCAGGCACGGTGGCTCACGCCTGTAATCCCAGCACTTTGGGAGGCCGAGGCGGGCAGAACACGAGGTCAGGAGATCGAGACCATCCTGGCTAACACAGTGAAACCCCATTTCTACTAAAAATACAAAAAAATTAGCCAGGCGTGGTGGCAGACACCTGTAGTCCCAGCTACTTGGGAGGCTGAGGCAGGAGAACGGCGTGAACCCGGAAGTCGGAACTTGCAGTGAGCCGAGATCGCTCCACTGCACTCCAGCCTGGGCAACAGGGAGAGACTTTGTCTCAAAAAAAAAAAAAAAATGTGCACATATACTTAAAAGTTCTGAAAGAACAATGTATTGGGTCTGCTCATTTAAGAATCCCATCTGTGTCCACCAGCTGATGTTAATTATTTTACTCCTACAGCAACTTACTAATTCGTTCACTAAAGTTTTTTGTTGTTGTTTCTGTTTTTGCTTTTTACAGGTCACTGCTCTGAGAAGTGAGGCCCTCACTTTTTTTTTTTTTTTTTTTTAATGGTGGAGAGTGTTTTTCTTCAAACAAAGATTCATGGCAGGCATCACTACTTCTGTTCTGACTGCTTTCCATAGAACATCAAAATTCATCTAAAGGCATTAAATACATTTAAATGTTAAAAAATGGAACTCTACCAAATAAATATTCATAAAGTGCAATTTACATAATGAAAATCTGTGCTTAGTGAATACATATAAAATAAAACCTCATTGAACAGGTACAGAATTTAACCAAGTTATAAAATTCATTAACCAGTGAACATACTCATCCATTAACAAATTAATCATCTTTCTCTACTTTGAAAACGAATTCATATCTGAATGGCTAATTATACAAATCCTTCCTCACTGAAGACATTAATATAGGAACATTGAAAGTGGAGGGAAGAAAAGTGGTAGCTAATATATTTTTATTTTTTTTGTTTAACAGCATTATATGCTGAGTCTTCAGTGAAGACCCCAACATAAATTGTGCAATAGGTGAAAGACGCAACCTTTTAATTTTGTTTTGTTTTTCTTTTTGTGCATTTTTAACATTTAATAAATGTCAGTGAACATGTTTAATTTTCACAAGAATCCCAGTGGGGGTAGGAATCATTAATCCATTTTACAGATGAGGACCTTAAGACTTAGAGAGGTTTTATTGGTTTAAGCAGGATTGAGTATCACAAGTAGACCTCAGAGCAGGGACTTCATTCCAAGGGCTGTCTGATTCAGAAGTCTGTTTTCTTCACCTATACCCTGGCGAGCAGTAATATTAACCTTGGTTACAGCCATAACTGATACATGTTAGCTGAGCTTTAAAAATAAATTCCTCTTACAGGTGTTTGCTACGTTCACACACTTGCTGCCCAAATCTGCTACTTGTGATTCCATTCTTGGCAATTTTACTGTCCTCATCTCATGAGCAAGAATATGGTACTTAGCCCTCAGCAAAGCACTAATATGAACATGGTTTTATCACACTAGGATTTCTTTAAGTTACAGTTAAGGGAAGCCCAGAGGCCATTTTCCTTAATACTAGCTAGAGTCAATCAAGTTCGTTTCCTTGGAGAGAAGCAATGCATTCCTTTAAGGAAACTGAAGGAGGCTGTGGGTCATAGAAATTCAGAGCTTAGTATATCACATATTCTCTCCCCTCATTTCCTCAGAGCTCAGGAAACACACACCCTCTTTCTTATCATTTTTCTTGGCTGTTTTGAGTAACCTGGGGTAAAGAACAGGGTTTAAAGCTGAAATAACACCTGCTGTGAGCTGAATTATGTCTTCCCCAAATTCATGTTTCAAAGTTATAACACCTAGTACTTCAGAATGTGAAGTTATTTGGAGATAGAGATTTTAACAGAAGTAATCAAGTTACAGTGGGGTTATTAGGGTGGGTCTTGATTGAGTGATTGGTGTCCTTATAAAAAGGGGGAATATTTGCACACAGAGACACACATAGAGGAGAGACAATGTAAAGAAACATAAGGATAAGGTGGCCATCTAAAAGCCAGGGAGACAGGCTTGGAACTGATCCTTCCCTCATAGCCTTCAGAAGAAATCGATGCCACCCACACGTTGTTCTTGAACTTCCAGCCTCCAGAACTGAAAGACAGTGACTTTCTGTTGTTTATGCTGCTCGGTGTGTGTTGCCTTGTAATGGCAGCCCTAGAAACTCATAATTCAAGACTCAAGGATCTTGCCCCATCTGCCCTTCCCTATCCTGATCCGGTCTCCTTCTCCTCCACTCCCCAAATATCAGGTGTGTAGATGTCTGTGTTGTCTTCCACTTCCACTGACAGCCCCTCCTAACACTGAGCTTGTCCTTGTGCAGGCTTCTTATAAATACTTGTGGGATGGGTTTAACTTGCAAGGAACACAACTGGAGTGAGGCATCATCAAGAAATTCATTGAAAGTCCGCTGGCCTGGTCTAGGTCACACTTCAAATGATGAGTTTGCTAATTAGAGGCAGAAAACTGGTCACTCTGCATCCTAGAAAACAGTATTAAAAAACAACTCTAGGGAAAGTGATTAACACCCTTCTGTTCTCCAAGTGGCTGTGCCTAAGTGGTAGTGGAGGAGAGAACATGGTAGGATTTGTTCAGGCGAAGCTTACCTCCCTGGATCTCAGAAAATTATGATTTCTAGAGTGACTAAATGTTGGGAGATTGATAAAACTTGGCTCATTAAAGCCTTTAAATCTAGAATTATAAATATACTTGGTAAAGTTTTTTTTCATAGCGATAAAGCATATTTTCTTGCATTCTAAGACAGGACACTTGAAAAATTATCTTTATTTTTGTGATATCTTGGGGGATCATCATATATATCATTATGCTGAATTGAAATGCTGTTTAATTTCATAAGTAAAGGGAACTCTTACATGATGTTGATGAGAATGTAAATTAGCGCAGCCATTATGAAAGTCAGTATGGAGATTCCTCAAAAAATTAAAAATAGAACTACCATATGACTCAGCAATCGCAACACTGGGTATATACTCAAAGGAAATGAAATCAATGTATCATATCTGCACTTCCATATTTACTGCAGCATTGTGTGCAATGGCGGCCAAGATATGGAAACAACCTAATTATTCATTAATGGATGAATGGATAAAGAAAATGTGGTACATATACACAATGAAGTACCAATCAGCAATAAAAAAATGAGGAAATCCTGCCATTTGTAACAACATGAATGAACCCAGGAAACCTCATGTTAATTGAAATAAGCCAGTGACAGCAAGAAAAAGACCGCATGACCTCACTCACACGAAGAATCTAAAAATGTTTGTCCTGTAAGAGTAGAAAGTAGAATAGTGGTTACCAGAGGCTGACTGGTTAGGGAAAAGAAAAGTTTGAGGAGATGTTAGTCAAAGAATACATATATACACTCAGATAAGAGGAATAAATTCAAAAGATATATTGTACAGCATGGTGACTATACAAAATAATATATATTATACTCTGGAACAATGTTAAGAGAGTGGATATTAAGTGTTCTCATCACAAAAATAATAGCTATGTGAGGTAAAACATTTGCTAATTAACTAGATTTAACTGTTTACAAAGTATATATGCTACAAAACATGTATGTTTTACATGATAAATATATACAAGTTTATATGTCAATTTAAAAAGCTAATTTGGAAAGAGAAAAGCAATGCAGTGGAATCCTAAGAATAATTTTAGGTAACTAAGATTTTACCTTTGACTTCTATAGACTACTGTTCTTTTGAAATTCCAGGATTTTTTGGAGACAGTTTATGTTAGTTGCATATTTTAACACACATTTGTAAATCAGAAGGGTTTTGTTAGAAAGAAATGTTCTGTTATCACTGCAAGTCATAAACATAATGCTTAGCACATGTTAGCTTACGTTTTCTTCAATCTATCTCTTCTCTAACTTCATTCTATCTCTTCTCTAACTGATTGGAAAATACATTGCCACATTGGTTAGAACTATGAATACAATAATCCTCAACGGATGCTACATGATGGCCTGAGAGTGGTCCTTGGAGAGTTGTACATGAGCTTTAGTTTCTGAAATTTTGTAGTAACTTAAAGGTGCGTGTATATTTGTGTGTGTGTGTGTGTATGTGATGTGTGTGTGTCTGTGGTGTGTGTGTGTGTGCCCTTCTTGGCTCTCAGCCTGCTTGTAAGTGGGTGATAAGTGCTGTGCTTTAGACAGACATGCGTTGAGCCTTACTGGAATCTCTGGCCAAAGTTGCTCTAACAAAGTACCACAGTCGGGGTGGCTTACACAACAAAAATGTGTCTCAGAAGTCCAAGATCAAGGTGTTGTCAGGGCTGGTTCCTTCTGAGGCTGTGAGGGAGAATCTGTCCCACACCCGTCTTCAAGCTTCAGGCGGTTTGCTGGCAATCCCTTTTCTTCGAAGGCTTGGAGGACCGGTACTCTGATTTCTGCTTCTATCTTCACATGTGTGCTTTATCTTTCTTCAAATTTCATCTTTTTAGAAGGACACTATTTATATTAGACTAAGGCTCACCCCAGTGACCTCATTTTAAGTCTTGTAAAAAGCCTTTCTCCAAATACGGTGCATTCTGAGGTACTCAGGTTTAAGACTTCCGCATAAGAACTTTGGGGTGGGGTTCAATCCAGAGCATTTGGCATTACCAATGATGAACTCTGTCAGTAGGAATGTCACTTGATTGTCTTTAGTCTCAGTTGCCTCACCTGTGAGGGAAGGTAAATATTACATAAACTCCAAGATTGCTGTGATAGTTTTTGAGGCTATATGAACAAGTGCTCTGTGACTGTCCAAGTGCTATTCATGGTGATGAGACCCAGGAAGCGACCTCACACTGCAGTAGAGCATGCAATGTGAATGCATAGAGCAGTTGTGGGGGCATCTGTGTCTTAATTCCTAGTAAGGGTCCCGAACAACTTTTGAGAAGAAACTACTATGTGTCCGCATGATTCTACCTGACTGGAGCTCAGGTTTGCCTGGCTTGCCAAAAAAAAGCTGAATTTGTTGGTCTGCAAGCATCTATTTGCTCATACTGAGCATCTCCCTTTTCTTTCTTGACTGAAAAATAATAGGGGGATGTTCATTGTGGGTGAGTCTCAGGGGGGTGGCACGGTCTGTGGGTTGAGCCCTTAGGAATGAAAGGATTCAAACAGAACCAAAAGGAGCTCTTCTCTGGAAGCATTCGGAGGACCCTGAAGGCTGCACCAACCCACCTGAGGCACCTAAGGGACTGGACAGCTGAAATGCCCTGGAAGATATATCTCCAGCAGGGCAGTGTTCACCTAGAAGGACAGCTAGGATGGGTGCCTTAGACCACACACCAGTAGAAGTAGGCATGGGCACCCTTGACTCTGGTGCCACAGCTCATTATAAGCATCTGGGAAACTGATCAAAACATCCAAGAAATGATACTGGAATGATAGATGGACTTTGAAGGGGACTGAAATGACATGATTGTACTGGAAATTTAGATCAATAATGCTTATGGAATTCCATCTGTATTCACAAGACAAGAAGATTGGGGAGTGTCTAGATTCCACATTTACAATTTAATGTCAAACTTATAAAGACCTGTGAGATCATTGTTATTTCCTACTTTAAATATGAAACAACAGTATCTCCTGTTAAGCTATTTGCCTGCGTAAGTGTTTCCCAAGCAATTCCTGTACCTTCTGTAAAGTTCAGGCTACTCGTAGCCACTACTTGTACTTTTTTTGTATTCAGTATGTTTTTTAAATTGATTTCATCTTACTTAAAGTTGTCTTCAGAAACAATATACAGAAAATCAATGGTTTTCTATGATATGATGCATATATATGTGTATGTATATATGCATGTATATACATATATGTATACACATATATATGTATACATATGTATATATACAGGTGTACACATACATATATATGTATGCACATGACAATTCTAAGTGACACATAGAAGATATAGTTAATTGAACTGAAATTCATATAACATACACTTTGCCAATAATTGTCAGGTCGATTAGAGATGGGAAACAAAGTCTGAGGCCAGTGGCTTTGTGTGCATCTGTCATACATGGCAAGTCAGGAAGTCTGAATGCTGGAATCACGCCTGACACACACTGGAAAGTCTTTCAGTTCCACAGAATGTTGGCTGTCGGGTGTGGGGTACATAACCATGATCAGAGGGGAGGTGCTGTCGGAACAACTCTCTCTCTAGGGAAGTGCAGGAGTTCAGGGAGGAAGCTCCGCAGGAATTTGGTGCACCGGCTTCCCCCAACACTAACTTCAGTTTCTTTCTCCTTGTGTTTTGTATTTGCATGGGCTAATTTCCCCTTATCATGTACATCTCCTACCTAGTTATGCTTCTCTAACTGAACTGGCTGCCTCAATTTCTTCATGTGTCGTGCTTTCCTTCTCAATCTAGTGCAATATGAATTATACCATTTTCTCCCCGAATGATCCCTGCATTTCCACACAGACCTTACGGCTGTTTCCAGCATATTTTGGCCTTACCCACCACACCCTTGTGTTTGGAATACTTCCTTTCCTTAATGTCTGTAACCCCCTCCATTCCCAGGAATTGGCTCCTCTAAGCAGAGTGAGGCAGGGAGGAAGACTGCTTTGCTCAGTGTTATATCCCAGGCACTCTATAGTTCCTGGATCAATGTCCAACCTTTTAGGGGAAGGAACTAATGAATGCCTGTATTTTTCCAAGTGGAAGACTTGGATTCCATTCTCTGAGATGCTGTCAACTTTAGTGGGCTGCGTCACACTTTAAATTCCCCTGGATAGTAGCCAAGCTCTGAAAATGTTGGCTGGAAATCTTCAAATGCTCTGTGAGTATTTGGTCCTGACTCTGTGAATCTCCTGAGTATTAAGGAAGTAGATTTCTTCCATCCTCAAAGCACCATGGCTAACAGCCACACTTGGGAGTCAGACTGACCTGGGTTTTAATTTCAGCTCTACACATAGTAGATGGTGACCTGGATCAATCTGAGCCTCAATTCCTACAGTTGCAAATTGGAAAAAATAACACCCACATAGTAAATACTGACATAATACCCACCTGTCTCAATTAAGCTAAACTAAATGAGATGATGTATAATCACTTTTGCTATGATGTGACGTAAGAGTTTCTAAAATATCATTGTAACTGTGTGATTACGTCGTAGGAACAGCAGGGTTTATAGTAAGAAAAATTGGGTTAGGGGCACAACACTCACAAACTTTATCACGGACACTTTTTGCCTAAAAAGGTAAAAACCTCATAAAAATAGTAACACCATTTCACACTTATTAAGAGATGGAATATCAATAAAGATGGCCCTTGATCTTGAAAAGGACCTGAAGTTTGCATCTTCTGAGCCATTGTGAAGTGGAGGAAAGGAGGTTATGCGAAGTTCGATGGAAAGTCGTCACACCAGATGTGACAGGCTCACTACACAGGCTATGGATGGCAGCGACTGGGAGATGCTCAAGGCATTGCCTGTGTACATTGTGTGTATTTCTACATGCCCCAGCTCATGCGGGTGCAGTTTTCTGTGTTTACTAGTGTTTCTTGTGGACAAAATCCTGCTAAGCAAACACGAAAAGTGCATTATACTCCAACTGTCCCCTGATAGATCAATTTTTTGGGAACATATTTGGATGACAAAAACAAGCATATCAGAACTGGCTTTAAGTAAAGGGCTAGTAGAGTCCCTAACTGGCAGGAGACATCCAATATATGTTTTGTTTTCTCTTATTAAAATTTCCATCCCTCTCCTTTAAATGCTGATCTTCCCAAGGGCAGGAGCTATTTCGTCCACATTTGTGCTCCTGGTGATGGACACCCATTAAGCAATCCAATCAATAGGTATCGTTTGGCTGTTAGAGGCAAGGCAGAGCTGCAGTCTATGGGGAAGGGGCTGCTGAGACAGGGACTCAGACATAAGAGATGATGCTCAAATCCCGATACCTGATGTCCCACAGATAAGAACAGGTCTAGAATCCAGCTGACCGAATGATGGACCCGAGTACCAACCCAGGCTGGGCCAGGCCTGCAGGCAGAGGGGCAAGTATTTCTCACCGAGGGAAGCAGAGGGCTCTAGAATCAAGAACTGGCCGCGGTAGTGCAAACAAGAAGTCTCAGAGAGGTGTCAATGTCACAAATCTAGTAAGTGGCAGAGTCAGAACTTGACCTCAGGCAGAACTGCCTTCTAGCCAGTGCTTTTCCCATTATGTCACTACTTAAGAATGCCTATGACGAAACTAGTGAAATCCACAAGGCAGGTACCCCCATAGCAAAACAAACTTTGTACCTTACATTTTATCATCCATCCTATTTAATCTTCAAAAAGATCTTGCGATATAAAATTGTGATTTTTATTTTAAAAATCAGAAAAAATGACCTCAGAAAAAGAAAGTGACTTGTCCGAAGACTCAGGCAAGGATGTAGCATAGCCATGAGGGTCTGGGTCAGCCTCTGGTTCTTTTCTCCTTTTGGGGGGCTGGGCAAGAATGCTATGGGCTGCTTGTGCCACACAGGGTGGGGAATGGAGGCAGGAAGAGTTAAGGGAAGAATAGTAAATATCAGATGCTGTCTGTTCTTGGCAAAGGGCATTAACTATATCATTGCAGAACATCATTCTGCTCTTTCCCTAATGGAAGCATAAATATGGCCTTTCTCTGCAATGAGCAATTTCCTTGGCTCTGCTGACACAATGGGAAATATCCTTAGTGAGAAAATTAAATATTGGTGTCACAGGACTATTAGAGAAACAAATGGTATTACACATTCCTCCTCCTTCCTCCACTGCCTTGCCATCTTTTCTCAGGCTGGCATGAAGCCCTGAGAAGGGGCTGATGTCCCAGCCGCAGGAGTAGAGATGTTTGAGATGTCTGCAACATGGCGTTGTAAGGTCATTTGTTCATTACCGATGTGACATACTTTTATTTGGAACAACATGAGGTTTTACTGAGAGATTGTGATTCAAATTTGTGAGCTCCAGTTCAGCCTCTGCCTCTGAGTAGCTTCAAACTTAGGCAGGTTACTTAATCTCCCTGAGCTCCAGGTTTCTCTGGGCCTATTCCTTCATCTATAAAATGAAGATGATCATTATCAATTACAATTGTCATCATGAAACTACCTCCTTCACTGGCTTGTTTCAGAATGAATTGTGTTAGCAGCCCAAGTCTAGAAAATAGTATGCCTAGTGCAGTAGTACACACCACACAGGAATGTGATTCTTTTTTCTTTCCTAAAAGCTCCCAGGGCCTGCGCTTCACAATGTGGAGGACACAGACAGTGTCAAGCTTCGCCCTGACCTTCTAGAGTTCACCACAGTGCAGCAGGCACAGAAATACAGGTGCGGGTGACTCTGCAGCCTGCAATTTTGAGAATGCTCACCGTGTGTAGAGGCCTTTGTAGAGTCTAACCACATTGCAACCACCATGGAAAAGTGCTTATACATCTAGAGTCCATATTGAGCAAAACATGACAAAAGACTATCGTAAGCTAATAAAAATGTAAAATATATCTAGATTGCATTCTACCAAATGTTATTAATATGCATTTGAAAAAAATATTGGAACTTATAAAAGGAAGGCACTTTATTTGGTCTGAAGACAAAGCATGGTGCCTATGGGAGTTCAGAGCTCTTACACTACCTCTGTACCTCCCATTCCTAACACCCACAGTTTGACAGTTATGCGACAAAACAAGTCCCAGAGAAACATCTGCCTCTTTGGCCCCTTAAATAAAAGTTAGGGTGACTGATACATTTTGTGATGAGATGAAACCCAGTTAGGGAATGACTGTCCAAAACTACACAGTGTTACCCAGAGAGACAACAGTAAATTTAGTGCCTCAAAAGCACACACAGAGGGTTAGCAGGGAATGTAGGAAGAGAGGGTGGAGCTATTCCCCAAATGTATCATTAAGAGTCAATCCCGGGGGCAGAAAAGAGATAAATATAGAAACTAACACAATTTGGCAAGATCAAAAAAAAAAAAGCTGATCATCGCTAAAGTGAGCGTGGCATGCACTGCTCTGTTGAGGGAGGAGAAATGAAACAGCGGCAATGCATTTCACACTAGACTTGATAATTTTTGCTTCTGCTTTTTCTCAAAATGTACACATCTGCCAAAGTCTAAGATCTGAATATCTTTTGAAATAGAAAGCAGAGCTTTGGGGGCTGGGGGCATACAATTCATCTGGAAATGCATTTTTTATTTTTATTATTGACTCATGCACAAAAATGCTTACAAGGAGGTAGAAGGAAGTATCTGACCTGGTTTCTGATGGTAAAGATGTAACAGTCAAGGTGGAGGTTTACCCCATACCTCAAAAGAACTCTTACAAATATTAGGCCCTAGGTGCTGAAGGCATCATTGAACTAGGCATCACCTAGTTCAAGCTAGAACCATCTCTCATGTATGTGTAAGAGTGTCTCCAAATTAATCTCACTGCCTTTGTTTCTACTCTGGCCACATCATCATTCACCATCTATGCAACAGCCGAAGCAAAAGGGGGTTGTTCAGTGTCCCTGTTGTGTCATGGCGCCTTTGCTTAAATCCCTCCAATGCCTCTTTATTCCTTGTGAAATCAAATGGAAACTCTTGACCTGGCCCGCAAAGTCTTCCCTGATCTGGATCCTGCCTTCCTCTCTGACTTCCACCGCGACCTCCATCTCTCTTGCTCACTGGCTTTCCTGCTGTGCCTTAAACACCCCAACTTTGTTAATCCTTCCCATCATTCGGTTCTCAGCTTCAGGAGCACTTGTTCTGAATGATTTTTGTTTTCACCACTGCCTGTAGGACAACTCATCAGTTTCTGTCACATCCTTTTTTTTTTATTTTCTTCTTAGAAATTGACTCTATCCGAACTTATTCTGCTTAATCTGCTCATTTATTTTCTAGTTTGTATAGTGCCTGTGGACACCCTACTAGAACATAGGTTCCATGACAGCCTGAATCTCCTCTGTCTTGTTTATACAAAATCCCCAGTGCCTGAGATATACAGGTGTGCAATAAACATTTGTTGAATCAATAAATGAACTTACTTAGTAGATCTACAAGGTTTTCAAATGGTCTGGGGACATCTGGGAAGCTTTTATACGAGAAAAGTAACTAGAACGCTGACAGAAAGTCAAACGGTTAACTAAGTAAATAAAATGCGTTCTGCACCTACAATGGAGTCTTTAACATATATAATCTCACATGATTTTTCGCTTCCACCCTACGAGGTAGGCAGATCGTGAACAACATCATCATGTCCACTTCACACAGCATCCTTTAGTTCCCCAGGATTATGCACCTAAGACAATAAAAGATGGAGAGGAAGGAGTTTAGAGCAGGGAAATGGAGCTGTTCTTCCCATTAGTGAGGTTTCCAAGAGCTCACAAAGCTCTTCCACATCTATTATTCTATTCAGCTTTTGCAGCAACTCTGAGAGATGTTTACTCTGCCTGGCGGTGAGATGACAATGCCACAGGGGGCAAGTGCAAAGGGTATGGAGTAAGGAACTTAGATCATGTCTCAGCTGCTCCCTTAATTGTGCTATGACTTGGAGAAAATAATTTAACCACTTGTGCCTCAATTTTCTCTTCTGTAAATGAAGAGATACTTATTTCCAAAATGGAGGTGAGGATTGACTACATTAATCCTTTAAAGCTATTTAGTATGGTGCATGGAAAGTGTACAACTCAAAGTTATTACGCTATGGTTATGATTGTTTTATTAAACCAAGACTCAGGGAGTAATTAGACTCACATAAGGTCATATAGTAAGAAAGGAATGGATCAAACTCAGATATGGCTGACTCTAAAGCTGAATGTAGCCACAGAGCCAGGGTGGGCTGCCCTCCTCTAAAAAATGCAGTCACTGATAGTCAATTCCACAGGTAAAAGTGTGATTTACACACTTGGACCACTCCTGATCATTATCATATGTGCATATTTATTTTCCTCAGTGAGGCAATAGGCACTTGGAAGCAAGGATTGACTATCTACAAAGCAGAACTTAATGTTGGGTGCTCAACCACAGCTTGTCAATTCAGAGGCTTTGCCCTAAACTTTGTCCGAAACCATTTGCCCTTCTTATTATAAGTTCCACTGACTGTGGAGGTAAGTTTGCCTCTAAAGCAACATTGTTAGGGTCCCTATGTCATTCCTTGCCTTGCCCAGGTATGGACTCTGGTTTTTCATCTCAATATGAAGGAGCTCAGTAAGTTTGTGTAGGTCTCCAAGGCCATCTCAGCCATCAACAGAAAGTGTCACTGCTGTTTGATTGTCTAGAACAGTAGGTCAGGTGGCACCTGCTCATCTGTGCCTTTGACAGTGTTTATAATAACAAGCTTGACTTGAGCACTTGCCTACTAAGCCTTGAGCACTTCAGAGGCAGAGATGGCTGCACCTTCAAGAAAGTATATTCTAAGGAGAAAATTGACACCCAGGAGATAATTACAAAACAGTGAGTGAATTCCCAATTCCCATGGAAAAAAAGAATAGAAGGGGCGCAGAGGAAGCACCTGGTAACATTAGGGAAGAGGATATCACTCAGTGGTGGCTTTCTGAAGAAAGTAATGCTCAAACCGAAATTTGTAGAAATAATAGGAATTATGACACCACCTAATAAAGGTGGAAAGATTATTTTGTGGGTGAAGGTGGGGGTAGTTTTAACAAAAGCATGGAGTCCTGTTGCACACAAAAGCGGACAGGGTGGGCCATCACCTATTTTTGGTGCCTGGAAGATGAAGATCAGGGCACCCAGTATCAGCATGAGTCTCTAAGTCTCCTACATGTTGTGCTAGGGTGCTGAGATGTTTTCCTGCAGGTGTGGCGGGATTCAGAAGACAACAGTGAGGCAGTGCAGAGGCAGCAGCAACAGCAGCACCTACTCATGCCGAGCACTGTGTTAAATCCTTCATAAGCATTATGCCGTCTTTGCAAAAACCCAATTAATTGATGTGGATGAAATAAGAGCCCCAAAGATGCCCACATCTTAATCCCCCAAATGTATATATATATATACATATAACCTTATATTTTAGAAAGAGACATTGAGAATGTGATTAAGTTAAAGATCTCGAGATGAAAGTGTTTTCTGGATTTTTCTGGGTGGGCCCAATTCATAAGGACACATGTCCTTATAAGAGAGAGGCAGGAGGGTCAGAGTCAGAGGCAGAGATTGGGGTGATGTGTGGTCATCAGCCAGAGGATGCTGGCAGCCTCTACAAGCTGGAAAAGAATAGTAGTAAACGGGTGAGCTTCCAGAAAAAACCAGCTCTGATGATCCAGTGTAGACTTCTGATCTCCAGAACTGTAAGATAATACACTTGTATTTTTTCAAGTCACTAAGTTGGTGGTAATTTGATATAGCAGCAATATAGTAAACTAATACATGGTATGATAAAGTCATCTTCATTTTAGCAATGAAGAAACTAAGTCTCAGTGGGGTTCATTTGTCAAGACCATAACAATGCTAAAAAAATGGTAGAACTAGTATCACAATCAAATTGCTCAAATTCGCTCTCCAGTACTGCTACCAACAATTTTTGTTGGCTGAATTGAAAGTAGGTTCTTGTCAATTCCTTTCCCTTTCCATTCTTGGCAATCCCCTTTATGCCATAATTATCCCCATAAATGTGTCACTCTTTACAAAATAAATGAGAACACAGAGATCTTTGACTTCTGCCAAAAAAAAAAAAAAAAAAAAAAAAAAAACTAAAGGAAGGGGGGGAATCACAGGTTATTAACATCTCAATGAGATCAGAAAATCTGAGTTTAAAAATTAGATTGGGTGATAAAAAGCACATTCTTCATAAATATTTAACCTCCGTCAGCATGACAGTAATTAGAGAGTTGAGCTGAGCACACTACTGGCAGCAGGCTGTCCTGGTTTCTAAAATGGAAGGCCTCCTTTTGCAGCTTCTATGAGAAATAAATGATAAGAGCTCAAGAAAACAAAACACTGCATCAGCCACCAACATTTTATTTGAAATGCCACCAAAATGATGCATTTTAAATTGTTGAACTCCTAGCAAATCTGCCTTCTATTTTAAGGCTATAATGGACCTGAGGACTATATATCACCATCTCAAACAGTTATCCTATCTCATTCTTCTATATTCATTCTCCATGCCTTTTGGGCAAATTGAATTCCATAATGGCCCTGATTTGTTCATGCCTCCCTGAGTGCACACCCTTTGCTAATGCCCTTCAACATCGACTCTGACTCCAGGTTTGGGCACGTGGTTTGCTTTGGTCAAAAAGTAGAAAGCCTGGACGAGCTTACGAGATGACAAAAGACATGTAGTCTAGTTGCCTGTTGACCCTAGATGGCAGCAAGCTAACTGCCACCCATGAAGATCAACCATTATACACTATCCAGCCCCAGAAAACCGCCCACTGACTGACTACTGACTGCAATGATAACGTGAGTAAGAACAGCTCAGACTAGCAGAATCATCTGACTGAACCCAGCCCAGACTGTCGATGTGCAGAATCAAGAACTAAACATACTTACAGTTTCAAGTCACCCAGTTTTAGGTCCACTTGTTATGCAGCAAAGGTTAACTGATCTACTTCCCATTGCATTCAGACAGCTCTTGTGTCTTCACATTTAAAATTAACAAAATTAAATAATCCAAACAAAAGGAAACAAACTTACAGCTCATCTTTGCAAGCAGCTGCTTTGCAGCCACAAATCTATACCATTGCCGGGGAGTAACCTGGTCACAAGCCGTCTCTGCCACTCTCTCTCCATTCCACCATGTCCCCAGCTTCACTTTTACAGCCAGATCTGTTGAAATGGTTGCTATTCGACTTCTTTACTTCCTCCTCACTCTTTGCCTGCTCTAGTCTAGTTCCTGCTCCCACCTCTTCACATTACTATTTATACTGAGTTTTGTTAGAACTCTATTATTTGGTGACAATAATACAGCAGAAATCAGAACGGAAAGCAACAGGGACTCAAACTGAATAAACTAACAATCTAAAAAGGAACGTTCTCATTAGGATATAGAGTGTGTCAAATAACCCAAGAATGGAGTCCAGATGAATCTAGCATTTCAGCCACCTCTAGAACCAAATTTTCTTCTCTCCATGTTTTACCTTTGGGTCTTTCCACATGTTTCCTTCTCTCTTTTCTCCTGCTGCACTCTGACTGTCTCTTTCCTAAACTGAAAAACAGAAAAAAAAAATGATGTCAGTCAGTAACATATGAATTGCATCATTCTAGTGCAAAAGAACAGCCAGACCTAACTGTCCTCTTTTAATGGAATCCACATTCCCTGAAGACCTCTTCAGTTGGCCCAACTTGAGTAAGACACCCACCTCTGTACTGACCAGCTGTGACCAAGATTTGGAGTCATATTCTAATTACATGGAATCTCTCTTGATAACCCTATGGATAGAATTGGGGGATGGAGGCATAGATCTCAGAAAAGCAAATCTCAGCAATGTGGTGGGTACTAAGTTGACAAAGGAATAGGTATCCACTGCCATTCACCTCTTGGTTCCCAGCCTTGTAGTCTTTCCATAGACATAGTTTCAAAACTTCCATACCCTATATGATCACATCTTCCCACTATAGGTTTTATTATAATAGCGGCTCTCAGAATTACAACTTTATTCTTATTTGTATAATTACGCAATTAACGTCTCTCTGTCCCACTAGTTTATATTTACTCAAAAACAAGGGCAAGTTTGTCACTTGGCTAAGGTCCTGGCCCATCATAAGAACCCAGTACACGTTTGCGAGTGACTAAACAAACAAAAAGTGATTTTAAGATTTGGAATCCAAAATTATGTCATTCTTCAAAAAAGCGATAAAATATGGTGGATCTGGGCCATTGTGTTCTGATTCCACAATATATTATCTCTTTTGTGAGGAGAGGAGAGTGAGACATCAACATATTGAATAATTCATCCAAGTTCACACAACTAATATGTGGTAGAGTTTGGACTTCCATCTCTATATTTTTACATAAGAAACTCTGCTTTTGACTATTCCACTCTATAGATTTTTCTAAGCATGCAATGGTGGGAGGAAAGCAAGATAATGGCATTAAACTTCACCAAAAAAAAAAAAAAGAAAAAGAAAAAAAGTTGATGCAGCATGCACTGGTCATTGATCTGGAGAATAAATCACATTCTGTTAAACAAATATAGCAAGGTGAATAACAGGATGAATGGAGTGCATGAAGATGAATTCTCAGAATCACCTCTTTGATTGCAGAGTGAAACTCATGGTCAGTCATGTGGTTGCACATGATTCTGCCCATGAAGAGGATTTTTTTTATGTGTATACCTTTACATCCTTGTACTAGAAGTCTTTATTATCTAGCATAGAATCTTCCCCTGGTCTGAGCCATATTCTAATTGAGTGTCCCTTAGAAAGAAGACTTAGGAAGAAAGACAAGTTGAGGGATATAAGCAGGAGTCTTTTGGAAAGACATGCTGGTTCACATTTTCTTAAGTCATCTGATTTCTCCCGGCTAGCCCTAACCCACATTTCCGTCATCACCTCCAGTTACCTGGGGTCTCAAATAACAGCAGAAAATCCGTCTTTTTATAAATGTATGTTCCTGATATCCAATTAGCTTATAGCATCTAATTTAAAAATAACCATGCACATAGTATGATGAACTGATGAAATACCTTTAATCATTAGTGTCAATGCACACATCTGAGATGAAAAATCAGCAGGTTAGCTTCACCAATGAGTTCACTACAGTGAAACAATTGCAAACTCCCTAGTCCAGAGTGAATCCATTCTCATTGCTCTCACTACTCATGACATTGTAACTCTGAACATCTGCTACTTATAATACTGCCTGTGGCAAAGGTATGGTGCTGTGATTAAGAGCATGAAGTTTAGATGCAGAGTATGTGAGTTAAGTGCTAACTCTATGCTGGGGCTTAGAAACCAATAACCCAGGATACAGTGCTTGGTAGATGCTGAATTGCAAAAGAGACCTCAAGCTCTCTCTGGCTCTGCCCTTACTGCTCACCCACGGTCTCTCCCTAAGCATGGGATACAGTTGTTATCTGAAGTTTTTGTGTTTACCTAAGGTCAGGATCTACTAAAGAAGAAAACAATTACCCCTTCTCTTCCCTGAGTGTTCATTAACTGAGCACATACAGAAGCTTGTTCACTCTGCAAGCCCAATAGACTTTGCCCCAGACCACTGCATGCTCTCAACCCATTGAATTCCCCTAAAAATCATTTACTATCATCCTACACATTTCCCCATGTATCACAGAGGATATATCACCATCTGTACCCCATTGAAATATGAGGCAATTACCCTGTAATTCTCTTTGTGCACATGGTAGCAATATATTTGTAAAGACTTTTCTCTTATTAATCTGTCTTACTGTGAGTTTATTTTTCAGTGAACTTTCCAAGGGTGGAGGGGAAATTCTGTTGGCATCAACATCTAGTACCCACTGACTGTGTGACTTTAAATAAGTTACTTGACTCCTAGGTGCCCAAGGTTCCCCATTTATAATATGGGTAATAATAGGGTTATTGTCATGGTTAAAGGAGATTAAATAGTGTGTACCCTTTTTATAATATGTGATATATGATAGTTATCAATTCATATATTTGTTCAAAATACTCTTATTACGAATAATAAAATCCAACTTTAGCTAGCTGAGACAAAAATGATTTATTGTAATGATACAGGTTTATAGAAACCAAGACTAGAAATAAGATAAAACATGGAAATAGTTGAATGTAGAAACTCATATACCATCATACATTCTTCTTGCTGAAGACAGGCTGAAGACAATAGCATAAATGGCCATAGTCAACCCTTTTTGGTATACTTCTCAATTCAAACAGCAGCCAGACTTAACTATAATATTCATTTAATTCTCAATTGCCAGTTAAGCTATTTCATTGGCATGGTTTTGGGTCAGGTGCTTAGCCTTGTTTCAAGGCACAGTGGCCAAAGGATGGGATGCAGTTATACCAATGGACATCTCCCAGAGTAACCACATAGATGGAGTAGGGAGGAGAGGAGAGTTTCAAAAAGGCACAGAGGGAAGGAAACCGTTCCCAGTAAAGAGGAACATTAGTTTTCTACCAAGACTCTGATTTAATATCTTTGTGGCAGAATCTAAAAAACAGTTTTTAGTCTTCATTTATTTGGCTTATCAATAATGGCTGACAGGAACAAGTCTCCTCGAAATTTTGTCTTTCTTTGGAGGCTGTGACATCAATTCCTCGTTGTTTCTACTCTTTCATTGCCCTTTCTATGTCTACATTCTGTATACTCCTCTCGTCGATCCTATAGTTGAATATTGGAGTTTCTCTAGACATTTTTTACCCTGGGTATGTTCATCTTTGTGTATTTTTTTCTGGGTGATCTCAGTCACCACCAGTTTCAGAACCCATCTATATACTGATGACTCCAGCTTTAGATCCAGAGCTTCACACTCTCCACTCAACCTTTCCACTTCTACATCCTCGTATCTCAAACTTGACATGACTAGAACAGAACTCAGGGCTTCCCTTTTGAATTTGCTCCCAATCTGTTATTCTCCCACTTGGTATTTTATGCATGCCCTCTAGAAATAGAAATAGGCACAAAGGAGTATCACTGACTTTGTTTTTTGTTTGTTTGTTTGTTTGTTTGTTTGTTTTGGATCTGGTTGGACAATCAATTTTGCTTGCTGAGCAGAAGCTATCCCTGGTAATGGATTATCTTTGTCTATCTCAGTTAAAGACATTTTTGCATAGCCAGCACAATATTTTCTTGATTCATTTCTTAAATATGAGCCAGCATTGAACCAAAGCAAGCCAGTGGTTTCTATTGGCATTTCTTGAAGATCTTGCCTAGAGGGAAGAAGTGGGATGGTCAAGGCGTTACGGTCGTGAGGCATCTCGTTACAAGGGAGAGGCAAAAGGAAAAGGGTAGTGGGGTTAAGGTTGTTACAGTGAGAGATGGTGACATGAGAGGGAGATCTTGAAAGAAGCTCATCAGAGGCGAATCTACTCAGAATAATGCTGAGAGTGATGAGAGTTTAGGAGAGCTTCTGCGGAATGTGGCACTTGAACAGTAAGCGGAGAACTCATAACAATTTCCTCAATTGTCCCTGAAAGCAGTGCAGGAGCCGAAATCACTCTCGTACATGGAGGTAGGCTGCTAGCCACCATGTCTCATCGCTGGCTGTAATATCCCACTGGTCTATTTTTATCTTCGTGCTTTGGGACCAGGACCTCCCAAGGCATTTTCTTTATTTTCATGTGCAAAGAGGGAGAAGACCAAGTTGTAATTGAGATGTAAGACTTCTATTTTAATGAGAGTCCCATTTAGAGTCATTTTAGAAAGATGAAAGGGAATTCCTTAAAATCACAATAATAGCTTAACAGGGAAGAGTCCATCAAATGCCAAAGAGATTGTTCATTTGGGGTCTTTAAAGTGTATCTGTGTCTTCAAAGCTGAGTTGTTGGCTAATACTGTAAGTAAATGTGAGAGATGTGAAGTCTAGTTGAGTATATATGGACTGTAAATTTACATGAAAATCCCTTCACAAATAAACGTTGAGCTGTGATGTTCAGAGGTGCTGAGGGACATAAGTCACACAGCTAGTAAAGTTCAGAACTGGGATCCGAAGCACTGGCCATCTAACTGCAAGGGAGACATGTCCAACAAACACTGAGGTCAGAGGCAGGATATTCACAGGAGTGTCTAAGCCATAGTTGAGAAAATTCTCCAGCCCCTGCACCTAGCACAGAGTGTGTTTCTTAGTAGGAGTTCACTGCTTGTGTCCGGAGTGAATAGGAAACCACTGGATCCTGCAAGTCTCTGAAATCCACCATGGCCGCCCAGTGATCCCAGTGAAGATAGACATGGAGGATCCCACAGGCAGCTGTCAGTCTGGCGTCTGGAGGGAGCGATCAATTAGAACTCTGGGTATGCCTCTTTTTTAACTTTTTAATTTTTAACTTTTTTGTGGAAAAACAGAAAGGAAACCACTTTTGCATAGGAGATCTCAACATATTTTCTAAACGTGCCTAGAAAAACAGGCATGTGATTGTTGGGACCCCAGATGGATTTCTATTAGGGAAAATAAATATTAGTGCTTAAATCATACTATTTGAATTCTGGGGTGAGAGAGTTGGAAGGTATTCTGGAAATCATCTAATTGAACTATCTCATTGTACATTTGTTAAAACAGGCCAGAGAAGTGAGACCTTAGGACAAGTGTGTGTAGAAAAGGGACTGTTGTGCCCAAACACCTTGTACCCCAGGAGATATGATGCAAATTTCACCCCTTCTATCAATTTTGTTGGAGCAAGTGATTTTTTTTTATATTCCCTCATATGCCTAGCAAAGAAATCAATTTTTAAAGAGAGTTATAGTTTCTTTAGTTTTGCTTATTTTAGTTTTGCTTATTTTCTCATAATACATCATAATAATTAATATATATTCATCAAATCAAATGTAAAAATGTGTGAGGATAGGATGATAATGATGATGCTAATAATAAATTATCCTTAGTCCTTTCACCCGAAGATAGTCATTATTATGATTTGGCTGTACATTTTCTTCTACTCCTTTTAAAGGCATAAGTCCAAAAGCATAAGAGTATGGCTTAAGAGTATGGGCTTTGGTTTGAGGCAAACAAGACTCAAATCCTAGCCCCATACCTAGCAGCTGTCTGACTCTGCTGGAAGCATGTTTTGACAAGGTTAGAGTATTAACAGTACCTGTGCAATATGGCTGTGAGGATTAAATATTGAAATTTTATTTCAGTATGAGGTCAAAACATACAGAGTTCTTAGTTATAGATTTTTTATATATGCTATATAATCTACAATTAAAATATACAACACATTAATATCTATAATATAAAATCATATATCTCATTTATGCATGTCTAACAGTACAGTCAATTTGATGCTCTACTTCGAGTTGTCATTTTAGGATAAGAAATTTTCATAATGTAACATTCACATTCAAACATCATTTTTAGGGCTAAAAATAAAAGGATATGCGTAATCAACCCTCTTTGTTGACATTTAAGCTCTTTCAAGATTTTTGCAATTATAAATAATGTGATGAATATGTTTATATACTCTCTTTTTAAGGGTATATTTTAGAAATGGAACTATTGAATCAAATATTATGGATATTTATAAAGCTTATGATACATATTGCTGGATGCTCTCCCAAGGGGTTGCAACAATTTACACAAAAATTAGCAATGCATGAGATTTTGTCATCTTTCAGCACACTTGAAAGCATTTCATACTGACATTTCAAAAAAATCTTTGCAAATGTATTTAAGCAATGAAATTTCATTGTGATGATTTTAATTTTGCATGACTTTGATTACTGGTAGATTTAAACATATTCTCATTGTTTTTTAAACAAATGCACTTCTACTACGGAAGAGCTATTCTTTTCTGATTTATCTGTAAACTTCCAAGTACATTTTCTTGATCTGTTTGAGCTGTCTATTCATTATTGATAAAGCTTTCTGCCATGTTTGTTATAAATATGCTGTCTCAGTAATAAATTTGCATGATCATTTTATATACCATAGGTTTGTTTTGATTTACATTAAAAGTCTTTTTTATTTCATCCACCCCTTTTTATTTCATCCACCCCTTCTGGGATTAGAAGGAACTTCAGCCCCTACAGCAGTAATTTTCAAAGTATGATCTTTAGATTTCCATCATCAGAATGATCAGATGTTCTTGTCAAAATAGGCAGGAGTAACTCAGAATCTCTTAGGGTAAGCTGGAAACCTGGATTTCTGAAAGCTCTTTGTGATTCTTATTTTTGCTAAAGTTTAAAAACCACTGCTCTAGAGATTTGAGCTGCTCTTCTCCCTTAGTTTTTAGAAAATACATTTTTAAATGTATTTAATGGTTATTATGTTAGTAGTTTTAAGGTGGTATGTGATTGGTGGGTGGTATGTGATTTTTTTATTCTGAAAAGAAGAGTTAGTTCATGAATACATGTAACTTTATAAATGAATTTAACAATTAAATTGTTAAATAAATATATTGATGTATTGATTATTAAATAAATATACTGAATATTTTTATATTATATGTAGAATTGTTAATGTTTAGGGAGCATATTTCTGCTATTTATACTTTGCTTCATCTCTCTTTTTAGACTTGGGTCAAAATCATACGGATTTTTTATTTTGTAGCTTTATAGTATTTTAATATCAGATAAGATTAATTCTCCCACATAAGACTTCTGTTTCAAAACAATTCTCTGCTATTTTTGCATACTTATTTTTTACAAGATAAATTTGGATTAATCTTTTCCAGTTAAGTAGACAATCTGTCATGATTTTGATAGAAATGCACTCTACATTAGAGCTATCTGAAAAGAAATAATAGTTTACAGTCTTTAAGTCTTCTAACTCAGAAATATGATCTACATCCTAGTGATTCAAGTGTTATCTTATATTTCTCAGTAATATTTTGGAGTTTTCCACAAATAGCCCTGCATATTTCTTGTTAAAAGTGCTCCTAAGTATTTCCTTCTTTTGGTTGTGGTTAATGGAATATTTTCTGATGAAGATTTTTAAATACATTTTTTTGCTGAACATACATGTGTTATTTACTCAGTTTACTGAGTTTTCATTGATTATGGCAGTTCTTTGGGTAATTCCTTTGGGTAAAAAGCATCTGTAATAGTAATCTATGGCTGCCTGGCAAGTCACTTCAAACTGTGTGACTTTAGACACAACATTTATTATCTCAAGATTTCTGTGGGTCAAGAATCTACTCAGTGCTTAGCTGGGTTCTTTGGTCAAGGTTTTCCTTTTGTTTTTAAACTTCACTCCTATGTTCATTGCAGCACTATTCACAATGACCAAGATCATTAATTTGCCCAAGTGTGTGTGTGTTTTTTTTTAATTTTGGCTTTTATTTTAGAAAGAGGGGCTATATGTACAGACTTGCTACATAGGAGTATTCTGTGATGCTGAGATTTGGAGTACGGGTCCTGTCACCCTGGTAGGTAGCTTGTTAACCCACTCCTCTCCTTTCACCCTCTACCGGTCAACTGTGCCTATTGTTCCCAAACTTATGTTCTTGAAAGGCTGTATTCAAGATGTAGAGAGGGCAGCTTGAGTCATCTTGAGGCTTACCTGGAGGATGAAGTTCTTCTAAGCTCATGCACGTGGCTTTTGGCAGTACTCAGTGCTTTATGGGCTGTTGGAAGCCCTTTGTAGCCTGCTAGCTGCTGACTGTGAGCCAGCTTCAGTTTCCTGACAAGTGGACATCTCTGTAGGCAGCTTGCTTCATAAGACTGAAAAGAGTCAGAAAGAGCAAGAGAGAGAGAGATTGAAGTCACAAATTTTATAACTCAACCTTGCAAGTGGCATTCTATCATCCTTGCCCAATTTTGGTTAGAAGTGAGTCACTGGGTTAAGTTCAGCCCATACTGAAGGGAAGTGATGCACAAGGAAGGAAAACCAAGAGAGTGAGGATCATTGGGTATCGATCCTGAAACTGTCTACTGCAGTACATTTTGAATAATTTAACAAATCAACAATTCCTACTATAATTTTAATTCCAATTAATTTACTACATCTACCACCAGGTAATCACAAAAGTAGTTCACTCTCTTAGCGAAGACTACAAAATTGGACACCTCCATTTAAGAAGGCCACAACTGATTGTGTGAATTTTGGGTTGCTCTTGTAAAGCTTCTAGTCTGGACTGAGCACGACGTTCTCAGACCCAGAGGATGGTCAGCCATAAAGTTATCACTTTGGACCAGGCTAGTCCTATGTATTCATACCTTATTCCATCACACAGTCCCAGATAAGGAAAATGAAAGTCAGGGTACATGGATGGAGAATTATATATAAAATTATAGTGTATGTAAAGGAGAGAATGGTATTTTGCTCCCCAATCTCCTAATCAGAGTTGGATTTTACTTTATTAGTGAAGAATTAAGTTGCTGTCTCTTTCATTTATTTTGAAATAGAAAAATGAAAGTTCAAGGGGTCTCTCTAGCTTTCAAAAGTTTGCAATCCAGGACTCTATAGGCACTACAGGAAATGACACTAATCACTTAAGGGACTTCTTTGAAACTGAGTGCTTTATTCCATCTTCAAGGAGAAAGAAAATGGAGTCAATGATTCCCTCTTGCAACAATAGACATTTTGTCCTGCACTCAGTTGAAAGGAGAAAATGAAAGAAGTGTTAAGTGAGAATTGACAAGTACTTCTGCTGGACTACCAAAGGAAGGTGATAATGAACTCCCGAGTTTTTACAATGTCTCCCTCTATGATCATATCCATACTCTCAAGATGCATATTTCCTCAACCAAACACAGACAATAAGCCCTCTATGTTTCTTTTTCTCTTGAAAATTAGGAGGTTGAGTTTAGAAATAATGAAAATGACTTGAGTTAGTAGCAAGACTATGCACTGGAGGGAATACAACACAGGGTCTGAAATTTACACCAGGACTTGAATCCAACTAATCCAACTGCTTAATTCCAAAGTCATGGTCCATGTGACCTTGAAAAACTCTACTTTTCTGACTCAGTGGTCCCCATATTCTTCAATGGTAATCCCTTGCTTATATATTCATCCATTCACTCATTCAATACATACTTATTGAGAACTAATTATGTGCCAGGCATTATTCCTTATTCTAGAGATGTGGTAGTTAAAAAGAAACACACACACACACACACACACACACACACACATACAATGTCCTATTAAGGAGATGTAAGTGACAAGATATGTAAATAAATTCAGTAGTGATATGTGATAAACTGGGTTACTGTGATAGCCCTGGTGATCAAGAAAGGCTTCTCTAAGGAGCAGAGTAATCTGTATATTTTATAGATGGGGAGACGGAAGCCAGGAGAGGAGATAGGAAGAGGCTGAGGTAACACAATTGGATGTTAGTGTAGGATATTCCACATGCAGAGTTATCTGGGGGCTCTGTGTTGATGCATCAACCTCTGACCTGTACCACTGAAGATATTACTGGCACTTTTGAGTCCAGCTTTGCCCAGTTCTGGAACCAAAGAAACCCTGATCTGGATGGACATTGCCTGACTCTCAGCAGAGCATTTTCTTATTCTTACAGTTTTAACAACTCCCAGATCCTACAGAGCGCCAGTCCAGAGCATGCAGGAAGTAGAAAATGGAGTGAGGGCAGTGGAGAAATAGACTGGGGACAGTGGAGCCAGGCATGGGAAATCCTGCTGCCCCCAGCCCTCTCCCTTCTCATGCACTCTCCCCATTCATCATTTTGACTCTCAGACCTGATGCAGTCTCCTGCATGGCTGGCTCCCCTTTCTCATCAGATAAAGCCAGACACCCTCCATGAAGAGGTAACTTCATGACCTGCACCTTGATCACCACTCCATCTTTCACTACTGCTTTTATCCCAACTCCTCTTGTAACAGTCTGAAAAAAAATTAAGCTTGTTGCCATTTCATAAATAGGCCATGCTCTGTCAGCCTCTGAAATTCATGCTTGCTTTTTCTATGTGGTTTCAATATCCTTTTATTCCCTGATCCACTCAAAACATGCCTATTCATCCTTTGATCCTCAATGTTGACGTCACCACCTCTGGCCAGCCAACAAGGACTTCCATGGCCCAGGCCAGGTGCTTAGCTCAGCTGTGTGTTTTTTGCTCACTGCATGCTTAGCTTCACCATGGTGCCGGTCCCCTTGCACCCATGCACTGGCTTTTGTCTTTTCATGTCTCTCTTCCTCTCTCATTAGACCATAACAAAGTCTCCCAGAGCCAGGCACAGTGGCTTGTGCCTGTAATTTCAGCTACTCTGGAAACTGAAGCAGGAGGATCACTTGAGGCCAAGTGTTTAAGACAAACTTGGGCAAGATAGCAAGATGCTGTCTCTAAAATAATAATTAATTTAAAAGCCGAGCATGGTGACATGTTCCTGTAGTCTCAGCTACTCTGGAGGCTGAGGTGTGAAGATCGCTTGAGCCCAGGGGTTCAAGGCTGCAGTGAGCTATAATCACACCACTGAACTCCAGCCTGGGTGACAAAGCAAGATCTTGTCTCTAAATAATAATAATAATAAAGTATCCTGAAGCAAGGACTATGTTTATTTCACTGTGGAATCCTTAGAGCCTTACACTGTACTGCAATGGAATGAGCACCAATACATATTTGTTGAATAAACTGATGGATGAATGTTTGAATAGAAAACCATAGATGGAAATCATTAGGTCTCCTCAATATTTTAGGATTTTTCCCCTTTATTGAGATAAAATAAGCAATCAAAGTTTGATATGTTTAAGGTGGAAAACATGATGTTTTGATATATGTATATATTGCAAAGTTATTACTACCAGCTGATTAACATATTGATCTACTCACATATGTATTTATTTATTTTTTGGTGGTGAGAACATTTAAGATCTACTTTCTTAGCAAATTTCATGTACACAGTACATTATTATTAACTATAGTAACCATGCTATACATTAGATCTCCAGAACATATTTTTTATGGTTTGGATATTTGTTCTCTGGAAATCCATGTTGAAATGTAATCTTCAGTGTTGGAGGTGAGGCCTGGTGGGAAGTGCTTGAGTCATGGGGTGGATCCCTCATGAATGGCTTGGTGTCCTCCCATTGGTAATGAATTCATGTGAGGGCTGGTGGTTTAAAAGAGCTTGGCATCTGTATTAGTCTGGTCTTACATTGCTGTAAATACCTGAGACTGGGTAAATTATAAAGAGGTTCAATTGGTGTATGGTTCTTCAGGCTATACAGGATGCACAGCAACTTCTCCTTCTAAGGAAGCCTCAGGGAGCTTTTACTTATAGTGTCAGAGTAAAGGAGCAGGCATCTTACATGGCAGGAGCAGGACCAAGAGAGAGAGGGTAGGTGCCCAGACTTTTAAGCAATAAGATTTCATAAGAACTCCCTATTGGTGATGACAGCACCAAGAGTGAATGTGTTAAACTATGAGAAACTGCCCCAATGATTGAATCATCTCTGAGCAGGCCCCACCTATAGTATTGGGGATTACATTTCAGTATGACATTTGGGTGGGGACACAGATCCAAACAATATTATTTCACCCTTGACCCCTTCCAAAGCTTGTGTCCTACTCACGTTGCAAAATACAATCTCCCAATGGTCCCCCCAAGTCTTAACTCATTCCAACATTAACTCAAAAGTCCACAGCCCAAAATCACACCTGAGACAGCGTAAGTCCCTTCTGCCTATATGCCTGTAAAATAAAAAAACAAGTTAGTTACTTCCAAGATACAGTGGAGGTATAGGAATTGGGTAAATATTCCCATTCCAAAAGAAAGAAATCATACAAAAGAAAGGAGCTACAAACCCCATGCAAGTCTGAAACCTTAAAGCTCCAAAATAATCTCCATTGACTCCATGTCTTTATCTAGGGCACACTGGTGTGAGGGATGGGCTCCTGTTAACCATCACAGCTCCCAAAGTCTTAGGCAGCTCTGGCCCTGTGCTTTTGCAGGGTTTAGCCCCTGTGGCTGCTCTCATGGGCAGGATACAAGCTGCTGGCAAATCCACCATTCTGGGGTCTGGAGGATGTTGGCTCCCTTCTTACAGATTTACTAGGCAGTGCCCCAGTGGAGGCACCAACCCCATATTTTCCCTTCATACCCCCCAGTAGAAGTCCTCCATGAGGGCTCTGTTCCTTCTGGGTGCTTCTGCCTGGTCACCCAGGCTTTACCATACATCCTCTGAAATTTCGTAATGCTATCCCTCCCCCCGTCCCCACCCCACTACAGGCTCCAGTATGTGATGTTCCCCTTCCTGTGTCCAAGTGTTCTCATTATTCAATTCCCACCTATGAGTGAGAACATGCAGTGTTTGGTTTTTTGTCCTTTTGATAGTTTGCTGAGAATGATGGTTTCCAGCTGCATTCATGTCCCTACAAAGGACATGAACTCATCATTTTTTATGACTGCATAGTATTCCATGGTGTATATGTGCTACATTTTCTTAATCCAGTCTATCATTGATGGACATTTGGGTTGGTTCCAAGTCTTTGCTTTTGTGAATAGTGCCACAGTAAACGTAAGTGTGCATGTGTCTTTATAGCAGCATGATTTATAATCCTTTGGGTATATACCCAGTAATGGGATCGCTGGGTCAAATGGTATTTCTAGTTCTAGATCCTTGAGGAATCACCACACTGTCTTCCACAATGGTTGAACTAGTTTACAGTCCCACCAACAGTGTAAAAGTGTTCTTATTTCTCCACATCCTCTCCAGCACCTGCTGTCTCCTGACTTTTTAATGATCGCCATTCTAACTGGTGTGAGATGGTATCTCATTATGGTTTTGATTTGTGTTTCTCTGTTGGCCAGTGATGATGAACATTTTTTTGTGTGTCTGTTGGCTGCATAAATGTCTTCTTTTGTGAAGTGTCTGTTCATATCCTTTGCCCACTTTTTGATGGGGTTGTTTGTTTTTCTCTTGTAAATTTGTTTGAGTTTTTGGTAGATTCTGGATATTAGCCCTTTGTCAGATGAGTAGATTGCAGAAATTTTCTCCCATTCTGTAGGTTGCCTATTCACTCTGATGGTACTTTCTTTTGCTGTGCAGAAACTCTTTAGTTTAGTTAGATCCCATTTGTCTATTTTGGCTTTTGTTGCCATTGCTTTTGGTGTTTTAGACATGAAGTCCTTGCCCATGCCTATGTCCTGAATGGTATTGCCTAGGTTTTCTTCTAAGGTTTTTATGATTTTAGGTCTAACATTTAAGTCTTTAATCCATCTTGAATTAATTTTTGTGTAAGGTGTAAGGAAGGGATCCAGTTTCAGCTTTCTACTTATGGCTAGCCAGTTTTCCGAGCACCATTTATTAAATAGGAAATCCTTTCCCCATTTCTTGTTTTTGTCAGGTTTGCCAAAGACCAGATGGTTGTAGATGTGTGGTATTATTTCTGAGGGCTCTGTTCTGTTCCATTGGTCTATATCTTTGTTTTGGTACCAGTACCATGCTGTTTTGGTTACTGTAGCCTTGTAGTATAGTTTGAAGTCAGGTAGTGTGATGCCTCCAGCTTTGTTTTTTTGGTTTAGGATTGTCTTGATAAAATATCTAGGAATCCAACTTACAAGGGATGTGAAGGACCTCTTCACAGAGAACTACAAACCACTTCTCAATGAAATAAAAGAGGACACAAACAAATGGAAGAACATTCCATGCTCATGGATAGGAAGAATCAATATCATGAAAATGGCCATACTGCCCAAGGTAATTTATAGGTTCAATGCCATCCCCATCAACCTATCAATGACTTCCTTCATAGTGTTGGAAAAAACTACTTTAAAGTTTATATGGAACCAAAAAAGAGCCCACATTGCCAAGGTAGTCAGGGTTTAAAGATTGACTATCAGACCTAAGGGGAGAATGCAGAGACTAATAGTTAAAGTCTAGCTTTAGAGTTACAGTGTTCGATGTTCATTTCCTAACTCCATCACATACAAAGTGGATGAATCTGAGAAAACAATTTAACCCCTTGTTGCTTCCATTTCCTCCTATGTCAAGTGAGGAAAACAGCTCCCTCCTTGCTAGGATTGAGTGAAGAATAAAAGAGTTGATTGTGTGTAAAATGATTAGCATGTTCTTGGCTCAAAGTAAATAAGGGATAGACAGAGAACCTCCAACTCACCAAAGGCAGGGATAGATAAATGTGTGTGTATGGAATCTGTAGCATGAGGTGCATGTGAGCCCACTGGGCTCAGTCATTCCTGCACCAGGGGCAGAGTGACCCTAGGTCATATCCAGGTGTGAAGGAGCTCTTTGTAATAGCAGAAGGGTCAAACTTTTCTAGCTTTGCTGGGAGGATAATGGGTGAATCTGAGTGTGAGCCAAATCCTTAAGAGGCTGCAATATTGTCTGCTTCCAAGTAGTTCAGGATAGGCCTTAATCCTATCTTTCTTGAGCTCCTCATTCTCAGCCAACCAACAGAAGGGAAATTCCTAACCCTTACGAAACCAAAAACCATCATTTTGCCAGATTAATAATCTTTGTTTGTTTGTCTGAGTTCTAAATTCCCAAGACACACTATTTCCATGCACATCATTACCAAATGTAAACATAGCCTCTGTAGTAATGATGTTTCTGGGTCTGTGGTTCAAGCCCCTTTATCAGGGAGGATTTTCTCTTAGGCAAGATATGGTCAGTTGTTACCATGTTCACGTGAATTACCTTCCCTTGTTTCTGCACCCTGGGATAGTCAAATGAATTATCAGGAAGTATCAGTTTATAAGGAAGATGTTGTTTGATTATTATGTTATTTATTTTCTCTCTACTTTGATTGCATTTATCTGGAATTTTCTTTACCCCACTCCCCATCCCTATCTTCTAAGTAAAAAGACAAGACTTCAGGGAATATAGAAAATTACTTGATAATGTGGGAGGATTTGGTACCAAAATTTTACTTTGTGCCTTTAATATTACCCAAGTCAGCACTTGAATGCTTTGCTGCTTAGAAATTCCTTCCACCAGATACCCTAAATCATCTCTCTCAAGTTCAAAGTTCCACAAGTCTCTAGGGCAGGGGCAAAATGCCACCAGTCTCTTTGCTGAAACATAACAAAAGTCACCTTTGCTCCAGTTCCCAACAAGTTCCTCATTTCCATTTGAGACCAACTCAGCCTGGATTTTATTGTTCATATCACTATTAGCATTTGTGTCAAAGACATTCAACAAGTCTCTAGGAAGTTCCAAACTTTCCTACATTTTTCTGCCTTCTCCTAAGCTCTCCGAAATGTTCCAACATCTGCCTGTTATCCAGTTCCAAAGTCACTTTGACATTTTCAGGTATCATTTCAGCAACACCCACTCCTGGTACCAATTTACTGTATTAGTCCATTTTCATGCTGAGAAGATGGGAGGGATTGGTACCAAAATTTTACTTTTTGAGAAATTTAGCTAACCATAAATTCCTCATCCAGTTGTGTAGTAAGTTAAAATTGGTTCCACAGTCAACAGCCTTCATGGAGACAGCGCACAAGCTATTCAAGGCAACATGTCAAGCAGTGTCATGAGGCTGCTCACTCACCCCTGGAAAAAATAATACTGAATGGGAAACTCATCCTGGGAAGCAAAGAGGCTCTCTCAAGGACCCCTAAAATCAGAGTTCATGACATCAAACAAGCATAGTGTATTAGTCTGTTTTCACACTGCTGATAAAGACATATCCAAGACTGGGAAGAAAGAGGGGATTAATTGAACTTACAGTTCCACATGGCTGGAGAGGCCTCAGAATCATGGTGGGAGGTGAAAGGCACTTTTTACGTGGTGGCAAGAAGATAAAATGAAGAAGATGTAAAACTGGAAACCCCTGATAAAACCATCAGATTTCTTTTTTTTTTTTTTTAATTATTATTATACTTTAAGTTCTAGGGTACATGTGCATAACGTGCAGGTTTGTTACATATGTATACTTGTGCCATGTTGGTGTGCTGCACCCATCAACTCGTCGGCACCCATCAACTCTTTAAAACCCTTCTTTTTAAAACCATCAGATTTCTTGTGACTTATTCACTACCATGATAACAGTATGGGGAAACCGCCCCATGATTCAAATTATCTCCCACCAGCTCCCTCCCCAAGTCTACGGACTGGTGCCTGGCATCCCAGCTGTTCCAGCCATGGCTGAAAGGGGCCAACGTAGAGCTCAGGCCATGGCTTCAGAGGGTGCAAGCCTCAAGCCTTGGCAGCTTCCATATGGTGTTGAGCCTGCGATTGCACAGAAGTCAGAAATTGAGGTTTGGGAACCTCCACCTAGATTTCAGAGAATGTATGGAAATGCCTGGATGTTGAGGCAGAAGTTTGTTGTACAGGCAGGGCCCTCATGAAGAACCTTTGCTAGGACAGTGTGGAAGGTAAATGTGGGTTCTTAGCCCCAACACTGGGTCCCTACTGGGCCTCCTAGTGGAGCTGTGAGAAGGTGGTCACTATCCTCCAGACCCTAGCATGGTAGATCCACCAACAGCTTGCACCATACACCTGGAAAAGCCACGGACACTCAACACCAGCCTGTGAAAGCAGGCAGGAGTGGGGCTATACCCTGCAAAGCCTCAGGGATGAAGCTGTTCAAGGCCATGGGAGCCTACTTCTTTCATCAGCGTGATCTGGATGTGAGACATGGAGTCAAAGGAGATCTTTTTGGAGCTTTAAGATTTGACTACCTGGCTGGATTTTGGACTTGCATGGGGCCTGTGGCCCCTTTGTTTTGGCCAATTTCTCGCATTTGGAATGGCTGCATTTACCCAAAGCCTGTACCCTCTTTGTATCTAGGAAGTAACTAACCTGTTTTTGATTTTACAGGCTCGTAGGTGAAAGGGACTTCCCTTATCTCTGATGAGATGTTGGACTGTGGACTTTTGAGCTAATGCTGAAATTAGTTAAGACTTTGAAGGACTGTTGGGAAGACAGGATTGGTTTTGAAATGTGAAGATAAGAAATTTGGGAGAGGCTGGGGCAGAATGATATGGTTTGGCTCTGTTTCCATCCAAATCTCATCTTGAATTGTAACTCCCATAATTCCCACGTCATGGGAGGAATCTAGTAGGAGGTGATTTGGATTATGGAGTCGAGCCTTTCCTGCACTGTTCTCGTGATGGTGAATGAGTCTCATGAGATCTGATGGTTTTAAAAAGAAGGGTTCCCCTATACAAACTCTCTCTTTGCCTTCTGCCATCATGTAAGATGTGACTTGCTCCTGCTTGCCTTCTGCCATGACGGTGAGGCTTTCCCAGCCACGTGGAACTGTAAGTTCAATTAAACCTCTTTCTTTTGTAAATTTCCCAGTCTTGGGTGTGTCTCTATCAGTAGTGTGAAAACAGACTAATACAAACATGTAGGAATGGGAAGAAAGGAATATCGCAATATTATAGTCAGTGTCTCAGGAAGACTTCTTCAGCAGGGTGGCATTTTAGTCAAGGCATAAGGGGATATGGCAGTAAGTCCTGTAGATGTTTGTGGGAACAGCATTCTACTCAGAGGGAACAGTAAATGCACAGGAAGATACAGGGCACATTTGAAGAGAGCAGGGGAGACCTGTGTGGCTAAGCTGAACAAACAAAGGGAAGGGGCTTGGAAATGGAATTGGAGATGGCAGCAAGAGTATCCAGAGCCTGCACGGTCATGAATTAACTGTTTTATTCATTCATTCATTCATTCATTCATTCATGTATCTATTTATTTTTGAGACAGGGTCTCACTCTGTCACCCAAGCTGGAATGCAGTGGTGCAATCATGGCTCACTGCAACCTCAACCTCCAGGGCTCAAGTGATCCTCTCACCTCCATCCTTGAGCAGCTGGGACTACTGGCTTGCCCTACCACACCCAGCTAATTTTTAATTTTTTGTAGAAACGGGGTCTCCCTGTGTTGCCCAGGCTGTTCTTGAACTCCAGGACTCAAGGGACCCTCCTGTCTTTGCCTCCTAAAGTGCTGGGATTACAGGCGTGACCCACCATGAAATAACTGTTTTTCACAACAAGTAAGATCGGAGAACCACTGCAGTGTTTTAAAGGATGACTAAGATGATGTGGTTTATATTTTCAAAGCATCACTCTGTCTCTTAGGTAGACTAGAGGAGAAAAAGCTCAGGAGCAGGGACTTGCAGCCCTGATCCAAGCAAGAGACGACGGTGGCTTGGATGAAGGTGGTGGCAAGGGAGGAGCTCTGCAGTGGTCAAATTCTGGATATAATATAGTGACAATTCAATGCCCATTCACTGAGTTGTTGTTGCAAGGAGTACATGAGTAACTGTGTAAAACATTTCCAGTAATGTCCTAAGTAAGTGTTACTTGTGTTTCTGCCTATGGATAGACGCACCATTATTGGTGATAGCACATTACAAAATTTTGCTAGCACAAAACCAGTAGTTTGATCTCCCTTTTTCCCTCTTAACATTTCTCCCTCTTTCCCTTCCTTTATTCCTTTCTTTTTCTTTTTCTTTTCTTTTTTTTTTTTTTTTTTTTGGGGGGGGGCGACTCTTGTCACCCAGGCTGGAGTGCAGTGGCACCAACTTGGCTCACTGTAACCTCCGCCTCCTGGGTTCAGGTGATTCTCCTGCCTCAGCCTCCTGAGTAGCTGGGATTAAAGGCACCTGCTGCCATGCCTGGCTAATTTTTGCACTTTTAGTAGAGACGAGGTTTCGCTATCTTGGCCAGACTGGTCTCGAATGCCTGACCTCCGGTGATCCACCCGACTCAGTCTCCCAAAGTGCTGGGATTACACATTCCTTTCTTACTTTATTTATTTCTCCTTCTTTTCTTCCTTTCCTCTTTCTTCCCCTTTCCCTTCCATCTTTCATATATTAATGTATCCATTCAAGGGCAGATAGTTATAATGATTGATCATGTGGGTGTGGAGTCATACAGACTTGGATTGGCCGTGTCATTTAACATCTGTGTTACCTTAAGTAAGATTAAGATTCTCAACTTCCAGGAGCCTTAGTCTCATTATTTCTAAAGTGAGTACAACAATGGTATCTACTGTAGGTGGTTGATTTGAAGATTGGGGTAATTCACAGAAAACCCGTAGTCTGGGCTTGATGCTATAAATTGTCATTAAAAGCTGACTTTATTATTTATTGTTGTAACAAGTCTGTATTGCCACTAATAACCATTGTGTTTCATATATATAAAGAAAGGGTGCAAAACATATTTACATAGCCCCAGTTCTCTACCAGCTCAGAACTAGAGGGGCCCAAGGAAGCAGCAGAGAGCAATAACAGATAAGTCATCTAGAACAGCAAAGCAGGGAAACATATGGTGTGCTATCCAGTGGTATGGAATCTAGCCCATGAATTTGTGGAAGCCTTTCTGCTGGAGGAAGTAATGTTTAAACTCAACCCTAAGGGATTAGTTGAAGTTAGGCAGAGGTTTCCCAGCAGTTTAGGCAGAAGAAGAAATGAGAACAAAGATTCTGAGGCAAAATATGGCATTATCCAGTCAGAAACTGTAAGCTGTTCCAAGAGAGATTAGTAGAAAATCCTTCTGACAATCAGGTGGTTTTTTTAAACTGGTGAAATGAATTAAGCATTTGAACATCTTAAAGCTGGATTTCTTCTTTCACAATTATTATCTTTGGCCTCAGAAGGAACTCATGATTATAACACCTGTCTTAGCTAACGTCCAAATGATGATATCAATTAGAGGGAAAGAAAAACAAATTCACCACTCTGCCCCACAGCCTCTCCTCCTGTGCCCCAAACCTTCACAATTTTTGTTAACAGCAGCAGTATCACCCAGCAGTGAATGAAACTTACTTTCTTTGACAGCTCCTTTTCCATGTTCCCTGGCTGTCCTTCCCATGCAAGTATGTGCTTGCATACACACACACAAGCAAACACACATAAATTCACCCAGCTAGACACAGAATTATGTCAATTGTATCTCCACTGCATCTCCTTTTTCCAGCTCCTTTTAGTACTATTGCTGGATTCATATTATGACATCACTCAGCAAGAATATTGTAACAGCCCAACAACTCATCTTCCTACACTCCTGCTCCTAGAACAGGCTAGTGGTTAGAAGGCCACTGCTACCAGATTAATCTTTAAATCAAGGGTCAGGAAACGTTTTCTATAAAGGGTCAGAAAGTAAATATCTTAGATTTTATGGGCCGTGGTTTCTGTGTTGCAACTACTCAACTCTATCATTGTATTGCTAAGGCAGCCACAAACCCGATATGAATGAGTGGGTGTGGCTATGTTCCAATAATAGTTTATTTACTAAAACAGAGGCCAGATTTGGCCCTGCTCTTAAGTAAAATTCTTAGCAACACCCCACAACGTCTTCCCACCCATACCTTCTGTAGTAATGTCCCCAACCTGAAAGTAAACATACTCGCTACCATTTCTCAGTTATCATTTCAATCACTTTTCTTCTGGTGTCCCCCACCTTCTCACTATGTCTTTACCTTTCTGCTTCACTAAATATTCTCAATCTTCTCAACATCCCCTATTTGGGTGTCTCTCCTGCCAAGTTGCCTAATTACACTCTCGTTGATCTTTCAGTTCCGTATCTGACACTGTTTCCTTTTCCCAGGAATCTTCCTTATACTGGGAGTTCATCTCAGAAGGTCAGGAAAAAGCTTTTGGGCATGAATGTTCTTACTAGTAGATTTCAGTAGGAAAGAACATGTTATCATCTTGACAGAGACGTTAAGACCGCTGCTCTTGACCCACAAATTATTTGACTCTCTTTGCATTGAGGAGTGGGGTCTTTGAATTGAGAAGTTGGGTACTTGATCCTTCCTCTTTGACCACAGGATATGGACAAAAGAATCTGTGCCAGTTTCTAGGCTCTGGATGAAGAGAGTGGAATCTTTCACTTTCTCCCTCTTAGAACGTTCTGTCTGGGAACCCTAGACACGTTTAAAGAGTCTGACATTTCTGAGACCTGCTACCGCACTGGAGATGCTAGGTGTTAGTGCTCAAGTCAGCAGTCTTAACTGAACCCAGCCTTCGAGCCAAGCCCATCAAAGCATGAGCCATATGAGTAGAGTCACCTTGGACTCTATAGCCCATCCACCAGCCACAGAGATTGGAATAACCTCCATCAGCAGCACAGGGAGCGGGATAATCATCCCTGCCCAAATTCCTCACCAACACAATCATGAGATAAAACAAAATGGTTGTGTTATTAAGTCATTACATTTGTTTGGCTGGCTCATAACACACAATAAATGAGCACAATGTAGATTTCTAATTGAATGAACCTGTTGTCCTCAACACTTTCCCCAAGCCAGTAAGCTTTTCACATTCCTGTTTATTTTGTCATTGATCTCCCTCCTGCCCAGAATGCGCTTCTGCTGTGATTATTCCCGTGTAGTCTTCTCTTTATTGTCTATTAAAAGCCTAATTTTATTTTCTATCCATGTATAGTATCACTTCCCCCATGAAGCCTTTTTTTATTTCTGCAGACAGTTTTTGACTGATTCTTTAAAGTTCTCCAGGTACATGATTTATAGATTCATCATTGTAGCAGCTGACTTGTTTTCTGAAATTTCTTTTAATGTAGCTGCCTTCCCTAGCTTAGTTTTTGATATAGTTGTTGAAACTTAGTAGCCACTTAATAAACCTTTATTGAATGATTCAGTGCCAAAGCTGGGATTTGCACTCTGGTAGTTGGCATATTAGGTTAAAGGTATTGAAGAAAACATAATCATTTACTTAAAAATCTAACAAAAACTATCCCTATCCCCATCTCAAAAGAAAAGATAAATGGGTTTTGATATTTCCAACATATAATGTATGTCAGAAAAAATATGGAAGCTAAGTTTTGCTGTGATAATAAGTAAACCCTAAATTTCATAGTTTAAGATGGTTTAGGTTTAATTCTCACTCATGCTACGGTATAACACAGATTAGGCAGTTCTCTTTGGCAAAATATTCTTAAGTGATTACCCATGTATTCAGACTTGTATCTTACAACTCTGCCAATGTTGGAGCTATTTTTCTACAGACCAACAGACAGAAGAAAGGGAGTATGGAGAAACATGTACCACTGTGAATTGTCTGAGTCAGGGTGACATACGGCTTCTGCTCACGTTCCGGTTGGAAGACCCTTAATTACGTGGTCTCCACCTGCATAAAAAAAGTTTGGAAAATGTAGTCTTTCCGTGTATCCAGGAAGAGAAAATCATGTGGCAAACACATATTGTCTCTCTTGCAGAGGCTGTATTGGTTAGCATTTGATGAGAAATAACCCCAAATGTAAAATAATCATGTATTTATTTTTCTTAAAATTATTTGAGTGAGCTGAGCGATCCTTCAGGTCTGTGTTGCATCATCTGGGACTCGATGGTCTAGATTAGTAGTTTCCAAATGAGCCAATTTATATAGTTTCTTTCAACACCACCAGGGGATATTTGGCAATGCCTGTACACAGTTTTGTTTGTCATAACTGGGGGATTTTATTGGCATCTGGTGTATAAAGGCCAGGGATTCTGTTAGTCACTCTACAATGCACAGGACAAGACCCTGCAAAAAAAGAAACTTCAGGCCCAAGATGTTAATAGCAGGGAAGTCGAGAAACCCTAGTACAGGATGACCTAACTCAGATGTCATAGGCTGTTGAATCTAACGAGGACTCAGCTGAGAGGGGTGGACTCTCTTCTATGGGGCTTCTATCTTCCAGTATGATGACAAAGGCTTCTTTACATCACAGTCTCAGTGTTCTAAAGAGCAGCAAGAAATAACAGTTCTAATATGTAAGCATTTTTAAACCTCTGTTTAGATCTACTTTTCAACATCTCATTGGCCAAAGCATTTAATCTCTTGAGGGGAAAAGCTGAAAATGTGGACCACTTTGCAAGCTAAAAGAAAGATCTTGTGTGAAAGTTGTAGTTCCGTGCTGTACTCTTAAGCGCTGTGTAATAAATATGTGAAATAATTCAATGCATTACAACAGTGTGTAATTATTATCTCCTCTTTACACAGAGCATTCATAGTGATTTGTGATGGTTTAGACTGTGAGGTATGATGTCAAACTGCCTGGGTTCAAATCCCAGCTCCATCATTTTGTATAGAACATAGGGTAAGCAGCATACTTTCTCTGTACTTCTATTTCTTCATCTGTAAACCATAAACAATGACAATAATAACTCCTTTTGAGACGGTATCATGAGATATTATATGTAAACTACTGAGTACTCTCTGGAATATAGTAAGAGCTTAATAAATAGCATGTATTAATTGTTGGTAAGCGGTGTTATTTCTCTGATTTTGGAAAGGAGCCCAGAGGGGTTCTAACTCCTTTGATAAAATGGCAGACTTTTTTCCTTTTCTCCTATTCTGTCCTAGATCGCAGATGAAGAAGTGGCAATAATGAATCTTTATTTTTAGCTTGTGATGATGTGAGTGCTGAGCCATCATTATCATTCAAGTCTCTTGTGATTGAAAAAGACTAAAAGGCACCTATAGGCACTATTAACCATCTGAAAGCCATACACATGGATGGGAATTAGATGTGTACTCTGTCATATTGGAGGACAGAATAGATCCATTGGGTGCGAGCTATTAGGAGTTTCAGTTTTACTAAATGTTAAGGACAAACTTGTTAACAAACAGCATCAACCAATGAATGTGCTGCTCTAGCACCTTAAGTTGGTTTCCCAGAAGCAGTTCCTGATATGATGACGTACATGTACATCATTCTCCATGTAAGTAGAGAATGGAGAAACAGAAAATAAAATGAAGATGGAAAAGAGACCAAGGAAATCTATCATATCAAGTGTGCAATATCAACCCCTGGAGAGTGACTTGGGCTGCATCCCAGAAGGGAGCCTTGGAAACAGTGAAAATAGTGATAGTCACTCTCAGAGTTTCTGAATCAGAGCAAGACAACTGGGATATTTATACTCCTGCCCTCATCACTGGTTAAGTCATGAGGAGGAGTTGGTATACATTCCCAGATACTTCTGGTTCTATGAGTTGTTATGTATGCAGGCAATGAGGGTCCTGGTAGTCTGAGGGCAGCCCTCTAATTGCTACTGTTGGGAGCAGAGGCACACCAGAAGCTGGTAGACGCCAAAAAATAGTGGAAGAGGTTTTCAGGAATATCCTTTCAGCACTGAAATCACCAGCTCTGCTTTGTCTGTTTGTTGTACTCAATTTCTGGAGAGATCCAGGCAGAAGCTACCAACTTCAACACCTATTTTGACACCGAGAGTCATTTAACAAAGGCTTTCTTTAGAATAATACATTACTATCGCTTGGTTTTGCTTGGCAACCTTTGAAAACGAAGTGCTTAAAGAAAACCTTCCCCCAAATATGTAAGCCTGGTCTCCAGATGACTGTTGTCTGCCTGGGCCTTCTCTGTGGTGATTCGCGGGCTCTGACTTCAGACAGACTTGGCTTCTTAATCCTCCTTTGAGCTCTTTGGGCTGAAAAATTTTGAGTAAATCACCTAAAACCCTTGTTCCTCCATGACTTCTCCTGTAAAATAGAACCAGTAATACTTACCTCTTGGGTCTAATAAGATTTATCTACCTAGTTCACAATAGGCATTTTTGTAAACACTGTATGCATTTCTTTATTCTAAATTTGAAACAGGAAAATTGAAGACAGAAAGATTAAGTTGCCTCTCAAGTCACTTAGGGAGAATAGGGATTATGAGTGTTCTACTGACTGTTTCCCTAGCACAGTTTTTAATGTATCATTTTATATGGAAAATGAGATAAAGCCAACTAGAATGTAGAAAAACAATAGATGAAAACCTAGCACCATTGCTGATGTCACTACTGTTGTGGTTGTTGTTGTTGTTGTTATCATCAATCTGTCCTACTTCATAGCTATTGGACCTTAACAAATTGCTTACTTAGGTTATTTGTGCCTTGGTTCTCTCTGATACAAAACATGAGCACTGGGCTACATGGGCATAATGTCCCTTCCAGTTCCAACTGCCCACCATTCTAAAAGGTTGTATTAGTCCGTTTTCATGCTGCTGATAAAGACATACACAAGACTGAGCAATTTGCAAAAGAAAGAGGTTTTATTTTATTTTATTTTATTTCTTGAGAAGAAGTTTCACCCTTGTTGCTCATGCTGGAGTGCAATGGCACAATCTCAGCTCACTGCAACCTCTGCCTCCCGGGTTCAAGTGATTTTCCTGCCTCAGCCTCCCGAGTAGCTGGGATTACAGGCACCTCCTACCATGTCCTGCTAATTTTTGTATTATTAGTAGAGATGAGGTTTTGCCATGTTAGCCAGGCTGGTCTCGATCTCCTGATCTCAGGTGATCTGCCCTCCTTGGCTTCCCAAAATGTTGGGATTACAAGCGTGAGTCACTGCACCCAGCCACAAAGAGGTTTTAATTGGTCTCACAATTCCACGTGGCTGAGGAGGTCTCACAATCACAGTGGAAGGCAAGGAGGAGCAAGTCACATCTTACGTGGAGAGCAGCAGGCAAAGAGAGAAGTTGTACAGAGAAACTGCGTTTTTTTAAACCATCAAATCTTGTGAGATTCATTTACTATCATGAGAACAGCATGGGAAAGACCCACCCTCATGATTCAATCATCTCCCACCAGGTTGCTCCCACAATGCATGGGAATTATGGGAGCTACAAGATGAGATTTGGGTGGGGACACAGAGCCAAATCATATCGGGGTAAAGATGAAAAGAAAGCATTTAGGGCTTAGGAGCCTAAGTGCAGTGATATGAGTGGACTTACGCTTTTGTAATAGGTAGTGAGGCTCCAGTGTCCACAGGTGGAAGTGAGAAAACAGCCGGTTGCCAGTGGAACTTGTATTCTCTGGTGACTAGTTGGAAATAGTGTTTATTTGTTTCTTTTTAAGGTTATTTTCAATCCTGAGGTTTGGAGATTTGGTAGTGATTTTAAAAATTATAATTCGTATGGAGGTTACCTGTCAGGTACTGAGTATCTAAGAAGGAAAAGCAGCCACAAATCAAGCAGAATATTGTGCAGGAAGCTACTTTTCCCACAAACACCGGGAGGTTACAATACCACAACTGAATAGCTCTTTGAAATACTTCACTAAATTACTCTGTTGGGTACCCCTTATTAAGCAATCTGCTTCAGAAAGTTCTTTATTTTCCAGGACTGGCAAAGTCTCACAATTTCATTATGCTGGGGGACTTGGTGCTGTCTCTTTTGAGAGATTCATCTGCCTGGCGAGTGGCCCATATTACCTTCCTTGTTGGGCCTTGATAAGTGTCTCTGAACTAAGGGAAAACAATTTGTACAACTCTTCCAGTCAATTGGAGGCTGAACTGTGGGATGGAACAAAGCTCTGTTCCATCCCACAGTGCCAATTTGCCCTTATCAAGTGCAACAGAGAAAATGTGGTGGCATGTTACTGCGAGAATAGGAAAGCACTCCCAACAAAACGAGAAAACAGTTATTGGACTCGTTTTATCAACCCAGGGCTAGCTCTGCAGCAATTTTCATACAATTACGCCACGTTCGAATCGCCTCACCATATGGCTGGGCATCGATCGTTTTGCTGTGATGATAATTTAATATGTAATGTGGACGTTTGCTTGTTTTGTTAATAAAATTTTCATTTTGGTGTTCTGATTTCATCATAGAATGTCATGAGCATTGACAGATTTTTTTAATAAAAATTGTTAGCATTTGTAGAATAAAAATCCCTTTCACAAATGTCATGCTATTTGCACTTTCATAGGAAGCCTGGAGAAGCTTGGGCTGGCATTATTTAACCACAGGAACAGAAAGACTCCCTGAGACTGAGCAGTTCCTAACTCGCCCGAAGTTCACACCAGAGGTAACTTGAAGGCCAGGCTTCAGTCCAGGGCAGTTTTTCAGTGTGATATCCTTTCCATGCTGGGACTCAGGTATTCCTTTAGAAGTGTACTTTACAGGGATCCTATTGTTAAATATTCTTTTCAATACATCTCAACATATTGGGAAAACACAAGTGTAATTAATAACTAAAAGTCCTCCTGCCCATGTTATGAGCTCTTCAAGGCACATCACATAGCCTGGAGGCCAGAGACCAGCTCATGTAGATAAAGATAAGACAGCCACTGATGAAACATAAAGAGGTTATACAAAAGGCTAAACTGGATGACAGAGATGCTTTTGTTTTTAAATTGTCTTTTCCAGAACTTCTAGGATTCCATGCAGTTATCTCAGAGCCCACTGCAGGTGCTGAGGAACAGGATTTTGGGCTTTCTACTCTCTCCCTCAGAGAATGTGGTTCCACTAACACCTGTTTTTAAACATAGGATTTTCATGAACATTTTCCACTGGTAAGAAGATCTACTATAGGACAAAATTTTTGCAACAACTGGTCTAATCCAATTAACTCTCTTTTTAAAAATGAAGAACTCAGATCTGCAGAGGCTGTAGGACCTGCCCAAGGAGAGAAATCTTTTTCCTGCAAGAACATCTCATCTCCTGACTCCCAGTTCCATTGACAGGATTAGCATGGAGACCTGGTATCTCAATACCATTGATTTTAGGTGCACTTTGGTTTTACACAACAGATTTATCTAGAGGACAGGAGTGCAGAGTTGCTAGAAAATACATAGTTCATAGTGAAGCAAAAGAATCTCTACTTTGAGGGTTGGAGGAGAGTAATTCCTAAGTACCAGTTATGTCTCTAAGGACATTTTCTTCACTAACCTTTTGTTATTAATTTTAATTTATTATTCCATGATTGATTTTCATCTGTCTGTCCATTCCTACTATCCTTCAGTTACCTGGTCTCTCTGCCTTCTGTCTTACTCACATCAAAATCATTTTTCTTGCAATTACTAAAAATATCTTTCTGACATGCAAACCTGACTATGTTTCTTTTCTGCTTGGAACCTGTTTTTTCTTGGACGTGGCAACATCCTAATATCTAGGATGGCTCTGCTCCCCTTATTTACACGTCTCTGGCCAGGTCTCCTGCTCTCCAAGCTCTAGCTACAACCATCGATGTTTTTCCTCTGCATGTTCATAACTGCTTCACACATAGACACCCTGGCATAAGCAATGTCTCCTGTCTAGAATGCCCTTGATGTTCTTTTTTTACCTGGAAAACTCAAGTTTCAAGATTTATCTTAAGAATTGCATATTTCAGGAACCTTTTTTTTTTCCCTATACCCAGCATGTGTTAGATATTCTTTAACACACCTTTATCTAGCAATTTCCAGATTCTAGTTAAATCTGCTCCTGGGAATATATCTCCCATTAGTGAATTTTTACAGGACAAAGGCTTTTTGTTTTTTTCTTTCTCAATCTTCATAACACACAGTGCAGGGCTTGACACATAATAGGCACTTAATAAATGATTGTTGAACTTATATGCATCTATTCCTCATCTAATATATTAGTTAAGACTCTTCAGTTTTAGGTTAATAAATTTTTAAGAAATAGTAGCTGATACAAAGTAAAGTCAAAAGAGCTCTCAGTGAGGGTGTGCAGGGGTATTTTATAATATCCTTGAGGGGAAGTTTAATTGGGCTTTATGGGGGTCAGAATACCAACAGAATGAAGTCCCTTCCTCTCTTGGAGGCCTCAAGTTCTCTCAGCCCTGCTTCTTTCCAAGGATCTGATTAATCATTTGCTTGATTTCTCTCTGAGGGTCACCTTTATCTGCTTCTAAGTGCATATGGAGAGAAAGAATCCCAATAGCCCTAGCTCAACCTACCATCTGAGCTCAACTTGAAACTTCTGAGTCTTGGTTTGAAAGGGAAAGAACATGACTCTTTCTACTAACTAAGACTAATAGACTCTATTCTAACTAAGCACTGCCTATGGGTCAGGGATGGCCTAATATGGTTACAAATGTGAAGGTTACATTTACCCACTGATTTGCTCTGTTTGAAGAGAAAGGGCTGCAGGCTGCACAGATATCTCCAAAACTAACAGCTCCAAGCAAGTGATATGGACCAAACTTAGGCATTCTAGAGCAAGACAAGCATTTCCCCAAGTATCTGCACAGAATATTAGTTCCACAGGGTGATAATAGTTGGTAGGAGAGAAACAATGGTGCAGTTCAGCAAGTCTGAAAAACGCTTAAACAAACTTAAATCTGTTTCTTTACTGAAAGGCTTCTCAATGACTTTGTCATGCAAATGTGATTTATGAAATGGTAAAAAGAGAATATCATCTGTTGCATTCTCTGGACTTATTTGTCCAGAGAAACATTTTTTTTCTCCCCCGAGAAACACTTTGTAGCATTAGGGTTCTGTGGAATAGACTTGGGGAAGACTGAAGTAATCATATGCTAATTATCTCACTCCATTGGTGGATATACATACTAATCAATATGTTATACTTCACCAATTTAGAGTAATGGCATTTCCTGAAATGTGTTTAAGAGTCTTTGAGGGACTTTAAATTCGTCTTCCTGTTTCCTCCTTCCAGCAATTTGGAATCGTGATTTCCCCAGTGACGATCACTCAGGTGGAATTTTCTCTCTCCATTCAGCTGTATGCCTAATTAAGTGACTGCTATGTTTTTAACAGGTTTGACTTAGGATGTGAGCACTACTCCTTCTCCTGAAGTTGTTTTGGTAAATAGAATTGTATTGGGAAAACAGAAGCCATAGTTGTTTATAGGGACACATCTGAAGACATTTACATAATGTTTCCATGTTAATGATTGGTTCAGACCCATTCATTGAGTACCTATTGAGTATTTGCTTGATTCTGGACTCCGGACTGGGCATTGCTGATTGCAAGACGAGTAAGCCTACAACCTAAGCTAGCATAGCTCAGCTTTTAGTAGAGGAGAGAGACATATCTGCAGATAACTTCTGAGTGTGATAAATGCCTTGGTAGATGAAAGGAAATGATAAAGAGCTAGCAGACAGGAGAGAAGGATTTACTCTGGGAGAGGTTGCAGAAAACATTCTGCAAGGAAAATGACATCTATTCTCTGTTTTGATGAAAGAGTGAGTGTTCTTGATGATAATAAGAAAGGAAAGCTTTTTATGCGTAAGACAGAAGGAAAGTGAAAGACAAAACCCTGGATTATGCTAACAATGAAGTGGCTGGCAGAGGAAGTGAATCCGGGCCAGGAGACCGAGAAGGAATGACCAGAAAGTTGGGAGAAGAACAAGGAAGAAGGATGTCCAGGTAGACAAGGTAGAAGAGGGTTTCAAGCAATTTTAATAGCAATGAAGACAGGATCAAAAGGATCAAATACTGCTGTAGACAATCCAACAGGATACCAAAATTGGTTCTAGGTTAAAATTCCCCAAACTTGAGCTTGAGTACAAAGACAGCAATTTGGGCTCCCATCAACTGTTTCCATTATATGTCCCCAATGAAAACCTCACATTTATCCGTGATAGAATAGTGTAGGCTGTTATTCCTGAGTACATGCAAACTTACATGACACAAACATTTCAAAGCCTGAGAATAAAGGGAAGGGATGGAAATCAAAGGGGTCTTTGATTTGACCTTTGGTACTTGATCTTCCTTCAAAAAAGCACACACTGGGTGTTAGGAGACCTACAATTTATATTGGATCCTATGACGAAGCAACTGTGTGAATGTAGGAAAATCATTTCATCCTCTGGACCTGGGTTGCCTGTTCAGCACTGGAGTTTGGCTGGATCTCTATGGCTTCTTCCAGAGAATCAAAAGTCCCTGTGATGCCTTATGCGGAGTGATGGGGACTTTATACTCTGCTATATACCAACACTTACAATGTACTCTTTCTCCCTCCGTCACAGTTCAAAGGGGAAGTAGAATTTCAGACAGATACTGAAGATATCTTTACACAAGGCTGAACCGAGTTGGGTATAACTAGTGACTGGAGAAAGGAGAAAAGGCAGGAGATTTTTTTTTCTCCCTTACTGATGAAGAGGACACTGTGACTTGCTTACTTGCCTCAGGCAAGTTTCTTCAATTTTGCATATTATGTACACATTGGTGCATAGCTGATTGCCCCAAAACTTCATGGCTCAAAGCAAAAATACATAGTTATTTTCTTTCACTACTTCAGAGGGTCAGGAATTTGAGATCAACTTTTCTAGCTCAGATTTTTCCTGAGTTTATCAGATCTTGGCCAGGGTAGTAGTCAAGGCTTAAGTGAGTCTAGAAATCCATTTTCAGTCTAGCTGTCTCATGTGGCCCCTGTTAGAGGGAAGACTGAAGTTTTTTTACTACTGGAACCTCTCCCCTAGGCTATTTGAGTGCATCCTCAGGACGCAATGGCTGGCTTTTTCCAGAGTGAGCAATTGGAAAGATGACCTAGCCCCAGAAGTCACACGTTGACTTTTGCTGTATCCTATCAGTCACATGGGCCAGCCTGGATGCCCCATACACCAGCATAAGTATCCTCAGGAAAGCATCACTGGGGGTCACGACTGCCTACCACACTCTGTACACTTCACCTTTTCATGCTAAAATGAAGAAGATGACGCTTAGTTCTTTACATCATGCTGCAGAGAATATGCCCATTCAGGAGGCGTTAGTTGTTTGTCTCTTGTTGTCCCTCTCAAAGCAGTGTGGAATAAATGGTATTACAGAGAGACAGGGACACTGCTCTAGGAACAAGCAGGAGGAATTCCCTTCCGGCTGGGGAATGGCTCCATGAAGAAGATGGAGTTTTTGAACTAGACCTTCGGGGGTATGTAGAGTTTGAACAGTCAGAAAATATTGGGATGGAGTAGAGTGGTGGGAAAAGTCATTCTAACTAAACACTGGGATGGGCATGAACAGAGACTCAGAGGTAAAGGAATATAAAAATTGTTTGGGAAAGTTGAGCTTTCCTGAAACGGTGGGTCCGTGTGTTTGTGTCTTTACACAACATGCCAAGCCAGGCAGAAGAGGAAACAGGAGCATCAGGGCTGGAAGTGCAGTTAAAAAAACCTACTACACAGTCAGGATTCTAAATGCCAGAGTCAGGATTAAAGGCAGAACTCGTTTTCTGAGCTAATCTTCCTTTTTGGAGATGATATGTTGAGTAAGTGCATTTCCAAACTTTAGTCATTTGCATGTAATGACTAGAATGTAATTGTAACTTTTCTCATATACAAGTGTGTGGTGGGCAGCCCCTAAGATGTCACCTATGACCCCTGCCTTTTGGTGACTCCCTCCTTCGTGCGGGTGGGCTGGATTTAATGACTCACTTCTCATGAATAGAATGAGCTGCATGTTGTGAGCTGCCTGATGGCGATGCCTATGTGGCAAGGTACTGACGTCTTCAGACGACAGCCAGCAGAACACAGAGCCCTGCAAGCAACCATGTAGAGAGAGATTGGAAGCTGAGCTTGCAGGTCTCAGACTGGAGAAGAGGGCAGAGGGGAATGCGCAAGCCTTGGAAGGACAAAGGCCCATCCCAGTGGACACTGACACTTTGATACTAGCCCCATGACAGACTGTGAGCTAGGAACATCCGCCAAGCCACATCCCACACAGATTCCTGGCTCACATAAACCAAGACAATAAATGTGTGTGAAGTGGCTAAGTTTGGGGTAATTTGTTATGGAACAATAGATAACGAATACACATGTGCCACCCGGACAATGATTTACTTAAGACATCTGTCTTCAGATCAACTTTTTAATATAAATGTATTTCTTTAAAAAGGAAACTTTATATTTCAAAGTAAGAGATTGATATCAATTTCCATAAACAGGTTAGTGTGTGAGACCTAAAATCAACTCTCTAATGCTAACTACTATGTTTACTAACATTACTAATATTCCTTGAGAGACATGAGCTGATTGAAAGACACTGGGTTTGAATTCCATGTTCCCCTCTTGTTAGCTGTGTGACATTAGAAATATTTCATTAATGATTTGAGGCTTTTCTTCTTCATTTCTAAAAGAGATAATTTGACTCGATTTTCTAGTATGTTTCAGGATTAAACAATTACTGTGAAAGCACCTATAAATAATAATGATGATGATAATGATAATTGCCATGTTTTATAATCTTTAACAATGCACCAAGTGCCTCATTTTGCCATTCAGGAGAAGTTTCAGAGAGGTTTAGTAACTTGCTCAGGATCACAGCTAGTGCAGTGGTGAATGAGAATTCTAATCCGGATCATTTTCATTGTGAAGCTCTTACTCATTAGTATTACAGATTAAACACCACACGCAGTGAGCAACATTCAAACCATGTTGGTTCTTTTTTCTGGCTTAGAAATGAAACTTTGCAGTTTTCCTGCCTCTACTTTCATGTAATATGGGACTTTTGTTCTCTGTCAGGTTCAACTCTATTTCTGGGATCACTCACTGTTTACTAACGAGGTTGTTGTTGTCAAGATCCAATTTTTCTAGGTTCATAGCAGCTAGTTAAACATCACTCTAGGTCAACTGGGGCTGTCTGTAGTAATGATAAAATCTATGCCTTCAATTTCTTAATTAACTAAATACAATGAAGTCTTAAAATTGATCAAAGCAGAGTCTCCTGTGGAATTAATTAGAAAATTATGGGGGAGGACTTGATGATTAATCCAGACTTCATAAACCTACTGGGAATTTTATAAAAGCTCAAAATAAAACACAGACTTGTGTTAAAAATTAATTTATAATGTGATGACCACTTCAGCCTTTTTCGTGACAGAGTGGGGGGTAGAGGCCGGCAGTGTTCCAGCCTGCATCTCAGGATGCTGTCTGAGGAGTGCTGTCACTGACATTCTGGGATAACACTGAGTTTTGAAGAGTGTTCAGTGGCATTGCCATGGGCAGACAGATGGAGGTCTTTTATAAACTCCATTAGCAGCCTTCCCCCAACAATGCCTGCAAACATCACTACGGACACTATCATTTTCCACGAGCATTTTGAATTTTTTTCTATCTTACGGAAGTAGAAATAAAAGCATTTTTAGAAGATTTTGCCATGTATATGTCCTGTTACAAAGCAATATGCAAAACAAGAATGCTTAACATGGCTGCAAGAAACATCCCACAGCTTCTTCGCTGCAAGCCAAAAGCACCCATGCACACCCATTCCATACAGGACCCTGCATCTGGCCCTCTGGAGGGGCTATGGCTAAGGTACCTGTTTATGCCTTTGTATTAGTCCATTCTCGCACTGCTGATAAAGACATACCCAAGACTGGATAATTTATAAGGAAAGAAACGTGCTCGCAGTTCTACATGGCTGGGGAGGCCTTGTGACGACAGCAGAAGGCAAAGGGCATATCTTACATGACCGCAGGGAAGAGAGAGAATGATAAGCAAGTAAAAGGGATTTCCCCTTCTCACTCAAACCATTAGATCTCATGAGACTCATTCGCTGCCATGAGAACAGTATGGGGAAAACCAAACCGCCCCCATGATTCAATTATCCTTCACCAGGTCCCTCCCACAACACGTGGGAATTATGGGAACTACAGTTCAAAATGAGATTTGGGTGGGGACACAGCCAAACCATATCAGCCTTCCAGGAGCCCACGGGTAAGCAGAGGGTTTGGACATGCACAGACAAATCCAGGAAAGTGGGTTTGATGTTCAGACCAGCAATTGTGTGGAGCCATGGTAGCACGTAGAAAAATGTGATTATTTCTATCCAGGGGCCTGGAAATCTTCCCTGAGGGACTGAGGCTGGAGCTGAGTTGTGAAAGAGGAGAGACTGTCACCAGGCAAATTTAAGAAAATGGCATAAACCTTGACTCGAGGACAAGGGCACATCCAGCACATTAAGGGAACTGTACGGGTGCATGATGTCTGGAGTGCCTTATTTTCTTGGGTCTTGACACATTAGAAGCGATAATTTTTCTATAATAGCACTTCTGTTATGTTGGCTAAGGCAGAATCTTTGTGATAGTGAATTAAAAATGCAATTAGTAAAAGAAACGCAATTAGCTATTTTACATTGTGTTCACATATGCAAATTAAAAAGGAGACTTGATATAATTATGTAGAAGAAACAAAGGTTAATAAACAGCAGGTTGGACTATCATTATCTGTATATTCCTAGGGAAAGGTAGTGTCTGCATCAGTAGGGTAAGAGAAAAGAAGGACTGCATGTCAGCTACTTGGCTATGTGACTGGATCACGTTTGGCTTGGTTGGATTCCAAAGCTCATGTTTCTTCCTTTTCCCTCCACTTTGTTTTATTACTATTTGAGTTTTTGGTCATTTCAGGGCGTTGTAATTCCTGGATTTGAATACTAACATATGAAAATTTATTAATGGTTATTTTTGGTTTCATGTAATTTAGCTAACACCATACATCAACAATATGACTGTCAACAGTCATAGTACAGTGTGTACAACTTAGATTATCTGATTGTCATAATCTTAGTTTTTAAAAACCTGCCAATTAATTCAAAGCACAAAACTAAGCCTACTAATCATTACTTTTCAAAATTAGAAATTACCAACATTTACAATGGAGAAAACTGAACAAATTATATTGTATTACTATCATGGAGAATTAAGCAGCAAGTAAAAATATTGTATTAGAAGAATATTTAACTTACCCACCCCCAAAATAAAAGAATTTGCTATGAATGCCTTTTGTTGACTTTTTACATATCGGGCAAGTATTATTAATAGGAAATTTATTATTATTTTAACTAAGCAGATTTAATAAATACTCCACAAAATTTTTACATTCCTTCCTATTTCAAATATGGGCCTTTTGCTTTAAGAACAAAGTACAATAAATAGTTCTAAATAATAATACCAATGCATGATTAATGATCCTCTCATTTATACACGTTAGGTGAATAAATGCGAGGATATTTGTAGCAAGAGTGGCAGTGCAGACGTGGGAATGAGCTCTGGAGCCAGCAATTACTCTGAGACACCTTTTATTTTCAGCCATGGTTTCTGCATTTACTTTTGTCACTTTTTCTTTGCCCTTTGTGGCTCATCTTTTTTTGCGCAGACTCGTGTGGTGCCCCATCTGCTGTGATTCACCCCATTCTAATTATGCAGCACACATCCTGTCGCTATGAACCACAATTTTATCAGTTTTTATAATTAATCAGAGCCTTGCAGATAAAAGATGCAAATGCAACATTTTAAAAAGAGATGTTATTGCTGAAAGCAACTCACACAGGCCTGAATGCATTCAATACTCATGATGATTTGAAAGAGAGGGAAAATTCACATATTTAACTATCTGGGTTTCCTGGAAGGCTGCTTGGCCCGAGGCAAGAACAGTAGCCTTAGAGTCAGGTCACTGCAGTTCTGCCCTTTACTAGCAAGGAGACTTGGGCATGTCACTTAACCTTCCTGACTCCCAATTTTTTCTTCTTTATAATGAGAAATAATCCCTGGTCTTCCTCCCAGGTCTGTGAGCCTGTCACTTCCTACTTAACTGAGTCACTTTCCCCTTTTGATTCAAATGAACCATCAGTTTGTTCAACAGCTATTAGTAACCACCTATTTATATGAGGCCCAAGATTTGGAGACCTGGAGTCCAGTTATAGTTCTGTCACTGAACAAGTAAGTCAGGCCTGATATTTCATTGTCCTATGTTTCTACTTTTGTAATTAGCAAACATTTATATAATATTTATAATGTATCAACCACTATTCCAAGCACCTTATAAACATTGATTTAGAATCTCCATTTTACAAATAAAAAGAAACTGAGGAAGAGGAAAGTTCAGGAACCTGCCCCAAGTCACATGACTAGCACGTGTTGGAGCTGGGATTCAGAGTCTATGCAGTTAACTATGGCCCAATGCTGTCTCTCAGTGATGTCAGTATACCTTCCTTATTATCCCCAGTATGGGACAGTAGAACGAGCACACTGTTCATAATGGAATACCTCAGGTACTAATTAATTCCTGCCTCGATAATCATCATTTGTGTGACCTTGGTCAAGAAACAGACATTTTTGGTACAGGTGCAGTGGCTCACGCCTGTAATCCCAGCACTTTGGGAGGCCAAGGTGGGCAGATCATCAGGTTGGGAGTTCAAGGCCAGCCTGGCCAAGATGGTGAAACTCCGTCTCTACTAAAAACTATGAAAAAAAAATTAGCCAGGCACGGTGGCAGGTGCCTGTAATCCCAGCTACTCAGGAGGCGGAGGCAGGAGAATCGCTTGAAACTGGAAGGCCAAGGTTGCGGGGAGCCGAGATTGCACCACTGCACTTCAGCCTGGGCAAAATAGTGAAATTCTGTCAAAAAAAAAAAAGAGGGAAAAAGAGAAAGAAAGAAAGAAAAGGAAAGAAAGAAAGAAAAAGAAAGAAAGAAAGAAGAAAAAGAAAGAAAGAAAGAGAGAGAGAAAGAAAGAAAAAGAAGAAAGAAAGAAAGAGAGAAAGAGAAAGAAAAAGAAAGAAAGAAAGAAAGAAAGAAAGAAAGAAAGAAAGAAAGAAAGAAAGAAAGAAAGAAAGAAAGAAGGGAGGGAGGGAGGGAGGGAGGGAGGGAGGGAGGGAGGGAGGAAGGAAGGAGAGAGAGAGGAGGAAGGAAGGAAGGAAGGAAGGAAGGAAGGAGGGAAGGAAGGAAGGAAGGGAGGGAGGGAGGGAGGGAGGGAGGGAGGGAGGGAGAGAAAGAAAGAAAGAAGAAAGAAAGAGAAAGAGAGACATTCTCGGTCCTTAAATTTCTCACCTATGAACTTGAAATGACACCTCCCTCACTGAATTTCTAAGTGGATTGGAAAACATCCTATCTTTGTAAAGTACCCGCTAGTGTAACCAAATCCATATTGGGCTGCTTGAAAACCCGGCTCGAGACAAGGATTGGTGGGAGGAAAGGCAGGTTTATTCTGAGAACCAGCAAACCAAGAAGATGGTGAACCAGCATTCTAAAGTACTATCTTAAGTCAGCACAAAATTCAGGCTCTTTTAATGTTAAGGTCAGGGGGAAGAAAAGTGGGTTGGGATCAAGGGGTGACCAACAACCACAGATTATCTGGATGGCAAGGAGAATCCAAGGAGGTTAGAAACTTCTTTGTCCTTGGTCAGGTCACAATGTTTCCATAAATCTTTAACAAACATATTTGTTTATATGCTTCCGTATTAATCTCAGACTTAGTTTTAAAAACTACATGGTTGTTGTTTTTGCATAGTATCTCAGTGCCCTAAAATTACTGCAGCCTATGTACAAGAATGGGTAAAGTCCCCTTAAACAAAAATGGACGTAGTTATGTTCATTCTTTTGCTGCTTCCGTTACACTAGGTTATGTGAAACATGGAGAAGGCTCAAATGCCTCTCCCCTTCCCCTTTCAGGAGATAATAGCGATGGAGGAGAGATAGGAACATTTCAGGGGAAGGTCTGCAGCATTGCTAATCGTCACTGCCTTATATTGTACACCTTCCACCTGCCAGACACTTGCGTAGGCCAGCTCCAATTTCCATGAGACAGCTCAATAAGATTTGTACATTTACCCCCATTTACAGTTCAGAAGATGGAAGCTCAGAGAGGTTCAATAACTCACTAAGGTCATAGAGAGTACCTGACAGAAGGATTTGTCCACGATGGTTCTTATGCTAAAGCCTCAACTCTTGCTGTTGTTCTGTTTTCTGTTAAATGCCGTGCTAATTGTGACCTAGCAAACCCATAAGCCCCCTGAGGCCAGAAACTGTATTTAATCATTTTTTTGTGTGTCTTCCATTCTAGACAGCATCATGAATGGGATAAACACGAAGATATTAACAGTTAAATAAGTGAGTAGGCCAGGTGCGATGGCTCATGCCTATAATCTCAACATGTTGAGAGGCTGAGGCAGGCAGATTACATGAGGTCAGGAGTTCAAGATCAGCCTGGCCAACATGGTAAAACCCTGTCTTTACTGAAAATACCAAAATTAGCTGGGGACATGCCTGTAGTCCCAGCTACTCGGGAGGCTGAGGCATGAGAATCTCTTGAACCTAAAAGGCAGAGGTTATAGTGAGCTGAGATCTTGCCCATGCACTCCAGCCTGAGCAACACAGCAAGACTCTGTCTCAAAATAAATAAATACATAAAATATATAATAAAGTGAGTAAGTAAACACATCAAAGATGCTGGGCACGGCCGCCTTAGATTCTACTTGGTTTCTCAGGTGAGTAGAGGGCAGGGCCCTGAGCTGACCATAAACCTCTCTTGGGCCATCTGGAATGGGTGTGACTTCCACACCAGAATGACAAGCCCCACCAACTGCAATCTAGAAGCCACCTGATGCAGCAAACGAGAAGGGGGAGAGGGGCTGACTGACTGACTCCTAGCAAAGCTGGAGCCCCACCATATTCATGCTGCCCCTCAGCTCCCGGCTGTCAGATCCTCCATATAAGTGATAAAATAGGAAATATCCGACTCTGCTTACCCAACACCAAAACACTTACATTTTAATATTCAGGGCCTCTGGCCTCCCGCCAGATCAATACAGCGTGATCTCTCACAGAAAATCACTTCAAAATGATGCCCCACTGGCAAGGTAAGCAGCTGATCAAATTCTTTGAAGATCAATGGCTGTACCCTCGGGAAAGGAGGACGCCTCGTTTTCTTACTGCAATTTGAGGATTGTGCTTACCCTTGCAAGGAGGGTACCTTTGAATGAGTTAGTAGGTGATTTTTGATCTGGGTCAAAAAAGGAAGAACTTTGCAAGGGAAGGCAAAATAGGCTGGGAATTGCAAGAACAAGGAATACCATGTGCAAACACACAGGTGAGAGTCTGAGCACTGAGAGCAAAACTGGATTTACTGAGCATCTACTTTGTGCCAGATACCATGCAGGGAGGTTTACATCCTCAACATAATGCTGGAAGGTAACTATTTTTTATCCACATTTTATGGAAGAAAAAATCTGCGGCGTAGAGAGTAATGTTAAGCAACTTCCCTGAGATGACTTATCTCTGCGTTGACAGAGTGCTCGCATGCTGGGTTAGCTGATTCATAGCGTGCCCTTTCCAGAAAGACAAGCCAAATACAGAGTCTGGCCTTTTAGCTCTCAAGTTCTGTTCTCAGACACTTCTTCATGGGAGGGCATTTTTGCTTGTTTCTTTGTTTGCTTTTTAAGTGACAGTTTTACAACTTGGTGAGTGGTGTGGTCTGGAATTACAGGTTACAGGAGATTTGTAAAGGTTTATTTATTTGTTCATTTATTTAATGTATTTGTAATTTTTGTAGAGACAGGGTTTCTCTATGTTGTCCAGGCTGGTCTTGAACTCTTGGGCTCAAGCGATCCTCTGCCTCAGCCTCCCAAAGTGCTGGAATTACAGATGTGAGCCACTGGGCCCAGCTAATTTAAAAATATTTTATTTAGTAGGAGAAGTGGTAGTGCCTATGTTCTGTTTGCAGTCCTTGGAGAAGCTGGCTGCTTTTATGGGGATAGGAGGGGACAATTTCAGAGGCTGAGATGGAATTTTAGTAGGACACACCATATTAGATATCTGCCTCTGAGTGTGAACTATGTCTCCATCCAGTAGGACATTATTTTTTCATTTATTTATTTATTACTATTTTTGAGACAGAGTCTCACTCAGCCGCCCAGGCTGGAATGCAGTGGTGCGATTTCAGTTCACTGCAACCACTGTCTCCCAGGTTCAAGTGATTCACCCGTCTCAGCCTCCAAAGTAGCTGGGATTACAGGCACCCACCATCAAGCCTGGCTAACTTTTGTATTTTAGCAGAGACGGGGTTTCACCATGTTAGCCAAGCTGGTCTTGAACTCCTGACCTCAGGTCATCCACCCACCTTGGACTCCCAAAGTGCTGGGATTACAGGCATGAGTGAGTCACTGTGCCCAGTCTGTGTATTCATTCTTTACTCTTCAAATATGCATGTAGGCCAGGCACAGGGGCTCACGCCTATAATGCCAGCACTTTGGGAAGCCGAGGCAGGCGAATCACTTGAGGTCAGGAATTTGGGACCAGCCTGGATAACACAGCAAAACGCTGTCTTTACCAAAAATACAAAAATCCGCTGGGTGTGGTAGCATACACCTGTAATCCCAGCTACTTGGGAGACTGAGGCAGGAGAGTCACTTGAACCCCAGTGGTGGAGGTTGCAGTGAGCTTGTTGCACTCCAGCCTGAGCAACAGAGCAAGACTCCATCATATACACACACAAAAGTCTTTTAATACACCCTCGGCACCAAATATAGTGCTAGTCACTGGGCACTCACCTGACAAGTGACCTTCTATCAATCCCTAAGAGGACTTACTCTCAAGAGTTTAGCGCAGCAGGCAGGAAAATGAGTCCACGAAAGTGAGAATGCCTGAGAGGGTCAGAGAAGGAAGTAAGTGATGGTGCCTTGGGTATGGTTTCAGCAAAGAGGAGCCCACAATGTGCCAGAAAGTTTTCGGAGGGAGTGATGGAGTGCTTGCCATCTGGCTTCAGAGCTGGGACAAGGCCTGGGCAGCAGCCTGAGGACCTGGGAGTACATCAGAAGCTAGGGACAATGACTCCAGGCTGAGCACCTGAAAAATGAAAGGTCACCCAGGGTGTTTCCGGGCGCAGAGGCCACCTTGGGCTTTCTGGTTTTGAAGAAATTGGCTTCTCTTGAGCAACAAAGTTCGGGCTTGTCAGTTATAATCCATCTTCTAAGGCACTGGTTCTGGTTAGGATTTAAGGACTCAAACAGATGCTATATAATGTGGCTCCTCAAAATCAGTTCCAGTTCATTTAAAAATGTTTTTTATTAAGTGCCTATCCTTGTACGCAGGAGGCCTTTTGTAAATGCACACCCTGCGTGATACAAATTTGGCTCTCTTCTCCAAGTTATTGCCTCAGTCTCTTCAGCCTCCTTTCTTTGCTTCTGATTCTCTCTCTTTCTCTCTCCCTCCCACCTCTGTCTATCTGTCACACAAACACATACACACACACACTTATTTTCAAATCCAATTTTCTCTGTCTTTGTTTCTCTCTGACTCCCTCTGCCCCTCATAACCTTTCTCCTCATCAGTCTAATCCTAAAACCAATTTGCTAGGGCTACTAGGATCCCTGTGCCAGGCAATGGTCATAGCACAGTAGAAACACTCCTTTGCATGTACACTGGGCTTTACAGTTTATGAGGCAATTGTTACTTTTGCATCAGTTTTCTCCATTAATTCTTGCTACAGCCCTGGGAGGGAGGGATTCAGCCCTCTTTCAATTCAATCTGTGCTTAGAGAATCCACCAACCACGTTCTTGAGGCTGCTGTCAACACGGATATGCCTGATGAGTTAGACATAGTCTCCTCTCTTTAGGATGCCTTGACAACCATCCAGAAACTTGTGAAAATCCAGATTCCAAGACTCTTGCATGGGATTCTCAATTAGCAGATGCAAGGAATCTGCATTTTAAGGAACTCTCAGATTATTCCAATGAAGGTGACCTACACTTAGAGAAAAGTGCTTGTCTTAGTCTATTTTGCATTGTTAGAAGACCACAGACTGGGTAATTTATAAAGAAAAGAAATTTATTTGTCACAGTTCTGGAGAATGGGAAACCCAATATTAAGGTGCCAGGATCTTGCCAGGGCCTTTGAGCTGTGTTATGCCGTGGCAGAAGGTGGAAAGGTGAGAGGGCACCCACATGAGAGCGCAAAAGGAAGGGGGTTGAACTCGTCCTGTTATCAGCAACCTACTCCTGTGAAAACTAACCCACTCCTGAAATAACAGCCATCATTCATTCATGTAGGCAGAGTCCTCATGACTTAAGGAGGATTAAGTTTCCAACACACACTTTTTTGATGGAATACATTCGAACCATAGCAGTGGTCTAATGCAACACTTCTGCAACCTTGATATGCACAAGGGCTGCCTGGGATATTGATAAGATGCAGTTTCTGAATCAGCAGGTAGGACCTGCATTTCTGTGTTTCTAACAAATGCCCAGATGATATCAACGCTTCTGGTCTAGGGGCCACACTGGGTATAAGCAACATCCAGTTATTATTTTTCTCCTATATTTGCAGATCTGGAAATCATGGCGATAAAGCTGAACTCAAGGGGTCATGTTGTTTTACTACATGGTGCAGGGATTCCTTATGGGAGATACAGGAAATGAGGAGAATCTGGGACTTTTGCATTTGAATCCTGTAAAAGACACAGGATGGAAACAGGGTCTAAATTTTTCAGCCTTTTGGAAGTCCTGCTCACTCATCTCTTCCGGTTAGACTGGCCCACTCGCCTGCTATGTGGGCCCTCACCCCTGTCTTCTTTCCCCAGGACTGGCCATCACTTCACTCCTTAGGAAGCCCAGGACCATGGAATGTTTATGGCAGATAGAAGCCCAAGGGCCAGAGTTAAAATACTGGTCCTGGCAATTCTAATCATGTGAATACAATATTGAGAATATTAATGATTAAGTTTCATTACATTTCCCTGAACCTTAGTTTTCTCTTCCCTAAAGTGAAGATTATCTCTGCATCTCAGAACAGCATAAACATAGACATGGAGTCAAGAAATAGGGTGGGTAGCAGAAAGCTCTTAACGTGTGGCTCTTACCCATGTAAGAGAGGTGAGGGTAGAGGTCAGAGCCCTGGCCAAGCTGCTGCTGGAGCCAGGAATCAAACTCAGACCCTCTGCTGTGGGTCTTTTGCTCTTTATTGTCACTTGTCCATTCACTGTTCTTCATGAGCTCTTGAAGGGCAGTGACTGTGAAGATTCATAATGATGAAAGCACTTAGCCAGTTTGGGGGCACATGAGAAATGATCCATAGAGTTAGAATCACCCTCGTCATCATTACTAATATGACTTACCTAGTTTTCATGCGTGGCACCTGGCACCCAGCTCCATGGAAGCCTGCTGCTGGGGCTTGTGTGGTAGCCATAGAATCAGATCAAAAATGTCGAATGTCTTCAGGGCCTATTTCCATTTAATTTCTGGGCATTGAATGAATTATCCTCAGAGCCATGTATTACTGTTTAGAATCTGATTATCAGAATCTGAGCAGCCTCTTTCCTGACACCCTGGAGACTTGCTTCTTTTCACTTACATCTGTGCTGTCAGCCTCTTCCTCAAGGCTGGGCAGCCCTGCCTGGGGCTTGGCCCCAAGACTGCAGCTGTCCTGTTCCCAGAGAGTGGTTTCCTTTCCCTGACTCCTCGACAGGCAATCTTCTGGCCCAAGTGGAGCTGATGCCCTGCTCTCCATGTCTATTGAAACATACCTAGAATAGAAGCCACATTTTCCCCGCTTTTTAAACAACAGTGCAAATGCTCAGGCTGGAGTGCAGTGGAGCAATCATAGCTCACAGTAACCTCAAACATGGGCTTAAACAATCCTCCCACCTCAGCCTCCTGAGTAGCTAGGACTACAGGCACACACCACCATGCCCAGCTAATTTTTAAATATTTTTGTAGAGATGTGGTCTCATTATGTTGTTCAGACTGTTTTGAACTCCTGGCCTCAAGCAATCCTCCTTACTTAGCCTCCCAAAGCTTTGGGATTACAAGCATGAGGCACCATGACCATCTTGGAAGTTATCTTTAGACACAGGTATAGAGGAAGCTAAAGAGAAGATTTCTGTGAATACTTCTGTATCTTAACATCTTTCAATTGTGTAGTGAGTATCATTCTAGCTCCTTAGATACTCTTAGGTTCCTCTTTGGCAAAATTCAGATGATCACACCCATCTACTAGGGTAATCATGGTGATCAAATTATAATGGAAAAAAAAAAAACAGAGACTACCAGATGCTCAGACACTGTGCTAAACTCTGAGGATTCTGTCCATGATTTCTAGAAAGAAGGTCTTATAAATATCCACATTAATAGATGGGGAAACTAAGCAAGAAAAGTTATGTAACCTCCCCAAGAGCACCCAAGTGCTAAATGCCTTTTGGCAATGATCTTCACTCATATTTTGCAGATAATCGGTCTCATTGCTCTTAGAACAAAAACAAAATTCTAGCTCTTTGGTGCCGCTTACAAGGTCCTGCATAAGTTGGCCCATGCTTGTCCCTGTAGCGTTGGCTTTTGGTATTTCTCCATTCTGCTTGAGCCGTGATGTTCACTTGGGCTGGAACACTGGTTGTCCATTCTTCTCTGTTCATCGTCACCCTTGGACTGGTTATACATCTTTTAGGAACTGTAGAAGCTTGGTTTGTTTTCCATGAAGTCTTTGCTTGAACCTCACTCTTCCAAGTAGACTGCTCCTGACAAGGGATTCTCATCCCCTTCCATGTTTGCCTTTCACTAAGTAGTGAGCTACATGAGGAGAAGATCTTTATCCATTTTATTTGCAATTTTACTCCTAGTGCCTAGCAAAGTGCTTGGCCCAAATAGGCAGAGTTTCAAAAAATAGCTGAGTGAATAAATCCTCTGTTATTTTCTCTTCTTGACCCTGTCCCCGGGTACTAAGGTTATACTTCACTGAGGTTATGTGACATAACAGTATCATTCATATATTTGCGTAGATCCCATTCATTTCTTCTGAGGATGCTAGAAAACAGATGCTCAGTGAATACATGCTTAAAATCAAATCAGAGAATATTAGATTTAAAAGACTCATTCATGATCATGGAGTATAAAAATCTCTGCTCACAGATGGGCGAGTTGAGACACATTTTTGAATTGATTGATTTTTAAATGTTGAGTATAGACACATAAACACACACATAGAGAGAGCACAAGCTTTGCTGTCACACATTTCTGGGTATGAACTCTAAAAGTGTCACTAATTAGTTTTATGACTTTCTATAATTTATTTAACTTCACTGAATCCCAATGTTCTCATCTGGAAAAGTGGGCTTATAATAAATAACTCAAGAGAGATTTGTGGGAGTTACAGATAGAAAGCATCAACTAGGAGGCTGCTTGTAAAGGTCCTTGAAACTAGCATTAAGTATGGTGCAGGCTCAGTCCTGTGGTCAGCCTGGGCAAGCCCTACCCTGCTCTACCCTGCATTAACTGGGTGATTGAACAAGTGACTTAACTCTCTGTGCCTCAGCTTTTTCATCTGTCAAAAGGAGGTTATAATAATTGTACCTACTTCACAGAATTGCTACGAAAATGAAAGGTCCTTATTGAAAGCACAGCACACACACACAGGGAAAATAAACAGGACCTGCTACATTGGAACGCACAGCAGATGTTGGCTATCACCAGGAAAAGAAAAGGGCTTCTGAACTATCTTAGCTACAGGTCTGGCCACGTGGGCACTTGAATGGCTGAGTATAGGAGTCATCATGAAATGACCCGGCCACCTCGGCTACTGGATTCTGGCCTATTGCAGGAGAAAGTGCATCATTTTTCAGCCTGACACCCTTTGTTCATTGACCTAGCAGAAAAGTTGTGACAGACGCGCTCTCTCTGAGAGACTGATCCTGAAGGAGTCACAATATGTGGCCAGCAGTGGGGAGACTGGACTGCTATTTTGTTTGTGAGTGTTATTGCCATTTCTGTTTCTAACTCAGTGAGAAGGGAGATGCTCACAGAGAAACCCCTTGCAGATTTTGGGAGATTGGCCATGTGGAGTCGGTGATGTGGGCCAGGGAGAGATAATGGCTTTAAACTGCTTCCTCCAAGTTGCCCAGTCGAATGCCTGCACCAGGACCAGATGTGCAGAAAATCCAGGGGTTCTAGATGCCCATTGACTCTCCCAGGCATTCTTTCTCGTCTTTGGGGCTTTCTTTATGTATCCATGTAGTCACACTTGGATTCATTCAGCAGAGATTTATTGGTAACTGCTACATTCTAGGCACTGGACTGCCATAGCAGCAAACAAGTGAGAGTCATCACCCTCGGGAAATTCGCAACCAGAGGGACAGTCACAGAGGTGTGTAGGAAGGGCAGTTACAACTGCAAAAGAAAGGAGCACAGATGAGGAGCACAGAATCAGCCCGGGGAACAGGCTGGGAAAAGCTCCCTGGAGGAGGCAGAATGGAATAGAATTAGGTGCACCACCCACTCAAGACACAGGGTAGCCGAAAACCAGAGAAGTAAGTCTTGAAAATAACCTACCTCAGTTCCCCCATTTAATGGACGGAGACAACAAAGGAAGTCAGAGCAGGGGAATGCTGAGCTGCATAGTGTAGAATATGTAGGTGTTTAGGTATCTAGACATCACAGTTTGAAGTAATTGTAAGTGACTTCCAATGTCAGTGACATTGGAATGTGTTGTCTATCACATCAATTTGATTCATATACGGTGAGTGGTTATTAAGCAGAAGTAAGTTAGTGAAAAGGTAACCATATAAGTTACGAAACACATCTGAGGCACTTTTGAAAGTGAAAGGGGAAATCATAATTGTCAGGAAACAACAGGCAGCAAACAAGGCTTGTCTTTGTAAAAAAAAGAAAACCAAAAAAGATGTATGACCATCTGTGTAATGGTTAACAGTGGGAAGTTGGAAGTCGGAAACGTGGGTTCAGAAACACATTTTCTCCACTCTGGATGCGATCTTAGAGGTCAGGCTCTGAATCTCTGGGGAATATAATGCTTAAGCATGATCATTTTTCTCCTGTGTTTAGGGTTGCCAGATTTAGTGAATAAAAGTAGACTGTTCAGTGTAATTCGAATTTCAGATAAACAATGAATAATTATTCTAATAAGTATATCCCAAATATTGCATATCATACTTGCACAATCATCTCTTGGTGTCTATGGGTGATTGGTTCCAGGATCCGCCACAGACACCAAAACCTATGGATGCTCAAGTTCCTTATATAAAATGGTGTAGAATTTACATATAACCTACACATATCCTCCAGTAAACTTTAAATCAACTCTAGATTACTTATACTACATAATACAATGTAGATGTCTGGTAAATGGTTGTTTACTGTATTGTTTAGGTAATAATAACAAAGAGTGTCTGTATATGTTTAATACAAACTCAGTTTTGTCAAATATTTTCATTCTGTGGCTGGTTGAATCCACAAATGCTGAACCCATGGATACTCGGGAACAATTGTTCTAAAAATATATACATACATATAATATGTGTGTGTATATATAGAGTTTATATAGAGTTTTATACTATATATACAGTTATATATGTGTGTATATATACATATATATGTATATATATAAATTAGTCTAGTTGGTTCTTTATCTACACACACACACACATATGGGTCAACTGTATTAAAAATGCATACATACATACATACATACATATAATATGTGTATGTATATAGAGTTTATATTATATATAGTTTTATACTATATATACTTATATACCTAGTTTTTATATATAGTTTTATAGTTATATATCTATGTATTTACATAGTTATATATTTATATGTTTATATGTCTATAAATAGTTAAATATTTATATGTTTATATATCTATATATAGTTAAATATTTATACATAGTTCTATTTCTAGTTTCTAGTTTTATATATGTTATATATAAAACTATGTATGTAAACTAGATATGTTACTATGTATAAAATAGTTGCAAATATATAAATATATATGGTTTTTATATAGTTTTATATAGTTTTATATAAAAACCATATATATTTTTAGATACATAGTTTATCTGGAATTCAAATTTAAATGGACAGCCTATATTTTACCTGACAACCCTAATTTGGTTCAAACCCTAGTTTTTCCATGTTTTAATTGCGTCACCTTAAAGAGGTACATTAGTTTCTAGTGGCCTTTAAGTTGCTGTGAGAGGATGGATATAAAATTTATAGTATAGTCCCTGACACATGTTATGCACTCAAAAATGTTAGACACTACTAGACAACACTGCTACTACTATGATTATTATTTATTTGACACATATTTTTGAGTACCTACTATGTGCCTTATCTCTAAAATGGAGGTGAATCATCTCCTTGAGGAATTATCACTGGGCTTAAATATAATGTGATGAGTATATGATATGGATTTGGATCTGTGTCCCCACCCAAATATCACTTTGTAGCTCCTATAATTCCCACGTGTTGTGGGAGGGAGCAGATGGGAGATGATTAAATTATGGGGCAGGTCTTTTCCAATGCTGTTCTTGTGATAGTTAATAAGTCTCATGAGATCTGATGGCTTAAAAATGGGGTTTCCCTGCACAAGCTCTCTCTTTGCCTGCTGCCATCCATGTAAGATGTGACTTGCTCCTCCTTGCTTTCTGCCATGATTGTGAGGCCTCCCCAGTCACATGGAACTGTGAGTTCTCCGTTATACCTCTTTCTTTTGTAATTTACCCAGTCTCAGATATGTCTTTATCAGCAGTGTTAAAACAGACTAATAGAGTAAATTAGTACCAGTAGAGTGAGGTTTTGCTGAGAAGATACCTGAAAATGTGGAAATGACTTTGAAACTGGGTAACAGGCAGAGGTGGGAACAATTTGGAGGGCTCAGAATAAGACAGGAAAATGTGGGAAAGTTTGGAACGTCCTAGAGACTTGTTGAATGACTTTGACAAAATGCTGATAATGATATGACTAATAAGGGCCAGGCTGAGGTTGTCTCAGAGGGAAATGAGGAACTTGTTGGGAACTGGAGCAAAAGTGACTCTTGTTACATTTTAGCAAAGACAATGGTGGCATTTGAACCTACCCTAGAGATCTGTGGAACTTTGAACTTGAGGGAGATGATTTAGGGAACCTAGCAGAAGAAATTTCTAAGCAGCAAAGCATTAAAGACATGACTTGGGTGCTGTTAAAAGCATTCGGTTATATAAGGGAATCAGAGCACAAAAGTTTGGAAAATTTGCAACAGGACAATGTGATAGAGAAGAAAATCACATTTTCCAATTTCATCAAAGTCACATTTCATGAGGAGAAATTCAAGCCGGCTGCAGAAATGTGCATAAATAACAAGGAGTTCCCAAGACAGTGAGGAAAACGTATCCAGGGCATGTCAGGGTCTTCACTGCAGCCCCTCCCATTACAGGCCCGGAGGCCTAGGAGGAAAAAGTGGTTTTGTGGGCTGGGCCCAGGGTCCCGTGCTGTGTGCAACCTAGGTACTTGGTGTCCTGTGTCCCAGCCACTTCAGCCATAGCTGAAAGGGGACAATGGAGACCTTGGGCGATGGCTTCAACCTTCAAACCTCAAGCCTTGGCAACTTCCACGTGGTGTTGAGCCTGTCAGTGCATAGAAGTTGAGAACTGAGGTTTGGGAACCTCCACCTAGATTTCAGAGCACGTATGGAAACACCTGGATGTCCAGGCAGAAGTTAACTATGGGAGTGGGGGTCTCATGAGAACCTCTGTTAGGGCAGTGCAGAAGGCAAATGTGGGGTCGAATCCCCACAGAGTCCCTACAGGGGGCACTGCTTAGTGAACCTGTGAGAAAAGGTCACCATCCTCCAGACCCCAGAATGGTAGACCCACCAACAGCTTGCCCTGTGTGCCTAGAAAAGCCACAGACACTCAATGCCAGCCCATGAAAGCAGCCAGAAGGGAGGCTGTACCCTGCAAAGCAACAAGGGTGAAACTGCCCAAGACCATGGGAGTCCACCTGTTGCATCAGCGTGACCCGGATAGAAGACATGGAGTCAAAGGAGATCATTTTGGAGTTTTAAGATTTGACTGCCCCATTGGATTTAGGACTTGCCTGGGACCTATAGCACCTTTGTTTTGGCCAGTTTCTCCCATTTGGAATCGTTGTATTTACCGAATGCCTGTACTCCCATTGTATCTAGGAAGGCATTAACTTGCCTTTGATTTTATAAGCTCACAGGCAGAAAGGACTTGCCTTGTCTTGGATGAGACTTTGGACGATGGACTTTTGATTTAGTGCTGAAATGTGTTGAGACTTTAGGGGACTGTTGGAAAGGCATGATAGGTTTTGAAATGTGAAGATATGAAATTTGGGAGGGGTCAGAGGCAGAATGATATTGTTTGGCTCTGTGTCCCTACACAAATCTTATCTTGTAGCTCCCGTAATTCCCACATACTGTGGGAGAGATACGGTGGGAGATGATTGAACTATGGTGGTGGGTATTTCCCATGCTGTTCTCGTGATAGTGAATGAGTCTCACAAGATCTGATAGTTTTAAAAGTGGGAGTTTCCCTGCACTAGCTCTGCCTTTGCCTGCCCCCATCCACGTAAGGTGTGACTTGCTGCTCCTTGCCTTCCACCATGATTGTAAGGCCTCCCCAGCCACGTGAAACTGAGAGCCCAATTAAACCCCTGCCTTTTGTAAATTTCCCAGTCTTGGATATGTCTTTATAAACAGTGTGAAAACACACTAATACAGGATACAATTTGCCTGGTGCAAATCTATTGCCAAATTGCAAATCTATTCAGTTCATTAGCATGTGAGTCCAACTGACTACTTGCTGTCTCTACTGAGCCCAGATCTGCTTTCTCTATCACAGTCACATATCTACCCTGCAGGAATAGGACTATGGGGAAGTGAGCAAGGCACTTGCCTTAAGAGCAAAATTTAAGCAGTTCCAAAAATCTCAGTAATAAGATACATAATATATTTATATTTTATTTCAATATATTTAATATGATATCTAAAAAGGAAAATTAATGCCAAAAATCCATGCTAAACAAAACGCCATATTTTAAAGGCAGGCAAGACCAGACTCTACACTTGCATGACCTGGTCTCACTTGACTCATCCTACTTCCAGCCCTGCTAGCCCTGTCACAAGTGATTTAGACTTTTCTTCTTGAAAAATGACCTAGAAAAGAAGGACATCCTCTATTGCTGGTGGTGAAGACAAAGTAAAAAACGTGTCTGAAAGAGTTTGAGTTCTTTGTTAGAATACAGCATGTACCAGGTTTAGTCCTTTTTAGAGGAAACTTCTGAGACAAAAACATTTTAGTTATCTTACTAATCATTTATGGGAGAAATGGTATTTTTCCTAGTAATATTCCCAAACTTGAGAGACATTTCTGAAGGTCTTACAGCTTATCCTTGAGAATTTCCAACATTACAAGTACCTCTGTGTTTGCTCTTATCTCAATATATTGAATTTTATAGAGAGGAGGTATGTGTAATTTCCTTCCATGGCTATGAGCTTCTAAGGGTCACCTAGTCTCCAACACCAAACCTGGCATGGATAAACGTGAAAGAATGTGAAGTGACTCATAAAGTTATACAGAAAGTGAATTGCCTAAAGCTTATGGTGACTAGAAACTTGAAACATTTACTCCCACATTCCCCCCTTCCTTTAAAAATATTTAATATTTGAGGAGAGCCTAATAGGATGAGTCACTGCTTCACTTGCTCACAGGCATCATAAAATTTGTGTAATACAATTTAATCAAGTTCTCCAACACTTTGTAGTTGATACCATTAGTACCATTCTGAGACGAAGAGGCAGGTTAAGGAGATAAACCACTAACCGAAGGTCACAAAGCTGGCACTTCAACTGGACTCCATCCTTTGCCATAACACCATGTGCCAGCACCTCAAGTCCAGAGAAGAATGGGATCTAAAAGTAAACTAATAATGTGGTATGGCTCATCCTCCAAGGCTCAGGTCCAATATGTCCTATTCCATGAGGTTTGCTAGACACCCACTTGTTTAGAATGACATTAGCCTTCTTTATCATCTGAATTCACTGGCAGTATGTAACTATGGACTTAATTACAGTTATCAGTATTTAAACTAATTTTTTCTTAGTTGGGTTTATGTCACCAGATTTTTAGCCACTCAAGGGCCAATCTCTTGTCTCATTGTTGAAGAATTTTATCTATCACAATCTCAAATCTTAAATTCAAGCCCAAAAGGTAGAGAGTTCATATATTGAAGGATTTCATTTTAGAAGGTCTTGAATTTATAAATGTAGACACTAAGAACTAGAGAGGTTAGGTAGTTTATACAAAGCCACACAACTAATTTGGCCATTCATAGATATTTATTAACTATTGCATGTGAGGCACAATGAAAAGAAAGACAGAATGAAAAGAAGGAAAGAATGAATAAATGAGATCATTTCTGTCAAACACTACCTGGGGCAAAATACAACAGAAAGATGTAACAGAGAGTGGGTGGGGGCTGCACTGTGTTATGTAGGGAGGTCAGAGAAACCATTTTGAAAGAAGTAATAGTAACATGAAGACCTGAAAGTGGAGAAACAGGTGATTGTGCAGAGTTCTAGGGAAAATGCATTTCATGAAGCAAATGCAAAGATCTATGGTGAAATAAGGCTGCTGTACTCAAAAAGTAGATGAAAACATTGGGTCTGGAATGCAGGAAGCCACAAAGAGTTGGGGTTTGACACCAATATAAGGGGAAATCATTTGGGGGTTTTAAGCAGGGAAACTGCAGGATCAAATTTACATTTTACAAGAGTAAATGTAGTGAACAATGGAGAAGCAAGACTGAAACAGAGACCAACTAGAAAAGCATTTTATTATTAACTGAACCAGGTTTGGAACATAGTCTTTGGGCTCCTCGTCCATCCTCTGTCTGTCTTCATGTGTTCCTTCTTGCTGCTCCTCTGGTTTTCTCTTCATCCTAAAATATCTCTTTGGGAGCATCTCTCACCACGGATAAGGCATTTTACTTTAGAGGTAACCCTGGTGAGTAGATGAGATTATGCTTTTAGGGTTTTTGCGTTGAATTGGATTTAAGATGCAGTTCTGAAAAAGAGATTCTGAACTGTGAAGCGTCACTGTGCAGGATGTTCAGCAAGCCACTGCTCCTTAAGCACCTACACTGCTTCTTGGTGTGTCATCTTTCCAAAACAAAACAAAGAAAAAGGAGCAAGTGAAGCTCCTATGGGGCTTATTTCTGTAGGTTTCTACCCCTCATTGTCCTTAGTAGTACAATATTTAGAGACCAGCCAGTCAGTGAAGTAGATTGAAGAATAGAGTGGCCACACTGCCCTATGCACGTTGGCTAAAGGTTATCAGTATGTTCCCTCATTTTCCCTAGAAATGCTAAATGATTTCCCACATCCTTCTTGACATCTTCCATGTCGAAGGGCTAGCAAGTGTGGATGCATTGTGTGGATGCATTGGGAGGGGCTCCAGCTGCCAACAGCCACTGAAATTCTAGGCAGAGATTTTAGCTGACTCCAAGGAGGAATTACCAGCTAATATTATTATAGCTCCCTTTTGAAAAACATATTTTTATAGCCTCATAATATGCATAATTTTGATTAACTCTCAGCATTAACCTTGTGTTGTTTAAACTTGTGACTAGGCCCTCTGAGGGTGGGGACCCTGGTATTTTGCAAGGAAATGATCAGTGGAGAGAAATGGGGGATGTGTGGGTCTCTGGTTGGCAGTAGAGATCCTGGAGCCGGCAAAAGGTTCCCAAAAAAGTTAAAGGGAGTTCGCAATCAGAATGGGCATATCAGAAAAAAAAAGTAGGGGAGAAAGACAAGTGACTGGATAATGAAATGAGAAGAATAAGAGAACGAGACTGATACATGATCAAATCCAAGCCCACTCATAGCATCTCATTTAATCTGCTCAGTAACTGGGCAAGGACAGATTTCCTGTCCTTGTCCTGCAGATATGACATGGGAGACTCTGGGATGTGAAGTTGACCGTTCAGGTCATGCAGATGGCAAGAGGCAAGGGCAGGCTTTGAACCCAAGTATGCCTGATGACATGGTCTTGTCCTATGAAGGATTTATGATGTAAAAAGAATGTACGGGAATTAAAAGCAATGCACCCTCTGTGTAGGACCATAGGTAGGAGAAGCTCTCTCTGGAACTCCTCCTTTCAGGATGGACAGGCAGGGAGCTCAGGAATGAGGGACCTCAAAGCCTTTGATTGCCCCTGCCTGTGCAAGTAGCTGGGGCTTAGTGAAGTTTTCTTGGAGGCCTGAGAATCTTCAATTTCTAGGAGTTCAGAAGTTTCAGAGTAGCTCGTTAACAAATTTCCGTTTCTCTAAAGCGTTTGACTGTTTGATTCTTTTTAAGTTACACTTTCCTAATCCTTCCTGACAGAAACTATATTAAACAAGATTCTTCTGGCTACAAATGACAGAAGTTCAATTTGAGAAAAAATTGGGAATTTATTGACTTTTAAAACAGAAAGGTCGAGGAGGTTAAGCTAGCATCAGGTACAACTGCATTCAGATATTCAGTGGTCACCTGGATGCACGCATTCAATGGTGTCATCAGAATGCAAACAGTTTCTCCCTCTCTAGACCTACATGCTTAAGTACAGAATTCTTTTTTGGGCACGCATTTTTAAAGAATGTTATGGCTACTGTGGCTCTCATTGAGTCCAGAGAGAAAACATTGTGTGTTCCTCAATAACACTAACACACTTTGTAATGTCTCTGATCTACATGTGTTGTATCATATGTCCATTGATAAAATAACCAATAAGGCCAAGGGTGTAGAATGCACTCATTTACCAGGTCTGCCTACAAGCCCACACCTGGACTAAAAGTCCGCACCTGGCCTACAGGCAAACACCTGATCACAAGATGACTCTTTGACCTCAAGCTTATTCCTGGAGCTGGGAGGTAAGAAAGCATTGGATGGACTTGAGGACCTCAGACTAACAGTCTGTGGGAGAGAAGGAAGGGCTGGGTTGATAAAAAGTAGATGCTAGTGTCAGAAGATAAAGTAAATAATTCTGGAAAGAAGTACAAAATGAACAGTTGCCCCTATAGGCCTCATATTATCCTAATCTGCATTGAGCCTTTTTAAAATCTTTGCTCTTCAAAGAGTGGTTTGTGGACTGGTAGCATCAGTGTCATCTAGGAGCTTGTTAAAAAGCAGAATCGCAGGCTTCACTGGGGCACACTGAATCAGAATCTGCATATTAACATGATCCCTCTGAGAGCTATGTGAATACTGACGTTTGAGAAGCACCGATCTAAACTTTGTCAAGCACTATTTTATCAATGGACAAATATTCCTTGGGTAGGAAAATGAACCTCAGTTTGCTAATGAGGAGATTTTGATTCCGAAATACAGGCTCTGTCACTAAGCTTAGTAACTCTGGACTGATTATTTTTTGCTTGCTGTCCTTTGCTTCTGTTCTCATGTCAGGAAAGTGTGGGATTTGGATTGGAAAATCTCTGAAATTTCTGTCAGTGTCTGACCTTTCAGAAGCTAGTTTTCCTAGGTATCAGAAGGGAGGTAATTTGAGGATTATAAAAAACATAATGAAGGGTTTTCTGCAACAGTCAAAAAAGAAAGATGCATTCAGAGGTAGTCTTTGGAATACAAAATCAAGATTTCCAATTTAGAATTCAACCAAGTTCTACACTCACGGTTTTAAACAGTGAGTCCAAGGAACGTAGAATTCCAAGGAGGCGACAACATGTTGAAAATTCTTAACCTGATGGTATGGTTCTAATAGGTTCTACAGAAACTCAGATAAAAGATTCTTGTACCTGGTACAAGAATCCAGGTAGCTGTCCTGGAGGAGGCAAGTTATAAATTTTGCCTGGAAAACTACATAGGATTGGATTCTGGGAAGCCCAAATAAAACTCCACAAAGCTAATGCTTACCTCTTCTCATTCTATTAATCATTCCTTAGAAAATAAAATTTAAAAAAAGCAATAACAACTCCAATTAAATAATAGCAGCTACCACTTCCCGTGGTAATTAGAGAGATAGATCGCATGTAATTAATCCGGAGCCCCCAGAAGCTACTTTCACCCTTCAGAAATTGGCTCTCAGCTGTTCCCTTTGCAATGGAATGCTGGGGAATTTTAGTTGTCTTTTATGTTCAATGTGTTATTAATAACCAAAACACCTCTGTGTAAAACATTAATTGCCTGTCTGCCAGCTTGCACCTGAATTTGAATACTTGGTCTATTGAAACGAAATCCATTATCATGCTTTGCTGGGTAACTGACCTCACTGGCAGAGCTTTAATGGAATCCTTGATGAATCTGATGCACACTCTTTATCCCATATGGAGGATTTGTCAATATAACTATCGTCCTCAAGAAGAAAAAAATACATTTTAAGATAGAAAGCAAAGGAAAGCAGGCTCCATCCCACTTGTGGGATGCTACTTGTTTGTGAGCAAGCATCCCAGGGAGCAAATTAAAGAGATAATGACTTTGGTAAAACTTGACTTGAAATGGAAGTTTGGAAGGGGAGCCCTGTTAATAGCTTGTCACTGCCTTTGTTAGAGGAAGCCCAGGGGGAAATGGAAGAGATAGCAAGCCAGTGTGCTCATTGCAAGTCTAGCTAAAAAGCAGTGAGCTCTGTTGAGAGTAGATCTTAAGGATGCAGAAAATTTATCCTGGATGAGCTAACCCAATGTTATGACTTGCAGCATCATTTATAAATGAATGACCTTCGAACCCTGAACTCCAGTCCTCACCCCTCACTGTAACTCTCGAGCATCCTTGGCTTCTCCAGTTCATTCTTGTATTACTTGGGGGCACAGTAGCAAAGAGATGGCACATGTCAATCCACAATTTAAACTCTGTGTAAGTGACCATGATTTAAACCAAAAGGACTATACTTCCAAAGGTTTAGGTAGAGTTCAGGAAAACCAAAAAGGGACAAGACAGAACCCTGAACTAGCAATAAGGGGAGCACTTAGAGCCCTAGACCCGAAAAGGCAAGAGGAGAACAGAAGGGCTACAGTATCTGTAGAAGAAAACAGAGGAAACAATCATCAGCCAGGAGCTGTTGCCTTTGGAAGAGGAATGCAGTTAACCCTTGCGGGCCACACAAGTGAGGAGCCTGGATGATCTATGTCACTCACGTTCTCTTCTGGCACTTTTTATTGGATAAAACCAACTGGAAGAGATGGAGCATGGAGGTCCATGATACCATGGTCAGTCTCCCAGGATATCAAGCCTGATGGAAAAGATAGGAGAATCAGTGGGAGGGTCAAATAAAATATATTCTACACAGCTGGTTAGTGCATACCTCAAGCCTACCAAGCCCCAAATTGAACTCGTGATCTCTTTTTACCATGTCCCAATCCTTTGCCTACTCCCGTCTTCCACATCACAGGAATGACATCATCAGCCACCCTGAGAGCCAAAACCTCAAAGCTACTCTTGAGTGCACCCCCTTTCCCTCACCCCCAACTTGCTTTCTTTCAGCAAGTCCTATAGATTGACTTCCAAAGCATGTCTTTAATTTAGCCCTATCTCCACTGCCTCCATTCTGAACTAAGCCACGTTGCTTTCCCTAATGGATTATTGCAGTGGTCTCCAAGTTGCTCTCTTGCTTCCACTCTTCAGCAAAATCCATTACTGATGCAGAGCAAAATCCAGACTCCTTGTTTATCCTTACAAAGGTCTGTGTCATGGGGTCCTCGCCTATCTTTTCACCATTATTCCCTACTGCTCATTGCCTTAGCTACACCCTTCCAGCTCTACTGGCCATGCCCTGCCTTTCAAGTAGGTCAGATGTATTTCAGCATAAGGATCTTTGTATCAGCTATTCTTTTCACTTGCAAAGTCTTTTCTGAAATCACACGGCATGCTGTTTTTGGTCTTCAGGTATCAAATTAAACATCATTTTTGCACAGGTGCTGTCCAGACCATCAAATCTGAAGAGGCCACTGGATTATTCCCTATCATGTTGCCCTGTTTTAGCTTCTTATATATTCATTCATTCATCTGTTTACTTGTTTATTGTTTCTGTTTTTTTTTTAACTTTAATTATCTGAGGCTTTCACCATAATATGAAGCCCAGGAGGTCCATGGCCTGTCCCTCTTGTTTGTGTAGGAGAATAGTAAGAGCTCAGAAAGATATTTCTGATGCAATGTTTGGGAGCAGTGGATATTAGTATATTTTTTCAAAAATATCCAGACTACAAGTAAAGGGAAGGCAGAGAAAGAATTCTGATTTGTGGATGCAGATTATGTGAATTAAAATCTGAGCTCTATCACTTAAGAGTTAAAAGACACTATGGGAGAAATTACTGTTTGTGTCTGTCTTTTCATCTGTTAAATGCTGATCACAATGTTACATATTTCATAGGGTTTGAGAGGTTTAAATCAGAAAATGCATATAAGATTCTTAACAAATTGCATGGCAAAGAAGTTACACCCTAACAATATTGGCTGTAATTTTATATCAAACAAGATTTTTAGTGTTGTTAGGGTGGGAACCAAAAATTTACAAAAGAAACACTAAAAATGACTTACGTATTTCAATTGACAAGAAAACTCCATTCAGGGTTATGTTTGTTTCCTTCACCATTATATAACCAGAGCATCAGATACATAATAGAACTCATTTGTTGCAAATGGATGAATGAATGAGTAGATGATATGCAGCGTTAATAGAATGGGAACATTTGTAATTCAAACAAAAGTAATGTGTTCACTAAAAAAAAAAAAAAAGTATTTATTGGGCTTCAACTATGTGCTGGTCAATGTTTTAGGTAACAGAAAGACATCAATGAACAAAAAAAATTGAAACTTAGATTGAGAAAAATAATTCAGGATAGGAAAATAGGGTGTGCTGAAGGGTTCTGATTTTCAACAGGGTTGTCACAGAAGCCCTTATTGGGAAGGTGACATTTAATAAAAGCCCTGCAGAAAGTGAGGAAGCAAGCTGCACATGTATGTGAAAGAACAATATTCCTGGTATAGAAAGTGTATGTGCAAAATCCCAGGAGTGACAGCATGTCTGATGTTCAAGGGGCAGAGAGGAACCCAGCTAGCTGAGGTGGAGGAACAAGTAGAGACTGAGGCCAGAAAGGTCATGGTGGTCAGAGAGCATATGACTACCAGAACCATTGCAAGAACTTCGGCTTCTACTGCAGGTGAGAAATGGATTTGTGGAGTAAGTGTATAATGGAGTGATGGCATCTGAATGACACTTGCAAGCACTCTGTGGTTGCTTGCATTAAAACAGACTGAAGAGGTGCAAGTACCAAAGTAGAGATACCAGTTAGAATGATGTGGAACAGAATGGGAACAAAGGCAATGGTAAAACATTGGTCACATTCAGAATTTGCTGGCAGATGAAATAAGGCTATGAAAAAGAGAAATGTCTGAGACAACACAAGAGTAGAAATGCACATTGGGTTTTATAACCATTTTTCTGAGATTTCATTTGGTGATGTGCCCAAGTCTACTTTTCTTTTCAAAGATGATGTCTTTGAATTTTGGTTGTTCCAAAACTTTGTGAATCCAACTCTTCAACAAAGAGTCAGAATGAACATACCATGTGTCTAAGTGACCTTAGTCCAGCATGTCTGGACAGGTATGGCAGGATTTCTCAAAGTATGTTCCTTGCAACATTTTTCCCATGAAATTTTAAAGAATGTTGCAGGAAAAAAGTCACATAAGTTTCTTAAAGATAAAAAATTAATATTAAAGAAAAGTGTTAAATATTTGCTACCAAATTGATCAGAGCCTCTATTATATAACTCCGTGTTAATTTTCAAGACCATAGTATTACCAGAGTATTATAGGCTAAGTTATTTTCTCCCAAAATTTATGTATCAAAGTCCTAACTTCTAGTTCCTCATAATCTGAGTGCATTTGGAGATAGCGCCTTTAAAGAAGTAACTAGGGTAAAAGGAGGTTATGTGGATAGGGTCCAAATTCAATAAGACTGATGTCCTAATACAAAGAGATTAAGACATGGACACATATAGACACAGGGAGAAGATGGCCATCTACAAGAGGGACACAGGGAGAAGATGGCCAGGGAGGGACACAGGGAAAAGACGGCCATCTGCAAACCAAGGACAGAAGACTCAAAAGAAAGTTAGCTTGCTGACACCTTGATCTTGGATTTCTGGCCTCCAGAACTGTGAGAAGATAAATTTCTACTTTTTAAGCCACCCAGTTTTTGGCATTTTATTATTACAGCCACAGTAAGCTAACATAGAGTGTTTTTTTATTCCAAAGGAATGGGAGAGGGAGGGCATTCATCCTATGGGAGGACAGCTCTATGCCTTGGCATTCATAGGAAATTAAGATCACTCAGGTACCATGAGAGGCAATAGATGGGTGCATGATTACAAAGTGTCTGAAAGGTAGAAGAAGTGGGTCTTCGGTTACCAATGGTAAAAAAATATCATCAAAAAGCAGAAAATAAAAGCATATCAAAGAGGAAGAAAATAAGGTTTTACATAAAACAGACATGTGATGGTTAATATCAACTGTCAACTTGATTGGATTGAAGGATGCAAAGTATTGTTCCTGGGTGTGTCTCTGAGGGTGTTGCCAAAGGAGACTAACCTTTGAGTCAGTGGACTGGGAGGGGCAGACCCACCCTCAATCTGGATAGGTACCATCTAATTAGCTGCCACTGGGACTAAAATAAAGCAGGCAGGAGAAGACGGGAGAGCAGCCTTGCTTAGTCTTCCAGCCTTCCACCTTGTACTGGGTGCTTCTTGCCCTTGAACATCAGACTCCAAGTTCTTCAGGTTTTGGACTCTTGGACTGACACCAGCGATTTGCCAGGGGCTCTCGGGCCTTTGGCCACAGACTGAAGGCTGCACTGTCAGCTTCCCTATTTTTGAGGTGTGGGACTCAGACTGATCCAACACTGACTTCCTTCCTCCTCAATTTGCAGATGGCCTGTGATGGGGCTTTACCTTGTGATCATGTGTGTTAATTTCTCCTTATCCCCTTTTCCTATATACATATATCCCATTAGTTCTCTCCCTCTTAAGAACCATGACTAATATAAGACACAAGGGATATTTTCTATTTCCTCTGAAGAAAACACATTGAAGATTTTAAAGTAAAACAAGGAGACCACACCCACCTAAGAATGCACCATAGATTCTTAGATACCCAGAGACGGTACTATGCCATGATCCAACAAGTGGCTTTCCCTATTTAGCTGTTAAATTAGACTAATTCTACATCCTACTTTTAGGAATTTGAGAAGAATGGATAATTACAGAATCCATGCATGCTAAACCTAGCATGCTTATGATACGCTCTGCCCCTGTTAATTGCATTATATTTTGATAGTTTCTTAAAATAAGACTGCTAGCAAAGTTCTAAAAAGGTGTGCATGCATGTATGTGTGTTGAGAGTGATGGGTAATACACTATCAAAGGCTACATTCCGTAAAAATCGATTCGTGGGAGAACTTGCGGAAGGGTGTACTAAAAAAAATATGTACAGAAGAGTTTTCTTTCATCCAACTCAGTTGATTCACAGGTCTTTAAGGCTGTCCCATAAATTACCACAAGAAGGAATTAAATACTCTTCCTGAAGTGTTTCTTTTTTATAAGTGTCATGAGCTGCAGAGATAATTAATTTCTTCCCTGTAGACTTGTCTTAAACACCTGATGAGGTGTTACAAAAAGAAATTTCATGTTTCATATCAGCACTTTCAGATGGTATCATTAACTACTAGACTAATCGTGAAATGGATCACAAGATAGACATGCATATAGAACTAGTAGAAAGTTTCTAGGAAGAATTTGGCATTTAAAATTGTATGCACTGAATTCCTTTGAAGCAAACCTGAAAATGGGGAGATACTAGCTTGAAGAACATAGCCCAATAGTGAGATAATTTTAATATTCCATTAATTTTTGAGGGCCCTTTCCTCTGAGTATACATTAATTAGCTCTATATAGACCTCGGCGTTAAGAAATCTTGTCTTTATGCCTCATAAAATACATGCTTATGAATGCAAGTCCCAACTGCTTCTTCCCATTTCTAAATATCTTCCTCTTACCAAAGCCTTCACGGCCATCATAAACCTCTCCCCATCTGTACTATCTGTAGAATTTACATTTGATACGTTCTATAGTATTCGATATATTTCATACTATTCTACAGTATTAATTTTAAGGCTTATTAAAATAAATTAGGAGGCTATGGATATAGAAGAGGACTCAAAAATAAACTTTGCCTACTCTTCTGTAAAATAGGGATATTATTGCTTTCCATGAAGTATTCTTGTGGAAGTTAGAGGGAATGTGTAACAAATACATAGTGTCTGCTAGGCATGGTGTCTCATTCCTGTAATCCTGGCAATTTGGGAGGCCATGGCGGGAGGATTACTTGAGGCCAAGAGTTTGAGACCAAGTTGGGCAATACATCAAGACCCTGTCTCTACAAAAAGTATGAAAATTAGCTGGGTGTGGTGGCCCACACCTGTAGTCCTAGCTACCCAGGTGGCTGAAGCAGGAAAATTGCCTGAGCACAGGAGTCTGAAGCTACGGTGATTTATGATCACCACTACACTCCAACTTGGGTGATAGAACAGGACCTTGTCTCATAGATAGATAGATAAATAAATAGATAGATAGATAGATACATAGACAGAGTCAACAAATGCCGCCTTCTTGTTACTGATGATATTATCATCAATCCTTATTATAACCTAATTCATGCTTCTCATTTTGTAAATGGGTGTTCTAAAACTTTAACAAGGTCCCATTTGAATGTCATGGAAGAAGACAGACCAGGGTTGAAGAATACTACTTACCAGCCCCATGAATATTGTGAAAGGTATTTGACCGCTCTTCCATACCTTAGAGGAAACCTCAGTTGTTTCATCTCTATTTTGAGGGATAATTTTGAAGATTAAATAATATAACAAGTATAAGCAACCTATGTGGAACCTAGCATATTTTAGACACTTAATAAAGGTTAGAAAAGTAAAAAATGAAATTAAAATAACCATAAGATAAAATAAGTAAAAATATTTACATCCAAGGAGCATAAAAATTATTCCTTCCAGGCCTTGGTGACTGATGGGAAGTTGGAAAAAAAATAAGAGCATTCACTCTGCAATTCTGAGCTATAATAACACTAGGAAAAACAAATTTGATCATTTCACCTAAATAGGATGATGACTTAGAAACCGAAAGAAAGAACAGAGTCCCTTTGGGGAAAAGATTGAAGCCAAGGGTACAGGCTGACTTTGACTACTTGAGGAAGTCACCAGTAGTACATATTCGAGGTGGAAAGCAGGGGTAGGGACAGGGCACTCTTTTCTTTAAAAAGAAAAAAAAAAAAGCAGTGTTCACAATGTAAAGGAGGACTTTTCTGGACTTTCTTATACTTATTTTACAATTTAATATTATTATTATTTAAATTACCCATAAGAAAGGTGGATACATCATATTACAGTGTTAAGACTTCTAAAGGCATTAACCCGGCCCTGGTGAGCTAAATGCCAACCTGTTATTAAGATAAAAGTAAATGAGGTGCTTTGTACTTATGCCGAATCCCAGACTGTAATCAGCAGAAACAAATAGAAAATCTGCTCCAATACACTCTTGTCCTAAGCTCCTCAGCAGAAGGAAACTGGAAGATAGCAAAGCCACACTCTATGAAGTCGTATAATAAGAGCTATTAAGTTGAGTGGGGTCAGGGTTGCTGCTTACAATACAAATTATGTATTACACAACCTCTGAGGCATCGTTCACCTGGTAGTCGTTGTTGATGTGGAGAGTTGTAATGCAGTTTTTAGGCCAAATGGAATCAAACGACTTGAGGAAGTAGTGATTTTGTATAATTGGCACAAAGGTGCCACATACTGGCTATTCATTGTAGGTTGGGTAAGGAGAAAACTCATCCTAAAGTTAACCAGAAGGTGATATTTTTTGGCTAAAAAATAAATAAATAAATAAAGTCAAGAAAAATGAAGAAAAAGTTAGCAAGAGGGCAAAAAATAGAAAGAAATGATCAGGGTTCTTTAGGCACTGCTTCCCCTCCACAATGCTAGGACAAGCCCAGAGAAGGTGCTACTTGTAATGATGTCTGTGAGTGGAAGGGTGTTGTATATATTTGTAAAACCCGGGTGTGATACCAACAAAGGAAATCAAACATGTTGTCAAAAGAAATTTGATGGAGACAGAAGAGTAGTCTAGAGTGTCAGATCAGATGGATGGGTAAAAAATTGAGTATTTACTCTTGTTTCTGATTTCTTAATAATCATCATTCACAATGCAAACCAAGACTTCAAGCTCAACAAGATAAATTCAACATGTAAAAGCATGCTTACTCTCACCAGAAGCTGCAATAAGTGATGGCAGAGGAATATAAACTCCAGATTAAAAGAGTACACAATAGAAGCAGCAGTCAAGGGATATCAACAAAATTTTGGAAGTGGCAACTCACATGGGTTGGTGGCAACCGACTTGGCAAAGCTGAGAAGACTGAGAGCCAACACAGTGGAACTGATGTTGGGGGAGAAGCAAGGAGAGACTCAACAAGAAACAAGCTAAACCCCAAATGAAATGTTTCATAAACTGGGGGCTCCATGTGCCTTAAATGGTTGGACTTTTCTTGGGGATAAAGGAGAAAGACTGCTTAAAAGACGTATGTATATTGCAGCACTATTCACAATAGCAAAGACTTGGAACCAACCCAAATGTCCATCAGTGACAGACTGGATTAAGAAAATGTGGCACATATACACCATGGAACACTATGCAGCCATAAAAAAGGATGAGTTTGTGTCCTTTGTAGGGACATGGATGCAGCAGGAAACCATCATTCTCAGCAAACTATCGCAAGAACAGAAAACCAAACACCACATGTTCTCACTCATAAGTGGGAATTGAACAATGAGATCACTTGGACACAGGAAGGGGAACATCACACACCAGGGCCTGTTGTGGGGAGGGGGGAGGGGGCAGGGATAGCATTAGGAGATATACCTAATGTAAATGATGAGTTAATGGGTGCAGCACGCCAACATGGCACATGTATACATATGTAACAAACCTGCACGCTGTGCACATGTACCCTAGAACTTAAAGTATAATAATAATAAAAATAAATAAATAAATAAATAAAAAGACCATACAAGGAGCAATTGCATTCCTCAGTTCACCTGCTGACAAGTGTAGTGAGGCAACTGACAGAAGACCTTCTCTTTGGAGAAGATGCCATTAGGTACAGCCAAGAGCAGGAGGGAAGTCCGGATGGAAATAAGGGCATTAGGAGGAGGTCAACAGAAAAAGAAATGAGATGCCCAAGCTCCTGAACTTGCTCCTCTCAGAAAACACTGGCAGTCAGGCTCCTACCACTGTGGTGGAACATTAGAGGACTGTTGCTTGAAGAGATAGACTGAGAGAAAATAAATTTCTATGGATGTTACCACTTGGAAGGTCAGTAGTGAAACGGTAAGGTTGGCCTGATTAATTGGCTGCAGTGTTCCAGTCAACAGTTGCCACAGGCATGAAGAGCTTTCCATCAAAATTTTGAACTCTTCACTTTAAACAAGAACAAGAAGGAACAGACATTTGAAGGAAGACTCTAAGATCAAAGAATGATGTCATAATTAGAAACACAGGTTTTAAAAAATGAGTTTGATGAAAGCAGAAACATGTAAGCAGCATAAAAATCTATCATTTAGATTCTTAGATAAAATAAGATACTGCATATGAAACAAGATCAGGAAGCTGTAAAAATATGAACATTCAAAGAAAAAATTTTATAGGAAATTGAAATGTTAATAGCAGCAATTAAAAGTTTCAATAAACTTGCTAAGCAATAAGGTTAAAGAAAATTGCCTAAAAGCGTAGCAAAAAGATAATAAGATGAAAAATGGTGAAGAAAAGTTTAGAAATTTAGAGGATCACAAGAGGTTCTATGACTGATTAGTGTAAGTTCTAGGAAGAAGCAGCAGAGAAAAATGGAAGGAAGTTTTCTAAGGAGAAAATAAGAAATTACCTAAAATTAAAGGGTATATATTTTAATATTTAAAACAGCTTACCACATCCTCCCTCCCTACAAAAAGGAAAAAAAAATCTATAAGAAGGCACATCATTGTGAAATTTCAGAAAATAGATTTAGACAACGTCTTGAAAGTTTTCAGAAAGACTGTAGAAGACACACAGAATTAGGAATCAGAATGGCATCAGACTCCTCCAAAGCAATATTAGAAACAATAGTACAATGACTTTAAAATTCTGACTGAAACTGAATTCTGTAACCAACTAACCTACCATTTGAGTGTAACAGTAGAAAACATTTTTAAAGTCCTCAAATATTTAAGCTCCCAGGATTTTAAAAAGTGAATCCATTGGAGATAATAAACCAAAAAAGAAAAATTCCCCCAAATAAGAGAGCCACACAGAGGACAGGTGAAGGGGATCCTAGGAGTGAGGGGGGATCCCCCCAAAATGCCAATGCAGCAGGTCTGGGTGGCAACTGCTCAGACTGTAGCAGAGTGGCTGACAGTGCAATGGGGTTATCTCACAAGAAACAAAACCAAAACCAACCAGCAAACAGTAGTCTGGCAGGTTACTTCCTATTGAGATGAGCTACACTAACTGTTACCGAGTTTGATTATACCTCCCACAAAGTTGGACCGTCTGTCATAATGTTGGGTGTTGAATGAACAGTTCATTTGTTTTTTCTCAAAAAAGCATATAAAGAACAAAACAATTTTTAAGTCCTGGAAAAGTGAACTATACGGAGAGAAAATGTAATGAAGTTTGCATAAGCTAAAGACTGTAAGTGCTGAATACTGTTTGATCCGAAACAGATGCTAAAACTATGTTGAGCAGATGAAGGAGATGGAGTTGGTGGAGGTCTGTGTTTAGGATAAGGAGGAGCATGGTATTTCATCTCCCTCTGCAGCATATCAATAGATAATATCAAAGGCCATAAAGCAAATCACGGCCAGCCTGCTCTCCTACAACACATGTCTCCGGAATGAGAATTGCTTTATATGTGTTTTCCACTCATATATGTAGAGACCTTGTTGGTCCATGGGAGAGTTTTTTCAGTAGTTATTTGGAATTTATCGAAGGTAAACTTTCTTAAAATTTAAGAGGAAAGAATTACCAATATGCAAAGATCTAAAGAAAAAAAAGATGAAAACTTCTATCAAAATGCCTTCCTTCAGGAAAAATTGTGACATTTTAGTGCCTTTAATAATTATTACAATTTCCATTAACTTAAGGTGTAAGGGGAAGCTGAGGAGATATGGATGAAGAGTGTGCAAAGTCATTTCTTTCTGTATTAGGAAAAGATTGATGATGAAGTCTACCCCTTGAGAAAGATTTTTAATTTTGATGAAACTGGTCTCTATTAGAAGCAGATGCCCCCAAGAGTTAACGTTTTGAAGAGGAGAGTAAGAGCTTCAGGGAGTTAGGCTACACAAGATCCAAGCACTGTGTTGCTGGATGAAAATGACACTGGAGATTTATTTGTGTGACTCATTTTATTACATTTGATATTTAGTTGATGCTCTACATTTCAAAGTTTTGAGTGGTCTGCCCTCAACCCTAGTTTGCTCATAAATCTGTTATTTTTAGCCCTCAACTTCTGGAACCCTCAGCCTTTTAGGTAATATATTTGCCATCATAGCAAAAAGACTTGTGCTTAAAACTATGGAGATAAATGCCAGAAGAAACAGCTAAAATAGATTGAAGTATTGTCTTTGGAGAATAGTAATTGAGAATAGGGAGGTATGAGAGCATGAGAATCCTCTTTTCTTTAAAAGCCTACTATGTATAACTTTGATAAAAATAAATTTTAAGTACAATAATAACTTCTAATGAAAACGACTTGAGCAAAGAACATCATATGTCTAGGAATATAATACATGAAACTGACATCCCACTTAGTAAGATCATTCAGAAATACTAAGCATATCTTAACAAGCAGTATTTAAACATATAGCTGAGCTCTTAAGAAAGTAAACCAAGGACAAAAAATAAAGAAAGAATTAAAAAACAGGGTTGCAGGTGTGGGCTCAGCTCTCTGGTGGGATGGAGAGGAAAGAAGAGTTGAGAAGTTGCTTTGAAGTCTCAGCAAAGAGAGACATTGGGACTGGGACTCAGACATAAAGCCAAGACCCTCGAATGGCTTTACCACAATTAATTGACATCATATCTGTCCTCACACTTAAAATTGACTTAAAAAAATACTTGTCTATCTTTTATTTTGGCCTGGACTGTATATAGAAGAAAAAAATGTCACCTGAGATTTTTTGCTATAACTCTGTTCTTGTGGATGTTTGAGAATTAAACTTATACTAGCTCCTTCAGCTAATAAGTTAGACCAAAATGAGGTCCCAGGCTGGTGATACCCTGGGGTGTCTGGCAACGACAAATCCAATGCATATGTTTACCAAGGCCACTCAAGAGACCGTATGTAACACCCAGCTGAATGTGGGTTCACAGCACACAATTACAAAATCCGGAAAGAAATAATCCAATTTTTAGCATTTCAACAAATGTTTATCAAGACCAATTCTGTGCCAGGCATTGATCTTGGCACTAGGATAACAGCAAAGAAGAAAAAATTAAAAAAAAAATTTCCTCAGAGGAACTTATATTCCAGTAAAGGAGACAAAGTGCAGACCCAACAAAAACTTCAACAGAATTAAATTCCCCAAACTTTAGAGGGCAGAACTATTGGATAACCTACGAAATACAAACATTGCTAAAAGAGAACACTAGCGTGTCCATTAAAATAACTAAATAGAAACAAAAATGAAAAATACAATCATAGAAATAATAACCAAAACCAATTTCGAGTGATGGGTTAAATAGCCAATTTAACAGAGCTGAATGTAGAAACTGGCAAATAAATAGAAGAAAATACTTGGAGTGCAGTAGGTGATATCCTGGGGTGCCTAGACAAAAAAAAGAGACAATATGAAAGACAGATTGAACTTTGAAGAAGGGAATGAAAAAATCCAATTACTCTAGAAAGAATGAAAGATAATATGCAAAAAATACAATGAAGTGTTATTCGGCCTCAAGTATAAAAGAAGATCCTATCGTTTGGGGTGACATAAATGAAACTGGAAGACATTATGTTAAGTGGAATAAACCAGACACAGAAAGAAAGATACTGCGCCATCTAATTTATCTGGAATGTAAACAGAAGTTGAGAACAAAGTAGAACGGAGATTACCAGGGGTGAGAGTTGGGCTGTGGAGAGAGAGGACAAGGAACACCAAGTTGCAGTTAGGAGGAGAAAGAAGCCTGGAGATCTAATGTATCGCATGAAGACTATAGTTAAAAATATCCTATCGTATACTGGAAATTTGCTTTAAAAAAGTAGATTTTTCTCTTTTTTTCTTTTTTTTTCCTTTTTTTGAGGTGGAGTCTACTCTGTCACCCAGGCTGGAGTGCAATGGCACAATCTCGGCTCACTGCAAGCTCCGCCTCCCAGACTCACACCATTCTCCTGCCTCGGCCTCCCGAGGAGCTAGGACTACAGGCGCCCGCCACCACACCTGGCTAATTTTTTGATTTTTAGTAGACGAGTTTTCACCCTGTTAGCCAGGATGGTCTCGATCTCCTGACCTTGTGATCTGCCCCCCTCGGCCTCCCAAAGTGCTGGGATTACAGGCGTGAGCCACCGCACCTGGCCAGATTTCTCTTTTTAACACACACACACACACACACACAAAGAATGTAATGATTGATACGTTAACTTTCTTGGTCATAATAATTTTACTCTATATACGTACATCAAAACATCATGTTTTGTACAACTCAAATATATACAATAAAATAAAAGTAAAAGTGAAAATTAGTGGAACAAAAGAAAGAAATAATGAGGTATTGGTAACTTTTCAGAATTTATGAATGTCATGTTAGAGATAAACTCTGACATTTTCTCTTTATGTTGATAGGTCTATAGCATCCTGTGCATTCAAACAACATTGCAAAATGTATATTCTATTGCTATTTCCTGTTTATAAACTGTTTTTTTCCTTCTTCTCCCTTTCCCTCTTCCTTCTTTGTCTTCCTTTCTTTCTACTTTCCTTACTTCTGGCCAAAATTCCTTGAGTACCTGCTCTTCATAAGCACTATTGAGAATGCAAGGCAAAGACTTGATGGAGAGTGTATTCCAGCTGGGAAGAACTTCTAGGTGAGCATGGTCTAGAGAGAAAAGCTGAGGAAATCATGCAATCATGGCCTCATCTGAATATTTTGTTGTCTAAAGAGTCCATTGTGTTAGCATCCAATTGATTTGGTTACATAACTACGATGACAAATTTAATCTCCAATAAAATGTGTGTATAAAATAATGGGGTGGAGGAGGAGAGAGACGTAATATTAGGTTCTGTGTGTCGATATGTCTCTATATGTATATATAAATGTGTGTGCAGGGATAAATGCGTGTGTGTGTGTGAGTATACACTTCCTCATGAGCACATGCACACAAGCAAGGAACAAAATATGCCCAGTTTCTAAAGCTCTTGTTTCTGTAACTGGTCACAAAGTTACAGTGGGTATTTACAACTTTTTTTTCCCATCAGCCATTCCAAGTTTCCTTTGCTCTCAGCCAGGACCTCAGCTAGTCAGTGTTTTTGTTTTTGTTTTTGTTTTTAGATTTGAGTTATTTATTTATTTTTTATACTTTAAGTTCTAGGGTACATGTGTATAATGTGCAGGTTTGTTACATATGTATACATATGCCATGTTGGTGTGGCCTGTCAGTGTGTTTTGTGTGTGTGTCATTGTTGCTGTTGTTTGCTTGTTTGGTTTTTGCTCTGTTTTGTTTTTGTCTTGTAGAGTGAGCCACACTGTCATGTTTGAAGGGTCTCCATCCTCAACTATTAGACATGGAAATACAGAGAGGAGCTCCAGGGAATCTCCAGGGCTCTAGACACAGCCCTGACTCCCCATTGTGTAGCAGCAACCCTTATTCCCCTTGGTAATTGGAATCAGTCATCCCAGCCAGTGGTACACGTCCTTGCTTTCCTAACCTACTTTACAGGACATAGTGAGGGCTAGTTGAGATAGCATATAGATACTGAGTACGAGGTATGTAGTAGGGTCTCTAAAAATAGAAGCTCTTCCCTCTTGAGTTTTCCTTCAGATAACGCTTACATTACTGTTGATTACTGCTGGGGTTTTTAAAAAAGAGGTTTATTAATTTAAAAAATAATAATAAATATATTTTCTTCCTTGCCTGTGTTAAAATAGTTTGGGAAATAATGTGTGTGTGTGTGTGTGTGTGTGTGTGTGTGTGTGTTTAATGTTCAATTATCACCTTCATTAACTACTGAGGCCATCCTGAAGGATGTAGCTTCAAGGACGAGCCAAGCTCACCTTCTGAGCTTCAGGATTCAGCAGCAGATTGACCCATCTATTCCCAGCAGCACAGCAGAGCAGCTTGGCCAAGCAAGTCTGGCAGCATGAGGAGCAGAAGGGAGTCCGTGCTCTCCAGGGGCAGCCAGCTCTTAGAGGAAAGCAGAGGTCAGAGCCAACCAACCCCAGGTGATTCTTCCCAGATTTACCAATTAGGTAATTCAGCCCACCACCCCCATTCCCCTCCCCAAGGAGTATGAGGAGAGGAAAAGCTGGAAATATGATGTTTGCTTATGAGAAATCCCTCAAAAAGGACCCTGGGGTTGAGTGTCTTACCACATTGTAGCAGTTACCATCCTAAACACATTAGGATGGGCCACATCCAGCCATCCCTCCTGAATTTGCAGGCGTGAATACAGTGCACGGCACTCATTGGTGAAATATGACCAGCCTTGCTTCCTAAGAGGAGCAACATGAGGAGCCCTCAAAAAGGATGAAGACATTGGCCAGGTGCAGTGGCTCATGCCCAGCACTTTGGGAGGCCACGGCAGGCAGATCACTTGAGGTCAGGAGTTTGTGACCAGCCTCGCCAACATAGTGAAACCTTGTCTCTACTAAAAATACCAAAAATTAGCCAGGCATGGTGGCATGCACCTATAATCCCAGCTACTCAGGAGGTTGAGGCATGAGAATCGCTTGAACCTAGGAGGCAGAGCCTGCAGTGAGCCAAGATTGTGCCACTGCACTCAGCCTGGGCAACAAAGTGAGACTCCATCTCAAAAAAAAAAAAAAAAAAACAAAAAAACAACCAGGATGAAGATGTCAAGTCTCAGGTACTCCAGAGTCTGGAATCCTCTTGTGTGGAATTTTAGTTCCTTTTATCACTGTTTTATCCAAGATCCTATGACTCGTCTATTCAATAGTGTTTTTTTTCAAAGCAATCTGTTGGGATAAAGTCCAGTCCTGAAAAGGATTAAAACAAAATGTAGATTTAATTATATTTGTAGTCATTTGATAGGGAAAAATACATATGTAAATAATTTTATGTGTCAAGACCCAGAAAGGATTTGGATACTTCGTACGTTAGGAACAAAACAAACACACATTATTCTGATGTTCTTTCTTTAAATCCCCAAATCCCTGTATTTCTGCCAGGTGTGACGGTGCTTTTCATTTCAGCAATGAATACACAACGACACCACTTCTTAGAAAACCTAGACCAAAGAGAGGGTTATCTCCCCAGCCATCCATTTGTGCAAACAATCTCTCCTTCTCATGTTTCCCCTCCCTTCCTCTCATCTCAAACATGAACCATCCTGTCTTCCCAGGGAACCAGGGTTGGAGAGCCACTTTCTTTTCACACAGTCTGAGGCTCTGTTTTTAGTGACAATTGTGCTGTGTCCTCTGAAGGAGGCCATCTTTTCACCTTGGCGGAGGTGAGTATCTCATTACCTGTCAAGATTTCTAAGTTGGCTCCTTTTATTGTATTGGAACCCACACCTTTTGATTCTTCTGCTCAGGTGCTGTTGGTGCCAGAATCTTTTTCTGGGGCTAGGGAGATGATTTCACAGCCTTGCTGGGGCCCCTTAGGAGATACTTGACCAGGGTCCTGATGACTTGGACATTGTTCACCCTCCGTCCTTATCATACCTCACCAGCTCCATGTGGCGAATGCATTGTAAGTCACAGAATGTTGACATCATTTCTCAATTATTCACTGTTTCCCAAATAATGCAGAGGATTAAATAATGAAAGAAACAGGGTGACCAAAAATCCTGCTAAATAGGCTCATTATTTGCAACCCAAATTAACTTTTCCATAGATCATTAATGCCAGCTTAGTCAGCAGTATAAAGACATTCACGTATCTAGAATCAATTTATTTACCTTGATTGAAATAAGAAACAGAAGATAATTGCAAACCTTCCAATGACCTTATGAATCATTATAAATCCAATTACTTCCCTTTCTTCCCCAAACTGAGAAAGTACATTATAAAGAAATTAGGTCACTTTTCATATCTATGGAACAAACTTAAGCCCAAGGCCAGTTTGCCAGGGGATAGTATTAACTGGGGAAAAGATCAAGGTGAAGGAACTATTGGAACTATTGGAACTATTCCAATGCATTGGAAACTGTGAAGCATCAGTCGTTTTTAGAACATGTCTTCTTTTGATGATCCTGTATGTTCCAATAAAACTTTATTTACAAAACCGAGTCATGGATCAGATTTATTCACTCCTGAACAATAGGCATTGTCGCCTATTTTTTTTTCTATTGTGTTAAGAACACTTAACATGGAAAGTACTCTCTTAATAAAGTTTAAGTGTACAATACTGTGTTGTTATCTATAGGCACTATGATGCACAGCAGATCTCTAGGACTTATTCATCATTTATGAATAAAACTTTATACCTGCTCAGCAACAACTCCTCTCTCCTCCCTCCCAGCAGCCACCATTCTATTCTCTGCTTCTACGAGTTTGACTCTTTCGGATTCCACATACAGATGAATTCATGCAGTATTTTCCTTTCTTTATCTGGCTTATTTTTTTAAGCATAATTTTCTCCAGGTATATACAAGTTGTCACAAATGGCAGGATTTCCTTATTTTTTAAGGCTGAATAGCATTCCATTCGTATTGTACCACATGTACAATTAGGTTTTTTCCATAGCTTGGTTGTTGTGAATAATGCTGCAATGAACATAGGAGTGCAGATAGTTTTTGCAGGATCCTGCTTTCAATTATTTTGGATAAATACCCAGAGGTAGAATTGCTGGATCTAAGGATAGTTCTATTTGTAATTATTTGAACATTTTTTTTTTTTGAGACAGGATCTTAATCTGTCCCCCAAGCTGGGGTGCAGTGGCGTGATCCCAGCTCACTGCAACCTCTCCCTCCCAGGCTCAAGCAATCCTCCCACCTCAGCCTCCAAATACCACAGCCACCTAATTTTTTATATTTTTAGTAGAGACAGGCTTTCACCATGTTGCCCGGGCTGATCTTAAACTTCTGAGCTCAAGTTATCTGCCTACTTAGACTACCAACGTGTTAGGATTACAGACAAGAGCCACTGCACTCAGCCCAAGGAATCTTCATACTGTTTTTCATAGCAGCTGCAGCATTTTGCTTTCCCACCAACAAAGTACAAGGGATATAATTTCATCGTCACCAACACTTATCTTTTTTTCATTTCTTTTTTTATTAAGAGTCATCTTAACCGGCTTAAGATAAGATCTCATTACGATTGTGATTTGCATTTTTCGGATGATTAGTGATATTGATCATCTTTTCATATATCTTTTGGCCATTTGAATGTCTTCTTTGGAAAAAAGCCTATTCAAGTCCTTTAAAGCTATTAAGCTACTAGAAGAAAACATAAAGGAAAAGTTTTATGACATTGGTCTAGGCAATGATTTCTTGGCTACAATACCAAAAGTACAAGCAACAGAAGCAAAAATTGAAAAGTGGGAATGAATTAAACTAATATGCTTATTTATTTATAACAGTTTATTTATAACAGCAAATAAAACAATCACCAGAATTTTAAAAAAACAAACTATGGAATGGACATATTTGGCCATCAAGCAGCTAATGAAAGTTACTCTTCAAAATACATAAAAAACACCTACTACTCAATAGCAAAAAGCACATAATCTGATTTAACCACACAGCCACCTAGTGAGGCAAATGTTAAAAATTGCTCTTTATAGACTAGAAAAGGAAAGTTGAAGAAGTTAAGTAGCAAATCTGAAGTTACCCACGCAGGGACTCAGAAATTAAGCCCAGCTTGCCCTGACTGCAAAGTGCACACATACATATACACAAACTCACAACACACACATATACACAAACTCACAAGTATGGTAGTTTTTTGACTGTGAGAGTCACGATGTTTAGCACATATTAAGCTCTTACTATGTTCCATATACTGTACAATCCCTGAAAATATAGCTCCAAGAAAACCCCAGCTCTCATGGTGCCTCCATTCCATTCAGATAGGCTAACATTAAAATAATAGTTATAAAAATATAATTCAATAATTCTGGTTTCTAGTCTGAAACACAAAGAGCTTAGAAGTCACCACATCTGTCTTCCAATGAGAGGGGAGCTGTATTTGGAGGTAATTTGGAGGCAATTGCATATAAAGCAGGTAAATTGCATTAAATGAGGTAATAAAGGTGGGGCCCTGATCTGATAGGATTTGTGTCTTTATAAGAAGAGACACCACAGGATCCGCTCTCTGAATACAAGACAGTCAGGAAAGGCTGTGTGAGAACATAGCAAGAAGGTAGTCATCTGTAATCCAGGAAGAGAGCCCTTCTCACAATCTGGATTGACCAGAACCTTTATCTTGGACTTCCACCCTACAGAAGTATGAGAAAATCAGTTGCTGTTATTTAAGCCACCTAGTTTATAGTATTTTTTCTATGGCAGCCAGAGCAAAATGTGTGACAAGGGATAGGCAGTTGATTGCAAACAATCCCTCATTTTGGTGCTTATTTTCCACAAGACCTGGCTAAGTTCTTCTGGGGAAATCCCAGAGGGAGAGAAGGAAGGAGGAAGAAATGTTGACTGGGATTTCCTCTAAGGCTAAGGCGGCAACAGAGAAGGCAGATCCTGAGTATATCAGATCTGTGAAGCTAGAGGGGCTCACAGGATGGCAAAACCTTACAGAGAAATGGTGTGGCATGTATCAGAGCCCAGGTCTGAGACAGAGCAAAGATTTCTGTGCTCCCTGGGCTAAATGCCTCTTGATCTTCCTGCTTTAAGGACTTCGTAGACTGAGGCACAAGGATATTAGCAAGAATCATAATTAAAACTCTATTTCCTATTTTTTAGGCACCACGAAAGCCTCTAAAATAATTTCGAAATCTTCAAAGGAGAATGACTACTACGAATGACTAATTTTTCCACCAGTTCACACTAGCGACTTAGAGTCAGATTTAACATAATTTAAAGGAATGATAAATGAATGTGATATTCTTGTCGACTCTGTTAGTGTAGTAAGATACTCATCAGCCATATATGAAAATGCTATGTGGGTCAGACCAATATGTAGAGTTTTTTGGGTGAAGCAGAGGGTGCAAAAAGAAGTAGAGAAAGGAAGGGCAGGGATATGTTTTAACAGAGATTGGAACACTGTTTTGCCAGCGTCCATACTCAACGTTCAAGTAGCCCCAGGGAGATGTTCTTTAATCAACCCCACTGTATAGCTGCTCTCTTGGCTGTGTCTCCAGACATGTTGTCCAAAATCTGGATGACATTTAATGTTCATTCCTGCCTGGAGGGGACAGGAATAAAGCTATTCTGTAAGATGAATGGGACATCTGGATTAAACCCAACTTCCTCTCATGGGCATGGCTCCCCTTTCTGAAGACATATGCAAGGTCTGCTGATTGCCACGAGCCAAGAATGAGCTGCTAAAGAGAAAGGAAGTTGCATCCTTCTCTGAGACAAGAAGTCCTAAATGCAGCCCATACATACTGGATTTTTGGTCAGCAGCATTTGACTCTGATGATCAAAAGTCAACCTGCCAAAATGAGGTGGGTGAAGCAGCTTCGCATATGGAGTTGCCTTCCTTGGAAGCACTCCCTTAATCCTCAAACCAGAGGGTGTTAAATTGATAGGTTGCTCCAATGTCCTGCTATTTATTGCAGACGAGTGTCACGGGCTGGGTGGGATTCATTGTGAGAAAGGACTCGAAGGGACAGTTAAAGCCTTGAGTTCAAATCTTGCCCCAGTGTTTCTGTTACCTTAGTATCTAACAGTAAAACATGCCTTCTTAAATCTTTGGGAGAATTGAATAAAATATGGTAGACACAGCCACTTTATCAACTGTAAAGCATAGATATTAGGTCTTGCTGTACTTTTACAAATGGTGTTGGTGATTATAGTTTAGTGCCTTTAAATAATGTAAATAAAATAATAGAAAATATCACGCAGTGCCTACTATTGCCAGAAAATGTACTATATTCTAAAAGCTTTACATATTTTAATTCACTTAATCTCCATGCTAACTCTACATGGTAGTTACTTCTATGATCCTGCTTTATAGAAGAGGAAACTAAGGCATAGTGGAGTTAAGTAACTTGCCCAAGGTCATACAGCTTTAAATAGTGGTCCTAGAATTTAAAACAGATGATCTTTCCTTAGAGTTCTTAGTTTTACCACTGAGTTGTACTGTTTTTCTGAACTCTCATCTCCAAGTATTCTCCTATTTCATGTTGCTTTTTGTTTCTTCTTGATGTCTTTGTCCAGTCATTCTCTCAAAAGCCATTGATGGAAAGTCCTATGGGTCACAGCACAGGTCTAGGCCCAGTGTGGTGGTGACTATGGGACACCCATCCTTCCAAGCCCCTCAGAGGTGTGACAGCATCTGCGTGAACATGACTTTGCCTGTATGTGATGCTCATTTGATGTGTTAACTTGGCTGGGCCCTGGTGTTTGGTCAGGCATTTTTTTAGACTTTTGGGATGAGATGAATATTTAAATCTGTGGACTTTGAGTATAGCAGATGACCCTCCATACTGAGGCTGGATCTCACCTAACCAGCTGAAGGCCTGAATGGAACAAGCACTGACCTCCTTTGAGCAAGGAGGAATTCTGCCAAAAGATGACCATTGGAGTCTACTGTAGCTCATCTGAGTCTCCAAACTGCCAGCCTGCACTGTGGATTTTAAATTTGCAAAGCCTCCACAATCATCTGAATGAATTCCTTAAAAATCAATCTATCTATGTGTTTGTGTGTCTCCAGTTAATGTATTAGTATAATTTGTGGATGTGTGTAATTAAAGATCCACCGAGAACCAACAAGGAAATTTCTTGGACGTTGATGCAGATAACGAAATAGGCAGCAACATGGCACGTGTCGTCTTCCGCTTTCTCTCAGAAGATTATCCTGATAGTTCCTTAGTTCAGCCACAGCTAAAAGATTTTGATGTTCATTAAGTGGCCCCTTTACTTTTCAATATAGTGCCAAGAATGGCAAGAAAATAATGCGCTGAGTGGAGTGAGGGTGGCTTGACTTGAAGGAGATGCCAGACCTCTTATAGCACCCACACTCTGCCATGCCTCAGAGCTCACTTCTCATGTCTGCCAGCTCTACCTGCTGCTGGACATCTGGTGTAGGCTCATGCCAAAGGGATCACTTCTAGTGAGGCAAGGAACCTTAATTGATCATTCTTCTTTTTTCTATCTGTGCTCCTGAAGTTTTGCTCAGTCCTCACTCATCCAGGACACATTAAACATGATGATCAAAGCAGGAGAAGAAACAGGGAATGTGGTGTCAGGAAAGCAAAGTCCAGAGGAGCTTCAAGAAATGGAGAAGAGGCGGTAAACACATGATACCTGTGTAGGAATACAGGCCGGCTTTCCTGAACTTAGCGACAGGCAACCTTAAGGGAGGCAGAGCCAGTTCCATGGAGGGTGAAAGGACCTTGATATTAGCAGGTTTCAAATGGAACAGAGGAGGTGAAAATCAAGAAAATGTGGATTGGGCTTTCCATAATCTCGGCAATAAAAGATTTTAGAGTCAAAGGCCTCTCTCTCTCTCCCTCCCCCCCCCCTTTTCTCTCTCTCCCTCTTTCTCTTTTTTTCTCACTCTCCCTCTCTTTCTCTTTCTCTCCTTCTCTCTCTCTTCTTCCCATCCCTTCTTCTCTCCCTCCCATTCTCTCTCTCTCTCTCTCTCTCTCTCTCTCTCTCCTCCATCCCTTTTGCTTTTCTTTTGTTTTAGACATGGAGGAACTCCTCGAACATCTTTCCATGTCGAGATGAAAAAGGCAATAGAGATGAGAAGTTAAATTAAAGGGATAATTGATGGAGTGAGAAATGTCTTTAAGGAGGTTGAAGGCCATGGTATTTAGAGCAGAGCTGGAAGAATTGTGTGCCAAGTGCTCCTGGCACCGTGGGTGCGAACCAGCTCCATCACACCTGGATCCGCTTGTTAGTTACCAAATGTCAAGGAAAAATACAGAAACTTTGGCAGTGTTGGTGCTCCTTCCAGATCCCCTCACATTCCTTTTTTATTTAGGTATTTTCTTGGTTGTTAATTGGTTTGTTTGCTTCTTTAGTGTCCCCTCAAGGTACCCTCAAGTCTTCTTTGGCTTCTATCACCAACACCTTTCCTAGGAGGAACTGCCATTGAGCTACCTGCAGGTACAGGTAACAGGAAGTGCCTGGGAACTTCGTCCTCTTAGGAGGCTTGGCCAGTAGCAGAAGATGCCGGGATATGCAAACCCAATTTCTTTGCTTGGTAGGAAGACTCAGAGGCACACTCTACAGTTAAGAATTTTGCTCTGGGAAGAGCCCAAAGCCAGTCCTTTATGAGATTTTGCCTGAGACCTTGGTCTTGCATGGATTCCTGCCCTTCGCTTTCTGCTTTCTACCTACCCTTTGGTTCTTTACTTCAAGACTTTTCTTAAGAAATTCCTTGCAAGTAAATCCTCTCTTTTGAATAGACTTCTGTGGGCCACCACCTAAAACAGATGCTTTTGAACAGAGCCTTAAAGGGCTAATTCAATAAGATGGGTTGGGAAAGAAGATTTTAGGCAGATTAATTAGGACCAAGGGTTCAAGGATGAGAAAGTACCAAGGAAGAAAGGGCAATGAGACCACTGAGGTGAGCCTGAGGGTGAAGATGGAGTGACCAGCCTTGAGGAGTGTCCATCCTGGTGAGGAAGACGGACTTGGCAGTGGGACAATCAAAGTTTCAAGTGTCTTTTTTGTTTTCCTTTTGAGATAAGAGTGTGGGGAGAAGGATTAGATTTTGGTTGGCAGGATTTTGTACTCCAGCTCTGGAGGGCATGTCTGCTTCTGCTAAAAAGCCTTGTGATGAGCACCAGCTGAGTGCCCCCAGTGGGCTGTGGTTCTTACCTAGAGCAGAGCAGGAAGGCATGTGTTCTCTAAGATCTCTCTAAGTTCTCTAAGACCTTTGCAGCAGAAAATGGTAGAAGCTCCTTTAGCTATAGGACCACGAAACTGTGCAATTCAGAGAGGGAGAGCTAGGTACTTGAGGACTTATAAAAGCTCTCTCCTCCTGTGGGGATGACATGACTGCTGACTCTCCAGTGGGCATTTTAGATGCAGAGTAAAAGGGCTGAAGAGGGGTAGGTGGGAAGTCATCCAGACACAGCCAACAGCCCAAGGCTAAGACAAGAGCATTTGGTCCACAGGAGAAAAGATGAGTCCAGAATGGCCACAAACACTCTGAGTGTGAACAAACGTGTTGAAAGGGACACTGAGTTGTAAGTGGGTTCATGCCAATGGGTCTAAACTTGATTATTAAGGTAGGAGAGTCAATGGATCTTAATAGTGGAGGAATGCCTGGATCTCTCTGTGCCTTAGGCAGGTGACTGACAACAATAGTGACAAGGAAGGTAATTTGCCAGCCTCACCTCCACCAGCACAGGTGAGTTTACTCTTTGCGTTATCTCACCTGGGTTGGGAACCCATTCTTTAATCAGATTCTACTTCTGATAAAACAAATTCGGTATTTCAATACACTTATATTTCTAGGCAACCATGCCAACTATGTTCCCTAAAGGTATTCATGCACAGTTTGTTTTTCTGTCTTTTAATTTGGTAAATTGCCCCGTGAGACTGACATATATGCTCATGTTTTGTCTTTTACATTTTTTCCTCTAACTTTGCTATTTCTTTAGATATCTGTCTTGCAAAACCAATAATTAGCATACAATTAAATAGAAAAGCAATCAACCCAGGAAGACGCCTCCTATAATTTGCCACAATCTTGCCTCAGCCCTCTATCCCTTTTATTGTTTGATAACTCAAGCCTAGGTAGCAAAACATTCAATTATGAGCAGTCTCAATACTGAAGGAGTACCTGAATGGGATACAAAATCAAACAAATTAATGCTGTCTTGTTTCTCTTGCAGCCTACAGAGATTGGGCATTAGCAGGTGTCAAAATGTGCACACTGACCTCAGGCCTGATGGAGTTGATAATGAAGGCAACCTGGGCAAGCAACCTTGCAAATAATAGAGAGAGGCTCTTGTTGCACTTCTCTTTGCTTTGCTGTGAAAACATTTGCTTAGGAGCAAAATGGTATATTTCCAGACCAGTTTATTGAGGCAAATATAGTTCTAAGGGCAATGCTAATCATTTGGTAAGAGAGGCAGCCAGAAGCTATTTGTGGAAGTTTGTTCTGTGCCAAGTACTTTATGAATATTATTCCTCATCCTCACAGTAATTCTGCTGGTGGATCTATTGTCCTCATTATACACTTGAAAAAACAACGACTTAAAGTTTAGCAGAAACGTATTGTGGTGTATGGATCAAGAAGAGGAGAAGAAGGAAATGGGAATTTTAGATTTTCTGGGTAAGAACACACAAAATGGGGAAAGAGCTATCCACTATCATAATATGAAATGATGTTTTTATATTATATACTAATATAACTATGCAAATTAAAAATTGTTTCAATATTAGTAGAAGCACGAGAAACTGAAACCAATCTTATTTTCTTGCAGGGCTTGGAAAGTAGATCATGTATTCTGTGGGTCAGAGCTAATTGAGGTGCAGAGGACACTTATGCATGACTCCAATCTCAGGAGAGGTTTAGGAGAATCAGGGACCCATGATGTTCAAGTTTTTCAAAGTGGAGCATGGCTCAGAAAGAACTGAGAAATGCTGCATTACACCACACATGCTTGTACAAGGTTAGGATGACAGGGACATATTTACTAGTTAATTTAAAAATCATCCAATAAACATGAATCAGTGTCCTATTTATTGAGCAACTACTACTATGTGCCTGTCATTTTACTAGATGCTGAGGCATCACAGTGAAGAGAACAGAGTCCTTGCCACAATTACACTCTACTGGGGGAGCAGATAACATGTAATTAATGAAAATGACAAGATATAAGTGATATGAAAAAACAAAGCAAGGTAGAACGATTGAGAGTGAATATGAGAGCACAGCGTTCCAAAGGGTAGACCTGGTGGGTGATTGAAGTTATGCTACTTGAGTCAAGACCTCAGTGAAGTACAGAGAAGCTCTTCAGAGAAAGGCTCTGAGAGGAAGACATGCCTGTCATGGTCTGGGAATAGTGAGGGGGCAGTGTGCCTGTTGGTTACAAAGGAAGGAGGAGAAACATAAATTAAACTACACTGCATCTAACACAGAATCCCAGGAAACTGAGGAACTGAGGAACTGCTTCCCTTTTTTTTTTTTTTTTTTTTTTTGAGATTGAGTCTCACTCTGTAGCCAGGCTGGAGTGCAGTGGCAAGATCTCAGCTTACTGCAACCTCTGCTTCCTGGGTTCAAGCAATCCTCCTGCCTCAGCCTCCCAAGTAACTAGAACTACAGGTGCATGCCACCACGCCCCTCTAATTTTTGTATTTTTAGTAGAGACTGGGCTTTACTATGATAGCCAGGATGGTCTCCATCTCTTGACCTTGTGATCTGCCCACCTCAGTCACTCAAAGTGCTGGGATTACAGGTGTGAACCACCATGCCCGGTCCTTGAGAGATGAATTTATTCATTACTGTACTGGTGCAAATCAGTAAGGATATTATATTTATTTATTTCAATGTTTTATTCTTAATTTTAATGGACACATAATAGTTGTACATATTTATAGTGGTGACATTTTAAGAAAGTGCAATGTTTAAAGTTTAGGCTGTTGAGTCATATTAACTCAACAAATCCTTCAGGAAGGGGTCTGGGGATTAGTTGTGAGTCAGATACAGTTTTCCAGCAGGGCTTGGTACTGATTTTCAATGAAACTCTGTCACTGTTCTTAGAATTATTCACACAATACAGGAAAGAATATCCCTGCCAACAGCTTCCTCTACAGGGTAGAATGAAATAAGTAACCACCAATATGGTAGAGGAAAAAGCACACCCAAAAACATTGCCTTAAAGGGATTTGGGATTTACCCTTGCCTTTGTCCCTCACTTAATATAATCTCAGAAAAGGTAGGTAATCTTCATGTGTTTCAGTTTTCTCACCAACAGGATGGAGGTTATGATACCTACCTTGAGAAATCTGGGGGACAAATAAAGCAAGCTAAAAGACTGTGACTACTGTGACTGGCCCAGGGCCTGAAAAAGGACATTCTCCCTATCCCCAGAAACAGGAATGAGGTAGGTAGGACAGGACTGTAATTAAGGATGATTCTGAGGGACGCAACTAAGAAGTATCAGTCACTGTAAGAACAGGAGGCCAATTGTAAGATAAATTTTAGGTTCAGACATCAGAGATTCTAAATATCTACTCCAATTGACCTAGACAAAATGAAGACCAGAGTCAGTAACCAGTATGGGGAAGCATCAAGGAAAGCCAGGAATGGGGAGTGAGAGCAGGTCAGAAACTGGGGCCAGAGCACAAATCCTTCGGTGGCTGGAGGAATAAGTGGCAGGGGCACCTGGACTGTCTTTAAGGCTTCCGAGCACCTGTGAGTGATGTACTGTCCTTCACTGAGTCATTTGTTTTCTATTTTTTGCATTTTGTTTTCTTTTGTTTCTTCAACAAGTGTTTTGAGTGTGCCCGATGTGCCAGTGCTGTTCTAGCTACTGGAGATAGAGCAAAGAATAAAATAGATGTTGTCCCCACTCTCAACTACCTTACATGATCCCATAGGGGATAAGCAAGTACATCAAGGAATTTAAACAACAACCACAATATGTTGTGTTATAATAAGTAATATTAAAATAAATAGAAAAGTTGCCTAGTAAATGACTGGGAGTTTCTTAGCTTGGTTGGGGAAGGGTTTTTCTCTTCCCTGATTTTATTTGGAAAATTTTAAAATTGCAGAGATTGAAAAAATAGAATACACATGTACAACACTCATGTAGGTTCATGATTTTCACATAGGTTATCACACTTGCCTTTCCTTTGCTGAACACTTGCAGGCATGATAACACGTTATCTCTAAATGTTGTAGCGTTTGTCCTATAAAAGTAAAGCGCTTCTTCTATATATCACAATATCATTACCATAACCAAGAAATTTTAAACTTATTCAATAACATATAGTGCCAGGTTTCAGGCTATGGGATCCAGATAGGAAATATTTTTACACTTTGTGGTTTAAGACGCAAAATCAAGGATATGATTAGGCAACTATACAACAAAATGAAAAACAGTTGCCTAAAATTTTATACTGATGAAATTTAAAAATATAATTGAATACTTTTTTTCTAATACAGGCCTATGAAAAATAATGATTTTTGGGGGGGAGGGTGGGGTAATATTTTATTTAATGGGATTCAAAGTTTTTCTTTCCTATCATCAAATCAATTGTAAATGTTCAACTGTTAATGCTGGCCTATAGTAAAGTTTTACACATTTGATCTTTAAAGCTTTATTTTTTTACAATTAGGTACTATCAAATATTGATATCAGTCCACAGTCGCATAACTGGCATATTCATCATTTGGAAAATCCAGAATTTTATTAGACTATTTTCTATATTTGCCTTTTTATGTGCCATTACATTACAGATTAATCACTTTCAATTGAAGGTTAGGTGGAAGTTCCTCAACTAAACATTTAAAGAGGTTTTGGAATATAAAAATTTATGCCAGGTACAGTGGTTCTGCCTGTAATTCTAATACTTTGGGAGACCAAGACAGGAGGATAACTTGAGGCCAGGAGTTTAAGATCAGCCTGGACAACATAGCAAGACCCAGTCTCTACAAAAAAATATAAAACTTAGGCAGCTGTGGTGGTGCATACCTACAGTTCTAACTACTTGGGAGACTGAGGAAAGAGGATCTCTTGAGTTCAGGATTTCAAAGTTATAGTGAGCTATGATTGCTCCACTGAACTCCAGCTTAGGCAGCAGAGTGAGACCCCCTCTATTAAAAATAAACAAATGGAAAAACATTCCATGCTCATGAATAGGAAGAATCAATATCATGAAAATGGCCATACTGCCCAAAGTAATTTATAGATTCAATGCTATCCCCATCAAACTACTATTGACTTTCTTCAAGAATTACAAAAAAATACTTTAAATTTCATATGGAGCCAAAAAAGAGCCCACATAGCCAAGACAATCCTAAGCAAAAAGAACAAAGCTGGAGGCATCACGCTACCTGACTTCAAAGTATACTACAAAGTTACAGTAACCAAAACAGCATGGTACTGGTACCAAAACAGATATATAGATCAATGGAACAGAACAGAGCCCTCAGAAATAATACCACACATCTACAACCATCTGATCTTTGACAAACCTGACAAAAACAAAGAAGAGGAAAAGGATTCCCTATTTAATAAATGGTGCTGGGAAAACTGGCTAGACATATGCAGAAAACTGAAACTGGACCCCTTCCTTATATCTTGTACAAAAATTAACTCAAGATGGATTAAGACTTAAACATAAAACCTGAAACTATAAAAACCCTAGAAGAAAACCTAGGCAACACCACTCAGAACATATGCATGGGCAAAGACTTCATGACTAAAACACCAAAAACAATGACAACGAACGCCAAAATTGACAAATGGGATTTAATTAAACTAAAGAGCTTCTGTACAGCAAAATAAAGTATCATCAGAGTGAACCTACAGAATAGGAGAAGATTTTTGCAGTCTATCCATCTGAAAAAGGGCTAATATTCTCAATATACAAAGAACTTAAACAAATTTACAAGGAAAAAACAAACCACCCCATCAAAAAGTGGGCAAAGGATATTAAAAGACACTTCTCAAAAGAAGACATTGATGCAGCCAACAAACATGGAAAAAAGCTCATCATTACTGGTCATTAAAGAAATGCAAATCAAAACCACAATGAGATACTATCTCATGCCAGTCAGGTAACAACAGATGCTGGAGAGGATGTGGAGAAATAGAAACGCTTTTACACTGTTGGTGGGAGTGTAAATTAGTTCAACCGTTATGGAAGGCAGTGTGGCAATTCCTCAAGGATCTAGAACCAGAAATACCATTTGACCTAGCAATCCCATTTTGGGGTATGTACTTAAAGGATTATAAATCATTCTACTATAAAGACACATGTACACGTATGTTTACTGTGGCACTGTTCACAATAGCAAAGACTTGGAACCAATCCAAATGCTCATCAATAATAGGCTGGATAAATAAAATGTGGTATATATACACCATGGAATACTATGCAGCCATAAAAAAGGATGAGTTCATGTCTTTGCAGGGGCATGGATGAAGCTGGAAACCATCATTATCAGAAAACTAATAGAGGAACAGAAAACCAAACACCACATGTTCTCACTCATAAGTGGGAGCTGAACAATGAGAACACATGGACACAGGGAGGGGAACATCACACACTGAGTCCTGTCAGGGGGTGGGGGATCAGGGGAGGGATAGCATTAGGAGAAATACCTAATGTAGATGACGGGTTGACGGGTGCAGCAAAGCACCATGGTACGTGTATACCTATGTAGCAAACCTGCACGTTCTGCACATGTACCCCTGAACTTAAAGTATAATTAAGAAAAGAAAGAAAACACAAAATCAATGCCAAAAATCTACATTAAATAAAACATCAAAATTTAAAATAAAATAAAATTTTCCTGTACTTATGATCTTGTCTGAAAGACATTGCTGGAACCGTGGTTTGAGCTCAGAAAATTTAGCTGTTGCAAATTTGTGAAGGGATAACAATATTCCCGTTTCTATTAATTTCTGATAACAGGGGATGTTAAAAAGCCAGTTAACATTACTTGTGAGTCAAACAACATTAATTGTCATTGAAATGATTTTACTACCACCGAGTAAGTTCTAGACATCACTGTTTCACCTTTAATTTTATGTTAAATTCATTTCAACACATTATCAATGTTACCACTGCAAAAACTAATTTCTAAATCCTTTCAATGTTATATAGTAGTGGTTGAGGGTAGATTTTCTTGTTCAAAAGATTTTTAATCTTGGTCCTGAACTCAAAACAAATGTAGTAAAACTTTAAGCCATTGAACTGCTGTGTAATAGAAAAATTCAAAATATTCAGGTTTTATCGCTGACAAAAATAAAAATAAAATAAAATAAAATAAAACCGCAACAACAACACAGGCCTGAAGATACAATGGTTAAGTCCCTTAGATCAGGTGAAGTTCACTGTTGACATTACACATTCAATAACACATTAAAAGTTCAAATTTTTTTACAAAGTACATATTGATTAATAATACAAGAAATTACCATAGGGTTTAGATATTTACATTTTCATGAGCTGTATAAATTTGTCCAATTTGTCCTCTTTTCTACTTCACATGCAATTTTTACCATCAGGTATAACCAAACTTAGCATATTCCAATTAACTTTCACTGAATTAGTGTTTTCACTACTTCCTTGAAAATATCCTCACCTGCAGTTTTTCCATACAGCTAATGATAAAGGTGAATTCTTCAGTCCTTAAAACTCATCACTGATGACTTTATTTTCTCAAATAAACAACAACTAGTAAACAATATTGGTAGCATCTGTAGACTCATCAAGAGCCAAGAAAACCAGTGAAATGCATTAGCAGAGCTTCTTAACTAGCTACTGATGTCGCTCCCAGCATCATCTCTTCCATCCACTATCCTCTCCAGAGCCTATCAATCTAAAGTTTATTCTCTCTGGATACATTCCTTCCACTGCTGCAATCAAACACAATTTAATTAACTCATGATTGGTAAGTGTTTGTGTTGCTTGGTTAACAAATAAGGCACTCAAAAATTTACTTCGGTTGAAACTTCATTTTCATTTGTTATTTTTGTGAAGAACATTTGTTGTTATAAGCTACTTAGTTTCAAATGTTCTTGTTTTTCTAACTGCTGCTTTCCTGTGAGTTCATTGGGAATTTGATGAGTGCTTGGTCTGATAATGTTGATGCATATTGTACTTTTTAGCACACATATGGCACACTACATAAGAAACACAATGTTTTGACAGCTAATTTAATGATAAAATAATCCACACTCCACTGTGCCTTAAAAATGCAACATTCAGAGTCCACTTTTCCTTTCGTATTTTGAGAAGATGAGTGTGCTCTGGGAGTTAAGTAAAATAATATGGAGATGCACATGGAACTCAAAACTCTGTGGAGGTATAATTGTATCACTGACATTAACTGTGGGCAAACAGGAGTGTGAATCAATGAAGCACTACATACGGTCTTTCTTCCAACTACTCAGCTCTGTCTTGTATGAAAACAATCATAGACAATATGCAAATAAATAAACATGGTTGTTTTCCAATAAACTTTATGTATGGATGCTGAAATTGCAGTGTCATATAATTTTCATTTATTATATGAAATATAATTATTTCATATAGTATTTTATTATTTTAATAATAATAATTGTGGCTATTTTAGTAAAATTACAAGAACATTATTATTCTTTTCATTTTTTTAACCAGTAGAAAATGTAAAAATCATTCTCAGTTCATGAAACACAATAAAAATAGGGGGCAGATGGATTTGGCCCATGAGTTTGTCACCCTGATCTAGGGCTGTCTTCCTGCCTTCTTTAGCATTCTTTCTTTTGTTCTTTCATTCTTTCTCTAATTTCGCCCTTGTTTCTCCCTCCCGCCCTTCCTTCCTTTGTTCATTTCTTTCTCCTTTCTTTCTTTTGCATTGTTTTGGGAGTATCTTCAATATTGTTTTCTTTTCATTTAGAAATGATCTCAAGCTAACATACACAGTATAATAAACATTTTTTCTCTCAAAATAGGTTGCTGGGATGGTGCTCCACTATCACTGAATATTTTATTCTATCAAGAAGGATGTTCTCCAAATAGCCACAACACAAACATTCAAATTAAGAAATTAACACTGGGCAGAGGTGGGGAGGTCGCTTGAGGTCAGCAGCTCCAGATCAGCCTGGGCAGCAGAGTAAGTTCCCTATATCTACAAAAAAAAATAATAATAATTTTAAACAATTATCTGCATGTGGCGGCATGGGCCTGTAGTCCTAGCTACTCAGGAGGCTGAGGCAGGAGGATCTCTTGACTCCAGGAAGCTGAGGTTTCAGTGAGCTATGATCACACCATTATACGCCTGCCTAGGTGACTGAGCATGACCCTGCCTCTAAAAAAAAAACAATTAACGCTGATGCATTATTGCCATCTAACCCTCACATATCACCATTCAAATGTTCCCCGTGGTCCTTTATAGCAAAAGTACTCATTTCATAATAAAGGGTTGCATTCATTTGTCATGTCTTGTTCGTCTCTTTCAATCCATAAGACTTTTTTAGTCTTGGCTGGACTTTCATAACCTTGACACTTTTTAAATTGATGCATAATATGCATTTTTCTGGGGTACAGGTGATATTTTGTTACTGCATAGAATGTGTAATGATAGGTCAGTTTATTTAAGATAACCATCCCCTCAAGCATTTATCATTTTGATGTGCTGAGATTTCAAATCCTCACTTCTGGCTATATTGAAGTATATAATACATTGTAGCTAACTATAGTCACCTCATTCTACTATCAAAGGCCAGAACTCATTCCTTCAGTCTAACTATATGTTTTTAGCCATTAACCCACCTCTTTTCATTCCCCCTCCCTCCCGACACACCCACATTCTTTCCAGGCCCTGGTATCTATCATTCTACTATCTGCCTCCATGAGACAATGAAACTGGACGTCACTATGTTAAGTGAAATAAGCCAGAAACAGAAAGACAAACATCCCATGCACTCAACCTTCCCACTTTTGAAGATCCAAGGCCAGCTGTTTTGTACAATGTACTTCGATTTGGGTTTGTTTGGGTTTTCTTCATGACTTTGGGTTACATATTTCTGGCAAGAATATCAAAGAATTGGTGTTATGTTCCTACTGCCTCTTATCAGATGAAACTCTTTCCATTTTTCCCATTCATCAGGACACTTTTTAAAAAATTTCTTGATTAACTCAATTTCTGCCATGCTTCGTCACTATGAAGTCACAGTTTTACCCTTGGAAATCAAAAATAATATTTTGGGGAGTTACTTTGAGACTGTTCCATTTCTTATTAAACTTTTATTTGTTTACCTTTTAAATTACTATGTACTTTTGGTTTCCTTGGTAATCCAATGGGTTATAATCCCTACTGTCACTATTATTTTGATGCTCAAGTTTTCCCTGATATGCCCAGTGGGATCCACTTCAACTTGGTTTCTGTGTCCATTGATGTGTCCTCATCATTCGTTGAGTACTTCCCGACTTTGTCACATAAGCTGTCTCTGACTTATCTTCTACTTTCCTTGCTCCAGTCCTGGAATCAGATATTTCCCAACAAGCAATGGTTACTTTCCATTGAAAATTGGCCTTTAGAAGCCAAAATCTGGGTGCTGGGTGTGGTTATTTTTAACGAACAGGCCCTCCCAGGGGAAATGCTAAGGGTCCCAGGCCCTCTCAGTGGATGGTGCTAAGGAATGTATATGAATGTGTTCCCACACACACATTAACATCTACTTTCTATCTATATTTAAACCCATAAGTTCAATACAAAAATTCCTATTCCGGTACAGCACCACAAGGTTCACTTTAGTCTTTCTTTCCTTGTTTGCAGTTCCTTCTCCGACAGGAAGCTGTCTCCCATTATCCTTAATAAATTTACCTATTTAATCAATCTTCTCATGGGAACTGATATTATGGTCACTGCCCTTACCTGGCTCAGGGCTCATCTCATCATCAAAACTTCGTAGAGTACCTGCCGTGTCCCATTCAATGTACTAAGCATTTGAAGATCAATAGCAAATAAATGCAGCCCATATGTTTCTAGGAAAGACTGCCACCTATCCCCCCAAAGGCAAACAAACTAAGACCTAGTTCAATCCAGAAAGTATACTCTAAAGGTGTAAGGCTTGTGGGGCCACCAGAGCTTATAATAAGGGAATGTGACCTGGGCTCTGAGGCCAGATGTCCTTAAAAAGCGGGGATTTTAGTCAAATCGAACAAAGTCCTGTTGGACCTCACAGAGAAAGGGGCAGACAGAGTGAGAGAAGTCTATAAGAAAAGCAGCAGCCAGATAGATAATGTAGAACCTTTGGAACATAGGAATTTGTGCAGTGGTATCAAATGGGAACGGAAGGGAGAGAGCGGAGGGGAGAGGAGGGGAGGGGAGAGGAGAGGAGGGGATGGGAGGGGAGGGAAGGGAAGGGGAGTGGAGGGGAGGAGAGGGGACAGGAGGGGAGGGGAGAAGAGGGGATGGGATGGGAGGGGAGGGGAGGGGAGAGAAAGGGAGGGAAGGGAAGAGAGATCATCCCTTGTATGTGGGTTTGATTATATTGTGATTAAATTTCCATCTTCAAAACATCCCTCTGTTTATAAGCCAGGAGTAAGGTTTGTATGAAGGGAGACGAGTTAAGGGAGAAATTGCAGTAACTCAAATAAAAGAAGAAGGTAGCCTGTCCTAGTGGGATAGTTGTAATGCCCAATAAATATTTTTTGCATTCATGCATGCATGAATAATGAGTAGACTCACAATGCCCTTCCCCGACAATATTATTTTCCTTCTGTCAAACTCGGACTCATTATTCACGAGGATTCATGTGCCATCTCTTCTGTGACTCTTTCAGTGCCATTCCCACATTGACCTATTCGGGTGGAAGGAACCACTACAGTCCTCACTGGGACTTCCATTTTCATATTTTGTTATAACACCAGCCACAAGGTGTAGAAAACTCTGTGTTTCCTCATCAGTATTTACCACTAGACTTTGTTCTCTTTAAGGTTATGGCCAGTATACCCAAATATAGCTGGGGCAGAGATGTTTTTATTTTCAGAATGAAGGATTATTTTGTGAAGTTCATAAGGGCAAAGGATATTTTCAATTGTAAGTGAAGTGTCACAGACAAATGGAGAATGGTTAAAAAGTGATTATTTAGAAACCTATTTCTTAGTATGGATTCATCCCCTAATTTGTACTGTGACCTTGTCCTTGGAGGAGGTGATATCTTGCCTTTGGTGAACCTCAATTTTCTTACATGCAAAATAAAAAATAGCTATTAGCAAGTATTGAGTGAGTCCTTTGATCCAGGCGCTTTTATCATGAAAGTGCATAGCCTGTTAAATCTTCCCAACAATCTTTGGAAGTAGATACAATGTTTTCTTCACATCACAGTGATGAAACAGGAGATTCAATAACTTTCCCATTGTTGCACAGCCACAAAGTGGCGGCATTAATGTAAATGTAGGCAGTATGCGACCAGAGTTGGTGTTTCACAGCCATGCTGTCATTTGAGAATTGCAGTAACAATCTCTGAAGATGCTCTTTCTAATCTGGCATTCAGTACTGCACTGATGCCAAGGACTAGAAGGCTGCTCTTACAGAGACAGAGGTCATCTGGCTAAGGATAGAACAGAACGCATATATACTGGGGATCACTGTTCACAGGGAAAATTGTATTAGAGAGAGATAAAGGATTGTTTCACGTGCCATTATATTGCTGATGATCAGAATTGAGGGATGCACTGAAATAATAGGAATATGTGCAAAATGCACACTTTGATTTCAGATACTGAATCCAACACACCGGAAATTGACTTAGCAAAGAAGCATAATGAAGTGCCAATATGAAACTAACACACCCATCAAAAGCAAGCATTTTTATACTGGTAGGTACAATAATTAAACTCAATAGTAAAATGAAAGAAGAAATACACACACGAAAATGAAAGTCCGTTTGATGCTCATGTTAGGAATGTAAAGTACAGCCAAGGAGATTGTCAGACCCTTCAAGCTGGTCCCACAGATAACGAATAATGTGGTGGTTGGTTTTTCATGATTTCTCATCCTCACTGTCAGCCGACAACTTGATAAAATGGAATAATTCCAGGTTTATTAGCGTCAAAGCACATTTAGGTCTCCCGTGAGAGACAGGTAAAAAGCAGTGAGGCGAGGTGCTTTTAAAGGCCGCCAGTTGCTAATTGCAGGTGTGGGGAAGCTGCACACACTCAAGTGACAGGAAGCAAGGAGTGGTGCCGTGAAGCTGGCCATTTTCCACCTCGAAGCCGCTAGATTTCTAAAAGCCATCTCACACACCTCTGTCGCGTAAAGCCATTCCCAAACTCAGAGGGGTGATTTACTCCACAGGGGCTGCATCTTGGAGACTGTTGCACACAAAGTAAAATGGCTCCTGCCTGAGAAAGCACCCTTTTCTCCTGATTTGTTGGTTTTAGGAGAAAATGGAAAAGCTTGTATACGCACACTCAGAGGGAGTGTCAAGGAAACAAGCATACCAGGGAAAGGGAGGAAAGAAATCGCATTTATAAGCAGCTACTACAGCATTTCACTCAAAGCTCCCAATAACTTCATAAACTGAACTTATTATTCTCCTCTTACAAACAAGGACCTAAGGTTTAGAAAATGTACATGATTGGCCAACTCAATGCAATAAGAAGGCAAATCACCAGCTCGTGTTCTCTGACCCCAAAGCCCATACTTGTTTCATAACATGATGCTGTTTTCCACTGAGATGTGTCAAAGACAAGCTTGTTTTCCATTTTTACATAGGTCCTCATTATGTGTGTTCAAACAATAATTATTTCTTGACTCAGATTTACAAACCAGTTTTTGTTCTCAAGCAGGGCCTGAGGGATTACTGCTTATTTCCGAATGCATTGTGTGGTAAAGCCTCTAAATGGTGAGAGACCAAGAAACAAAGATTGGACTGGACAGGTGGTATCCAGTTAGAGGACAGAAAAACAATGCTTATTCTTTTGGATGTCCTTTTGGACATCAAATATGTGAGTGGTTGGGTCTTTTCATAGGGTTTTCTAGTCTCCTCCATCTTTCCTTCTCTGTCTTTTTTTTTTTTTTTTTTTTTTTTGAGATGAGTCTCACTCTGTCACCCAGGCTGGAGTGCAGTGATGCCATCTTGGCTCACTGCAACCTCCACCTCCCGGATTCACATCTTTCCTTCTCTTTAGTATGTAGTGAAGGTCTGAGAAAAATGTCCCATTAGATGAAGAGCTGAACCGGATGATCTCAGAGCTCCTCTGAAGATTATATACACTCAAAACAGAACTTCCCTAGGAAACGCATGGAGATTATTTCTCGAGAGAAAAGATTTTTATCAGCTTCTCTGCTAGTGCTGACCATAACGCTATACACTAGGCCTTGGGCTAAGTTGTTTATTATCAAGAGGAAGTGGATTAAGCAAAGAAGTTTATTTCCATGACAGTGGCATGAGAATATTTATATTTGCTGAAGTTCAAAGGACCGACTGCCTGGCATTTGTTTATCCTCTTCCTCTGAGGAAGCAGTTTTAATGTTGGCTGCAGGAAGAGAGGCTACTATGGACAGGTTCCTTTATCCAACACGTTATAGTCTTTTTGACTCAAGGACTTTGATTAGCACTGTGTACCCTTATTTGTCATTAACTTTCTCTCCTCTTATTAGGCTATGTATCCTTTGAAAGAAAGAACTGTGAAGCTCTCTGGTCTTGCACAAACTCCTGACCCTTTAGCACTTGGTTCCTGTTTTTCACTCTGTTCTCAGGGTGTCTGAAGTGCAGTGGGAATGAAAGCCAGGACCTAGAGCAGTGGGATGCCTGACTCTTATAGGTGCACTGTTAATAAAGACGAATGGGGTTCGGAGCAATGGCTCACGCCTATAATCCCAGCACTTTGGGAGGCCAAGGTGGGTGGATCACTTGAGGCCAGGAGTTGGAGACCAGCCTGGCCAACATGGCAAAACCCGGTCTCTGCTAAAAATATAAAAATTAGCCAGGCATGGTGGTGTGCACCTGTAATCCTAGCTACTCAGGAGGCTGAGGCACGAGAATCACTTGAACCTGAGAGATGAAGGTTGCAGTGAGCCAAGATCGTGCCACTGCACTCCTGTCTGGGCGACAAAGTGAGACTCTGTCTCAAACAAACAAACAGACAAACAAAAATGAATGGGAAAGTCAGCTGGACAAATGACTGCCAGGTGAAAGTGTAGGCTGTGCACAGATCAGACAGGGTGCCCAAGTCAGAATGGTGAAGGAGAACCCCAGCCAGAGCCATGCAAGGGCCAGTCCACAAAGATAGAAATTCCCACATTAGCACTGAGATGTGGGGATGTACATAGGTGCAAACCCATTGCATGCCCATTTAGTGTGACCTGAAGAGCCATTTCTTTCCAATTTTCTTTTTTTTTTTTTTTTTTTGAGACGGAGTCTCCCTCTGCCGCCCAGGCTGCAGTGCAGTGGCCAGATCTCAGCTCACTGAAAGCTCTGCCTCCCGGGTTCACGCCATTCTCCTGCCTCAGCCTCCCGAGTAGCTGGGACTACAGGCGCCCGCCACCTCGCCCGGCTAGTTTTTTGTATTTTTTTTTTTTCAGTAGAGACGGGGTTTCACCGTATTAGCCAGGATGGTCTCGATCTCCTGACCTCGTGATCCGCCCGTCTCGGCCTCCCAAAGTGCTGGGATTACAGGCTTGAGCCACGGCGCCCGGCTTCTTTCCAATTTTCTTTAAAGGCAAATGCCAATCTGCTTAGGCCACACTTTTTTTTTTAAAGCAGGTTAAGGCCTTGCTGTCTGGTGACTGCTTATCAGAGAGGCAGGTGGGCTGGCTGTGTTTGGAGGTCTAGCTTGCCATTCTCTAATCCACTTCTAGCCAGTGATCTTTAGGGAAAGCTGGGAGACCTGGGGCCAAGGCATCATGACTTTGCTTAAATCAACCACCAGCCATTGCTATACAAATTTTGGTAGTTTCTGGAGACATGAAGGCCTACCAACTTTTTGAAGTGTGATGCAAACGGCTTCTGTCTTATGAAAGCTTTTGTAATAACTCAAACTTCAGATAGAATCTCCCATTTTGTGACTACTTCACACAAATTCCCAAGGAAAACAGCATTTGAGAACTGCTGCAGAGCTACAATGATTTATTTTCCTACTTTTGTCTCAGATTAGGTCCCCAAACAAACTTCTTGCTGCATTCAGTTGGAACCTCAAACTCTGTGTGTATATATGTATATACATATACATATATACACACAAACATATACATATATATACACACACACATATTTATATATATTGTTTTTTTGAAGTCAGACCCAGCTAGCTTCAAAGGTCAGCTTTGCTTTGTACCAATGGTACAGCCCTGGAAAAATGGCTTTGCTTCTCTAAGCCTCAGTTTCCCTGTTGTCAAAACTGAAATGATTTGAAAACCCATCTCGAAGGGCTATGATGAGGACTGAGTAAGCTGGCTCACTGTAGAGTAGATACAAGTCATCCTGTCGCTTTTACTTTCCCTCACCTTCTAGCTGGATGAGGTACACATTTATAGGATTCTAGAATACAGTTCTCGTCTCATTAACATTAACTCATTTTTCAACATCCAACTCTAAAGTTACTTTATTTTATTATTCAGTAGTTCTTTTCTACCCTTCCCCTGGGGAATGGAATGAATTGAATGGTCCTGTGTTCTGATTGCATTTTGCGTCTGTTGTAATACTTACGCTATTTGAGAATCACTCATTCATATGCTTGTCCATTTAACAAAGATTTATTCAGAATCTCTTATTTCCCAGAACCTGGGACTGTGCTAGTTGCTAGTGATACCATGAAAATAAGCTGTTCCTACCCTCATGGAACTGTTTCTTCCCTTGGACTTGAATAAGAACCACTCACTTGAATTACAATTATCCAAAGTAGTGTCTGAATTAAATTCCATCCAAAGACCAGCAGGTGATGGTGCTGCTATACTACACTGGAAGCACGAGGGAGTATGGTTGCAAATCAAGACCTGCATCTGCCTCCCTTTCATAGTGAAACTTTGAGAGACCCCTCCTCAAGAGGGTGGACAGGGTCGGCAGAAGAATAGAGTGAAGTGTAAGGGGGAAGGGGTCTCAGAGGGTGGGAGGGAATGTGACCTTTCTTCCCCAGAAGAGAAGCATATATAACAAACTCTCTGAAATGTACTGTAATTGATCCCCTCAAAGAATGAAACATGAAACACTCAATACAAGAAAAAATATATAAGGAGGGCCTGCAGGCTCTTCGATTAGACTGCGTGGGTGTGGATCCCAGCTGCTATGGACTGTTTGTGTCCCTCCAAGATTTGCATGTTGAAATCTTATCCTTCAGTGGGATGGTATTAGGAGGTGGGGCTCAGGAAGATAATTAGTTCATGAGGGTGGTGCTCACAGGAATGGAATCCGTGCTCTTATAAAAAGAAACAAAGAAAGATATTTTTCTCTCGGCCCACATGAGCATTAAACAAGAAAGCAGCCATGTGGTTTTCCTCAAGCTCAGCAACTTTTAATTTTCTGTTTTGTTCATGGAGCTGCCATTGTATCCATCACGCAGACAAGTAGCCACAATTCTCTCTCTCCACTGTGCCAGTCCTGCTGCTCACCCCTCCCCAGGTGAACCCTGGATCCTGCCCCCAATCAGTCAGCAAGATCCACAGTTTCTTCCCCTGCTATGCCATCTGTATCCTACTGCATTAAGCCACCACACAGTCCCTTCTGACTGCTCACTATTCGGGGTCACCATCCAGACTGCTGCAGTCACATCTAGAATGTATCCTCCTATGTCTGGCTTCGAACATTCCCAATCAATCGTTGTCAAACTGCTGTAAACCTGCAGTGTGTCTCCAATGCCTTCTTAGTGTGGCATTCAAGGCTCTATACTCTTGTCTCTTTTTGCTCTTTCTCCACAAGTATCTACTTTCCACAGCATTGAAAATCCTAGATAAAATGTTTGGCGCAGTGAAATCCTCATACACTGGTAGGAAAACCTCGATTTTAGTATTGGCTTTACCAGTAATTTCTAATAAATGTGATCATGGGCAAGTTATTTAAACTTGCTGAACCATAGTGGATTTATTTTTTTGTTTTATTTACTTTTTAATCTAAAGCAGAGGTAAGCAAACTATGGTCCTTGAGCCATCCAGCCTGCTGCCTAGTTGTGTAAATACAGTTGTTTTTGGAACACAGGCATATCTATTCATCTACTTTTTTGTCTACGGCTGTTTTTGCATTACAACATCAGAGTTGGGTAGTTATGACAGAAACTGTCTGTTCCACAGAGGCTAAAATATTTACTGTGTGGCCCTTTACTGAAAAAGTGTGCCAACTTCTGATAGATAAAATGATAGCTGATACTTCAGTATGTTTTAATACTTCATGATTGCAAGTAACTAACTACATTATGTATATACAAATTCATGTAATATAAACACTAGTGAAATACTAAGCTGTTTAATTCCTTGTGAATTGCCATTTACATGGTAGGGAGTTCAGACAGGTCACCTCATCTCTTTTCTTCTCAATTTCTTCATTTGTTGAATGATGCTAACGTGCACCTCTTATTGTATCTTATGATGTCTAAAAGCAAAAATACTTGAAAAATTATCTAATGACATCCCTGGAACAAGATAGGTATCTAACAAGTGGCACTTTTCCTTCCTTGAATCTTCTTAGCTAGTTAATGATAAGCTGTAAGTAGAAAAGGAACACAATGTCTTTCTTATTTAACAGGTCTTAAGATAAACTCCCACCACTTCCACATGAATAGCCAATAGCCGAACACGGCTTTGACATCTACATGCAAACATGTCATACTTCTGCACGTGTCCTGCTCTCCTCCCTTCCCATTACTCTGCCTCATCATGCATGAAGTAGACAAATACAATATGCTTGCATAATTACAGGTCTTACAAATAGGCTCCTTGGGCCAGGTGCTGCTATCCAGTGTGTAGGATGATGACAGTCTTGAGATGCACCAATAGGATCAGAACTTTTGGGGGCAGGAATAAAAGCAGCTTATCCTCTGAGCATCTTGTTTGCCTCTGACACAATTTTGGAAAGAGGATCTTCCCACCACATTTTATAAAATATCCATCCCAAGGAGTAAATGAGGAAGCCATGACAATGTGCTGCTCAGTCATTTGTTTGGGGCGGAAGTAGCTAAATGACAGCATTGGCTGGTATACCTTTGGCTCCTCCATCATGTGTGTGCTGAGGCCAGGCTTTCCCAGAACTGCTCACAGCCAATGACTGGGGCAAATAGAGTAGAGACTGAAGTTCTGGCTCGCGGAATGTGGGATGCCTCCAATGGTGACACTGGCTGGACGACTTGCCATTTGCCTTGGCAAAGCATTCATAGACCAGTGCTACAACCTGAGACTCCTCCTATGCAGTCTTCTTCCTGCTCCCTCTCTCATGACAGGTGCCAGACTTGCATCACAGTCTGAACACTCTCCCTGCCCTTCTGGCTTACTTCCCTTTACCCCTTCACAGGTGTTTCAAACAATAAATCTCACAGTCCAGTCTCAGGTTCCATTTCTCAGGGAACATGAACTAACCTGCAAACCAGGAATGATCTGAGAAAGTAGCTGGTGAGATGGGGATTGGTTACTGCCTGTGTCACTGACTGGCTGGCTAAGACATGCCATCCTTACAGATACGTGGGCACAGATAGTCCCTAGCACAATATGGCAGCCTAGTTCCTGAATATTTCATTGGTAGTGTTTTAGGACAATATCTTGATGGAGGGACCCCACTTGCAAATGTGATGTTGCAGGTATTGGGAATATATGGCACACACCATGTTCATAAGAAGGGTAGAATCAGCTAGTTATAGTTAAGCTGTATAAATGCCCTACTGAGGGATTAAAATATATTATAAAAAAGGAGAGTTAAAGACTAAGTGTAGAGCCAAAGGAGCACTTAGATGGTGTATAGAGAGACTCTTATTTTCTGCAATAGAAAAGCAGATTCGGGACTTGACAGAGTCACACAGTTCCATACACAATTAAATGCTCAGCCAAGACGGGTCTGTCATGCTAAGCTTAGGGCCTTGGAAGCAAAACCTTGGTCCCTGAAACATGGAATAGAACATGTAAGTGGAAATCTTAAAGATCTGAGGTTCAAAATCCTCTGGACCCTCACAGCATAGGACTCAGTTGTCATTTTCTATAACAGCTAGCATTTCTGCTGGGCTAGACTATACTGCATAGACCTCAAGGCAGGTGTCTCCTACCTCCAGTGGATCCCCCCATACCCTTCGCCTGCTGCCTGATTGATAACTAGGTTTAAACTCCAGTCAACTGGGAGGTGCTCAGTCTGACATGGGAGGAGAGAGAGCACATGCCAAAGCAGCTATAAGAATTACCCTGCATGCACCAGCAGGAGTCAGACGGATGCTGCTGGGGTTGTATTTGGAGAATACTCCAACAGAAGATCCGAACTTAAGCCTGGATAGGTATAAAGTTTTGAATTGGTGGCACATTTTTAGGATGTGGTGTTTAACCCCCTGGCAAGGACCCCAGGGGATTTGGCACAAACATAACTAAGTTGGCCCAAGTTAAGCAAAGTGGAAATGTTAGTTGCCTTGGAGGGTGGTGAAAGAAGAAATAAAGGGGCTGGAGGGATGGACATGCTGAATCAATATATTATATGAGGCCACACGACCCACCAGATATTATATTCCAGAGGAAATCAGGAGAACACCATTTGCTAAGGACATCAAGGACACACTGCTAAGAACTTCACTAAGACATCGAGTGGTGGCTCTCCTCTGTAGGCCAACACTGAGACTTGGAGGGGTGATCTTAGCTGGGCTTGTTAATGTCCTGGGGACAATGGAGCCTTGAAGTAAGAGACGCAGGTGGTAGCATTTACTAGCCAGAAGCCAGGGAATGTGATTACTGTAATGATGATCAAGGTCATAGGGACAACCAAGGGGATTCGATCTGCCATTGTGGGAATAGTTAATAGAATACGATGTCCCTTGGAGTAAAATGGATAGGCAGTTAACAAGAATGCTATTGGTATCTATATGCAAATAACAACAACAAAAAAGCAAGAATGGAGGAGGAGGAGATGGAAGCAGTCCCTCTAATAAAATGCCATGATGCCTGGCTCAGTCCCAGGCTCTGAGACCAACTTTAAAACCAGTCCATGGAGTGAAGAGGTAATCGATTTGCTAGCAACAAGGACTCTGCAGCACTGCAGCCAGTATATCCTGTAGTATTTCTCCAGTCCCCTCCCAAGGTACCTATAGCCATCTGTAGGGAGATTGTGTCCTGGGGGAAGGGGAACACCCACACATTTCAGGGACTACTGGACACAAGTCTAAACTGCCTCAGCTAGCGGAGGGACTTGGGAACCCACATGGAGAAGTGGGTTTGTGCTTCACTAGGATGTACTTCTGTGGCTGTGGAGGTCCCCTGCTGGATCTGCCTCCAGGAGCACCAGTTGCAGGAGTGTGGGTGACTGACAGGCCACCCAGCTACAGCCGCTGTGAATGCTGATACCAAGTTCCCTTCGGACTCGTCCCTGCCAATGACTGAACCTGACGGTGATGCTGGTTCTGGCCCATTTGTCCTCGTGCGGGATACTTCTGAGGACCTTCCACTCAGGGGCTTGCATCCACTGGACTGAGTTTCTCAAACTCCTGTCCAGTGGCCGGAGTCTCTTCCCACCGAATCCTTCCTTCCCATTTCCTTTCACAAATATGTGACCATCACTGTGGTCTGACGGCTCTCCCCACTTACTGGTGATCCCTCACCCTTTGTCGTTCACAAATCTCCCCCAGTAAATCCCTTCTGTTTACAATTCTGTCTTGGCATCTGCCCCTCCATGGATTCAAACTGACACACTGAGTAATCAGATAAATGGAGCTAGCAATCATTTATTCAGTCCTTAATTCATTCAGCAAATATTTAACGATCCCCTTTTTGTGCCAGGTACTATGCTGAGGATACAGAGTTTAACAAGTTAGTGTCCCTGTCCCTTCAGGAAAAATCGACTAAGTAAATATTATCCGATCTATTCTGAGTAACGTGCACAGTAGCAGCGGTTTAGCAGACGAGCAGCTTCCACACACTCAGAGGAGGTGGAGAAGAAGAAAGAATAACTGGACCCTTCCCAAAGGAGCACTTAAGAAGACGAGTCACAAAATCAGGGGCTTGGCAATACTCTAAATACACAGACTGGAATGACATTTAACCACATTAAGAAATGTGTTAAGATTAGAGAGGATTTGGTTCAGTCAATTGCCTCAGGTCTTTTCAGAAATGTTCTTCGTGACGAGCAGGAATTTTAATTCTGGGCGGGAGGTGGGGGCGGGGAACTGTTTACCAAACCTATTAAAGTTTTGCATCCATCACCTGAGTAAACAAACGTACGTAGAGATATCAAGCCAAGGTGTGAGGGAAGCAGGGGCCCTGCAAAGAATTTGCCAAGGAATAAAGTATTGAAAATTCTAATCATGTATAAAAACTGCTTATCACAGCAAAGTGAACCCATAAATGCCTTGAATCTGTTATAAAACTTTATGGAAATAAGCCCACTGCATCATGTGAACATGGATATTTCAGAACATTATGGCATTGAAGACCATAATGTCAATCTCACGGGGAGGGGGGCATCAAGACAGAAGTCGAGAGTTGGGAAGGAGGTTATCTGCTTCATTGCTGGGTTCCAAATGTGAGTACCAAGCTACCAGCAAATAGCTGTCTAGTATTATCATTGTACATTGTACATGGGAGAGGCTAATACACCTGTAAGCATCTCATATCTATTCCCTTGTTTGGGTTTTGAGTCCGCGTTGTGACAGCTGTTGCGTAGACATCACCTCTGTACACAGAGAAACACTAGGGTAAGGAAAAACTTAGCCAGGTCACATCATTTATGGCAGAACATATAATAGGACCTGGGTGTTCCATCCTGGACTTTCACTACCCCATACCATGCATGTGCATTGTTCCTAGGAAATGTCTAAAGATAAGGGAATAAGAAAAGTCTTTTTATTATGGGTGTACATCATTTTCCTTACACGAACTTGTTTAATAACTTTCCATTAGAAATATCCTTTGTGCAAATCGGTGCCACTTATTTAAGCCGCACCATCTTCCCTAGTAAGCTAAAAATATTGTTAGGAAATTACCCTAAAAAGACCTACAGATATCTGACCGAAGCTCTTAAAGTTCTGAAGCAGCCCATTGATCATCACCTATCTCACAGGAGCTTGTTCAGGACGGTCCTGTTTACCCGGAGCCCAGAAACTCTGCCAGTTGTGAGCCACGGCAGGCGGGAAGAGGAAGCCGCCTCATTCATGAAATCCCAGTTGGGTTCAGCTTGGCTCTGTCTCTGCTCCCCATAGAACACTATGGGGTTTCCATGCTGAATTCCTCTCAAAAGGCTGTAGATCTCAGGTTTCCACATCAGAGCTCTCTATGATTCTTCCTATGTGACATGCAGGCATTGTTCTAAACCCTGGAAACTGGCGGAGGCTACTTGACCCATCTGGGAGGGAGACAGCCTGAGCTTTGGGGGCATGAAAAGAGAGCGATCCATCTCTCCATGGGTGACAGTGTATAGCTCTGCTGGCTCCCTGCTCCAGCAGTTGCCCCAACCCCTGCTGGGGAAGGGAACAGAGAACAGAATGGAAATCTGGGAGCTACTTTTGTCACACTGATGCAAGCTCATAAAACTGGGAACTTAAAGTGCCTTTGTTTTTCTGAATCTTCTAGACTGGTGATGTCTGTTATTTAGCTTTCAAAGGGAGAGCACACAATGGCCACTGAATATTGGGAAAACAAGTTGCTCAAAATTGGAATCAAAGTAAAGGCCCTTAATAGTGTGACATGCCTTGAAGATCACAAGCAATTTGTAACTGTTAAAAATGCATGCTCCACACCCCCTGAGTGTGCAGTGGAAGCAAAGGGGGCTCACAGTTGCCAACAATAAGAACAACAATAATTATAATGATTGAAGCTAATAGGTTGAACACTTACATTTGTGAGACACTATTCTAAGGACTTCCATAACTGACACTACTGGGTCTTCATGATAACACTGGAGGCTAGAAACTAAGAGTGCCTCCATGGGACAGAGCTGAAGGCAGTACACAGACAGGTTTAGCTGACCAAGGTCACACAGCCAGGATGCAACAAAGTCAGATGACTTCCAGGTCACTGGCTTCCTTAATCTTTCTTAAAGACACTAGTGCTGGGGAGCACCCTCCAAATTATCTTATTTTATCCACTGCGACAGACAGGTGTTATCCTTTCTGATTATTCCTTCAGACAAATAGAACTTTCGGAAGTAAAAACATTTCAATTCTTGCCCCTTGGCACACAACTGGGCAAGTGGAAGACCATAAAGTTTCAGTACTTTCCCAAAGTTCCAGACAAGTGACAGGGCATAAATTAAAACCTTGTTCAAGGACTATGGTATTTACTTTATACTATGCATCCTCCCATCCCATAAGGTTGTGTCCATAACCCCCAAATTTTTGTAAACCAGCCCCATGTTGAAAAGAAGCTATATTTCACAGAGATTTATAAAAATACAGCACAATGATAAAATGGACAGTGGTGCAGTTGGCATTGCCTTAGCAGTTGAGAATTTATCTGACAACACCCTTAATAGACAAGGATTTCTGTGACCGCCTTTAATTTTTGCATTTGTCCTTCCAATATAACGAGTCACATTCTCAGGATCCCACAGCAGAATTTACATTTCTGAAAGTCCACGTTTTCTCCGTTAAGAGTTAGCCTTTGGAAGAATCCTTCCCAGGCCAATTAATTGAGTATACTCTGCCTGTTTACAGCTTTGAATTTTGAATCATAAGCTGTATATACTTCATGCATATAAACATAAAAAAATACTGATAAAACACAAACTAGGTTCTCATTTTTGTCATCTTCCAGGTGGAAAAGGTGTCAATAATTTAAGTGACTTTCAAATAGTGGGGAGACTAACATTCTTCTCATCTGGAGGACCAACCTTGATAACTCAATCTTGAAAAACTAATTACAATAGAAAATATTAACTTCTATTGAATATTTTTGATGTATCAGAAAATAATTTGATCAATTTACGTGTCTTTAAATTCTCAAATCAATGTTAACAGATAAATGCTATCATTATTTGAGTCATACCTGTGGTTCCCAGTCAGGAGCAATTTTGTCCCCAGGGGACATTGGCAATATCTGGAGAAATTTTTGGTTGTCACCACTCGGGTAGCAATATGAAGCTGTTATGGGCATCTAGTGGGTAGAGTCCAGGTATACCACCAAACAACCTACGGTGCACACAGACAGCCCTAAGCAATAAAGAATTATTCGGCCCAAAATGTGAACATTGACAAGGTTGAGAAATTTCATAATAGACTTAAGAAGAAATAGAAAATCTGAGTAATTCAAATGAGATTCAACAAGTTGAATCAGTAACAAAAGTCCTTCACTGCCAAATAAAAAGATAGCAAGGTGCTACAGGCAAGTCTCACCAGGAATCCCAAATTCAATCTGGTTAGTATAATCTTGATCTCTAAATCACACAAGGACATTTCAGAAATAAAAATTATAAACTCATTTACCTAATGAATTATAATGTAAAATCCTTAAAACATTGTAGCACACTAAACCCAGCAAATACAAATGAATGCTCCCTGACCAAGTATAGTTTATCTTAGAAATTCAAGGATGGCTCAACATCAGGAAATAAGCTACAGAAAAAGTATGTAATCTAAATAGATGTAGAGAAATATTTGGAAAAATCAAGTTTCATTTTTTTAAAACAAAGGTTTTAGAATATTAAGACTATAAAAGAGTGTTGTAAATTGACATCAATTAAAGACTTTTAGCAAAGATTGTGCATAATGATAAAATTTAGAAACATTTAAATTAATGGAACAAGAATTTTGGCTATCACCACATATTTAGTATTGGGACTCTTCTCTAAAACAAAGAGGAAAAAGAAATATGAATATAAGAATCGGAAATGAAGGGATTATATAAAAATGCAGGCAAAGCTACAAACAAACTACCAAAACTAAAAAGATTACTAGGTTGTTGTAAATAAGATTAGCATATGAAAAATCAGTGGCATTTTATACCCTATCATAATTATTTAGAAATTTGTAATGAAAATAGCTCATTCACTATAACAAAAAATCATAAGGTTCTCAGTGACAAATTTAACAAAAATATAAAACACCCTTATAGAGAAATTATAAATGGTTACTGAATTATGTAAAAAATACATCATTCAGTGGACAGCTATTAAAATGTCCATGAAAGTAAAGATTCAATATTATAAAATGTCAGTTCTCTTAAGTTAATTATAAATGCAATACAACTTCAATGAGTTTTTACTGGAAATGATCAAGTCATCACTGTTATTTATGTAATAATATAGGCCCACAAAGCCTGTAATGGGTTTGATGCAAAGAACAAGAGGGGAAGAAATGTCCTATGAGTTACGATTTTTCAAAATCATACTATCCAAAGCAAATGGATACTTGCAGACAAATGGATGAAGAGAAATGAAGAGTGATCAGTAAAGCAGCTCTCCATCTATATGTTCTAGATGATAAGGTACTATATGATGAAAATTTCATAGCCAATTGATGGTGCTGGCAGTGGAAGAAAGATCATTAATTCCTTATCTCACACCATAAATAAAAATCAATACCAGACATATTTTTAAAGGTCGGACATGTTAATACTTACAGAAGCAAATGTGGGAGGAAATCTTGAAAACCTTATGGTAGAAAAAGATCTATTTTAAAAAACTCAAAGAATGCAAACCACAAAGGAATTTTTCTAATTTAAAATTTTCAGTTTAATTAAAGACTGAGAGAAGTAATTGCTGATTCCTATAACTACCAAATTGTTAGCTTTCTAAATTTATAGTTTTTACAGATTCTCATGAAAATGTTAACAACAAAAAATAATAGAATAATTAATTTTATACAAAAGATACTTCTGAATAGCCAGGAAGCAAATTCATGAAAAAATATTCAACCTTTCTGCTAATCAGGGAAATAAAAATAAGAATCACACCAAGAAAGCCACTTCATACGCCTTCCAATTGGACAGAAATCTTACAAATTCTATGCTAGAGAATGGGAAAAATCACACCCTGGATGAAAACGGTAGACTCAGGCAACTGCCTTTGAGAGCACTGTGCTAATATCTCATCGATTTAAGATGTGGGTTTGACTGACTCCAACAGATATCTACCAAGATATAAATCCAAAAACTTTTGAACCTGTGCACAAGGCCACATACCTAAAAGTTGATGTGGAGGGCTTAAGTTGGAAAAAGTAGATTCTGCAGGTGGGAGAAATTTACAAGCCACCCTCTTCATGGACTTATAGTCCCATAAGGAGTGGGATTTTGGGAGAAATAGGAAATTCAGAGGGTACTGGGGTCTGGTTCATGAGGAACGCAGAGCTGTATTAGCAGTTCTCACCTTTGGGAAAAACCCCAGTGCCCACGCTTGGCACAGAAGCAAAAGAAACACAACCTTGAAAAGAAGTTCAGGCCTTAGACACTGATCATATTTGCAGTGACTTGTGTAAGCCAAAGATCTGAGGGCACAGAGACCTTCCTCAGTATGCAGATCCCTATGAGAGTAGCTGGGAATTTCATGATGCCCAGTAAGAGGTTGATCAGATGACTGGCAGACTCTTCCACCAACTTTACAGGATTGGTTTTAATTTAATTTTATTTAAAAAGTTAGTAACAGGGCTATTTTTGCAAACCTGAGTTTGGAGAGTGATATTCACTCCAGCTATAGACACGTCCACCATTTGCAGCTTATCCATGGAAGCCTTGGTGAGCCTGCAACCTTGGACTAAACGTTCAGGTCTTAGACACTCCTTACTCTGCACTCCCTCTGTTGGAGCAATGATCACATTATGTTTAATGGCTGAGATTATGCTCATCTCCCCAGTCCCAGGGTCTAGCGTGCCTGTCATACAATAGCCACTCTGGAAATTGCAATGTCTGCCTCCACAGTGTCTGGTCACACCACTCACATTTCTCCTCTTACACCAGCAGGGGTGTCTGGGTCTCATACAAGACAATTATATTTTAGAACATCATTTGGAGGTTTTTTTTCCCTCAACACTCCAGATGCTTTTCATTTGATCCTACTATATATTAAAATCAATTGTTTCTTCATCATATTTCTTCTGAGTCTAGCATTAAATACTGTGCCAATCAAAACACTATAGAACCAACTCCCACCTTCAATGGCCTAATTTTGAAATTACAATCCCAGGGATATGTTCGAACATTTAGTGTCGACCTTTTTCTCCTGCTGTTCCTCACAGGCTATTACACTAATGAGCTTTATTATCTGTTCTATAACCATCACTAGTTACACAACTCCGTGGTCATTGCATAAGAAAAACATCATAATAGGAGAACAAGGTAAACTTAATAACATATTCTTTGTTCTCCTGGTATATGTAAGATAATGGGCAATTTTATTTCGTTTATTGACAACATAAAGAGTTTGATGTGATCCGAGCCCTCTCTGAGGCAGATAACTACACGCTGGAGAGAACTTGCTCCCCGCCAGGAGAAACATTCAGAAATGGTGGCTGGGAAACAGAGACTGGACAAACCAGGCATTCTTACATATGTTGTCTCACTTTGACCTCCCAGAGGCACTCAACACAACCCTGTGAGGCAGGTGGTGTTACCTTCTTGATAAAAGCGGGAAAGAGGCTTTATCAGTGTGAAAATGACTTGTCCAAAAACATCTGAAATGTCAGGGTTGGGTGTCAAAGAGAGCTGTGTAATCGTTACTCAGAGTCTTAAATGTCCAACGTCACAGACATCTCTGTCATTACAACTCCTTCTTATCTTTCATCATTCAAGAAATATGCCACCTCCTCCAAGAAGACTTCTGTGACTGTCCTAACAGCCCAGAGTGATTTTAGTCTGCAGCAAACAGTTTGGCTTTGGAAGTTAATTTTTCTTTACCCATCTGTCCTCTTTCTAGGAGAAGTTGTCCTTAATCTTTCAGTTTGAAATAAATCTCCCTTCTTTGGAAAATTGTGTTAGGCCATTCTCGCATTGCTATAAAGAAATACCTGAGACGAGGTAATTTATTTTTTTAACAAAAGGCTTAACTGGCTCACAGTTCTGTAGGTTTTACAGGAAGCACTGTGCTGGCATCTGCTTAGCTTCTGGGGAGGCCTCAGGAAGCTTGCAATCATGGAGGAAGATGAAGTGGGAGCAGGCACGTCACACTGCTTCTGGGAGGGTGGCCACAGCTACACCCAGAGAGCTCCTACCCCGCCAACTCAGAAGGGGCAGGGTTCCTGCTTGTTCCGACTCCCACCTTCTCCGTGGAGCAGGAGGCCCAGGTCTGCAACCACAACTGCACCTAAGAAAGCAGATCCTGCCTGCTCCAGGTCCCCCCCAAGAGCACAGGGGAGCTTGGATTCGCAGCTGCAGTTTGGGTGGCTACAGCTCCTCCCAAGAAGGTGGGACTCCTGCCTTTCTACTGAGCAGGAGGCCTGGGTCTGCAGCCACGGTTTGGGTAGCTGCCGCAGCACACAGGGAGCTCCACGGAGTGTGCAGCCCCAGCCACACCTCCCTGCTGCAGACACTGCCATCACAGGTATTAAGTTATACAATCCTCCTACCAGCTCTATGAAGAAAATACTCATTCCCATTTTACAGATGAGAGAATGGAGGCACGGAAAGGTTAAGTTTGCCCAAAGTGACACAAGCAAGCATATCTTCTTCAATTATTAGAGTTGGAATTCAAACCTAGGCTATCTGCCTTTTTTTTTTTTTTTTTTTTTTTTTTTTTTGAGACGGAGTCTCACGCTGTTTCCCAGGCTGGAGTGCAGTGGCGCGATCTCGGCTCACTGCAAGCTCCGCCTCCCGGGTTCCCGCCATTCTCCTGCCTCAGCCTCCTGAGTAGCTGGGACTACAGGCGCCCGCCACCGCGCCCGGCTAATTTTTTGTATTTTTAGTAGAGACGGGGTTTCACTGTGGTCTCGATCTCCTGACCTTGTGACAAACATTGTTGAAAGTATGGGTCACAGATACTATAAATTTAAACCTGGGAATACTATACTCTGTAGAGTAAACCAAGTAGCCTACAATAAATCCAAATTAATTACTGTGACGCTAAACTCACAGCATTTCTAATGGAAAAGAAAGGAAAGAATACTTACTAAGCACGTATTTTATAACTGAAAAATAAATGTTACTTCAGGTACTGATATTCATAACAAAGAAGTTATTGTCACCATATTACATAAGAGGGAATAGAGGTTAGAAAGATTAGAAGATGTGCCAGCTGCCCCTCAGTTCATTAGAGGCAGGACCGTGATTTGAACACATGGCTCACATGAGTTTTGTGTCTAGCATCTTAGTGAGAGGTGCACCCTGTCACATGCCACGGAAACTGATACCAGAGTCGTCAGTGTTCTCTTTGCAAAACAGTCAGTGCAAACATTGGTTGCTTCCTACCAGGAGCTCTCATTACAAAAGTCACTAAATCAATCTAAAAGAATATTTTTGGCATCGAAAGAGTTTTCTATTTTTATCGCAATTTACCAGTTTACTATGGTTCATATTATTGTGTGGTGCTTTGCAGTATTTAAGGACAATTTTTGGCTCCCTCTTAATTTTCCTGGGCTTCTCTCCTACTTTTCCTATTGCTGAGAAACAGGTTGGGTTTGCAGAAATGATAGTGTGTAATTTTTTTCCCTTGGTAAGTTGCTGGAAAGCCCACATTCACTGTATGCATTGTCTCCTCTTTGTGATCAGTCCTTCTGCTCTGTTAATAATTAGAAAGATAGTGTCCCTGTCTTCCCTTTGCTTAGAAAAATTATAGAAGCATCTCTTCATCTTTTCCCCATTTTCCTTTCTTGCCAGCAAAGTATTCTGCGCTGATCAAAGGTATTTTATTCAAGTGTCAAAAGTGCTTCTAGGGGTGCTACACTCCAGAAAATTCAATGTTGCACAAACACAATGTATGTATAATTTATGGATAAACAGAAAGAACTTGGCAGGTGCTTTTGATGAATACTGTGACAGTTGTAAACGCTCCCAGTTCGGGTTTTTATGGATTTAAAGGCCAGATTTTAGTGACCAGGTGCCTGAAAAAAGTGATGCTGTTTCTCCTTCTAATTCTGGCATAAAATCATAGCAATGGCAAATGTTATTATATGAACAACAATCACCACAAAAATAAAGTAGAACTATTCCTATGAGCTACACTTCTATTGACTTGGAGGTTCACTTTCTTTTTCTTTCTCTTTTTTTTTTCCGAAAGTAATTTGTTTGCACCTGTCACCTTTCAGCTCTTTGAATAAAATGCTTTGTGTGAGAAGCCTTCAGAGGGATAGTCCTATGCCATAACTGAATATAAAAGAAATGCATTTTAGTTCAGTGTTACCTTTAGTTCAAAAAAACCATTTAAAAGCTTTATGAAAATTATAGTCCACATCAAGATCATAAGCCTGAATCACCTCCTACCCTCATACACACACACTTTCATGTAGACAGAATGAAATATGTAACAAAGAATATGAACTACCCAGCAGCAAAACAGTGCAGTGTCTCAACATCTGGATATCTTTTTTTTTTTTTTTTTTTTTTTTTTTTTTTTTTTTTTTTTTTGCTATTGTTGTTGTTTTCAGCTTTCTCCCTGAAAATGTGATTTTGCTGCTGCAGAGTGTATATCTAATGAAATTAGTGCAATCATTTGCAGGGGTAAGTAGTTAATTCTTAGCAACTGATAAAGACCAAATCCTTTATCCCTAATATTGTTTGGCTCTGTGTCCCCACCCAAATTTCATCTCAAATTGTAATCCCCATGCGTAGAGGGAGGGACCTTGTAGGAGGTGATTGGATAGTGGGGGCAGTTGCCCCCATGCTGCTCTACTGAGAGTGAGTGAGTTCACACTAGATCTAATGGTTTTTTTTTTTTTTTTTTTTTTTGAGACGGAGTCTCACGCTGTTGCCCAGGCTGGAGTGCAGTGGCGCGATCTCGGCTCACTGCAAGCTCCGCCTCCCGGGTTCCCGCCATTCTCCTGCCTCAGCCTCCTGAGTAGCTGGGACTACAGGCGCCCGCCACCGCGCCCGGCTAATTTTTTGTATTTTTAGTAGAGACGGGGTTTCACTGTGGTCTCGATCTCCTGACCTTGTGATCCGCCCGCCTCGGCCTCCCAAAGTGCTGGGATTACAGGCTTGAGCCACCGCGCCCGGCCGATCTAATGGTTTTAAGGAGTTTGGCAGTTCCCCCCTTGCTCTCTTTCCCTCCCGCCACCGTGTAAGTGATGCCTTGCTTCCTCTTCGCCTTCTGCCATGATTGTAAGTTTCCTGAGGCCTCCCCAGTCATTTGGAACTGTGAGTCAATTAAACTTCTTTACTTTGTAAATTACCCAGTCTCAGGTAGTTCTTTATAGCAGTGTGAAAATGGACCAATACAACCCTACTATGCAGAATTTCTTAAAATAAATGTAGTTAGGTCTCCATTAGGTGCTTAAATTATTTCCATCATATCTCCATCATGTAGTGCCTGGCCAGCTCAGGATAGAGACGCACTATGTTTTAAGGCCACCCTTTAGAGACACTTCTCTTATTTTGAGTCAATTTTATTTCTCGATATTGTATCCACCACCCTTCCATTCATTCATCCATTGATCCAAGCTTATTTCCTGAGAATCTGAAAAATAAGTCAGACACCACCTGTGCATGAAATGCCTTCTTATATTGGAGGAAATCTCTTGCAGGCTATCTGAATTTTCACTTTTCCAGTGTACGCACTGAGTTGTTTCTACCATATTTATTTTGAGACCTAGCTCAGAGCCAGTCCTTTTTCTCCAATCACCATAGAATTCTGAATGTGCCCCTAGCATCTCTCTTCTTCCAATACCTCTGATACACCTACATTAACAGTCTGGATCTGTTAAGAATGCTTCCAGCTGCAAGGATAAAAGTCCAACAAGCATTGCTTTAAGCCTAGTGTATATTTATTTAGTTAACAAACATGATAGAGGTAGGCAGGCTTAAGGTTATTGTGGCAACATAACGTTACCATCCATAACCAAGGTTGTTCTAGCTTTCTTCTTTGCCTTTCATGGCTTGTGAAGTTTGTCTTACTTCTCTTAACCTTATTATTTCAAAATCAATCTACGTAATTCCAGATATCATAGCCTCCATCAAGGTGAAAAGCGAAGAAAGGAGTGATGCCAGATTTCTGTCTTCTTATTTCAGTCCTTATAAAAGGAATCACAAGGCTATCTGAAGATTTTAAATTGTCCCCCAGTCACTTCCGGCTGTAGGGTAGGAATCATAAACTGGGGATATTGCTAACCATGAAAACTAGTTAGCAAGGAGGAAAGTGGCATTAGTGACTGAGCAAAGGCAGGAATGAACCTGAATGAATAAGCAAATGAATGAAGGAGTCAATCTTGGCTTGAGTCCCTGTACTGTCATTTATATTCACCTTGAGCAAGACACCTCAGAAAAAGGACCTGAAAGAGAATAAGCTCTGTAGATGTGGCCTCCCTAGGACAGAGCAAAGTAGGATTGACACCTTTTTGGTCCCGACACCATTCTTCTGTGAGAACAAACAAAAATGTGCTAACTTTTGGGCCATTGACTTTACTTTTGGATGTAGTGTACTTATTACAGAGCAAATACCCATATATTTTAATCTGTATTTCTGTCAAGTCCCATCCAATTGTTGACTTTGTCTTGACTTGATTTCATCTGGTCATTTCATCAAGCTTCATTCAGCTTCATCACATACCTATAGGGAAACAGCACGTCTCATGTGTCTTCATTCAACAAATTCACAGCAATGTGGGTGAGGAAAGAGCTTCAAGATCCCCTAGATACTTACACCATAGACCAGTCTTATCCAGGAGGGATATGTTTCCAGACCCCTACCAAATACTTGAAACTTCAGATAATACCAAACCCTATTTATACTGTTTCTTCCTATGCATACATACCTATGGTAAAGCTTAATTTATAAATTAGACACAGTAAGAATTAACAACAATAACTAATAAAATACAACAATTATAACAACATACTGTAATAAAAGTTATCAGGGCCAGGCATACTATGGTTAGGACTTCAAGATTTGAATTCTGTGAGCCAAAAATTCAGCCCATCACTTCTCCTGTGTAACATGGTCCATTAAGGATGTCACATGGGGAGAGAATCAGGGTGCAGTGGAGAGCGATGTAAGTCACGAAGTTGAGAGACCCGAGTTCAAATGCCAGTTCTGGCCTTTATCAGCAGCATGACCTTGACAACCACTGCGGGCCTCAGTGTCACCTCATGTAAAATGAGATCATAGAAATACCTTACTATGTGACCATAGTAAGAAAGAAGTGAGATGACACAAGTAAGGTTCTCAAAACAGTGTCTACCACTGAGTAAATATTACATTAAAATTTGCTTTTCTTTCTGCTTTTACATTGTGACCAAATGTACAAATCCTATTTGTTTTTCTATTTACTCCATATAATTGATTTTTTCCAAAAATATTTCCAAATGCCTTGTTGAATTAAAAAAATACTTTTCCTTCCCACACATCTCTGATCTATCTCAACCATTAGCTCCACCAAAGATAGCAATTGTTTTCTTAGAAATAATTCATTCTTCAAGAATCCATTCGGAATGATCCTCTCTACATGTTTCCAAATCAGTTCTATATTTATTTAGCCCAAAAGTCTTTTTTACTGTTACTTCTCATTTACCTTGGTTTGTGATTCTAGAAACCCATCTGTTTTCTCCCTCTCAACGACAGTCCACGATGTGCGTGTGTGAACACACACGCATACACATACTTTTTCAATTCACAAGGGCTTTATTTTCTGTTTCACTGTCTTAAGATGGTCCCATTTTCTATGTTCTCACACGATGCCTCCATGGAGTCAACAATACAATTTCCAAAGTGAGTTCTGCTCATGAAAAAAACCAGTGATTTTTAAGCATTAGTAGACACAGGACACTTTACAGAAAATGCTCTCTGATGTTTGACTTTACCAAGATGACACAGCTGGTAAGTGCCAGAAATACAATCTGACCCCACAGATGGTTTTTAAATATACACATTATTTTCCCAGCGTTGTGTAGAACCTGAAGAAAATAAATTTTGTTCAGACCTACTGTGTTCAAGAAAATTGTAGCAGATTATTCCATAATAACCTTGGATTATCTTGTTTGTGTGTTTCGCAAAAGTCCCAGTGGTTGTGGGTGTGCAAGCAGGGACTGAAGTGAGATTGGCATCTCTGCTAACGACTTAGGCTTGAGAATAAGATCAGTTCAATTTGGGAGAGGCGAGACTTATTTAATTTATTTATAAATACTTTATTTACATTGCTTGAGAATATGACTTGGCCAGTTTTAATCTTAATCTGATTTTTATGTAGGTTGACAAAGGGGAAAAAAATAAAAATCATTAGGCAGCTTCTCTAAGCTTCCAGTTTCACAGCAACATAAAGTCACAGCTGACTGCCAGGCCCACACATTGCAGGGATTACAGGGTGTGACGGCAAAGTGGCTCTTTGAGAAATGAGATGCTGCATATTTCATTTCTTTTAATATTGCCATCCTGCCAGGAATTGCTATAAAAATGTCCCAAGTTCTGAAATGGGAGGGGGTGGATTTTCCAAACAGCTGCCAAGTGATGTGGAAGTCCCTGAGCTTGTACATTGCCCATTTGGGCTGTTGGCACAGCAATGAAGCATCAACCAAAGTATTTATTAAGGGCCCAGCTGTCCTGGCTGCCACACAGATGCTCTGCAAACAGCCAGAAATAGGAGCAGCCGTGCTCTCAAGGATTGGATTGATAGGGGCTGACAGTTTCAGGCCAAGAGTCCAGGTATGTCATTGTAGTCATGGGCAGCACAGTGTGGCTTAAAGAATTCATTATTTTCCCTTCATTTTTTAAAATGGGGTCTCACTATGTTGCCCAGGCTGAGCGCAATAGCTATTCATAAACGTAATCATAGCACACTGCAACCTCAAACTCCTGGCCATAAGCAATGCTCCTGCCTCAGCCTCCTGAGTAGCTAGGACTACATATGGGCCCACCACATCAAACTTCCCCTTTCAATCTTAAATGCCCCTCATGTGATAGGCAGGACAAGAGGCATTACCTTTCTTTTACATGAGAGTTTATGTAGACTGTCCAAAGCTCCGTATCTTGATAATAGCAATGAGGAATCAAACTGAGATCTTAGGAATACACAATTTTGTGCTCCTTGTAATCTATCCAAGTGGCTTCTCCAAATACACTGACATTAAAGCTTTTATAGAAGCATTTATCTGAGATGCAAATCACAAAATAGTAGGATTTTAAATTAGAAAGGGACTTAACATTCTGAATTCATCATTTTTTTTTTATAAAGGACTTGAGCTTTCTGACTTGTCCCTTGCAGTACGTTGGGCTTAGAACCTAAGAGGTCTGACAGAGCCAATGCACTTTATTTGCATTTGAATTGGGAATTTCGTGGGACTAGATCTCTCATTTATTATTTTTTCTTCCTGGTCAAAGTTTTTCTTGCGACTCTTGATTCGTTTTAGGCAGACTTAAGCATTGATTGCCCTCTGACACAGGAAAACCCTCTAGGTGAGTGGGAAGAATATAGAATTTTCTTTAACATTGGAAACACAAAGGGAGAGAAAATGTAGTAAGCCTGAAGTTTTCATCTTTAAAGTATTGGCTTGATTTTTCCAAACCTTGGAAAGTTAGTCCAGGAAAAAAAATAATAGTTTGAACAGAGTAAGCCCCCTTCATAAAGCAGAGCCATGAATGAATCAAAACCACACAACTTTCTAAACCTAACTGAAGTAGGAGAGAAGAATATCAAAGGGATAGGCATGCCAGAAAACTGAAATTCAGTTTGGGGTGCAAGGTGTAAAACTCTGGAACAACAAAAATTAGATCCACAGAGCATTGATACATGATGAATTGAAATTGTTTTTTTCGGTCATCCTCCATGAAAATGAACTGAACTGAGATTAAAAAGTCCAAGAAACATCCGTCTCCAGCTTCTTTACTTACAAAAAGATTAAGAAAGTCACACACCCACATACAGACACACGTACCTAGGTTAATTTATTTAGAACAGACCAGCAGGATACATAAAATGATGTTCTCATTTTAATCAATAAATCAGCATTTATTTATTATAGATCACAATAATAATAATATAGTATGATTAATAAGACATAGTTCCCTACCTTCAAGGAACTCTGAATACAGCTAGCAAAATAAGGGCATAAGTAATCAATATACAGTACAGAAAACGTTGTAGATTTACTTGAAAAGTATCATGGGGGATGAAGAGTCAGTTCTGCAATAGCTGGTAAGGGATGCTCATCAGGGAAGACTTGGTAGGTGATATGGTCTGACTCTATGTCCCTACCCAAATCTCATCTTGAATTATAAATCAAATTGTAATCCTCACATGTGGGGGAAGGACCTTGTGGGAGGTGATTAGATCATGCGAGCAGTTTTCCCATGCTGTCCTCATAATAGTGAGTGAGTTCTCATGGGATCTGATGGTTTTATAAAAGGCTTTTCCCCCTTCCTTTGTCACTTCTCTCTCCTGCTGCCATGTGAAGAAGGACATGTTTTCTTCCTCTTCCACCATGACTGTAAGTTTCCTGAGGCCTCCCCAGCCATGTGGAACTGTGAGTCAATTAAACCTCTTTGTTTTATAAATTACTCAGTCTCAGATATTTCTTCATAGTAGTCTGAAAATGAATTAATACACTAGGGGAAGTAACATTTAACAAGTAGAAAGATAGGAAATGACACTCCAGAAAGAAGAAATTGTGCAATGACATCACAATGCATTAGAAGCATCAGAAAGCATTGTTCAGTGAATGCTGAGTATTCTGCAACATATTCTACAGCAAGCTGTAGGAAGGGATAGTTCAAGATGAGTTGGGAGAGAGGGAGTTGGTTTGCACCACATGTCGAAAAGCCTTGGATGCCTGGTGAAGGAGCCCAGGCTTCATCCTGGATGCCACATAGCAGGGGTATGACATGTTTCCATGGTTGTGCTAGAAGATATTGACACCAATAATAGAGGGGAAGATGCTCATGGGAAAAGAAAGTCCAGAGGCAAAATATTCCTTTAGGAGGATATGACCTTAGCCTAATTAAGACTTAATAAGAGCTTTAACTGGGTATCACAAATTCCAGCCTGCTGACAATGTCATCTCATAGAAATGTTTTATTTGGCTTTCAAAGGGTTAAACAATCAAATATGTTGTCACTCCTTGAATGAATACCCCTCAAATTGAAAAAGGCTCCACTTACAGACAGTTTGCATATGTGTGATAGGAAGAAGTCAGAAGGCAAATCAGAATATGATATGCAGAGTCCAAGTACTCGAAATGGAAGGATGAACTTAAAACTAAGAGTCAATAGCAAAAAACTGTCATGCTAAGCATTTGATGATTTGTGATATTGGTATAAATGGTATCTTTTAATTTTTCTTTTCCATATCTTTCTGATATATGAAATGCAATTCATTTTCATACTAGCTTTTTATACAGAGGGTTTGCTAAGTTTATTTATTAATCCTAATAATTGCTTCATAGATTCCTTTGGATATTCCATCTATATAAAATCATGGTGCCTGCACATAATAAGGATTTTATTGCTTCCTTTTCAATGCTAAACAATTTATTTAATTTTCTTTCCTTGTTACATTGGCTAGGAATTCCATTAAAATATTGAATAAAAGTTGTCATTATAAGTATCTTATCTCATTTTTTATTTCAGAGAGAAAATTTTCAACTTTTTTATTGGGTATGTTAAGTATGTTTGCTCTAGATTTATTTACTTATTTGTTTAAAGATACTCTCCACAAGATTGTGTAAATATTTCTTTCCACCCATTTTTAAGGGCTTTAATTATGAAAAAATATGAAGTTTTATCAAATATTGTTCATATCTTTTAAGATAATTATATAATTTTTGTACAATTTTGCTTTTTTGTTTCTAGTTTTTTGATATTAAAATTTTACATTCTTGGAATAATCCTTACTTTACTGTCATGTCATCCTTTTTACATTTTCAAGATTCAAACTGCTAATGATTTCTGTACAACTTTGTATTTATGTTCATGAGATATTGATCTATAATTTTCTGTTCTTATAATGTCCTCATCGAACTTTGCTATTAAGGTTTTATTGGCCTTATAAAATGACTTGAAATATTTGTCTTTCTTTTACTCCCTGTTTTTGAATAAAACAAAACAAAACATTCTTTTGAAAGATTATACCAGTTTGCGATGTGTCTGAAAAATAGCTTGTCCTTAAAAGTGGACTTTTCAAAAATATAGATAGATATATAGATAGCTTCATAGACCGATGCAACACACCCACCTAGCAGAAATTAGAGACAACAAAAGGCCTGTGTTCAAGACAAAGTAAAGTTGCTGGAAAGCAAAGGGGAGAAAAAAATAATGCACAAATGTACATACCTCCTTCAAGCTGCTTGGAACCTCCTGTTAAGGAGGCCAGGAAATTTTAGGATGGGAAATAATTTGTGTTTCTTCTACAATTCATAGCTAAAAGTGCTAGAAATAAATATGTCCTTAAGATAATTAATGGCAAGGAAATTATAGATATTAACAATAATAATAATAATTTAGTCCGTTGAGTCATGTTAGCCAATTTTCTGGATTGAATATAGCATATTATTTTTATCAAATTTCTAAAGTTAGCACAAAATTAAAATGCCAATGACAGGCAATGTTGTCAAAGTTTTGCTGAAATCAGTATGTTCAGATATTACTGGTGATATAAATTGTCAAAACTGTTTTGGAAAGAAACATGGAAGGTAATTATTAAGAACAATATATACAGTCGTAACATTTGAAGTAGACATTTCGCTTCTGAGAATTTAAATGAAGAAAATTATCCTAAAGCCAAAAGCACTGTATATTTAAAAGTGTTCATTGAAGCACCATTCACAAGAGGCAAAAAATATGGAAATATTATTCAATAGGACAATTATGAATGAGTTGTCACACATTTCACAACTGGAAGATAAAACACAGACTAGCATAACTATTGAGACATGAAAAGTTTAACTGATATGATGTTTATGAATACAAACACACATGTAAATTATTTTTCCTGCTATGTGAAAATTATGTGTGTGGAGGAGTAAAAATTGGGAGAGAACAAAGACAAATAAACGCTATGTAATGTGTTTGGGAGGTAAAATTTTTCTCATATTTAGACTTGCATTAATGATTCTATAAGTATGTTTATGTAAAAAACAGCATATAAGATGGCTATAATTGATTGAAATCCTATATTATGCTAAGCACTGTGCATGCTTTATCTTCTTTAATTCTCACAACAGCCTATAAGGGAAATACTACTAAGATTCATCTTTTCATTGAATAATTATTTTTATTTTCAAATTAATACAATACGTACTTTCAAAAGATCAAGTGTTATGACTATGGCTATCAAGCATAGAAGCAATCTCATGTCTCTTCCACACCAATGCTTTTTCATATTTTTTGTTATGAATCCCTAATATTTATAAATCAGATAATACTACCATTTTTAAATTTCAGCTTTAGATATTATTCATTTATTAAAATGTAGCCATTATTTAAAAATGATTCTTGAAAGAAATGCATGAAATTGACAAGCCCTTGGAATCATCAAGAAAAAAAGCACTGTATATTTAAATTACTGATACAGGAATGAATAAAGGGAAATCATATATATTCCATAGATATTAAAATTGTAATAAGACAATATCATACACAATTGCATAAAAATATACTTGAATATCTTCAGAAATGGGATAAATTTATAAAAACATTATTAAAACAGGGAAAAAGCTAGTATTTAATAAATATCTATAGCATTATATCTATTAAGAAATTTAATTTGTAATTAAAAACCTCTTATAAGGAAAACTTGAGGCCTGGGTGATTGTGTTGATGGATTCTTTTAAGCCTTTTTGGAAGATATAATGCCAAACTTCCCCACTTCCAGTTCTGTTTTTGTTCATATTTTTCCTTTTCTTTTCTTAACAAATTTCCTGCATTCTCATCTTCATCTCAGCATTTGTTTCTGGAGAACACAACCTGAAATATCCACCAAAATAGATGTATAACAATTTTCACAGTGGCTATATTTATGATAGTTAAAAACCAGAATTCATTCAAATTTCTATCAAAAGAAGAATGAAGTAAGTTGTATTATATCTAGACAATGGAATACTACACAGCAATTTAAAAAAGGTATTGATACATGTGACAATCTGGATGAGTCTCAAAAACTGTTCATTACACCAAAGATACCAGACCAAATGATACACATTGTTTGACACCATTTATGTGATATTGAAGAATAAGCAAAAACAGTCTATGGATGGCTCACACCTGTAATCCCAGCACTTTGGGAGGCCGAGATGGGCGGATCACGAGGTCAGCAGATCGAAACCATCCTGGTTAACACGGTGAAACCCAGTCTCTACTAAAAATACAAAAAATTAGCCGGGCGTGGTAGCGGGCGCCTGTAGTCCCAGCTACTCGGGAAGTTGAGGCAGGAGAATGTCGTGAACACGGGAGGCAGAGCTTGCAGTGAGCCGAGATTGTGCCATGGCACTCCAGCCTAGGCGACAGAGGCAGACTCCGTTTTAGAAAAAAAAAAAAAAAAAAGTCTTTGGAAATAGAAGTCAGAAGAGTGTTGACTTCTGGTGGCTGTGTTCGATCTGGAAGTAGTAAGAGGGGCCTTCTGGCATAACAGATATGCCGAATACCTTGATCTGGGTGGTGGCTGCGTAGCTATACATACATATAAAAATGTTCGATCTGCACATTTAATGTGGCTAAATTTTACTGAATGTACATTTTACTTCGTTTTAGACACCGATTCCATAATAAGAAGGATAGAATGCCTGGGAGATGCCACCAGAGATAATGTGCCTGCTCTGTTCTCCTGCGTCTTTAATCCATCTCTTACCTTGTTTTTCCATGGTACAGGGAGACTCATCTGCCTCCACATCTGTAAGCGTCCAGCTGAGTTTGACAGGAGGCTCATCGTCACTAGACTGGAGAGTAAGACAAAGGGAAAGTCAGAGTGTTCTCACTCTCACCTTCTTCCCCACCTTAGTTAGCACCCCTGGCAGCAGCTGGAGACCCTCAACTCCAGCTCCAGTGGGCAGGGCCATCATGGGCTCAGCTTCCACTGGAGATTTCAGCCCCCGGACGCTGCCCACCTCTGTGACTCCAGATTTGCGCTGGTGCTAATCTGTGGGTTCCTCATCACCCTCTCTTAGGTTCCTTACCTCTTTCATTTTTTGTGTAACTAATTCACTGCATTTAATTCTCTCTGCAATTTCTCTTTTCCTCTTTAGACCACCAAACTGGGGAAAATAGCTATGGGCCATAGCAATCAAAACAAAACACTGCTTATAAAAATAAATGTTCAAAATGCAAAGTGGATAAAAGGAATGGAAATTTGGCCTTCAGATGAAGGGAGATCGTCAAAGGTGATGCAATATTTAAACTAAGCCTTGAAGTTCACCAACTAGAAAATGATAGGAACTTACTTCAGATGTAGAATCACTATATGGCACAGAGATCTGAGAATGTATCCTGGTTTCCTGTGGGGGTTGGGAGGAGACAGTATAAGTAATTGTTTTGGTGGATAAAGAATGCATTAAGAAAACCTGTGAGGGATGAGGCTAGAAATGTAGCTCAGGGGCAAACTGTACAGCTACAAGTTGTGAACAATGTACCTCAAAAGCTGACTTCAACCATATGTAGTGGGAGTGTTGAGGTTGTAATGAGCAGAGATCATGACATGTTCACATGCCAGAAGGATTTCTCTGGCACAACCAGAGTGAAAATATTTGAGAGAGAATGGAGGCAGAGAGACCCATTAGAAATATATGACAAAGCGATGGATGGCCACATGGTTACTTTTTTGAGGGATCTGTTTCAAGATGTTCTTCCAAAACAAGTGAAAGAGCTATTCAGCCTTATTTAGTCTTCTAGTAGCAATGGGCTAGGTAATTGAAATGAATACTCTCCATAAAAACAATGAAGAAAGCTCGAAATTAGAATTTAAAAATGTATCAACAAGAAGAAAGCAAGCGACCCAATTAATAAAAGGGTCAAAAACTTTAACAGACACCTCACCAAAGAAGATATAGAGAAAGCAAATAAGCTTATAAACAGATGCTCTACATCATATATCATCAGGGAAATGCAAATTAAAGCGATGAGATATCATGGCATGCCTATTAGAATGACCAAAATCTAGAAAACTGACAGCACCAAATTCTGTCAAGAATGTGGAGCACTGGGAATTCTTCATTGCTGGTGGGAATACAAAATGGTAGTCCACTTTAAAGACAGTCTGGCAGATTTTTACAAAACTAAACATATTCTTACCATAAGATCCAAAAATCATACTCCTTTGCACTTACCCCCAAAGAACTGAAAACGTACATTCACACAAAAATCGTCACACAGATGTTTATTGCAGCTTATTTATAATTGGTCAAACTTGAAAGCAAACAAGATGACCTTCAGTAGGTGAATGAATAGATAAATAAACTGTAGCACATACAGACAATGGAATATTATTCAATATTGAAAAGAAATGAACAAACATGCATGAAAAAATATGGAGGAAATGTAAATGTATATTGCTTAGTGAAAGAAGTCAATCTGAAGACTTCTCACTGTATGATTACAATGATATGACATTCTGGAAATGTCCAAACTATGGAGAAAGCAAAAAGATGAGTGGTTGCCAAGGGTTAAAGAGGCAGGAGGGATGGATGGACAGAGCAAAGAAAATTATTAGTGCAGTGAAATTGCTCTGTGTGGTTCTCTGGAAGTGGATACATTCATTATACATTTGTCCAAATCCATAGGATGTACAACACCAATAGTGGATCCTCATATAAACTACCATCTTTGAGTGATAATGATGGATCAATGTAAGTTCATCAATTGTAACAAATATTTCACTCTGGTGGGGAATATTGATAATGAGTTAGGCTATCCATATGTGGAGGCTAGGGGTATATGGGAACTCTTCATACTTTTCTGTCAATTTTACTGTAAACCTAAAGCTGCTCTACGAAATAAAGTCTATTAAAAATAATCTTAGGCATCACAAGGCTAAAAAGTTGGTGAGGAATGACCAAGCCAAGTTCAAGCAAAGGTCTAGAACCCAGACATGTGAGCCTAGCACTTGAGTTGCCTTTATCTTGGGCCAAGTTTCTACCCTGGAAGAGGAAAGTCAGAGATGAAGTTGTAATATTGATGACTTAGATGACATAGGAGGACTATAGGGGTGGAGTCCCTGACAGGCCCACATCTACCTGGTGCTGGACTCAGATGGGCTTTCACTTGGCTATTGCTACAGTGGTATAGCATGCAAATCATCACAAAACTAAGTGCTTAATAGCAATAATGCATTTCTAGCTCAGTTCTACATGTGGTGGTGGCTTCTCTGCCCTTGGCTGAGGTTGCTGGGTTCACATCCAGGATGTAGGTCAACTCCAGCTATGTTTCATACATCTGCCACCCTCCTTCCATCAGCTGCTACCCAAGGTGGGGACCAAGAAGCACCCTCCAAGCACATGTAAAGCGTTCCTTGCTCATGTAACCCCCCACTTGCATTCTATAAGTCAAAGCAAGTTGCAGGCCAGGCCCAGGTCTGTGCACCCTTAAGGGAAAAGGCAGAGGAGTGAAACTTTTCTGGAAAAAATTCCAATCCACCCTAAAACCTAAATGTGAATGATATCAAAATAATACTTTTGGAAGACAATCTTGAGAAATATCTTAACAGATTCGGAGCAGAGAATCCTTTCTTAACCACAATGCAAACAAAAGAGGGATTGATAAGACTAACTGCATTAAAGAATTTCTATTATTAAAATATATCACTAAAGAATGAAAAAGGTAAGCCACATAAAGAGAAAGCATTTTTGCAACACACATAACTGAAGAGTTACTTGTTTCTGGAATCTATAAAGGTGTATGATCAGTCAATGAAAGAAGAAAAACGAAAGAGAAGTATTAAGATGTGAATGGACATTTAATTAAAGAGAAACTTCAAATGGCTAATAAAAACATGAAAAGGTGTTCAATCTCATTATTACTCAAGGAAATGCAAATTAAGCCAGAGAGAGATATTATGTCACACCAAAATGGCCAAAAGAGAAAGAAAAAACAATATCAACTGTTGGGGAGGAACATTTAACTCACTGAAGAAGAGAGTGTCTGTTGGGAAAACCATTTTGGAAAATTCTTGGCCTTATCTAGTGACCTAGCAATCCCATTTCCAAGCACATACCCTAGAAAACTGAGTGCATGTGCACTCAGAAGGTTTGCTTGAAAAAAATTATTGAAATTTTATTATCAAAAACACAGATCAGAAGAAAACATAAATGTCCATTAATAGTTGAACGTATAAACACACTGTACTTATAAAATGGCATTTTACACAGCAAAGAAAATGAATAAACAAAGGCCTATGCAACAGCGTACAAGAAACTTGTGAATGTAATGAAAAAAGTCATATTCAAAATTAATACTTGTTTATGAATCTTTTCATAGAATTTTTTTTTCTTTTTTCTTTTTTTTTTTTTTTTTTTTTTGAGACGGAATCTTGCTCTGTCACTTGGGCTGGAGTGCAATGGCATGATCTTGGCTCACTGCAACCTCCGCCTTCTGGGTTCAAGCGATTCTCCTGCCTCAGCCTTCCTCATAGCTGGGACTACCACCACTACTGCCATAGCTGGGACTACAGGCACACACCACCACACTAAGCTAATTTTTGTATTTTTAGTAGAGACAAGGTTTCACCATGTTGGCAAGGATGGTCTCCATCTCCTGACCTCGTGATCCACCCTCCTCGGCCTCTTAAAGTGATGGGATTACAGGTGTGAGCTATTGCACTCGGCTAGAAAATTTATTAAATGATAATAAAAACAAAAACAAATGGCATTGTTCATTTAAAAGAAGATAAAAGAAGGAGACCCTGGAAGGTGATTATATGTGCTTTAGCTTTATAATATTTAGAAGGTTCTACATTTATGTTTTGTACACTTCACTGTGTATTATTTTTTTCTCAATAAGAGCATTAAAAAACAGAAACCTTGGTGCTTGTGTTAGTTTCTTAGGACTGCCATAACAACATCTTACAGACTGAGTGGCTTAAACAATGAAAATTAATTTCTTGCAGTTCTAGAGGCTAGGGGTCTGAGAATCAAGGTGCCGGTTGTGCTGGCTTCTTCCAAGGCCTCCCTCCTTGGTTTGCAGACAGCCACCTTTTCCCCATGTCCTCATGTGACATTTCTTCTGTATATGTCTGTTTCCCAACCTCTTCTTATAAGGGCACCAGTCATCTTAGATTAGGGCCCACCCTAATGACCCTATTTTAATTCAGTTACCTCTTTAAGGATCCTGTCTTCAAACACAGTCACCCTCTGAGGTACTGGAGGTTAGAACTTCAACATATATTTTCCCAACGTATATATTCCCAATATATTTTGAGAAGACACAATTCAGCCAAAAATAGTGCCTAAACATGCCTCATAAGAAAAGTCATCACTCCTCTGAACTTGCAACAGCAAGCTCTGCTCATGATGATGTTTCCCGGGTAGTATCAAGGTGGCTCACAGTCAAGGCATGTTGACTATATGCCAGGCACTGCTCCGAGGGCTTCACCCCACATTCACTCATGTGGGTGAAGCCAGCAAAATAGGAATATTCCACTAAACCTGCAGCTGGGATTTGCCCAAAAGCAGCAAAAGGAGAATTCCTATAAGAGAGTGCCCCAAACAATCTCAACATGGGGCCGGCTGAGATTCCAAAAAATGAAGCACTAACTGCCAGGGTGACCCATCCAAGGCATTTATTAAAGGAACTTACATACAAAGTGGGTCACAGCAAACCTTGTGATGAACCACGAGAGAAAAGGCATGTTCTACCCAGGTATGTCTGCAGCAGGGGTCAGTGTATAGAGCGTATATGAGCTCTATACACTGGAATTTGCTTGGGGCTGTGGCTAGATTCTTCTAGTGTTTTGGGCAACAACCTAGATACCTGTGAATGTTTCTAGTGTCTGGGAATGTTTAAGACCTTGGGAATGTTTAGTGCCTGGAGAATGTTCAAGGCCCTGGTTTGAGTTCGAGCCTGCTGGGAAGAATTTGCAGCGGGCTATGTCACAGAGAGGCCAAGGCACTCTGATTTTTAGTCAGTACACGGAAACAAAGTGGGGGAACTGGGGACCCTACAAGGGACTTTCATAATTCCCATTTCACAGATGATGCTACTGATGTGCAGAGATTTTAGTTACACCGAGCAAGGCCACATAGACAGGAATCGTGTAGATGGGACTTGAATGCAAAAGTTTAGACTTCGAAATCTTTCCCTATCCTCTGCACACTGTGCTTAATCTCAAGGTAAAACGCTAGGTGGAAGGAGTAGTTTTAAAGGTGTGTGGGGTGTGTGTGTGTGTGTGTGTGTGTGTGTGTGTGTCCACGTGTGTGTGTTTATGGGAGAGGGAGAGAGAGGTGAGAAATTCAGAAACTAGAGTTCTTAGGAGAAACAGAAGAGAGGAATTAGGTAGATGTAGAATCTTTGAGATGCTCTATAGGAAGCCTGGCTATAGTTTATTTGACATAATCCTCTCTTAGTCATATCCTCATGGGACTTGTAAGCGTATCACTTGCTTCACAAACTTTTTCAACAGGGATTTGCATTTCTCTTAATAAGCTTTTCTACTGAGACAGGAAAAGACTGCACAAAACACAAAGTGTTGCACATAATTTCAGGTGATCTCAGTGTCTCCAGGGTCAAATTTCAGAGCTCTTCATGTTATTCTTGTCTTTCTAATAATGAAGGGGAAGTAAAAGGAAAGCAAAACAGAGCCTGTCCTGGAGAATGATTCCTTGCAGCCTTGTTAACCTGGAAGACAGACACACACCATTTCTCACTGCTGTGCTCCGTTCACACCATGCGTTATTAACTGACCTTACTGGGCACCTGGGAACACTTTGCAGAAAATCACACATGCTTCCGTATTACATGCAATAATCTCCATGTTCTTGAGGCCCACAAGAGAATAAGACAATTAGCATGCCAGAGATATTAATCTATAACGTGAGCATCCATACATTTTCTTGACAGATTTAATTTTTTAAACCCATATTCTTTTATTTCCTGCTAATTCATGGATTATTTAAACAAAAGAAGTTTCTCTTTGCAATATTTAAACAAAATGATCAACAGAGACATTACTAATATGCCCAGTTTAATGCAGCATTTTTACGGGAGAATGTTCTGCCCTTCGTTTCCTTCAAATTGTTCCTTTTCCTAAATGTCATTATTACTTCTTTCACACTTTTAAATAGTCATCCAAGTTTACATAGCTTAGTGGTTAGTGGCATCCACTTTCAGGTGAGAATGGAAATCTTTTGGGAATGTTCTGGGAATGTTCAAAGCCCTGGTTTGTGTTCCAGCCTGCTGAGAAAAACTTGCAGGTACCTAGGCCACAGCTGGATTTAAAGTCAAGACTTTGCTACTTATTGGCCATTTCTCAGCCAGTAAGTGAGGACCTCTCTCCTCATATTGAAATGGAGAGAATAGTACCATCTCCACACAGGGCTATGTGCATATTAAATGAGAAAGTTCCCATCCAGCACTTGGTACGGGTGTGCCCCACAGAGAACTCCCAATAAATATTAGCATCATCATATCACTGACTATTTGTGTCTGCACTTTTCTGAACCTCCTCTCCCTGGTCTCCTCCTTCTCTTCTCCCACACTGCAGAATAAACAAAGTCCCCTGAGTTATCACATCTAAGCCTCTGAGCATTTCCTGGAGCGAATCTCACAGTTCAAAAAAAAAAAAAAAAAAAAAAAAAAAATCATTACTTTGCCATCCTATTTCTTATCAGAAAGTTTTGTGGTTTTTTTTTGTAAATCATGCTTCTTTCCTTACGACAGTTCTATAAAATCATGGTGTTGGGAATTGTTTTTCTTCTGGTCCTAATTAATCAAATGTCTCCTAAATCATCAGATTCTACACCTACCCACCCCTCTCAATAGTTAGTGTATGTATTTTACGATTCTCTCTTAGCAAACCTGGACTGCAGATTTAGATTCATTAAAATTGATTAGAACCTAAATATTTATCTTAAATACCACCATTCAAATGAAAACTCCACCTATTTATTTGTTTTAAGATTCAGGAAATCCTACAGGGAAAAACAGATGAAGGTTGGAATTAACCTATACCGAGCACGGGAAAGCACTGTGATTTCATAATAGCCAGGGCCCAGGAATATGCATTAAATACAAACTAAAATGGCTACAATTATATTGTTCCCAGTACAAACCTTTATCTCCTACTTAAAGCAAGGGTAAATAAATAATACAGTTTGACGTAGGTTTTATTTGCTCTCGATAATTTCTACCAAAATAAATTAGTCCATTCTGACCAAAATGACTCCCATTTAGATATTTAAAAACAGCCTAAGGATGCACAGTTCTTTCAGTAAGCTTCAGATGAAGCATCTCAGAATAATGGCAGCAATAATGAGAGTTACAATAGGTAATCTGGGTGGCCAGAGAGAGAAAGAGAGAGAGAGAGAGAGAGAGAGAGAGAGAGAGAGATTCTGTTGAAAGTTTGTTTTGTATGTACTAATTATTTGCCACCCAGAAATGTGGTAAGCACTGGGGTCACCCAGATAAACAAAACAGAGTCTTTTTTATTTTTCCTAAGAATCTCATAAATCATCAACGGGTAATTACTGTGCAAAGTGTTAAGTAAAATCACAGATGCGTGTGCAGAAAGCAGGGCTCTCCATCCACTCTGAGAGTGCCCAGGAAATCTCTGTGCATGTCACTGCAGAAAGGAAACTGAAAATCTGGCAGAAGTAAGGCAAGGGATAGAAAAATGAGAGAGGAAAGAATAACAGTAACACAAGGAAAATCACATGCAAACTAAGCAAAAGAAGCAGAATATGATGAGGGAACACAAGCAACTCAGGGTTTCTGAAGCTCAAGTGAAACGTCTAAGGGATCAGAGAGGAAGCTGTCCAGGTAGGTGGACTGGGACCAGCTCTTCATGGTCTTACTGGGGAATTTCCAGACACTTAGATCTTACCCAGAGTGCAACAAGGAGGTCTTATGTGATTTTAAGACACACAATTTATCTCTGTTGTTTCGTATAATTATTGTTCAAATGTTCTCATTTGTAATTTTCCTTAATTTGTAATGTTTTTAAATGGTCATATCTTTTTGATTAATTTTAAAAGAATTACTTTCCCAAAGGTAGTCCTTTTTTGATGACATCATTTTTGATGACTGTCTACCTGCAAAATGAGGCAATTTCCATACTTTTTCCTGGCTCCCTTCTTCATTCTATTTTATTTAATGTTGAAGTCTAGACTTACATTTTAGATTTTCATTCCTTAAAAGTCTCATTACCATTTTGTATTACATATTTTGTCTTTCTAATAGTTCCCCAGGAAGGGTTGTATAATTTCTAAGCTGTTGCCTATTTTAAATGTTATTCTTTCTATATTTTGCACATAAAAATAATAACTTGTCTAAGAAATAAAGACTTGGGTAACATCCATCATTCCCTAAACTCAAGCATTTTTCCCAGTACTTTTGGCTTATCCTGTTTAGTTCTCTAAAAACAAGTACAAAACTGGTTTAATTTCTCTTTCTCTCTCTCTCTAAGTAACATTTATTTACTTTTGTACTTTTTACTGGATATTTTCTTTTTATTTGAAGTTCAAGACTTTATTCAGATTTGGCTATTTCAGTATTTATTTCTTGGTACTATATACATTTTCTAATCTTCAGATTTAGTTCTCTCTTCAGCTCACAGAATTTTTCTTCTACTATTTCATTGACTATTGCTTCTGTTTCATTTACTCTGGTATATTTGTCAGGATAACAAAGGAAGAGGCTGCCTCTCATAACAGAAACAGAGCCTGATGGTAATTCTTGCAAGGACAGAGCTATGCTTGAAAAGCGCAGTCTCTCTGAACAAAGTAAAACTTGGACCTCATTTATGGTTTTGATAAGCATGGGACTAAGGGTTTGAAGACTTGTGGAAGTGAAGGTTCCTGGGGATTGTTAATATTTTGGCTGTGGAACCCAGTTATTAGAGTGTGGCTGTTGCTGATAGGCTGACTTCCAGAAGCATGGGATTCCCGCTGCCTGGCTGGCTTTCAAAAGTGTGGTTATTCAAAGATTATTCATTTTCCACAGTATCCTCTTGACTGATCTTGACTAGCAACTCGAGGCCCCTCTTTCAGTAAGATGCTGCCACACGAGCTCATGTTCCATTGTGTCCGCCGGTGCAGGTTATGAAGGGATTAGGTAGACACTATTTTTCTAAATGCCGCCCAAATGTAGATCCTGCATTGTAATCCCACAGTGTATTTATTTATCTCTGCCTGTACGTGCGTTATTTGTCAGGCTTGAGCTCCTGGGAAACAGGGATTGTGCAATCTAGGAATTTACTAGATTACTGAAATCTAGTAAAATTACACTCTCTTAGAGTGAGTAATACATTGAACTTGTCAGGACTGAAGTTTAAATAGTAAGTATCTAATGGTGAAGTTTTAGATACCACTTGGAGGGAATTTGCAGAACGAGTCCTTCCTAGATACATCATTTGGGTATCTGGGTGTTCTCTATTATCAGAGTGTTTATCAGATGGGTGTTCATGAAGGAAAACATAGTACCACCACCACCAACAAAACCAATTCAAGTCACACTGGTCTCTGATCTCACTTGTGCATGCTTATCACAAAGTTCAGTTTGAGAACATTCCTTATTCTTTCAGAGTATTTTGTTATAACAGGTCGTTGTGTGTATGTGTGTATCTTTCATAGAGTCTGCAAAAAATATTCTGCTATGTTACATATTTTGTTCAATAAAAACATTGTAAATGAGATTCTTCTAAAAAATCCTTTGTAATTTTTAAATTACGTTAAAATTTTAATTTAGCCGGGCGCGGTGGCTCAAGCCTGTAATCCCAGCACTTTGGGAGGCCGAGACGGGCGGATCACGAGGTCAGGAGATCGAGACCATCCTGGCTAACACAGTGAAACCCCGTCTCTACTAAAAATACAAAAAACTAGCCGGGCGAGGTGGCGGGCGCCTGTAGTCCCAGCTACTCAGGAGGCTGAGGCAGGAGAATGGCGTAAACCTGGGAGGTGGAGCTTGCAGTGAGCTGAGATCCGGCCACTGCACTCCAGCCTGGGCGACAGAGTGAGACTCCGTCTCAAAAAAAAAAAAAAAAAAAAAAAAAAAAATTTTAATTTAAATTTTTGATTAAATCATAATTAAAATAAAAACGTAATTAAAATATAAAGCTATTTGTTGAGTATTAGACAAGTACATGCATAAAATCTGCTTTTGAAAAATTAAGAGACTAAAATTACCAATATGTGTGATTATGAGTGCTCACTTAATAAAAATTCAATTTTCTTTATTATAAAGTCCATATTTTCATTATGAATTTAGAAAGGTTAAGGGAAGCACTCACAAAAAAACAAGTAACATGTAACCAAGTCTGAAGCCTGAATGAGAATTTGTCATTGGCTGAATGGCAATGAATACACTAATGAATCTGAGTTATGTATAATTTGAATCTTGCGAAGAAGCTAGTCCTCGTGTCACTGCAGGATTAAAACATCAAGCAGTCCATGTTCTAGCGAAATTAAGTTAGAAATAGGAAAAAAAGAAAATCCACCTTTTCTTCAGTCTGTAGTTTATACCATGGAACCCTTAGCTAGGTTGAAAGCTGCTTTAACCCACACACCTCTTGGGAATAGATTCTGAACTTTCACAGGCCAGTCTGCCTCTATTTCCTGATTTCAAATTTCCAGGAGCTTTCTGGCATGGTGCTTGAATGTATATTCTGCCTAATCCTGATGCCAGATTGGGAACGGTATAGAGTTTACAAGGAATCATGAGTTCTAAAATTAGGGTGATCAACAAGTCAGGTTCACTCAGGGGACTGAGATGTGGTTCTTGCAATGTTAAAACTGGGAAAGCATAAGTTGTTCCCCAAAACAATTTGTTCCCTCTGTCAAATGAAAAACAAGTTTGCTCAAAGAATGTTTCCTCCTTCTCCTTCTCCTTTACATCCCTCCCTCCCTCTTTTCTTCTTTCTTTCTTTCCTCCCTTTTCTTCCTTTCCTTCCCCTCTCCTCCCCTCCCATTTCCCCTTCCTTTTTTCCTTCCTTCCTTCCTTCCTTCCTTCCTTCCTTCCTTCCTTCCTTTTCATGCTGAGTTTTCAAGGAGCTCCAAAAACAGACTTGATCTAGGAGCTCCAACCCTCACATTTTGCCATTTAGCTTTTATTCTTTTGGTGCCTGACATTCTTTCAGATGTATCACTCTGATGGGTGATAAGGGTGTGGGGGGCTTTAACCACTGGGTGATATGAACTTGAATCAGCAGCCCAATTATCTCAGGGACTCATGATTATAAGCTAGAAGGGAGCGTCGGAATTCCAACTCCTCAAATGAATTGTTTTCTGTAATAATTTCCTGGATTCTAACTAAAACATATATTTGTGAGATAATTAATGGCAGGGTAAGCTAAGCTATACTATTTTTGAGCTGGTGAGGATGTGGAGAAAAGAGAAGCCTTACGCTTTGTTGTTGAAAATGTAAATTGTTATGGTCATTTTGAAAAAACAGTGTGAAGTTCTTGCAAAAATTAAAAAATAGAACTATAATACAACTCAGCAATCTCAAGTCTGGATATATATCCAAAGGAATCAAGGTCTCATGAATATGCCCGCACTCCCATGTTCACTGAAACATTCTTTACACTAGCTAAGATATGAAAATAACCTAGGTTTTCATCAATAAACAAATGGATAAAGAAATGTGTGTGTGTGTATACATATATTTTTTTAAATGAAGTATTATTCCACCATAAAAAAGAAGCAAATCATATCATTCTGAAAACATTAATGAACCAGGACATCATGCTAAGTGAAAAAAGTCAGACACAGAAAGACAAACACTGCATAATCTTACTCATATGTGGAAAGAAAAACAATTGGGCCAGGCATGGTGGTTTATGCCTGTAACCCCAGTGTTTTGGGAGGCTGAGGCTTGTGGATCACCTGAAGTTAGGAATTTGAGACCAGCCTGGCCAACATGGTGAAACCCATCTCTACTAAACATCCAAACATTAGCCAGATTTGGCAGCGCATACCTTTAATCCCAGCTACTTGGGAGACTGAGGAAGGAGAATCACTTGAACCCGGGAGGTGGAGGTTGCAGTGAGCTGAGATCTTGCCATTGCACTCCTGCTTGGGCAACAAGAGTGAGACTCTGTGCAAAGAAACGAAAGAAGAGAGGAAGAAGGAAGGAAGGAAAGAAGGAAGGAAGGAAGGAAGGAAGGAAGGAAGGAAGGAAGGAAGGAAGGAAGGAAGGAAGGAAAGAAGGAAGGGAGGGAGGGAGGGAGGGAAAGAAGGAAAGAAAGAAAGAAAGAAAGAAAGAAAGAAAGAAAGAAAGAAAGAAAGAAAGAAAGAAAGAAAGAAAGAAAGAAAGAAAGAAAGAAAGAAGGAAGGAAGGAAGGAAAGAAAGAAAAAAAGAAAAAAGAAAGAAAGAGAAGGAGAGAAAGAAGAAAGGAAGGAAGGAGAAAAGAAAGAAAGAAGAAAGAAAGAGAAAGAAAGGAAAAGAAAGAAAGAAAATGAAAGAAAGGAAGGAAGGAAGAGAGGAAGGAAGATGGAACTTACGGAAGCAGAATGGTGGTTACTGGGGGCTAAGACGGGGAAATGGGGAGATGTTGATCAAGAGGTACAAACTTTCAGTTATGCAAACTGAGTATGATCTGAAGATCTAATGTATAGCATAGTGACTATAATGAGTGATACTATTTTATAAACTTGGAATCTACTAAGAGGGTACACCTTGAGTGTTCTTACCACACACAACAGCTATTATAATTATGTGACACAATGGATATATTAATTAGCTTTATTGTGGCAATTATTTTACAATACATACATATATCATAACATCAAGTTGTACACCTTAAATATATCTAGTTTGTGAGACATATCTGAATGAAACTCCGATAGGGTTTGGATCTGTGTTCCTGCTCAAATCTCATGTCGAATTGTAGTTCCCATTGTTGGAGGTGGGGCCTGATGGGAGGTGACTGGATCATGGGGATGGATCCTTCATAAATGGTTTAGCACCATCCTTTTGGTGCTGTTATCTTGAGAGAGTTCTCATCAGATCTGGTTATTTAAATATGCGTGGTGCTTCCCTGCTCTATCTCTTCCTCCTATTCTGGCCATGTAAGACGTGCCTGCTTCCCCTTCACCTTCCTCGATAACTGTAAGTTTCCTGAGGCATCCTCGGAAGCTGAGCAGATGTATCATGCCTTTTGTACAGCCTGTGGAACCATGAGCCAATTAAACCTCTTTTCTTTATAAATTACCCAGTCTCAGGCATTTCTTTACAGCAATTCGAGAACGGACTAATGTAAACTCTATCAGATAATCCGTAACTGGAAGAACATTGGCAGCTCAATTGGAAGATAGTTTTTCCAATGTTTTCCTGCAAAGCAAAGACTTCCTTGGAAGGGCCAAGTCTGGAGGTGAGAGTGCCGCAAAGCAGGCTGGCCTCTTGGGCTCTCATTCTCATTTTACTTAGAGTAGCTTTGATTTAATCTGGTGGGTAGATAAAGTTATGTGCAATATTTTGATGAAGTATCTCACATCCTAAAATGGGGGAAATACTTAATTGTCCCTACTCCCACATTTTATAGAGTCAAATAGTAGAGTCAAAAAAGGCAGGAGAATTTGGGAGGGACAGGAGAGATGGGTGCATGATGTCTGTGGGTACATTGCTTGAAATCTACATCTCTCCCCCCAACCTCAGTCGTCAGGTTCCTCATTTGAAAAAGAGAGAGAGGATAATGCTCCCACTCTACAGTTCTTACAAGGAGTCTCGTCACATATATGAAAGTTCCTTGGAAAGCATAGGGAATTAATTACTAGGGTAAGCTTTCTGCATAGACTCCTCTACATTCGACGTAATCACTCAGTCACTGTATTTCTTCTTAGGATCTTTGCTTTTTGCTAGGACTCACACTCCCATGCAGTTTAAGGGTTGGAAATAAGCTCTGTGACAGGGTGTGGTTTCTACGACCTCCTTGAAGGAAGGAAGTATCAATTTCCCACTCATTGATCAAATGTCACCACAATTATCCTGCTGCTTGAAATAGATCTGGCATTTTTTGAGCATGCATAGCTCTGAAGTTCCTATCAAATGTTTTTCTGCCTCCCTCTTTTGAGCCTCCTTTCTCTGATGTCTTTGGTTAATTTGGTCTGGGACTGAGGTAACAGTCATATCGCAGCTTTTTGTTCTATTCCATGCTCTTTAGTGAGTTCCAAAGGGGCTGAGTAGGAATAAGCTGCTCAGTGATTTTCTCTGCATGCTGGGAGTTTACACAGCCTGGTCTGTCTGCCCTAACTGGTATTTATGACATCTTCCAATTGTATGTCATTCACAGATTGCATTAAAGGGCTATTTCCTCTCTTTCTCAGGCCTTTAATGAAGAGATGAGTGAGTCTGCAAAGTGTCACATTTTAAAGCCTCCTTCCAGCTGCAAACGTTGCTGGTGATATCTTCCCTTTGTTGATAGTTCCTCAGTCACTTTTCAATTTGGGGGTTACAAACAGTTTTTATCAAGGTGAGAGAGAGAGACTAGTATTTTGTTTTCTTGTAAACATGTCAGAGAAAGTGAGAAGAACAGGAAGCAGGGTCCCTCTGAGTGAACCCTAAATCTGCCCCTTCCTGTGTGACTGTGGAAGAAACTTTATGGCCTTTTGGCCTCGGTTTCTGAAAATGAAACTGGAAATATTGATAAAACCTTCCAGGAATTATTGCAAAGATTAATTGACATGAGATAATACAGAAAGCACACTATTCAAGGCACATTTTATATCAGGAACTTAAAGGTTGGTTCTTTCTTTTATGTCAATAATTTATGTTTACAGATATTGCTTGTGCCCAGCTTATTGTCCCTTGTCTGGACCATTTCAGCACAAGCCAGCCCAGCTTGCAATCACCAGCATCTGCATTTTTGTGCCTAAGTGCTTTCTTTTCCCAGGGAAGCTTGTTTTGCTGTCCAAGCATCAGGTGCTGATGAACCAAGGAAGTAACATTCAACAGGCAGCTGCATTTAACCAATGAACACAGCAATAGATGTATAAATGCTCTTTCCTCAATCTTTGGTTTGGATAACTCAGGTGTTTATTCCTCCCTGGCTCCAAGAATTCTTCCAGCAGGCTTGAGTTCCAGATACCCACAGTGGCTTCATACACTTCCTTTATCCCCTGCCTTTCCTTCTCTGTTCTAAGACAACCTGAGATAACACAGTCTAAGAATATACCTAGCGCAGTGTGAGGTGCTTAATTTTTAAAAAAATGGGTCCTCCTTTGCATCTTTTCATGACCCTGGAAATGTTCACGTTCAGGTCAGACACTTATTTATCGGGTTTGCACCTACAGTAGGATTTGTAATCCATTGAAAGATTGTAAATAGCTTTTAAGATGTCTATTGATACTTGAGAAAGTATGACTAACTTCCATGCAATGCACCAAGAAAGGTACTCAAAGTTCCTTTGTCATTACTAAATATATAATCTATACAAATGTTGATTACCTATTGTAACTCTTATTTTTTGCCCGGCAGAGAATTGTGCCGCAAGGATAGTCCAATATCCAGAGAACCAGGGTGGTAAGTAGTCGGTGACAAATGGGGGTGGAGATAGTCTCAGTCAGAGGCCACAGGAGGGGACTGAATGTTGGTGGAGAGGACTCATCATCAGGTGAAAATGACCAGTCCAAGAACTTAGGAGTGGGGTTATCACAGCAAGAAGAAGCGTACCGCTAGCACAGAACCTGGACCAGAGGAAGAGAATCCAGGAATGGTGAGATTGTGCCAGCAGAACTGCAGTGTTCACAGCTTACCTTTCAGCACAACCCAGGTTTACAGCTTTACAGGAGTCACCAATTACTGAGTGCTAACTAGGAAATGGGCAGCAGAGCACACATTGGCAGACAGGAGGAGAGGCAAGAGAGAGGCCTTGTCAGGACTCAGAAAAGAGGGCAGCGCTACCTCATCCAGTATCCTATTCAATGTAGGAGTGCCTGTGTCCTTGAATTCCATCAGTTTCACACAGTGGCCTCTTTTCTTTTTGTCATAGTGGCTTCACTGATGACTTAACTCCCTTCTAGACACAGGCCTCACCTGCAGCTCTTCCATTGTTGGCTGACCTGGAGCAGAAAATAGGATGCTTAATAAATAGTTCCAGAATTGGTACAATATGGCCTATTTCTAGGTCAGCTGTACCTGGTGGGGAGGGAACAATGGCCTTGTGGTTAAAAGAGAAAGTGACTGACTACCAGGAGTGTCCTCTCTTAGATGGCTAATTAACCAGAGGCCTGGGAGCCCACCTCCCAGAGCGTTCTCTGAAGATGAGACAGCAGTGGTGGTGCTGATGCGAGCTGTGGGGGATAACTTTAGATGTCCTGCACAGAGCAGGTTACACGAAATGCTTGGAGGAGAATGACTGCTTTAGCATTTATACAGTACACAGCATTGTACTTTCTCACTGCTGCGGACCTTTGTAGCAAGGGCTGTTTAATCCAGTAGGACATTCAATCAAATCCTTTTGAAAGTTTCCGGCGCTACATGTTCCCTTTATCCAAGCAGGTCACCTTCCCAAGTCCCTGGCCAGGCAGCCAGAGCCGCATAATGGCAGTCTCGGTGCCCTTGCCTGTGCCAGAAGCTCCCCTTGACCCTTCCGCCTTGACCCTTCCCTCAGTCCACTTCCGGACTATTTTCTTTTGACTGTACTATTTATAAAATCCACAATTTGTCAAATGTCTTCTATGAAATATTAAATACACACAGGAGCTGAGAATGTGAGCTCCTGAAAAAATGATCTTGAAGTTGAACCCCAAAGATAACCTTTCCTAGCCTTGTGATCTTACTCAAGTTATTTAATCTCTCTTAGTCTCAGCTAATTCATGGCTAATATGGAGATACTAACATGTAAGTATGCAGAAATTTTAGCTGTTATTACTGTCACTAACTGCTACTTTTTATTACTAGCATGTAATTATAATATTCAATGTATAATTGAATAGATCATGGCATATCATGTATTATTATAAGCTATGCATATTTTTATAAGTATAATTATACAGTCACATGTCACTTAACGCAGACGATACCTTCCAACAAATGTCTTAGGTGATTTTGTCATTGTGTGAACATCGTAGAGTGTACTTACACACATCTGAATGGTATAGCCTATGTATTAGTCAGGGTTCTCTAGGGGGACAGGACTAATAGGATAGGTGTATATATGAAATGCAGTTTATTAAGGAGAATTGACTCACATGATCACAAGGTGATGTCCCACAACAGTCCTTCTGCAAGCTGAGGAGCAAGAAAACCAGTCCAAGTCCCAAAACCTCAAAAGTAGGGAAGCTGACAGTGCAGCCTCTAGTCTGTGGCCGAAGGCCCAAGAGCCCCTGGAAAATCACTGATGTAAGTCCAAGAGCCCAGAAGCTGAAGAACTTGGAGTCCGATACACTAAGGAAGCTAGGTAGACTAAAGTCTCCACACTCCGGATTCTTAGGGGAGAAAAAGAATTACATGCAAAGGAAAGAGGGTCCTGTAAAAAAAAAAAAAAAAAAGAAAAAAGAAAAGAAAAAAGAAGAAGAAGAAGAGAATGAGAAAAAAATGTATGGATTTGGGAGTCAACATTTCTAATTCTAATGACTACTAGCAGTGTCACCACGGGAAAATTATTGTCTTCCTGAATCTTGGTTTCTCAATTTGTGGAGACAGCTGCTCTCACAAATGACATTTACAGACAGGACTTTGCAGAATGGAATTTTTTTTTTTTTTTTTTGCATTGGGTTAAATCATTAAAAAATTGAAAAAAAAAAAGAGTTGAAATTAGAGCTTGGATCTTGAATTTCTCGGAGTAATGAACAGTTATTGAGACTCCAGGCCACGGGTGGTATTCAGAAATCCTGTTACATCCACCTGCCAGGTAAGAAAGCCCTAGCTCCAAAACCAAGTACAGGGAGTATTCACTCATCTAGGTTGGAGTTCTCAATCTTGGCTCTATTAACTTCTTATGCCTGTTATCCTTCGTTTTAGGGAGCTGTCTTGATAACGTAGAATGTTAAGGAGCAGCCTGGGCCTTTGCATGCTAGATGACAGTAGCATTTTCTCCTACCCTAGTTGTGACAAGTAAGCATATCTCCAGCTATTGCCAAATTCCCTCTGTGGGTGAAAATTGCCCCATAGGAGATCAAATAATGTTGGTTAATTGGAGGAAGACCAGGAGGAAAGAGAAAGTGATTTGGGGTCACACAATCTTTGGAAGAAGGGACACAGAATGCTTACTTTCTTGGAAAGATTGTAGAATTCAGGATTGGAAGAATTCCGCTGGGCTCCAGCTTTGCCCCATTCCTGGCTGGGTGAGCCCCACCTGGACAAGCAAGTTGCTGCTTCTGAGTCAGAGTGTTTTCAGTGGGGGCATAGGGTGTTAGAGACCGAATGTGTGTGTTTTTCACAAAATGTATATGGCAAAGGCTGAACTCCCAAAGTGATCATATTTGGAGATGAGGTCTTCAGAAGGTACTTGAGGTTAGAGCAGGGTCCTCATGATGAGTCCTCATGTTGGGATTAATGCCCCCATTAGAAGAAACACCAGATCTCTCTCTCTCTCCCCGCCCCCTCCCCCGTACCATGTGAAGATGCAGGAAGAAGGCAGCTGTCATCAAGCCAGGAAGAGGGTCTTCAGGACCTGACCTTGCTGGCACTCTGATCATGGACTTCTAGCCTCCAGAAAACATCATTCTGTCTTTTAAACCCCCAAGTCTATGGTACCTTTTGTTACGGTATTGGTATCAGACTTCGGTAAGAAAAAATATCATTGACAGGTAATAACTTTTCTTATAGTTCAAGATTGTTAAAGAAATTAATTGAAATACTGAAAACTGTAAAGTAGCATATGATATTTCAGTTTTTATTGACAGTTACTCATTTCAAGGACATTTAGCCATGAACTGCCTTTGAAGTTTGGCAAGCACTGGTCCTACTAGACCAGATTTGCTGAAGAGGTGATATAATTGTAATTAGTTAATTACTGGCACGCCACGGAAGGCTGCTAAAAACTTGAAATGAGTGTATACTTAATTACTTCATTTACTCATTTCACGAAGAGTGAACAAGTCAAACTCAGAGCTTGCTCTCCTCATACACCTTATATTCAGGTGAACGTATAAACTCGACTTACAAGATTTAGGTAATACAGGCATGGAACAGGATAAAGCCATGAATCATTTTATTACAATTTTTAAATGCTTTGTTGGAGAAGTCCAGAGTCCTATTACAACACATACAAGGAAAAACTTCTTTCTTAAATAGCACTGGTAAACTTGTTTACATCTACTTTAAATAATCAAATTGGTAAGAAACATTTCTTCATAAATAATATGTAAATAAAACTTAGGTCAGGACAAAGAATCATGATTTCCTTTAGTGTATTACTAGAGATGGTTAAAGGTAAACTTTTACTTTTTACATGTACTATGCGAGAAATTAAAAGTTAAATGGGCAAGTACTTCTGTTTATGATTTTGTCAGAACTACACAGTGCTGGCTGAGAAACGGCTGGTAATGCACAGGGGGCTGAAGGAGAGCCAAAAAGAATGCACATCTCGAAAGAATGTTTACTCAAAAGACATTGATGAGACTCCAAGCATGTGTCAGGCCCTGTGCTGCTTGGCAGAATACCTAAGTCTCCCGCTGCCAGAGTTTATGGTTTGCAAAGCTCTCCTTTACAAAACCCTATTTCATTCACTCCCTCGTTCATTTCTCATTTGTTTACCAAATAAAATGAACTATAAGGCAAGTAAAAATTATGATCCCCATTTAATAAGTGAGACAACCAAGGTGCAAAGAGGATCAAAGACACATCCCCGAGCAGCATCTCCTAATTTACAGAGCAAGGATTCACATCAGAGTTAGTCTTAGATTCCATACAGTGACCTTTTGTTTTTCCACATGGTACTACCTTCCATCAAAACACACGGCCCACAAAAGTCCTAGTAAGTATGCAACAGAAGCAGCTTGATGTGTTATAGTTAACTAGATTGATGCAATTGGTTACCACAAAAATTTATTTTCTAAATTGTCCAGTTCAAGCCCTTTCTAAGCCATAAAGTTCAAATTATCCAATGTTTTATCTCAACTCAATTTACTTTTATTCAATATAGTAGCGTTTCATGGAGTATATGTACTTCATATATGAGCAAAACGGCAAAGAAGGAGATGTCCAGGGCTCTTTGGGTATCAGGCAGCCATCCATTTTGGCAGAGCATCATCTTAGGAGATGAGATTATAAGAATAGAAGGATGGGTTGAGGTTTTTTGAAGGATTGGTGATTCATGGTGTATTCATCTGCCTGGGCTGCTATAATAAAATACCATAGGCTGGGTGGCTTAAACAACAGAAATTCATTTTCTTACAGTTCTGGGAGGCAGAAATTCCAGAGCGAGGCCTGACAGAGCTGGTTTCTAATGAGAGCACTCTTCTTGGCTTACAGACGGCTGCATTCTCACTATTCCTCCCATGGCCTTTCTGCAGCATGTGTGCATCAAGAGGGAATGAGTTTTCTGGCGTCTCTTCTTATATGCACACTAATCCTGTTGGGTCAGAGACTCACCCTTAGAGCCTCATTTAACCCTAATTACTTCCTTACAGGCCCCATCTTCAAATTCAGTGACACTGGGGTTTAGAGCTTGTGGAAATTCAAACATTCACTCCACAAAATTCCAGTGCTGGCTTTCCCAAATTTACATGTTTTTCTCATGCAAAATGCATTCGTTCCATTCCAACTGCCCCAAAAGTTTTAACTAATTTCAGCTTCAACTCTAAAGTCTAAAGTCCAGCGTATCATTTGAATATCAGCTAAATCAGGTATTGGTGAGATTCAATGCATGATTCATCTTGAGGCATCATGAGGAATGAAGGTAAGATTCCTCTGTAGCTATGAACCTGTGAAATCAGATAAGTTTTGCACATCTGAAATACAATAGTGAGACAGGCATAGGGTAAACATTCCCATTCCAAAAGGGTGAAATAGAAAAGAGGAAGGGAAAAAAAGTCTCCAGAGTCCAACATCTAGCAAAGGAAACTTAATTAGGTCTTTAGGATCAAGAGTAATCCCCTTTAGTGGGATGCTCTACACTTGCACTTGGTCCCACAGGGCCAGCACCCCATCCAATGGACCTGCGGGGCAGGAGTCCTGCCACCTTGGTTCTCCAGAGAAGTTCGGGGTCACAAAAATTTAGACCATAACACATGGTTAATTCTGTAGGCAATGGGAAGTCATTGCAAACTTGTAAACTTGTATACCTAAAACCGACACGTACAAAATATTGTTTCAGAAATACCAGTTTGGTTTGAGAGTAAATGATAATTTGGGTTGAAGAAAAGACAAACCAAATGAGATGAACTAGGAAGGTCTTGTAATGATTCATTTAATTATTGTCCCCATTTATTCATTTTATATTTATAGAACAATGGTTATTTATTGGGTGGCCACTCATAATTGCAGATGCAATAATAATGAACAGGCCAGTTTCTGCTCTCTCGGGGGACTTATTTTTTAGCAGGCAAAAAGATCTGATCAAAGCAAGACAATGAGGTAGGGTCCAGGGATAATGGGAACCCTGACTTAGAAGTCTGACAGCAAAATCTGTATCTGCATGATGTAATTTGAACAGATGTAGGGAATATTGGAAGTGTCTAATAAGGTATATTTTAAGGAGGGAGCACTCTTTTTGTAATCTTTTTAGTGTGAACATAGGAAGTTAGTGGCAGTCATCTTTTATTTGGGGTTATTGAAATGTTAGCAAAATCTGGTGTCAGTACACCGGCTGCTTCAACATGGCAAATAGCCTAAGGCAAGCTAAAGTAAATTGAACTCCTTCTTTTATTCCTTCATTCAACAAACATTTACTGGATGCTGCCCATGTGTCAGGTATTATTTTTGGTACTGAGGCTATCAAGGTGAACAAAATCTACAAAGTTCCTGCTTTCCTGGAGCTAACATTCTATATTGAAAGAGACTGAAATTGAACAATAAATAGGTATATAATAAAGTTTCAGATTGTGATTTTGTGCTATGACGAAATCTCAGATGGGGTAAAGGACCACAGGGTGACAGAGAAGTGCCCCTTCAGGAGGCATGGGCAGGGAGGGCCTCTCCAGAGGGTGGGCATTGAGAAGAGACCTTAACAAAGTGTTCAGTTGTTGAGTCACTTCAAACCTTATTGAGTCCCCAGTGCCCAAAGCCTGGCTGTAGATTCTAGCAATAAGCTTAAAAAATTAAGAAACAGGACGGAATCACAGCAGTCCACATAGGGCACTCTTCCTTGTCAATCTCACATGAAACTCTCTCTCTCTCTCTCTCTCTCTCTAGCATGCTCCATTTTTCTCCCCCAGAAATCATTTATCTGAGAATCATAGAATGTGCAATTGTAGAAACATAGGATGTTAGGAACATAAATAATTTTATGGAGGTAGAAGTCATCCCCCACCATTCACAAACAGCAATTAACTCCATTAGCAAAATCTCCACTTTGTTATTGCCCAAACTGCGTTTGATCTCTTTGCATGGTGGAAAACTCCCAACCATGAAAGTTGTCAATTACGCTGGCTAACTTCTACCTGCCAGTCATAGGTACGGCCACTGGACTCTAACTGGACAAATACAGTCCTTTCTCTTCTACCTGTTAACCCTACGGACATCTATGTCCAGGTGAAAAACACATCTACTTTTCCTCAATGTTGCTGTAGAGTTGCCTCACACCCATGCCTCCTTCCTCTGGACCACTTCCCCCATTGACTGCTCTCCTTTGCTTTTTTGTTTATTTGTTTATTTTCTTTCTCTGGAACATTTGCTGATGATTTACCATAAACCAGGGGCCTGTAGAAAATTCTTACAATTTTACATCGTCTTGGCATCTAATTCAAATACAAATTTAACTTGCTCATACAAGAAGCAGGACTCAGCCACCCTTGACATAGTTTCCAGTTCTAAAGCCAAACTCAAATGGTTCAAGGTGGTGGCCGGAGATAACAACTAGCAGACTGGACTCCCCGTTTTCCAGCCACTTCCCTTAAACAAACCATCCAGGCCTTTCCCTGTGACCTTAAAGTGGTCCACACCCCATTCTCTCATGTGCATTGCCAGCTGCCACATGTGTGCTCTCTTACTCTATGTGACTCTTCTTTCCTGCCTTGCATGACCCAGGGACAAAGGACTTCCCTTCAGACTCATTGCACACCCCCTGCCCAGAATCTGTAAGTAAAAATCTTTAAACCTTTTCCTATTGTGGCGGTGGATGAAATGTGCACTTTCTCTCTGAAGAACAAGGGTTGGCTTTTCCCAACCCAGCTGGGTTTTCCCTGGGGTGCCCAAGAAAACACAAGGTTGGACTCCCAGCATCAGGTTGATGGTCCAGCAGGCATAAACTGCACAGGGGGCAGGCAAGAGTCACAGGATCCTGCCAGTATAAACATGTTCCCCATGTGAGGAATCCCCTGGTTCTGAGTTAAACAGCTAAGCATTAGACTGTCCACCAGGCAAAAGAAGTATTCCATGAAGAACATGCTTCATGCTCCTATGTCCAGCTGCCCTTCATTTCCCATTAGGGCAGGGCTGCAAACCACTCAGATACTGGCATTCAGTATAGCTGCGTGTGCTCCAAACATGGGTTCACAAGGCACTAAAATATCAGATCAATAAGGCATAGTTCCTGATCTTAAAAAGTTATCATCTATTGGTCTGGCACGATGGCTCATGCCTGTAATCCCAGCACTTTGGGAGGCTGATGGGGGTGGATCACCTGAGGTCAGGAGTTCGAGACCAGCTTGCCCAACATGTTGAAACCCCATCTCCTCTAAAAATACAAAAATTAGCCAGGTGTGGTGGCACACACCTGTAGTCCCAGCTACTTGGGAGACTGAGGCAGGAGAATTGCTTGAACCAGGGAAGCAAAGGTTGCAGTGAACCAAGGTCATGCTACTGCACTCCAGCCTGGGCGACAGAGTGAAACTCCATCCCCCCCGCCAGCCCAAAAAAAGCTGCCATCTATCAGAGGAAATAAAGGACTTTGGGAACAAAACTGTCACAATGTGAAAAGGATTATTTTGATAGAAGGCAATGAGCTCCACAAGAGGGGAAAAAGCCATGGCAGAGATGGTCAGAGCCAGTCAGCACATGGCAAGGGTAAGTTATTTCAAACAGAGAGCACGAGGCACACAGGCAAAGGCAGGCTCATGTGAAAACATACGGGGACTCCTCCTTGGAACTGAAGTTTAGTATGTCTGAAGATTGTCCCAGAAATCATGCTGGAAAACTAGGTATGCAGAAACTTCATTGTGCCAACGATCATTCCATTGAGTATAACCAAGATCAAGGTGAGTTTGGCCATACATTGACTATAGGACAATCCTCATACAAAAGAGGATTGTTACCCCATTTGTTTCTGGAAACTAAAGATTATAATTACTCTTTCTGAGATGCATTTAAAATGGCTTAGATTTCATCTCTTCATCCATTGTATCACATGACTTTCTCCAGTTCAAGGTGATAGCTCCTTGAGAACGTGGACTAGAATATGTTCCCCTCACACCTCATGAAGGGAATAGCAATCATGTAAGTATAATAATTATAATAATAACATGTGTTTGGCATGGTCAAGTTTGCAGAACGATGTCATACAGACTATTTACTTTGAAGAGTAGACATTTTCTTCATTTTATACATCAAGAGAGTTGATGGGGGTCCAGAAACATCACCTGGGCGGTCCCTACGATGCAAATAGCAATTTCTAGAGGCAGGGCTAGAATGCAGGTCCTCTGGCTTCAAGCTAATGCAATTTCCTCAAATGTTTAGTGATTAGTTTCCTCAGAGAGTAAATTTGGGTGGTGGAAGGAGACATAAAAGAAAACCACCTATTATTCTATGACCAACTGAGCTACTAGTCACTACACTGCATTTATTTCTCATCTGTGACCCATTTACATTGCAATCACCAGGTTTTTGTAGAAAGAGTCTGGGAGCTGCTGTCAGCTTCTTGGAGTCTCTTTAGTCTATTTCTGAGAATGTGGCTGCCTCTGAATGCAGGCTGTGCAACACGCCTCAGTGAGCATGGATAAGAAGCATGGACTTTGACTTAGATTACTACAACCCATGTGAACAGTCCTCTCTAAGGCAATGTCCTGTCAAGCAGTTTGGATAAAATATTGGCCTTTAAAGGTACTAGACATGAGTCCTTTTGTCTATTTTTTCCTTAAGAAAATCACAAGATGGAGAGAGAGTTGTCATTTAATGCCATACAAGAAGGTGTTATATCATAATGTTAACAACTAAAATGATGTCAAGCTAAAGAATGTGATTAATACATAACTCTAATTCTTAAAATTAACTTTTGTAATAGGCATTTTAAATCCCCTTTTTTATGACTGAAGAAACTGCCAGAGAATAAAAAAATGAATAAAATATTTTAAGAGCACTTGCTGTAGTTTAGACATTCTAAGAGGTTTATATATACAGTCATGTATCTCTTTTGTTTGTTTGTTTGTTTGTTTTGTTTTTTTGAGATGGAGTCTCACTCTGTCGCCCAGGCTGGAGTACAGTGATGTGATCTTGGCCCACTGCAGACTCTGTCTCCCAGGTTCAAGTGATTCTCCTGCCTCAGCCTCCCAAATAGCTGGGACTACAGACATGCACCACCACACCCGGCTAATTTTTTTATTTTTAGTAAGGACGTGGTTTCACCATGTTGGCCAGGATGGTCTCGATCTCCTGACCTCGTGATTCACCTGCCTCGGCCTCCCAAAGTGCTGGAATTACAGGCATGAGGTACCGCGCCCAGCCTGTCATGTATCTCTTAACAATGGTGATACATTATGATTATGAGAAATGGGTTGGAAGGTGATTTCCTTGTGGGAACATCATAGAGTATATTTACACAAACTTAGGCGGCAATGCCTGCTACACACCTAGGCTATATGGCAGTGCCTACTGCAGCTACGCTATAAATCTGCACAGCATGCTACTGTACTGAATATGGTAGGCAGCTGTGCCACAATGGTAAGTATTTGTGTATCTAAACAGAAAAGTGCAGTAAAAATACATTGTGAAAGATAAAAAATAGTATATCCAGATAGGTCAGCTCCGTTATAATCTTATGTGCATGTGTTGTTAACCTAAATGTTATGATGTGGTATGTGACTGTATTAATTTATTACTTTTTATAGCCACCCTATAAGATAGTTACTATTTTCTCTGTTTCACAGACAAGATTCAATGAAGGCCACACAGATTACACAAGTTGCCCAAAGTCACACAACTAGTAAACATGGAAGTGAGCTAGCAAAGCTGGCGACAGCCCCATGGTCCTCCTACAATAAATTGTGCTAGGCATTTTCATTATATGTTGCCTCATTCACTCTAGTTATTCTCCCTTGGAAACAGGTATTGGGATTCCCTTACTCTACATTCTACATGCTAAGAATCTGAGGCTCACAAAAACTAAAAGACATATCCAAATTCACATAGTTAGGACATAGCAGAGCTGGTACTCAACTCCAAGTATTCTAACCATCGCATCCCATATTGTTTTGCATCTCTAGGGTTCCTATTAGAATTATGCCTTTTTTAATACCAAACCAATGGTCATTTATATTCCAAAACTTACATGAAGACAGTTATAAAATGCATACAATTTTTCACTTTTATACAGGCTAATTTCATTTCTGTTTTAAAAATTATGATGTCATTCTTTAAAATAATTGCTGAGAAATTAGTTGTAAGAAAGCTTGTTTTTATTTAAATACTCAGTCTCTTGGAAATAGAGTAAGTAAATATTCCAGGGGCAAATGTGACAGGCTCGTAGGCTGCTGAACTTTGTATTGGGATCCCCTGGCCCTGTGGATCAAGAAGTTGACCTGCCAAATAGCGGGTATGATCAAACATATATTATTTCTCAAAACCAAAGCACCCTGGAAATTACCAAGTCTATTCTCACAAGTCCTTGGGAATTTTCTTCCATAATCCTTTCTTATGGTTTTTAACACTGGGTCATATTCTTTTGAATCTTACTCTCTTGTTTTCTTTGGCTCTTAGGAGCTTAGAGTTGGCAGATCCTTTCTTGATTTCAGTGAAAGTACTATTCATGAGACACTTCTTTCAGAGGATGTTTTAGTTGTCAAACCTTGTGTCTTTATATATATATAAAAATATATATATATATTTATATATATATAAAAATATATATATATATATTTATATATATATTTGGAATATTTACTCACTCTATTTCCAAGAGACTGAGTATTTAAATAAATATACATACACACACACACACACACACACACACACACACACAAGCTACCAAGCTATACTTGCTGGCTTAATTTATTGTGCAAGAATTGACAATCAGAGCTACACTTTTTTTTAACAAATTTCATCTGTAGCTTCTAGGTAGAGGCAGATTTTAAAATACTAAAACATTGAATTTTAGTTTTATCCCTACAATTTATTTTTTATATAACCATTATTATGCACCAAGCATTACGGTCCTAGCTTTCCTATCTCAAAACTTTATGGTTTGTTATCTATCATGGAAGATTGTTTTGGAGATTAAGACCAATTATTCATTTATTCATTCAGTCCCTCACGCATCATCCATTCAATAAATATGATCTGAGGGTTTACTAAATACTGATTATTCTGTCAGTCATTGTAAATGATAGAGGTGACAGTTCTTTCATTCCTATTCACAAGGAGTGCACAGTCTACTGGGAGGGAGTGAAGTGCATAATTAACAGTTAGTGTGATGACTGCTGATAGATTATGTGCAGAAGTTGTAGGAACACTGAGGAGTGAAGGGGAGGCTTGGCATCTAACATTGGTTGTGTTGAGTCATGGAAAGTGCATAAAGGAATCAAGATACTTTGTTTTCTGAGGAAGAGAAAACTAATCATTGACTTGATGGATGAATAAGAGTGAGCCAGATGTGGCAGGGCTGGGGCAGTGGTGGAAGACTGGTTTACTATTTCTGCAGATACACACCTAGGACAAAGTTTGAAATGCTAATAAGTGTTCAGTATTTTGAAGCTCTTTGATTCTAAATAAAACAAACAGAAAAACCCAATTTGACCTCAAACCATGCCTTTGGTTGTATGTAACCAAAGCTCTTACTTTTCAGTGTTTAACACTGAATCTCCACAGCTTCCCAGACATAGAGGATGTCCTTTGAAGTGCACAAAAGATAAGATCCTGTGGGGACAGGACTTTCTGAACATCAAGAGATTAATTTACACCACCACAAAATAAAATCAGCCTGCTGCTAATCAAAGTTCCAATTCTTATTTTCCAGGGCATTTCACAGGAGGATTTTCCCACTATGGAAATAAGTAAAAGATATTAGAAAAACCACTCTTGTGCTACTTTGGGATGAAACAAACAACAGAGTTGTTCTCTGATGGGCAAGTTAGCAGGCTGTCATTGATACAACTCCACAGAGAGAAAGAAGGTAACATTCCAAAGAGAAAAATAAAATGCTGTTGCAGTCAAGTAATTCAACCTATTTATATATATCTTTTTACATACATCTAACATGAGTGCAGTGCTTTGTTGGTGTTAGGATCTGACTGCATAAAACCCACTTAGATTAAAGGTGAGCATTGGATAATGAAAAGAAGATGAGCATTTTTATTTAGTTTTTATTTTGTCACTTAGGAGTGACCTTGTGCAGTTCACCTTTTGTGCACTGCCTTGTCCATAGCACTTTTGACAACCAAATAAAGCAATGGAGGTGAAGTTACTTCGGGTGCAACAATGCAAAATAAATGTAAGACACTGATAAAATTAAAGTTAAAATATTCCAAAGATGAATTCAACTTGATCCTTACTCTGAACCTGCATTCACAATGCTGGGAATATAAAAAGGAGATACCCATGGATATGTCATTTTTGCCATTTGTTGATTGGTAATAGCTACTATTGGTTCCCCTTTCAGGCTGCTTATTAGTTTCTTGGCTTTAGTTGGGAACTTGATCTTGATTTACCTACACAAAACTCCCCACTTTGCTCTTTCCTCATTTTCAAAATTATTAAGGTCAAAGTCACTCATCAGTCTCTGACATAATGAATTATTGTTTGTGCATACGTGAATGAATAAATAAAATTCAAGGTCTTCATTTTGTAGAGGTGGTTCTATCAGTGGTATCCTACGAGCAAGATCCTCAGGAGGAATAATAATGTCTCTACCTAGCACGTTCTTGGTACCAAGCAGACGATTATGTGATGTTGGTCACCTTCTCTCATTTTCCATCATTGTCCTCACCCTCGTTCATACTTTTGAGGATACCAGTGGAAGTAGGAGCATTATTATATTGGTATTGAGTCCCAAGGCCTAATTTTGTCGTTTGTTAACTGAAGGAATTTGCTAAAATTAATTAGATCATTGAGTTTCAGGTTCTCCCTGTGTGAAATATGTATCATTTACTCCTTTTAGAAGAGGCCATAAAACACTGACATGCATCAAGTAGTAATTGGAGAGCTCAAGGACACTAAACTGCTTCTTCATAAAAGGAATACAACGTTGGAGGGAGGAGCAAAGGGATCAATGTTATTTTGCTGTTTATGCTTGGTCTGTATTATCCTGACACCAGAGTGCATGTTGGGCTGGTTTGTTTTTCATTTGGGAGGTGCTGTAGGCTGAGAGAGTTATATATGGGAGAGAAGGATAATCCAATATTCTCTGTAATTTTTCTAAAAAGAATCTGGAAGAGAATAAATCTGTATTAATTAGGGTTCTCTAAAGGAATGGAAAAAAACAGGATAGACGTATACATGAAGAAGAATTTATTAAGAAGTACTGACTCATACAATCACAAGGTGAAGTCCCACAGTAGGCTGTCTGCAAGCTGAGGAGCAAGGATGCTAGAGAGACAGCCCCTGGCAAATTACTGGTGTTTAAGTCCAAGGGTCCAAAAGTTGAAGATCTTGGAGTCTAAGGTTCAAGGGCAGGAAGCATCCAGCACAGTAGTAAGATGAAGGCCAGAAGACAGCGAGTCAAGTCCTTCGATGTTCTTCTAACTGCTTTATTCTAGCCACACTGGCAACTGATTAGATGGTGCCTACCCACATTGAGGGTGGGTCTGCCTCTTCCGGGCCACTGACTCAAATGTTAATCTCCTTTGGCAACACCCTCACAGACACACCCATGAAACATACTTTGCATCCTTCAATCCACTCAAGTTGACTAAATTCTAGATGTTCTCCCTGAAACTTTCCTTGGTATTATAGGAAACTCTGGTCAATCCATCTACTCAGTAACCTGCCTGTGTCCTGGAAGGAAGCACAGAAGAGGAGGAGATGGTGACAGGACTCATGATAGTCCTACCTGTTCCATAAATCAGTGAACTTATGGTTATGACTTTCACTTGGCAACTGATTCTGCTGGGCTATTCTCCCAAGAACTTGCACAGAGGGGTGGCAATGGTGAAATGCAGATACCTGTTCTCATCGGATTGTCCCCTGAGCAGACCTGTGAGAACCCCAAGGCAGAGCCAGGAGAAGTACCATGAGCTTCAAATGGTGGGGATCTTCACAGGAAACTTGTTAAAATTGAGAAGGAATATTGAAAGAAAACAAAGAGACAACAATTAAGCAGGATGTTCTCAAGGCAGGATCATCCAATGTCATGAAATAACCATGGAAAGTAACAATCTCTAAAGGAAGTTGAAGGTTTTTCCTACCTAGTCAAATCCTACTCCTATCAAATTTCTTCATAAATGTTTCTAAGATCTTAAATCAAGGCACATCTGTCTCAAATTTTTATTATTTTTCCAATTATGTATGTATATGTAAAAAATACACATTTTTATGCTTTTAAAATTTGTGTAAGTGGTATTGGAACAGAAAAATAGGAAATTGTAAGTCAAATAATTAGGGAAATGCCGCAAGGTGTCTGCAAGATTCCTCATGAGCTTCAAATTGCTATGAATTACATATTTCAAAAAACAAAAAGTACTCTTCAGTATTTACCAATCTTACATGGCCATGAGTTAAAAGAAAACAAAGAAACAAACAACAAGAACAAGAATAAATAAACTGCATAGTTTATATTGTAGCGAGATGATCAAAGGAACCTACTTTGGCATAAAAATAAGACGTTGAACTGAAGATGTAAAGGGATCCTAGTAGTGTCTGCATTGACTAGCCCAGTTCCCAGGACAGGAAGGCTGTAGGATTCAGGAATGAAGTGAATCTCGGGCTTAGCTCAGGTGTCCAGTTGGGATGAGCATTTCTTGCTATGCTCCCTTGGGAACATGACTGTGGCTGCAGGCAGCCAGGCAGGATAAGGGTCCATGTGAGCTGAGGTCCCTTGAGGTCTGACAGAGGCAGTAGGATGAGCCTCTACAGAGGAGGCTCCCCAGTCCCAGAAGGCATCTTCACAACAGCCCTAGTAGGATAGCTGTGAAGATGAAATGAACCAGGGGTGAAGGCAGCATTTTGTAAATTGCACTGTCGGTTCTGCATACCACCACCTCTATGTTAGGGTATTTAATGAGATCATTTAAAATACACACAGCCAACCACTCTTGAGGCTCTGTTCTTTTTTGACAGGGTTCTCAGTATTCCCCACATATTGACTCTCTTAATATTAATACTATGACCATCGATGCTATTATTTAACACTATTACCGGCACTTGATATGAAAGACAGGAAGACTAAGTAACATGCCTAAGGCCAGTGGTTTCTGAGTGGGAGTACTGGGTTCCACCCCAAGCCGTCTGACTCCCAGCTGAGATCTTATCCTTGCTGCTTATCCCATCATAAGCCTATGAGCAGCGTATTATTACTCTCAGCTTATAAATGAGGAAATTGAGTCCCATGGAGTACCTGTAATTGCCTAAAGTCGTACTGCTGTTTAGAAGCAGATCCAGGACTTAAACCAAGGCTCCAGCATTCTGTCTTTGAGAGAAAGATGCCTCTGGAGGAAGGAGCTGGGGTGACATGCTCAGCAGCTGCCCAACCTTGTAATCCCAGCATTGCATATACACACTCAACGTTTGGAGATAATCCCCTTCCGCTCTGGGTGTCTTGCATCATTTCACTTTGCTATTAACCCCAGCTACATAATCAACTTGAATGGGTAGAGTGAAAACCTTTTGGGAAAAGCAGGCGATACGGAAATAAATATAATATTTTATATTTATATAATAAATTATCCTTTCTTGAGGAGCCTTTTATATCAACTCTTCTACACCATTTGGTTCTCCCAATACCTGTGGAGAATAGCTGGTTGCTTTTCAAAAGTGCACCGGATTTAGATTTGGATCCGATTGAATCCCAGTTCAGCCACTTAAGAGCTTAGTGAGCATACGTAAGCCCCTTTCATCACTTGTGTCAAAGACTCTCCTTTAGAAAATAAGATTAATATGACCAACTCATGCAGTGGTGAGGAATGAATTAAATCAGTATTGACTGAGTGTTGTTCAGTACCTATCAAGTTCCCACTGTGTGCTGAGTGCCAGCACAGACAATCCTCATTTTGGATGAATTTGGTTTAAGTGTAACAGGTAGAAATCATTGGCTCAGGGGTGCATCAAACTCTAGGTAGTCTTGGACAAGTCATTTAGAGTCTCTGGATTTCCAATTCTTGCTCCTTAAAAGCAAAACAAGACTCTGGCATCATTATTAGCAGTTTTCAAATTGTGTTCCGTGTGTCCCAAGGATTTCACACATGTTCCTTGGGAACCTCCCATTAAAGATGTGGCAGGGGTCAGTTTCCAGCACCATAAGCCCTCCTTCAGATGTAGCTGCTGCCCATAGGGAGTAAACACACATATACTGTTTGGCCTGCAACAGTATGTGTTTTTGTTTTAAATATAGCTGAATTTACAAGTGTGCGTGTGTGTGTGTGTGTGTGTGTGTGTGTTTAATTCATTTTCTCAGTTAAAGAAAAACCAAATGACTACCACACAAAGAGTATGACATCGTAGTGTAAAGCAGATCAGAATTTGCCTTCTAGCCACGTGACCATAATATGCGTTTAACCTCTCTGAGTTTTAACTTCTACATCCATAAAATGAGATAATGCTATCTCATAGAATGGTAATAAGACTTAATTGAATTATCTTTTTTAAATGCCTTGGCTCAGAGCTTTGCTAAATACAGGTTAATTTATTGCTCTTCACAGCATCTTGGGGAACAGAAATACCCCAGCGCTTTGTTCTCTGGGTCTTTAAATTCAACCAGAACTTTGAAGACTTTTTTGTGTATGATTCACTGAAAAAAAATGATTCTACTTCCTACCTATCTTTCTTTATGAAATCATGGTTTGATTTTGACATTTTCAGTTTGAAATATATTATATTTATAACACTGAAATATATTATATTGATATATTTGTAATTCAAAACACATCTTTACATTGAAATACATATATATACACACATACACATACACATATATAATCACTTTTGAAAAACTAATATATAATTAAGGTACTTTCAACCAAATCAACATTTTATGATTATTAAAAACATCATTTCAGGGTTTTGTACGAACACCATCTATCATTTTATATTTGGATGTTTAGGATTTACTATCTGTCCATTTAATACGTGATTCAAAAGACTCTTACTGTGCTCACAGCATCAAATAGGTATGTATGAAGGTCTTCTAAACCCCTAAAATCTCCATTACCTTGCTCTGCAATTCCCATGAATGTGCAGAGAGGTGGCTGTTACACCGAAGTTTGAAACTTTTCCAGCCTCCAGTTTGCATTTCAGGGCAATTTTTGTTTCTTTTCACAGTAAAGCTGCTTTCCATCCTTAATGCAGTGAAAAATGGGCATTAAAGAAAGATTCTCTTTCTAAATAAAATAAAATGGAGAAAGTACAGAAGGCCTTTATTGAAGGATGAAGAGGCATTCACTTGGGGAGATCGCTAGGGTCCTTAAGTGATGCTGCCTTTGATTAAAGCGATGCTGTCAAGTGAGTGAGCCTGGGGATGAGTCAGAAAATCCAGCTCCCAGCACCGGCCCTGCCTCTTAGTCACTGAATGACCCTCTTTCGTCCCAATCTTTTCAGCCTACTTGCAGGGCTCAGCTCAAGAACTGAAGTGAGAATTCACTGGGATAATGAATGTAAAATTGTGTAGGAAATGATAAAAGCATAATTTAAAAAATATATGGAATTATAATGATGTACTTACACTTCAGTCAAATTTAAGAAGCTTACTAGTTTTGAGTGTAACTTCTGAAGAATGACAGACCTCTATGAAAATTCTAACCTAGACATCTCATAGCCTTTATTTTTCATTTTTAACTGAATTGTTCTATGAATGTTTTTTCTCTCCTACAAAATGGGCATAATAAAAACACCTACTCAAGAGAACCAAACAATGAAATGATTGCCTAATGCTTAGCCCAGTGGCTGGAACAAAATAAGCCCTTAATAAAAGTAGTGAAAAGGGAATGACAGCAACAGTTCCGTCAAAATATCAACCCAGACAAATAAATGAATATGAAATTCCACTTTTCAGGGTATTTTAACCTGGAATCTTGGCCCTAACACACCAAGAGTTAAATGTCTACATATACAAACTAGTGGACATTTTTATTGACTGCTTTCATCGAATGCATTAGTTTCATTTACTGTCAGATAATATATTAGCAACTAGTAAGTTTAGTTAAGAACATCAGATAAGTTTGCTTGTTGATTCAAAGCGTCAACCAAGGGTTTGCCAAAGGCAAACAAACAAATTAAGAAAAACCCTAAAATATAAAAAGCTCAATAAAACTGCGACTTTCCATATAAAGCCAAAATAGTGGCTCCATGAAACATTGCTCTTTTGTGTTTCTGAAAGAATATATAGTTTAAATTTATGTTTAAAAAAAATGGTGTTTATCACATACATTCTCTGAGCTTTTGCTATGGCTCTAATAACCTATCTCACAAGATACTTCTGAGGAATTAAATGGGATATTGTACAGGAAAGGAATGGGAAGAAGGTAGTTTTTCTCAGTAGAATGAGCCCAAGTGCCTATAGGTCACCAAGGTGCACAATAACTAAGATATTTGTTCCTCACTCCATGGGTAACTCACTGGGCAGTTTCTCAAATGGGGAAATCAGCACATAACCTTAATGAATTATCAAGGGCAGTAATAGACTCGCATTAAGATGCTTTTTAACCCAGTTTGAAAAGCCTTTCTGGAAGAAATACCTTCTGAATCCTGAATGGCAAAAACATATTTATCTGGGTGGCAAATTTTGTAGACGAACATCAGCAACAAGATAGGAGGATGGGAAACATTCCCAAGGAAAAAACCAGGAAGTGTGTTTCTTAGTGAGAAGGGAAGAATGGACGACGGGATAAGATAAGTACATTCATGTGATTGTACTCTTAATTGTTTCTTTTAACATGAGAAAAGAAGTTTAATCAATGGGCAGAGATGTATGTCATTGGCAAACATACTAGATGCACTGCACAATTATCAGGTAGCCAAATATGGTCAAATAGACCCATTTTCAAGATTCCTGAATTAATTCAAGAAATTAATGTCACGCCTTCAGGGAACCAAATACATAGCAACTTTTTCTGATTAACACACATTGATGCCCTCTGATGATGGAACCACAGATTTGCCTTTATTCTTGGGTTGCCTTCACTTTGGACCTTAGATTGGATCCTCTTAAATTCAATGGGGAATCCAAAGAATGATTGAAAGAAAAATGGGATCTGAAGGGTGAGATGCTGCTTCTTATATTAAGGTAATATAATATATATACACATATATTATATACACACACCTAATATAATACATAAATATATATATATACATATATTAGGTATGTGTACATATATGATTATAATAAATAATTATTTATTATAATAAATAATTATAATGAATAATACATTATATTATTAAATAATAAATATAAAATAATAAATAATAATATAATGTGATGTATTATTCAATAATAATTATAATAAATAATAAATAAAATATATATAAATTATAAATATGTACACACACCTAATATAATGTATGTATTAGGGTAATATAAGAAGCAGACATCTCACCCTTCAGATCCTATTTTTCATGTAACCATTCTTTGGATGCATTCCATTTTTCTTCCTGGCAGAAAGAAAACAAAGAAAGAAGTGCAACTATAAAAAGGAACTTTACCATTTCCTAGGGTCACGGGTCAGTGAGAAAATAAAGAAGAAAATTAGTTTAAGTTCCTTTTGAGAATGGAATCGGTTAAATTATAGTGATAGAGCTGAAGCCAGTAGGCTTACCTACCTTGTTTCCTGTCCTCTGTTAATTCTCTAAGCCCGTCTGGACCAATATGACTATAGTATAGGTTTGGCTTGAGCCCCAGGGTTGCCACGAGCTACCCTAACTGGTACTCCAGCGTTGACCCTGTTCTTAAGGTCCCACCTTAGTTTCAAAGCTCGCATCTTGAACCTCAGTTCTGTTCTAATTTTCCTATGTTGAAGTCCCACTTTTCTTCCATATTAAAGTTTTCCTGATTCTGAGGCCAAATAATTTTGTCAATAATTTTAGTCTTTAGTTTTCAGCCTTGGAACTCCAGGACTATGTGGGATGGGAGATAGTGTTGCATCTGTCTGTTAATGTATAAGTTGTTTCCACACATGAACAAGGAAGAAATGTGCTGAACAGTCTATGCAAAGATATGAAGTATCAGGGGTCATGAAGATTTCAGGGAACCATTTGTAGATTAATATGCCTCAAGGATAATGGACATGAAGAAGAACTGATAGGATGTTGTTAAGAAAATGGTTGGGATTACAGAGAACTTGAAAAAAGGAGACAAGTTAATGTATTAGTCCGTTTTTATGCTGCTGATAAAGACACACCTGAGACTGGGTAGAAAAAGAGGTTTAATTGGACTTACAGTTCTACTTGGCTCTTGGGGAGCGGGCTCAGAATCATGGTGGGAGGCGATACTTTTTACACGGCAGCAGCAAGAGAAAATGAGGAAGACTCAAAAGCGGAAACCCCTTTTAAAACCGTCAGATCTCCTGAGGCTTCTTCACTGCCACGAGAACAGTATGGGGGAAACCGCCCCCGTGATTCAAATTATCTCCCACCGCATCCCTCCCACAACTCGTGGGAATTATGGGAGTACAATTCAAGGTGAGATTTGGGTGGAGACACGGAACAAACCCGTATCAGTTAACAAGCTAAGACAACTGATCAGGTGAGAGATAATGAGGACCTGAACTCAGGAAATAGCAATGGAATTTGAAGGAGAAAATGATGCAAGAGATATTTAAAATGCAAAATCCACACAACTTGTCAGTTCATTGGCTAAGGAGTGAAAGAAATATGGATGTCCCCTATGTCTATCACTGTCCTATGTAGCAACTTTCTCTCATGCACTGGTAACTCCTCCAATCACATGGTCAAATGGGGGAGGGATGGAATCCAGATTGACCAATCTGAGTACCTCATCCTGTTAGGCTTGAGTGGCAGGAGGTGTCTCAGGCACAGCCAGTACTGCCATAGAATTTCTGGAACAAATGAAATAATGATCTGCTCTTTTCTATTTGAAATTTAAGCATGAATTAACCCCAGTTCTACCGTTTGACAACAGACTGAGAATAAAGTTAACCCAGAGAAAATCAGCGGCAAGAGAGAGGAGAAGAGCAAATGCTTGGTGATATTGTTAGAATCCTTAAGTCTGGCTGAGTCAGAAGCTATAATCAAGCTAGACAGACCAATAAATTCAGTCTTTCAGAAAGCCTTTTTGAATCGTGTTTATATCACCTAAAAGCAAGAATCCTGACCTATACAATGGAGAAACTAAAGATAATTCTGAGGTTCTCAGCTTGAGCATTTGGGAAAGAGTGATAAGATAATGTTAATGCCTTGAGGACCACCATGTAGAGGAGAAGGTCTGAGTGACAGCACAAGTTCTATTTGAACTTGTAGCAGTTGAGGGATCCATCAGTAAGGCTAATCATCAGCTGCTATTTTGACTGTGAAACACTCACTTAGGTCCCAAGACCGTGGGATGACCACGGAGGTGACGAGTGCTAAGCACAGGAGTGAGTGCAATAAATCTAATTCTATCGCGTTCTCGCTGATTCAAGAAGCATTGCATCGTGCAAGAAGGTAGAAGTGGAATTATCAACAACAACCTCACTGAGTTGTCTATTTCAAATTCATGATTCAATACCCTCAAATATTTAAGCACTAATATGGTAAATGATTCCAGTCACACTTCACAACTGATTGCAATATCTGAGAATGGTCCAAAGTGTATGCTTTTTCATGTGGGGAGACAGGGATTTGGAGACAGGACAGAGCTTAAGTTGGAAAGTTTTGGAGTAGGCTTTGGGCTTTGTAAGTGTTGCTTCAGCTGCTGTGACCAAGAATAACTCAAGCAACAACATGAAGCCCCTAATTCTAAGTGTAATGCAAGTAGCTTTTCTCTCCCCAATGTGTTCTATTGATTGCAGACAATATGTAATTACCTTCTGAGATATACTTTTCCCATCTTAACTCCCTCTACATGTGAAACGAACTGTAACAGACAAATTAGGTTTTTCTTTCTTTCCCATCACCTAACTTTCTTAGCTTTTTTTCTGATTTGATGAGTGTCTCCTCCTCCCAATACAGCAATACAATTGAACATTAATGGTATGCTACAAGGCCAGATGAAAATAATATGAAATCTAATGCAATATCTAGAGCTCTACTGGAATAGAATGCCAGATCTGAAATGGCCTCCTGAAATATCACATCTCAAACCCTTATCTTAGCTATTAGGAAGTAGAGAACCCAAAAGCAGATGAACCATCCAAGTAAGCCCCACTCCTTGTTAGTTACAGGGCTGCACAAACATTTCAGGTCTCTTGACTCCTGATTCTTTCCACCACCTTAAGATTTGCCTCTAGGTACTGAATATATTGTACATTATAGGCATTTTACATGTTTTTTTGTCATACTTACAGCCCATCTTGATGCAATTTGTTTCCATCAGAGCATGTGTATCCCCAGCTTAGCTTTATTCCATTAGCCCATCCTGGACCATCTTTGTGGCAAAAATGGCACACCAGAGGATGTATCAGCTATGTTATCACAGACATACTAGCCTTTAATTTCCAAAATCAGGGAACCTCAGCCAGTGTACATTTTAGGCACACACATTCAGGTATTTCTGTATTTAAATAGTTCTTGTAGAATAATAATCATCTTTTACATTTGCAGAGAAGTTTACAGTGTGAAAAGTACACTCAGGGAATCATTTAGAAGTCATAATTAGGTAAGATTTGTAGGTGCAAAAGCTTCTGTCAGAGAACAGACCTGGAACACCTGTTTAATTCATTTAAGCAAGAGATGCTGCTTCATTTTTCAAAACAATTTCACTAAAGAATATTGAAACAAGAATAAAAAATGTAAAATGCCATCCACAAGCCAATTGCCAAGCGAAACTACCATTTCTTGTTTTTCCATGTTTTTCTTTTGAATTGGCCCACTCACTCTGTGTGTGTGTGTGTGTGTGTACACACATACTCATTTATGCATTTATGTTTAAATTTTAAAAATGACTCCATATTATTTTCCCTATTGTTGCAGTATCTTTATAATAATCTTGGTTACTGCTTGTTCAATATTCAAAAAAATGGATACAATATTTAAACACAACTTTTCTCCATTAATGTTACTTTTTTGCAACTAGGAATGAAATAGGGGCAGGGTGAAAGGTTTCCAACGCAATTGTTGCTGTTGTTATTTTAATGAAAACTGAATGAAAGCAATAACTGGGGAAATAAATGAAGACAACTCAAATGAGAACAGACTGTTTATTTAGAACTTGCTCTATCAGGGAGTCAGCTCTGTCCCTTGTATTTGGTGCAGGCTTAAAGGCACACAGGGTAATGGAGAAGCTTTACAGTGAAAACATGGGAAGACTTCCGGTACACTCAATTGAAGGTTGGGAAAGCTGAATGTCAACTAGAAGCATGTGACTGGTTTGGGGAGTGCGTTTGCCTTCCTCTGGTTGGTCCTGAGTTGGAAGTAGGAACAAAAATTAGGGCAGCTGGCAGTCCCTGTCCAAGTTCTTATTTTTTTGAGCCAATTTCTATAAGGTTGTGGTTTGGATCCCAGGGCTGGTTGCTGTAAGGAATTCGGGGTCAGACTTCTATGGTTAAATACCATCTGGCTGTTGGCCATTTGTGTTGTCAGTGTCTCACTGGATAAAAGTCAGCTTGATTGCCTACTGCCAGAATTAACCTCAGAAGTAGTCTCTAAGTTTGGGTGTGAGCAAAGTCTAAATGTCAAAGAATGCTATTGTAGTAAAATAGAATACCTATAATAAATTCCTATATTTACACATTAACAGTTGTTTACTGAAATACATTTTATTAAGAATTGTTATTCAGCCCAAGTTCCTAAATAGTGACCAAATGAAATCTTTTTTGCTTTATTTGCATGTTTCTGATAACATAAATATGTTAATCAATTAAATTGATCCGGACTTGGTCTGTGCTATTTTTTCAGGCAGTCTCAAATGCTAACTCAACTACCAGATGGCTCAGTATATTTTTTTCTGGAGTCAGTTCACAGTTTTAGCTAGGTAATTGTTTGCCATTAATCCCACTGTAGATCCTGGATTTGCAGTACTTCTGTATACTTTTTTATGTCATAAATACATTTAATGTTAAATGTACATTTGAAAAATATATAATTTATGCATGGACAAATTACAAATAATCATAAAGCGTGTGTAATCAAAACTCAGGTTAAGAAATAGATTAGGCTAGTATCTTCGATGGCTCTGTGAGCTCATTCCCAGTTTTACTCTTCTCTCTTTCTCCAGAGGTTATCATTATTCTGATGTTTTGTGAAATGAGTATTCATTGTCTGCAGACTGCCTGTTATATTTTATCTCTGATTTGCGATTCTTGCTCTATGCACTTCTATAAGACTCTTTTGTTTAGAGTTCCTGGTCCTTCCAAACGCTCTATTATTTCTCCCAGATGTAGTTTAGTGGGGACAATCACTCATCAATGGAGCAACCCATAAATTGAAGAGACACAGACTTATTACATGTGATATTGCCCTCCCTCACATCCATTTATAGGTGGTAGAAACAGGTATCTTAATAAAGTCATCTAGTCAAAATATCACAGGAAATTATAGGATATATAACCAGTGTCCCTAGGTTTTCTTTTAAACTAATTCAGGTTTCCTATTGTGAGCCTCTCCCTGAAATTTCTCCATATTCTGTGTGATATGATAGTAATGGTGGCATTATTTATTTCATTTTGAAATAAATCTGTGTCATTATGGGAGATGGTGAAGGTATTATTATTTATTTGGCTGATGAGCAAACTCAGAAAAGACAAATGCTGACCCAAGAAGGCACAAGTACAAATAGGAGAAATAAATTCCTCTGTAGATTTCTATTTTCAAATGCTATACTTGTTCTTCCTCCTAAAACCTGGTACATCCCTATATATATCATTAATGTCAATAATGTAGGAGAAAAAACTGTCTTGTAGCTATTGTCCTTGTTTGAACCTGAAGGAATAAGCATTCTAAATACGGGCTTTGATCTAGAATAGCCTAGAATGTGAACTACCAATTCCTAATAAATTGCTTTAAAAAGTAGTACTTCATGGAGCTAGTATCCAATCCTCCGCGAATGCCCATACACCACCAAAGAATTAGCTTCACATTTGTCTATCATGTATTAATTCATCTTTTGACAAACACTTAATAGCAGTCTATAGAACATGCAGAACGTAAATTATTAATACCATTTTGCAAAAACGTAATTCAGGCTCAAAGGGAAGTGATTTGACTAACTTATAGAACAATTCAAGTGCGGTCTTACCAATCAGAGTTCCTCTTTGAGCACAACGATCCTCTCTGTTTTCTACAGCGTGACTGAAGATGTGGTCATTTTAGCCTTTATTAGTGCTTAAAGTAGAAGCTGACCAACAGAACCTGTCAATGTCTAGTTTTGGTTGATCAGAATTATTTTTCGGGGAAAAGGAATATACATAATCATTTTTACAAAACAAACTAATATGCAACAAGAAAATTCAAGTCAAGATAGAGTAAATGTTGCTATTTTGGCTATTCAATCAATTGAATGAACCCGACAGACAATCAACAATGCTAATTTACCACTAGTATGTTGCTGGCTCAACACTGTACTCTCACAAAACATAAAGAACAGACAAACTTCATCCCTTGCTTGGAGGAGTCTAAAAATCTTGGGAGAACAAAATCATACCCAAGGAAAATAATGCAACATAGAAATTTTGGTTCTTAGCATAAGTGTTCTATAATACATGTACCCAATATTTGTGACACACCTTTGGGCTCATTTGGGCTCCAGGACTGTGCTACGGGCTTTGTGTTCTCTTTTGGAAACTGAGACTCAGAATAGATGATCAACTTACCTGAGATCCCACAGTTAATCCGTCGCGGAGATTGGAATTTTTAACTTGTAACATATACGGACATCTCAAGCTCATGGTTATAGTAAGGATATATCCTACTTCATTATTCTAGTTTTGAGCTTATATCTTGGAGAGATTGTGGTTTTGGCACAACACATTAAAAAGAAAAAGAAAAACAGTGCACAGGAAAGGCGTGGGATGTGTGTATGCCTCTGCAATAGGAAAATTCTGTGCTCAGCTTCTCACCTGAAAGATGGTATTCCCATGCTTGCTGGCATTTGACAAGAGAATGGTGAGTTTGTAGCACTGACCAATCAATTGGAGAACACATCTTAAGTAAGATGTAGGGGAAAAACAGATTTTCCCTGGGTTACTTCATCAGACACCTTTTTTACATAGAGGAAGAGGTCACTTCAACTCCATGCTGACACTGCTTTCTGAGTTTTCAATAAGTTTCTCCAGGAGCATCTTTGTATCTTAAAAGTTGCAGTTTTCCATGTGACATTATTCTAAGAACAAAGCATAAAATGTAACTGCTTTGGTAACATTTTGCAGCACATCAAGAAAGACTTTGATGTCCCTGTGGTTTCAAAACTCAAATAATACCAACTGTATTATCTCTCTCGCTCTCTCGCTCTCACTCTCTCTCTGGCTCTCGCTCTCTCTCTGGCTTTCGCTCTCTCTGGCTCTCACTCTCTCTCTGGCTCCCACTCTTGCTCTCCCACTCTTTGTGTTTGTGTGTTTTCCTGAGTCACACTTGTATTAATCACAAGGTGCTGACGACTCGACATACATTCCTTTGCATGGTATTCAGTCGATTCAACTGATACTTTTAAGAGCCCAGTCATATATCAAATGGGAAGAAAAAAGGGTTGATAAAAATAAATTTCCCACTGTTGATAGCCAGAGCTTTAGATCTCCAAAAATTGTTTCTAGCTCTAAGGTAGCGTTACTTCAAAGAGACGAAAATCATACAAATGGAGTAGAAAAGCCAGGTCTTCCTGAATTCAGCTCTTCAATAAAGGGAAAAGAAAAGCATCTACAATGTTAATCAGGGTGGGGAGGGAGTGAAGAAAAAAAGTTGTAGGAATTTTTACAGTATGTTTGTTATTTCCTTTTGGACACAGTGCTCCAGGAAGCCCAGCAAGGTGATGATCCTAAACCCCTAGCAGATGGTCTTTAAAATGATCATAAGGATTTTCTTTCATAATGAATATCAAGAATCCTATAGGATTTACAACAAAAACTATTCATACATATGAAAAGACAGATGTTTCTTTAGATGCTGCTCAACGTTTCTTTGGCTGAAGCCCGGAAGAGCCATTAGCTATGACTTTATTTTCAAGCAGTTGAGTTATGTGAGACTTTAGTCTCAACTAATCAATGTCAAAACACCTTTTAAATGGAAAACATTTTTTTCTCTGGAGTGGAGAATGGAGGGCATGTGTTTAGGAGGTCAGGGAATTAAATCCACTTTCGCATTTTTTATTGTTGCACAAGACTTGGGAAACGTCAGGCTTCTTTTTTCAATTCTATGTAAATGAAGCAAGACACTGTTCAAAGCAAATATTTTCTGCCTAATGAGCAGCGCTTAGACTGATGACTATACAGAGAAAGAGTAAATTCCATGGTTTGTATATGACAGAATTTTCCGTGCTGCTCTGGAGGGCAGGAGTCTGAGGTCTAATCTGGAATCTATCACTCTGTAGCGCTGTTGTGAGTTTAGACAAGGCATTATCTTTCTCTGAGTTCATAGTGATCAACATCAAAGGAAACCTGGAGTAATTCAGCATATCACAAATCTAACTCCCCAAATCACTTGAAGAGTTTTTTTTTTTTTTTTTTTTCTTTTTTTTTTAATGTGTTTGCTAAGATCCAAACCTACCGTACAGAATCAGAATCTTTGGGAAGAAGGTTTTGAGAAGCTATAGCTAACAACAAAAACAAACCTCCCCGGTGATTTCTAATTTCCTCACCTATAAGAGAATGGAACATGTGTTTTTTTCAACGTTGGATAAATGCATGATCTGTTCTAGGGTAGAATATTATGGATAGTGGTGCTCATGATATTCCTAAAGATAAAAACAGTTTTATTATTAATTTTAAAATTCAGAATATGAATATGCACTTGCATTATAATATAAAGGAATGTTTTTTTTTCTTCTTCCATTTCTTCCTGCCTTGCTTCTTAATATGGAATATTTTAATGCCAAACATTTAATGCAATTTATTTTCTTAAAGAAGCTTCAGAGAGGTGAAAATGATCCAAATGGAGTAGAAAAACTTCAGCTCTTCCTGAATCACACTTCAATCAAGGGAAAAGAAAAGCATCCACAAAGTTAATCAGGGTGGAGAGGGGGTGAAGAAAAAAAGCTTTGCTAGTTGAATTAGAGGAAAGAGTTCTGAACTTAAGAGTTAAAAACCCCCAGAGTCCCCACACCAGGTGAAGAAGGTGGTCACCCCAAGGACACAAAGTGCCAAAGTTACTGAGCATGTCTGAAATATTGTAGTGACCTGGAACTTGCATTTTGATGCCATCCAGGGAGATGGGAAATAAAGCCCAAGTCCAGTACACGTCAGGTATCCTAACGGGAGACCTCCTAAACATGACGTCCCAATAAGGCTAAACCTTCCTTGGAAGGGTGAATGTTAAATAAACCCTACACTAAGGGGGTCACCTGCTTTCATGCTGGCCATGGGCAATAATAAATCCTAACAATTCATTATCATAAACCTCTGTTAATATAGGTTTCTAATAAAATATTTTACTGCATATTTCTTGTCATAATATTGGTTTTTTAATTCAAAAAGATATATCATTGATGTCTCCCAGATGGCTGACTTCGACAAATTCAAAATCTCACTGAAGCAGTGGAAAGAGGCACAAAGGGTACAAATGTTCAGTGATAAAGTGAGTAAGCTGTTGAATTCTAATAGACAGCATGCTGATTTTCGTTAATAACGTATCGTTGAAAGCTAAGAGAATAGAACTTGAATATTCAAACAACAGCCAAAAACTATGTGAACTGGTTGATATATTAATTAGCTTAATGTGGTAATCATTTCACAATGTGTACATATATCCTTATGTTGTATACCGTCAATATACATAATTTGTATTTGTCAACCACACCTCAGTAAAACTGGAAGACAATGGGAAAAGTAGCATTCTCAAAGAAGTTAAAGATCTAAAGAACATAAACACTCCAGTTTGTTCTCTCTTTATCCCTCTGCATTCCTCTTTATCTCTCACATCCGCCCATGCACATATGCACAGCCTTTTTCTCTCTACTTTCTTATATGCACTACCTCTGCTTTTTTTTTTTTTTTTTTTTTTCCTCTCTCTCAAATCCTGTTATCAGTTCAGGATTCTAATGACAGAACAAGAGGAGTGGCTACTCTTTGAACATTTGTTTTACTATCTTTCTTTATGACACTTTGGAGATGAAGTTTTCCCTTTAATGCTTGAGAATGCAAAAATTTTTAGGCCGGGAAAAGACACTCTTGTAAGGAACGGCACATATAACATTCATCTGATGGAAGGATAAATGTTAGTGTGGGTTCATATTCCAGTTTTACCTTCCCCCTGCTGTATCATATGAGACAAGCCATTTTTGAGCCTGTTATGGGAATAAGCCAGTAGTGATAGCCCCAGTGTATTAGCCCCAAACTGTCCCCATATTGTTTACACCTTCACAGCAAGGTAGGACAATCAGCTAAAGCCTATTGATGTTAAAACTAAAATTTGTGCACACCCAGTTTCTTTAAATATAGTTCAAATAATCACATTGTTAGCCATTTACAGCCTACCTAGTCTGCATGCCCTGCAAAACTACACTCAACATCTGCTAATTACAGATAAGCAGATGACCTTTGTAGCTAAACCCTCAATTCCTGCCTCTTTTTATAACTCTTTGACTCAGATTCCTCAGCAGCTGCTGAGAGAAGAACATTACTTACGTGAGCTCCCTCTATGATTTTCTCCTTTTCCTGAAGAGATCCTTTTCTCCATTTTCTTCTGCATGTGACTTTGTGCCAGTGTCCCTGGAAGATCTCCTGGTGGAAGGGACTCTTTCATGCAACTCTATGCAAGCACAGCCCAACCAAGCAACGTTAGTGCCTCTCACATTCTTGTTTTTCCCTTGATCAACGCTGGAATCCTTGAATTTAACATAATCTGTTTTGAAATGATGGTATATTAGTTATCCAACAGTGATGTTTGGAAAGAGCCTGGCATCACACCTGATATTTAATTGAAGGTCATTAAATGTGATTCTCTTCTCTTTGTAATGGGTCCATATGTGGTGTCATTTGCACAACAGAAAGAAAAGAGGAGTGGCAATTATTCTGTCATTTGAGTTAAAGTCTAAGAAGGCCCTGTCAAAGGCTGGAGGAACAGAGCTTTAGAGATGGACAGGGAAGTTTTGATCCATTGTTTTCTTGTTTTTTTTTTTTCAGATAAATTCATCAGAATCTATCAAATATTTACATTACTTAGAGCTTTGAGGACACAACCCTAAAGAGGCTAAACTTCATTCAGTATCATTGTCCATAAGATGAAAGTTAGCATCAAATTTGAGAGAATGCTTCTTGATGGGACAGGATATAAGAAATATTTTCAAAATACAGATTAAAAAGCAAATTGGGCTGGGTGTGGTGGCTCATGCCTGTAATCCCAGCACTTTGGGAAGCCAAGGTGGGTTGATGGCCTGAGGTCAGGAGTTTGAGACCAGCCTGGCTAACATGGTGAAACCCCCATCTGTACTAAAAATACAAAAATTAGCTGGGCGTGGTGGCGGGTGCCTGTAATCCCACCTACTAAGGAGGCTGAGGCCGGAGAATCGCTTGAACCTGGGAGGCGGAGGTTGCAGTGAGCCAAGATTGTGCCATTGCACTCCAGACTGGGTGACAAGACCAAAACTCTGTCAAAAACAAAAACAAAAACAAAAACAAACAAAAAAAAAAAACAAGCAAAACAAGCAGATATATTGTTGCTTGCATGGGTCATGGCAGAGGAAGTGCCAGATGTGACCAAAACACACAGGGTGAGAGCTCATTCAGAGAGAGGTGTGCTCACAGCACACATCATCTCAGCTGAACAACCAAAAATGTTTCTGCCCCAAATTATTAAAGCCAGATGTTTGTAGTTGTAAAAAGGAGTAGTTTACTAGAGTCAAAAGCCCACTTCCTCTTGAAAGTGCTGTTACCTGGCCTGTATTACTGTGTGGCCCCTATATCTCCATGGATATTAAAGAGCTCAGTTCCGTGATGGCTTTTCTACTGTCTGCTCTGACAGAAAGACAACAGTCACCACTGAAATACTTAGAAATGTCACCACCTCTCTCACAAGCACAGCTTGTTGGCCTTGATGAATGGAGTGTATTACAGGCTCTCCATGAGGATCTTCTTGTGAATCTTCTAGATTTGTGTGACCTCATCATTCCACTATGACCAATTCTTTTAGAATCCTTATCCTTCAGGAACCCTGCTTGGTTCAGCATGGGGCATCATTTTATCCTGGCTTCTGAGTTTGACTCTAGCGGACGGTGATGTGGTTTCACTGTGTCCCCACCCAAATCTCATCTTGAATTGTAGCTCCCATAAATCCCACGTGTTGTGGAAGGGAACTGGTGGGAGATAATTGAATCATGGAGGCGGTTTCCTGTATACTGTTCTCCTGGGAGTGAATAAGTCTCTTGAGAACTGATGGTTTTATAAAGGAAACCCTTTTCACTTGACTCTAACTCCTCCTTGCCTTTCATCATGTAAGATGTCCTTTCACCTTCTGCCATGATTGTGAGTACTCCCCAACCATGTGGAATTGAGCCCACTAAACCTCTTTTTCTTTATAAATTACCCAGTCTCATGTATGTCTTTATCAGCAGCATGAAAACAAACTAATACAGATGGTTGGCCGCATACTTTGGGGTCCTTGCCAAAGAGTTCAATCCTATATTGTGAGAGTGCTCTCAGTCAATGCATTTTTGCTTGCCCGGGCTTGTGTTTCAATCCACCTGGTTAAACACTCTCAAAATCCAATTCCAAATTTCCAGGATCTGGTCCAGCATGCAAGCGGCTGAGATGTTACTACTCCATCCTGACCAAAGTAAAACCTGAATAAACTGAAAAAGTTAATAATCCTTAGCTCCATCAGAAAAAGTGAGGTCCCGGGCAAACTGCTCTTCCTCAAATTAGAGAGACAGACAGCAGGATACAGAGAATCGCAACTTGCCAGAGCATAAACCATTTTTTGGAAGCAGCACCAGTAAGGCAGGAAAACCTCAACTTTAATTGCCAAATTGTCCTGGTAGACAAGTCTAAGAGTTAAAAATTCCAGGCAGGAACTCTACCAAATCCTCACAGTGAATCCCAGAGAAATATTCCCTCATGATTCCAACAGAGGGAGAGGAAAGGGAACCATTTAGAAAAACAGAAGAGCATTCTGTTCTTAAGAAGAACTGCCCTCAGGAGAAACTTTCCACCAGAGCCTAACCTGATGTTGTTTTATCAGAGCCTAGCCTACCTAAGAGAAAAGTAATACCCAATCCCAGCTTCTTCTAGCCATCCTATCTTGCCTAAGGCAGAGAGGAGCCTGTGCAACACTGGTGAACTTCACAGCGCACAAGCTCGCCATAAAACTGAACCCTAATCACAGAACTGTAGTGTGCTGCTGCTCCCCAAGCCTCGTCACTACATCCCTGAAGGCCTATTTACTGCAGTTTCTGTTACCCAGTATGTCATATTTATCTTTCAACAAAAAATTATAAGGCACACTCAATGGCAAAAATCACAGCACGAAGGGACTAACTAAACATTAGAAACAAAGTCAAATGTGGCAGGAATGTTAGAATTATCAGACCAGAGATTTTAAAAATAAACATGATTAGTATGCTAAGGGCTTTAATGGAAAAAGTAGACAACATCTAAGAAAAGATGGATAATGTAAGCATAGAGGAGTAAATTCTAAGAAAGAATCAAAAATAAATGTTAGAGATCAAAAACACTGTAACAGAAATAAAGAATGCCTTTGATGGGCTCATTAGTACACCAAACACAGCTGAAAGAAAAATCTCTGAGCTTGAGGATATGACAATAGAAATGTCCAAAACTGAAAAGCACAGGATAAAAAAGATTGGGAATAAAAACAGAACAGAATGTCCAAGGACTATGAAACAACTATCAAAGGTATAACTTGTATGTAGTGAAAATAACAGAAGAAGAAGAAAAGGGGAAAAGAAAGGAAGACATATTTGAAACAATAATACCTGAGGATTTTCCTAAATTTATGTCAGCCAAACTACAGACCCAGGAAGCTAAGAAAAAAGTCTGCTAGGAGCAGTGGCTCACACCTGTAATCCCAACACTTTGGGAGGCTGAGGCAGGTGCATCATGAGGTCAGGAGTTCAAGACCAGCCTGGCCAAGATGGTGAAACCTCATCTCTACTAAAAATACAAAAAGTATCCAGGCATGGTTGTGGGCCCCTCTAATCCCAGCTACTCAGAAGGCTGAGGCAAGCAGTTGCTTGAACCCAGGGACAGAAATTGCAGTGAGCCGATATCGCACCACTGCACTCCAGCCTGGGCAACAGAGCTAGAGTCCATCTCAAAAAAAAAAAAAAAAAAAAAAAAAAGAAAGAAAGAAAGAAAGAAAAAGAAAGAAAGAAAGAAAGAAAAGAAAAAAAATCAAGGAGGGGAAATGCCCCCAAAAGCTGTATCTAAACATATCATATTCAAACTTCAAAAATAAAAAATAAATAAAAATTATTGGAAAAAATAGAGGGAAGGAAGCACCTTACCTATGTAGAAACAAAGATAAAAATTGTATCTAATTTCCTCAGAAATCAATCAAACAAAAACAAGGTGGAGTAAAATTATTAAAGTATCGAAAGAAAATAAAGACCAACCTACAGTTTTTTACCCTCCAAAATTGTCCATTGAAAGTGCTGAAGAAATAAAGACTTTTTCAGATAAACAAAAATTGAGATAATCTATTGCCAGCAACCCTGCCTTGCATGAAATAGTAAAATAAGTTTTTTAGAGAGGGGAAAAATAATACCGGTCAAAAACTTAGATCTACATAAAGAAATGAAGAGCATCAGGGAATGAATAAGTGAAGGTAAAAGTTTAAAGAAAAACTTTTATTTGTCTTATTTCTAATTGGCCTACAAAAACAATTCATTCAAAATAATAATAGCAACAATGCACTTGATCATGTGTGTTTATGTATAGATACATGTTTTTGTATGCTCATGTACAAGTGAAAGTAATGACAGCAATGATACAAGGGACAAGAGAGTGAATTCGTGTATCAGTCCATTGTAATAAATATTTTGTTATTAAAAGGTACTTGTACTACCTGTGAAATGGTATATCATTATTTGAAAGTAGACTTGGCTTTGTTGTCAATGTGTAATGCAAACTTTACAGGAACCACTCATTTTTTTTTAAAGAAGTATAATTTACATGCCAAAAAAAGAGAAAATGAAATCATCAAATGCTCTATTAAAATGAAGAAAGACAGATAAATAGTGAAAGACAGAAAGAGCAACAAGGAACAATGGCAAGAAATGCCACACATAAATAGAGTCAACTAATCCTTGACAAAGGAGCAAAGGCAATACAATGGAGCAAGGACAACCTTCTGAACAAATTGTTTGGTAACAACTGGATGTCCACATGAAAAACATCAAGAGATAGAACTTACACCTTCTCAAATATTATCTCAAAATAGATCACACACATGAATACAAAATGCAAAACTATAATAACTAGAAGATAATATAGGGAAAAAAGATCTAGATTACTTTAAATATGGCAATGACTCTTAGATACAACGCCAAAGGCACAATCTATGAAAATATTACTGACAAGCTGAACTTCATTAAAATTTGAAACTCTTGCTCTGTGAAAAACAATTTCAAGAGATTGAGAAAACAAGCCACAGACTGAGAGGAAATATTTGCAAAAGACACACCCATTTCATTAAAAAAAATCACCTTAGACATACAAAGAACTTTTAAAACTCAAAAATGAAAAAAATAACAATTCAATTAAAAATGGGCAAAAGACCTGGACATGTCACCAAATAGAATATACAAATGGCAAACAAACATATAAAAGATGTTAAATAGCATATGTCATCAGGGAACTCTAAATTAAAACAACAACGAGATAAAACTGCACACCTATTAGAATAGGCAAAATAAAAGTCAATGACAACACCAAATGATGGGAATGATGTAGAACAACAGGAACTGCCATTCACTACTGGTGGAAATGCAAAATAATACAGCCACTTTGAAAGACAATATGGCAGTTTCCTACAAAACTGAACGTACTCTTACTATAAACTCCAGCAATCTTATTCCTTGACATTTACCTAAATGAATTGAAAAATATTATCATGAATGATTATAGCAACTTTATTCATAACTATCCAAACTTGGAAACCACAAAGATGCCCTTCAGTAGATGAATGGATAAACTGTGGTACATCCAGATAATGGAGGAAAAAAAAGAAAGAAAGAAATGAGCTATCAAGTCACAAAAAGAACTGGTAAAACTTTGACCGTATATTATCAAGTGCAAGAATGCAACCTGGAAAAGGCTACTCACTGTAACATTCCAAGTACATGGCACCCTGGAAAAGGCAAAATTACGGAGACAGTAAAAAGGCAAGTGTTTGCAAGAGAAGGGGAGTGTATTAGTTGATTCGCATGCTGCTGTGAAGAAATACCAGAGACTGGGTAATTTATAAAGAAAAGAGGTTTGATTGACTCATAGTTCTGCAGGGCTGGGGAGGCCTCAGGAAACTTATAATCATGGCAGAAGGGGAAGCAAACACATCCTTCTTCACATGGTGACAGCAAAAAGAAGTGCTGAGCAAAAGGGTTGAAAAACCCCCTTATAAAACCATCAAAGCTTATGAAAACTAACTCACTATCATGAAAACCGCGTGAGTAACTGCTCCAATGATTCAATTACCTCCCACCAGGTCCCTCCCACAACAGAGGGAGATTATGGGCAATATAATTCAAGATGAGATTTGGGTGGGGTCACAGCCAAACTGTATCATTCCATCCTTGTCCCTTCCAAAATCTCATGTCCTCACATTTCAAAACACAGTCATGCCATTCCAACAGTCCCTCAAAATCTTAAGTTATTCCAGCATTAACTCAAATGTCCAAGTCCAAAGTCTCATCTGAGACAAGGCAAGTCCATTCCACCTATGAGGTTGTAAAATAAAAAGCAAGTTAGTTACTTCCTATATACAATAGGGGTACAGGCATTGGGTAAATACACCAATTGCAAAGGGGAGAAATTGGCCAAAATGAAGGTTCTACAGGCCCCTTGCAAGTCTAAAATCAAGCAGGGAAGTCAAATCCTAAAGCTCCTCAATCATCTTCTTTGACACTATGTCTCATGTTCAGATCATTCTGATGCAAGAAGTGGGCTTTCATGGCCTTAACCGGCTCCACCCCTGTGGCTGTGAAGGGTACAGTACCCCTCACTGCCTTCATTGCTGGCGTGTAGTGTCTGTGGCTTTCCCAGGCACACAGTGCAAGCCATCAGCAAATCTACAATTCTGGGGTTTGGAGGATGGTGGCCCTCTTCTCACAGCTCCACTAGGCAATGTCTCAGTGGGGACTCTGTGTGAGGGCTCCAACCCCACATTTCCCTTCTACACTGCCCTAGCAGAGGTTCTCTATGAGAGCTCTACACCTGTAGCAAACTTCTGCCTGGACATTCAGGTGTTTCTATACATTCTCTGAAATCTAGGTAGAAGTTCCCAAATTTCAATTCTTGACTTCTGTGCACCTGCAGGCTCAATACCAGATGGAAGCTGCGAAGGGTTGGGGATTGCACCCTCTGAAGGCATTTTCCAAGCTGTACCTAGTCCCTTTTAGCCATGGCTGGAATGCAAGACACCAATTCCCAAGACTGCACAAAGCAGCAAGGCTGTGGGACTGGCCCAGGAAGCCATATATTCCTCCTGACCTGTGATGGGAGGGATGGCTATGAAGACCTCTGACATGCCCTGGAGACATTTTCCCTATTGTCTTGATAATTAACATTTGTCTCCTCCTCACTTAAACAAATTTTTGCAGCTGGCTTGAATTTCTCCTCAGAAAATGGGTTTTTCCTTTTTATCACATTTTCAGGCGACAAATTTTCCAAATTTTTATGCTCTGCTTTCTTTCTAAACATAACTTCTAATTTCAAACCATATCTTTTTGAATACACCTAACTGAATGCTGTTAATAGCACCATAATTACATCTTGAATGTTTTGCTCTTTAGGAATTTCTTCCATCAGATACTCTAAATTATCTCTCAAGTTCAAAGTTCCACAGACCTGTAGGACAGGGGCAAAATGTCACCTGCCTCTTTGCTAAAACATAGCAAGAGTCATCTTTATTCCAGTTCCCAACACGTTCCTCATCCCCATCTGAGACCACTTCAGCCTGGACTTCATTGTCCACATCACGATGAGAATTTTGGTCAAAGTCATTCAACAAGTCTCTAGGAAATTCCAAACTTTCCCACATCTTCCTGTCTTCTTCCGAGCCTTCCAAACTGTTCCAACCTCTGCCTGTTACCCAGTGCCAAAGTTGCTTCCACATTTTCAGGTATCATTACAGCAGTGTCCCACTCTCTGCAGTACAAATTTACTTGAATTACTCCATTCTCACACTGCTGTGAAGAAATACCTGAGACTGGGTAATTTATAAAGGAAAGAGGCTTCATTGACAGTTCCGCAGGGCTGGGGAAGCTTCAGGAAGCTTACAATCATGGCAGAAGGGGAAGTAAACATGTTCTTCTTCACATGGCAGCAGGAAGAAGTGTCAAGTAAAAGGGGGAAAGCCCTTTATAAAATCATCAGCTCTTCAGAGAACTCACTCACTATCAGGAGAACAGCATGAGGGTAACCACCCCCATGATTAAATACCTCCTGCCAGGTCCCTTCCATGACATATGGGGATTATGGTAACTACAGTTCAAGATAACATTTAAGTGGAGACACAGCCAAACCATATCAGGAAGGTAGAGGGAAAATAGGCAGAGCATAGAGAATCTTTAGGGCAGTGAAATTATTCTGTATGATAATATAATGGTGAATACATGCCATTATACGTTTGTAAAAACCTATAGGACATAGTGAACCCTAATGTAAACTACGGGACTTGAGTGACATTGTGTCAATGTGGGTTCATCAATGGTAATAAATGCACCACTCTCATAAGGGATATTGATAGTGAGGGTCTGTGCATGAGGAAAGGCAGAGGGTATGTAGGAACTATCTGTACTTTCCATTCCATTTTTCTATAAACTCAAAAGTGCTTCCAATTATAAAATTTATTAATTTTCAAAAGGCAAAAAAATCTGTTCTAAGGCCATTCCTATGGCATATGTCTGTGCTTGCTAGGTAGTTCTTTCAGCTGCTTTAAGGTATGATCTCTTTAATTCTATCAAGCCCAGCCAGGTTTTGCTTGGGTTGTACTCTAGTTGTTAATCAGTCATCCAAAAGAAGAGATGGGTGACTGAAGGGGATCCCTAGTTGCTTTGTTGGGGGAATGTTCTCTGCAGTTTCTTTCTGCACAGGGAAAGTGCTAGCTCTTAGGGTGAGGTGGATGAACTAAGCAGGCTCTGGTGGTTCACTGGAGTCTGTACAACTGAAATCCTTTGGGGAGTCTATCCAGATATTCCCGTTCCCTATTACAGGTTCCCAGGTTTTCCCAACTAGGTCCCTTATTCTAGCGTCACACAACTTCTTTAACAGAGGATTTAAATGTCGCTAGTGCTCTCCACTCTGACAATTAAATCCTGTGCTTCCTGTGCTTGCACCACAGCTGTAGACACAGCTGCAATATACAAGACACTCTTGCAATATACAAGAAAAAGAATTCTTTTTATGCTGCAACAAGGCCCTCTGACTCTCACATTTAACCTTTAACTGCCTGTTGACAGTTTCTCATTATCCCTCCATAGACATCCAGGACTTAGTAATAACCCACACCTCCTCTGTTTTTGTATTGTATTTTTTAGCTAAATCCCTTTCCAATATCTGCATCATTGCATACACAAGGGTATGTCCCTTGACATCACCACAAAGGACATATTTAGCAACTGGTAAATCTGTCTGTGCTGGGGAGTTTCCCTAATGCACATATCCCTCAGAACAGAGGCCTCTTTGCTGGCTAAGCAGTGAGTGAGTAATGTAGCCCCCAATCTCCATCTCACTGCCTCCCTTCTCAAACCACTTTCAGTACCAACATTGCAGGTCCTCCAAGAAGCGACACCAAGATGTCAAGACAGAATTAGATAGATGAGAAAATTCTCTGGGAAAATGTCTCCTAGGGATAATGGGAAGATGGAGCAGGATTATGCAGAGAGAGCCTTCAGTCAGGGGTGCAGGTATGGCACCTAAGTATGGAGAGAAGCAAGGAGGGAGGACTTCAGTCCAGCATTGAAAGCAGATCATTCAGGCTGATGGAAAGTCCTAAAGTGAAGATTGCCTAGAGGGGGTCTCACGTTGAGCAGGAATGGTTTGATTCCTGGCTTAGTCTGTTGTGTGTTATTATAAGAGAATATCAGAGTAAGGGCTATTTATAACGAACATACACTTATTTGGCTCATGATTCTGAGGGCTGGAACATCCATAATTGAGAGGCTGGCATCTCATGAGGACCTTCCTGCACCATCATACCGTGGTGGAGGGCATCACAAGAGTGAGCGAGAGGGAAGGCGGTCGTACTCCTCTTTTTATTAGGAATCTCCTCCTGCAATAACTAACCCACTCCTGCAGAAACAGCATAATCCATTCATGAAAGCAGAGCCCACATGACCTAATAACCTCGTAATGGTCTCATCTCTCAACTCTATTGAATTAGGAATTAAGTTTCTAACATATTAACTTTGGGAGACACATTCAAACATAGCAACTTTAGTACCTGGCCATGCTTGGTCATCAGCTGGGAGCTGACCAGGGAATACACCATATGACTTGGGTGGATTTCTGTCCTTTTGTTTTTTTTAAAGGGATGGTCTCACTCTGTCCCAGGGAGAACTGAGCAGTGTACTCCCCACACTTGCAAGAAGGAAACACACTTTCAATTTAATTTTAACTTGTAACCTCCCTTGACACAATTTGTTTCTCCGTTGCCTATTTAGCCTCTGCCACTTTTTACACACTGTTCTCAGGCTGGTAAATGAAAGTAACATCCTGTTGACCTGCAGGCAACAAGCAGGTGTCTTATTTTAGCTTTGCGAAGAATTTTTGGGATCATGTGTGCAGTGGGCACATTTGTCAGTCTGATCATAATCTGCACACACACAATGTTAATGCACATGAACAGGCACACATTTAACTCTGGGGAAAACTGAATACAGAGAAAGCTTCGGGTGTGTAGTTGCAGGAAAATCTCATGGCCTTTATATCCAATGACCAGTGGGTGATTATCAGACTCAAAGTCATTATAAGTCTTGGGATTTGGAGTTTTCTAAGAACTTTTGAAGATATATCTAATTGTCAAGCATTTTTGCCCATTAACATAATGTGATCATAAAGGGGACAAGTGAAAAAGGTAGATGACTTCTTCAAGATGACCTCTTGTACTAGTTAGTAAATCCTCACAGCTCGTAAGATCCATTTTTCATCCCACTTGTCAACTAGTCAGATAGGGTAGCAAGATCTTTCTTACCAATTGAATAACATTAAGTGTTTCCTGGTAAAGCATGTCTGAGAAACAAAATTCAAACAAGTGTCTCTTCTGCAGGACACAATGAAATCTTTCATTTGGTGCTTTAATAAGTATTGTGATGTTCAGGAAGAGGGGATAGGAAGCAGCATTAGGCAAAGGATGTTCCCTAAAGCATTATTCCTTCATAAAGCATCACCCAACATTGAATCCCTATAGCAGGCACAACCGGCTTAGGCTAATGCCAAAGGAGTTCTGTATCTGCTACTGGTTGGCTGGATGACTATCGTTCTCACTTTCTCTATTCTCATCTATATGATGAGAAGACTCTTCCTGGCCCCACTTGCTGGAGCTCCTTCATTGGCAAAGAAGGGTGGACGCTGTGTCCATAGTGAGTGTTAGGAGGGCAGGAAACCTCAGCAGGTGAGGGTGTAGGAGCAAATGAGAGCAGCCAGGGTCTGTGGGTTGATATTAGTCCTTCAACATGTACTTCCGTTCAGCAAGGAAAGAAGTATAGAAATTAAAACAAGGCACTTACAAACATTTAGAGCAATTGGATAATGCTGAGATAGTCAAGTATGGGTGAGAGGACATAGGATTCTCCTCATTTTTATTGTATTTTGTAAAACCAAATGGGAGGGGAACTAAATCAATACTGATTCTCCCCCATGAACACTTTAAGAAAGACTACTCTATAGGACATCAAATCCCCTAATCATAACATAATTTTAAATATTAGATCACTACAAAATGGGTTTTCTTTTCTATATCTGCAATCTCCTACTTTGAAAAGCTTCCCTATGCTTTAGCTACGTGGGTACGGCTATTGTGCCACAGATTCTATGTGACAGCCCTGAACATGGCAGGTGAGCTCACTGCTTATGTAGGTGGAACAAGGGCCAAGTGAGGCAGGAAAGTGTTAGCCAACCAGTGAATTGTCTTCCTGCCCTGTCTTTTGTGAGCCCCAATTTTGTTTAGCTTTCCCCAATTCTGAGTCAAGCTCTTCTTCCCATGCTCACGCCATCCCATACCACTTTTCTTGGATGACTGTATCCTGGGGGAACCCCACTTAACAAGCCATAGTTCTGTCCCCTTATTGTTATTTTTGTGTGTTTGATAAGAGAGAATTTGTACTGAATCAACACCTGAGGCAAATCCCACCTTGAGTGATTCCAAGGAGAATGGTGAGAGAAATACTGAATACAATTCAGTAAAGAGAAAAGACAGGAGGAAGAGGAGGAGGAGGATGAGGAGGAGGAGGAGGGTGAGGAGGAGGAGGAGGAGGAGGAGGAGAAGAAGAAGAAGAAGAAGAAGAAGAAGAAGAAGAAGAAGAAGAAGAAGAAGAAGAAGAAGAAGAAGAAGAGGAGGAGGAGGAGGAGGAGGAGGAGGAGGACGAGGAGGAGGAGGAGGGCAAAGAGGAGGAGGAGGAGGAGGAAACTAGATACTAATAATAAAAACTAGGTTAGGGCCAGAGTTAACACTCAAGTAAGAAGAAAATATGCAAGTCAGTAGATAAATGGGTAAGAAAAAAAAATTCAGGAAAAAAGGCTGGAGGCATTCACAAAAGGTGTTTGCCCAGGAGTCAGGCAGTATCTGGCCTGGAAGATGGTCTCTGCACTAGTCTGTGTCTAAATCCACTTCTTACAGAAACATACCTTTCAGCTAACATCTGGAAAGAATGTTACAAATCCCCGTTTTTCCATTTTGGTGCAGTCTATGCAATAGTTCCAGGGTTTTTATCTCCAGATCCTCATTTTATTTATCTGTAAAAGGGCTGCTATTGCTAATCTAATGGATTTTTGGCTATAAAGCAGTCTGAGGAATAATTGCCCCTGGTATGAACATAATGTAGGCTGCTTAATGTTTTTAGGGTGGGGTGTGCCCAGTTACATATGATAGGTTATATAGACACTGCAGATTTTATGTTCTGAAATGGCCTTAGCATCCATTATCCCACACCAGAGGTACACACAGAGTAAGACAACAAGAAAAGGCAAAATGCCAAGGGAGGAAGATGCATATCTACACAGAATAAATCTACTGCTGTCAGAAGCTCAGAAAAACTCTGTCAAGAGAGATGTCAAGGCTTGATTCTATGCACACAACAGAAAGTTTCAGGCAAGAATTTTCTGTACATAGCATGTGTGTGTACAGTTGCTCAGAAAAAGTACAGGAAAAAATAGCTCTTTTAAAACTGATGTAAAGTTTCTGATTCTTCATCCATCCATTCATCTACTCAGCCATCCATCATCTATTCACCCACTCATTCTCCATTCACCCATTCATCCATCCATCTGCCTATCCATCCATTCATCTATTCACCATCCACCATCCACCCACCCATCCATCCATCCATCCATCCATCCATCCATCCACCCACCCACGCATCCATCCATCCAAACCCTTCCACCATATTTTTCAAAGTTTTCTTTCTTACCATTGTGATACATGTTTATCTTACGTTACTCCTAAATAGTAAGAGAGAGGAGAGTGCAAAATATAGTTAAATTATTTCAATAAGCACACCTAACTTCTAATTTGAGACCTCTTTTTTCTTTCTTTTTTTTTTTTTTTTTTTTTTTTTGAGACTGAGTCTCTCTCTGTCACCCGGGCTGGAGTGCAGTGGCGCTATCTCAGCTCACTGCAAGCTCCGCCTCCCGGGTTCACGGCATTCTCCTGCCTCAGCCTCCGAGTATCTGGGACTACAGGCGCCTGCCACCACGCCCGGCTAGTTTTTTGTATTTTTAGTAGAGATGGGGTTTCACCGTGTTAGCCAGGATGGTCTCGATCTCCCGACCTCGTGATGCACCAGCCTCGGCCTCCCAAAGTGCTGGGATTACAGGCGTGAGCCACCGCGCCCGGTTTGAGACCACTTTTCATCCTCCTCAGTGAGGAGAACTTAACCTTAATTCATTCAGAATAAACAAAAGCATTTTAGAATGTTCTCAGTCAAGTTGGGGATTCCTGTCTGTTGTTATGTCTCTGGACTGATCTCTTTAAGCTTCAGGTCACTGAGCCATGCCAATCATATGACTGTGAGAGCATGTGGTCCTTGCTCATTGTAATCTATCCACTCTGGCATCTGCTGACCTTGTCCATGTCTCTCCTGGTCCCCAGTCATTAGCCCACAGAGGTCTTTCCATATCTACCTTCTTGATCCTTAGGGCACTCAGCCAACTTACTCTTTTCCGAACTTCTGTTCCTTTCCATGAACATGAGACACTTGAGCATGCTCTCCTCTGACACTCCAAGGCTGGGAAAATTCAAGAGCCCAGCTCAGACCCTCTTTTTATCCATATGCCACTCCGCATTACTGACTATGCATACCACTGCCATGCTCTGCAAGAAAATTTTGCCAGGTTCCTGGCCAGCTCCCACCACTTACTGGTTGGTTGTGGTAATGAACCGCATGGCCTTTGGTCATTAGATTCTTAAATATGTCTCTATAGTTTATATTTTTGAGTTCTTTCACTGTGCCCCTCTCATAGACCCAAAAGTAGGGGGAGAAATTGGAGCCTAGGTCTCATTTGCAGGAGGGACAACACCCATGTCTTAACTGTTGCTTCTCTATATACTTTCTCCAATTCTGTCTGTGGGAACTTTATGGACTTCAAGAGGAGAAAGGTAACTCTTTTTCATCACATGTTCTTTGCAACCTATTGGTCACAGTACCTTTCATGTTCTGATTCTTTCAATATTTATGCTATTTTGAAATAAAACCTTGACTTCCAAGACTATTTATGCCATGAGTTTCAACAGATTATTTGGAAAAGCAAAAATTGAACATTAACTTGTGTGTACAAGTGTGTTTGTTTCCACTAAAACAACTCCTTTACCTGAGACATGGAAGTCCAGGAGTGTAATACACAGGCCTGTTGGGGTGGGGTGGGAAACATTTGCTAAGGTGTCAACTTATCATCCTACCACAGGCCCTAGGCATGTGAAAGCTTGGAGTCCTGCTTCACCTCCTGCAGCCACCCTCCACTTGTGCTCTGTCCTCTGCTTTAATTGCTCTCAGAGCCACTTAAACCTGACATATTGCTCTAAGAGTCTATGACTTTGACAGAAATTCTTGCTTTATTGTAAATGCCTTTCCTATATGGAAAACTCCTATGCTTTCTTCCAAACCCAATTCAAGAGTTTGTGTCTTCAAAATCTTCCTTGAAATTCCTAAACTAAATGGAGCATTTTATTACCACCAAATTGACTATTTGAAACGTACATTTCCAATATTTAATATAGGGCGTGGCACATAGATACTCAGAAATTAGCAGAACGGAGTTTCTAAGTAAGAAAAAACAGTGAAGAGAAGGAAATAGAAAGTATTATTTCATACCCCAGTGAGTAAAGTGCTAGTAAATAACAAAAGCTAACAAGAATTATGCAAGTTATTAGGAATACGAAGGTAATACTAACTGGTACTGAAGTGGTGCTGCTATGTGCCAGATAATGTTCCAAGTGACTTATTTAAAATACAGCACCATTCGATTGGCACTATTAATATTTTCACCCTCTATTTATAAATGAGGAAATTAGATCACAGAGATATTAAGTATCTTGCCCAAAGTCATCCAGCTAGTAATTGGCAGAGTCAGCATTTGAACCCAGGACTCTGGAAACAATGCACTTAACCAACCACTCTGCACACACACAGTCATTTGAAATAAATTTTACACAGCTCCTGATAGGCAGGAGCTCACCCAAAAAGACAGGAAACTAACATGCTTATAAATATTTAAAATTCAGAATTTTTGAAGACAATGGTAGAAGTAAATACAGTGTATTCATACAACTCAGGGGAAGACATGGTGATATAGCTTGGATATCCCCTCCAAATCTCATGTTGAAATTTAATCCCCAGAGTTAGAGGTGGGGCCTGGTGGGAAGTGTTTGGGTCATGGAGTTGGGTCCCTCAGGGCTGGTGCTGTCTTCACCATAGGGAGTGAGTTCTTGAGAGAGCTGGTCATTTAAAAGTATGTAGCACCTCCCCCATTCTCTCTCTTGACTGCTCTCCTTCACCTTTTGCAATGATTGTAAGCTTCCTGAGGTTTCCCCAGAAGCTGAGTAGATGCCAGCTCCATGCTTCCTGTAAAGCCTGCAGAACGATGAGCTAATTAAACCTCCTTTCTTTATAAATGACCTAGCCTCAAATATTTCTTTATAGCAATGCAGAAATGACCTAATACACATGGGATGATGGCGTTCCCTGCAGACTTCTTGAAGGAGTGATGAATAAGAGAGTTTTGTAATAAGGAAAAAAATATTCCAAGCCAGATGAACAGGACATCTGCAAAACTTAGCAAGGAGAAGCAGCTGCGTGCTTCCACAAACAGTTAGAGTTTTATCAGGCTGGACAAGAAATAAGACAGGGACACATTTGGGATTTATCTGGTGGTCTCCCGGATCCATTTACCTGGATAAGCATTCATTTAACTGACTCTGGGAACAGCAGAGTCCATACTGAAACATGGCAAAGAAGAAGGAGCACAGGTTTTGAATTTAGAGACCTGGGTTTGAACAATGTCAGGACATTTTGCTGCTTTCTGTTTATTATCATCTCCAAGGCCTTGTCTTCCAAGGTGCAGCTACGGTCGGACAGGCCTGAGTCATTCATTCATTCATACATTTATTCATTCATCCATCTATTGAATGTAATTTCACTGGGCATGCATGTTGAGCCAAGCCCTCTCTTCTAAATGATGCAGACAGAACAAGGAACAACATTCCCACTGTCTCGAAGCTTACATTTTTGAGTAATAGCAAGTAATCAAGTAAGCAGTGGCTGCCGTATAATTTTATGGAGTGATAGCTGGAATGGAGACAATACAAGCAAGGTACTAGGATAAAGCATAGCAATGAATGGGGTATGACCCCATTGATGGGATAGATAGAAAAAGTATTTCTGGGGAGGTGACATTTGAGTTAAGACTTCAAAAATACCACTGGACTGTTCATGCTAAAGTTTAATGTAAAATGATCCTAGATAGAGGAAATAGCCAATGCGCTACTCTTACAGAAAAGCCAGCTTGGCATTTTCAGGAATCAAAAAGAGGCCAGCGTGGCTAGTGTGTCGTGAAAAAACAGACCTAATAGGAAACAAGGTCATGGAGAAAGGCAATGCCCAAGGGCTACTCTTGCGGGAAATCTGTACTTTTACAGTGAAGCTGATGGTGAGTCATGCAGGGATAAAAAGAAAGGGGTGATGTGGTCAGCTTTGGCATTTTCAAGAGCTCTCTCGATTGATAATCTGTTAGGTCCAGATAAGAGATAATGTTTCTAATCATTTTCACCCATTCTCACAATGCCAGAATGAGGCGTGTGTACTTGGAAAGCATGGAGTAAACCTCTGTTGAGCTGATTCAGTCTCAAAGGAGCAGCACTGTAATGTTGAGCTCAGTTTTCTCATGATGTTAAAGGTTCCAATGCACATGGAGCTGCAGGTGCAGAGGCTGGCGTAGTCATGGACTGGGTGCAGTCATTTATGTGCATTTGTACTCTATGCCATCACCAGAGAAATGTGACTTGCAAAAAAGGCAATTAAGTTGTAGATGCTGTCTATTCTACTTGCTCCTTTCCCTAGAGTTGAGACTCAATTAGCACCCATCGAAGACCTTGTCCTTTTCTGTGTTTTTATTGTCCAATTGGCCTGCTTCTAGTCCAGCCGATGCCCTGGGTCTTTGGGTAGGACCTGGGTTTCTGTCTTTTTCCTCAAATCTGATTTACAGTTTGGATCATAATCTCAAAAGACACAATCCCAAATGATGAAGTCTCCAAAGATCGAAATCTCCAATTTCTAAAATCCTGAAAATCACAATCACAGGATAAGTTTGTGCATCGTGTTAGGCAGAACTATTAGCTTGTTATTGTCTTTATGCAGAAGAAAATGGATTTCAAGTGAATCCACAAACCATAACGACAGATCTGAAATTGGATATGATCACGATATCCAAAAGTGAATGTCAAGGTGTTACCAAAAAGTTGTCCCCTTTTATTTTCATTAAACCTAATACATTTGGTGGAAAATTCAGATGAGTGGATTTGCCACATGATAAGGCAACAAGAAAAACATCAGTTTAAACATGTATTTATCCGCATTGGCATTCCTTCCAGCCGATGACATTCCAGGAGATTTTAATGAATTAAAACTTCATTTGTCTGAAAAAACCAGTGAAGTTACTAACTGGAAACAATTTTATGCCTAGTACGATAAGACACTTTTGCAATTGTATTGCTGTTTGGTCATTGGCATTGTTCCTGCCAAATTTGTGGTCTCTATATGAGTACGTACAGAATGGATTTCTGCATACCTAAAACACCATAGAAGCATGACACAGAAGAACGGATGACTTAGGGAAAGCTCACATCAGTGTATATTGAATTATAGAAGAATTTTGGACAGGAGCAGTGCCATGTAGAAAATGAATGTGAACATATTCCACTAAGAGAGTCATATCCTAAGAAAAACAAACAAACAGACAAACAGCTATTCATGATGAAAAAAAAGACTTCAAAATATGGTTAATGATTATAAAACTTGGCCAGCTTTTATGAGCTATCTATGCAATTGCATATAATGTACCCCCGTAATTACCCTTTTGAATTCTTTTAGTTATTTTTGTTTTTTTTCTTTTTTCTTTTTAAAGATTTTTCACTATTCTAAATTCCAAGCATTTTAAAATAATTTATTATGCTATAGATTTCATCTTTGCATCATTTCTAATACTGGACATATAAATCATGTTAGAGTGCTGATTCATTTTATGCATTTTTCACAAATGTGATTCCATGAAAATGTATTATCACAACATTGACTTTGCGTGTAAGCATTGTGCGTGTATGTAAAAATGTTGAAATTTCCTCAATAAACAAAGGGATGTGCTTTTTGTACACCTGCGTTTGTGAAATATAACATTTCTCGAGATGTTGGCTGTTTCTGAGTGACTGGTAGTGTGATGCGGAGGTAACCTGTCAAGGTTTTTGAACAGTTTCATCAGAAGACTTGGGTTGTCCATCATGGTATTTCAGATGACTGCAGTTATAAAGCTGGGTGCACACAATTAACCACCATAGTGATATGCATTCATACACTTCTCTTTTTTTTCATTTTTTTATTATACTTTAAGTTCTAGGGTACATGTGCACAACGTGCAGGTTTGTTACATATGTATACATGTGCCGTGTTGGTGTGCTGCACTCATTAACTCGTCATTTACATTAGGTATATCTCCTAATGCTATCCCTCCCCCATTCCCCCCACCCCACAACAGATCCTGGTGTGTGATGTTCCCCTTCCTGTGTCCAAGTGTTCTCATTGTTCAATTCCCACCTATGAGTGAGAACATGCAGTGTTTGGTTTTCTGTTCTTGCGATAGTTTGCTGAGAATGATGGTTTCCAGCTGCATCCATGTCCCTACAAAGGACATGAACACATCCTTTTTTATGGCTGCATAGTATTCCATGCTGTATATGTGCCATGCCACATTTTCTTAATCCAGTCTGTCATTGATGGACATTTGGGTTGGTTCCAAGTCTTCGCTATTGTGAATACTGCCACAATAAACATACGTGTGTATGTGTCTTTATAGCAGCATGATTTATAATCCTTTGGGTATATACCTAGCAATGGGATGGCTGGGTCAAATGGTATTTCTAGTTCTAGATCCTTGAGGAATCGCCACACTGTCTTCCACGATGGTTGAACTAGTTTACAGTTCCACCAACAGTGTAAAAGTGTTCCTATTTCTCCACATCCTCTCCAGCACCTGTTGTTTCCTGACTTTTTAATGACCGCCATTCTAACTGGTGTGAGATGCTATCTCATTGTGGTTTTGATTTGCATTTCTCTGATGGCGAGTGATGATGAGCATTTTTTCATGTGTCTGTTGACTGCATCAATGTCTTCTTTTGAGAGGTGTCTGTTCACATCCTTTGACCACTTTTTGATGGGGTTGTTTGTATTTTTCTTGTAAATTTGTTTGAGTTCTTTGAAGGTTCTGGATATTAGCCCTTTGTCAGATGAGTAGATTGCAAAAATTTTCTCCCGTTCTGTAGGTTGCCTGTTCACTCTGATGGTAGTTTCTTTTGCTGTGCAGAAGCTCTTTAGTTTATTTAGATCCCATTTGTCAATTTTGGCTTTTGTTGCCGTTGCTTTTGGTGTTTTAGACATGAAGTCCTTGCCCATGCCTATGTCCTGAATGGTATTGCCTAGGTTTTCTTCTAGGGTTTTTATGGTTTTAGGTCTAACATTTAAGTCTCTAATCCATCTTGAATTAATTTTTGTATAAGGTGTAAGGAAGGGATCCAGTTTCAGCTTTCTACTTATGGCTAGCCAGTTTTCCCACTGGTGCCAAAACAGAGATATAGACCAATGCAACAGAACAGAGCCCTCAGAAATAATACCACACATCTACAACCATCTGATCTTTGACAAACTTGACAAAAACAAGCAATGGGGAAAGGATTCCACGTTTCTCTTTTTGACCTGTTTCCTCATGAATACAGTTTGCCCGTGTTTACGCTTGCAAGAATATTTGTTATATTGACTATTTTGTTATGTAAAGTGGACCATGAAGTGTTTTGTTTTATTTTTGTATGGTTCTCCACTAAATCCCCCTTTAAACATGTAAATGAGTGTATTTTAGATTTTAAAATTATACTTTTCCAGAATTATATTTTCAAGATTCTAGATTTTGGGGGTTTTGTTCTTTGGAAATTTCATCATTTGGGATTATGGTGTTTGGGATTGCATCTTTCCCCTGATTTATTCCTGGGATTGCTATCTTGTTAACTGTTGTCTTGTCCGTATTTCTAAATTATCATTACAGGTGGAGATTTCTGATATAAAGAATAAATGTCGGCCAGGAGCGGTGTCTCATGTCTGTAATCCCAGCACTTTGGGAGGCTGAGGCAGGCCAGTCACCTGAGGTCAGGAGGCTGAGACCAGCCTGACCAATATGGTGAAGCCCTGTCTCTAGTAGCACTACAAAAATTAGCCAGGCGTGGTGGTGCACACCTGTGGTCCCAGCTACTTGGGAGGCTAAGGCAGGAGAATTGCTTGAAATTGCTTGAACTCAGGAGGCGGAGGTTGCAGTGAGCTGAGATTGCGCCACTGCACTCCAGCATGGGAGACAGAGCAAGACTCTGTCCCCCTCACCAAAAAAGAATAGATGTCGCCTTTGTGTTAAGCAAAGGGGCTGCAGAGTTGATATTTTTTATTCTAGCAGAGATATCAATACTTGTTTAAAGAATAATGTCAAAATGTGTAATAAATCAGTGAGAAATACAGAGGTAATCCTTGGCTTCATGAAGCTTTGGGTCCACTGGTAACAGGTAGTGAGAGAGAAACCATTCCAATAGGGAAGGATCAAATCAAGGAAGTCAGGCAGAAAAGTAAGAATGACTCCAAAGTCATTCTTTGGACAGATCTAAATCAATGACATTAAGGGGAGCAACTTGAGGTGAAGAACAGACCAAGGGGCAGCATAGCAAGACTCCATCCCTAAAAATAATAAATTTAAAAAATTGAGAAATCCCAGAGCTATGAAAGGCCAAGGTGGGGTGGATCACTTGGGGCCAGGAGTTCAAAACCAGCCTGGGCAACATAACGAGACCCTGTCTCTGCACAAAATAAAATTAGCTGGGTGTGGTGGCACATGCCTCTAGTACCTGCTACTCAAGAGGCTGAGGTGGGAGGATCCCTTGAGTCCACGAGTTTGAGGCTACAGTGAGTTATGATCTTGCCACTGCACTTCAGTCTGGGTGACAGAGTGAGACGCAGTCTTTAAAAAAGAAACAAGCAAAAAGCAGAGAGGTTGTCTGCTGACAACCTGCATCAATGGGCCGGAAGAAACGTGCTTCATTTTATAGCAACTCTGCTGGGGAAAACTTTTTGAGAAGGGACCACTAGAAGCCTGGAGTGGATTCTGACACACATCTTGGAAACTGATCTTGTACCCCTGATTCTCCTAGCACTAGAGTCCCTGATGGACTAGGATAATTTACTTTTTTTTTTTTTTTTTTTTTTTTTTGCATTTTCCTTTTTTTTTGAGGCAGAATCTTGCTCTGTCACCCAGGCTGGGGTGCAGTGGCACAATCTTGGCTCACTGTAACCTCTGCCTCCCGGGTTCAAGTGGTTATCATGCCTCAGCCTCCCAAGTAGCTGGGACTACAGGCATGCACCACCAATGCACAGCTAATTTTTGTATTTTTAGTAGAGACAGGATTTCATCATGTTGCCCAGGCTGCTCTCCAATTCTTGGCCTCAGGTGATCCACCAGCCTTGGCCTTTCAAAGTGCTGGGTTACAGGTGTGAGCCACCGTGCCTGGCCCCTGCACCTCCATTATCTGGGTTCTTTCCCTCACTACCCCCAATATTCATCTTCTGCTGCTTCTTCCCTTTCCTGATGATGGACTTTCCTGATCCTGGGTCTTTGAAGCGGGACTCTTCCTCATCTCTGGCTGGGCTGTCTCTGAGCCTTCCCCATTTCTTCTTCTTAGATCACAGTGGTGGCCTCAGTGTTGGCAGCTACCTGTGGACTGTGCTGCCTTACACAGCTCACAAATTCAGCTTCTGGTTCAGAAGATGAGTCCTGATCTCATCTTCTCTGCTTGTTTTCTCCCCAGCTGTTCTCCTCCTTCCCCCATGGGTGTGATCAGTCTCCATCCATGGTTCTGTCTTCTATCCAGACTGCTGGTGCTAGTCCCAAACAAGACCTAGGCTTTACTTTCCCATTACATTAGTGACCGCTGCTACATAATTGTTGTCCTGCCCCGTTTGATTTAGAAGTTTTCTTTTCCTTCTCCTTCTTCTTTTAACATGTCCTATATATTTTTGTATCTTTCGTCAGTAGCTTCAGGGTAGAAGCCTTCAAGACAGTGAGTTCTTAAGTTTCGGCTGCTTGTTCTCCACTCCTCAGGAAAACAACAATAAACAAACAAATAACACCAACACAAACACTTGGCATCTGTATCTTACTTCTGAAGGTGATTGACAAGTGTGGAGAGATCCTCAGATGGATAATTCTCCATTACGACATTCATGTCAAAGGGAGTCTCGCAGTTAACAGTAATAGTAACTGTCGAATAAGTATGATTCCTACTTTGTGTTACCGAAGAAAATGCAGACAGCTAGGTTAGAGAGCTAGGAGGTGGAGGGGTTCTGTGAGCAGAAACTAGCCTATTTACTCTAGTAAAGCTTCATGGTCCCAATACAGAGCTCATAAGAGACAATGATTTAGCAGCAGCAACCTTTCTCTGTGCAGAGTAAAACTGAAATCTGAAAGACAGATATTGGCCCCTGGGTCATTCATCTTTGAAAGATACTTTCTTTACAGAGTGCAGAAATCATTCAAAAATGTAAACCGAACTCTGGTTTCCCAAGCATTTACATAAATCAATATATATCAAATGGCATGCTATTATATAAAAAAGGAATGCGTTTTGTTGCTGGAATATATAGTGCCACATGACATGCATGAGCATGGCTTTACATATCACTTTTCACTTAGTCATTCAAGAGATGGAAATATTTATATTCAACAAGGAAAAAATATGATTGTTTCAATGCAGGAAATAGCTACATATGGAAACAAAAATGGAGAGCCAAGGGAATTATTTGCATTATTTGAACTAAGAACAAGAACATATAACTGCACTTGAAGCATGCAGATAATTGAATTAGAAGTGCCTATGCTTGATATTGTACCAACCATTCCTATTCATTTTATTTCTTAAATACATCTCAAACCTTTAACTTCTATTTGCAACCCCCCTGCCACTTCTTGAGTTCAGATATTTATCAACTCTTCCCTATATCAAAGAGAATAAACTTAGTGATTTAACGGTTGTGCAAAATTTTCCCCAAATTGTAGGGATTGTAGAAATTGTAGAGATTATTGGGGTCACTATTGGTATAGGAATGCCATCATTCTATTTTCCCAAAATAAGAATATTTTAGAAGCACATATCCACCATCACCCATGTTTTGTAAAACAAGTGATAGATTTAATGCTGGAAAAAAAAAGTTTACATTATAATTTCAAAATGTGTTCTTTTTTAATGTTTTAATTGATACGTAATAGTTGTACACATTTTGGGGGTATATCTGATATTTTGTTACTGGTATACAATGTGTAATTATCATATCAGCATCAAAAGTGTGTTCTTTTCAATTTAGTGCATTGAGTTTTAGTAAATGGAATGAATTCAGTATAGACTTTATTGTTCTCGTCTTGCCGGAGATCTGTGAAAAATTTCCTATGGAACAGCAGAGTCCAGCAAAGCATCAGATTCACACAAATTCCTCCAATTGATCCTCACACAGTCTTCTAACAGGTCTTCCAAACTCCATTTTTTCCCACCCTGAATCCTTCTTACTACTTCAGCTAAAATGATCCTCTTAAATATGCAAAGTAGTCATTTGTTTAAAAGCTTCTGAAGCCCCCTGTTCCCATTGTCTTCAGAATAAAGTTGATACTCTTTCCTAAAGCAAACTTTCTAGGTTCTGGGGTTCTGTACTCTAGTGGTTTCACTTTATCTTTTTAGAGCTTGCACTTTGAGTGGGCCAGCAACATCAGATGGTGTCTAGCCCCCTACACAGGCATGCTTTGTCATCCTCTTTTATTTTTGCAAACACTGTTCCCTCCATCTGTTCTCACATGAAAAATTCCTTCCCCAGCCTTCGTGTCTCAATTCTAGTACAAACCTTCTTCGCACTGACTCCCTAGGCTGCATTTTTACTCATTCATTCAACAAATGTTTATTGAGCCTTTACTGTATGCCAGGTGGTTTTGGTGAGGCAGGGTTAAGCAGGAGACACAGCAGCAAGTGGAGCAGATAAAACCCCTGCCCTGAAGGAACTTACATCCTTAAATGTTATTTTTATTAATCAACCAATGCATCTTACATACAGTGCCATCATAGTATGAGACCATATGACTTCTCTTCCAAACCACAATTATTTTGAAAGTAAAAGGCATGTTATTAATAATTATAGGATAAGCCAGGTGGGGTAACTCATGCCTATAACCCCAGAACTTTGTGGGGCCGAGGCGGGTGAATCATTTGAAGTCAGGAGTTTGAGACTAGCCTGGCCAACATGGTAAAACCCCATGTCTATTCAAAATACAAAAATTAGATGGGTTTGCTGGTGGGCACCTCTAATCCCAGCTACTTGGGAGGCAGAGGCAGGAGGATCACTTGAGGTGAAGATTTCAGTGAGCCAAGATCGTGCTATGGCACTCCAGCCTGGGTGACAGAGTAAGACTCTGTCTCAAAAAATAAAATAAAATAAAATAAAAAATAGAAAGAAAAAATTATAGGATGAAAGGTGTAAACCAGCACTATACACAGATAACTGGAATGATTGAGTACCAGATTGTGTCACTATTTGTTAGACTTGCCCAAGAAATTTGTATGCACAGCACCTAACACATACCAGGGACAGGGATGACAAGCACAAATACACTGAGTGATTCAATACATAAGTGAACAAATGAACAAATGAAAACCCCATACAGCCAAGACAATCTTAAGCAAAAAGAACAGAGCTGGAGGCATCACACCACCTGATTTCAAACTATACTACAAGCTACAGTAACCAAAACAGCATGGTACTGGTACCAAAACAGACATACAAACCCACCAAGCAGAACAGAGACCTCTGAAATAACACCACACATCTACAACTATCTGATCTTCGACAAACCTGACAAAAACAAACAATAAGGAAAGGATCTCCTATTCAGTAAATGGTGCTGAGAAAACTGGCTAGCCATATTCAGAAAACTGAAACTGGACCCCTTCCTTACTCATCATACAAAAATTAACTCAAGATGGATTAAAGACTTAAATGTAAAACCTAAAACCATAAAAACCCCAGAAGAAAACCTAGGCAATACCATTCAGGAAATAGGCATAGGCAAAGACTTCTTGACAAAAACACCAAAAGCAATTGCAACAAAAGCCAAAATTGACAAATGGACAAATGGGGTCTAATTAGACTAAAGACCTCTGCACAGCAAAAGAAACTATCATCAGAGTGAACAGGCAACCTACAGAATGGGAGAACAATTTTGCAATCTACCCATCTGACAATGGTCTAATATCCAGAATTTACAAGGAATTTAAACATATTTACAAGAAAAAAACAACCCCATCAGAAAGTGGGCAAAGGATAAGAATAGACACTTCTCAAAAGAAGACGTTTATGTGGCCAACAAACATATGAAAGAAAGCTCAACATCAACTTATTATCAGACAAATGCAAATCAAAACTGCAGTGAGATAACCATCTCACGCCCGTCAGAATGGTGATTAATAAAAAGTCAGGAAACAAAGATGCTGGCAAGGCTGTGGAGAAATAGGAACGCCTTTACAATGTTGGTGGGAATATAAATTAGTTCAATCATTGTGGAAGACAGTATGGTGATTTCTTAAGGATCAAGAACCAGAAATACCATTTGACCCAGCATTTCCATTACTGGGCATATACCCAAAGTAATAAAAGTCATGCAATTATAAAGACACATGCACATGTATGTTTTGTTTAGTTTTGTTTTGTTTTTGAGATGGAGTTTTGCTCTTGCTGCAAAGGCAGGAGTGCAGTCACACGATCTCCGCTCACTGCAACCACCGCCTCCCAGGTTCAAATGATTATTCAGACTTAGCCTCCCAAGTAGCTGGGATAATAGGCACCCACCACCATGCCTGGCTAATTTTTTGTATTTTTAGTAGAGACGGGGTTTCTTCATGTTGGCCAGGCTGGTCTCAAACTCTGACCTCAGGTGATCTGCCCACCTTGGTCTCCCAAGTTACTGGGATTACAGGTGTGAGCCACTGCATCTGACCTCACATATGTTTATTACAGCACTATTTACAATAGCAAAGACATGGAACCAACCCAAATGCCTATCAATGATAGACTGGCTAAAGATATTGTGGCACATATACACCAGGGAATACTATGCAGCCATAAAAATTAATGAGATTACGTCTTTTGCAGGGAGATGGATGAAGAAAGCTGTAAGCCATCATCCTCAGCAAACTAACACAGGAACAGAAAACCAAACACCATATGTTCTCACCCAAAAGTGGGAGTTGAACAGTAAGAACACATGGACACAGGGAGGGGAACCTCACACACTGGGGCCTGTCAGGCAGCGAGGGGCTGGGGGAGGGATAGCATTAGGAGAAATACCTAATGTAGATGATGGGTTGCTGGGTGCAGCAAACCACTATGGCACGTGTATACCTATTGATTCTTACAGTGACCTTACATACTAAGGATTATTGCTTCTGAACCTCACAGAAAAAATGGGATTCTCTCAGAGTGGAAGTAGAATGTTAAGTAAAGTTTGGTGAAAATAAGAAAAAAGGGATAGTTCCACTCTACCCTAAAAAATAACTGAAACACCAGTTTAACCCAAATTTTCTATAAGATGCTGAGTAAATAATGAGTGTGTAAACCCCTCTGTGATGGTCAATGCAGAAGCACACATAATCAGGCTCACATTATCCTCACTCTGTTTAAAAGGGCCTTCTGCTGTTGGTTCTATCCCCACAAGGAGAGAACAGGAACTAGGGCTTGGACTCCAGGGTCAGACATTGGGTGTCTAAGTCCAATTCTGTCATTTTCCAGCTATGGGATATTAGTCAAGATAGTTATCCTCCTAACCCTCGATTCTCTTATTCATATAATGAGGATAACTATAAGGTTACTGTGAGAATTACATAAGATAATTTGTATAAGAGTACTCAGTATGATGCCAAGTCTACATGCTTAGTCCCAAACTGACAGCTGTTGTTAGGGCCACCTTCGTGAATGAGTGACCTGTGGGGTCGCACAGAACGCAGAACCTGGTTCTCAGAAGGGTTCCTTGCTGGGTTTAATTCTCTGCGATTACTGTCTCGAAAAATCTTAATAATTTTATATTTCAGCTTGTGTTTTGTAAGTGGCATTCAACGGGACAACAGAGCATGCTTTGAGTACTGAAGATAAGAGCAAGAGGTATGCCCATCATTCCTTGCCACCCATGCTGTAGAGCACTGCAAATCCCCATGAACACAGAATTCTAGTAGATTTGCATTGCATGGTAGTTCAATGAAACTCAAAGTCAGCACAGTGTAAGAGTGTACACCTTTGGGTAAGCAGAGATGCTGATAAACCAGAGACACTATGCTTTGGTTTTGACCAGAACTTGCTTCAAGCACAGAAATGTGTCATTTAAAGAAACACAAAAGACTAGGTAACCCTATCACATCCTTTCCTACCCCTGTTTCGTTCCTGTATTAGACAACAATTTATGCTGAAAATGATGATACAGAAGGAAAGGAAAAGAGAAGGCAATCATACATAGTTCCTTTACCTTTCAGTCCTTCCTTACTCAAGCTGAAGGCAGAAGGTGTTGGTTGAATATGCTCAAAAAAAGAACTAAGAGAAAAACAGTTGAGTTAGTTTTGTGTATCATTTCCACTATATGTGGTCAGAATGAAATATATACTTACATAGGAGTTACAAAATATGAATTGTATAAATATTCTTATACCAACATTGAAAACTGGTATTGCACAATATGAAGATAAATGGGAAAATTCATGCTAATAATTTAAAATGTTAATTTTCTTTTATTGAGAAGAACGTTAAATAGCAAATGAAAAACATGACAAGTTGAGAGACAGAGACCACAGAAGAAAGGAAACAAATTTAATTTTAGTACCTTTAATGGCACTGTTTTTCCTGTACTTTGATTAAAGGAGCCTGCATTTTCAGTTTTTACTGAGCTCAACAAGAAATGTGCCTGACCCTGCTCTTGTTGCTGTTATTATTATTGCTTTATTCTGAGAATGAATCTAGGCATTCTTAAATGCCACTGCCTCCAGGAAGGCAGCCCTGATTGACTGGTCACAATCAATCTCTCTCACTCTCACTCTCTTGCTTAACCCTGTATAACTTTTATTAGATTTCTGTTTTAGCACAAGCCCTCAGCATGATTTGTATATACATCTGTCTCACCAACTAGGCTGTGTCCACCTTAGGGTTGGCAATGTGAGTCCCAGAATTCTCAACCTCACTGTCAGCCCATGCCAGTAGTTAGTTAATGCTTTTTGACTAGAATCATTGGCATCTCCGTGAACTGCTCATCCAGATGTGAATTTTTCTTCATGGATTCACCAGGATGCTACATTTTGATTGAATCAACCGAATACCCTAGAAGCATCATGCCATCACTTTTCTTACAGTTTTCATCCACATTTTGGAGTCAGTCTTTTGATCTTAGGCAGTCAGGACAAAACACAGGTTTCGTTTGCTGTTTTAAAGGTAGAACTCTTTTACTAGAAGCGGACCTCTTTTTCTGGGGGCAGCAAATAGATTGGCTTCCTCTCCTAATTAAATCTCTGAGCTCTTCTCTTCCTCAGAGCTGAGGCTCCAGTTTGGTGAGTGACTTGTGCGCAACACAGTGCTCTTTCTTTCTCTGTTAGCGGAAAAAGAGAAGCTGGTTGCTAAGCATAGACTGTCTGGTCTTGGGGCTAGCATTCTAAATTGCTTCCTGCTGGAGGGGTCCTTGGAGTCATAAGTGACTGGCAGGTGCCCAGAGCAGATGAGACCTTCTGTTGCTCTTGAAGCAAACTCTGGGCTCCTCATCAAGACTTGAGCCCACCTTGATTTAGCCCCTGGTCTCTGGTGCCACTGCCTCATGCCAAGCCAATGCCCCAGTGGTGAACATTTAAGCTCTCTGGGAACACCTTGTTGGTAGACACCGGCTTTGCTTGTGCAGACCCCTGCGCTCTGGGTGACCTTAATTTCCTTAATCATCTCCCCCTCTACACAGCCTATTCACCTCCTTGGTGAATTCCTTCTTTAAGGCTCATCTTAAACATAAAATATGGTTATTTGCTTGGGAAAATAGAAGAATCTTTCTCTCAAACCTGTACTAGAGAAAAAAATCCTGTTGAGGTAAATATAAGCAATAAAATCGTAAAAACCAAATAGAACTAGAAACAATATAAGTGTGTGATCTTGTGATAGGAAAAGTCTTTCTAAATATTGTATCTGAGGCAGAAATCATAAACAAAAATGTCATAGAATTGAACACAGAAAAAAATAAATTCGCATATTAAAGCATTACATACACAATTAAAAAGCAGATGATAACCCATAATTTGCCTAGATCCATGAACTGATGAATAGACTCAGTTTTTAAAGTTCTCTAACAACTCATTAACAAAGACACCTCCCACAGAAGAAACATGAAAGATTAATTCATGAAAGAAGATATGCAAGAAATGTTTTTAAAGATAACATAAAAAGTCTTTCTCAGAAGCTATTAAAGAAATGCAGTTAAGCTTTGCTCTTTTACTAGTATAAGTCCAGCAAAGAAAAATTAAATACTATTATCTGGGGTGGATTAGACTATTGCTCAGCAAATATTCATTCCCTGCCAATCCATTGATTCAAGGGTTGTCGTATGATTAGCTTTAGTATCACGGTGAATGAATTATATTTCCTCAGCCCTTAACTTAAGACTTAGCCACATTTCTTGCTTTAATCAATGGTACATATACACATATTTTTTGAGCAATAGCATAATGCGTGTTCACATGGTAAGAGTTTCTCTTTGCATACCCGTCTTTTACCATGAAAAGAACATACTTCATGTACCTACTTGTTCAGAGAGGATGAGAGACTAGTGAAGCAGGCCTATATTTTGGAGCTAAGCCCAGCCTAGATCAGCCAAACTTGAGCCAACACATAGACAAGTGAACAAGAAGTTATTTTTATTATTACAAAGAATGCCACCGAGTTTAAGAAGGTTTGCTACATAGGATGATTGATACTTAACTGGAACTATGTTTGATATTGGTAAAAATGTCAAGAAATTGCTTTGGCCATTCCAGTGGGAGGATTGAGAAATGTAAAAGAAGGGAGAAAAGAAGGAAAGAGAGATGATGGAGAGAGGAGAAGAGAAAGACAGAGAACATTATGGCACACTGCTTTTTTACTGAGTTGGTATGCCTAAGGTAAGTGGAATTAGGCCATGTAAGAGGAGAAAATAACAAAATCCAATAATCAAGCAAAAAAAGGATGCAGATTCTAAATCCATATTGCTAAACAGAATCATCATGTTGCAATGATAATGGCAATAAGAATAACTTGCACCCAAACAGTATTTTTAAAAATACAGAAGTTCCTCATGTAGTTGTCAAATTTTAACTCATTCCCATTTTACAGATAAGAAAACTGAGACTCGGAAGTTCTACCACTTGCCCAAGGTCACAGGCAGTCCTGAAATTTGTGTAAGGGTCTTCTGACTCCAGAAGGAGTCCTTTTGTGTGACATCTGCATCCAGTTATCCCTTGCTGGCTTGGAGTTTCTCTGCACGTCTCATCCACAGCATTTCCTGAGACAATCTAACATGTGCTACTCTTGTAAGTAGGGGACATGGAGCTTGCTAATTATCCTATCTATACTAATTATGAGCAACCCTGGTTTGGAAAATCTAACTTACCCTCTTCTCAGATCTTGTCAAGTCCCATTATGGGGCACTGCCCAGAATATTTCTCATGAAAGGATAATAATTACTCGTTATTCAAAGGATTCAATTAGGGGCCTTTCATCAAAGGGTCTTAAGTACTTGCTGTGCTCCTTCAAAAGTAGCGATCATGTTTACAGAGAGAGAGATAAAGGGCAGCATTTGGAGATTAAACGTTTCATGTGCTGTATCAGGGACGATGCTGTCCACATAGAGAACATCCAGGAAAACAAGCCTATCCTTTGAAAGTCACAAATAGAAAAGACCAATTTGAATTCTAATCTTTCCACTACAACACTTTGTTTAGGGATATGAGAGCACCAAGAACAGTTTCAGCCAAGACTGATTTGATAGCATCTACAGAGACAACCTATATTCACTGAGAGGGGCAGGTGTGGAGAGCAGAAAGAACAACAGGTGTCGGATGAGGAGTCTGGGTTTACCTGTGGCTGCTTACAAGCTTGGGGAGTTTCAACAAACCTCCTGCAACTCTTTGGTTTGTTTGGTTTTCCTCCTTTACTTCCTTCTTCTACCCCTCTGATCCTTTGTTAACTTGTGTAGGCCTACCGTGTATGTGTGTATACATGCATGCATGCACACGCACAATACAGCAGTAAAAATCTCAGTTGATGACAGCTAGAGCAGCCAACCACTGATTTTAATCATGTGCATAAAAAGCCCAGAAGCGCGAGCTTCCACGGGGGTGAGTGAGCACTACAGAGTCACACTTGCGTGGTTTCCGTTTTCTTGTCTCTGTCAATACTTTGCCCCGCGCTTGCAATTCCCCACCATGCCTTTACTGATGATAAATTCATTGTCATGATGATGATGCAGGTCACAGATATCCCTTCCCACCTTCCCACCAGCAAGAGGCTCTTTGTATGTTTCTAAATATACCTGCATCCCAACCCCAGAATCCCATTTTGATTAAGATGCCGGCCTATTTGGAAACACACAAATAGCCTCTTTTTGGTGGGAGGATGGGAAGAGGGTATCTGTGACCGGCAGCATTATCACGATTTTGAAGATCTCTTTTTTTGTGTGTCACTTGCAGCACTAATTACTGCGTCTTCCAAAGTGCAAGCAGCAGAAAGATGACATACTGAAGTTGATGAATTTGAGGAGATATTTGGAAAGAAACTTGTTACAATGATGTGGTCAAGGTTTAAGGAAGGCAAGGAGGGATGTCTCGGTTCTGGGTGCTGGTGATAGCAGGGACCTGTTATCCCCCACAGGCCAGAAGGCATGAGGGGAGAAAGTGGATCTAGCACCCAATGAGAGAATTGCTTTAAAGGACCTTTGGCAAGAGCTGGGGCTTTGGGAGTGGGATCAGGAAACTTGGGCACCCAGCCCCAAAGGAGCCAGGAAAATAAAAGCTCCAACTTGGCTTTCTTGGTGGTTTTAAGGTCTTACTATTGCTCCCGGTCTTCTACTCTCGCCATGACCACCCTCCAAAATACACCTCCACAACCCAAAGCCCAAGGGCATGATTGCCCATTGATATAAACCATTGTGAGCAGCTCCCTCTCAGGGCACAGAGTGAGTGGAAAATGGCAGAGCTGTACCTGGTGCTCAGCCCAGTCCTGTTGTAATTCTGCGCTTTGCTCTGCAGTAAGTGGATAGATAAGGTAGAGAAATATGCTGGGTGTGCAGGGTGAAGGAAGAGGATTGTCTGGGGTTTAAAAACATATTTATGAAGAACAGAGAAGGAAATACAATGTTTAAAGTTAAGAGGAAAAAAAATGAGGAAATAAGCATGGAGAATGGACATCTTTTTGCTGTTTTGAAATGGAGGCTGACAGTGAACACATCCTGAGACCCACCACATTTCAGGGGCAGTGCGGGCTGCAAGACTCAAGAATAAACTGCTATTCTGGCCTTTTAGAACCATTAACTCAAAAAAGGAATTAAACAGATTCCAAACAGGCTAAGAGAATGGTCTCAGAGAAATGTATGGAAACTCTAAGAACCACAGATTTAGCCTCACATATTTTGGCAGGACATGGGGCCAAGGGTTAGCTACTGGACATGAACTTTGAAATAGATGAAATTGCTTTCAGAGAGTTAAAGCTAAATCTATGCTCAGCAATGTGATTTTCTGTCTATGGCCAGTGAGAGAAACCCAGGCAGAGACTATAAGTCAGTAAAAGCGAGAGATGAAAATACTGTCCATATACAAAGGTTTGTGAAGTGTCTGTTTGGAAAGTCAATATTTTACACATGTGGTATCATTTTAATCTTCACAACAATGCTGTACATACAGCTTCATTATTTCTATTTTACATGTGTGGCACCTGAATCCCATAGAGGTTAAATCACTTGCCCAAACTATCACAGCAGGTGAAGGGTCAGAGAAGTAAGCTAAATGCAGGTTTCTATATTCAAAGCACTACTCAGGGAGATGGAGTTGGAAGGCAGCCAAAATTTTATGAAAAACAACCAGTGAGAATAATTTTATTATAAAAATGATAGTCCATCCTATTTCTTTGCTTCATCACCTATACAGAAAAGCCTGCTCTTGGCAGAGTTTTTATAGCATGTTCCAGAAGACAGAGAATGTGGATCTATGGTGTACTGCATTGATAATGGCTATCAAAAGATATTTTCGCCTGGTACCATGGAACATGACTATATTTGCAATAAGAATCTTTGCAAATAGAATTAAAGTAAGGATCTTGAGAAGAAATCATTCTGAATTAGGGTAGTCCCTACATCCAATAATAAGTGTTTTTATTAAAGGTGGAAAAAGAGTTGACAAATGAGAAGACACGGAGGAGACCATGTGAAGATGGAGGCCAGGAACACGGTGCTGCTGTCACAGAAGCTACCAGAAACCAGAAGAGGAAAGGAGGGTTTATCCCTGGAGCTGTTACAGGGAAGATGGCCCTGCTGTCATCATGATTTCAGACTTTTAGCCTCCAGAACTGTGAGAGGAAAGAGTTTCTGCTGCTAGAAGCCCCGAAGTCTGCAGTCATTTGTTATTGCAGCCCAGTGAAACTAAAACAAGAACTTTTGGGCACTAAATAAATGTTCTTCCCTATGGAAAATGGAGGAAGGATTCACCATCGTATTCCTCAAGCTTATTTATCTGCTTAGCTCAGAGTCCATGCCTTCCACGTGACCCCTGGACTACTGTGACAGAGCCTGACCCCTAGCCGGTGTTCAATAAATACTTATGGAATGACTATATGGCAGCCATTTTTGTCATTAGTAACTCTAAGTATTTGCTTCTGGGTATTTAGTACCCAATGCTTCCTAAGCCCAGTTTGAAGAGTATCGCATATAGTTTTCTCCAGACTTGACAAGATCATTGCAAGGAAAGTATTGGTGTTTCTATCCTGCTTCTAAGAAGACCAAAACTTGTAAAGAAAAAATGAGCTGCCGACTTCTGGTTAACAACAGGTGGGACACAAAACAAGTCTGCCTTATTCCAAAGCCTACATTCTAACCTCCACGTGGCAGCAGGTTCCATCTAAACTCTAAAAGAAGTTCCCCTAAGCAGAGAGACCATTTTGGTCTTCTTGGGGTATGACAAATTTGAAAGGTAAATCCTGAAAAGTTTGGATTTCAGCAAGGAAATGTTTTGGTAAAAGCCACCTTGATCCACAGGCAATCCTGTGACATTACTCACCCCTTCTTTTTTATCTATATCCGAAGGACTTCTGCAGTTAGAGCCAAGCTAGCTGGAGTGTGGGCTGTCTCAGTGAGCAGTGGGGCCCAGGCTCCTGGAGATGGGTGAGTACTAGGTAATACTTGGACAGTTGTTCCCTGAGCTTTGAGATTCTTTGATTCCATGAGACCACCTCACATGGCTGATTAAAGGATCAAAGGATAGAATGGATGTCAAAAGGCTTTGACAAGTTCTCAACTATAGGAGAGAATAAATATTAAATAAGTTAGCTTTTAAAAACGGCCCCACATACCGCCTAGAAGAGAGTAAACATTCAATATTTGCTGTGTAATTACCAATTTCTCAAAAGCTCTTTAAGGCAATTTAGTAAAATAAGAATTTATCTTATATTTGAAAACATTTGGACAACATTATAATATTAACTTAGGAAAGTTACATAAATCCTTCGAGCTACATTTGCGAGAATGAAGTGAGATGATGTTTGAAAATTCCTAACACTGCTTCTGACACATAGCAAACTTGCGATAAATGAGAACATTTTCTTATTTTAAGACATGGGCTGTATAATATCTATGAGAGAAAAACTCCAAAAGGCAGGTTTTAAAAAATTTGTGCTTGAAGAATATTCATGGCATAGAAACAATGCTCAAGGTATAATGCATACTGGAGAAGGTAGAATGCAGACATGTAGATATTTGTGTACATTGTGCAATGCTATTTTGAAAAATATATATTTGAAACTGACATTTAATAATATAAATGTGTTATGTTTGGGAATGCCTGTGTTTGTAGCTGCATGGTCACATGTATAATCTACAGACGGATTCTCATATAACAAATATATGTATTTACTACAGATGAACATTGAATTCAAAAATGTTTATTAATTCCTTCTGTTGTCTGTATCATAATTCACTTTGAAATTACTTCTGTATGAATAATGTGATGTTTGTAGATAAAATTTAATATTTGTGGGGAAAATTTAATTTAATTCTAGGCTATTATTTAGCATTTAAATTATCATTAGCAAGAATCATCCCTTTTGGAGTGGTTACATGACACTTATAATATTGCTGCTAAAATCTACACCAGAGAATGAGCTAATTAATAAAAAGCTTGGTAGAAATTAATGTTATTGGCAAGGGGAGTAATGTTCAAAATGATTAGATTAGGACATCTACCAAGCTTACATGAAAATTGTAAATCCAGCTGCCTAATGTCATCTATGCAGCATTTGAGGTCCAGGGATGCACTAGTTCTAAAGCTGCAGGCCCTGGAGGGCTGTCAGCAAATCCACCCATAAGACTGGAAGACCTGCATCCAGATATCTCTGAGCTCAAGTTTCATGACAAGTATTAGTCTGAGTGCTTTGGGGAGGGGAGTTGGGAAGGGGAGTTTCCTGAGCTAAGGACAAGGTAGTGAGATTGTATTTTTGTGCCTTTGTACGGTGACTTGCTGTACAGTTGGCAGAATTTTCTGGAACTCTTGATATATTGTAACAAAACATTTTATAGTGAAGTTGAAGAGGAGGTAACCTATTGACTCCCCTAAGCTCTCAGAGAAGAGCTCTCCCAGCATATACCCACCAAACATATGCCAGTTAGCATCTATGCCATAAATTCTGGAAACAGAGATGATAGTATTTTATCAAGTATTAATGTACTATAAATGAACCATTTACTATGTAGTCGTCTATATTTCCAGGCTTCTTAGTGACCCCGTGTGTGTGTGTGTGTGTGCACACACACACAATTTTTATATACATGCATAGGAGTTTAAAAGAAAGATATAGACATGTTCGCACAGAGATTACCTATAGATATTTTTATTTTCTTCTTCACCTTTTAAAAAATACTCTAAATTTCTTTCAATAAAGCAAACATTTTATAATAAAAATGCAATAAATGCTATGAAAATCTACAGTCACACTTCACAGTTGCAGCTTTGCTCAAAGGAAACAGATGGCTGTTAGCCCTGTAACATTCTGTCTCCTAAAATTAGAGCCAGAGACTCCTGTGTGATCCATTGCACAAAATGGATTCCAGATTTAAAAATGCAAATAGACATAATTGCAAATCATTAACCTAATTGTGACAGTGAGGGTGGATCTAGTCAACACAATCGTTTATTCAATGATACATATTAAATGCAGACACTGTTCCCAAGCTGTGTACAGGGCAGTTTAGAAAAGAAACGCGTTCCTGCTCTCATGGAACTTTCTGTCGATTTGAACAACCTCAACAGTGATTATTGGTATGTTGCTGGTATCTCTTTCTAGATAAAAGTTCCACAAAGGCAGAGATCCATCTGCCTTATTCACAATTAATTTTCTAGGTCTTTCCACATGTGTGTCATGTAACAGGTGCAAATAAATATTAGTCAAACTGAAATTAAAAGAATTTGCTAAAGAAATTCAAACCAATGGAAATCAGCTCACTGGAATTTTTGAGTGGCTGATGCCAGGCATGTAAGTTCCACAGTAAGAGCAGCATGTGGACTCTGAGCCCCTAAGGGTCATGTTGTCTCTGAAGAGTCAAGTCAGAGTGTGATACATGCCACGACAGAGATATACAGAAAGGACACAACTAGTCAAATGGAGAGAAAGGTAAGAGGACACAAAAGACATCTTTTGAGTTACTTGAGAGCTGGATTATTAAAGGATAAGAGTTAGTTGGATAAAAAGAGGAGAAAGAACATTCTAAGCAAGAAAAAGCAGCATGTGCAATTGTATTGATAGTTGGTATATTCGTCTGTTCTCAAGGTGCTAATAAAGACATATCCAAGACTGAGTAATTATAAAGAAAAAGAATTTTAATGGACTCACGGTTCCACATGGCTGCGGAGGCTTCACAATCATGGCAGAAGGCAAAGGAGTAGCAAAGGCATGTCTTACATGGCAGCAGGCAAGAAAGCGTGTGCAGGGTAACTCCCATTTATAAAACCATCAGATCCCATGACACTTATTCACTACCATGAGCACAGTATGGGGGAAACTGCCCCCATGATTCAATTGTCTCCACCTAGCCCCACCCTTGACACGTGGGGATTATTACAATTCAAGTTGAGATTCAAGTGGAAACAGAGCAAAACCGTATCAGTCAGAACAGCACGGTATATTTCAGTAATTGACCTTTTAGCCTGGTTAAATATGTACAGGGTTTGCAATCCATAGTATGGAGGTAGACTTTTGTCATAATGGAGGACATGAGTTAACCATGGAAGATTTATAAACGAGGACTGACTTAACAAGATATATTTCCATTAACCCTTTTGGGAAGCTGTATATAGGATGTCCTCTGGGAAGAGGGGAAGACAAGAATGGGTGGAAGGAACGCTAGTAGGGAGACTGTTGGGACAGTCAGAGCAGGAGATGGTGAGCCAAGGTCTTGAGAAGAAAAGGAGTGGATGGAATTAAGGGCTATTTCTAAAGTCATATTGGCATTATTTGGTGGAATCACTCACTAAGGCAGCAAACATGTGTTGAGTTACAGAATAACTCAAAATATATTAAGTTCAACAGTCATGTCAGGTTAATTAAATAAAGTACTTTGGAAAATGTCCACTCAATGTAGTGTTTTTAGAACACTTGTGAAGTGCGTTTTAATCTCAGAATGCTGAATTGTATCTAGTTTAGTTGAATAACAATAACAACAACAATAATTATTTCTTGTAATCTTTATGACCACAAAATTCACTTTATCATCTCAAAACCCTATGACCAAGAAAGATGTTATAACCATCCCCATTTTAAAAATAAAAAGAGGAAAATCATGCTTGTACAAAGTAAGAAACTTCTATAATGTCAAATATTTAATAAATGATGCAGTGTGTGGGTAAATGTGTGTGTGTGTGTGTGTGTGCATATGCAGATTTTTTAAACTCTAAGTCTTAGGTTTTTCCACCATGTAAAAAAAAAGTTTAAGCTTGTGCCTATGACATCATTATCACTTAATCTGATCATGATTAGACCTCTAATAGCAACAATGGAGAGTTGAAAGAATGTTATGGAAAATTCACATATACCATAATTTTTGCTTTAATAAATTTTATCTGAAAGAAAGTAATGTTTTTAATTGCAAAGCATGATTTAAGGCAAAGAAAAAGTTATCATTCTTTGACCCAGATTGAACTAACCAGCATTCCCTCTGCTTATGAATTCACTTTTTATTAGGTTGATATGATCAGTTATTATTTTAGAATAATAGTAGTGAGTCTAAATAGCATAGCTTTAACATGACACAAAGAATTGAAACAAAACAATGATGATCATTTCTTATTCTTGAAAATACCATTCCTGTTGGCCATGACTTCAAAAGCAAAATTTTAGGTTCTATCAGATGGTTAAAAAAGAGAGCACAAGAAGGGAATACCAAGTATAAAATGGCTCAAAGACTTATTGATTTTTCTCTGATTTATATACCAGTGGACAAATTTGAAAATGAAAACATATCACTTGCATCCTATCTTCGTCCACTGAACACAACTTCAAACTTCATCCATTTATGTCTTCCAAAACTCTTGCCCCACTATTATCACTCTCATTCAGCAGCTGAAAGGATATTTTGAAAAGAATATTAGAGTGTATTTCTCTCCTGATTAATGCCCACCAATGGCCCCTATTTCACCTGGAATTGAATTCAAAGTTTTTGTTCTGTCTCACACAGCTCACATTATGTTCTCTGCCTACTTCTGAAACTTCTCCAATCTCTAGACTTTTATCTTCTTCTGTGCCTTACCTCGGCCATTCTATTACAGATTCTTTCCTAAACACTCAACATTCTTTCTAGGCTTTGTACTACGTACACCCAAAGTACCACACTTTTAGTAGCTGGAATAAATAGAACTTTCTACAAACTTGGACATGAGAGGGAAAAGGAGTGACAACGTCTGTAACACTATGTTTTTAGTTTGTCTTTCTTTACTTGAAGATGTTAATAAACTAACACTATTCTGGCAAACTGGAAGCAACATTGAAAAAATATGATTGTTTAGGGAGCAATAGTAATTATGCCTTAATAATGACTGAGTGTATTTAAATTGTGATATCAGCCTCTTCTCTCACAGACTGAAGTAGAAAGCAAGAAGCTGGCTACGGAAATAGTGGGGCACAGGCCGTGTGATCCATCCTATAGTTTTACAGAATGGATAGCGGAGCCCTGGGAGAAATGGAGTCTTCAATTTAGGATGTTGATCGGTCAACCAAAAATATCCAACTGGATATAAGGCCAGTGGCAAACATATGACCTATGAGAAAACAAATGGGCACTTCAAGACCCAAGGCTAAGCAATTGTAAATGTTTATAGTCATGTGAGGTAAATAGAGCTGAGCACAGATTTTGACAGAAGAAATAAAGAGCCAAATGATATGGACAAAAGACAGGGAAATACTGGGTAGAAGAGGGCAGTTCCCCAGCAAAGACCCCATCCCCAAGCCTGGAAACCCACAGCCCTAAATGAAAACAAGCATTTCTGTTTTCAAACCCAAGTGTTGCCTTTTGGACCTCCATGCCCCATTATCTGGTACCCATATAAACTCTAAACCCCAGGCTCCATGGGCAGATGAGCAGACAAACAGAGGAGCAGAGGAACAGAAGGGCGGTGCCACAGAGAAAGAGAGACGAGAAGGATTGTCTGAACATTGAGAGGAGTTTGACTGGGGTTGGTTAGAGAGGAGATGGGCTGCAGGACAGCAGAACTCCAGGGGAAGATCATCTTCCCACTCCATTCCCTTTCCAGCTTCCTATCCATTCCACTAAGAGCCACCTCCATCACCTAATGAAACCCCACATTCGTCATCCTTCAAGTTAATGTGTGACCTGATTCTCCCTGGATGCCAGACAGGAACCCAGGTACTAAGAGGGCACTGAGCTGGTTAACACTTCAGCTATCGGTGGGCAGCAGAGCTAAAAGAGCTATGTAGCACACACGCTGGGACTTCAGGAACGGTAGGCACCCACACCTAGATGCTACCATGGGGCCAGAGCCCAAAAGCACTCACCCTGGCTCCTGCATATCTGCATGCTCTCCCCCACAAAAGGAGTTTTTATGTGGGCAGCCAAAAAGAGGAGCCACACACGTCTGTGTCATATCCTGTGAGGGAGTTCAGGGAACTCTCCCGTTTCACTTAGAGCTAACAACAAGCACGGGATTCAAAGGAAGAGGTGGAAAGATCCAAGGATGAGTGGAAAGCTGCAGAAGAAAAAAACTTTGCAATGTATGTAGCAAGCAAGTGGCTATATCAGGGATACATAAATAACTCTCATGAATCAACAAGGTAAAGATAAGTAGCTAGCCCAATAGAAAATTAAACATGATGTCCAAAGAAGAAGGAATACAAAAGATCAATAGATGTATGATAAGCGGTTCTAGCCCAGTGAAATGCAAATTAAAGCAACGATAAAATACTACTTTTCACCTACTGATTTGGTAAAAATGGAAAAATTTATAATAGCCATTTTAGGAAGGGGGCTGGGAAACAAAGATTCTTTCAAATTCTGGCAGGAATGTACATTTGCAGAATCCACGGGGAGGGCAAAATGGCGTTATTTATGATTCTAGGTATCTATCCTTAAGAAGCATTGTCACTAGGACTTGGAGAATCATGCATACAGATGCTCATTGTGACATTGCTAAGAAGCAAAAATCAGGAAACTAATGTCTTTTAATAAGAGAATGGCTAGTCATCCTGGACATTGCAAAGAACACTAAGTGGCCCCAAAAATAATGAGATATGTCTATATTATTACATATAATTCTCTGAGACATATTGCTATTTGAACAAAACAGTATGGTTCCAATTGTAAATGTTTATAGTCGAAAATCACAGTTAAAAAAAAAAAGCCCTATGGGCAAACAACACTATGTGCATAAAGGCTTTTAACATCAGGCTGGAAAGATAAGAGACTCTACACCTCGCAGGTCACTGTTAATTACCTGTGGAGAGTGGAAGGGCCTGAGGCCAGGAGTTAAGGAGGATCTCATTTGGTGTGCAGTGTTTAAATGAAATTCAGACCGACTGACCATGTTGCGACAGACTGGAAAGTTGCATAATTTAAAGAAAAAAAGAAGTGAATGAATGTGCTGGAGTGACACAAGCATACATTTCTGTTTCCAGTTCTTAGGAGCATCACATGAAACTCCTAACAATTACTTGTATTAATATTAAATTGATTTATTTTTTAAAGCATTCATCTAAGGAAATGTGATTATAAAGAGAAGTGAAAAAGGACAACAGAACAATCAAACGTAACATTTTCATGTAACCTGTGATTATAACTGTAGAGTATGAAGCAGCATTTTCCAGAAAATGTTAAAAAGAAAAAAAAAAAGGCAGGCATCTGGCTAATCTAAGCTGCAATAGCTTAGATTAAGCTGCATGTGTAAATTAGACGTAATAAGTAGAGAGTCTCTTTATCTATATATCCAGAATATCAGTTGCTTAAAATAAATAAGTAGCAGAACTGAGATGCAGGAACCTCAGTGCTTAGACTTGAGTTTACCTAGTTCATATTGACAATGTATAGATGAATAAATAGCACGCCAGAGTGCAAGGTAAGGAACTTTTTGTTGCAGGCAACAGTAAGTGACTGTGGTTAAGAGGAGCAAAAGGAGAATGAACTGGATAGATAAACATGACTCACAGATGAGTAAGAATAGCTGAGAAACCAAGCTCAGAAAGAGGACTTTGGTAGGAATCCAGGTAACTGTGCTATAAAACTGAATATCACTTATTAGATGCTAACTTTATTCTAAGAGGCTCTAAAAATAGAATGTATTCATTGAGTTCTTGTGATATTCCCAATACTCCCTCTAAGCATAATAAATCCTTTGTTTTCTTTCAACAGAAAGAAACTCTTATCTATAAAATAAACAGTTTGTTAATTTTATAGATAAACAAACCATCAATGGATAAGACATAGAATTGGGAGTCAAACCAAGCAGTCAGATTCCAGAGGCCACTCTGTTAATCACCATGAAAGTGTGCCTCTATTATGCAATCAGAAAACCCTGTGTAGAATCGTCACTGAGGAAATGGCAGCTCAGTCAGCTACTACAGAGCCTAGCCACTCTTGGCATCCTCTGCGCAGTGAACTGGGTAAAAGGATGCACGTACCCCCTGTGTTCAACCTTCAAAACCTGCATGATTATTCATGCATTCTCCTTCACCACCTGCATACAGGACATCAATGCCCTGGATGAACTTGGAAGTCACACGTTGATGATACTAGGATCTCGAACAGCCTGGGTCCCTGGATGACTGTCTAGAGCACAACCCCTCACCCGTCAATGTCATATCAGCTTAAGGAAGAAGTTCATTTCTCCCATGACAAAGTACTGAGATTTAAATATTCATCTACCATAGCAACTAGTATCATCTTAACTAATATATCCAGGCATGAAAAATGTAGAAAAGTACAGAAGTGAGACTGGATGTCTGAAGGAATCTCCCTAGAAGAGATAATATCTGAAATTTAAAAAGGAAACAACTAAAAGTGTACTGAAAGTTTCTCCTAAAGTGAACTGCATTTTAGAAAGAATCTGGGTTGGAAGATAAAGGGCTTTGTGAGTAGGCAAGGACTCAAAACTGCTAGAATTTCCCAAGCTGTCCAGAAGACATGCACTGATAGGAAAGGCCAGCACTGGAAGCGTGCGTCGTCTTCAATTTAATACTGTCATCCAGCTGGGTTAAGTTCAATGTACTTTCCTGGGCGTCTGCTGTTTGCTCAGGGCCCTGTGTTAAAGCCAATGGGAAAACAAACAAAGAAGTAAAATTCAGTCTTTTTTTTTTTTTTTTTTTTTGAGATGGAGTTTCACTCTTGTTGCCCAGGCTGGAGTGCAATGGCACAATCTCTGCTCACTGCAACCTCTGCCTCCCAGGTTCAAGCAAATATCTTGCCTCAGCCTCCCCACATAGCTAGGATTACAGGCATGCGCCACTATGCCCAGCTAAATTTTGTATTTTTTTACTACAGACAGTATTTCTTCATGTTGGACAGGCTGGTCTTGAACTCTGCCCACATTGGCGTCCCTACAGTCTTTTTTTCTTTCAAGAACTTTCCATCTTAAAGAAGGAGGAATGGACTTGACCTTGAATGAGGTGGTGGGTGGTAATGTTAGTTTTTCTCACGTGTTCTCATCTTTGTTTGGCTTTCTCTCATGAGTTGGAATGTAAGTGATATGAACAACAGCCAGAGGACATTTCGAGTGACTATAAACCAGATATCACTGAGATTTCAGGAGGAGAATCTCCATTCACAGATTATTTCTCCTGTCCTAGTAATTTGTCTGTCAAAAGTGGATTCGATTTATTTATATTGAATGTTACTATGTACTGAATATATTTACATATATCTTTCTGTGTATGAAACAAGATGTTTCTAAGACTGGCATTACTACAGTCATTTAAAAAGGCAATGTACAGTTCACAGTGAACCTGTTTGTCCAAAACTATCCCAGCAAAAAGAGATGGAGAAGGGATTTGAACCTGGCACTGTACCATATACTCCCAGAGTTATGTCCACTCCCCTGGAGTTTCCATCTTACTCCATACCCCATTTCATTCCCTTGAGATTTTATTTTATTTTTTTTTAGACAGAGTCTTGCTCTGTTGTCCAGGCTGCAGTGCAATGGTGCCATTTCAGCTCACTGCAACTTCCACCTCCCAGGTTCAAGCGATTCTCCTTCCTCAGCCTCCTGAGTACCTGGGATTACAGGTGCATGCCACCATGCCCGGCTAATTTTTGTATTTTTAGTAGAGGCACAGTTTCACCATATTGGCCAGGCTGGTCTCAAACTCCTGACCTCAGGTGATCCGCCCGCCTTGGCCTCAGTGCTGGGATTACAGGCATGAGCCACTGTGCCTGGCCTCTCTTGAGATTTTTCTAACCTTATTTTCTCTCTGCCAAGTTGCTGTTTCCCTTCAGAGCTTCCCCTTCTTGAGATTGAAATCTCAAGCTGCAACTTACACCTCACTCCACTTCAACAAACCTGGGAGGGAGGGAGGAAGAAAACAGAAAATAGCTCAGCAGATGTTTCCGGATACATTTTTTTTTTCAAGTGCAAGTTGCTAATGTGGAAGTTTATTTTGGGGCCTGCCAGTGTTAGCAGATGTTTGAGAAGACGAATACCTGCTTAGGCAATTATACATAGAAAGTGATAGCAGATTTGCGTAAAGAGGCAGTCTTTCAAAATGGATAATATAATAGACTTTCTCATACAGATTCAGCATGCTTATGCTAGATTAATTCTTGGGGTCTGATTTGGACCCTATATTTATTCTTGAACTTTTATACTAATAAAAATGAGGCCACGCCAAAGGAGAGGTAGAATAGATTGTGCCTACAGATGCCAGCTAGAGAATATAATTAGAGAAAATAATGCCTAGAAACTCTGACACTCAGAGGCTGGAGATCCTATTAATTGCTGCTATGATGTTTTTGGACATAAATATTTACACTCATTTCTCATTAAAATTCTCCTTCTTAAAATATTAAACCCAGACGTCTGATTGCTGGATAATTACTAGCAAAATAACACATCAAGACTTTCAAGAAATTGAAGGTGTACATTTTCCACTCTGGGTATTCTCACGGTGGGGAAAGTAGATACCCAACAATTCCATTCAGCAAATATTCACTGCATATCTACTTAAGTACCGAGATTCCAAGATAAGTAGGAAACAGCTCCAACTCTTCAGAAACTTAAATCTCCTAAATATCGAATAACAAACTGATAGATTCCATAGACCTCACATAAACATTTCCTCCTGAATGAGGAGTAGTTGGAGGAATAAACTTTAGACAAGCTTAAGGCCTGCCTAGACCTACAGGATGAAAGCATAACCAGGAAATTTTCTTTTGAATGGTAATGGCAGGTTCATAAAAGTGTTCTGATGTGATCTTCTCTAAGATCCGTAAGTATCATGGGAAATGAGGTGCTTTTCTCGGAGACTTGATTGATGGACAGGAGAGTTTTCCCTTTAGTTGGCAAACATAGTTGAGATGTCTGCTTTGATCACGGTCTATATATAGATTTACATCTGACATTCTTTACTGCACTTGTATCATTTATCTGAGTGTGCTCATAATTTTCCAACAAGCAGTATATCCCTGTGTCCTCAATGTGGAAGGTTAGTGTCTGTCAAGGCATTCCACCATTTGGCATCTCTCTGTGTCTTTCATTTCACTTCCAGTGACAACCCTAACCCACACAACAATACCAACCCTCTAAGGGGTACCCAGATGTGCCAAACTACTTTAAAACCCCATACTTGGCAGATACTTCTCTTCTGTAGGGAAACCATTTGCCCCCAACTTTTGCTTCAGAGCAATCAAGTGTTCATTGTTGAAGACCATGCACTGGTGTCTCCAGATCTTGAAGATCTTCCTGACCCATTCTTTGTCTTTTCAGGGTGCCAAGTACCTAACTTCTATTCTTGTCATTACCCTACAGCATTCATAGTATAATTTGCATGCACATCCCCCCAAATAGCTGTGACTTCCTCAAAGATGGGAGCATGCACCATATTCATCTCTATAGCTCCTCCCTCAGTGTACACCTGGCACAGAGTGGGGGCTCACTGCAAATCGGTTGTACTTCTGCTTTAGTCAGAACACTTTCTCATGGGAATAACAGCTTTCAGAATCACTGAAGCGCTGAAAAGAGAGTTTTGATTCACTCCAGTGGGAAGCACTGGGTTGTGCTGATCTCAGATGTGATTCCATCCAGTGACTCCAATTTCTAGAACTTGACATTGTTTGATTCTGGCTCCACTCTTTCTGAGGACTGGCCTTATTCACATACAGTTTAAATGGGTTTTTGCTAAGTTGTGGTGGCATGATGTTCTGGGAATGCATTCTTGTATTTTGTGACCTAAAAGAAAAGAAAGAACATGTGATCATATATAAATTCTCAGTGATCATTTCCAGAGGAGATTCTGATTGGTCAGGCCTGGATCTCAATGCTGACCCCCGAGGGCACTCGCTGGTTACACGGATAAGCTAAGATTGTTGGGGGGCAGTTCTGGGAGAGTGATCTGCCCAACTCAACAGCTATAGGGTACTGTGATTGTCAGCCACAAATAAGCCACACAGTTGGGGCAGGGGGGCAAAGAAAGAAAGCTATTGAGTGGGACCAAAAGAAGCAGAAAAGGGGCCTTCGACAGACAAAAACAAGAGTTGTTTGTTACTCTAATTACTTTAGCATTGTGTGTGACATATAGGGAGTGCTTAGTAGATGTTCACTTACGGAATGAATTTGCAAACGCATAGATTGGAATTTTTCTTTCATCCCATCAATGATGTACATATACATAGAAACAGCTCAGTCCCGTGTGTTTTATGATTGTAAGTTCATTCCTTTGTTCAAGACCCAGACTCTCTTCAAGCTCACAATATACACTATTCAGCTTCCAACAGAAAATTTTCATTTAAATATATTAAGAGATTCTCAATTCAGCAATCCAGCTGGACTACTTTTAGCCTTCTGCCCACAAGCACAGGCATCAATCTGTTTCCTACAAAGTGTTGTTTGCTGTGATAATCTCACCTCCATCAAATCCTCCTATCTTTAACTCCTTGTTATTAAAATTGTGTACAGAAAGCTCAGGGAAAATAAAGCCATGGGCTGAGAGTATCTGGCAATATCATACAGTAGAAAGGAAATTAGTTTAAGAAATTGAGACATAGTGTTAGGTGTATCTTTAAGTCTAACTCACCTTGGACATGCCACTATTTTATCAATAAAGTGACAATTTCATTAGATGATTATGGTCAGCATTAATTCTCTAGATTCTTTTTTTTTTTTTTTTTTTCAGATGGAGTTTTACTCTTGTTGCCCAGGCTGGAGTGCAACGGCACGATCTCGACTCACCGCAAACTCCGCCTCCCGGATTCAAGCGATTCTCCTGTCTCAGCCTCCTGAGTAGCTGGGATTACAGGTATGCGCCACCATACCTGGCTAATTTTCTATTTTTGGTTGAGATAGGGTTTCTCCATGTTGGTCAGCCTGGTCTCAAACTCTCGACCTCAAGTGATCCGCCCAACTCAGCCTCCCAAAGTGCTGGGATTACAGGCATAAGCCACCACGCCCAGCCTAGAAGGTTCTTATAACAGGTACATGATTTGGGAAACCATAATTTTATCTAAACCAGCAGAATCCAAAATATGGCATCTTCATTAGTCCTCAAGACTAACCTGGTTACCTAGCCAGCAAACACACAATTTAGCTCAGTGCTTTGGGTTAGACCAAAATATATGACTCCACCTAAATTTCCAACTTTTCCTTTTACTCTGTGTTCGTCCACTATTTTAGGCCACTCCCCAAAGAGCTGATGTATTATTCTCTAAGAACTCTATTTACTTTTCGACTTCTATAGCTTCGCTTACACAGTTTCTTACACCAAGAAAGTTTCTCTCCTCCAGGTGTACCTGTTCATATCCTATTCATCCCTCAAGGTCCAGGAAAAGACAACCTGCTCTGCCAAGCGTTCCTATTTTCCAACTTGCCTTCTCTCATCTGGATGCTTTTCTCCTTTCCCATTGAGCTCTTAAAACTCTTTGCTCGTACTTTGGAATAACAGTGAACGAATTCTACCTTGTGTTATTTAGGGCTTTATCTCCTCTGTCCCTCTGGAATGCAAGCACCTTTCGCTTAGGATAGGATGTTCTGTGCAGTTGAGCACAGATGGGTTTTTCAGGAAGCCGAGTCATGATCAAATGCCAGCCATGCTGCTGCGTCCTTGGGGAATCACTTAATCTCCATGATCATCGTATTCCTTATCAGTAAAACGAATAACCACTGAAATATGGGAAAGGCAAAATGAGATCACCTAAGTGAAAGCGCTTGGCACTCTGCTTCAAACATGGAGCACTTTTGTTTTATAACACTTACTTGTAGTGAATACTCGTAAGATCTGTTGATGTCTTTCCTCTTTGTTACACTTTGAAGAAAATGCAAATTTCTCATTAGGGCTGACAAGGCTGGACGTCATCTGACTCCTGCTTCTCCTCTCTGACCTCACCTTTTTTTTTTTTTTTTGGTTTGTTTTTAATACCTTTATTTGGCTGTGCTTGACATACAATAAACTGCACATATTTAAGTGTAAATTTTGTTAAATTTCAGCATATATATACACTTGTGAAACAATCACCACTATTATGATAATTGAGAATTCGTGCCCTACAAAATTCCCTTGTGCTCATTTGCAGTGTCTTCTTTCAATACCTTCCCTGATATCCCCTTTTTCTATCTTCAGGCAGCTACTGATCTGTTTTTTGTCGCTGTACATTAGTTTGCATTTTCTAAGATTTTCTATAATAAAATCACGCAGTCTGTGCTCATTATTATCTGGCTTCTTTCACTCAGAATATTTATTTTGAGTTTATCCCTACTGTAGAGTGTATCAATAGTTCATCACTGTTTTATTGTTGAGTATTATTCTATTCCATGGATATGCCACAGTTTGTGGATGAACCTTTGAGCTAATTCCAGATTTTAACGATTGCAAATAAAGCTGCTAGGCATATTTATATGCAAGTGTCTATGTAGACATATATATTCATTTTTAAAAAATACCTAATAGGGGTATGCCTGGGTCATATGACAGTAGAAGTTTAAGTCTTTAAGAAATTGCCAAACAATTTCCAAAGAGTCTGAGCACTTTACATTCCCTCCAGTAGTGTATGCAAGTCCTATTTGCTCCATATCCTGGTCAACACTTTCGATCATCAAACCTTTTAATTTTAGAAACTTTGATAGGTGTATAATGGTAAGTCATAATGGTTTTATTTGCATTTCCATGGGGGTAAATGATGATGTACATATTTCCATATGCTTATCAGCTATTCAAATGTCTTCTTTAGTAATGATTTTGTTCAATCATTTTTCTATCTTTTAATTGGGTTGTTTTCATATCATTGAGTATCGTAAGTCCTTTATATATTGAAGATATAAGTTATTTATTAGATATATGCTTTGCAAATATTTTTCCAGTCTGTGGCTTGTCTTATTCCCTTAACAATGTCTTTTGAATGGTAGAAGATTTTATTTCTGATGAAGTCTTATTTATCAAATTGTTAGTTTATGAATTGTACTATTGGCAGTGTATCTCCAAAGAAGTTTTTGCATAGCCTAAGGTTACAAAGAATTATACTACCTTTACTTTTAGAAATTTTATAGTTATTCATTGCATTTAGGTGCATGATACACGTTGATTTAATTTTTATATGGTGCAAGGTATAAATAGAAGAATAATTTTTGTATATGTATATTTTATTTTTCAGTACCATTTGTTGAAAACTTTTCTTTCTCCATTGAATTGTTTTTGCATCCTTGTCAAACATATATGTACAGATCTATTTCTGGCCTCTTCTGTTCTATTTATTTTTTGTCAGTCTTTATATTAATTCTACACTAAATTTATCCTCTAGGTTTGTAATCAGAACTGAGGTCTTAAAATAAAGTATTATTTGTCTTCTTTCTTTTCAAAACTGTTTTGCTCTTTTAGACTGTTTGCTTTTTCACGTAAATTTATTATTATTATTTATTTTTTTTTTTTTGAGACGGAGTCTCCCATTGTCGCCCAGGCTGCAGTGCAGTGGTGCGATCTACAAGCTCCGCCTCCCAGGTTCACTACAAGCTCCGCCTCCCAGGTTCACGCCTTTCTCCTGCCTCAGCCTCCTGAGTAGCTGGGACTAGAGGCGTATGCCACCACGCCCGGCTAATTTTTTTGTATTTTTTTTAGTAGAGACGGAGTTTCACATAAATTTTTAAATAAGCTTTTCAATTCTTAGAAAAAAGTAAAGACTGTTGGGATCTTGTTGGTTTGCATGTAGTCCATAGAACAATTTGTGAAACATCAACATTTTAAATACATAAAATCTCCTTACATATAAACATGGGGTATCTCCACATTTATTTAGATCTTTATTTCAGCACTATTGTGTAGTTTTCAGTGTAGATGTCTTTTATATCTTTTGTCAGATTTATATCTAAATATTTTATATTTTCATGCCATTATTAACGGTACTTTCTTTACATTTTAATTTCTATTGTTCTTTGATAGGATATAAAATACAACTGATTTTTGTAGCTTAATAACGTATCCTAAATGCTTTCTAAACTTACCTATTACTTTTAGTAGTTATCATTTTTTAAAAAAAGTGTAAAAGATACATTGGATTTTTCTACATAAATGATCATACATCAAATGTGCAATTTTTTAAAAAATTACTTCTTTCTTTCCCATGTAAATGATTTATTTATTTTTATCTTCAGTAGTAAGGGCTCAAACCTTTAGTACAATGTTGGATAAAAATAGTAACATTGAGTGAGAGGGTGAGACTCTCCTGATTGTATGTGGGAAGCATTCAGTCTTTTATCATTAAGTATGATGCTAGCTATGGGTATTTTGTAGATTTTTTAAAATTAGGTTAAGGCCATTCTCTTCTATTCTTACTTTTCTGAGAGTTTTAAAAATGGATATTGAATTTTGTCTTTTTTTTTTTTGGCACATATATGGTAATACAGACTTTCTTTTTTGTGATTTGTTAATATGGTTAATCATATTCACTAATTATAAAATGTAAAACCATATTTGCTTTCCTGGGATAAGTCTCCTTTACTAATAATATACTGTCCTTCTTAATATTGCGAATTTTGATTTCTTAAAAGAGGTTTAGAATTTTTGTCGGCATTTGAGAAAAAGATTGTTCTGTAGTTTCATTTTCTCATGAAATGTGTATTTGGATTTTATCCATACAATATGGATTCAAAGAATGAATTGAAAAGTTTTTTTTTTTTTTTCATTGTCTAGAAGAGTTTGTGTCAGATTATTTTTACTTCTTCATTAAGTAATTTGTGAAATTCACTAACAAAATTATCTGGATCTGGACATTTCTTTGTGGAAATGTTTTCGCTAAAATTAAGTGCCTAATAGATACAAGGATATTTATGCAGTCTTAGTTTGTTCGAGCTACTATAACAAAACACCATTAAATATGGTAGCTTATGAGCAACATACATTTATTTTTTACAGGGCTAGGGACTGGGAAGCCCAAGATCAAGGTGCCACAGATTCAGTGTCTGGTTAGGGCCTCCTTCCTCACAGATGACACCTTCTTGCTGTGTTCTCACATGGTGGAAGGGCAGACTTAACTCTCCAAGGTCTCTTTTATAAGGGTACTGCCAATCATGAGTGCTCTCCTCTCATGACCTAATCACTCTCCAAGGCCCCATCCCCTGATACATCATCTTAGAGGTTGGGATTTTAACATATAAATTTTCAGAAGACATAAACATTCCATTCATTGTGCCACCTATTTTTGAGTATGCTTCAGTTTGTGTCTTTCAAGGAATATATCCATTTCATCCAGGCTATCATTTTTATAGATATAAACTTATCTGAAATATTTCTTTATACTTTTAAAAAAGTTTTATCTTAACTGACAAATAATAATTATCCATCTTTTGTATCTGTCATATCTGTACTAATGTCACCACACTCATTCTTATAGTAATTTTTAAAATATTTTTCTGTTTTCTATTGTATTTATTTTCATTCTAATAATTTTCTAATACTTTATCTTTTAATCTGTATTCATAATTATTATCTTTTCTCTGTTTCTTTTGGGTTTAAGTTGGTTTCCATTCCCTTAAAGTAGAAGCTGAGGTCTTTGATTTGAGACCATTCTTCCAATTAGATACATACATGTCATTCCATAAGTTACCCTTAAATTCTGGTTCAGTTGCATCCTAAATATTTAATTATGGGTTGAGAGGATTTGTTTGTTTGCTTTTTTTTAGTACTTTAAAGACACTACCCAATTGTCTTCTTACATGCTTCATTTTCTTTGGGTTGTTTGTTTGTTTGTTTGTTTTTGAGACTGAGTTTCGCTCTTGTTGCCCAGGCTGGAGTGCAATGGTGTGATCTCAGCTCACTGAGACCTCCGCTTCCAGAGTTCAAGCGATTCTCCTGCCTCAGCCTCCCAAGTAGCTGGGATTACAGGAACTGCCACCATGCCTGGTTAATTTTTATATTGTTAGTAGAAACAGGGTTTTGCCATGTTGGCCAGGCTAGTCTCGAACTCCTGACCTCAGGTGATCTACCTGTCTCAGCCTCCCAAAGTGCTCGGATTACAGGTATGAGCCACCACACTTGGCCTTACATGCATTATTTTCAATGAGGAAACTGTTGTTACCCTTAGCTTTGTTTCTCTATAATATTTTTTTTCTCTGCTTTTCAGATATTTTGCTTTATGATTAGTTTTAAGAAATGGTATTATTATTCATCTTGGCATAGTTTTGTTTTTTCTTCCTGTCTTTATGGCTCATTGAGTTTCTTGAAACTATAGGTCTATTGTGTTCATCAAAATTGGAAAAAAAAAATTAGCTATTATTTTTGTCAATGACCCACCGCCCCATTACACACACAACCTCTCCTTTGAGGAATCCAATGTCACATACCTTTGGTTATTATGTTTTCCCACAGCTAGTGACACTCTGTTCACCTTTTTATAATTCTATTTTTCTTCCTATGATTATTTCATAGTATTTTATTGTCATACTCCTTTTTTAAATGTAATATTTAATTTACTTTTATTCCCATTCATTGTAATCTCAGAAATTATTTTCAAATCTAGGAATTTAATCGAGTCTTTTATACTCCTCCCATTTCTCCACTTTACTTTTTAAACATGTAAGAAAGAGTTGTAATGAAGATTCCCAACTTTTTTTTTGTTAATTCTAACATCGGTGTTAACTCTTGGTCAATTTTTATCTATTGACTTATCTCCACATGATAAGCTATATTTTTCTGCTTCTTTACGTATTTGGTTCATTTTTTTAGGATGCTAGACACGGTCATTTTTACTTTGGTAGCTATAGGATACTTGAGCCTTTTGTGGGGAAACAGTTGAGTTACTTAACAGTTTAATTCTTTTAGGTCTTCCTTTTATTATGTGTTATTGGGGAACATAGTAGTAGTCAGTCTAAGGCAGTTATTCCTCACTATGAATATTCAATTCTATTCCCTGTGGATTTTGTGGTGTCCCAGTGTAGCTGGTAAAATCAAGGACTATTTCCCTGCTGTGTAAGTGTTGGGTACCAGTTCTTCCTGGTGGTTCTTTACTTGGCCTGTAGTAGTTTTTTCACTTGTATGTTCAAATCAGTACTAACATGAATATTGGAGAGGAAATCTCTAAAGATAACACACGTTATTTCTCAGTGCATGCCTTTTATCTCCATTTTCCTGTCTTGTCAAGTTAATTATTTGGTTTCCTTGGGCTTTCAGCTCCATCTCCTCAACTCACGAAGTTCACTGAGCTCTATTTTACTTCCCACTCCCTACAATGTGTCTTGAAAACTTTCTCAAGGCATTAAGCAGGGGCAATCTTAGGGCTTCTCATGTTTATTTTCTGTCTTTCAAATTCATTCTTCCGTTTTGCTTGGCATATAAAGTCTTGTAGAAAGTTATTTCATATATCCTGCTTATTTCTTGTTTTGCTAGTTTCAGATGATAACTGATTTCTCTTCATGTATAGACATATTCATTAAGTTTTCCTTTCCTTCTCTTGCACATACCTGGTTTATTCACTTCTCAAGTCCTTTAGACTTGCTTTTATTTTATTTTATTTTTCCTGCCTAAAATACTTTACTCAAGAACTCTACAAGGTGACTACTTCTTATTATTCAGGTCTTAGTTCTAATGCCAGCTTTTTGAGGACACTTCTTTTGGCGATGTTAATAAAGCAGAACATCCTCACCAAGTTATTTCTATACCAGTGCCATGCTTTTTGTTTTCATAGCACTAATTTCCATCAATAATTACTTAGTTGATTTGTATACATATTGTCTCTTGTTAATTATTAAAATGTAAACTCCTTGAAAGCAACATTCTTGTTTACTTTACACATTATATTCGAGAACCTACAATAGTGCTGACACCAAGAAGTTTCAATATTTGCTAAAATATTACATTTTAATAATTATGTAAAATAGGTTTATAATACGTGCATATGAATGTTTAGACAACTAAAGTGGCTTAGAAAAAAAATTTTATCTCACATATCAAATGAGCCCAAAGTAGAGTAGTTTCAAGATTAGTTAATTCAGTGGCTCTGTGACATCATCAAAAAGGCAGGTTCTTTACATCTTTCTGCTTTGTCATCTGTACTGCATTGATTGTCATCTTGGCCTGGTCTCCCTTTTGTTCCCAATGGCTGCCATAGTTCCTAGCAGCAAGTAAAAACCACTTTCAGATCATAAGAAAATGCTATTTTCCTCTAGCCCTTTTAAAAGGTGAAGAAAAGTTTGCTAGAATCTTTTTGATGACTTTCCCCGCATCTCCTTGGTCAGCCATTGGTAACCATTCCCAAATTAATTGGTGGTAGAGGGAGTGGAAATTACCAAGTTTGGCTTACACCAGTTAAGATTCGGTTTCATCCCAGCCCTCCCTTTCCAAGCTGTAGGTTCTGTTGATGGCTCTTTTCCCATCTCTCCCAAGCACTTAGCTGCCTGAAGTTGTCAAGAATAGAGTTCTCTCAGGGGAAACAAAAAAAGCAAAACATGGGAAGTATGTAGTTAGGTAGGCTGCTACAGATTATTTTATTAGAATAAGAATGTGTAATTCAAACATTTAAATAAACTTATTTTGGCTCCTTTAGATAAAGTCTCAACTGCTTTAAATATTTGCTAGAGTGTGAGACAAGCCTTCTGATGTCAGCTGAGTTAAACAAGGTTTTTAGCTTGCATTTCTAGTCTTTCACTTTGTGTAGCATCTCCAATTCTCGACCTTCTTTTCTGGTATTTTGCCCACCGCTGATGCACATTGTCAACTGAAAATACTGTTTTCACAAACTTCCAACAAGCTGGCAAAGGGATTTCTAAAGTGGAAACATATTTCTTTTTTTCTGTTTAAAAAATAGAAATTTAATCATAGTACATTTCTTGTCATTTTATATCCATTCAAAAATATTTACAGCTGATTCTATTTACAGCGAATCTACAAATCTTACTAAATATTTTGAGTAAAAAGATTATGCTATGCTTAATTCATCTTTTGCACAATTCTTGTACTCACAGTTAATAAAATTATATTATTTCATTCCAGGGATGAATCCTAAAGATCACCTCATCAACTTTGGTGTTGAAAGTGTGGAAACTGAGTCTGAGGAGAATAATCAATTTCATCAAAGTCAAATGCAGATGTGTGTTGGAGCTGACTCGTGTCAATTCATGAGAACCAATTGTGGGCATCTATCCCTCACCCCATTTTCAGTGTTGTCAAATTGTTACCCTGAAATTGGCTATTGTGGGAATATTTACGTGATGGAAATTGGCAAAATGCTACCAATCAGGTTTTTTTTTTTCTTTCCTGAAGCAAAGAAATGAAAAATGAAGTAATGGTTGTTAAACATTTACCACAGCACCACACAATTAGTAACAAGCAGGGCAAGATACAGAATAGTAGAATTTAAAGATTCAAGAAGGTTGTTATAGCCATATACCAGTAGAAGTCACTAATATTGATGCTTATTTTTATCGCCATTATTGTTAGGTTGGTGCAAACCTAACTGTGGTTTTTGCCATTAAAAGTAACTTGCCGGGCTGGGTGCGGTGGCTCATGCCTGTAATCCCAACACTTTAGGAGGCCGAGGCGAGAGGATCACGAGGTCAGGAGTTTGAGACCAGCTTGGCCAACATGGTGAAACACCGTCTCTACTAAAAATACAAAAATTAGCCAGGCATGGTGGCACGTGCCTGTAATCCCAGCTATTCAGGAGGTTAAGGCAGGAGAATTGCTTGAACGCGGGAGGCAGAGGTTGCAGTCAGCTGAGATCACACCACTGCACTCCAGCTTGGGTGATGGAGCAAGACACCATCAAAAAAATACAACAACAACAACAAATAACTTTCCCATTAAAAGTAATGGCAAAAACCATGACTACTTTTGCACCAACCTGACAACATCTCCTGACTCAGAGTCTAATCTCCTTTCCACTAAATTATGCTGGTTCCTATAACCCATTCATAACTATCCTTCTCCCCTATTTGGTGGATTTATTTGTGTCTAAATAAAATTTGGTTGGACATTGTTTCAGTTAGGGTTTTGGTGGTGGAAAACAGAAAAAATAATGTAAACAGAAAGGAATTTACTGGAATTTATGTACTCACTGGAAGAAATCACAGGAAAATACAGATCAAGACTTGGAGAATGGGCAGAAACCAAAGGGATCTGGCAATAGAAACCAGAATCAAGGTAATGCCTACAAGACAAAGACTGGTCATGACCATTGCTACTGGTGCTACTACCTCATTACTGTGTCTATTGGATGAACTATGGAACATAGTTTCTGTGGCATTAATGCTTCTTTGCACTAACAACTCAATATTTAAACTCTGCTGATGGCTGGACGCAGTGCCTCACACCTATAATCCCAGCACTTTGGGAGGTCGAGGCAGGTGGGTCACTTGAGATCAGGAGTTCAAGACCAGCCTGGCTAGCATGGTGAAACCCCATTGCTACTAAAAATATAAAAATTAGCCAATTGTGGTGGCACATGTTTGTAATCCCAGCTACTTGAGAGGCTGAAGTGGGAGAATCGCTTGAGCTTGGAGGCAGAAGTTGCATGACCTGAGATGACACCACTATACTCTAGTCTGGGTGATAGAGCAAGACCCCGTCTCAAAATATTAAAAAAAAAAAAAATTGAAAAAATATTCTGGTGAAAATATCCTGATTTGTCGAAATTGAGTCATGCTGTGACTGCCATGTCATAGGAATCTCACTTTGCTTCAGCTTCCATAGTAAGAGGGGGAAATTGTCCCCCATAAGTATAATTCCCAGTGGCACATTCACCCCAAAATTGGCATAAGATTTGGTTGCCTGATGGCAAAAGTGAAAACAATAAACAAACGTTACCTGTAATTGTCATTGTTAAAGACTGGAGGAAAAAGAAGACACAGTGTACTTACTGTATTTATATAATGTGAGGAGAGACAGAGGACATTACAGGCATAGAGCAAGGCAGAGGGTGGCCATAGGTAGCCATGAAACCTTTCAAGATGGCATTGTTTCAGTGAATTTATTGTTGTTTAGGCATGAATTTTTTGTCCTAAAGAAGCATATTCAGAAAGTTGAATTTTTCAAATTAATGTAGAAAAATAAATGGCTCAGCTATAGGTTTCATAATGGACTCTCGAATAGTCATTTAAAAAAAAAAAAAGACTTAGGTATTAACTAGAGACCAGGAAAAAGAAATATTAAAAGTTAGAGCCAAAATATTCTGGGAAAGACACTTGAAGATAGCCAAGATAGCCACATACAAATGAAAACAATAGGTATCAATGTTTATTCTTCATGTTAATGTCCACCAGAAAACATCCATCTCAGAGGAACCCCTGAATCACAAGGTAAGCATGACAACTCATGTAGGGAAGAACAACCAGCCCCTGTATCCTCAGCCACCCAGTGCTTGGAAAGTGGGCCCGTGATCGGGATAGCCATGGTGTCAGGGAGGCAGGTTATAGCTTGAGTATACCAGTATGGATTCTTACCACACCTAACCCCAGGTCTCCTGCTGCTGTATGCCCAAACTTTCAGAAGCACAGATGGACTTCAAGCCCTTGATATGGCTCCATCCTTTGAGCAGTCTAGCCTGCAACCTGGAAGCTAGGCTGTGTTGGGGTCAGTGGTTGACTTGAAAGCGGTATGTCTTTACTGGGACAGACACCCATCCCTGACATATGTTTGCCTTCCCTATCTTTAATAGCTTTGCCAGCAGCAATTTGCGAGGGTGTAGAGAGTACCTGATTAATAAACACAGATTTCACTTTTAGCTTATTTCTCTCTTAATTCAAAGAGCCCATGAGAAAAACAATCGCCTCCAACTAATAGTTAAAATAACTACTCCTTAAGATTATTTTGAAAATTAGCATATACAAATGACCATAATAATATCTAGCATGTGGGATATTCTTAGTGATGCTTACTCCCCTTCTATTGTTATTAACTATTATGATTATTAACAATAATGTGATCACTACTATCATTACCATTCCCATGGCATTTCAATGGGACAGAATTTTTACTTTGTTTTATATATCATGACCCAATTAAGTTCTGAAGTTTCATTTTTATTAACTTTAGGTGCTCAATAATTCGTTTCCACCCAATATAGCAGACCAGACCTGCCCAAACAGAAGAATGGAGGATGGCATTTGAAATATGTGTATTCTTTATGAACGTCACGAGGAAGAGGTGCTTCCTAGGATATATTAAATCTACAGTTGGGGTTCATTCATAAGATAATACAGGATGCAAAGGAACAGCATTGATTAAGTGCCAAGTTGGTACCATGTGCTCTGCTGCATGTTAGCTCATTAATGCGCAGAACAACCTCTGACTTCCTGTCAGTGATTCTAATTTACAGGTGAGGCATTCAAGCAAATAGATGTTGAATCACCTGTACAAGGTCATGTATTTTGTACATGACAGGAAGAATATCTCCTCCCAGTTAAATCAATTGATGCTATTTGCTGTATGTTTTAATCCTAATAAAGGGACCATATACAAGTCTCACAAAAAGCAAAGCATCTACTCTCTGAACTCAGCTCAAGAGCAGGAATGTTGAAGGTGACATTCAGACCCTGAGGCACATCAGATTCACTGTCGGCTGAACGTCCCAGTTAGTTGCTTCTCTCACTGTGTCTTTCAGAATAGCCTATTTTGGTCCCAAAGCCATCAGCAAACTTGAAATAACTGAACCATGTAGCAAGAGCTTATAAAAACAATAAAAGAAAGAAAGAAATGCTTGCAGAGACAGGTGCCTTCCTTGTGATTGTACAACTTGTGAAACTCTCAACTCCAAAGGGGAATTCCTCAAGGACTCCTCTGTACCTGAGGCTGGTAGGAAAAGAATCAGAGGCACAGGTCAGTTTCTCTTTCTGCTTTTGCCTTTATCTTTTATGGTGATTCATCCTGTAATGCGAGTCAAATAAACTCACTATGGGTTTTATTTTTACTGTTTATTTTTGGCCTGGTTATGGTAGATTCTTTTCGCTCAAATGCGCACACAAATAAAAAGCCAATTCTAAAATACCCTTTGGAAAAATCATGCTCTCATGGAAAAATAAAGTATGAATTTTGGAATCACAAACTTGTGTTCAACTCCTGCTCTGCCACTTACTCTCTGTGTGACCTTAAGCCTATTCCCTAATGTCTTGGAAGTTCAACCCTGGCTTACGTTAAAAGATATAAAAGGGATTCCATTGGGGTATCATGAAAATTTTTTTAATGGAGTTGCAGACTTTTAGTGTGATATTAAATGAACATCAAGTTCTCCCATTTGTTCTCTCTTCTCTCAGTTTGACCATAACTAGGTGGGCCTTATTTTCAAAAAGAGAGTAGACTTGGAGGCAGAAAATATGAGCTCCTGTGCAGCTTCTAGCTTTCCCTGACCATGTTCTGTTAGCAGGATGAGATAATAGGATATAAACAAATGCATAGAAAAAACAGATTTGCTTGCCTGAAATCTTGGACCACCCCATCACCTGCTCATATCTCAGTTTTCATGAGAATAATGAACCTTAGGCCGTCTGCCAAGGTAGCAAGTAGCTACCAACCCCAACACAGATACTAAATGTCCATGTGACCTTGAGCAAGAGGCATGACCTTGAGCAAGAGACATGACCTCTCTGAATTTCAGATGCTCATATCTAAAATGGGATTAATTATAGTATCCATGTCAGAGGGCAGTTATGAGCACAAAGTGAGGCAGCACTGAATAAGCAGCATCTGACAACTTACACTATACTTACTAGTTATTTTAAATTTATTTTTTAAGGGAAACTTAAATTTGAAATGGCTGTTTACCTGTTCATTCATGTGTCTGCTCATGCCTGTAATCCGAGCACTTTGGGAGGCAGAAGCAGGTGGATCACCTGAGGTCAGGAGTTCAAGACCAGCCTGACCAACATGGCGAAATTCCATCTCTACTAAAAATACAAAATTAGCCTGGTGTGGTAGCACATGCCTGTAATCCCAGCTACTTAGGAGGCTGAGGCAAGAGAATCACTTGAACCCGGGAGGCAGAGGTTGCAGCGAGCCAAGATGGCGCCACTGCACTCCAGCCTGGGCAAAAGAGTGAAACTCTGTCTCAAAATAAACAAATAAATAAAGAATTTACTTAAGCATTGATTCAAGAAGTATTTCTGGAGCAATGGCTGCATACCAGGCACTGCTGGCAGTTTAGAGAAGTGTCAGACATGGTGACTGTCCTTTAGGAGCTCACAGGGGTAAAGTACAGGGCAGAGGTGCCATCAGATTCAGGATGGTGGCAAGTGCTGAAAATGGAGGCGTATAAAGAGTTTGATGAGAGCACCTAACCTCTGGGAGAAAATAAAAAGGAACTTGAGTCTCCAGTTCTCACTGACGTTCCGTTGAAATATTGAGTGATATTTTAGGAAAAGTTGCAGATGATCTCACATGTCATGCCTTCTCATGATGGAAAATGTTTCCAATTTATATTTCATTGTGGCTTTGAATAAGCCAAGGTGCCAATAAATGAACAAAATTAATTATAAGCTGTTTTCATTGTGGCTTTGATTTTCTAGATTTTCATTGGTTGAGAAAAATCCTTGCTCTAGAAAGGCTATTTCACCTGCTTGGGAACATTTCTATGGCTACTTCTACCAGAAAACTTTTTCTGCCAGTTTGCAGTTGAAAGGAGCATTTTTGCAGTCAAAAGATATCATTTTAGAAAGTATGAGAAGGAAGAACAAAATCATCCACACTTCCTTTAGAAAAATCTAAACAAATGGGTAGTGTGACCTTAACAGGTGAAATAATTAAGACTGAGTTTTAGAATATTTTAAATCATGCACACGCATATGTTTCCCTCTCTTCTGCTATATCTGGAACACAATAAGCACTGGTTTGAGAGTCAGGCTGGAGACTTAGCGTCATCTCTAATTAGCCATGTGTTCTTGAGCGAGTCAAAACCATTCTGAGTCTCTGTCTCCTCATTTGTAAAAAAGAGATAACTGTAAGACTTAACGTTGAGAAAAAACCCTGTAGTCACTGAATCATGGAAGGCATTTAGTAAATAACATCTATTAATGATGGTGATGACAATGATATGATACTTTTTTTTTTTAATCTGAGCTGCTTATTTTAAATGAAGTCTGTCAAAAAACCTCCTCGCAGGCTGCACTAGCATGTGATTATAAATTGAGTTAAGAGATTGGAAATCTAGAATAGAGATATGAGATAATGGTCCAGGAGGAAACTGGAGAGTGAGCCTTTCATTAGCCAAAGAAGTGCTTGAGCATGTAAATATCCCCAGTGGATCTTAGTAAGACTGTGTGAAACTGGGAAAAATCAGAGAACTCTGGGACTCTAAAAGCCACCTTGCATCCTCCTAAAGCTTGTGAAAGGTTCTGTCTGTTCCTTCCTTAGGTGGTTGAGTCTTCTGATACTTCAATCAGCCAAGGGGAGCTCATGGAGGGCCTCCCTGAATCAGTGAGAGAGTCTGAGACTATATGTCTCACCTGGTAAACTATGAAAATTTCATAGGTGCACCAACTACCATACATCCATGTGCAAAATCAGGTGTGGGTCAAAGGGAGTGTATTAGTTCATTTTTACACTGCCGATAAAGACATACTCAAGACTGGGCAATTTACAAAAGAAAGAGGTTTAATTGGACTTAGAGTTCCATATGGCTGTGGAGGCCTCAGAATCATGGCGGAAGGCAAAGAAGATCAAGTTACATCTTACATGGATGGCAGTAGGCAAAGAGAACTTGTGCAGGGCAACTGCCATTTTTAAAACCATCAGATCTTGTGAGACCCATTCACTATCATGAGAACAGCACAGGAAAGAACCGCCCCCATAATTCAACCATCTCCCATGGAGTCTCTCCCACAACACGTGGGAATTATGGGAGCTACAAGATGAGATTTGGGTGGGGACACAGAGCCAAACCCTATCAGGCAGTATGGCACTGTAGGATGATGCCTGCCAGGTTAAACGTGGAGCTGAGTGGGTTTTACGGTACAAAAGCCTGAACTGCAGAACATCTTGGGTAAGTGGTAAGAAGAAAAGTGTGATGAATAGCTAATTCTGGAAAGCTCAGGAGTTTTGTCTAGCAAGCACATAAAAACTGCAGGAAGGGCTGGGTGCGGCGGCTCACACCTGTAATCCCAGCACTTTGGGAAACCGAGGAGGGTGGATCACGAGGTCAGGAGATCGAGACCATCCTGATTAACACAGTGAAACCCCGTCTCTACTAAAAATACAAAACATTAGCCAGGCATGGTGGCAGGCACCTGTAGTCCCAGCCACTTGGGAGGCTGAGGCAGGGGAATGGTGTGAACCTGGGAGGCGGAGGTTGCAGTGAGCCAAGATCACGCCATTGCACTCCAGCCTAGGCGACAGAGCAAAACTCCATCTCAAAAAAAACAAAAAACTGCAGGAAGACAGTGCACAGTTCTTCAACAGCAGCTTGGTGCACAAATGCAAGAGACAGCTCCCCCCCTTTTAGGGGTGATTCTGTAACTATTGATAACTTCTGAATATTGTAATACCATCATATTCAGCAACAGAAATTCTAGCACTTGACAGCATCCTGATTCCTCACAAGGGTTTGGAACCACTGAGGTGGGGAGGATGAAGAAAGACCTGAATCATGGCTAACTCCCAGGCCTATTTGATTTATTAATTATCTATTGCTGTGTAACAACTACCCCAAAATGCAACGACTTAAAACAGTATGCACGTATTACATTATACCTTCTGTGAGACAGGAATCAAGGAATGACTTAGCTGGGATACCTGCTTCATGGTCTCTTATAAGGCTGTAATCCAGGTGCTGGCTGAGGCCACAGTCTTATCTGAAGGTGCAAGTGGAGAAGGATGAATTTCCACTCATTCAGATTATTGCTCACAGCATTTTACTTCCTCATGAGCTCTTGGCCAGATGCCAACCTCTGTTGCTATCAACATCACCCTCTTCATAGAGCATTTCACAACATGAAAGCTCAAAATTAGCACATAAGAAAGTAAGAGAGAAAGAGTACCAAAGAGAGCAAAACAGAGTGCTAGCGAGACAGAAGTCAATCTTTTATAGCCAAAATAATGGAAATTACATTGACTACTTTTGTTAGATTTTACTCATGAGAAAAGGGTCATTAGGTCAAGCCCCTGCTCTAGGAAGGGAATATAAAAAAGGTTTGAATATGAGGAAGTGAAGGTCCGTAGGGGCCATTTTAGTAGGCTGCCTGCCTTAGTTCTTTTGGGCTGTTATAACAAAAATGCCATAAACTGGGTGCCTTATAAATAGCAAGCATTTATTTACCACAGTTCTAGATGCTGGGAAGTAAAGACTATGATGCTGGCAGATTCGATGTCTGGTGAGGGCTCTCTTCCTGGTTCACAGATGAAGCTTTCTTTCACTCCCAGCATCCTCACATTGAATAAGGGGCCAACTAGTTCTCCAGGTTTTCTTTTATAAGGGCACCAATCCCCTTCATATGTGAAGAGCCCTCATGCCCTAACCACTTCCCAAAAGATCCCACCTTCTAATGCCATCACTGTAGGGGTTAGCATTTCAACACGTGAGTTGGGGGAAGACAAAAATTCACACCACAGCATCACCTACCACATTTGATACAGGAAATGTCAAGTTGTAAGGATCCTGGTCTCCTCTCTCATCTTCTCATTTATTTTTCTATCTATCTCATTATTTGGGTTCTGATACGGTCTTTGGAAAATACTTTTTGCCCCACGTCTACTTCGATGTATTTAAAAAATATATATTTTTTTGGTTCTGAGAATCTCTCAGAGAGTGAAAACAAACCAACAAATAAACAAACAAGAAACCTAAAAAATGGCCATTGGAATTCCCAAAGTTAGACCTAATTCTGATATAAACTAATTACACCGTATAGTGAACTAAGGAAAAAATACTTTATTTTCTAATTCTCATTTTCTTTAGCTGTGAAATGGAGCTACTAGAGAATATAGTGTAGTGATTATTCTAATGGAATTTGGAGTCAGATATTCTGGATTGGATACTAGATTTCTCATTTCCTAGCATTACTTCATTGTACAAAAATATTTTACATTTTTTGTCTTTTTAAAATTCCATAACTCACGCGATTAGAATCTGCATGCAATTTATAGATGAGGAAACCGAAGCTTAGAGAAGTAAAGGTTCCAGAAAAATTCTTGGCATCCAGCACGTGGCATAAATTGTGGCTACTATTAATTTTTAATTTTCTTTTTAATATTCTATTTGCATATGAAATGTATAAAAATACATGCACAAAGTCATCTCATTCAATGATTGTTGAATAAAGAGATGTTTTGTTAGATTCTTATTAGCAATTCAGGTTAGGGGTTAAGCGTGTGCTCTAGAGAGAAACTCTCTGGACTCAAATACTGACTTTACTATTTCCCAGCTGTAAACCTGGAAGGAATAGATAAGAACACGAACTGTGGAGCCCAGCTTACTGGTTGCAAATCCTGGTTCTATCACTTAGTAGCTGGGTAAGCATGGTAAAATTACATAACCTCTCATTGCCTCTATTTTCTCATCTGTCAAATAAAGAGAATAGAACCTACCTCTTAGGTTTGTCTAGAATACTAACAAAAATAAATGTTTTGATACTTAAAACAACGACTAAAGCAAAATAATTATCACCAGATGTTAGCTTAATAGCTGATTCCTGTAGTTCTCTGGATGGCCAGCACTTGCATGGAACAATTGTGAATCTTATTTGTAGACTTCTATGATTCAAATGCTTTTATCTCTCCAAAGTTCATGTTGAAATTTAATCCCCAATGCAATAATATTAAGAGGTGCGGCCTTTGGGAGGTGAATGAGTCATGAGGGCTCCAGTTTTATGAATAGGATTAGGTGCCCTTATATAACAAAAGGACTTGAAGAGAGTTTTCCCTTTCTGTCTCTTCTGCCACCTCTGGAGAATGCACCAAGAGAAGGAGACAGCAGCCCTTACCAGACACATATTCTGCTGGCACTTTGACCTCGGACTTTACAGCCTCCAGTATTTTGAGTAATAAACTTCTGATCTTTACAAATTAGTCAGTCTCAGGTGTAAGATATCCAGTCTAGGTATCTTATAGCATCAAAAGATGAGTTGACACATAGACTAACAGGTCAAGCCTTACTAATTAAGTGATGCTAGATAAGCCATGTTCAATTTCTGTTCCACGGTTTTCTCATCTCTCCCATACTGAGTCAGTTTCTTTAGTGAGAAATAAGAACATATCCAGTTCTGGAGCTGAATTAATAGTTTTATTTAATTGTCTTCCTCCTTTGTCTTCCCTCCCCCATTTCTTTCTTTCTTCTGTGTTTTGAAGTCCTAAGTTGATATATATAACCAATAACAATGTACTCTCCCTGAACCTGGATCAAACCAATACACAATGGGCCACTTCACTATACAATATACATATACATACGCATGTCTATATATGTGTCTCTTTATATATATATATATATGTATATTAACTAAAGGACTATTTGCTATGGATCATGATTTATGTAGATATTTTCAGAGTATTCTTTGATTTGTCACAGCAATGCACACATTTTTCTCAGTTTTCAGATGATAAAGCAAAGAATTAGAGAATGTTATTACCAAGCACAAAGATTCAAGCAGAGAAGTGAGGCTAGTCAATGAGCCTCATTTAGAGTTCTCATTCTCCTATATTTTGGATAGTATATTTCCTATGTTCATCGAAGTCCCTCCTAACATGCCAAACCTAAAAATGCTTGATAAAATATAGTAACTATTTAAAATGCATGGATGAGTTGATATCAAAGTAAAAGCAATTGATCTCTGGTGGGCAACGGTGATAAGACAGTGTGCGTCTGGGGGTGGAGTGAGCACTATATCTGCATTGACGTGACAGGGTGGAGAAGGACCCCACAGATGCCTGGTGACCTATTGTCTGAATTCAAATGCATTAAATCTGAAGGGGAGAAATCCCAGGGTTTGGGGAAAAAAAAAAAAAGGAGTTAGATCATTGATAAACACACATGAAACATTCATGAAAACTGATCTACTACTAAGTTAAAAAGCAACAGTCTCTTCAGTTTCGAAGAATAACATACAGCTAACATTTTTTGACCACACAAAATAAGTAACAATATACTAGCAGTTATATGAATCTCAGTATGTGCCAACCACCGTTTTAAGCACTTGTATACACTTACTGAGACCTCATGCCAACTCTATTTTGTAGATAATGAAACTGAGACCAAAAGTGGAGAAATGTCTTACAATGTCTTCCCAGGGTTATGCAGCTGAGGAGTAGAGAGTTAGGGTTCCAATGCCAGCAGTCTCGCTCCAGGCTCCTGCCTCTCATCACTACAGTTACGGCCACTTAATTGCAGGGACTTTAAACTCCAACATGTAGTAGTTCATGACATACAGACACACACACATGCTTTGAAATGTTAAATATTAAATAAAATGATGTTATAAAAATTAGAAAACATTTAGAATTTAAATATAAAAATTATTTTTGTAGAATTTTTCTAAAGTAGTACTCAGAAGGAAGTATATAGCCCTAAAAGGTTCTATTAAAAAGAAGAAATAGGGAATTAACAAAATAAACTTCCAAATTTAGAAGTCATAATATAACTAAAGAGATGAAAAAAGGTAATGAAAAATGTGAAAGTCCAAATGAATGATGAGAAAAATCACCAAAGGAAGTATCAGTACTCTGACAAAAAAATGAAAATTAAGACAATCATTTGGTGAGATTTAAGAAGAAAATGTAATAGCATAATTTAAAAGATTAGTAATGAAAAGTTGGTATTAAGAAATAATCTGGAACTATATACATGTGTTGGTGACTAAAATTATAAACAGGCTTCGTGAGGATTAGGAAATTTAGAAAAACACTTACCCTAATAAGTTTGGAAATTTAAGCAACAAATTTTTAATATTGGGATATATGTGTGTATATGTATGAATATACATACAAATATGTGTACAGCTGTGTGTATATGTAAATAAACTTTCATAACTATCTAAGAAAGTAAAAAAACTCAGTGATCTCATTATTTGTAAACATTAAGAAATGATAAAATAATAAAAATAACTCGGCCGGGCGCGGTGGCTCAAGCCTGTAATCCCAGCACTTTGGGAGGCCGAGACGGGCGGATCACGAGGCCAGGAGATCGAGAGACGATCCCGGCTAACACGGTGAAACCCCGTCTCTACTAAAAAATACAAAAAAACTAGCCGGGCGAGGTGGCGGGCGCCTGTAGTCCCAGCTACTCGGGAGGCTGAGGCAGGAGAACGGCGTAAACCCGGGAGGCGGAGCTTGCAGTGAGCTGAGATCCGGCCACTGCACTCCAGCCTGGGTGACAGAGCAACACTCCGTCTCAAAAAAAAAAAAAAAAAAAAAAAAAATAACTCTACTGTTTTAAAAATAAATGAATAGTTAACATTTCTGCCAATAAATTGCCAGACCCTAATGGTTTTACATATTCCTAAGTAAATATTAAGAAGCTACATGTAGTATTATATAAAAATATGCTGTAACCAAATAAGATTTATTCTAGAAATTCAAGGTCAATTCGACATTAGATAATCTATTATTGTACTTAGTGATGTTAACATATTAAAAGAGAAAAATATGGTTATATCAACAGATGCAGATAAACACATTCATTATATAAGCATGTGATATAAAAATTAATAAAAATGACCCATTTATAAAGCTAGAATATTAAATATTATTATTAAATGACGAACACTTAAATTTCACTTGTCATATTCCCTATTCTAAGCCATTTATATATGCTTATTCATTTAAACCTCACATCACATAAGTTTTCTGAATATGAATGTTATATATAAATAAATAATTTTAAAAAGACCAAAAACTTGTGACAGCTATGAACAGAAACTTCTCAAATGAGGAAATACACATATTTGAAAAGATGCTTAGTGTCATAATTCATCAAATACATATAAAGTAGAAACACAAAGATATATGATTTTGCGTTTACCGGATTGACAAAATTTAAAAATCTTTCATTATCCCGGGCTGATGAAAATGCAAATCATCAATCATCAGGAAATCTTACATACTCTGCTGTGCAAGTATAAATTTTTATAGGCACATTGGTAAACAACAGGGCAATTGACCTATCAATTTAAACTTGCACTTGCATTACAGGAAACAAGCCAGAAGCTTAACTAGTACATGTATACCCCAGAGAACATCTGTACCTTGAAACACAACATTCATAGCAATATTAATACTAACACTCACGCTGATACTGATACAGATACCGTACTGATATCAATACTAATGCCTAACATGCTACATAGTGCAGTGGTTCTCAAATCCTAGGTACTATCAGAATCACCCAGAGGGATTATTAAAACACAGTTTGCTGGGCCGCATGCCCAGAGTGACTGATTTCGTAGGTCTTGGCGGGGTCAGAGAATCTGCATTTTTATCAAGCTCTCAGGTGATGCTGATGTTTCTGCTCCAGGCACCACACTCTGGGTACTATAAATACTGTAAATGCCTTCTATGGGACAGTTGCAGTTCTAAGTGCTTTGCACATGTTCACTCTATTAACCCTCATAAGAATTGTATGAATAGTAGATAAACTATTATCTCGCTTGGACAGATAGAGAAATAAAGGTATAAGAGGTAAAGCGAGCTGCCCAAGGTTATACAACCAGTTGGGATTGAAACTGGGGACCTCAGGAGTTTGTCCCTGTCTGTGTAATTAACCAAAAACATTTAGGAGTCTCTGGATGGATAGGTGGGGAAACACATTTTGAAAGGAGAAAATGTCAAGTGAAGGCTTGGCAGGGTGAGTCCTTTGGGCGCATTCAGGAAGTAGAAGTGAGGCTGGGTAACTCGAATACAGGACATTGGAGGCAGAAATAAAACTTGAAGAGAGTTAGAACAAGGTAGCCAAGGGTTGTATCAACAAAGGATTTTGCTCTCCTGGTCAGAATCTTCAGACTTCATTCTGATGATTACAGGAGCCACAAGAAGCCTCAGGCAAGAAGGGATAGGATTTGATTTACACTTTTAAATACAAGGTCTATGGAAGAGCATGGAGGGAGAGAGGTTGGAAAAGAACAGAACAGTTTGGAAGGTGTTTGCAACAGTCTTCATGAGAGCTGATAGCAGCTTGGGCCGCACAGGAAGGAACAGCACAGGGAGGCTGGGGTAAGAGATATTCAGGTACAGCACGGCAGGATCCAGTGGCTGACTGGGGTAAGGAGAGAGAAATGAGGTTTAGGCTAATTCCCAACTTCCTGATTTAGTCAACTTGATCATGATGATGTCATTCACCGGAGGGAGGCGTTGGCACTGGGGAAACAGGCCTTGCTCAGTGGTGGGTCTGAAGTCCCTGTTGGAAGTCTTGGCAACATTTCCTCTTAAAAACAAGAACAGCTTGCAATGGCTTTCAACTCAAGAAGCCCAGAAGACCTGGTTTGCATCCCAGCTCCAACACTTATCGCCTGTGTAGGCCTTGGCATGGGTCCTCTCCATGACTCAGAATGAACCCAACTTCACAATATTGTTAAGAAAAGTGCATGCTGTGATTGACACACAAGTTCATTTAACATCTTGAGAGTCAGCTCCAAGTGAGATGCTGATGGATACAGACAAAATCCCTGTTCTCGTGGAACTTATAGTCTAGTGGGTACATAATTATAAAAGCAAAATAGAATATGCCATCCATAGTCACCCCGTCAGCCTTGAGCCCCAGGTGGAAACAGGGAGTCAGTGTGATAGGATGGGCCGTGGATTGAAATGATCCCCTGTGGAGGCCTCCCACACTGGAAGTTACTATCCTCAAAGGCAGAGGTCAGCCTGATTAATGTCTGCATCCCCAGACCCAACAACAACAGTGTCTGCCACATAACCTGTATTCAATAAATGTTTGTTGAAGATGAAAATGAGTGAGTTCAGCAGTTTTCACTGGTAAAAAGTGCTGAGTCTGGGAAGAGCTCTGTTGCTGGCGGCAGGCACAGTTCACAGGGTCTTATCACATAACTGCGATGGGCTTATGTGGTTTCCACGCTCACTTACAACATTTCGATGACCTACTTAGCTTTCCAAGTCAAAATAAAGAAGTCATTCTGTAAACTGCAACATGATGTGCTGTAGAACATGAAGGTTTCTCTCTAATAGGTTAACAAAATCACCTGCAATATCACCAAAACATCACTACAATTTTGGGAATAATATGATGCCTTGAAACTGAATAATTTATTTGTACATTTGCTGACAATGTGCATCTCTGACATCCCATTATTTTCAATTCTGCATCATTTTCTGGTGTAATGTGGTCTCCGTTCTGCCACATTATAACAGAAATCTATTTAATTTCTCACTCCCTGAAATTTCAAGAGAGAGTTCCCAAGAATGCCATTCTTACATCCAGCAGCAACTACATGTTGAAGAGTGGTGATCCAATTCATTCTTGCAATAAGCCTAAGGTGTAGGTACTCTAATTATCTCTGCTATACAAATGAGGAAACAGGGTTATGTAAGTGACTGGAAGGGCCTACGTTGTGAGAATGAAGCACAAGATGGTTGGTTTCAATATTTCCTAGGTCAGAAGCATTTCCACCTTCTTGGTCTCATTTGGTATTTCCTGAAACTCTGTGAAACAGTTTCACGCTCATCTGCAGTGATTTTTTTTTTTTTAAATGACTGAAGGGTTAGGAAATTGTAGAAGAAAGATAGATCTATTATTTATTGAACAACTACTACATATTCTGTACTTTATTTTTAAAATTTATTTCTCACGCTACTCTCAGAAAGGACATAACCTTATACCATTTGTTCCTTCAGTTTGAAGGTCAGGAAACAGAAGCTCAAAAATGTTCAGTGACTTCAAGGCACAAGACCATTGAGTGACTGAGATGTGACTTGAACTCTTTGTTAAATGCTGAGCACCATTCTCTTTTGGATTGGAGTCATTTCTTGTGTTATTCTAAATTGTGCTGCTGGACTAAGTCAGTCCATTGAGAAATGCATTCCAGGACAACATGATCACGGCCCTTAAAGAATTGCATTTGTCCATATATTCTTTCGTTCAAAAAGTGACACATTTTATTTATTGTTGAGCTGGTGGAAAATATTGTTCATTTAATCAGGATCCCTGTCATTACAGCACATGAGAGAATTTTTGTTTTTAGGCTTCACTACCTGAAAAGAGAAATCCACGACTTCTAATCAGGTGATTCATGGCTTTATATGAGATGATCTCTGGGATTCTTCTCACTTAATGTCTTTCTTTTCTTTGGCCACGGATAAATTTAGAAAAGAATTTGCAGCATATCTTTAGCAACTGTACAGAATTACAACACTAGCAACCATCCAGTCCCCTTTTGGGAATGAGCCATTTTAGGGCAGGAACCAATAGCTCAGGCTACTTTCCTATCCTATTTTTTTTTCCTTTGTCTCAATTTTCTCAATAACAATGTTCTTATATATCATATGCTATTGTAATATCATTTTGGCGTTTTGTTGAGTTAAATGCATAAACATTGGTATTCATTATTATGTATTAATATATTAAAATATTATGTATTATATGATTATTATATGTAATATTATTATGTATTAAATATGTAAACAATAAAAAACATTTCCCATGTGTAATATTGCGATACATATATTGGTTTTCATCCATGGTTCCTGGCTCATACCTTCCATAGCCCTTATTACAATCTTTTGTTAAAATGTTAGGGTGCTTTAGGCTTCAGAAGCAGGTCTCAGAAAACACAAGCAGATCTGACCTTTGCCCGCCCTCCTTTCACTAGTCCAAGGCAAGACTCTAATTTTTTCCCACCTTTCTGACTATGAATCATATGACCCTCACTTCAGAAGCAGCCCTGTCCCATACCCTAGAGAAAGGATAACTGCACAGACAGGCCAAGATAAATCTCAACAGACATGTCAGGCAGGGTTTCCCCACTCAGTCTAGTATTATTACTTCATACCCTTTTATTCCAATCACCTTTCTACACAGTTATCAATTGTTCCTGTCCAATGATGTTTCCATAAAAGAGAAGAAGAGCTTCTGGATGGCTGAACATATGTGGGTAGAGGTTCCTGGAGGGTGGTGCTCCCAGGGAGGGCATGGAAGCTCCACACTTCTTCCCCCATGCCTCATCCTATGCATCTCTTCATCTGTACCCTTTGCAATATCCTTTATAATAATCTGGCAAATGTGTTTCCTTGAGTTCTGTGAATCACCCCAGAAAACTAATTGAATGCAAAGAAGGAGTTGTGGGGAACCAAACTTAAAGGCAAATCAGTAGATAGTGCTGGAGTTGAATTGGAGGACACCCAGCTGGTATTACCAGGTAGATAGTGCTGGAGTTGAATTGGAGGACACCCAGCTGGTATTACCAGGTAGATAGTGCTGGAGTTGAATTGGAGAACATCCAGCTGGTATTACCAGGTAGATAGTGTTGAAGTTTAACTGGAGGACAACCAGTTGGTATCTGCTGCAGAATTAATTGTTAGAGAGAAATCCCCACATATTTGGGGGTCACAGAAGTCTATTGCTGATTACTGTTGAGTGAGAAAATAGAAAAAAGGCACATTCTATTTGTGCTGAATATTTTCACAGACCATGAAACAAGCCATCTTCAGAAGCCAATCTACATTTGGGGGTGATATTTTCTAGGAAGTCATCCAGAGAGATAAACTGTACAACAATGATGACAACAATAAAAATAATGAATAATTAATGTGATGACATATTGTGTGTTTACAATGTGCTCATTGTGCTCAATTCTTCCCCTTGTATTTAATCTCCATAATAAACTTAGAAGTAAATATAACCAACCCTTTTGACAGATGAAGAAGTTGAATGTTAGCAAGATCAGAGCTTGTCCAAGGCCACCACCTGGCAAGAGGTGAAGCTAGGGTCCATCCCAGGTCTCTCTGCCTCCAGACCCCACCTTTTTCTCCACTAGGTCCTGAAAGGAGCTGAGCAGTAGAGTAAGGTGGGGAGGAGGGAAAGTGAAGTAGACAGTGTATGGCCACAAGAAAGATTTCATTCAGGACTCTGGTTTCAATTCAGTTGTTTTCAGCTCCTTGAGATGGATGACATGACCTGGTAATATGTATTGTATTTGCTACCCTGCAGAATTGTTAATTCAAAAAGGTGGGAGATTTATGAGTTTTGCACAGTCCTGTTTCATAGCTGCAATGTGGAGCTTCCCCAGGGAGGCAGTTTGAGAGCACTGACTTTTCTGTGGGGTCAGCACACTTTTAACTGAATTGGCCCCACAGAAGAATGAATAAGGCATGGCTGAAATGGCATCAAAAGCAATTGTCACCAGCACCCAAGAGAGAAGGGAATAGTTGGTGACAGGCTGGAATGCAGCTCATACTGAGATTCCCAGGTCAGGCGAGCGAGTCCACTGTCTGCTCGGCCAGGTGGGGGTGATTCACCTCCCCTTTGTCTATTTAACTTGTAGTTTATATTTAAAACAACATACACCCATTATAAATAAATTAAAATACACAGAGAAGCAAAAAAAATTAAAATTTGTCTTATCCTCCTAGACGATTACTGTGTGAGATCATATCCTTCCAAATCTTTTTCTATGTAAATACAATTACAAGATTAAAAAAAAAAAAGAATTCTACTGCATCTGCTATTTTAAGAGCAGCTACTTTTCTTTAAAAATATATTGTGAGCATTCGCTCATGCCCATAAATTTTCCACTACAGCAGAGGTTAGAAATTCGTGGCTCACAGTTACTTTTCTGTTTTTTGCATAGCATCTTGACAGACTAAGTAACTTAGTCTGGACAGCATGTGGCAGACTTGGTATCAATTTAAAAAGCTTATCATTTACTGTTTTATCATAGTCCTAGCTCACAATTGCATGTAACTGCTTGGCTGCTGTAGGTGCCTGTGTGAGGCTCTGGCCCTACTAAGTGATGAGAAAGCTTTGAAAGCTGTGTGAGTTTCCTGTTGCTGCTGTAACAAATGACCACACACTTCATGGCTTAAATCAAAACGTATTTATTCTCTTACAGTCCCGGGGGTCAGAAATCTGACATCGTTCTCACAGGGCTAAAATCAAGGTGTCAGCGGGGCTGCATTCCTTTCAGAAGCTCTAGGGAAGAAGCTGTCTCCTTGCCTTCTCCAGCTTCTAGAGGCCGTCTGTATTAATGGACTCTACGCCCCTTCCCCTTCCTCAAGGTCAGCAAAATAGCATTTGTCTGACTTTCCTCCACCATAACCTCTTATGGTCACTTCCAGGAACGTTCTCCACGTTTAGAGATGTATGCAATTAGATTGGGCCCTCCTGCATAATCCAGGATAATTTCTCTATTTCAAGGTTTTTAACCTTAATCAAATATTCAAAGTTACCGGTTCTGGAGATTAGGACAGCGACATCTGTGGAGCCATTATTTTCCCTGCCAAAGATGGTATACCATCGTATCACTCCAGGTCTATCATTTACTTAACTTGTCTCCTATTAACGTATATTTAGGGTGCTGCCAACATTTTTGCTTTATAAACAATCCTTCAGTAAAAACTGATATAACTAAATCTTTCCTTAGCTTTGACTGTTTCATTAAAGAAAATTACTAAAACAAGATTTCCTGATTAAAGTGTATGCCCATTTTTAAAGTATTTCCACATTCACATTCAGGGCTCAATACATATTTCTTAGGTACCTACTTTGTGCCAGGCATTGTTCTGAGTAGCAAGAATTTACTAGTGAACAAAACAGAAAAAAAAAAAATAGTCATTCTCAAGAGTTTCAGGTTATGTAGTATCTCGGTGGTTAATTGTCTTTTAGCAATAGTTCAACTACTTTTGGTGCTAATTTTACAATTGCCTTTATTCAATTCTTTTCTTTCTTTCTTTCTTTCTTTCTTTCTTTCTTTCTTTCTTTCTTTCTTTCTTTCTTTCTTTCTTCCTTCCTTCCTTCCTTCCTTCTTTCTTCTTTCTTTCCCTTCTTTCCCTTCCTTCCTTCCTTCACTTCTTTCATCAGTCTTTAAAATATATATATATATTTATAATATAGGTATAATTAGAATACATATGTATTCTAATATATCAAAAGCAATCAACTAAGCTGGAATGTAAAGGAAAATACATATGTTTACACTGAGAAAATCCAAGGCTCAAGACGCATTTCTACCACGCAGTAGCGGTGTGAACTTGGAAATGACCCCTGGTCTTTCTCAACCTATGTGATGAAAATAGAGTGCATTCTAAGTGTTAAGCAACTTTTCAATCACTTTACATATATTATTTCAGTTAGTTCTCACAAAAACTCATGAGTTAAATGTCCTTAAGAATACCATTTTATAAATTAGGAGATGAAGACACAGAGAGGTGGAGTAAACTGTCTAAGGTCACACAGCGAAGAAGTATTAGAGTCTGGATTTCAGCAAGGCAGTCTGACCTCATAGCCTACACTCATAACCTTCTTAATCCTTGCCATGGGTTAAAATTTGTTCCCCCGCTTTGAAGTTCTAACCTCCAATACCTCAGGATGTGGTTGTATTTGGAAATAGGGTCATTGTAGATGTAATTAATTAAGAGAGAGTCATGCTGAAGTAGAGTGGGCCCCTAGTCCAAAATAACCCGTGTTGTAAAAAGGGAAAATGTGGACGCCTGCAATGAGAACATCATGTGAAGACGAAGGAGGGAGTGGGATGACGCTTCTACAAGCCAAGGGATGCCAAGAACCACCGGCAGCTAAAAAGAGACAAGGAAGGATTCTCCACTGCAAATTTCAGAGGGAGCTTCGTCTTCCCAACATCTTGCTTTCAGAACTTTAACCTCCAGAATTGTCAGAAAATACATTTCTACTGTTTTGAGCCACCCAGTCTCCATTGTGGACCCATATCTCCATTGTGGAGATCAACTGATTTACTTTTAGCTTATAGATGACATGAATCATATAACCAACCCTGTCTTACTTTTCTTTGGTTCTGAGGAAGCTCAGAGCAAGGTAAAAATTGTAGGGCTTTAGGGGGTGCATTCTAGTACCTCAATGTCTCTATCTAGACCCTAGCATTCCAGTTGTATTTTACCTTTATTCCAATATCCTTATTTATAGAAATATTACTGTATCACATGCAGGTTTTTAACAAACTTACTTTTAATTTTAAAATTAGTTTTAAAATTTAACTTTTTAAATATTAACTTTTAAAATTACTTTTGGTCGGAAAAACTGCGATTACTTTTGCACCAACCCAATATAAAGCACACAAGTTGAGAACAATTTCTAGAAGGGAGAAGAACTTGCCTAGAATCAGGAGTTATTTCTAGTAGATGCTGAGCTAGCACCTAACCAGGCTGTACACTCAGTGCAGTAGGATCTCTTCACCATGGTGCCTTGAGACAGTGAGGGTCAAGGAGGTGGGTCCATACACCAATTTCACTCCTTTTCCCACCTTCTCTGCCTTTCACAACTATCACAGATGAAAGACCCCATCTCATGACAACCCAATCTTGACTCTGCTTCTGAAACCAACCTTGACTGAGGCAGCATAAAGAACACCAATAGTAGGTCAGGCGTGGTGGCTCACACCTCTAATCCCAGCACTTTGGGAGGCCAAGGCAGGTGGATCATCTGAGGTCAGAAGTTCGAGACCAGCCTGACCAACATGATGAAACCCCGTCTCTACTAAATACAAAAAATTACCTGGGCATGGTGGTGCATGCCTGTAATCCCAGCTACACGGGAAGCTGAGGCAGGAGAATTGCTTTAACCTGGGAGGCAGAGTTTGCGATGAGCCAAGATTGCGCCATTGCTCTCCACCACGGGCAACAAGAGCGAAACTCCATTTCAAAAAATAAAAAGAAAGAAAGAAAAAGAAAAAAAGAACACCAATAGTACAGATTACCCATCTTAAAAAAAAAAAAAACAAAAAAACAAAAAAACTCGTGTTTTAGTTTCAGCACTACATGTGAAGGTTTGTTACATAGGTAAATTCATGTAACAAGGATTTGTTGTACAGATTATTTCATCGCCCAGGAATTAAGCCCAGTACCCAATGATTCTCTTCTCTGCTCCTCTCCCTTCTCTGACACCCTCCACCTTCAAGTAGACCCTAGTGTCTGTTGTTTCCTTGTTTGTGTTCATGAGTTCTCTTCATTTAGCTCTCACTTATAAGTGAGAACATCCAGTATTTGGTTTTCTGTTCCTGCATTAGTTTGCTAATGATAACAGCCTCCAGCTCTATGTATGCTTTGAAAAAAAATTATATTTGTCTTTTTTATGGCTGTATAGTATTCCATGGTGTATCTGTACACATTTTCTTTATCCAATCTGTCATTTACGTTGATTCTATGTCTTCGCTATTGTGAATAGTGCTGCAATGAACATTCACATGCACGTGTCTTTACGGTAGAATAATTTACATTCCTCTGGGGTCATGTGCGGTAATGGGATTGCTGGGTCAAATGGTGGCTCTGCTTTTAGCTCTTTGAAGAGTTGTCATACTGCTTTCCACAATGGTTGACCAAATTTTCCGACCAACAGTGTATGTGTTCCTTTTCTCTGCAACTTTGCCACTGTTATTTTTTGACTTTTTAATAATACCCATTTGTGGACATTTGAATTTATCTTCCTCCATAAACCAGGATCCAGTCACTCTATCCATGATGCTTTTTTACACAACCTAGCACCTATAAGAAGCTCACTGACCAGTAAAGCTGCTGAAGTGGTGAGAAAAAAAAATGCAGGAATCGAAAGATAGTCTTTGATCCTATTTCTCCTACTAGCTGAGTGTTCCTGGTCAAATCACTTAGCCACCTGGGACACGCTTGGTTCTTCATCTGTGAGATGGGAATTTCTACCCCACAGGAAGTTTGTGTGGAAGAGAGATTCAGTGTCTCCTCACACAATTTTGGCGCACAGTAAATGTTAGCCCTTTTCTAATACTCTTGCTTCTATTTTCCAGCTAATTGCCTCAGCCTCTGCTGCTGCTGTGAACCCACCAGGAAGAGCTCTCATGTCCAAGAGCTCTGATGTCCATGATGAATTAGGGTTCAGCTTTCCTTTCTCTTCTATTGCTTTACTCCACAAAGGCATAAATGTCAGAGTCACGGGAACAAGAAGACAATGGCTGCCCTTGGGTAGGAGACAGCAGACCAGGAGGGAAAGATGGTTCTTCCAATCTCAAATCAGCTGTCATCATCCCAGCTTGTCTCCTTTGACAAAAGCAACTTGGGGAGTTCTGGATGCTCAAGCCATCAGCCTGTCCGGGGTAACATGTTCATCTCTTCCCACTTGCTCTGTCTTTGTTATTGTTAGGACAGGATGTGTGAAAATCTGAACAACCCCAGTGACCAGGGCTCAGCAGTTTATCAAACAAAAGCTGACACATTTCATCTGAACAATTTTATTTCTCTCTAAAGCACCATAACACAAAAAAGCTCAGATTGGTAGTGTGATCTGTATTGTGATGGGTCTTCAGGCTTTGCTGTTAGAGAGAGGACGCTGGTACTTGGAGGCAGCAATGGGACAAGAGAGAGGAAAGAAGTAGCTAACATTCCTTGACGACCTGTGTGTGTCAGGCACTGGGCTGGGTAACCTGTGTTCTCCATCCTTACTGTAATCCTTATATTGGATGTGATGACCTTCATTGCATAGGTGAAGACTGATTCTCTGAGAATAGGCATTCATTCCATCTCTCCCTTTAGAAAGTACGAAATGAGGTTTAATTCCTGGTACATCACTTTCCTCTACATGAAATTCTCCCAGCCTGCAGATAAAAAGCTTAGGTTCTCATCCTGTCTCTCCTACATAAGAGCTGGGTGAGCCTGAGCAAGTCTTATAGGTTTTCTCTGAGCTTCATTCTCTCATCTCTAAAACTGAAATACTTGTTTTAGCCCTTGACTACTTCTGGGGTCACTGTGTAACTCCGTTAAGATAATCCATCACCAAACCCTTGTGTGCCAGGGATCCACAAGACCACGCCTGCATTCGGAGTTTCATGAGGACTTGCGGGACTCTGCATGTATAGTTGTACTCACAACTACAATTTATTATAGTGATAGAGCAAGGATACATGGGCAGAGCATACAGGAAATACACATAAGACGAGTGTGTAGGAATCCATGTCAGGCTTCTTTATGTTCTCTATTTCCTATGAAGGATTATTCAGAGCACACCTTCCCCCAGCAGTGAAAACACAGATACCTGTGTACAATGTATCTGCCCAGAGAAATCTATCCGTGGGTCAGTGCCCAGCATGTTTATTGAGTGCTGGTCACAAGACGCCTTTGCCTAGCACAGTCCAAATGCCGCACTCCCAGAAGGAAAGCAGCATAAACCATAAAATTTGCACAAACCATCTAGTCACAACGAGCCACATTTAGTTAGGGAAAGTTTATATCCATGTGAGGAACTGTATGCCAGCCAAGTTCCCAGAGACAATCCAAAGGTCAGCTTGGCAAGAAGGCCTTTCTAAGGAGAGCAGTCTCCGCTCTGCTCCATTAACTCTTTTCTGCTTACCAGGGTACCAGTGAGAGTGAAAAGATGCTTGTGGGCTGGTACCACAGGACAAGAGGCCACGGATCATCCAGAGTGTGGACTGCAAAACTGGGCCGTGAAATACTGCACGGCCTGGCAGGTCGCAGACCCATCTTAACTGGTCCAGTTTAACTCATGTTGTCTACAAGTACAGTTTTCAAAATTGAGTTCTGATTCCACGTGTGTGTTATCCAAAAGAGAATTTCCGTGTCTGGTGTTTAGGCAGACACAAAACATTGTTTTTAAGGGGAAAACAGACTTCAAAATGAAGGCATTATTGAAAAATAGATTCACTTTATTACATGCTTTGTCTTTGGTTGTGCATGTTTAACTCTAACATTGTACTCAAATTACCACGACTGAATTTTAATATTGTGAACAGTCCAACAAAGAGGTTATTAATTAGCATTTCTAGCCATCTACAGCCCATTAAATCTGCTGCTTGTTAAAGGCAGTATAGTTTCAAGTTCAAATGACTTAAAATAATGAGCAGAATTCATTTTCAGTTCATTAACACAGTTGTCAGCCTTCCTGGGCAGGTAGCAGTAGCGTCAGTTTTACCGCCCACAGATGAAGCTGCCGAGGACGGGGACATCCCCTTCCTGGGTCTCTGTGCCTTCATTCTTGTCACATTTCTCAGCAATGTGCTCCCTAATTCTCTGATCTTTTGACATTGGCATTCACTGGAAAAAGGACATTAATCAAAACATGTATGTTGAAATTTTATTTAAGCAGAAATAAGGGCACTCATAAGTTCAGGTATCTGTGCGAGCGTTTTCATTAGAAATGTGCAGAATCTCCAGCTTGGCCTCTGCATAGAAGCAAGTTACTCCCACGGGGAGCCAGGGCAGGCAGGCTCCAGCTCTGGCTCCTTCCTCCTCCCTGTGCCGGTGCAGCTCTGCACCTTTGCACCTGGATGCAGCTGGGGGAGAGTCGATCCAAATGCACATTCCATTTCCTCAGAAGCATTTCTGCTTTACACTTCTCTGCCGGCTCAGTATTTTTTGTGAGCATTAAATACAATTAAATATATAGAGTATATATGTGTACGTGTATAAATGTGTATGTATACGTATGTGTATATACACAGATATATATATATGTGTATACACATGCATGTAGAGAGAGACAGAGAGAGACAGAGACAATTGAATGGTGAGCCCCATCTGAAATATAAGTCCTCGTCCTCACCTCCAGAAATTCTGAATATGACCTTATTTGGGAAAGGGCCTTTGTAAATGTAATTGGGAAATTGGGGGATTAGGGATCTCAAGATGAGATTATCCTGAATTATCCAGTTTTTTCCTAAATTGAACATCAAATGTCCTTACAAGAGAAAGGCAGAAGAGGTCTGAGACAGTGAGGAGAAGGCCGTGTGAAAACAAAGACAGAGGGTGGAGCGATGTGACCACACACCAGGGAATTCAGGAACCACCATAAGCGAGAAGAGGCAAGAAGGGATTCTCTCATTGAGGCTTCAGATTCCCAGCCTCCAGAACTGTGCGACAGAAAACTCCTACTGTTTTAAGTGACCACGTTTACAGTAATTTGCCATGGCAGCTCTAAGAAACAAATTACTATACACACACACAAACACACAGAGTCACACATGCACACACATGCATACATGCATATATATATATACATGCACACACATTTTATATTCACATACATATTTACACATAGAAATGTATACCCACGCCCAACACAGGCCTGGCACACACTTTATATTCAATAAGCCTCATTCCCTTCTCTTCTCCCTGTGCCGATCTGCCTCAGTTCCCGAAAGTAAAGGTGGCTTTGGAAAATCAGCACCCCATTGTACCAAGTGTCCCTCATCTGATTTCAATGTTTGCACCGAAGAACTTCCCTAGCACTTTGGGAGGCCGAGGTGGGCGGATCACCTGAGGTCAGGTGTTCAATAACAGCCTGACCAATATGGCGAAACTCCATCTCTACTAAAAATACAAAAATTAGCCAGGCATGGTGGGGGGCACCATTCAATTGTCTCTGTCTGTCTCTGTCTCTCTGTCGCTCTCTACATGCATGTGTATACACATACACATATATATATATATATCTGTGTATATACACATACGTATACATACACATTTATACACATACACATATATATATATATATCTGTGTATATACACATACGTATACATACACATTTATACACATACACATATATATATCTGTGTATATACACATACGTATACATACACATTTATACACGTACACATATATACTCTATATATTTAATTTTATTTAATGCTCACAAAAAATACTGAGCTGGCAGAGAAGTGATAGTCCCAGCTATCAGGAGGCTGAGACAGGAGAATTGCTTTAACCCGGGCAGTGGAGGTTGCAGTGAGCCAAGATCTTGCCATTGCACTCCAGCCTGGCTGGGCGACAGAGCAAGAGTCCGTCTCAAAAAAAAAAAAAAAAAAAATTTCTTCTTCCTGACTCAATCCTGTCACCCTCTGAACCAAGATGTGCAGAACGCCTTTGTATTCAGCAACCTCTGGGCTGAATACAACTTGCAGAGGCCTCAGGGAGCCTTCGTCAGTGGCCCAATGTGGTCCAGACAAAAGGACCCACTTGAGGAAACACATAAGTCCTCATAAAATCTACTGCTTCAGTTACCTGGAATAGATGTTCTTCAGGCCGCTCCATACGCCACAGTGCTATAAGTACACACGCACTTAAATAGCCTTTGCCACACGTCAGACTCTGCAGTGAGCTTTTTTTATACAGTAACTTATTTAATGCTTATATTATTTCTTCATATGAACTACTATTATTATCTCATCCTATGAGGAAGAAACTGAGGCATAAAGAGATCACAGAGATTGTGTGCAGAGGTGCTGGAGGTGCAAACACGGCAATGGGTCTCCTGGATCTGTACTTTTCAACACTGCCTGAGACTGTGAATAAAAGAGAATCCTGGGCATATTTCAGCCCTTTCTCACACCTAAACATATCCTAGTGATGTACTTTTTGTTGTTATTATTTTTTCTTCTCTTAATCACACAGGATTTGCTCATTTGGAAACTGGTTTAAAAACAGAAGGGTTTTTTTTTTTGGCATCGGCTACTAAAAAGGTATTAAATGGAGTAAACATATTGGTTATGATATTTCCTGTGGGGAACTCTAAAGATTTTTGGAATATACTGTAATCTCCTACAATGACCTTTTCTAAGGCTCTGCAAAAAAATTAATAAAGAGGAGGAAACGGAGATGGAACACTTACCATGTTTGATTTTTCATTGACTTTGGTGTTGCAGAGATGTTAAGGGTGTCCTATCGGGGGACTCAGGGAAGCATCACAGTTGAAGATTTGCCATGTGTTTTTATTCATTCCTTTGGCCCTTCCAGCAGAGGCACCTAGAGTCTCAGGGCTAGAGGAGGGGATACCTCGTGCCACTTGTGGATTCTATAAAGACAGAGTTCTGTTTTCCTAAACACATTTCAGATCTTTCTCTGTCCACTTTACTCAATCCTCCCTGAAGAGGTGGAGTCACTCACCAGACTGACAAATTCAGGAAAATTGTACCGGCTTAGCTCAGTCCCTCATTTTCACCAGGTCCTCGTCGGCTTTGGAGAGCTGGAGCAAGGAGCCAGGAGTGGCATCTTTCTGGTCCATTCTCACCCGGCGGTAGGCCATGTGAAGAAGTCTGCTGTGGCAGAGGTTTCTGGTTTCTGCACCCCATCTTTTTGGCTCACAGCTGCAGTAATTCAAGCTCAGACTAGTATGGCAGAATCCTCCCTCCAAGACACATTGCAAGTCTCACCACTTTTTGCCTCTGGGACTCTCTGAAGCTGAATGAGTCTGTTTGGCCAACAAATTTGTGCAGCAGAAATGCTGGGCATAACCAGGCATGGTGGTTCACACGTGTGGTCCTAGCTACTCAGGAGGCTGAGGTGGAAGAGTCGCTTGAGTCCAGGAATTTGAAACCAGCTGGTTAATATAGTGAGATCCCTTCTCTATGAAACATTTAAAACATTGGCCAGGCATGGTAGTGCGCTCCTGTAGTCCCAGCTACTTGGGAGGCTGAGGCAGAAAGATCCCTTGAGCCCAGGAGGCCGAGGCTGTAGTGAGCTATGATGGAACCATTGCACTCCAGCTTGGGCAACAGAACAAGGCACTGTCTCATACAGAATAAAGAAATAAATGCTGGGCAGTTAAATCTCTGTAGGCAACCCTTAGTCCGTGGGAAAAGGAGCAAGTGGCTTCCTGCTCCAGCTTCTCCTCCTTGAGATGACAATTCTGTGAGCATGCTTTATTTTTTTCAGGGTGTTTGGAACAATTGAGCCTCCATTAGAACTGACCTTGATAAGACACTTTTATGCCAGCTTTTTCTCCTCCCTAATCTCATTCCCCACCCACCCTCATTTTTGCTTCCTGGAATCATCTCCCAAATAATCAACCGACGTCCAATCCTTGTCATGGTTTCTGATTTGTGCAGAACCCAGCTTGAGACACTGCCCGCTTCTATAAATTCAGTGAGCTCGCCGATCTTGCACTGACACCAAGCTAAGACTTCCAGGCTTTGGTGGCAACAGAGCTTCTGTCTGGGCCTCTACGCTTATCTGGTTTTACTTCTTAAATCACTTAGATTTTGGAAGAGAAGAATTGTGCTCTTTTGGGGACGGATACTCAAAGACTTCAGCATGCAGAGGTTTTTAATACATTTATAGTATTTCACAGTCTGCAAAGTGATTTTGCATCTGTGACTTCAATAAGGTGAGGGAGACACACACACACACACATACACACAGAGCAAAGGTCTCAGCACAGCCACTCCATACCTCTGTGACCTCAGGCATGTCACAAACTCAAGTGTTAAACAAGGGTATCTAAAAAAGAACGCTCCCTTCAAAAGGTTCACTTTGAACTAGAAACAAAAACAAAAACAAAAACAGAGAAGTATAAATTATTGACAGAAAGTACTTGGATTTTTTTTTTCCCCCCGACATGGAGTCTCACTCTGTCGCCTAGGCTTCAGTACAGTGGCATGAACTCGGCTCACTGCACACTCCACCTCCCAGGTTCAAGCAATTCTCTGCCTCAGCCTCCCAAGTAGTTGGAATTACAGGTGCACGCCACCATACCTGGCTAATTTTTGTAATTTTAGTAGAGACGGGGTTTCACCATCTTGGCCAGGCTGGTCTTGAACTCCTGACCTCGTGATCCACCCATCTTGTCCTGCTAAAGTGCTGGGATTACAGGTGTCAGCCACCATGCCCGGCCAGTTATGTGGCCTTTAAGTCCCCAGTATGAGCTACCAAGATAGCACTGGGAGCTGGATGGTAAGTAAGAGTCTCCTCACCATTGTCTGGGCCTTGGCATCATTTTGGATTCTTGGCTAGGTTGCCTAACATCTCTAGGTCCTGGCATCCACATCTGGAAAATGGATATAAAGACACTCCAATCCTTTTCTGAAGCAGAGTAAGAACAAATACAACGAGGTAGGTAAAGCAGTTAGCAAACAGCTAGGCATACAGCTGGTCCCTAGTAAACTCTAGACATTTATGTTAGTGATCCATTGTTATCTGTATATTACTACAGAACTTAGTGGTTCTAATAAAATAAATGAACATGTATTATGTCGCACAGTTTCTGAGGGTCAGGAATTCAGGGGCTACCTGATTGGTTGGTTCAGGCTGCTAGTATCCCATGAGATGTCAGTCAGAGGACAGCTGGGCTGCAGGCATTTGAAGCCTGGACTGGATTTGGAAGATCTGATTCCAACGTGTGGCCCCTCATGGCTGGCAAGTCAGCATTGGCCACTGGCAGGAGACCCAGTTTCTCGCCACAGAAACCTCTCCACTGAGCTGCTAGAATGTCCTCATGGTATGGCAGCTGGCTTCCTATATGTATATGCATATGTATTTCTATTTCTATTTCTACTTCTACTTTTACTTCTGTGTTTCTATATCTATCCCAATGTAGTTTAAGGTAAATTTTAAAGCCATCAGTTTCAACCGTAAGAGCAGAGAGGAATGAGATGTCACTAGGAACTTCCTGTGATCCTTCCAAATGAGTATATTCTATTTGGGTAAGCAGAAAGGTGGCAATAACAGGTGCGAGGGCAGGGAGGAAGGAGAGACACATATCTGAAAGACAGATGGATGAAGGCATGGGGTAGAAGACTCAAGCTGGAAAGAACACAGGGAGAGGCAAAAACAGATGCCAGTGGAGGAGGGAGCAATGAGGTCAACAGCAGATTATTGGACACATTTCAGCAGGAGTCTAACCGGATCAAAGTGGCCACAACTAAGATTGGTATAGGCGCAATGCAAAGGAGTGGGGCAGCTTGACAAATCCTGGAGGCAGGAGACTGTTCAGTGTTTCAATACGCATTTATTATGAGCAAAATGCATGTCATTGCAGGATAATGGGTACTAATTTACCCAAAGACCCCTTGAGAGAACATCTTAAGCTCTGCCTTCTAGACAAGTAGAAATTAAGATATGACGATACTTGTGAGTGATAACTCTGAGCTGACAGCCCATGCAATCTTCCTGGGTTCTGGTGATTATAGCCAAGCCTGGGCACACTTTGAGGGAAGCCTTATGGCAGCAGACACTTTGCCAGCTTTTCTTGAACAACATCATCAGGATCATTGAAGGAGCTTGCATTTGCATTGCTATGTACAGGAATCTTCACCTGACAGTAACTGAGCAGCATTACCTAATACCGAACATCATCATTACCTGTTATCCCGGGCCCACCTCGTGAATCCCAGAATGGAAAGCAGCAAGGTGAAGGGGGCGGTGCTTGTATTATCTAGAGTTGGACTGACTCAGGTTCAAACCCCAGTTGCTTGATACCTATATTTTTCATGAACTTCTGTTTCTCTCTCTCTCTCTCTCTCTCTCTCTCTCTCTCTGTCTCTCTCTCTCTCTCTCTCTCTCTCTCTGTGTGTGTGTGTGTGTGTGTGTTTTAAGGTAAGCCAATAACTACTAGAATGACTGCAGTCACAATTAAATAAGAGTCTACTTGAAAATTATCTTGCTGATGGTAGAGGTCAGCTTCCTTCCATTTTGCTTCACTTCTCAAGTCACATAACAGAGAAAGTACTGAAAGGAATTACTCATTAGTCTCTGAGGATGGTGACCTTTAAGCTGCAGTGACGCCCCACCAGGCAGGTCTTGACCCTGAAGAATATTATTGACCAAGTGAGGTTTCCAAAATCCATTATAGGTCACTCAGTTGCTACTATGTTGTTCCTTTTTTAACTCACGTACTGGTGATCTTGAAATCTGTCCCTTAAATTCTGATTATAACACTCTCAGCATGGTGACCTGTGTACCATTCTGCTTTTCAAATGCATGTTTTCATCTATCTCTGATACTTAATCCAGGCCCTATCCAGAGCTTATCCTTATTTAACTTTTCTATTTCAGATTGACCATTTAAAATCTATTCTCTGGTATGAATGAAAAACAAAAACAAAAACAAAAACGCCCAGTCCAAACACGCTATATTACCTGTGAACCAAGCACAAAAGCTGCTCTTGGGGGACACAGGATGAGAAAGAATTCAGCATCTGTTATCGAAACCACTAAGAGTCTGGGGTTGTTTTATTACAATAAAATGTTGTCTATCTTGATTAAATAAATTAGAAGGTTTGGGTTTAACACCCATGTCATATTTAGCAAATAATCAGTTCCAGATCCTTGGGCCAGAGAACAGCAATGAGGCTCCCATCCACACAGGAGGGTCTGGGAAAACAGGATCTGGGTTTCAAACCAAACTGAGAGAAGTTCGACGTGATGAAGCCTAGGGGATGGAGGACCAGAATTCTGATGACTAGGAGTCGATTTGGATCAAAGGAAATGGTATTTAGTGCTTAATCTGAAGAATAAAGCACCACAGTTGAGTCTGAAAGAAATGGCTAAAAAATTAATCTCAAAGGGTCACGGGGGGAGAAAAACAGCTGCATATATAGGGCTAAAATTATGGATGCTTCAGAGCTAAGGCCTTGAATCAGGTGCTGTGATACCTGGCTCATCTGGTGCCCTGAGTATACAGTAGGGGGTGGGCACAGACCTCATGGGACATTGCTTCTTTGGGTCATGGTTTTCTCTTCCTTTAATATGAAAATAATTATATTTATCTTATATTTAGTACTAAACCATGTATGGCGAAAAACAAAAGGCAACAACATAAATGTGCAAGAATTGCATATAAGACAAATTCCAGTTGAGGTTTCACCTTAAACAGATGGTGCACCCTTCCCGGACTTCTGCAGGACAATTTTCTCATCATGTGAACACACTTACAAATTGTTCCAGCTGTTCCAAAATCCCCATCCAGGTCTGTAGCCAGGCAGAGATTATAGTGTGCTCTGACTCCATTACGTTTCTATTAGAATTTTCCACTCTCAGCAGGGGTTCTGCATTCTAACAGCTCATTTGAGGAGCCAGGGACAAGAAATAATTTGTGTTTTAGACAAAGTAGGACAGCCAAGGGAGTATTGTTCTGTTTTGTTTTGTTTCCCCAGCTTTATTGTAGCCTAACTAGTATACAAAAAGTTTCACATGATTAATGTGTACAATTTGGTGAGCTTGGACATATGTACAGACTCATGTTATCATCCATCACCACAATCAAGGTAAAAAACATTTTCGTTGCCTTTAAAAGTTTCATTGTGACCTTCTGTGTGCATGTGTGATAAGAACACAACATGAGATGTACTCTTTTAACAAACAAATTTTTAAGTTCACAATACCCTATTGTTAACTCAAGGCACTAGAGGGTGTATCAAGTATCTAAGATAGTCTAACACAGAAAGAGTTTCTTGTTAATCAGGTGACAACTGAAAGGTAACTGGTTGCAAAGCACAGGTCTAGAAAACCTGTTTCCACCATATGGTTTTTGCCATTGTGGTGTCATTAGGGAGCTGCACTTTATTTTCCTCTCATCTGCATATTTATCGGGGACTTTCAATGGGCCAAATATTGCTAAAAGTAATTTCAACTTTTCATTTTCTCAAGAGTTCCTTGTATAAGGGACATGACATTATCCCCTATTTTTAGATGGAGTTATTAAAGCAAAGGGATATACTTAGGGTTATGCAACTGATAAGGATGGATGAGATGCTGAACCCAAGCAGTTTGCTCCAGACCCTCACTAGTACCCTCGGGACTGTATCCTACATTCATATGTCTATGTGTTGAGGAACTAGCATGGTTCTCAAAATTGAAACAGCAACAGATTTACTGGGAAGCATCACAAAATGCTGATATCTAGATCTCGTTCCATGTATACAAAGCACACTTCTCAAATTCAAGCATTTTGTTGCCTCCTTTATAGATGATGTTCATCTATAGGTCACTTTCCTCCAACCCCCACCTCATGCCTTCACTTCACCTGCCAAGATCATGATAACTGCTCCTTTAAAAAAATTTGCGTAAATAAACAGTTGTATAATTGAATGCAAGAATATATGAATTGTGGCTGGATGCAGTAGCCATACCTGTAATCCTAACATTTCAAAAGGTTGAGGCAGAGGGAACGCTTTAGCCCAGGAGTTCAAGACCATCTTGGCAACAAAGTGAGACCCCCCATCTTGACACAAATTTAAAAAATTGTCTTGGCATGGTGGAGTGTGCCTGTAGCCCCAGCTAATCAGGAGGATGATGTGGGAGGATCCTTTGAGCCAAGGAAGGTGAGACTGCAATTAGCTGTGATCACACCACTGGACTCTAGCTGGGGTGACAGAGGAAACCCCATCTCAAAAAAAAAAAAGCTTGAGGTCTGCTAAGGGACAGACTGCCTCCTCAAGTCAGTCCCTGACCCCCATGCCTCCTGACTGGGAGACATCTCACCTCTCAACAGGGGTCAACAGACACATACAGGAGAGCTTCAGCTGTCATGTGACAGGTGATCCTCTGGGAGAAAGCTTCCAGAGGAAGGGACAGACAGCAATCTTTGCTGTTCTGCAGCCTCCACTGGTGATACTCAGGCAAACAGGGTCTGGAGTGGACCTCCAGCAAACTCCAGCAGACCTGCAGCAGAGGGGCCTGTTAGAATGAAAAGTAACAAACAAAAAGGAATAGCATCAACTTCAACCAAAAAATCATCCACACAAAAATCCCATCCGAAGGTCACCGGCATCAAAGACCAAAGGTAGATAAATCCACAAAGATGAGGAAAAACCAGCACATAAAGCCTGAAAATTCCAAAAATCAGAATGCCTCTTCTCCTCCAAAGGATCACAACTGTCACCAGCAAGGGAACAAAACTGGACAGAGAATGAATCTGATGAATTGACAGAAGTAGGCTTCAGAAGGTGGGTAATAACAAATTCCTCCTAGCTAAAGGAGCATGTTCTAACCCAATGCAAGGAAACTAAGAACCTTGAAAAAAGGTTAGAGGAATTGCTAACTGGAATGAACCAGTTTAGAGAATAACGTAAATGACCTGATGGAGCTGAAAAGCATAGCATGAGAACTTTGTGAAGCATACACAAGTATCAATATTTGAATCCATCAAGCAGAAGAAAGGATATCAGAGATTGAAGATCAACTTAATGAAATAAAGCATGAAGATAAGATTACAGAAAAAAAGAATGAAAAGGAACAAACAAAGCCTCCAAGAAATATGGGACTATGTGAAAAGACCAAACCTACGTTTGATTGGTGTACCTGAAAGTACAGGGAGAATGGAACCAAGTTGGAAAACCCTCTTTGAGTTATTATCCAGGAGAACTTCTCCAACCTAGCAAGACAAGGGAACATTCAAATTCAGGAAATACAGAGAACACCACAAAGATACTCCTCGAGAAGAGCAATCCCAAGGCACATAATCGTCTGATTCACCAAGGCTGAAACGAAAGAAAAAATATTAAGGGAAGCCAGAGAGAAAGGTCAGGTTACCCATAAAGGGAAGCCCATCAAACTAACAGTGGATCTCTCTGAAGAAACCCTACAAGCCAGAAGAGCATGGGACCAATATTCAACACTCTTAAAGAAAAGAATTTTCAACCCATAATTTCATATCCAGCCAAACTAAGTTTCACAAGCGAAGGAGAAATAAAATCCTTTATAGACAAACAAATGTGGAGAGATTTTGTCACCACCAGGCCTGCCTTATAAGAGCTCCTGAAGAAAGCACTAAACACGGAAAGGAAAAACTGGTACCAGCCACTGCAAAAATATACCAAATTGTAAAGACCATTGACACGTTGAAGAAACTGCATCAACTAAAGGGCAAAATAACCAACTAGCATCATAATGACAGCATCAAATTCACACATAACAATATTAACCTTAAATGTGAATGGGCTAAATGCTCCAATTAAAAGACACAGACTGGCAAATTGGATAACGAGTCAAGACCCATCAGTGTGCTGCATTCAGAAGACCAATCTCATGTGCAAAGACACACATAGGCTCAAAATAAAAGGATGGAGAAACATTTAGCAAGCAAATGGAAAGCAGAAAAAAACAGGGGTTGCAATCTTAGTCTCTGATAAAACAGACTTTAAACTAACAAAGATAAAAAGACACAAAGAAGGGCATTACATAATGGTAAAGGGATCAATTCAACAAGAAGAACTAACTGTCCTAAATATATATGCACACAATACAGAAGCACCCAGATTCGTAAAGCAAGTTCCTAGGGAACTACAAAGAGACTTAGACTCCTGCACACACATAGTGGGAAAGTTTAACACCCCACGGCCAATAGTAGACAGATCAATGAGACAGAAAATTAACAGGGATATTCAGGGCTTGAACTCAGCTCTGGACCAAGTGGACCTAAGAGATATCTACAGAACTGTCCACCCCAAATCAACAGAGTATACATTCTTCTCAGCACCATATTGCACTTATTCTAAAATTGACCACATAATTGGAAGTAAAACACTCCTCAGCAAATGCAAAAAAAAAAAAAAAAAAAAAAAACCGGAAATCATAGCAGTTTCTCAGACCATACTGCAATCAAATTAGAACTCAGGATTAAGAAACTCACTCAAAATTGCACAACTACATGGAAACTGAACAACCTGCTCCTGAATGACTACTGGGTAAATAATGAAATAAAGGCAGAAATAAATAAATTCTTTGAAAACAATGAGAACAAAGACTCAATGTACCAGAATCTCTGGGACACAGCTAAAACAGTGTTTAGAGGGAAATTTATAGCACTAAATGCCCCCAGGAGAAAGCGGGAAAGATCTAAATTTGACACCCTAACATCACAATTAAAAGAACTAGAGAAGCAAGAGCAAATAAATTCAACAGGTAGCAGTAGACAAGAAATAACTAAGTTCAGAGCAGACATGAAGGAGATACAGACATGAAAAGCCCTTCAAGGCCGGGCACGGTGGCTCAAGCCTGTAATCCCAGCACTTTGGGAGGCCGAGGCGGGTGGATCACGAGGTCAGGAGATCGAGACTATCCTGGCTAACATGGTGAAACCCCGTCTCTACTAAAATATACAAAAAAACTAGCCGGGCGTGGTGGCGGGCGCCTGTAGTCTCAGCTACTTGGGAGGCTGAGGCGAGAGAATGGCGTGAACCCGGGAGGCGGAGCTTGCAGTGAGCCGAGATCACGCCACTGCACTCCAGCCTGGGAGACACAGCGAGACTCCGTCTCAAAAAAATAAATAAATAAATAAATAAATAAATAAATAAATAAATAAATAAAAATAAAAATAAAAATAAAAAGAAAAGCCCTTCAAAAAATCAATGAACCCAGGAGCTAGTTTTTGAAAAGATAAACAAAATAGATAGACTACTAGCCAGACTAATAAAGAAGAAAAGAGAGAAGAATCAAATATGCCAGACTAATAAAGAAGAAAAGAGAGAAGAATCAAATAGACACAAGAAAAAATGGTAAAGAGGATATCACCACTGGTATACGCATTGGGTTGGAACAGGTCCTTTAGCTTGGAGGAATTTGTTATAACCCACCTTCTGAAGCCTACTTCCGGATGGTATTGTATTTCCTACAGACATACAAACTACCATCAGAGAATACTATAAACACCTCTACACAAATAAACTAGAAAATCTAGAAGAAATGAATAAATTCCTGGACACATACACCCTCCCAAGACCAACCCGGGAAAAGGTTGAATCCCTGAACAGACCAATAACAAGTTCTGAAATTGAGGCAGTAATTAATAGCCTACCAACCTAAAAAAGTCCAGGACCAGATGAATTCACAGCTGAATTCTTCCAGAGGTACAAAGAGGAGGGGGTACCATTCCTTCTGAAACTATTCCAAACAGAAATATTTTCTATTCCAAAACAGAAAAAGAGGGACTCCTCCCTAACTCACTTTATGAGGCCAGCATCATCCTGATACCAAAACCTGGCAGAGACACAACAACAAAAAAATAATTTCAGGCCAATATCCCTGATGAATATCGATGCTAAAATTCTCAATAAAATACTGGCAAACAGAATACAGCAGCACATCAAAAGGTTTATCCACCATGATCAAGTCGGCTTCATCCCTGGGATGCAAGACTGGTTCAACATACGCAAATCAATAAATGTAATCCATCACATAAATAGAACCAGTGACAAAAACCACATGATTATCTCAACAGATGCAGAAAACACCTTCAATAAAATTCAACAACACTTCATGCTAAAAACTCTCAATAAACTAGATATTGATGGAATGTATCTCAAAACAATAAGAGCTATTTATGACAATCCCACAGCCAATATCACACTGAATGGGCAAAAGTTGGAAGCCTTCCCTTTGAAAACCAGCACAAGACAAAGATGCCCTCTCTCACCACTCCTGTTCAACACAGTATTGGAAGTTCTGGCCAGGGCAACCAAGTAAGAGAAAGAGATAAAACAGGATGAGAGGAAGTCAAATTGTCTCTGTTTGCAGATGACATGATTATATATTTGGAAAACTCCATCGTCTCAGCCCAAAATCTCCATAAACTGATAAGCAACGTCAGCAAAGTCATGGGATACAAAATCAATGTGCAAAACTCACAAGCATTCCTATACACCAACAATAGACAGAGAGCCACATCATGAGTGAACTCCCATTCACAATTGCTACAAAGAGAATAAAATACCTAGAAATACAACTTACAAGGGATGTGAAGGACCTCTTCAAGGAGACAAACAAATCAGTGCTCAAGGAAATGAGAAAGGACAAAAACAAATGGAAAAACATTCCATGCTCTTCTATAGGAAGAATCAATATCGTGAAAATGGCCATGCTGCCCAAAGTAATTTAGGGATTCAATGCTATCCCCAACAAGCTACCATTGTTTTTCTTCACAGAATTGGAAAAAAACTACTTTACATTTCATACGGGACCAAAAAAAGAGCCCGTATAATCGAGACAATCCTAAGTAAAAAGAACAAAGCTGGAGGCATCACGCTACCTGACTTCAAACTATATTACAAGTCTACAGTAACCAAACAGCATGGGACTGGTACCAAAATAGACATATAGACTAATGGAACAGAACAGAGACCTCAGAAATAATGCCACACATCTAAGACCATCTGATCTTTGATAAACCTGACAAAAGCAATGGGGAAAAGATTCCCTATTTAATAAACGGTGTTGGGAAAATTGGCTAGCCATATGCAGAAAGCTGAAACTGGACTCCTTCCTTACATCGTATACAAAAATTAACTCAAAATGGATTAAAGACTTAAACATAAGACCTAAAAACCATAAAAACTTTAGAAGAAAACCTAGGCAATATCATTCAGGACATAGGCATGGGCAAACACTTCATGACTAAAACACCAAAAGCAATGGCAACAAAAGCCAAAATTGACAAATGGGGGTCTAATTAAACGAAAGAGCGTCTGTACAGCAAAAGAAACTATCATCGGAGTGAACAGGCAACCTACAGAATGGGAGAACATTTTTGCAATCTATCCATCTGACAAAGGGCTAATACCCAGAATCTGCAAGGAATTTAAACAAATTTACAAGAAAAAAAAACAACTCCATCAAAAAGTAGGCAAAGTATATGAACAGATACTTCTCGAAAGAAGACATTTATGTGGCCAACAAACATACACAAAAAAGCTCAACATCGCTGGTCATTAGAAAAATGCAAATCAAAACCACAGTAAGATGCCATCTCACACCAAGCAAATGTTACATGTGCAATGGACTTTGACCATAAGTGTGTCCCTTAGCCTTCTATTCAGCTGTCCCTGTTTGTGTTACATCTGTTATAACAGAGTCTGAAATACGCATATCTCACTTAAAGTCCACTAAACAAGTTTACATTTTAAACTGAGGTCTCTTTTACTTCTTTCTGAATTCCAAACCTTGAACTTTTATTATTCTAATGTCTGTTTGTTCAGAACGTGTTGAGCTCCTACAAGTTCATAAATACTATCACTTATTTTCACAAATCTTAATCTTATGAATTAGAAACTGAGAGGCCTCAGTTTCTATATCCTTTCTATATATCCTTTCTATAACTATTAAGTAATTGGGTTTGTCAGGGTTTTACCAGAGAAGCAGAATCAATCAGGCAGATCACAGGTGGATTGAATCCCCTGGACACAACTTTTTACAGTAACTGAGCTGGGTTCCATTGATTACGTCAGACGCAACAAGGGGAATCTCTCTTTTGACTAACTTAAAAACAACTGATGAGGAATTTTAAGCCCATCTGCAATATCACTTCACATTGGCACCTAGGCTAGTGTTTGTTGAAATAGATAAAGATTGTAGCGGACTTGACACATTAAAAATTCATCACAGTAGTAGAGTTGACCCCTATGGTGCTAAAACAAGCCCAAATTTCAACACATCACACTGCCTTTTACAAAATGGTTCCAATTATTTATTTTTTGTCTTAAAGACAAAATACTCTCTTTACTCACAGTGTTTTACCATGGAAATAATTTTCAAGGATGAAGTAGAGACACAAGGCGAGCCCATTAAAACTTATACAATGGGTTTGAGTAGGTTAAGGAGAACTCTTTTCACATGAAGATAGCATCGTTTCTCTAAGTTCTATGGCAAACGAAAAAACACAGAACTTCTGGAAAGCAGGTATGATATAGTTTTCAAAGCAGTGAGTGCAATGGTAGATTGGAGAAGGAGTAAGTGTAATAAGGCTCTTCATTTCTGTAGTGTGTAATATCCATTTTTAGTAAGGCAAATAATCACATCCTGTATCATATTTGGAATTAATATTTGATCTATTATCACCTTTATTATTAAATTCCTTGTAGATCTGCTCATCCTACGTTCCACCCATATCTGTAGTTGTTGTGAATTCAAACCACCTTGGATATCTGCTTTTTCTACAGCAGACCCAAAACATTTCATTTCATCCAAAATGACAATGTCAAGGCTCAGTAAAAAGCTGATGCCAGCCAAAAAGCAAGGAATAAAATGAACCAAAAAATAAAAATAAGAAGATGCAAGAACTTCTGATAATAAAAATAAATAATATTAAAAGCATCAATAGGCCGGGCGCAGTGGCTCACGCCTGTAATCCCAGCACTTTGGGAGGCCGAGGCGGGCGGATCACGAGGTCAGGAGATCGAGACCATCCTGGCTAACACGGTGAAACCCCGTCTCTACTAAAAATGCAAAAAATTAGCCGGGCGAGGCGGCGGGCGCCTGTAGTCCCAGCTACTAGGGAGGCTGAGGCAGGAGAATGGCGTGAACCCGGGAGGCGGAGCTTGCAGTGAGCCGAGATCGTGCCATTGCACTCCAGCCTGGGCGACTAAGCGAGACTCTGTCTCAAAAATAAAAAAATAAATAAATAAATAAATAAATAGATAAATAAATAAATAAAAGCATCAATAATGTGGTCCCCTTTAAAGTAAGGTCTGTAATGCTACACTCCTAGTTGCAATGAGCATCATTCCCAAATTCTAGCATAGCTATCACTAATATCAGGAATCACAACCCAGGACCGTAGAGGAAGGTGGACTTATGTGTACAGCCACATGTTTAAAAGCCCCCAGGTGTTTTAAAAGTTTTTTTGTGTGTTTTTTGTTTTTTTTTTTTTTTTTTTTGCAGAGATTGTTCCAACAGGTGAAATGTTGTATCTGAAAAGAAGTCACATCATTTCTGTAGTGATGCTATGTGACAAGATAAATGACACTTTCCATACATTTACGGTTTTTCTTGTACCAGTCTCTGGGACAGAACTATTATCTCCACTCAGAATTGCTTGCAAGGGCAATATCCAATATGCAGGCGCTACTACAAATAAGAAATAAAATACAAGAAGAAGATTGATTAAGACATTGCACTGCCCAAAGCAACGACAGGTAAGATCATAGGAAGCAGTGCAATATGTAATAATTCAGGGCCTGGCATTTGGAGATAAAGAGCCTGAGTTGGAATCTTTATTCTAAAACCAGTTGCCTAGTACTAGGAAAGTCACGACCTTTCTATGTGTCTTAGTTTCTTCTTTTAAAAAGTGGGCTAATAATTCCTACTCACAGGATTTTATAATAGGCACCAATTATTTAAAAGATGTTGCTACGATTTGAACGTTTTTTGCCCTCCAAATTCATGAGTTGGTAGTCTAATTCCCAGTGGAACAGTGTTGGAAGGTGGGGCCTAATGGGTGGGGTTTAGATCAGGAGGGCTCTGCCCTCATAAATGGATTAATGCCGTTATAAAAATGGCTTGCAGGAATGTGTTTACTCTCTTTGGCTCTCCTGCCATGGGAGAAACAGTGTTCCTCCCGCCAAAAGTTGCAGCATTCAAGATGCTGCCTTGGAAGTGGAAACCAGGGCTTTACCAGACACCAAACCTGCTTGATCTTGGACTTTCCAGCCTCCAGAACTGTAAGAAATAAATTTTTGTCCTTTATAAACTACCTAGTCTCAGGTATTCTCTTACAGTTGCACAAAATAGACTAAGACATAAGCCAACTACTAATTGCAGCAATCATGCATTATATATATGAGTTCTAGCAATATTAGCTATTATTATTTCCCCAATTAAAAGGAATTTAGGAGGCAGTTCAAAAAGTGTTGAGCAGAAGTTGTGGGGCCTCTTCTACTAGTGACTTGAAATGGGGCTAAGTGTGTCAGGAGACACATGTAGAAGCCATGTCTACTTTAGGGCCTGGGTTTCTGAAGCAACACGAAGTGACAGCCTGGAGACAGGCATAGGGCTGCCCTGACGGGGGCAGCCTGCCCATGGGTGTCATGTTAACCTGCTCATTGAGATGAAGTTGGGGTTCTGTACAAAGCGGGACCTCTCAGAAGTCTGCTTTCTTTCAGCAGGAGAGTACAACACTGTGCCCAGGCTGTTCAGGGTGATCAAGGGGTGCTTAACAGTTGTTCTTGGAAGGCACATATAGTTCAAAAGTTCATTAGGTGGCCGCACAAACAGCACACCCTGTGTTGATTGATTGGTCCTTTCCTGTGAGCGGGCAAACAGTGGGCAGGCTGAGGAAGTGGATGGAGAGGAAAGAACCCCCTTGAATGGGCGTTGGCCACCAGCCCCTCTGAAGAGGTCCAGAGTTAAGGGGCATTTCCTTAATTCCATAAACACTCGAAGATTGCTGCCAGGAGCGCCTCCCTGTGCGAGCAGCGCGCCATCCAAGGTGAATAGAAAAGACATGAGCAAAACCAAACAGCAACAACAAAAGGCGGCTCTGAGGGAGCGTTCTCAAGTGCCAGGAGATGGTGGTTTGTGGCTCCCAGAGGCCTATGCTTTTGCTTCTCTGAAAATCATTTTCTGTCCCTAAGCTAAACTTAGCTTTGTTTTTCAAAGCTAAAGTAACAACAAAATATTCTGTGTTTATGTGAAGCTGTAGCAGACAGCAGGCCTGACCCCTGTCTTTGTGAGTTAGTGAAAACACCGATCCTATAAACACAGAAGTGTTTAGTCTAGCTAACAAAAAGACATACAAAATACAAATAGGAGACACACACACACACACACACACACACATATATATATATATACACAAAATGATGTTGATAAATCGTACTGCTTTAGGATTAAAAAAGATTCTTTTAAAGATTTAGATATTCTGGTATTATACTTGAACTCCCCTACAATATGCCTGTCAAGTAATTTCCCAACCTTGGATTACAAATTATTTTCAGGAAGAGAGAGCTTATTACCTCTCAAGACATCTCTGACAATTGGAAATTTTCTTTGCATAAGGCCAAAATCCTAATCCCTGGGGTTTCCAATCCTCGATTCATGTTCTACTCGGCGTTTCGTTTCACGTGGAACAAATCCAAAATGTCATACTGCTGCGTGTGAGTGGGCAAATTTATTTCAGATTCCTGTGTCTCAGCTTTTTCTTCTGTAAAAAGAGGGTAATAATGATATCTACTTCATAAGATTTCTGTAAAGATTAAATGAGATCATCCATATAAAGGATTTAGCATCAGACTTGACACTTGGTAAGTGCTTGCTAACGTTAGGGTTTTCTTTAAGTTTTAAGTTTCATATGACAGTCTTTCAAACATTTTGTGAAATTGATTATATCGGTTGTCATTGCAGAAATGCAATTTGAGATATAATTAGATTCTATTAACTTAATCCAACTCATCAAGCCTTTAGGTAGAATCTACTCCTGGCCAGAGAATGAACTGAGTACTATGATTAGAGCAAAGATGAATAAAGTACAATCCTGGTTTTCTGTGAAAATCGGTGAGCACCCTCACTGTTCAGAATGCAGTGTGATGATGAAAAGGGTTTCTGGACATGCAGAAAAGGGAGCAGTAAATTCTGACTCTGGGAGCCAGAAACATCTCCATGTAGGAGGAAGTGGTGGCATTGGAGCTGAGTCTTTGATAAACACCCCAATGGCTTATGCACCAATGGTCATTTTCCCCTCTCCAATGCATTGAGCAGTGCCTGGTCTCACTGAGCGGAAGATACTGAACCTAGAGAGCATCACACCTCCTTGGAGGACCTATCCTTCATATAGGAATGCCAGCTATTTTATATGTCTTGAAGGGAGTTGGGAAACATGGGATTAGTCTGGAATCTGCAATAAAGAACAGAGCCAGCCGGGCGCGGTGGCTCAAGTCTGTAATCCCAGCACTTTGGGAGGCCGAGACGGGCGGATCGCGAGGTCAGGAGATCCAGACCATCCTGGCTAACATGGTGAAACCCCGTCTCTACCAAAAAATATATATACACAAAAAATTAGCCGGGCGCAGTGGTGGGCGCCTGTAGTCCCAGCTACTCGGGAGGCTGAGGCAGGAGAATGGCGTAAACCCGGGAGGCGGAGCTTACAGTGAGCTGAGATCCAGCCACTGCATTCCAGCCTGGGCTACACAGCGAGACTCTGTCTCCAAAAAAAAAAAAAAAAAAAAAAAGAACAGAGCCCTGTCATCCCAGGAAAGTGGGCCGGATTCTCCATTCACTCAGTAAATTGATAGTGTGGATCAAATGACCTCTAGATTCCTTCAATTTCCAAGCCACGGGGCCTGCCTGGCTTTCCTCTGGAGTGCAGAGCCAGCCACAGAAGACACAGAGGGGATCAGGGTGGAGGGCAATGTGAAGGCAGAAAGTGGAGAAAGAAATAGTTAGAGACTACGAATTTTACATCATAAATACTTAAGAGAGGTTGTAGATTGTGATCATTTCTTCAAATCAATTTAAATCTAATCATAAGCTCCCTTGGGCTTGGATAAGGTATCACATTTTTATCCGTGTTTCCTGAGGATCCTTTAGGCTTCCAGGTCAAAGAGAAAACTCTGCTTTTGTTTTGGTGCAAAGGCTGAAGCTACAAAAGGAGGTTAACTTCAGACAATTCTGCTTTTAGTCTTGAAACACCAACAGCCTCTAAAGAAAGGGTGGCCCAAGGGCTTAAATCAAAGTGAGAAGAAACACGGCAAGAACAAAGAATAAAGTAGAATTTAATATCCCAGCAAAGTATTTCACAGCAATTGTCAACTAGTTGAGTTGGAGAACTGCTGAAATGCTAGAAAATTATTAGTTGTGTGTCTTAATGGGATTCTGCAAAGGTTTGGGGCCTCTGGGGTCTTGACACATCTACAGGCTGCTGCCCACCTCCGTCTTCTGATTCAATCATTCCTCTTTTGACTTTATTTTGGGAAATGCCCAATTTTCCCTATACCTTCCTTCCTTTATTTATTTATTTATTGTTTTGGTACTTGAGCCCTTCTTATGCGAAGCAAACACATATGACTGATGTTCTTAATGTAACTGCAAAATATTCCAGGAAATGTGAAGTTGTGTTCAGTTCAGTATAGGAGTCAGTACCCCAGAGCGTTGGCCTTCTTTTTTCTTCTGATTAGATGTCCCATTGTTCTCCTTCGGTATCATTTATTCACAGACTCTTGGACCACCTTTAGTCCTGCTTCAACCAGGAGAATTGTTTATTCTTTTCTTTGGTTGCTGAAGCCTTGCATATGGTACTTGCATTTTATCACTTTCAAGTCACAGATTTTTTTTCCCCTCCATTACAACACAATGGGCTCCTTTGTCATAAACTCAGAAGTTCAAGGATGTCTGAGAGACGGCAATTTCAGTAAGACTGATGAGGTGCAAATGAATACACGCCCCTCTATCCAAGTGCAGATGGAGTGTAGAGAAACAGGATATCTCAATTTTGGGGATGAATCACAGGTATTGAACACTGGAAAAAGTTTTGAAGAAGTAATAATTTTGTGGTGCTGTTATGCATTCTACCAAATAAAAGCAAAAAACTACATTACAAGTACACTCCAAGCACAACAGCAATCAGGATAATTACTGCATTATGTCTGCAGCAGAATATGAAACTATATGGAAGCAGTAAATTGTTCAGCTATCTTTGAGAATTCAGTTGAGTCTGTCAAAAAAAAAAAAAAAAAGGAGAACTCAGAGTACTCTGGATACATTAAAGAAAAAATTTTAATACATATTTTACTGTGTTCTGAAAGAAATCTTAACCACTGGATAGAATATTGTTATTATGGCAGTATTTAAATCATTAAATTGAGTATAGATGCCCCAAATGAGAGGTTATAAGAAACAATACTGGAGTTTAATGCTCTTAATAAATCATAAGAATATTAATTTAACATTTCCCAAAGAGTCTGAAGCTAGTTAACTGGGAAAGGCTAAGATGAATTGTGTGGCCTTGAGCACACGTCTTCCCTTTCTTTGGCCTTGCTTTCCTTATTAGCCAAATAAGGGATCTCAACTAGAGGAGATCTGAAGTCACTTCCAGGTCCACCATTCGCAGTATGAAGGATATAATAATGATTGTCCTTGGATTGATGGAATCCCGTATAGGAAATAAAGCGTGTGGCCTTCAGCAAACCCTCTCACTTCACCCAAACTCTGGGAAGGATGGAGTGTGGGAGAGGGATGTCTTACTCAGAAGATATCATACCAGTTTCATAAGATAAATATCTGCAACCATTCTTTTTAAATTCTTTCCACACTAAAATATTGGAAGTAATTTTGAAAAATTATTTCTAAAATTATTTCTAAAATTTATAAAATTTCTGAAATTTTATATTTAGTCAGACCCATGAAGGCCTAGGACAAAGGCTCCTAACCTATGGTGTTGGACTTCCAAGGACAGGATTCAGACATGCAGGGATTCCCAGGAATCAGATGCAGATTTTATTTCCATTTGTTTGTTTATATGGAGATGTACATGAATTTATATACATATATATAAAAATTCATATAATATATAAAATATATAATCAATATGTATATAAATTCATGCAATCTACACATAGACACACAAGTGGAAATAAAATCTGCATACAATTTTAATACATATAATTTATTTTATATAAATTATTATATATTTATATATAAATTGTATATAAATATATATAGCATATGTATAAATTTATCTATTCTTCCACACTCACAGAGAAAAGGTCAACAGATTTCATTATATTTTTAAAGGGACCTAAACCATTCAAATGTTTAGAAGGAACTACTATTCTCGGGGAAGGTACAAAACATTGAATTCATGAGATGTGCTTTCTAGGCCAATTTCTCTCACTGCATATATCTGTAATTTTGAATATAAAAAATGATTTCCTCTGAAAGATGAGAAGAGTATCACTTTAAGGTCCAAATTCTACTTATATTTTCCAAACTATTTTGAAATTGAATGATGTATAGAAATTCATTTAGTTCTTCCACTTTTCTTTATAGATGAAGAAACTGGAGGTCTAGTTCGCTAATGAAGTGACTAACTATTGGCGCAGGCAGGTAATAAATGCCCACCCTATCAGACTTGTCAGGTACTTAACAGCAAATATTATGGTCTATAGTATCGAACACTGGTATAGAATATAAGCACATCCTATAATTTCCAGCTAATGGAATATACCACGAAACAATAAAATTACGCCTATTTTAAATAAGGTAACATTATCATTTGTGATGGACTGGGTTGCTACGTAGGAAAATCAACTGAACAAAAACAGTGTCATTGCTGCATTATGAACGCAGAATCTGACCCTGAACAGGAACTCAGGAACTCACACTAGACCTTACGTTCAGTAAAAAGTAGAAGCTGCATTTAAAGCCCAGACATTTTAGATGTGAAAACCGTGACTTAGCTCTGCAATATGTCTTTCATTTAGCATCAATCTAAGAGACATTTTTTAAATTATTATTTAATTCTAAATTACATTCGTTTTATAATATGAATTGAGTTCACTTTGTATACCTTCAAAAATAACATATATTTCTCCTTTTAAGTTTTAAATAACTCATAAAGCATATAATAGGAATTATTTTCCATAACTTTTTAGTTGCTTCTTTGTTATTGTCCTATTTATGTTTCCATTTTCTTCAGTCACTTTGAGATATATGCATTTTGAAAAAATAACCCACTCATTATTATTTATTGAAAGCACCCAGCTGCTAGAACTACATGGGTTTTTATTTAGTTTTATTGTGTTCGGTCATGGTACTTGGGGTAACAAAGACAAAGATTACAGAGACTACGCCTTCAAAAACTTAGTATTGAGGAGATGGGTAAATAAACTGGCAATTATAGTACAATGTGCTAAACTCAGCAGTACATTTTTAGGATAGCTTAGTACACATTTTTTTTACAATAGCAAATAATACTTTTGTATTACTCTTCCAGCCTCTAATTTGTTTATAATATTTTCTTGTATTTTCTTGATTACATTTGCCAAATGTTTGTTTTTGCTATTATTGTCATGCTCTTTAATATATTTTTCTATAATTATTTTTAGTCAATGTGTTTTATATTTATAAATCACTGGCTGGTAGTGATTGCAAAAAGACTTTAGAACAAAGAACAATTAATCCCTAGATTTCTAGGCAATTGATATTGGCAAATATATAGAGGAGGAGACAGGGTTCTTCTGCAGATTAATAATCATCTGGTTCTCTTCTAATATCCTTTTAGATAATAACCTTACAATAGGCATTCATGCCCTGAAGAACTCTTCTGATGAGGTTCTGGGAAGCTAGATGTTAGCATTTACCAGTTGGGTTGGGTTCTAATTATAACCATGCTATGTAGGAGAAAAAATAGCTTTGCTTAAGTTGTCCTAGCCCCTTCAGCTTTACTCTCTGCTCTTGTGAAAAAATTGAGATTCCTAACACCAACCTCAGAAAAAGGATGCAATGCATCCAAAAGGGGTGAAAATGTAGACCACAAGGTCAGATGTACAGCTCTACCTTATTTAAATGCCTCACCCCAGCTTGGTGGGAAATCTAATCTCAGTCTATGTTGAACCTCACCATCTGCCGGGTGTGGCCCAGATGTCTGGAGGTCTAAATGTCAATCAGAAGAAGGAGCCAGGGCCTCTGAGCTTCATGCTATCCTGACCATTGTGACACCCTCATTACCTCCAACACTGTGGCTCCTGGAAGTCTAATGGCTTTGCTGGCCATCCAGGGGTCTGCTGCAGAATGGAGCTGACCATAATAAGGAAGGGTATAAGTGCTCTTCACCCAGAGGGCAGCTACCTCCTTTCAAACCCACACAATCACTCTCTCATTTCCCTTGTTCTGCCTTTCTCTTCCCTGACTTCTCTCCTTGCCCCCGGAGCTTCACTATTTCTGCGCTTCTTTTCCACCAAGATGGTTTCCAATGAGTCTAGACCTTTACAAAAGAACAAAAAGTGACATTAATATCTTGCAATTTCTGTTTTCATACTAGTAAGAAATTCCTCGAGGTGAGGCATTGCTGATGGCTTTTCCACAATTTGAATCAGGGCTACAGGACCTGTAGAAAGGACAAACATCAATGAAAACATTGTGATCATTTGTCTTAGCACACGTTATAAAGTGTTGGTTGCTCAAAAATGGAAAAACAGGTCTTCCTTTCTACAAAAATATTCAACGATTATTTAATGGGTATAGTGTTTCCATTGAGATAATGAGAGTGCTATGGAGATAGATATCAGTGATGGTTACATAGCAAGGTGAATGAACTTAATGCCACTAGACTGAACACTTAAAAATGGTAAAACGGAAGAATTTATGTTTTGCATATTTTGCTACAATAAAAAGTAGTAAGTAGTTTATCCATCATACACAAATTAAACAATTCTTCAGCTAACTGGTCAAGGTCCTCCAAAACCTCTTTCAACCTGCCCATCATTCTAAACGTCTTCTATTTGTATTCTTTAAGTTGCACTGTGTTGGTGTCATGTGAGAGATGACCTAAATCTTTTAGTGACTTACAACAACTAATATTTGGTTCATACTCGTATCAAGTGCTTGGGTTCTGCTCTAAGCGACGGGTTCATTCAGGATGGCCTACCCTATCTTCTCATTTTAGGACTCACAAGGAGAAAGAATGTGACATTCTTAAGGTAGAGAGCAGGAGTCCAAGAGTCCTGGTGGACCTGGGGGAAACTTGCAGTGACTCTCTCAGCTTCTGCTTAGAAAGGACACATCCATACTTCTTCCCATTCCATGGGCAAAACCATGTCACATGACCAAGCCCAACAACCACTGGGCTTGGCCATGTGACGTGGTCCTCTGTACAAAAGAGTACAAATCTTTTGGTGCAACCAAAATATACTCTTTCCAGGAAGGTAGGAAACGGGAAGTTACTACTTTTTAAGCAACAGTGAAATATACTTATATTAGTCTGTTTTCACACTGCTATAAAAAACTGCCCAAGACTGGATAATTTATAAAGAAAAGAGGTTTCACTGACTCACAGTTATGTGTGGCTGGGGAGGCATCAGGAAATTTATGGCAGAAGGTGAAGGGGAAGCAAAGACCTCCTTCACGTGGTGGCAGGAAACAGAGAGCTAGCAAGAGCAAGGAAAACTGCCTTGTAAAACTGGCAGATCTAGTGGAAACTTGCTCACTATCATGAGAACAGCATGGGGGAAACCACCTCCATGACCCACTCACCTCCCACTGGGTCCCTCCCTCAACAAGTGGGGATTATGGGGATTATAACTCAACATGAGATTTGGGTAGGGACACAGTCAAACCATATCAATATTGCAGTCCACACTTTCAGACACAAATACTCACTTCCCTTCCTTTCAGAAACAAAATACCCAGACAACAATCTAAAAATGGTACCAGGCTGAAGGTCCATCTTACAATGGTTTCCACCTCAAATCTGAAGGTGGCTCCTCTTATCCAGAGACCTATAAACTAAAATAATAGATGATATTCTTCCACACACCCAAAATGCACTGAATGAAATGGGATGGGATAACCACAATCAACACCCTCATTTGTAAAGGGGAAAATAAGCAGAAACAGAGGTCACCAGGCAGTAACAATTTTGAAGTTCTCTTGGGTAAACAGTGATCATCCACTGTGTTGGGGCGGGAAAGGCTCCTTGATCAGTCCCTAGTCCTCCCTGGGAGTAGCTCCCCAGTCCACTGTTCTTCTGGCCCTTGAATCCAAGCTTTGCAATGTCTTACCTTTCCATTATCATTTTTGTAAAAATTTTAATTCACAAATAAAAACTGCTATGGTATACAAGTTGTTGTAAAATATGTAAACATGTGGAATGGCTAAATTTAGATAATTAACATATGCTCTACCTTACATACTAATTATTTTTCGTAATGAAAGCACTCAAACTTTACAGTCCCAGAAATTTGGAAGAATACCATACATAGATATTAACTTTAGTCACCATGTTGTATAATAGATATTCTGAACTTACTTCTCCTAAGTAAAATTTTGTATCTTTTGACCAACATCATCTCAACTACTCCACATCCCTGTAAACCTCTGGTAACCACCATTCTACTCTCTACTTCTGTGAGTTCAACCCTTGATATGATTTGGCTGTGTTCCCTCCCAAATCTCATCTTGAATTGTAGCTCCCATAATCTCCACATATTGTGGGAGGAATCTGGCGGGAGGCAATTAAATCATGGGGCCGGGTCTTTCCTTTGCTGTTTTCATGATAGTGAATAAATCTCACGAGATCTGATGGTTTTAAAAAGGGCAGTTCCCTTGCACACACTCTTGTCTGCCACCATGTAAGACATGCCTTTGCTCTTCCTTTGCCTTCCACCATAATTGTGAGGCCTCCCAACCAGCGTAACTGTGAGTCCATTAAACCTATTTCCTCTATAAATCATCCAGTCTTGGGTATGTCTTGTATTAACAGCATGAGAACTGACTAATACAACTCTTTTAGATTCCACATATAAGTGAGATCATCTGGTATTTTGTCTTTCTGCGTCTGCCTTACTTTACTTAACATAATTTCCTCCACGTTTATCCACGTTGTCACAAGTGACAGGATTTCCTTGTTGTTTAAGGCTGAATAGTACTCCATTGTGTGTGTATGTGTGTGTGTGTGTGTGTGTGTATACATATATCACATTTTTCTTATCCATCTATCTGTTGAGACACTTAGGTTAATTTAATATCTTAGCTATCATGAATTTTGCTGCAATGAACATGGGAGTGCAGATATCTCTTTGACATATTGATTTCATTTTCTTTGGATAAATACCCAGTAATGAGATTACTCGAACATATGGTGGCTCTCTTTTTAATTTTTTGAGGAACCTCCATACTGTGTTCCATAATGGTTGTACTACTTTACATTCAGACCAACTGTGTGCAAGGGTTCCCTTTTCTCAACATCCTCTCCCACACTTACCTTTTGCCTTTTTAATAGTAGCCATTCTAGGCTTGGCGCAGTGGCTCACACCTGTAATCCCAGCACTCTGGGAGGCAAAGGCAGGTGGATCACTTGAGGTCAGAAGTTCGAGACCAGCCTGACCAACATGGAGAAACCCTGTCTCTACTAAAAATACAAAATTAGCCCGGCATGGTGGCGCATGCCTGTAATCCCAGCTGCTCAGGAGGCTGAGGCAGGAGAATCATTTCAACTCAGCAAGCAGAGGTTGCAGTGAGCCAAGATCACACCATTGCACTCCAGCCTGGGCAACAAGAGTGAAACTCTATCAAAAACCAAAAATAGTAGCCATTCTAACAGGTATGAGGTTTGGACGTATCTAAGGGAGCACTGGACACAAACCTCTTCTTGGGGTACACACCGCTTTCTCTGCATGCTTTCTAATCATAGTCAATTGGGGGCTTGTGGTAGTAATCCTCAAAGAAGCCCCCTAATAATCTCACCGTGTATTAAAGACGCTTTATGCCCCTTCCACATTGTAACAGGGTTAGTTTGTGTGACCAACAGTATATACACTTTTCAGCCACACAATGTATTCTATTCAGCCATTGACAATAGTGCTTTAAAACTATCTGAGGATATCCGAATTTGTTTACGATTTATTTTTTAGATGATAAAAGGCAGGTTGCAAAATACAATATTCTCTGATTAAAAGTAGTTGACTCTGATGATGGAATTAAGGCTGATTTTTAGTTTCTTGTGCTTTCATTTTCCACATTTTGTAAAATTAAGGTTACTTCACTTTTTGTCAGAAAGTAATGTTAAGTATTCCTTCATAGAATGCTCAGGATGCAGAGGAATTCAAAAGTCAGATGCTCTTTGAAATATCTTGGTGCATATAACAGCCTGTCTGTAATTCTCTTTTTAATTGTCGAACATGTATCGCTTTAAAACCAATATTTTATAGTATAAATTTTAATTTTACTTTGTCATTGTATAAGAAATGCTATTCCTTAACTTTAACACTTTAACGTTGGCGGAGAAGAAATTGGAGTGTTTTACATGATTTAAATTTTGGCCACTAGTGCAAAAGCAGTGTCCTGAATACTGACCCTCACACCCTACAAGAGAGATGAGATGCTCTCCTCCTACATTGTCAAATGGAAGGCAATAGATTTTCTAAGTGGCCCAGCTGCCTTTCAAACCCTCTGGTCAGCGGGCCAGGCAGCCTGACAAAGCTCAGTACACAGCACTTCAGCCTGGGAGCTCCTTTGCAAGTCATGGGACACATCTGTTTTAAAGCAGCTGAGCCCTTCCTGGGCTGTATCTACAAATTCCAGCACCAGCAGTGGGAGGGCTGGCCCTATTCGTATTTGCAAGGCTTTTGCTGGATCCATTCTGGAAATTCCCAGGGCCAGGCAATCTTGGTCCTTTGCTAGGCTGTAGTTCTTGCAAATCCTGATGTGCAGCTGGCCCTGATGAGCCCAGGAAAGATGTCATGCGAATGTATCTCCACGCATGCCAGCACTGTCAGTGAGGCATGCATGGGGACATACTCACGTGACATCCCACATGTCCCATTGAACAGAGCGCCTCAGGAGCCAGGGGGAATTTGCTTTTCAGAGTGGGCTGAGGGGGCCCCAAAATAGCATCAACTTATGGAGCTTGAGTCCTGAACCAATAGAGCTATAAACAAGACTTAAAGAAGATGGGAGAAAAAAATTCTGCCTTATTGCAAGTAAAGATCGTCTTGGGAAATGTCACTTATATCTGAACAACCAGAATCAGCCAGACTCATTCAGCAGTCACAGGGCATTTTGGGCCAGAGCAGCTTTTCTGGGCAGGGCAGAGGCTGCTGCACCTGAATGTGGACTGAAAAATAAAAGTATGCTCCCTGCAGGAACTCAGTCCAAGAGGGAGAGGAAGAAGAGGATGGAAAGGGTGGAGACCCACAGGCCACCCCAAGCTGGAGCAGGCCCTAACTGCAATGTTTACTGTATGGAGAGATCAAGGCACCAAGCAGAGAACCTACGACGAGAGGAGAATAAGGGTCTGTGCTTGACTAGGCAGGACTTGCCCTGTTTCTTCCTGTAATCTCTCATCTTCTCCACTTTGCTGTGGAATTGTGTCATTCCTGCCCACCAGGAGGTGAGAGAGTGAGGGAGCAGAGAGGAGCCAGAGCATTAGCCTCGTGGTGCTTTCAGCCTGTGGAATAGAACTTCTGGAGTGGGGAAGATGTATACTCCTGCCCTGTAATTAAGGGTGGCCTAAGTGTTTTCTTAATGGAAACAGAGAACTGGGAGTCAGGGAGCCATGGTTCTAACTCATGTTCTGGGTCATAGTTTCCTCATCTCTTGTTTGTTCCTACATTTAAGGAGTATTCATCTTGGACCAGGCATTGTTATAAATGGAACTTGGGTTAAAAAGATGGATATAAGAGCGGAGCGTAGTGGCTCACACTTCTAATCCCAGTGACTCAGGAGACTGAGGTGGGAGGGTCGATTAAGGCCAGGAGTTAGAGGCCAGCCTGTGCAACAGATCAAGATCCTGTCTCTGCAAAAAATAAAAATAAATAAAAAAATAAAAAGTTAGCCAGGTATGGTAGAGCAAGCCTAGTGTCCCAGGTACTTGGGAGGCTGAGGTGGGAGGATTCTTGGGCCTGGGAATTTGAGGCTGCAATGAGCTATAATGGCATCACTGCACTCCAGCTTGAGTGACAGAGACAGACCTTGTCTCTAAAAATAAATAAATAAATAAATAAATGGCCATAGTTCAGTCCTTCTCCATGAGGCACAGGAGAGAAGATGGTCATGGAAATGCTGTGATTTCTAGAACCCTTTTAACTTTCAATTCTATGTATCATGTAACAGTCATCACAGTGGGTGCAGCAGCTCTAAGTCAAGGAGAAGATGGAGCTGCTTCTTAAACTTCTTCCTAAGAAGGTTTTTAGCCTTTGGAGAACAGCTTTGACTCCAGACACAGAAGTCTCAAGTGTATCCTCTTGAAGGCAGAGCCAATATCAAGGTTATGGAGAGGATGAAGATGTTCACAAAACTGTGAAAATAGAGAAGAGGTGTAGAGGTTGGGGATGGGGCAGGAGAAGGGACCAAGGAACAGAAACAGAAGCTCCTATTTGTAAGAGCCCATTGTTCCTAACACAGGGAACTCCTAGCATTTAAGTTGCCAAATGACTCACATCCCCGCACATGGGAGGCCAAGGCAGGAGGATCCCTTGAGCCCAAAGAGTGTGAGATCAGCCTGAGCAATATGGTCAGACTCTCATTTCTAAAAATAACACTAATTTTTTTCAAGTTGCCCAATGAATTTCAATCATATTAATAACTTGTTTAACATAACTTACTTCAAAGGCCTCTCTCTCTTCTCAAAGTCTAAATAAAAGGTGGCTTATAAGAACAGGTACTGTCCGGTCCTGCCTCCCTCTTGTACTTTCTCCCCTTGAAATCCAGATCTGAAAAGACCAGATGTCTTTCCCTTCCCTGAATAAGTAACAAATTGCCTTTCTTCCTCTTTTTTATTTTTTTTTATTTCCATAGATTATTGGGGTACAGGTGGTGTTTGGTTACATGAGTAAGTTCTTTAGTGGTGACTTCTGAGATTTTGGTTCACCGATCACCTGAGCAGTATACACTGCACTCAATTTGTAGTCTTTTATCCCTCACCTCCTTCACACCCTTTCCCCCAGAGTCCCCAAAGTCCATTGTGTCATTCTTATGCCTTTACATCCACATAGCCTAGCTCCCACTTATGAGAACATATGATGTTTGGTTTTCCATTCCTGAGTTACTTCGCTTAGAAAAATAGTCTCCAATCTCATCCAGGCTGCTGCAAATGACATTAATCCATTGCTTTGTATGACTGAGTAGTATTCCATCATATATATGTATATATATATTTCACAGTTTCTTTATTCACTTGTTGATTGATGGGCATTTGGATTGGTTCTACATTTTTGCAATTGCAAATTATGCTGCTCTAAATATGTGTGTGCAAGGACAACTTGCCTTTCTTATGTATGTGCCAAACTTCCTCTCTGCTGGGAACCCTCACCACCCCTCTTCTGACCCCGGACTCCTTTCAATTTGATTTCTTCCATTCATACCTTAGGAATCTACTTAGTCTCTCTCCTGGGAAGCCTCCGCGGACCTTCCTGAGAATGCCTGAGTCCCCTCTCCACCCCTCACAGCCTGCCCACGTCTTCGCATGGCACCCAACTCCTCATTCACTGCGTCCTTCATGATCCTGTGAGTCCTGCGAGGAGTGGGCCAGACCAGGGCTGTCCTATCCCTCACTATATTTCAGAGCTTGAAAAAAAGAATGAATCAACACATATTTGCTGTTTCATGCCTGAATTTTAGGCATTTTACTTAACCTTTAAAATAAAGCTGGAATTGGGGAAATGGGAAGAACCATGATTACCACATTTCACAAATGAGCAAACTGAGGAGAGAGTTTAGGTGGCAGGTCTGAGTTTAAAGTTTATTAAGACCAGGTGTGGTGACTCCTACCTGTAATCCCAGCGTTTTGGGAGGGCGAGGCAGTCAGATCACCTGAGGTCAGGAGTTCGAGACCAGCCTGGCCAACATGACGAAACCCCATCTCTACTAAAAAATACAAAAAATAGTGGGGCTTGGTGGCGGGTGTCTGTAATCCCAGCTACTCGGGAAGCTGAGGCAGGAGAATTGCTTGAACCTGGGAGTGAGGTTGCAGTGAGATGAGATGGCGCCATTGCATTCCAGCCTGGATGACAAGACCGAAACTCCGTCTCAAAAAAAAAAAAAAGTTTATTAAGATATGGGGCAAGAACTATAATGTGATCTTTTGTGATGTCCAGTTGTTCACCATACCCACCTCTTGAGAAAATGAAAAAGAAATTATTGTCCCATGATCATCCTACAGGATATGGAAATAAAATCTCTCAGATGCTAACTTCCTCCACAGAAGTTGGCTTTACATGTAATTAGTTCATTTAGACATGAAATTATATATTTTTTATATATATATTTATATATATATGTGTGTGTGTGTGTACTCTATATACACACATACATATATAATTGCACACACTCATACATATGTGTGTGAATGTATACCATATATTTACAATATAATACATAAGATTTTGAGCTTTTCCTACAAAGTCCTATAGCTCTTTGAGGAGCGTTGACATTTTACTCTGCTAAGATTTCACACTACGTTCTGCTCAGAGTAACACATTTTGCCAGATTCACTTTTAAGTGCTGCCTATGAATTTTTTAATATATTTATTTGATGGCATAAATTCTAATCATTTTAAAATTTGCAACTACCTGCTCACTGGGTGATGTAAAAGTAGTAGCCAAAGGTACTTTTCAAAATAGTTCATTAGCCTAAATTTCATTCCTTTGTTTGCTGAGAAAAATTGGTATTCACATTATGTGAAAGATGGTATATGCAAGTACTGTGCCAGAGTCTTAAGATACAGCTTCATTTCAACCTTACAAATTCCTCTTCATGGTAAAGATTATTACCATCATTGTACAGAAAAAGAAATCAAGAATTGAATGTCAGAGGTTAACATGCCCCATGTTTTATAGGCAGTATTTGGCAGAATTGGAACTTAAATCCAAGTGGACTGTCAAGTCCATGCTCTTTCCTTTTCTTTTCTAGAGTTGATCATGCAAACTTGATTGTGCTTTGTTCATCGTCCAGATATCAAGTACTTAGATCTGCAAAAGAAAAAATTATATGGAGAGAAAATCGTTGGGAGAATACCCAAAATGGGATTCAATGCCCAGATCTGGACTTCCCCCACTTGTTGACCTTGAGAGCGTTAACGGTGCTTCATATACAATGAGGTTATTTGTCCAGAAGCACAGCGAAATCAGGATCGATTTGTGTGGGCACCTGGGTTCTAAGCTGTTTTCCTTCCATCCTGCCATGCTACCTTAGATAACTGACTTCACTTCTCCACGTTTCCATATTCACATCTGCAAAAGCCTGCACCTGGAATCCAGAGATCTGCAAAGTGCCTTGCTGCTACAAAATTCCATCAGTTTTATCCCAGAGAAACATGTCTTTTATTGTTATTGTTATTCACTTTCTCTTACCACTGAGTTTCAGTTTTTACTTTCTTCCATGTATCTCTTTTGTACATCCTCAAGTCCACCAATTAATGAAGCATTTGGTCTTTTCCTATTCTTTAAAATAAACACAAGTATGCGTTCAACCTGTTTGCAGGCACTCAATCTGTTGTGCTGCACTGCACTCCTGAAAAATATGCTTTCTCTTAAACTCCTGTCTGTTTTTGAACACAGACACGTACAGATGTGTCTTTCCCAGGCAGCAGGAGGTGTTGTTCATGGCCAACCTTTTTGGTAACTGTCACCATGATGGCCTGTAAGAAAAGATGAACTGACGGAGAGTGCAGAATTGAATGCTTTGTTTTCCTTTTTTTCAGTTAAAGGGGAAACACATCATTTAGACCATTCTGTTGAGCTATAGATCTTTTCCTGGTTGGTTTTCTTGCTGTAATAAGTATTGATGTTAGAGAGGAGAGAGACAGAAATGGCCAAAAGGAGGCTGATAACCAACTAGAAATATTTCTACCAAGTGCTTATACCTTAGAGAGATCATCAAGTTTTAGTGTCAGTTCCTCAATATTTACATTTGGAAACTGTTTTCTCAGGTGATCAGGTTCAAGAAGACTGGAATTTTCTAACCAAACAAATGAGGGATTGGTAAAATAGCTGTGTCATTTACATATTTGTTGGCACCTACATGTGCGGAGGATTCTGGCAGGTGTAGATACACAGTGTAATTCACAGGTGTAGTCTTTGGGTTCAAGAAACTTAAGGATCAGACGGGATACAGACAACTGGATAGAAGTCAGCAATGCAATGCGATGCATACACCATTGCTTAGAGACAAGCTGCAGAGAGCTGTAAGGAGTTCATTTCTGCTGTAGCCTAAAGTACACGTGCAAAGAACAAAATGAAATTGGAAAAGTTGAAGATCTTAAAACTTCTAAAACATGTAAAGAGTTTGGATAGGTTGGCACAGTCAGGTCTTCATTTTTGAAAGATCTTTCTGATTACAGCACGGAGACCAGTGAAGACTGACATGAAGGAAAGAGAGAGCAGTCCAGGTGTTATGATGGTGCCCCAGCTTAGCAATTATCCCAGCAGCAGAGACGGGGAGACGTGGACAAGTAATTACAAAATAGAATTAATGAGACAACGGAACGTTTTCTTATCTGTGGAGATGGAGAAGGAGAGAAGTGTCAGAGACTAACCAAGTTTGAGACTCAAATACATGAAAGGAAGTTGCTGAAAATCAGTAACATAATAAAACAAAAGAGGGGCTGACCCTTTGGGATTTTCCCTTCCAAGTTATTGGTACTCTTCAGTTCACTGATCATTCATTCACACATCTATTCAACAGTTATTTTCAAGAACATATTACATTTTGGAAAACAGTAGGGAGACAAGTTTCTGCCTTCCGAGAACTTACATTCTAGTGGGAAGGCATATAAAAAGAACAAATTAAAAACAAAATATTATATTAAAGAGGTTTAAATACTGTGAAGAAAAAATACACATGGCAAGCAAAAAGAGTGATGGTATGGTGGGCTGGGAGACGCATTCGGTCGGGACACTTTTATGGGGCTATCATGGAGCAGAGCTCTGCTTTTCCTGAAACCAAGAGTCCTAGGCAGCTGGGTGTGTAAGCTTAATGGGAGCAGAGACAAAGGGGAGTGGGAAGGGGTGGTTTGCTCTAGTCCTGAAGACCCAGGATAAGCCATCTTTATCCTTTCACTGGAACTTCCTTCCCTCACGACCAGACTTCTCATCTTCCCTTGTCCAGACCTTCCCTTTTATTGACTGCTGGATGCACAGGACAGAGGGATTATTTGCAGGACACACCTTGGCCAGGGTTCAGTGGAGCTCACCCTCATCCATTCCCACACACTGAGAAATAACAGTCCCACATACTGAGACTTTACTACATGACAGGCCTTGGGGAAGTCTTCATATCTGCTAGCTCTTTACGTCTTCAAACCTATCCAGGGAGGTTGATTTTGAGCAAGTTATTTCAACTTCCTGAGCTCCAAATTTTTTGTGTGCCATACAGGCATAGAGATAGCAAATAGGAAGTAAACCACCAAGGGACTGAAGGTAGGTTTTTCTGATTCAAAAATCTGTTGTTCAATGGTTAAGAGCCAACATTTCAGGCTGGAGTGTGCAAATAACTAAATTTAGCCCTCTGAGATTTTTGTTTTAACTTCTTAAAAGGGCTTTTAGAATGAGCCCTTTCCCCTCCCACAGTGCCAGGCAAATACCAGATGAACATTCCAACTGGGTTGCAATGTCACCTCCTCTGGAGGCCTTGCTTGACCTCTATAGTAGAAAAGTCTTCCTTCTACATCCTCAAGCATCTTGTCCATGTCGGTACCATAGCAGTCATCTGGGAAGGCAACAGGCACAACCCTGTTCATCTCTGTGTCCCCAGTTCCTACCAACTGACTGGAAACAATGGGTTCACTGAGTTGGTTCAATGAATAAATGGGTTACATCAAAGCTCCGCCTGCCTGAGATTGCCCCTACTATCCATGGTGACTTGTCCATTTCTCCCCTTTACTCAATGAATCTTCGGAGCACATCCATGGCTGGCTAATCATTTTCCCTGTCGGAGTGGTAATTCACATTTGTTTTCTCACTCAGAGTGTGACTTTATTTCTGAACTTAAGAAGCATCAATATCCACCTGTGTATGGCTATCTGCAATCTTACTGTCATCCCAATCTGAAATGTATAGAAACTAAAATTAATGTATGTATGTATCTATCTGTCTTGCACCAGAGGCCCTCACAGCATCTGGGAATCTTTTTAATCTTTCTTCTTTGAGTACACAAATTTGAGACTTGATCTAACACTTTATGTTTTTAAAAAATCAGCTTTTATCCTGTGTTGTTGTTTTCTGATTGAAGAAAAAAAAAACTATTTGAAGATCAAGCCTCTCTGTCTGCTCTGCAGAACAAACACAGTGACTTTTTGTGTTGTTGTTGGCTCCAGATTGTGGGCCTCTTTCATCTCGTGATAAATCTGGAGTTTTATGTTCTCTCTTCAATGGATGAAGTGAAAGAATCTAACAGAGGATCCCCATGGGGATCTGGAGGAGGCCATACTGCATAGAGAGACTTAAAACTCTGTGTGTTTGGAAGGAGAAGGAGAGGAAAGCAAGGTCACATTTTTCCATTCCTCGTGTGTGTGCTGGACATTGTGCTAGGCTAAATGGTATCTAATTAACCCACTCAACAACCCTGCCTGGAAAGTATGTATAATCTTAGTTTGACCCTACAGTAACTGAGGCTGAGTAGGTTTAGGTAGGAAGTCTATGGCCACACAGAAGGCATACAAGGTGGGGTTTTTATTAGGTACCCGTTAGGTACTGCTTCTAATCCTTTTTCATTTCTGCAACTGCTTCAGTTACCAGTTCTGCAGCCACACAGACCAGCTTCAAGGTGGTGCAGACTGATGGCACCTCTATCAAGCCTAAACTGGGTGGTTTCTCCTCTATTCCAGGCATCTCTGTGGTGTAGGGGTGCCCTGTCTGTGTGACCTGGCCATGAGGCTGTGAGTAACTTTGATGAAGATGCATGGAGCTGGCCCTCAAAAGGGTTGCTCCTTTCTTTCCCAGGAATGTGGTCCCAAGGTTCATTCCATATGACTTTTCAGATTGTGATACAGGATTGGGCAAACAGTCCCTATGCCAGTGGTCAGCATCCCATGAACATCTTCTACTGGCTCCTCCCTCCTTCTCTGCTTCACTCTTGTCTATCTTGTCTGCTCCCTCAGACCACATGTCCCACTAATGCCCTCACACGTAAGCTTTGTCTCAGGCTCAGCTTTCTAGGAAACTCAGGCTGAAACAGAACTCAAACCCAAGCTCAGAATCCATGTTCTAATTGTCTAGCATTTCTCAAGCTTGGTCATCCTTTGTGTCCTTGGGGAGATTTAAATAATACAGATGTCTGCACCTTCCTCCAGACCTAGTGATTCACATCATCAAAGGAGTGCTAAAAATATATGTTTTTTTTTTTCCATTTCATTTTACTGTGTTTTGCTTTATTGCCCCATAAATTCCAGAGATGATTCCTACACAGAATCAAGTCCCCTCATCCAGACTTTAATGGGTTCAGACAAGGTCTAAGTCTAGGTCCCTTTCTCTTTGCTATACTCTTAACATCTAGTACACTCTGGGATCACAGCAGACACACAAGTAAAAATGCCTTGCCCTTTTCCTCCATGTCTTAAAAAAATGTTGTTGACATGAATGTAACTTAATGATGTCTTCATAGAGGAATACAAAATCTCACTTCCATTGGAGAACAGCTTTCTTAGAAAAGTCAGAGTCCGTCCTCCAAAATCTTGGTCCCTGGATCTGAATTATTCACCAGAATGCTAATCATTACCTCAGGCTTAATTGTCTACCCAAAGTTAGGAGCCCCATGAGAGGAGACCCAAGGGTGGGAAGTGTAAGACACTATATATTAATTGACTTATTTGGTAGCATAAAGGCATCATAAATTTTTAATTCCCAAGCTCATAAAGAGCATTAGCTTGGAAATTAAAAACATATGCTTGAATGTCTAATCCATCACATGGAAACATTTCTGGGCTTTAGTTTTCTCAGTTGTCAAATGAGAATGGAAACATTTCATTGTTAGTGTAAGAATAGAATGAGCTAATCTTCAAAAGTCCTTTAAAAGCCATAATCTGATCTACATATGTAAGGATTTTGCAAAAGACCTGAGAGTCTCTAAAACAGGTAACACATCTATATGACCAAGTTATTTTGCTCTTCCAGAAATCTTGGAAAGCGCAACTGATATTACTGACATTTTGCTACCATTATGTTGCTTTATCTGGGACAGAAGCAACCTTTGTGTTTTAACTCACATTTTTTTTTTTTTTCATCTGACTACTATGCTATCTCATAGGGGGAAATGATTAGAATTTGTGCCAGGAACTCTTGTAGGCCATTCTGTCATCACCTTCAGAAACATTTAAACATGGTCTTCTGTGTGCTTTCCTTAAAATGGTTGCAATTTTGTTGAAAGCAGCATGATCTTGAAAATGAAAATTATTTACTTAACCTTGACCGTACAATGATTCGTATGTCAGGAAATGGTGGCCCTACAGACAATCTGTAGTTGTACATTTTTGTGGACAAATTGTTAACTGGTCATTTCCAGTAGGTGTAGTAACATTACGTCCCAATGCAGGTTGCTTTTCTTCCTTTCTTTAATACACACATTGCCAATAGCTTTAGCATTTTGATTCAGAAAAATACTTGTGAATTTCTTGGGTTAATAAAATCATAACATTTATGCAGGGGAGTTTGATTTATCGTAATTCAATTCAATCAGCGTTTTACTGAACAACTTTCATGTGCCAAATTCTGGGACACAATTGCTGAAAAAAAGTAACAGCTCTAACTTTTTATGTGTATCACAGTTTAAAACCCTCTAGTTGCCTACAAAGACATCACCCAACTTAACCCTGACAACTGTTTTCAGGGTTAAACAATTGAAGTGTTATGCATGTTGTATCGATAGAAAAATTGATGTGTAGGGCAGGGAGAATTAAAATCAATGGATCAAGGATAATATCTCCAATGCTGTACTAGGCACTAACATGCTTAATTGTCTCAACAAACCTCTAGTGTAATTATTTTTGCTATTCCCATTTTATTGAAGAGAAAATTAAGTCTCAATGAGATTCACGTATTTGCCCAGGGTCACACAATTAGAATAGCCCCAGGCTATCTGACTCCAGTTGTCACTGACTTTTTATGCCAATGGAAGTCATCAAAATGATGTATTAAAAGTGAAACAAAGAAAGCCACCAAACTCATTCAAATGCTACTCAGAAGGTGAGCTGCTTCTGAAACAAACGCGCTTTGACTCCTGCCCCAACACTGGTCTCTCCCATTGTGGGGATGTGACTGTCAGTTCTTTTGCTGTATTCTTTGGCATATTAAAACCTAGCTCATTTACATCACTGGAATCTGGCAGGGTTCGTTCATCACTCAATATCAATTCCACCCTCTCTCTAAAGAGCACAGAATCATTTTTAATATAAAAATATTGTATAATTCATAGTCATTGCAAGGAGGTGTCATTCTTTGCAGAACAATCTGTCTCTGCTTATGCTGTAAGGGCTGAGAGGTGATGTCAAGGTCAAAAGACTTGGTGCTTGGTGTCCATGGACAAGCCACTTAACCTCTGCGAGTTCCAGTTTCCCCTGCAGTCACTGAAGTTACAGGACATCAAGCTGATACCTCAGAAATATTATTTTGCCTCTTGGAGCTACAGTTCCACATCTGCAAAATGGGGGAGGGGAGACAGTGAACAAACTAGGTCACCCTGAAATCTCACCCAACAGTAAAGTGGAAAGAGTGCTGATGGAGAAATGGAGCAAGGAGATGAGGACACTCAAAAATTCATGCCAGTTCACTTAATAATTTGGTCTAGCAATTTTTGTTCATACCAGCTGTCTTGGGCAAGCACTGGATCTAAGGCTGAGGCTGCAAGTGTGTTCCAGGAATTGTGCATAGCTCTGGATGACAGGGACAAGCCGGGCTCCATCCTGATCATGACACTTTTATTCGTTTGCTAGGGCTGGCATCGCAAAGTGCCTCAGAATGAGTGGCTCGGACAACCGCAACTTATTTCCTCACAGTTCTGGAGGATAGAAGTCTGAGGTCAAGGTGTCAGCAGGGTTGTTTTCTTCCGAGGGTTTGCAGGTGGCTCTCTTCTCCCTCTGTTGCACCTGGTCTCTGTGTGCATCTGTAACCCAATCATCTCTTCTTATGAGGACCCCGGTCATTGGATTAGAGCCCAACCTAATGACCTTATTTAACATGAATCACCTCTTTAAAGACCCTATCTCTAAATAGTCACATTCTGAGGTACTAGAAGGACTTCAACATGAATATTTGGAGGTCACAGTTTAGCCCATAACAGTAGTGTGGCCTCAGAGGAGGAACTTACTGAGTCTTCATTTCTTCGTCTGTAAAATGGCAATTACGATTTTCAGATTAAAGTTGTGTCATCAATTTCAGTTACGATGTACTTTAAAAAGTTGAATACAATAGATACAATAAAAATGACTTCTTTCTGTGACTCAGGGTGGCCTGACAGAACCAGGCCCAAGCTCAGTGGATTTCCATATTATATGCTTATCTCTCACTCATTTTCCAGGGTAGGTGGCTCTCCTTCAAGCAGTGATTCAGGAATCCAGCCCCCTTCCACATCTTGTGATAACCTCATCTTCAAGAACTAGCCTCCAGGATTGCCCTAGGAGGAGATGAAAGCATGAGAATGCTCAGGAGACCCTCACAGGCTCGCTTTCCATTGGCCCAAACTGGCTGTGTGGCCCACCTTGGGGCATGGTGCCCCAAAAAGGAAGTCCCCGGGTGGGAGTCCTCTTCCCAGCAACAATTCTACATTATGAAAGAAGAGAACAGGTATTGGGGGCAGGTAGTCATGTACATCAGTCAGGGCCCTCACAGGCAATGACAGACAGCAGGCACGGCCAAACTGTGGATGCACAGAGCCTTTAAGAAAGGAACAATTTGCAAAGGGATGGGCAGATTTTGAGAAAAGCACACAAGGGCATGGGTGATATGGAGGGACCTCGCCATTCTTAGGCTAGAATGAGCCAGGGAAAGGGTCGATCTCAGGACCCAGAGAAAAGAAAGGGCTGCCTAACAGGAAGAATAAGCAGTCCCTGGTTAACACACTCAGCCATCATGACCGTGCAGAAGGAAGCCAAGTGAGACCCCCACCATCATCCTTGGCTCCATCCAGCCTCATGCCTCCTGTCAACTCGGTTCCCCTCAGAAGCCAGAAGGAAAGGGCTCATTGAGACCACATGTGCTGGGTGGCCTCAGGGTTCTGGACAGAGGGTGGAGAGTGGACTGAAGGGGCAGATAGGAGAAATGCTGTGCAGCGCGTATGCTATTGTCTGAAACAGAAATGAAAATGACACTGGAAGTTTCGGAGGTCTCCTGGGGCAACTTTGTTACTGCTTTTAACTCCCTACACTCTCCTTTCAGGCCGGCAGGTGAGCAGAAGTGCTGGAGGGTATGTCCTGCCACTGTGGAGCTGGCTGGAAATAGGTGTTGACTGGCTGAGGGGATGCAAGTATTAAGGGGCTTCCTGGTGTTTCCCCATTTCCCACAAAACCGGACCTCCTCCTCAGGTCCCACCTGGTTCCACTCACCCTCCAGCATCAGAAGGACTTCCCCCAAAATCAGAGATTTCAACTCCAATTTAGAGCAAGGAAGACAAATGATGCACCCTCAAGGTTTCTGATACCAAGAGCCATGAGGGTCCCACAGAACCTGTGTTAATATAAATTGCACGCTTCTAAGTGCAATGTATTAGGCCCACTTCTCAAACATTTATTAGTGAATCTTCTCTTTCCCCTCACACTTTTTCCAAATAAAGAGACAAAGGATGTGAAAAGCTAAATAGCGCATCCTGAGGTTTCTGAGCTGGTTAGTGGCAGAGCTGGAATTCTGATGCATAGGTCTTGCTTTATTTTCTGCACCTCCCCCACCCCCCAAACACACACACTCCAACACTCACACTCCCTCACACACTCACACATTGTGATCTCCAGCTGTCCAAGAATTACAATTTCTTTCTAATTTTTATCAAAGTCACCACCACCTAATAACAGAGCAGTTTCCACCATAGTTCCTGGTACATAGGAAGTGTTTAAAAATATAATCTCCTTCCCTTCATTCCCTCTATGTCCAGACTCTCTCGCACACACACACTCACACACACATGCACACACACAATGCCCACATACACACATATATGCACACACTCACACATGCATACACATGCACACTCACACATATGTGCACACACACAATCAAACATACACACACAGAGCAGCCTTGAGCTGTGCAAGAATCACTTTGCTTTCCTGCTTCCCCTCAAATCGACATCCATCTGACATCACAGCAAGGGAGGGGAAAGACTGTGGCACTGCCTCCCCTCTGCTCCAGGGTGAGAAGTGAAATGGACCCTCTGCAGCCTGGGCTCTCTTTCCAGGCCACACTGCACCTGCCTCACTGGATGTTCCTGATGTTGTCGATACATTCTCCATCCTGTGAGGTGGCAAGGTCTGGAATGAAGGAGTCCATATTCCCCATTTCTGAGAAGGAATCCTATGATTTTACTGGGTTAATTTCCATGTATTAGAATCCCTAGACCAGCCAGGACTCATTAATAGTTATCTGTCTGGACATATCCACCAACTCTGTGGAACTGGAGAGGGCAAACCCTCGTCTTCACAGCCATGGGCTGAGGAGGGAACTCTTGCTTGGAAAGCCCTTGATCAAGGTCCAGGCACCTTTAGGAGGCAACAGGGCAGGGCTTGCTCTCGTTTTCTCTTCCTCTCTCCTTCCCTGCCTTTCCCATGCCCCCTACTTTCATCAAGGAATCAAAAATAAGGTAAAAGAATATTTAGGTGAAGAAGAAATCAACACAATGTAAGTGGCTGCCATTTCCTAGGATGCTGCGGTTCATGTCATGTGGAAAGTTATGGGGGTTTCCATCTAAAGCAACCCCTCCTTGGGTTGCGCACGGACAGGTGATTCACCGTGTTCATCTCAAAGGTGATGAAACTATAGGTCAGACAACTTCAGTGACCTGCCCAAGAGCCCACAACAGGGCTACCAGGAATACATTGCAGGTCTCCAGGTTGAACTGAGGTTTTTCTCTCTAACTCAGCTTCTCTTTGCATGGCACAGTGACAGTGCAGTAAATGGATCAGCCCAGCCCGCAATAAGGAAGGAACGAAGGAAGCCCAACTCTTTAAGGAGCACAGACAAGGATCACAACTAAAAATCTGCTCCTTTAAAATCCAAATTTGTCATTCCTTTGGATGAGGAATTGGCCTAACAAAAATTTTTGTGGACACTTTTGCTGCTATTGCAGGGAAAAGAAATTATAGTAATTAAAGTGTCATGGATCAAATCTGACAGGAATGATGACAAGAGTTACTTTTAGCTACAAATGAAGAACACATGTAATTAGAAGTAAAGTGAGATCGATAAAGGTTATACAAACCCCAGATGGAAAAAGACTCTGGTATTAAAAAAGCAATTAGTAAATGAGCAAGCACATTAATAAGGCAAATATTTATTTTTAGCAGATCCTGGAATCAGTATGCTTCAAAATCAAAAGGATCTACAGTTGATGATGAAATAAAACTGTGGGCAAACATCTCCAGGGAGGCAGCAGATTTCTTCAACTGGTTTCCAAAATCTGGATATAATGGAGTATAAATGGACTCACTTATGAATAAAAATGTAACAATTATGATGGCATTGTCAATAATAATAATAATAATGTAGGTACATGCTACATGATAAAGCACTTTCACAAAAGCAGCCAGCTCCAGCTAATTTTTTTTTTAATGTGCTTCCATTCTTTCTTCATCCTTCCCTACCTTTCTTACTGGTCATGTTATTGGCACTTTTGGGAGGGAGGGGCGGGGGGAGACAGGGTCTCACTCTGATGCCCAAGCTGGAATGCAGTGGCACAATCTCAGCTCATTGCAACCTTTGCTTCTCAGGTTCAAGCTATTTTCCTGCCTCAGCCTCCCAAGTAGCTGGGATTACAGGCACACACCACCACACTCAGCTAATTTTTTGTGTATTTATAGTAGAGAAGGAGTTTTATTCTGTTGCCCAAGCTGGTCTTGAACTCCTGACCTCAAGTGATCCACATGCCTCGGCTTCCCAAAGTGCTGGAATTGCAGATATGAGCCACTGCACCTGGCCATTATTTGCACTTTATGCCGACCTCTCTTGATAAACAAGACAGACAGGGTTCTTACCTTCACAAAGCAAACATTCTGATGGGGTGGGGGTAGACTTTAAACAAAGTGGGGGGGTAGACTTTAAACAACTAATTACATAAGCAAGATTTTTTTGTTTTAAATTATGACAAGCAAAGAAGTGTTGAAATGATAGACTCTAAGGCCGGGCGTGGTGGCTCATGCCTGTAATCCCAGTACTTTGGGAGGCCAAGGTGGGTGGATCACGAGGTCAGGAGTTTAAGACCAGCCTGGCCAAGATGGTGAAAAGCTGTCTCTACTAAAAATACAAAAATTAGCTGGGCATGGTGGCAGGTGCCTATAATCCCAGCTGCTCAGGAGGCTGAGGCAGAGAATTACTTGAACCGGGGAGGCAGAGGTTGCAGTGAGATGAGATCGCGCTGCTGCACTCCAGCCTGGGTGACACAGCGAGACTCCATCTCAAAAAAAAAAAAAAAGAAAAAGAAAAAAATGATAGACACTAAAGAGTCAGGGTCAACTTTGAAGGTACCCAGGAAGGACCTCTCAAATAAGATCACGTTCAATCTCACAGTCAGGCGGAAAGACCGTGGGGGTATCTATTTCTTGTGGTTGCTGTAACGAAGTATCACAAACTGGGAGGCTTAAGCCACAGAAATGTAGTATTTCACAATTCTTGAGATTAGATTGGAGATCAAGGTGTAGATGGTTTGCTCTCCTGAGCTCCTCATATTTTCTTCTTTCTGTGAGTGTCTCTCTCTGTGTCCAAATTTTCTCATTATGTAAAAATGTGGGCATGTAAGATTACAGTCCACTCTAAAGACCTCATCTGAGGTTGACCATCTGTAAAGACTCTAATTCCAAATAAAGTCACATTCATAGGTACAGAGGGCTAGGACTTCAGTGTCTTTGGGTGGGACATTATTTAATCCATAACAATGAGTCACACATATTATGAAGCAAAGGAACACAAAGAGCCAAGGCCCCAAGGCAAGAGGGAGTTAATAAGCATGTAGTTTTTTGAAACAATAATCCATGCAACAGCACTCTTTCAAGTGTATACATGCCTTGTACACAGAACTAAGGATGTGGTGGAAGATCTCCAACCTGAATGTAGAGAACTTGTGTCAAGACCACTTGCACTTCAAGATCCTGGACAAGTCTCTTTGCACTCGGAAACTTTCCCTCACTCTCCAGAAAAGAAAATGAAGAATGCCCCACTCCCAGAGATGGAAAGTGTAAATGCACACGAAAGTGCTTGCTACCCATTCAATGCTTTACAATAGAATATAATATGGAAAAACTCCATATGGATAGAAATTAATTACAAGTCTGTCTGGTTCATGTTAATGATCTGGAAGAGTAGAGTGTGTTTATATAAACTCTGGTACAGGACTCAGCTCTGCTACCTAAAGAGTTCTTGGTTATGCCTGGAAAAACCCACCTTTTTCTTTGTTTCTTTCTTTCTTTTTTTTTTTTTTTTTTTTGAGACGGAGTCTCGCTCTGTCGCCCAGGCTGGAGTGCAGTGGCCGGATCTCAGCTCACTGCAAGCTCCGCCTCCCGGGTTCACGCCATTCTCCTGCCTCAGCCTCCCAAGTAGCTGGGACTACAGGTGCCTGCCACCACGCCCGGCTAATTGTTTGTGTTTTTAGTAGAGATGGGGTTTCACCGAGTTAGCCAGGATGGTCTCCATCTCCTGACCTCGTGGCCTCCCAAAGTGCTGGGATTACAGGTGTGAGCCTCTGCGCCAGGCCTGAAATACCCACCTTTTAAATTTGAGGTCTCAAAGCCCTGTTAGAGAGACAGCAGGCCATAATGACAAGGGTTTGGCACCTGGAGCTAGGGAGACAGGGTTAAATTCTGGTTTCACCACTTATCCAGCAGGTGACCTTGGGTGAGTCCATTCACCTGTCTGAATGCCACAGCATTCTTAACTCTATTTCTCCTAAGCAGTGGGAGAAATAGTAGTGCTTACCTCATAGAGCTGTTAGGAAAATTAAATTAATGTTGAAAGGTACATAGATTAGTTCCTGCAACAAAGTACTAATAAGAGCTTGAGAAATAAACATTGTACCTTCTTTCCTCCCACGTAGTCGGCTTGTTGTCATTAACTGTCATTCTCTCTGGTTCTATTTTGCCTTATTCTCCTTTTTCATTTTGGCTAATCACCTAATTATTTCAATAAGAAAAACCAATCAAATATGAATGAACAAAACGTCTATGGCTTACAAAGTGATTGTGTATATACTCTCTGATTAACTCACACTCCCTGATTTAAAGTAAACAAAACAGTGCAACCAAGGTGAGCCCTAAGGCACTAGGGCTGTTGGCAAATCTGTGTTGAATGTCTGTGGTGTCTGGATGCCAGGGGAGCCTGTGAACTAGATTCTGAATTCTGGTATTGAATCCAACTTCTGATGTTTTCAAATTGTGCCATGGAAAGATAACCACTTCCCACCAAAACAGAATAACAGCTAATATTAAGTGTGTTTACCATGTGCCCCACACCACTTTCAGCGCTTTACATACAGTAACTCATTTTTTCTTCGAGAATTCCTATGTGGTAGGTACCATGCTTTTCCTCACTTAAATGTGAGGAGACAAAAGCACAGAAGATTTAGTAGCTTGTTGAAATGGCACAGCTGGGAAGTGTCGGATCCCCTTTCTACTGCTCAATCTTTAAGATTGTGAGAGGATTAGATGAAATAACATTCAACACAGCATCTAAGATTGCATTTTCAGAGATGGCTACAGCAGTATGCTCCATTCTACATGCTGTGCTGCCTTGTGACCTGGCCATGTCCTCATCAAAAGCCAGAGACACGTCTGCCTTTTTTGAAGCTGGGTTGGCCTTCTGACTTGTTTGGAACAAACAGAAATGTGGTAGAAGCGACGCTGTGTAGCTCTAATAAGGCTAGATTTGAAGCTTCTGGTTTCACCTGTTTGGAACACAACATTTTGGAAGCCAGCTGCCATGCTGTGAGGAAGCCCAAGCAGCCACGTGGAGAGGCCACATGGAAGAGGATCAAGATGACTGGACAGCAGTCACAACTGAGCTGCCAGACAATGGCCTGTAGTACCAACTTCTAGTCATCTTTGTGCTCTAGACAGTTCTAATCAGAAAACAAGGATTACCTGTTTAACCTACAAAATCATGAAAGAAAATACACTGTTATTGTTGTAAGCCACGAAGTTTTGAGATAGTTTGTTTCTGCAGCAATTAATAGTCATGATGGTGCCAACTGTTTAGTTAGCAGTTGATAAGACATAGCCATGATTGTTGGTTTTAGGTACATTAATGAATCAGCATCACAGACTTGTGATAAGCTACCCAACCTCCTACAGCTTTCAAAGTAATGAGTGAAGGCTCGAACTCTGGTTTTCTAACTTTGAAGTCTACGCTCTTTCCTTGACACCTGCATTTCTCAAGTGTGATTCCAGATCAGACTGTTTCTCATCCCTGTTATCACCCTAATCAACACCAGTATCACCACTCCCCTGGGCTGCAGCCACAGCCCATAAACCCATCCTCTCGGCTTCCAAGTCATTCTCAGAGCTGCCAGGTTGATCTTTTTAAAGCGTAAATTGGATGATGTCACTCTCCTGCTCAGTGCATCTATACTGAGAATTAGGTCCCACACTGCACAAATCTGGCCCTGTCTGGCATCCTGTGGCTCCTGCCAACCTCCCCCTCACTCCCTCTGCCCAGCCTCACAGCCTGCTGGTCTCTCTGCCTGACCCACTCCCCCACACCCTTAGTTCCAGTCTCCGTCCAAATGCCACCTCCACAGCGATGCTCCCTGGACTCCATTTAACTAAAACACCCTCTGAGCCCCAATCCTCTCCTCCTCCTGCTTCTTTGTCTTTCTATTGCTCGTCACTATTAAATTCATATATTTATATCTTATGTTTTACATGCATATAAAATATATATCCATTTTCTTATTTACTCTGTTTCTGAGTTTGATGGAGAAAGAAACTTTGTTCATGTTTTAATCATACATTTCTTACTGCTTAGAATAGTAACTGCCTAGAATAAAGGGAGCTATGGTTTCAGCATTTCCTAAATACTCTCGTGTGGTCTGTCTATGCTTTGGCTTTGGTTTGGAGTTCCTGATTAACCAACATGTAGCAGAAATCTCTGTATTCTCACTGTTGTCTCTTCAGCTCAAGTGGGTGCTTTGTGGGCGTGGTCTGTCTATTCCGGGGCTTGTGTGAATGTGGCACTGGGTACCCACTATACACACACTTTTCCCTGTTCAATGATTGACTGGCTGACTGTCATTACCACAGGAGCCTTCGTTTTCCCTCTCTCTTTGGGTCATCTCTCATTACTTTAATAAGGAAGAACAGAGCTTTGACTGTGCCATGACCTTAGTAAGACGATGGCTTGGTCTGAGATCTCTGTAAGTAGTTAGTTCCCAGTCTATTCTATCAGAGCAAGTTCAGGATGCTGGCAGAAGAAACAATGAAAGACTTGAATGGTGTTGTTACAATCATTTTATGTGGAGAAACAGGCTCAGGCTCAGAGAGGTTCTGATGTGCTCACAGTTGCACACTTAGTCATCGGGAGAGCTAGATTCAAACGCACAAGCTCTTGCAAGTCTCCAAAACCAACCCTCTCAAAGGCTGTACTTTCAGTCACCACCTCCCGGGTGGGAAGGTCTGCCATTCTCCCCACGACCTGCAGAGTTCTTCAGGGCATCTTCTGGAAGTGTTTCCTCTCTCAGCTATAAATTCTGTACAATTTTTTGTTAGGCCATTCCAGATCAGATATTATACAACTGTGTTCTTCAGTACAGTATCCATTAGCCACAGGTAGCTTCTGAGCACTTAAATGTAATTCGTTTAAATTGAGGTATGCTATTAAGCATAAAATAATACTAGATCTTGAAGGCTTAGTAAGAGAAAGCAATGCAAAATATCACATTAATAATTATACTGATTACACGCAGAAATGATAATATTTTGGATAACATGAAATACGTTATTAAAATATTTTTACCTGTTTCTTTACACAGGTTTTTAACGTAACCACTACAAAATTTTAAATCTCATATATAGCTCAAATTTGTACATTACATTGTATTTCCCTTAGACCTCACTGGAAAACAATACTGCAAGTTCTCACTCATATACACTTGGATGTAGAGTGTGGAATCACAGACAATGCAGACTAGAAGGAATGAAGGGATTGGAGAGGGGTGGATGATGATAAATTACTTAATGAGTACAATGTATTTTATTTGGGTGATGTAGACCCTAAAAGCCTTGACTTCATCACTATCTAATTTACACATGTAACAAAATTGCTCTTGAATCTCATAAATTTATACAAACAAAAAAAGACAGCACTGTTATAGAATATCTTTATTCTTATTCTATGATCATTCAAACAGTAAGCCATTTGTCATATAAATATACACCTCATATACATACATGTATACATACACCCATGTACATATATATACATGTACATATACATACATATATGTATAACATATGCACCTTATATACACCGTATATACAAAGTCTTTCTCCAGTTTCCCTCTGCATTCTCCTCTTCATCTTATAAAACATCCATTTATGCCCTGTAAAAAGCCACCCCAGCCACCCCTAGACATATGGCACCATTGCCTTGTCCAGCTTAAGCATATAGTAGAATATACCTCCCTACTTTCCTCAAACACTATTTTGTAAAGCTTATGACTTCTTCACTCATGGAAATCTCATATGTCCTTTAAAATCATGCAAAATGCTACGTTTTCCATGAAGCCCCCTGAGGGTTTCTTCAATAGAATCCTTTATAACCAAAGCAGCTTACTTACTCTTCTCTCAAAAAAAAAAAAAAAAAAAAAAAAAAAACTTTTAAAAAAATGTTTTCTCCTGCCTCAAATATCTATTACCATGTGTGCCTCTCATACACTTTTCTAGGCAACTTGAGCATAGGAGGTATTTATCCAACAGATATTTATTGGGAACCCAATATGCCTCAGGCATCCCATTAGCTCTAGGATTACATTAAATAGAAAAATAAATACATTTATTTTCTTTTATTCTCACTCTTATTTTTTCTGATGCTAAAAAGGGATTGGAACTGCAAGAGACTCACTGGAAGAAATGCTCATGAAGGATAAAGAGGGCGAGAGCAGATGCAGGTAGGAAGACCCTTGGCCATGACATAGATGTGACACCTGTAAAAGGAAATAGGGAAAGGAAGACGAGACAGGAAAAGCCTCAGACCTCAGAGCCATGCAGAGAAAGTCTCAGCCAGGTGTCAAGAAGGCATCTGCTATCGTCTGAATGGGTGTGTCCCACCAAAATTCATATGTTAAAATTCTAAACCCAAACCTGACGGTATCAAGACATGGTGCCTTTGGCAGGTGATAAGGATGAAGCCCTTATGGATGGATTCATGCTCTTGTAAAAGAGGTCAGAGAGCGACAACACCCTACATGCATCATGTCTTCCACCATGTAAAGACAGAAAGATGGCACTGCCTGGGAACCAGAAAACGGGCCCCCACCAGAAACAGAATCTGCCAGCACCTTGATCTCAGACTTCCTAGTTCTCAGACCAGTGAGAAACAAAAATCTGTTGTTTATAAGCCACCCAGTTTATGGCATTTTTTGTTAGAGCAGCCTGAATGCACTATGACAGCATTTTTGAGCCAAAGTCACCTGTTGGAAGAGGCTTCCATTGTAGGGCAGGAATGGACCTATACTAGGAACCCCACCGTGCTCAGTGTTTGTCTGAGAGCAGCCCCGGGGAAGTGTGGCCTGAGTGTTTATGTGGCCAGCTGGGGAAGATCTGAGGATGCAGCGGGTTTGGTTGAAGGGACACTGTCTCTTTGCAGTAGGTTCTCTTAAAGAGATATCTAACTGGGGGACCTCCATGACATGCAGCCCACTTCTTTTCTTAAAAGATCCAGGTGACTTAAAATGTGGCATGCAGGCCGGGCGCGGTGGCTCAAGCCTGTAATCCCAGCACTTTGGGAGGCCGAGACGGGCGGATCACGAGGTCAGGAGATCGAGACCATCCTGGCTAACACGGTGAAACCCCGTCTCTACTAAAAAATACAAAAACCTAGCCGGGCGAGTTGGCGGGCGCCTGCAGTCCCAGCTACTCGGGAGGCTGAGGCAGGAGAATGGCGTAAACCCAGGAGGCGGAGCTTGCAGTGAGCTGAGATCCGGCCACCGCACTCCAGCCTGGGCAACAGAGCGAGATTTCGTCTCAAAAAAAAAAAAAAAAAAAAAAAAATGTAGCATGCAGAGTGCCAGCATCAAGGTTAACTCCAGACTTCAGAGTCATAAGGTCATGAGTTTGAACCTCAGATGACTACTGTACAGTTGTATAATCTTAGGGAAACAAGTTCATTCTCTAGGCTTCAGTCTTCATCTGTAAAACAGTTGTTGACTGTTGTTTGTTTACTCAAACACCTCACTGGGTAGCTACGTAAAACAATAAAATGCATATAAATCATAGCTCCTACAACAACATGTTGCATTGATATTAGTAAAGATACCTATTATTGTTGCTATTGTCATTGTTTAATTGTTCGTACCCTGAAATATCAGAGTGTAAATATATACACGAAATCCATCAAAGAAAATGAAAATAAAATCCAGATATGCTAGGGATATGGATAAATCTTATATTTCCTGGCAGTCTTTCTTGAAAGGGAAATATTAGCTGTTACTTAATTCTAAATCTCCAAAAGGAAAATATCTTTTTCCATACTGGAAATGAAACATTCTCAGCACTAAAATCGAGAAGATATTTTTCACAGGGTACTCAATGGCGACAGGAACTTATTTATCCTGCATTTCTCTTGGGCCAGGTTGGTACATCTCCCAGATTCTGTGCTCAGTAGAGGTGGGTTAAGTTGATCTGAGAGACAGGAATGCAGTTCCAGAACCATAACTGTGCTTCCCTTCCATAAAAATACAGGAGCTTTGAAAAAGCTCTTCAGGTATCAATATGAGTACATTTGGGAAAATGGAAACATCTTAGAATAGTTTAGCCTCTTATTTGTAGTATCATGAGCACTCTAGGAGCTTTCTGGAGATTTCTGGAGATCACTAGGAACTTGTGGATGGAGGGAGGTGAAGACGCTGACCTTCGACCCACAAACATCTATGTTTTGATGCCAGTTCCCTCCATTCTTCCCTCTACAGATTGTTGGGAATATATATGTCTTCCCTGAGCCTGTTTCTCCATATGCACAATGTAGATAATTATACCTTGGCAGAAGTGTTGAGAAGATAAAGCATTTACAGGAAAAGAAAAAAGGAAAAAAAAAAGTAGAACAAAATTGCCTTAGCTTGGGTTCCCTTGGGAGCAGACAGACAGGGACAGATTTGAGGGCAAGAAGTTAATTTGTAAGATGAAAGCAGGAAACCCAGATAAGGGGGTGTTATAAGTTTAATTATGTCCTGCCAGCATTTATATGTTGAGTGCCTAATTCCTAATATTTCAGAATGTGACTATATTTGGAGACAGGGTCTTTAAAGAGGTGATGAAGTGGTCATCTGGGTGAGCCCTCATTCAATATGATTGGGGTCCTTATAAAAAGAGGAGATGAGGACCCAGGCATGTGTACAGAATGAAGTCCATCGGAAGACAGGAGGAGAAAATGGCCATCTACAAGCCAAGGAGAGAGATATCAGAAGGAATCAACCCTGCTGACACCTTGTTCTCTGACCTCTTGCCTCCAGAATTGGGAAAGAATAAATTTCTACTGTTTAAACCTCCTGGTCTGTGCTACTTTGCTAAGTCAGCCCTAGCAAACATGTACAGGGAACTGCCACAGGCAAGCTGATATGGTTCGGACGTTGGTCCCTCCAAATCTCATGTTGAAACTTAATTCCCAGGATTTGGAGGTGGTACCTGGCGGGAGATGATTAGATCAGGGGGCAGGTCCCCAGGGTGGATGGGTCCCCAGGGTGAGTGACTCAGCACCATCCTCTTGGTGATAAGTGAGTTCTCGGTCTGAGTTCACATGAGATCTGGTTGTTTAAAAGAGTGTGGCACCTCCCACCACTTTGCTCCCACCCTCACTGTGTGACAGGCCTGCCCCCCCTTCACCCTCCACCATGATGTGAGCTTCCTGAGACCTCACCAGAAGCAGATGTTGGTGCCATGCTTCTTGTACACCTGTAGAACTGTGAGCCAGTTAAACCTCTTGTCTCTATAAATTACCCAATCTTGGGTATTTCTTTATAACAACACAAGAATGGTCTAATACAGAAGGGAAGGAGGCTATACTGGGTACACTGATTAGCATGGGACCAGCTATAGCCGCTAGCCTCAGTCCCACCGAGAACACTAGGTAACTATATATAGTTATCTCACTCTCAGGGCGGAGAAGCTGGGGGCCCACCCAGCAGGCTCCATCCATCACTGGTCACGGGCTCTGCCTGGGAAAGTAACTCCCTGGCCTGCCACACACGTCAGGCTGAGCAGTTTCCGAAGTGTAGAGCATCCTCAGGCCAGAGCACTAAAAATTCTTACAGCCTTGGAACCTATGAGTGCCCAGGGCACAGGCACAGTATATCTATGGCATCTTGTACCAAAATGCTTAGTAAAACCTAGTTACAAAATATAGTAATGCACTGCACAAGGTTATTTGGGTATACAAAAGTGATCCATAAGATGATAACAGAGCCAAAAAATTTATATCTCCTGGTGACCTTTTCATGATCCTGATCCTGCGTATGCCTAGGCTAAGGTGTGTGCTTGTGTCTTAGGTTTTAACAAAAAAAGTTTAAAACATTTCAAAAAGTTGAAAAATTGAAACATAGAGAAGAGTTTATAGAATAAGAATAGAAATAAAGAAATATTTTTGTACAGCTATGCAATGTATTTGTGTTTAAATATTATTACAGAAGAGAGAAAAGTTTAAAAAATTTAAAAGTGTATAAAGTCAGAAAGTTACAGTAAGCTAAGGTTAATTTATTATTGAAGAAAGAATTTTTGTATACATTTAGTGTAGGCTAAGTGTACAATGTTTATAAATCTGCAGTTGTGTACAGAAATGCCCTAGGCCTCACACTCACTCACCATTCACCTACTGACCACTTGCAGGGCAACTTTCAGTCCTGTAAGCTCCATTCGTGGTAAGTGTTCTTAAAAAGTGTACCTTTTTATTTTATTTTATGCTGTATTCCTAGGATATCTTTGTACTAGTCAGGGTTCTCTTAGAGAAGCAGAACTAATAGGATATACACACACACACACACACACACATATGTATGAACATATATATGTATGTTCCTATTAGTTATGTGTATATATTAGTTCTATTATGTGTATTAGTTATATATATGTGTGTATATATGTGTATATGTGTGTATATATATGTATGTTCCTATTATTTATGTGTATATATTAGTTCTATTATGTGTATTAGTTATATATGTGTATATATATGTGTGTGTATATGTGTGTGTGTGTGTATATATATATAAAGGGGAGTTTACCAAGTATTAACTCACACAATCACAAAGTCCCACAATAGGCTGTCTGCAAGCTGAGGAGGAAGAACTGGTCCAAGTCCCCAAACTGAAGAACCTGGAGTCCAATGTTTGAGGGCAGGAAGCATCCAGCACAAGAGAAAGATGTAGGCTGGGAGGCTAGGACCATGTCTCCTTCTCACGTTTTCCTGCCTGCTTTATATTCCCTGGTGGCTGATTAGGTTGTGCCCATCAGATTAAGGGCGGGTCTGCCTTCCCCGGTCCACTGACTCAAATGTTAATCTCTTTTGGCAACACCCTCACAGACACACCCAGGATTAATACTTTCTGTCCCTCCATCCAATCAAGTCGACACTCAGTATTAACCATCACAACCTTTTTATGTTTAGATGTATTTAGACACAGAAATACTTACCATTGTGTTACAATTGTCTACAATATTCAGTACAGTCACATGCTGTACAGGTAAGAGCCTAGGGGCTATACCATATAGCTTAAGTATGCAATAGACCAGACCATCTAGGCTTTTGTAAATACACTATGTTCACACAGTAATAAAGTCACCTAATGGCGCATTTCTCAGAACCTTCATTGTTAAGCAATGCATGACTTTAAACAAAGGCAACATTAATGAATTCAACACATACTGTTTCAACTGGCCCTGGGCCCCGTTGTAGGCTCTGGAATTACCCAGATGACCCACGCAGATCAGAATCTTGCCATCCTTCAATGTGGAGTTTGGATGGAAATGAGGTGGTCAGAGGAGATAGAAAGAGAACTTTTAACAAACAGGTAACTCTAAAGAGTGATAAACACTATAAAGGAAAAAACGCAGGACAATGAGATAGACTAATTGACACAGGGTCACCAGTATTTGTAAGGAAGAAGGACAGAAGTGAAGGAGTCCTAGTACATACTCCTTCACACAGAGGGAGAGCAACTTGATTTATCAAGGGACTCAGAATTCAAGGGAAACCCTGAGTTTGGGGCATGCACAAATTTTCTTCTGGAAGAGAAGAATGTGGAAAGGGAGGACCCTGAAGAACTATGCAGAGAAGACACAAGTTCAGTTTTTTAAAAGGCAGAAAAATGTACTCTGAGGGCAGTGACCTTTGGCTAGTCCTAAATTGTCTTCTGATATTTTTACGAGTTTTAAACTTTCAGATGCGTAAAAAGCTTAGTATGTGAAGAACAAATCACTAGAATTCACCACAGAAGGAACCAGTGGGCCTACCGATATGCATTTAACTATGTTCTGGCCTTGGGAAAATAATTCAACAGCAAAGTGTCCACAGGTAGTCTCTGAACCCACTGGGCTTCTGTCTAGTTCTGAACCAGGGGAGATTTTGCCCCCAGGAGACATTTGGCAATATCTGGAGACATTTTGATCATCACACCAGGGAATGCTACTGACATTTGATGGTGAGTGGCCAAGCGTTCTGCTAAATATCCTAAAATGCAAGAATAGCCCATCTACCCCACCATGGCAGAATTATTCGACCAAAACTATCAACAGTTCCAAGGTCAAACACTTGAGGAAAGTCAACGACGCTGGGCTTTACCCCCTCAACTGCAATATTGAAGTTCATCTTCTCTCGTTTGTTCTTCCGATACCTAAAACAAGGCCACAATCATTAGATGACAAATAAACATCAATTATCATATAAGAAATGCTGGTCATCAGGGCAGTGTGATAGAATAGAAAAAGAACAGGATTCAGCAGCAGACGCCCCTGGTGCTTCGTTATTTCGCTTACTACCTATGTAACTTCGGGTGTGTGGCATGGTCACTCTGACCCTCAGTTTTCTTATCTGTCCAAAGAAGGCAGGTGTAAATGTAGCGTAAACACACATAACAAGCAGCAGAGTAGATCCTCAAGTCTTCTGTCTCACAACTGCCACCCCTACCCTGGTGGCTCAAACAGCATTACTAAGTCACTCTACGCTCACTTCTAATTTTGAATCAATAAAAAATATATTTTAAAAATTTTTTCTTCAGTAGATGTCAGTCTCAATTGCTTAATCACTTTAGTGGGAACTGGATTATAAGAATTGAAATCAGAAAGAAAGTGTAGACATTACTTTCCAACATCATATTTTTCAGCGGTTTTCAAATTTTTATCCGTAAGTTCTTCAGAAAGAAGACAAACCTGAATACAGAGAGGGGATGAGCACATAAAAGTCAGACTTCAGAATCAGTAAAAATAATCCTGTTTGGAAGAGGGTATTTTTGTTGCTGATGTTTTAGTATTTGTTTTTGTTTTTCCCCTAAAGGTGTATTCTCCCATTAGATAAATCAGTGGGCTAGCTAATCAAAAATGATTAAAAAAAAATCTCCCATTAGATAAATCAGTGGGCTAGCTAATCAAAAATGAAAGACAAGAAGATTTAAGTGGTTATAACGAGTCCTACGAGCTCGGCTGTGGATCATACAGCTCTCACTGTTGTCTCATCTGACAACAGTGAGAGCTGGTTGTCCCAGTACATGCTCAGAGCCAGGTGTTCACCTGAGGGTGATTTGTTTGTTTCATTCTCCCGCCAACTTCTCAAAATAGTTATTCTTCTTTCCATTTTACAGATGGGTAAATGATGCTCAGTGACATTCAGCAACTTGTCTGAAGCCACTGAGAAAGTGCTGGAACAACATTATTTAATATTTCAAATATTCGCACACATTAATTCATTGAATGTTCATTCATATTGCCTGTAACTAACTTGGAAATGTTTTTCTTTCTGCCTAGTTTTTTTTTTCTTTCCAATAAGTAACTGAAGGCTCATATAGATTGCTGAATGCTTTCAAAATGATGTATTTCTTAGGAGAGAGTCAGGAAGGGTCAGTTCAATGTAGTCACAAGTTATGATAGAGAAATAGAAAATCTGGAGTTGAGACCCAGTTTTGCTTTACAAAAGCCACTTGACATGCCTTGCCTTAAAATCTGCACTTGCGAAAAGGGATACTAATGATGCATAGATGGACATAATTTAACAAAATGCCTCAATTACCTTTTTGACACCTCACAACAACTTTTAAGCTGGTTACATCAAGGACTATCAGCTACAGTCCTGTTGCTGTTCCTTCCACAGATTTTGCATTCTTCAAATCTGAAGACTGCCTGTTATTTTTCATTATGTAATCTGGATATAGTCAGTGGCTGACACATAATAAGGTTTCTGTAAATGTCTGCTGGCTAAAAGAATATTCAATAAACGTCTAGAAAAGAATGTCTTCCCCTAATATCTTGTATGAGCTATTACAGAAATTTAGTATCATTTTCTGTTCCATTTTAAACAATCAAATAAATGAACACCATTGCATAGGATGTCAATAACATTATTGAAGTCAAAGTCATTTCTGAACTTGACTTCCCATATAATGCAGAAGGAAGGATTAGCAATACACCCATAGACAATGATGATGATTTACTGTTTGCAGGCTATGTTAGTCACTGTCCTAACACAGGGCCCAGGTATAATATTCCATGGCTTGAAATCTATGTATTACCTTAAACTGACCCGTGTGCTAAACTTTAAGCTCACATAGTCAACTGCCTATGTGGCATTTCCACCTAGCTGTCTAATAGATATTTCTAATTTAATGTGGCCACAACTGAGATTTCAATCTTTTATTTTTTTCCAAAGCCGCTTCTCACCTCGGCGATCCCATCTTAGGAAATGACAGCTTCATTCATTATGTGGCTCAGGTCAAGAGCCTGAACATCCTCCACGACTTCTCTGTCTGTATTCATATCATCCATATTCAATGTATCAGGTCATCCTGTGGGCTCTACTTTGAAAAATACCTAGAATCTGACCATTTCTCTCATCCTTTATGACTACCATTGGCTCCAGCCATCATCATGTCTCTCCCGCACTGTAAAAATAGCCCTAATTGTTCTCCCAACCATGACCCTTGCTTGATCATGGCTACAATGTCTGTTTTCATCACTTCTCTCTTCTGATATTCCATATTTCAGAAACTTATCCTTAGTCCTCTCCTGTGTTTGTCTATGCCATTCCTCATACATGCTTGGAGCCTTTATTTTTATTGTTTTCCCAGCCTTAAATTTGGTGTCTTGTTCATGCTGCATTCCTAGTGTCTAAAACAGTGTCTGGTACATAGAAGGAACTCAATAAATATGTGTGGAGTGAATAAAGCGGGTATCACGTAGACTAGTTGGAAAAATATCATTGATGGTCACTCAGATTCTTTCAAGTTTGAAAATGCCTGTGTTCCTAAATTTGAACAACTTTAAGGAAATAGCCCATCATATATGTTTGATTTGAAATGTTACAAGTAACAACACATGATTACAAATTCCAGACTCTTCATCAAAATATATGCCTACCAGGAACCAGGTTTTAGAAAAACAATAGAACCTTGGAGTGATAATTCAGATTTCACACACGCTTCTATTTGGAGAGGAACCTCTTTCTGTAAGGAGAGAAGATACATCTTGGCAAAACAGAAATGCTTTGAACAAGAGAAATTAAACATAATTAAAGGTCACAGATTAAGTATAGAAGTTTACAAAAGAAAAAGTAGTATGTGTGTATATGTGTGTGTATGTGTATGTATGTGTGTGTGTGTGTATGTATGTGTGTGTCCATGTATGTATCTGTATGTGTATGTGTGTATATGTGCATATGTCTGTGTGTGTGTGTGTTTTCCAAAGAACATTCAGTAATGGCCGAATGGAAGTATGACTTTGAGAAAGTTTAGAGGCAAAAGAAAGATAAAAATTAAAGTTTTTCCTTAGTTATAAACAGAAATGAATGCTTGGATGACAATTGCTAAAAATGTTTAATTAGAAAGAATAAAATTAATTTGTGTTTGCATTCAAAAGTATGTACTACTTTAACCTTTGTTTTAATTTGGGTATAACCTTGCCTGAGAAGAAAAATAGTAGAAGTTAATTAATATGAACTGTCTCTCTAATAAAATTTGAACATTTCAATTTAAGGGAACTAATAAGCACAATTTCCTTTCTAGTCCAGATTTTCTTGTTTCTCCCCTTTTGGAGAATGCTTCTAAATTTTTCCTAAGCTTTTTAAAATAGAAACTACATTTCCCCTGGAGGCAGCTAAGAAAATTTTTTGCCCAGAGTCTAACCTTAAATTTGTTAAATCTTTTTAATTATAAAAATTTCACAAGAGGTTAAAACAAGTATATGGTCTCATCAATAACATTTTTCAAGTAAATACCAATTATATGTAAATGTAGAAAGTGGTACAAACAGCATCTCTAATCCAAAGGGAATGGAATCCCTCTCTAGAAATGGTGGTCTTCGTTTTCTGGGTCTATTAGTGCTAAATAGTTCAGTGAATTTTGAGCTTCAGGTTTTCCGTTTGCAAATAGAAGAGAAATTGCCCCAGCTCTCTCTGCAGTCCCAGAATATTTCAAAAATCCAATCAAATAACAGATGAAAGAGCATTTTCAGTAGGTTACCATCAGTATCTCATGTGCACATCCATACAGCCACTCATGGGGAAGCAGAAGACAAAGCTTCTTTATTAACTACGTGAAGGTCACGTCTCAGGTGCACGTCTCTCACGAATGTGTTTACGTCATGAAAGTCATCTTTGGCTCACCAGTGACGCACTCCTACTGTTCCTGTCTCTAGAAAGATGGTCTCATTATGGCAAGAATGATTTAGAGGTTAATATGCTTAAAATAATGATGTAAATAAGAATTTTGCTCAGAAAACTATTTTTAGTAACACTTTCTTGGGGCCCTCAGTTCTGAAAACCAGGGTGATCAAAACCGTGTGCTTCAGCAGCCAGTCCTCTGATTTTTCTCTCTGGATACCAAGAATTTGCTTCAGCAAATCATTTGCAGCTATGATCAGTTTCAGAGAGGCCGACATTGAAGAGATGAGAGAGTACTTTCCTGAGCCCAGTTTAAATATTCCCTTCCCCTTGGGAGTTCTTGGCCACCTATAGCTTCAAGAATTCAGTTTGGTTTGCTGTTCCATAATACAAATGTCAGCCAAGGCCAACATCTCCTTAAAATTTACATAAAATTGATGTGGAGTGTTCAATGCTCTCCCCAAATGTTCTACAAACTTCTAAGACTTCTTAGAATGCACCCTTTCTGCATTTGCATTCTCGTTCTGCTGGACATTTGCTCTTTTTTCATGAATAACCAATCATATCTCATCCCTTTTTCCACTCTGAAAGTTATGAGAAGGAAATTATCCTCTTTATTTTTAATATAAAAAAAAATCACACCCAGCATTTGTGATCTAGCACTCTTTAGTGGACTTGGCAGATAGATGATTTGCGTTTTGTTTGTTTGTTTGTTTGCTTGTTTTTTATTTTTGAGATGGAGTTACTCTTTCGCCCAGGCTGGAGTGCAGTGGTGCAATCTCACCTCACTGCAACTTCTGCCTCCCAGGTTCAAGCGATTCTCATGCCTCAGCCTCCCGAGTAGCTGGACAACAGGCACCCACCACCATGCCCGGCTAATTTTTTGTATTTTCATTAGAGATGGAGTTTCACCATGTTGCCCAGACTGGTCTCCAACTCCTGACCTCAGGTGATCCACCCACCTTGGCCTCCCAAGTGCTGAGATTACAGGCGTGAGCCATCGCGCCTGGCCTGAGGGTTTTCTACCTATTGTAACAATCCAGATTGTAAAACTCAATTTCAGCCACACCACCATGGGGTTAAGCTGCTTCTGTCCCTCAAGACTGGCCCACCTAGAGTCCCTGGATTTCTTATTCAGAACAGCTGTGCTCATCAGCCATCATATGTGTACTCACTCGCCCTCTCTGTCAATACCACACATCCTCAGTTTTACTCCTGGCCTCTAGTGGCCCTCAAGGACTGGCTGTGGCTGTGGTAGGATGGTCTCTTCCTTCCCTCTTCCCCATCAGATCGTGTAAGTGAAGGTGAGCAATGTGGAGATTCATTTTCCTTCCTATATACATTCTCACAAACTTCTGTTTGCTTTCTTGAAGGGAAAAGGTGACTCTTGTCAATTTTTATAAACTGTTTTTAATGTACAATTTTAGGTTAGATTTACAGAAAAGTTGTGAAGATTGTGGAGAGTTTCAATAAACTCCACAACCAAATTCCCCTGTTGTTAACATATTTACATTAATATGCTACATTTGTCAAAGCTAATAAACTGATATCAACATTATTAAATAAGTTCCTGCTTTATTCCAGTTTCCTTATTTATACTTCATGTTATTTTTCTATTCAATAATCCCATCTAGAATACCATGTTATCCCGATCAGTTTTGGTATTAAATAAACTTTGAAGAAATTAATTCTGATATATTTCCTATAGAGTTTCTCAGAAACTGTTGATTACTCTCAAACAAACTTAAAATTAATAGTAATAGTAGTGACAATAATAGTAATAAAAATGAAGTTTTGGAAAACCCACACCATAGCTGATGTGAGATTATGAATCTGAGAGGGCCTTTCCTTTTTTTTTTTAATTTTTTTGAGATGGAGTCTCACTCTGTCACACAGGCTGGAGTGCAGTGGCGTGATCTTGGCTCACCGCAAATTTTGCCTCCCAGGTTCAAGCAATTCTTCTGTTTCAGCCTCTCAAGTAGCTGGGACTACAGACATGCACCACCATGCCTGGCTAATTTTTGTATTTTTAGTAGAGACGGGGTTTCACCATGTTTGTCAGGCTAGTCTCGAACTCCTGACCTCAGGTGATCCACCCACCTTGGCCTCCCAAAATGCTGGGATTACAGGAGTGAGCCGCCGCGCCTGGCCGGGTCTTTTCTTATTGTGCTGTCAATTGTGTTGTCTATTTTACCAGTGATGACGCAGTGCCCCAGAGAGCAGGTAACCTTTTTCTTGTTTCCATTGTGTATCAGTGATGAGATCAGGGCTAGAACCCTTGGCAGATATTTTTGAGCACTCTTAATTTATTTTGCTAATCATGAGTCCTGCCATCCTTAAGCGGAAGACAGAAAATTCCCATCCTCACCCTCTTGCAGCTAAAGTCAGAGCATGTGACCTGCTTTGCTTTAGTAAGACTTGGCGTGACAGGTCGGGAAACAGACCCAGGTGCTCCCTCAGGTACCCATTGATTGACTCATAGGTGAATGGGGTTGCCTGGAGAATTCCTCCAGTGTGACACACCCTTGCCCTGGCTGTTCAGCATCAGAGGTCCACTTTCTGCCCATCCAGGGAATACCTGGGACTACACGGTATCTTTTAACCAATTCCTTTTCTGTTTAACCACAATAGGGATTCTATTGCTTTCAGCTAAGGATTCCAATGGAGCTGAAATTCTCAGAAACCCTTCCCAAGAGTAATTGTATTTATTTCCACTACACAGTCAGTCTCTGCAAAGTTTAATTTGTAACAAAGTGGTGATAGTCTTGAGTATCTTCTCCTTCCTTTGACTCCACTTAGACTTAAAGGAAAATTTTAGGAAAAGGGAAAATGTGTTGGCATGTGTATGCGTTTGTCAGGACTGTTGTAACAAAGTACCACAAATGAAATGGTTTAAACAACTGAAATGTATTGCTTCACAGTTCTGGAGGTTAGAATTCTGAGATCGAGGTGTTGGCAGCGTTGGTTCCTTCTGAGGGCTATGAGTGAAGGTCCTTTTCCAGCCCTCCTTCCAGCTTCTGGAGCTCTGCTGTCGTTCTCTGGTGTTCCTTGACTTACAGAAACATCATCCTGATCTCTGCCTTCATCTTTACATGGTGGTCTTTGTGTGTGTGTGTGTGTGTGTGTGTGTGTGTGTGTGTGTGTGTGCCCAAATTTCCTCCTTTTAGAAAGACACTAGTCATACTGGATTAGGTCCTACCTTCATGATTTTAACGTGATTACTTCTGTGAAGAACCTATCTCCAAATAAAGTTACTGCAGATAAAGTACTGGAGGGTAAGACTTCAACATATAAATTTTGTGGACACAGAATTCAGCCTAAACAGCACCAATTAAGCGATTACCAGCTTATTGAAAGCTAACTCCTTCAAGGTTGTAAGTACTATGGATGCCGTGGTGCTCTGAAGGGGACTGACAACCAGAGAAAGAGATAGTGCTATAGTCTCTGGCTCCACCAGTCAAGATGAAGAGTTTATTATGACCAAAAATCAGTTGGGGAACAAAGATGTTCACTGATACTGGATACTAGGCATGAGCCTCGTTTCACAAACCTGGATATGCAGGCAAGTTTTGATTGGGAAAGTCTCAAAAGTCTAAAACCTGAGTAGGGCAGTCAGTTGGCTCAAGTCACAGTAAACCAAAACAAGGAGATACGTATTGACTTGTGATTGAGAAGAAGGCAATCTCATGTTGGGGTCCTTTATGAATTTTCTGTCAAGAAACTGGAGTCTAGATCCCAGGTTTGGGGAAAGACAGGAAGGTTTCTGCAGGTGATTATGACATTAGAGAGCCTTCAGTGTCTTCTCTGGAAGAATCCAGTCATTCTTTCCTTCTTCCTCCTTCATTCCCCACTGCTCCACGTCTAATCAATAACCAAGTCTGTCAATGCCAGTTCTTTCATATCACCCATGCCCATCCTCCCCTCTCAATCTCTACTGTCACTGCCACATTGCAGGCCCCTCATTCCTGGTTCAAATTATGATAACAACTTTACTTTTTCAGAGTATCAGCATGACTTCATTTCTGGTTTTCACTTAATTTTTTTGCTTCTTTAAAATTTATTTTGGTGTCATACGTAAATGCGTTTCCAATTAATTGTTTTCTACTAAAGGCTCCTCAGTGGTCTCAATACAATTTATTGAATAATCTATGTTTCTCCACCGATTTCAATGCCGCCTCCATCATATCCCAACTTCCTGTATGTACCTTGTTCTAATTTAGATTCTCTTTCACTCATCATTTTGACAATTCCTGTGCCAATTTCTGTTTTAATTAGAGCAGGCTTATAATATATTTTAATGTGTAACGTTAAATCTGCCTTTTTATTACTCTTTTATTTCAGTGTTGTCTTTCCTGTTGTTATAGATTTGTTTTCCAAGACAGACTTTAAAATAGTTGTCAATTAAAAAAATAATTGGGATTTTGATTGGAAGTGAATCGAATTTGTAGATTAAATGTGGGCTAATTGTCACCTTCACAGTACTGCGTGTTTCCTCCTCACAAGCTAGGTGAGTTCCTTCACCTGCTTTTTCTTTCATGGTACTTCCACGAGGTGTTTTCCGTTTTCATCCTAAAAGTTCTATGTCTTTTTATTAAGTTTATTTTTATCTGTGTTCATATTATTGCTGTTGTGAATGGAGTTTTTCGGGTTTTATTTTTGTTTTAGTTTGCATTATGAGAAAGCTATTCATTTTTATATATTTATTACTACTAACTTTATTGAACATTCCAATTTAATACATTGGTGATTCAATGAGTCTTGTTAGGTTTTCCCAAAATGCAATTGCATCACCTTCATTACATCATTTTGTACCTCTGTCAAAGCTGACCTTAAAAAATTAGAACACGTGAAAGACTGGTGATGAGGACCACATAGAAACAAGAACTGAATTTGAAATTTAATAAATAACTTTATTAGCTTTGTAATGAAAACTATGATAAAGAAATAAGCAAGAATAAGACAACTATGTTAATATAATTATGAATAAACCACACCAATATAGAATTCCCAAAACATGAATCACAGACAGGAAATAAATGAAAAGACATTCAACTACACAGGAAACTGAAAAATATATAAATAAAACGAATATTTTAGCCTATCATATCAGCAAAGATTAGAAAGATAAGTGACTATGGCGATGAGGAGAACATGGCACTCCTACAATGATACAGGAAATAGAAAGCAGTATAACTTTTGGAGGAGAATCAAGCAATAATACACAAAATTTTTATTGCACATATCTTTAACCCAGCATTTCTTTTCTGTTAATTTTTCCATAATTTATTCAGAAAAGTCTGTAATAACACATGCTGTATGGATGTTCAACACAGCATTTTTTATAACAGCAAAAAACTTAATGTTCACCCGTAAGGAGCTGGTTAAATTAATGATAGTACCTGCATATAACAGAATACTCTATGTCCATAAATAACAATGTAGAGCTGTATTTACCCACATACAAAGGCATTCAGAACATTTTATGCAGTAATAAAGTAATATAATTATTATAATCCTATTTCTCTAAAGTTGTTTTTACGTTTATATACTCATATAACTTTCAAAAACTGCCACCCCTGCTTAAAATCAATTTAATGTCTGTTCATTGGGAAAACTATTCAAACTTTTTATTACGCCTCACAATCCAGGGCAGCTGTCCTGTCCAAATCCAGCTTTGCTCCACCTCTGCTGCCCTAAGTCATGACATGGTTCCTTCCTCATGTGCCACACTGGTGTCTCTCAGTGCTGTGGACATGCCAAGATCTTTCTCATTTCGGGACCTGTGTCTGTTCTTTACTCTTCCTGGGCCATTCTTCCCTAGTTTGTGGCATCCTTTAGGTCTCAACTGAAATACCATTTTTTAATCAAAGCCTTCTTTGGTCACTCGATATTAACCTCCCCATTCGCTAGTAGTAAGCAGTTTTTCTCCCCACATAGCACTTGCTACAACTTTTAATTGTTTATTTCTTGAGTTGTTTTTCTGCTTATTATTCACTCCTGTCTTTATGTTGAAAATGCAACAAAACCAAGGACTGTCAAATTTCTCATTCATCATTGCCTGACACATATTAGATGATCAATACATAATTTTAATTAGTGAATATGCATGAAGAAATAATGGTGGATAGTCTCTGAAATGTTAGTGCTTGTCTCTGGGCATTAAGATTTTTGGTCATTTTAAGTATCTTTCTTATATACTTCTGTATGGATACCAAAATTAATTTCATATTTCTAAATATGAAAATCTTCTGTCATTTGTACATATGTATGTATATATTAGCCAGAAATCTTCAGAGAAACAAAACCAATAGAATATGTAAAAATTTATAGAATGAGATTAATTATAAGGGATTTACCCACACAATTATAGAGGCCGAGAAATCCTGTAATTTTCTATCTGCATGGTGGAAATCCAGAAAAGTCAGTGATGTAGTTTCAGTCCAAGCCCAGAGGCCTGAGAACCAAGGGAGCCAATGATTTAAGTCCCGGTTCAAGTCCAAAAGCCTAAAGACCCACAGTGCTGATGTCCAAGAGCAGAAGATAGATGTCCCAGCTCAAGAAGAGAGAACAAACTCACCTACATCCACCTTTTGGTTCTATCCACACCTTCAACGGATTGGATGCTGCCCAGTCACACTGGTGAGTGTGATCTTCATATATATTCTCTCTCTCTCTCTCACACACACACACACACTCTGTGTCTGTGTGTGTGTGTGTGAGAGAGAGAGAGAGGGAGAATATACATATGAAGATCACACTCACCAGTGTGGCTGGGCAGCATCCATATATGAAACAGAGAGAGAAAGAGAGAGAGAGAATATGTGCTTTGTGTGCATTTGTGTGCTTCTTGTTTTAAAATGCCTATCTAGTCATATTCCTCCATAGCTTCACTGTCACTCACAGAATAAATTTTCAACACCTTAGAATAACATTCAAGTCTCTTACTACTTAATGTCCCTTTTAAATCTTACTTTTCTAGATTAATTTATCCTGACAGTTTACCCTGAGCTTCAACCACAATGGAAACTTCCCTGTCCAGGATGACACATTGAATTCACTCCTCCCTGAACTCTTACTAACAGTCCATGGTGTGCTTTTCTCTGTTTTTCTCCCTGTTGAACTCCCATTATATTCATATCAAAAAGATAGTATTTAGTCCTGTAAAAAGCTAGTTCCTACTAATCTGCATAGCTGATTCTACCTCTAGAGTGTAAACTCTTTAGGATGGGGACCTTGTCTTATTCAAGTTTGACTTTGCAGTCTAGAGAATAGTATATATTAGGTATCACATATGTAACTTGGTTAAGTTACAAATATCTTTTACAAACAGAATGTTTTGATTACGTTTTAATTAAAAAAAATAGCCCCCAAATCAGTAGCTTGAAACAACAGTTAGCATTGTATTAGCTTCAACTTTTTCTTTGGGTTAGGAATTTAGAAAGGACAATTTGGCTTCAAAATATTTGTGAGGTTGCAGTCAGACAATAGATGGAATTAGAGTAGTGAGAGACTGAGACAACTGGCTTGTCATCTTTCCCTCTCCATGCACTATCCAGACTTCTCCATATGGTCTCACCACATGGACTAGGTTGAGCTTCCTTACATAATGGCAGTGTCAAAGCAGTCCAGCTGCTCACATGGCAACTCAGGACTCCAGGAGTAAATGCTCCAGCTAACACAGAGGATACTTTATTGCCTTCTGCATTCTGGCTTCAGAAATCAAGTCAATCATCTCTGCTGCATTCTATTGGATAAGAGTGAGTCACTAAAACCAGCTGTAATTCTAAGGTTCTAAGATTCTATCCCGTGTCTCAATGGGACTGTCAAAAACTTTGTGAAGACATTCTGAAGTCCCCATACATTGTCTTCTGAACCATGGCTACACCCCCTGAGTAAACACTGGGTGTTTTACTAAAATTACTAACAATTAATGCTAGAACTATGTTATCAGCTTAAACCGAAGGCATACTCCTTGCACATACTTTTTCAGCCTGTTAAATAGAAAACAAACACAAGAAAGAAGAAAAAGCATCTGGAAGTGATAAGACTGCAGTTCTGTTTTTAATAATTTACAACTGATGCAGAAGCTGCTTTCTTCGTGTGTCAAAAGTTATGTTCCTCGAGATCATGTCCTTTGCAGGGACATGAATGAAGTTGGAAGCTGTTATCCTCAGCAAAATAACACAGGAACAGAAAATTTAGCACCGTATGTTCTCACTTAAAAATGGGAGCTGAACAATGAGAACACATGGACATATGAGGGGGAACAACACACACTGGGGTCTGTTGGTGGAGGGGTAGCGGGAGTGAGAGCATCAGGAAGAATAGCTAATGGACACTGGGCTTAATTCCCAGGTGGTGGGGTGATCTGTGCCGCAAAACGCCATGGCATACATTTGCCTCTGTAACAAGTCTGCATGTCCTGCATGTGTACCCAGAAACTTAAAATAAAAGTTGAAGAACAAATAAATAATAAAGTGTAAACAGTTGGGGGGGGGAAGTGTGTTCCCATCCTAGATACACAGAAATCAAAGAGTTCTGTCGGTTAAGGAGTCCCTCTTTAGATCTGGGAGATGCTACTCAAGTAGATATATTGATGCTTAGTCCCAAATATATATAGTAGATTTTACAACAGTCAGGAATTCTGAAACCTGTTATAAGGCTTGGTTCTCCAATCCTGTATCAAAGACAGGTCTCAGGCAGCCAGGTAAAGAGCAAGCCCCCCATATTTCTTGTGAGAGATGGCAAAGTCCACCTCAAACTAGAGATTCAGCCAAACTTGATGGTTCTGGATGGCAAAGGGGACTTGAAGATCAAACAAAAAAATTTGGGAGCTCTGAACTTGGCTAACAGAGGACTCAAGGGAAGGGATAAGTTTCATAATTACATTTGTTTTACTCACTTGGGCTGCTATAGCAAAATACCATTGGGTACCTTATAAACAACAGAAATTTATTTCTCACAGTTTTGGAGGCTAGGAAATCCAAAATCAAGGTACCAGCACATTCAGTGTCTGGTGAGGTCTCATTTCCTTGTTCATAGATGGAACCTTCTCATACGGTAAAAGGGGCAAGGCAGCTCCTTGGGTGTCTTTTATAAGGGCACTAATCTCATTCACAAGGGATCCATCCTCATGACCTCATCACCTCCCAAAGACCCCACCTCCTAATACCATCTGACTGGTGATTGGATTTCAATGTATGAATTTTGCGGGGGACACAAACATTCAGAGAACAACAACATTAAAAAAACATGTTTTATAGATTTATGTATTGTACTTGTTTCGAGGGCTGTCCTATGGAGATGAAATTCAATAAAATATTTGCTGACTTCCTATTTATATGAGGCCCTCCACCTGACACAGATTGGTTGCAGAGAGCACACAATTTGGCTGGTTGGGAGGAGCACTGAGGTTGAGAGTTAAGCTGAACCCTTAGGAATGTAGAGTCTATCAGGAAGTCTGGTAAAGGTTATGGGCTGGGCACAGCTCATTGTTCCGTATGTGTAAACATGCATGCATGCTGGCTTTGCAGACAGAGTCTTGCTCTGTCACTCAGGCTGGAGTGCAGTGGTGTGATCTCTGCTCACTACAACCTCCAACTCATGGGCTCAAGTGATCCTCACACCTCAGCCTCCCAAGTAGCTGGGACTACAGGCACACACCACCACAGCCCGATAATTTGTGTATTTTTAGTAGAGACAGGGTTTTGCCATGTTGCCCAGGCTGGTCTTGAACTCCTGAGCTCAAATGATCCACCTGCCTCAGCCTCCCAAAGTGCTGGGATTACAGGCATGAGCCACTGCACCCCACCTGATTTATCCAACTTATAACCAAATGAGATACAGTTTTAAAGCTTTGCAACCCCCCAAATCAGGAAATTTAAATCAATAAAATAAAGCATTTATTAAGTCTAGAGTCTGCTTTTGGGAGGCAGTTAGGGTAATAGAAATTAGTACTTTGCTTGGCAGACCCACTTGGTGCCAGGCATTGTGCCATTGCACAATATCATTTTATTACTCTTCAGAATATGTGTTTGTGGTAGGTGTTATTTTTTGCATTTTATGTTGAAAAAACGGACCTTCAGTGAGGTCCATTAATTTACCTGAAGTTACAGAATATGGATAGGGGAGCAGGGAGTCAAATATAGGCCTATCTTGACTCCTAAGTACTTGTTCTTTTCATTATAACACACCATCTACATGTTTTGGCATTTGACAGAAAAGCTTGGTTCAATTCACATGCATAAAAGGAAATACGGAGATAAATAATGTTTTCTTTCTCCTATTTTTAATTTAAGTAACAGCATTGTGGAATGAAAAGAACAACCGAATATGAGTTCTGACTTCATCACTCATTGGCACTAGGTCTTTGGGTAGGTCATTCATTTTGCTCTTTCAAACCTATTTCTTCATCTGCAAAGTGGAAATAATAACCCTTCCTCTACTTACATCATGAGATTATTATGAAATGAAAACGTTATGTAGGAAAACATGCTGAAAACTTTTGACTCTAAATATTTCTGGTTTAAAATACTGCCCTCGTTAGTCATTTAGACATCGAATGGATCTATTTCTGGCCCACGGGGCCCCTCTGGCAGCATGGCTTTCAAAAGATGCATTGCTCATTGTAGAAGGAAAAATGTGTGGAGAGATGTCTGCTACTGCATTGCAGGCTGCCAACCCTACAGTCATGAGCTGTTATATGAGCTAGTTGCACTTTGGGTTTTTCCAACATTGAGATTCTTTGGGACTTGAGGAGGGTGCACTGCCATATGCACTGAGTGCCCCGTGGTAACTGGAGATGAAGGTGGCTTACCCTTCACCGGCATCATTATGGATCCAGGCCTGGCAGGTAAGTTCACATGTGCTACACCTACTGAGATAGAGGAGATCATGCAGCCATCCGTGGCTCTTACTACTGGAAAGGTGAATCGAGGCAATCATCTTTCACACATTTGTTCATTTAAACAGTAAACATTGATTGTCTGTGAACCAGATGTAAAGTACAAAGAAAAAATAATAAAAATGTAAGAACAAAGATAAATGAGGGATAATCACCAGCTGGGTACAATCCCCAGCAAGAGCAGCACATAGCCTTTGTAAACAAAGGATTATATATTTAAAATGTTGTGAGAATTCCAGACACCCTGGGAGCTACCACACTGCCCCATGAAGGCTGAGTGGGGCCAGGATGGGTTTGGGTTGCTTTGGTTGTAAGTTGTTCAGGCTAAAGGCACGAAGTTATATAAATCCAAACATATTCCTGAGCCTCATTGAAAGTAAAATTTGGGGACCCGATATTAGACATTATGTGTAAATGAAATTAAAAAGTCATAAATAGAGTGCTTTAGTCCATCTGAGCTGCTATAACAAAACACCGTAGATGGTGGCTAAAAACAACAGAAATGTATTCTCACAGTTCTGGAAGCTGAGAAGTCCAAGATCAAGGCATCGGTAGGTCGAGTATGTGGTGAAGGCCCTCTCTCTGGATCATAGATTGTATCCCCTCGCTGTGTCTTCACATAGTGGAAGGGGCAAATGAGCTTCCCAGGGCCTCTATTATGAGGTCACTTATCCTATTTATGAGGGCTCCATTCTTATGACCTCATCACCTCCCAAAGGCCTGACTTCCTAATACTACCATATTGGGTGTAGAGTTTCAACATATGAACTATGAAGGGGCACAAACATTCAGAACATAGCATATGGTATAACAAAAATGAGGGATACAAACCAGGGACTTAGCCAATGTTATGAATGGACCTGACCCCCGCAATGGCCAATGGCCAGTGGATCAGGAGTGGATTGTGCTGATGTGAAGACTTGGGAATAGATGCATACAAAATGCTATGGGAACTGAATGGAAAGCAACATTTGCAGTGGGTTTTGACAGCTCTTATAATGGCTCATGATTGCAAATGTGTGATATAAATCACACATAGAAGCTTTCCTGATATACAAAGGGTGCGGGGTGGGGGGGGTGCTTGAAATCCTAAGCAAGTGGACAACATATCACATAAAATAAGTGATTAAAAACAAAATTGGAGAATTGTGCCCTTTGGCACTCATTCGCCCTCCTATGTTTCTGAGATAATCTGGGTACTAAGCCACAGTGAAGAGAAAGGGCCACAAATATCTCCTATCCCAGAAGTCTTGCAGTAAGTTGAAAGTTCTACTTCAAGTTTCCTTTAAAAAACAAAAACAAAATTACTGATCCAGCAATCCTACTACTGAGTATATATTCAAAGGAAATGCAATCCATTATCTTGAAAAGATATCTGGACTCCTATGTTTATTGCAGCATTATTCAGAATAGCCAAGATATAGAATCAGTTTAAGTGTGCATCAATAAATAAATGGATTAAAAAGTGTGGTATATATACACAATGGAACACTGTTCAGCCTTCAAGAAGAGGGAAATTCCGCTTTGCAACAACATGAATGAACCTGAAGGCCATTACACCAAGTGAGATAAGCCAGGCACAGAAAGACAAATACTGTATGATCTCTTATATATGGAGTCTAAAAATACTAAACCCTTAGAAGCAGAGGGTAGAATGGTGGTTGCCAAGGGCTGCAAGAAGGAGAAAGATGGGAAGATGTTGGGTCGAAGGGTGCAAAGTTTCAGTTGTAAGATTAGTTAAGTTCTGGAGATTAATATACAGAATGGTCGCTATAGTTAAATAATGCTGTATTGTACAGTGGAAATTTGCTAATGAAACTGCTTTTGCACATGTTATATCAGGGAGAAAATTTAACAGTAAGCTAAACTAACCCAATCTCCATATTGCCTTTCCCTTAATTATTCCAGGGCTATTGAGGGGTGGGAGAGGCCAAGCATCTTAAATTGGAAACACGTATTGTTTATATTTGCTGGGAAGGGTGGGTTCATAAGGGTGAGAGGACAAGGGTTTGATAAGAAATGTGTCTTCAAATAACAGATGTACTCAGGAACCCAAAGCCTCTTGTATGTGACAGGTAATGAGGTAGGGTAGAGGCATGACTTCAGTCTGGATCTGAGCTACCAGGCTGGAGTTGTCAAACCAGGAGAATGAAGAAAACAATAAAAGCTTAACCTTAGTAATTAGAAGGAATGGCGGAATATAATTTTAAAAAGCATTTGGAATTGGCAACCAATTCTTTTTAAACTGGCAATGTTAAAAGTACAGCGAATAAATTGTAGTCTGAGGTCAGGCACAGACTGGATGGGGTAATTTTACAGAGAAATGCTGAAATGAATCTGAATCTCTCTAGAAGGCTTACGGCCTCTGTATTTCCCTCCCATCTTAGAAGCACCTGAAAGCAGGTTTCTAGGGGGAGAAAGTTGAAAAGGACAGCACCTATATGTAAGCCCTGAAGGGGCATGAACAGAAAGGCAAAAGCCATGTCTACCAGAGATCAAGGAGCCAGGAACTTGGAAGAGGATCCCATAGAGGCACCGGGGCCTGGGAAGAGGCAAACTACACACCCTCTGCTAGCACCTGCAACGTGCCTGCCTTTCAGGAGGGTACCCACGCCCATCATACGGTGCAGGGTCATGCAGATTGCTTCAAGTATTTCTGCAATGCTTCTCCAAGACTCTCTGGGTTCGCACTGTGCAGACTTAAACACACTATTTAGTTCCCCTCAGCCTTGGGGTCCTGACTTGTAAAAAGGAGAACAATCACCTCTCTCTTGCAAGAATGTAAAGAAAATTAAAGGAGATGTGTGAAATGCATTGTTCAGCAAGTTTTACATTCATAAAAATTATTGTTTTTTAAATTCCTTTTTATTACCTTTTTCTGCAACATCACGCAAAATAAAAGTTGCAAGAGGTAGAGATACATTCCTGAGAATTCTGATATGTTTCCCAGAGACTGGGTGCAGCTCCAGGCTCCTAAAGTGTGATGCATTCACCCCAGGGCTTCCTGGATGAAGCAACTCTGACACCAGGATCTAACTAGGCCTGGAGTTCTCTGCAGCCTGGAGGGTGGTTTCGCAGGGTGCAGGACTGAGGCAGCTCTTTGAAGATCCACATACAAATATAATGATTCGTATAAATATCTTTTCCCTCATAACTTTCCCACAGTTACCAGACTGTGGGATTTCATTTGCATACCCCTGATGATCTCATTATACACTATTTTATCTCCCCCTTTCTGTCTGTCCCCAGTTAATTGGGTCCTATGGTATTAATCTGTCTGAAAAAGCATCTTCTGCTCCTGAATTTCAGATTTTGACTTACAAGTGAGTTGGTGCTGATACAGTGATGTTATATGCAGATAGTAAGCACAGGAGGCTTCCTGGAGGCCTTATCTCCTTCCTTAATATCTGTTAAGTCAACCATTGAGGTTTTATCAGGCTATGCATGGTGTTCAAAAACACAGTAAGACTAAAGCTACCAACTCTTCTCATTAAGTTGATTCAATTTCAACTTTCCCATCAAGATGCTCTATCCCAGTGAACATTTGGTCTCATTGCCTTTTTATTTCCAGCTGTCAGCTTAAAAACAGTGACTGCTTGTTCACCTTTCTCATCCTGCAGCATCAGCGGAATTAGCCCCAGTGCTTCCTGTGCAAAAGACTCACCACCACCTTCCACCAGAGGTGCTGAGTCTGCACAGCTGGCCAAGTTCAGCAGATGGCTGGCAAGGGCTTCAGCTGGGGATTACGCTGGCTGAAAAGACACAGTCATGGAATGTTTGCTACAGGCACCCTCCTTGAATGGGTACCACTGCGACAAAGAAGCCCAGCATAGGAGGTCATGTAGAAGATGAGAGAGAGAATCAGGAGGAATGAAAAGAAAGGAGGTAGGAGGATGCTGTGTCTTGCACAGGGCCCTGTCTTGTTTGCCTAAAAAATATGCCTATCCTCAATTCCAGAAATATTCTCTTTTTGCTTTTTTATTCTCATTAAATGTTTTGTAAAAATCTAACTGAAATCCACTCATTGAGTCCTGTTTCTCCTCCCCTTCCTCACGTTCACTCACGCTCACCTGTCAATGCTCAGTTTTCCTGACACTTTCCTCTTCCAGTCCCACACTTTCAGCCTGGGGGCTGCGACCTTTATTTGTGCTCAAGCACCCACACACATAGTCCCATCTTAATGCATGCCACATTGAACTGTCATTGTTGACTCACTTGTCTTTCCTACCTGAAGTCAGACCCTCTAGTTTATTCATCTCCGCATCCTCATTGCAGGGCTTTGATCAAAGAAAAGAGATGCACCAAGGCAGGGATCAACCCTTTAGTGACCCCAGTGTCTGCAGACTCTATGAGAAAGTGATGCAGCCAGGTTACCCAGGTGCAATGGATTGCATGCTGAGCTATGGTACTGTAACCAAGAACCCCCACTTCTCTGAGAGTATGTTTTTCTCCCTCTCTCTTCTTTTCTCTTTTTCATATTTCCTCACTTCCTACTTAGCCCTTTAGAAATGCAAACATAGCTTTGAACCCCCCCTTCACCAGACACTCCCTACAGAGCAAGTTAATCTAACCATGTGCTTAGGAGCTCCAGAAAGGAACTCTCACCCACCAGGAAGTTGTCTCAAGAGATAACAATTGATTGACAACTTAAAGTATGCCCACCCACAAAGACACCAACAGTAACCAGCTTGACCACCCACTAGATAAGGCACCAAGCTAACACGTGCCCCCCCCACCTCCTTGCTTTCCCCCTCTCCCAACGTGCTACTCATGTTAACCCCCCTTTAAAAAATGCCTCCTTTCTGCCCCAGAAGTGAAGTGGTACTCGTAATGCAAGAGGCTGTACTTCTTCCTTTAAGCTAGTTTTGGAATCAACAGTCATTTTCTTTATATTAATACCAGACCTTGTTATTATTAATTGAACTCTGTAAGCAGCAAGCAACAGAACCAGCACTGCATTCTGTTTTGCATGATATTAAAATACCATCATGCCACTCAGGGTTTTCAGTGAGCCCAACACCATTCCTGACAGGCTGTAGATTTTAAATAAAGTTTTGTTGACTCAATGAACAAATATTTGAACAGATGAATAAAGGAGCAAAAGGCATAAATCAACAGTTTTCACTTAATTCATTGCTTTATCAGTAAGCCTGTCAAAAGAGAAAATAAGATAATACTTCAGATAAAACACCAGTTGGAAATCACTAGCCTAAGTTAGTGAAAATCTATGAATGCAAGTCTCTCAGAGTAACGTAAGTGACATGAAAGAAACATTTATGTGCTTGAGGTAGGCAGTTTTGTCAGAGGCATTTGAGCCAAAGCGACTCCATTTTGAATGAGAGCTGGGAAAATGAAGCTGAGACTTGTTGGGCTGCATTCCCAAAAAGTCAGGCATCCCTAGCTTCTAGATGTTTATGGTTAAGGAAACAAATTAGTAATGTTTACTAAAAGAGACTCAGACTTGGGAGTGTCCAGATATCCCGACATCTGGAGAACAAAGGCATTCCTAATTTTGCTTTAAAGATAATACTATCAATCCTTGCAAAATATAGTCATTAAGAAAATCACTCCTTTATCACAAACCCTTGTAGCAGAACACATCTCCCCATATATACAAGCATTGTACCTGGGGTGGATGCATTCCTCCTCTTACTTTCAAGAACTCCCTACTCAACGGAGTAGCTGTTCTTTCTCCACTCTACATTCTTAATATACTTGCTTTTACTTTGCACTGCAGACTTGCCTTGAATTCCTTCTTGCGTGAGAACCAAGAGCCCTCTCCTGGGGTTGAATCGGGACCCCTTGCCTGTAATAGTTTCTAAGTAATGCCAAACTTGTGCACAAAAATATCCTTTTTATTCCCTAAAGAACATCATTTTGGATTTTGAACTTCTTTTTACAGACAAACCCGCAGCCCCCACCCCTTTCACATGTCGCATGAGCACTGCAGTTAATATCCGGAATTAACATGGACTGTGCTTCAAAACATCACATGTATGTGGGGGAGTGGACAGCTTGGTTCCAGTTACACTAAAACAAAATAATAAAGAAAACAATGATGAGCTTGAGTCACATCTCAGAAAGCTTGCTGGTGCATTTACTGTAATCAGTATCCATAGGACACTGATGGGTTCATCATTTCAATTTATTTAATGATAAAGGACTCTATTTTTCTCAATGCAATTAAGCAAAATACCACAGTAAACAAGTACTTTAGTGGGATAAAACTGTCTCCATTTGAATCACTTCTTTTTAAAGTAAGCATACACTAATCAGCTCTAGAAAAAAAAAAATCCAACTATAAAATTGACAAATATCTTTGGAAATGGAACTCCTTTTAGAAACCTGTTTAGGGAAAAGAGAACAAGGGAACATAATTGTCTGTCTAAATGGATGCCATTTAACAAAGATGATTGGAGAGCTCTTGTATATTTCCCAAACCATTTCTCCTCCAGATGTTTTTTGACCAACCTTGAAAATCTATAAAAACCAACTATTGGTTTTTCTATGTTTTTATTGGCTTTTCAACCTTTTATGGTGCTGCTGCAGTAAACATATTTATTGTATACAGTCTTTTTATTTGTTCATTCTTTCCGCAAATACTTTTGAACTCTTCCATGTTTCAGCCACTCTTCTGGACACTTAAGATGCTATGATGCACAAAAATGATATGTTTTTGGTCATAATAAAGCTTATAGTTGGGAGGGGAGAAATGGTGAGAGGATATATATTAAAATTATAATCACTCAATTAACTTAATGAATCACCGTCATGGTATGCTACAGAGGTTAACATCGTAGTACAACAAGGAGGCGTGGTGAATTGTGCAGCCTGGGACTACACCTCTGAGAAGACATATTTGCTGGGAGTTAAAGAAGAAATAACTTTCATAGGCCACACTGTATTGAAAGACTGTTTCATATGAGTCATGGAATTGCAGCATATGTGAGTGCCCTCAGGTAAGAAGGAGTTCGATCATATTTGTTCATCCATATATTCATGCACCAAATATTTTTTGAGCACCACTTTTCCAACTTAGATCTTTTCCAGCCTTCAAGGGGTCGTAGACTGGTGGGACAAACAGAGGAGACGGAACCAGCATCAGCCCTGAGAAGTAGCAGGAGTAGAGTCTTGGGAATGTCACTGAACTTAGGGTGCAGTGCAGGATATATGCAGAGACTAGAAATTCTTAATGGCTTCATATGACACAGACCCTGGGCATGGTGGGGCAACACCAGCCAGTTCCCACTTACTAGAGGTGTCGGCCCCAACAGTACCTCTGCTTCATGCAGTGGCTACTAGGGGTTCTTTCTAGAAAACTCTTAGAGCCATCTCTAACACACTCCAGTTCAGAGACCTAGCTAAACTCCCAGCTTGGGATAAGTACAATGTCTCAAAGCAGAGAATGATTATGTCTTTGTATGGCTGGCCCTAGTTTATGCGCTAAGAATTTCTGAGGATCTGAACAAAACAAGAGTCCCTGTTAGGGAACCTCTGTCAAGGTGGGGCTCTTACTGCTTAGCTTGTTCTCTGGATTATACTTGAAGCATTAAATCATGGGACAACACTAGTTTTCCAGATCAACTCAGCTAATGTTCAATTTCCCCTCCTATCTATTGAGATATTAATAAAAATTAGAGTAGCAATCTCAATCTTTTTTTGTAGTAAGAGTTTGGAACAATATCAAACTGTGCTTGACTTGGAGTATGTGGCAGGGATTAGTGCTGGCCGTTCATGCAGGATCCACTGTTAGGGGACTTTGTTCACTGCTGTGCACTCAGCAGGCCTCCCTTCTGGGTGCATGCCCAGTGACATTTGGTCACACTTTACCACTTTGCTGCACTGAACCCATTGTGCCTGTCTCTGAAGGTGTAAGCAGCAAGAGGAAGGTCAAAGCTGCAGTCAAATCAAACGACAAAACTAGCTAATGCTTACTAAGCACTTACTCTGAGCCAGTTAGTGTTCCTAACATATCTTGTATTAACGTATTACATTTTTACAACAATATAATAAGGTAGGTGTTACTGTTATCCTACTTTAGAGATAAAAACAAAACTAAGGCATGGAGATATTAAGTAATTTCCCATGGTAACACAGCAAATAAGTGGAGGAGCTGAGAATTAAGCTCAGGTAGTCTTATTCCTGGGCCTACATTTTTAACATCCCTACCATGTTGCCAGCCAGACAGAACACTGACCGACATCTATGATAGACCCTAGAGCTCTGGTTTAGATGAGGTTGGATTGTGGGCTTAAGGCATGTTTTGGTTGGGCTCTCTTGGTGGTAAGGGACAGAGTCACTCAAGCCAGCTTAGGGAATAAAGGGTTGGATAATTTAAGGATGGATCTGAGTTGGATGAGAAGAAACCATAAAGAAGAGTTGTAATTGGCCTCATAGATCCTGCAGATGGAGCATGTGTCTGGGTCCAAGGGGGTTTGAGGAATCTCAGCAGGGACATTTATAGATCCAGCTGTGCTTCTCCACATAGACCACTCAGTCTAACTCGTATTTTCCTTTGTTTTCTCCCTTATTGCCCCTCAGCATTATGCCCAATACTCTCCGTTCTGTATTTGTTGCTTCTGCTAACCCCTGATTCCCTCCAATTCTAACTCTAGGTATATGGTGCAACTTCCCAACTCTAACTCTAGGTATACAATGCAACCTCCTTACCCTAACTCTAGGTGTACAATAAAACCTCCCAACTCTAACTCCAGGTGCACAACACAACTCCCAACTCTAGGTAACAATGCAACTTCCCAACTCTAACTCTAGGTGTACGATTCAACCTCCCTACTCTAACTCTAGGTGCACAATGCCCCTCCCAAATCTAGGTGTACAATGCAACCTCCCAACTCTAGGTGTACAATGCAACCTCCCAATTCTAGGTGTACAACGCAACCTCCCAACTCTAGGTATACAACACAGCCTGTCAACTCTAACTAGTTGGACAGTGCAGCCTCCCAACTCTAACTCTAGGTGTACAATGCAGCCTAACAACTCTAACTCTAGGTGTGCAATGCAACAGATAGAGGCTGTGGATATCGTGCCCTACATCCTGTGCCCAATGCTGTGTTCTCTTCTTGATGGCTAACAGCACCCTTCCTCACACTTCAGCATCTCTGCAGTGTCTGCCTATCGGCTTTTCCCAGGGCGGGTGCTTGTTCAATCCAACTTCAGAGCACCCTAAGGGGGCTCTAACACTCCCAGGGACACTCCCATCCAATGAGGATTGAGGGGTGGAAATTAGGAACTAAATGCCTCAGTTCCTGGAGGGTGGATGCATTGCATACTCCTCGGAGGGTCCTCAGGAGAGAACAGGCAGGTGGGAATGCTTCAGGAAGAAATACCAGGCACCCAGAAGCAAGTAGAAAAGTAATGAATATTAATGGTGTATTTATCTTGGGGCAGGATTTCTACAGTGGCCAGGTTAATAATTTTATGCACATTTATGCAGATCAGGAAACAGGGCTGCAGGACTGGTGCCTAAACTCCCCACAGCCAGAATGTGAGGGAACTTAGATATAGTTCACTGCAAGTCAGTTTCAATTCCTCTAATCCAAGGCCTAGAAGGATAGACAATGTCAACATGACAAGCACCCAATAGTCACAGGTACTTAATAGATTGAAATTAATATCTGGTGTCTCCCTCAATTGAAAGTGAGCCGGTGAGCTGACACCTAACAGTCTATTTTGCAACCTGAGGGATGGCACGTGCCACTTTTGTTATATTCTGTTAGAAATGCAGTCCAGATCTCTTTGCCATGAAACTAGCAGAGCCCTACCCTAGATCTGTCATTAAACTGCAATTTGGTGCCAAGAAAATGGTGCTAAACTAATAATTTTTGCTTGAAGGGTATTCATGACTTTAAGGAAAGAACAAAAAAAAAAGTGCCTACCATTTACTTAAAGTTTGAAGGTTTAAGCTCTAATAAAAGAGCTGCAAAAAATGAGGCAAAAAGCATTTTGGAGAGAACTGGGAATATGCCTGTTTCTTCTAGGCACATCAGAGCACTTTCAGACCTGAGGCTTGAGACCACGCTCAATTTCTCCAGATCTTAACTTTATTTAGGGAATATTCTATTTAGGACTAATTTGGGGATCTCCTTTCTCTGAGACAGGGTGGCAATGATACCACCATTCATATTTGTGTATGTCATATTTTAAGATCTTTTTTTTCTCATTTGATCAATGTAACAACTCCATGAGGAAAGCCCCTCTCTGTGTTTTGCAGATGAATTAAGAGATTCGGAGATGTTAGACAACCCAGCTAGTTAAACCTAACAGAAGCGTAACAGAACACAGTTACTTCTTTCTTTCAGGTTTTCTTCTTTTGTTCTCAGAAAGAATCAAATAAATCATCTTAGTCAGGTGTTATCATGCCTATTTTCTTTATGGGAGGTAACTAAGGTCTAAAGAAATTAAGAGAATAACAAGAAAACTTGCTTTCTACAGTTATGGATTTGACCTATTTTTTATTTTGATTTTTTATAGATTTAGGAAGTACAATTGCAGGGGTTTTTTGTTTGTTTGCTTGTTTGTTTTTTACCTGCATTGATTGCATGGTGGTGAAGTCTGGGATTTTTACGCAGCCATCACTCAAATAGTGTACCTTGTTCCCATTAGGTCATTTCTCATCCCTCACCCCTCCACCCACCCTTCCACTTTTTTGAGTCTCCAATGTCTATTTTTCCACTATCTATGCCTATGTATAGATTATTCAGCTCCTGATATCAAAAATGATTTTTTCCTTATTGGTGATAGTGCCCAGGGCACAAGGGGAGTGTCTCAGATCAAACCAGGGGAGAGGAAGACCTGACCATGAATGACACGTTAGCAGCAAAAGGGAGTAGGTAAGAGACAGTTCAATAATCCACCGAAGCCTCTAAACTCCCATGGCTGCTTGAGGAGACAGCACCACAGTAATTGCCATGCATTCCTATTCATTCTGCCCTCTGCTTTCACAAAGGTAGGTGTTCACTCTCTCTCTCTCACACACACACACATTGGATGCATACACAGTTCTAACAGTGTTGACTCCATGCAGCCCAACCTTTAGAACTTTCGATTGAATTAAATTCTTAAAATCACCCACTATCATAGATAAGACACTTGCTCTGTGTAGGGTGATTGGGTTTGTTGTTTCATGTTTTTATTTCATTTATTCTCACAGCAACACTGTGAGGGAGAAAATTGTGTTCCCATTTTATAGATGAGGAGACTAAGTTTTTGAGAATTAACTTGTCTATGGTGAGTTACCTAGCTGAGAAGCAGCAGAGCTAACATTTCCAACCAGGCCTGCCTGGCTCCCAGACAGGGTTTCTCCATCCCACCCCACACCCTCCAGCAGATATGCCCACAGCGCTAGGACTAGCCACGCCCATTCATGTGCTCCTTGTTTATGGAACATTCGGTTCGTGCCTGCCAGAAATTGGGTAACAGGACCAGGCATCCTTTGCTTAAATGTAGATTATCTTTCTTAAATACAGAAGTTACAAAACACTATGTTTTGAGACTTATAACCCAGAAGCACTGTACAGTGTGGTGAGTGATGGACAGAAAAAGCACACAGTGCAATGGAAACACCAACAGGGCCCACGACCTGGTGCAGGGTTGGTTGGTGAAGGCTTGGTGGGGTGGTCAGCATGTCAGTGAACCTGTGGCCTGAGGGATGGGAGCTAAGCTGGGCAGAAATCAGGGCTCCAGGCAGAGGGGACAGGTATTGAGTCCTGGAGGTGGGGGTGTGGAGGGCTCTATAAACTATGCTAAGGAGTCTGACAGATCATAGCAACAGTTAAAAAGGTCAGGGATGAAACGTCAAGAAGGGTCATTATTAAGTGGAAAATTCTAAAGCTGCTACATGGGGTTAGCCATTTGCTGAGGCCTCTTTAGAAATAGCCTGGTGGATGGTAGGGCTCAGACTGTGCTTGGGTCTTGTCAAACAAAAGGAGTCCCCCATACAGGTGTGTGCCTGTAATCCCAGCTACTTAGGAGGCTGAGGCAGGAGAATCGCTTGAACTCCAGAGGCGGAGGTTGCAGCGAGCTCAGATCGCACTACTGCACTCCAGCCTCAGCTACAGAGTGAGACTCCATTTCGGAAAAAAAAAAAAAAAAAAAAAAAAAAAAAAAAAAAAAAAAAAATGGAGTCCCCATACTTAAGTTACACTGTTATCCTAAGAACTTGATATGGTTTGGTTGTGTCCTCACCCAGATCTCATCTTGCACTGCAGTTCCCATATTCCCCAGGTGTCGTGGGAGGAACCTGGTTGGGGGGTGGTTGAGTCATAGAGGTGGTTATCCTCATGCTGTTTTCGGGATGGTGAATGAGTTCTCATGAGACCAGATGGTTTCATAAGGGGCTTTTCCCCCTTTTGCTCAGCACTTCTCCTTGCTGCCGCCATGTGAAGAAGGACATGTTTACTTCCCCTTCCACAATGAATGCAGGTTTCCTGAGGCCTCCTCAGTCATGAGGAACTGTGAGTCAATTAAACCTCTTTTCTTTATAAATGACCCAGTCTTGGGTATGTCTTTATTAGCAGCGTGAGAACGGACTAATAGAGAAGTACTAACACGGTAATATGGTTTTGTTAAGGAAAGTGGTGGAGTACGGAAAAGAAGGGAGTTGGGTTGCCTAGAATCTGTGATTCTAGCATTGAGAATGTCCTAATGGGCTGACTCGGGTCATTCAGTGTTAGGAGAAAATCTAGCTCTATAATAGCCACTGCAGTTGTTCTGATAAGGGAGGGTCTTGCATCTAGGCTCCTTCAGGTACTATATTCTAAGTACTACATGCTACAGATAATACATAAGGTATACTTCATTCCATTTCCTGTTTTTCACAGTGGCTCTCTTAGTAAGAAATAGCCATCTCTATTTTATAAGTAAAGATAAGATGGAGGCTTAGAAAAGTTAAGTAACTTTCCCAAGGTTACACAGGTGGAGATTGGGATAAAAATTAAATTTCCATCTGTCTGACTCCAAATGCCGTATTTTCACTGGTGAAAAGAGGATGTCGCTAATTAACGACACTTGCCTTTGCTGCCTTCCAGGCAAACTGCCACCTCTCTCAGTTCAATCTATCAAAGGAAGCTCTCCAGTCTGGCTGCTGAAAATATTGACCACAAGCTTTCTCCAAACAAATGAATGCTTTAACATGTTGGTTTCCTTCTTCTCTGCTGGAGTGCGATTCCATATCCAGAGGTTGGTCACTGCTGTGTGGAGCTAAGGGAATTCAACGTCTGCTCCTGAAAGTGAACTGCTAGCTGGGTCTATCACTACAGACCGGCCGAAACCTGAGGGTGAACTGAAATCAGCCTCCAGACAGACTTGCCATGAGAAAAGTTCAGCCAGCCTTCACAACAGAAGCGCCTTTGAGGACCAGCCAGGTGCCAAACCTGTGCTTGACTCCAGGGATGTGAGAAGGAATAAGCCCAGGACAGTGCTCCGGAAGATCTTGCAATCTAGTTGGAGAGATAAGCATGTAAATAAATATCGACAGATTCAAGTGCTCTGGCTTAATTCTATGTGAGGTGTCATGGGAGCACAGGGGAAGGATGTGCCACTCGTATTGGAGTGGACTGTGAATACAGTCCCTGCACTGAGCCTGGGAAAATGAGGGGGGATTTCTCACCTGGTGAAAAGGAGCCTGAGGGGAATGGAGTAGCATGAGAAAAGTCATGACTCAACAATGTCAGTGTATCACTGTTAAACCGAGCAGCTGGGATGCTGTAAGAGATGAAGCAGGTGAGGCTCTTAGGGACAAGACAGTGGGCAGATGTGTGGCAGGACCAGAAGTTTGGTTTTTATTCTGTAAATGAGGAAGGGAAGGAAAAAGCATCCAAAGGCAAATAAGTCCGGCTCTCCGTTTAACAAAAGAAAAATTCACTTGTAGTTTTCTTCATTTTTAAATCTTTTTTTAAAAAAATTAAAGAGTCACTCAATCCACTTAACTATGTATTTCTGTTACGATATATTGTCTTCAAAGTTGTAAGCCTTTTCAAGGATGAATATATGTATCTTGCTTACTTTTGTTTCATTACAACACTTAAGAGAGAACTTGGCATATAACAAGGGCAAAATAAATGCTGGAGAATTGAAATAAAGGATAACTTTCGCTGAGCACAGGGTAGGGTTGTAAGAATGCTGCTTTTCTTAATTCTTAGTATACCCCATGATGTAGGCATAGCTATTTTCCACTTTCACAGATAAATAAATTGGAACTCAGGAATAACATATAACAATCCCAGGGGCACAGGTGTTGTGTGCAGCTGCTAATGAGTAGAAATGTGGGAACTCCACCCTGGGTCTGTGGGAAGGCAATGGCTGTGTGTGTGTGTGTGTTTGTGTGTGTGTGTGTGTGTGTGTGTGTTTAAGTACTTTGCTGGATGTATGAAGTTAGACTAGAAATTTTGGGTTCAGTATTAACCTGTACACACTCATCAGCAACCTCACTGAAGTGGGAAATCAGCCACAAATGGGTCTTTGAAACCAAAATAAATCAAAATAATATATATGCTGCCGCCCATGTGCTCCCTAGGAAGACCTCTCAGAACTGTTCTTTTGGGCTGTGGAACTTGAGAGAGTGCTGGGTGAACAAGATGTCCGAGGATTGGCTGCTGATGCATCTATTGAATTATCACAGGTCAAATACACTCAATACAATTAGATTTGCACCAAAAAACAGGACGAGCGGTGCTTTTGTTCCAGGGAAATACGTGCTGAATGCTTTCAGCATGCTGAATACTTATGCATCAGCACAGTACTGGGTATTGTGCCTCATTCCATTTGCCCAGTAAACATGTGCTGCTGACTTCATGTGAGACAGACCTACGGCAAGCCTGATGTTGCAAGGATGAATAAGACAAGGAACGAGGGTACAAGACAGAAGACTGAAGCACAGTAAATCACCGCTATTAGGAAAGGAAAGGACAGTGGCTAGAGGACAGATGAGGGGCTACTTCCCAGAGGAGATGGCCAATAAGCTGGGGTTGAAGGATGAGGACGAATGTGCAAGATAAGCAATAAAACAATCTAGATTTGCCTTGTTTGGTTGAATGCTTTGCTTTTGTAATTCCATCTGTGAGCCCTGTCACTTCATTAATGATTTTTAAATGAAGATGGATAAAGGTCAATAGACTCCCTAACATGTCTGTATCCCAGAGTGTTAGGACCATGGCATTTTTGTGAGGAGCCCGCAGGGTGCATGGAGGATGTTTGCTGCAGGTATGTGTGTGTGTGTGTGTTCTGTTACCAGGACTCTGCTCCCACTTCCTGTGATAAAAAGGCCTTGATTTTGTTGGGTGTTCTGATTGCCTGTCATTCTCCTTGCGTGGGTTTCAGGGAAAGCTAATGCTAGGCCTGAGCCAGTGAATCAGGCACAACAACCAGGTCCTCCTATTGTTTTTGCCACAGTTGTTGGTTCACAGATGGGCAAATCATCACATCCAAGTCCATGGTATCCATTAAAATTAGTGCTGAGGCTCCTTGGAAATAAACTCTTGTTCTGATCTCGAAACCCTGGTAAAGGGAGAGGTAAGGTCTTGAATGGCTGCTTTCATCTGGCAGAGACTAAAATCTTACCAATCAAAGGCAGAGCTAAGGGATAGAGGAACTGAGTCTTGTTGATATTATCCGACCCTGGCTCTTGACAGAGCTGACGTTTTGTCTACCCCACTGGGATCTTCTATTGTGTTGAGGCAACACATTCCCTCTTTGCTTGTAAAAGTTAATATCCTGCCTCATACTGTGTATATTTTTCAAGGGCTATTGCTTCCCATAGCAGAAGTAAAGACTTGGTCAACAGGGAACCTTACAGACAAGATTTTTGCTTACAGGCTTTTGTATTGGTGTGGCAAGATGCAGTCTCTAAGTGAGAGAGACTTGGCATGTACAGGCTATTCCAGCTACCTGGATAATGTCTCCTGTTAAGATCCGAAATATGATTACTTTCTACTCTGTGACCTTTAGACAAACCATTCCCTACCCCACTACTTAGCCCACAAGTTTCTGGTTCTACTGCAAAGGTGTAATTCATTGTTTATATCTTCTGACTTTTGTCTTATGGATATCCCTTCAAAATGAGAAATGTAAGGAATAAGCATGAGCTCATTTTAGAAAATAATCTACTTTTTTGCCTATCATAATTAAATCAAAATTGGCGTATTGGCTCAGAATCTAATCTACTGGGCCTAACACCTCATGCTGAAGACACACTATGGTGTAATGAAAATAACTCTGGGCAGGTCAGGTGTGTTGGCTCATGCCTGTAACCCCAGCACTTTGGGAGGCCGAGGCAGTCAGATCACCTGAGGTTAGAAGTTCAAGACCAGCCTGGACAACATGGCGAAACTCTGTCTCTACTAAAAAGACAAAAATTAGCCAGTCGTGGTGGTGCATACCTGTAATCCCAGCTGCTTGGGAGGCTGAGCCAGGATAATTACTTGAACCCAGGAGGCGGAGGTGGTAGTGAGCTGAGATCACACCACTACACTCCAGCCTGGGCAACAGGGTGAGACTTTGTCTCAAAAAAAAAAAAAAAGAAAGAAAAGAAAAGAAAAAGAAAATAAAGAAAATAACTCTGGGCTTAGAAAATTATGAGTGTAAGTCCAGACATCATCATTAATGTGTGTGAGACCTTGAGTTGGTCACTTGACTGCTGAATGTCAGTTCCCCCTATGATAGGAGCAACACTACCTACTATACAGCACTATTGAAGGAATCCAATTCTTACTGCATGTGAGTTTCAATTAGAGGGCCTGCAATCGTCTAAGCTTAGTGTTCTGTCAACACATTCTGTTGTGCACAGCCCTCTGTGCCCTGTGCAGCTGACCACAGTGGATTGAAGTAGGAAGAGGGTATTCACCGTACCCAAAACAGCCAATCCATAGGCTTCCAGTGACGGAAAGAAGAGCCTGGTCTAGAAAAGAGGCTCTGGGAAAATAAGATTCCATTTCAGAAATTTAATATGAAAAACTTGGTGTAAATGACACGGTTAGCAGCAGAATCTGAACCGGAAATTGCCTTACAGAGAGAAAGGGCAAGACAGGTAGGATGCCCCATTGGTGTCTTTGTTTCGCTTTTTTTGAGGAGCTTGCGACAAGGGTTTGGTGCTGGTGGTTTCTTTGGGAGGTGATTCTAGGAAGTGTAAAGGAGTGAGGGCAGTGATATAGGGAGGGAGAAAGGTCAACAAATATTAACAAGCAGATAATTGATATGGTCCACTTTTAAATTATTTGGGAGTCCTTTCCTAAATACGTCAAGTCTGGCTTAAGTATACTTCCCATGTCCTCCTCTAATTGCCATATCTTAACACGAATGAAACTATATTTTGCTGCCTATTTAAATAGACCAGACACATCATCGGTCTTTATTATATAATTATGGAAGGAATTAATAAAGAACAAAAGGATGGAGAAAGAAGAGAGGGGTAGGAAAAAGAAGGAGAGAGAGGAAGGGGCATCTCCAGTGCGCCTGGGAAAGGCTTTGGGGATATTATAGCAAACAACGCAGAGATGCTTCAGGAAACTGAGTTAGTTGAGGAGGATGGATAAATATCATAAGGAGCTGTTATGACAGGGAAAGTGCACAGAGCTATGAGAGTATAAACCACAATGCTAAGACCCTGTTAGGAGCATCTGGGAGTCACACTGGAGGCAGTGAAGGAAAAACGTCTTGAGACAATGTCCACATCCAAACCGTTGGCTGATACCCTGAATGACGCTTCAGATGTAAACAGCTTAAAAGTTGAATCAGACTGAAAATATTTTGAGAATGGTTTTAATCATTATCTGAGTTTGGAGGAAAGTGAGGAATATGGAGAGGTCAAAAGCATAGATTAAAGTGAGAAATCTGAAGAGTGAGTGAGCACCAAAGCCAACTCTTCAAAAGCGGGAATCCAGGGAGTCCCAGGGCTGAACTGAAGACCTGAAACCGTCTACTGAAGCTGGTGGAGGAGGAAGATCTTTGTGGATACATTTTAAAAACAACAACAAAAACCCTGCGTTTCTTTTCTTCATACTCTTCATATTCCTTTTATGTCTGAATTCAAAATGATTTATGATGGATGCTATGCATGATTTTAAACATTTTCCTCCTTGGGAAAATTTGAGGTGTTAAACTTAATGTTCTGATCTTTAGTTCAACTTCCCAAAAAGTGAAGAATTCCAAAACAATAGTTTAATTGAAAGATTTGTGATGTACTTTGAGTAACTGAAAGTTAAATGTATAAACATCTGTACATCTTGAAGAGTGTTTTGTTTGATGTCATGCACAGTGGTGATCGTGGGTGGGGCAGTGGGAGTGGTTGATTGATGTGCAGAAAACAAAATAATTTTTTGTCTATAAAGAATTCTAAAACAATAATAAAACCAACTGGAAGTCCATATGCTTTGTGTATCACCAAATGCTAATAACTCTACACAAGCTTCATGATAGAATATGTACTCCTCCTGAAAAATCCTTCTGTTGCTCTCAGTTCTAAACGATTGCTATGTTTACTTCCAGTTTTTGATCATGTGCATGTAAGTTTCATATTAGGATATTTTTATTAGCTGTCCTTTGATAAACACAGTATTTTTACATGGAAGTTAATTTGGAGAATTCTCATTTGCACAGTGGACTCTCATACACACAAACTCAACTACATGTGCTTATTTAGAGAATAAAGTCATTTTCTTTTTCTTTTTTCTTTCTCTTTTTTTTTTTTTTTTTTTTTTTTTTTTTTTTTTTGAGACAGGCTCTTCCTCTGTCACCCAGGCTGGAGTGCAGTAGCAAGAACACAATTCACTGTAGCCTTGGACTCCTGGGCTCAAGGAATCCTCCCACCTCAGCCCCCAGAGTAGCTGAGACGGCAGGCGTGCATACCCCCATGACTGGCTACTTTTTTAAAATTGTGATTATTTGTAGAGACAAGTTCTCTCCATGTTGCCCTGTCTGGAGAGTAAATTCCTAAGTTTAAAATTTTTCAAGCTTGTGTCGGGTGCAAGTCATGTCTCTAATACCTGTGGTTTAAAACATATTTATATGCTTAAGCAGTAAAATTTATAGATCTATGGGATTATTTTTCCTGTGTTACTTTTTCCTTTTGGTGTAAAGTTAGAGATTAAGTGAATTAGAATAAAAAATGATTGCAAAATTGCAGACATTTATATATAAAAAAGAATACCAGGAGAAATAACAAAAGATGCTGGAATTTTTTTTTCTTTTTTTTTTTTTTTTTTTTTTTTTTTTTTTGAGACGGAGTCTCGCTCTGTGGTCCAGATCCAGATTAGAGGTCAGTGGCGCGATCTCGGCTCACTGCAAGCTCCACCTCCCGGGTTCACGCCATTTGCCATTCTCTTGCCTCAGCCTCCGGAGCAGCTGGGACTACAGGTGCCCACCACCACGTCTGACTAATTTTTTGTATTTTTAGTAGAAACGGGGTTTCACCGTGTTAGTCAGGATGGTCTCAATCTCTTGACCTCGTAATCGCCCACCTCGGCCTCCCAAAGTGCTGGGATTACAGGCGTGAGCCACCGCGCCGGGCCGCTGGATTTTTTTTACCAGAAGAAATCTAAAGGACAAAGTTTGAATGTCTTCATCATTTTCACCAAGACCTGAGCGCTTGTTTCAAAGCAATGGATGTAATAATCTCAGTGTCTTCTATCATTTAGTCATTTCTCTGATATTTGCAGAGGAAAAATATTTTTGGAAGTCTGTACCAAATAGCATAAGATTTTAAAAATATTGTCAAGTGAAGTTGTTTTAGTGGAAAATTTTTCCCTGAAGAAACACTTGAAAGCCATTGGAATTAATCTTAAAAAAAATACACATGGACAATATTATAACTTACAGAATTCATTATCTATAATTTTCTGCCAAATGTACCCTTACTTTTAAGACTTGCCCTATTTGTATATCTCTATTATTGTCTATGAAAGAACATTTTCAAAATTAAAATTAATAGAAAGTGAAGTATCAACAATGACCAAAAATAGACAAATCTGGCAGTACTGAGAACTGAACATAAATATGCAAAGATCCGTTTTGATGAAGCAATTGACAAGTTTACATACGTAGTAGGTGAGCCAGTAGTGTGAATCCTTGTCAAGCTTGTAAAGATGGGAATTTTGATGTAAATCTAATCTCCATTAGTCTTTTGTGTTATTAATTAAATTTGTGTAAGTATTTGTAGACTCAAAAAGGACATGGCGTTCTTCCTAATCTTACATAATAGAAATACACTCTTTTGATGTCTGTGCAAACTGTCAATCTATTTCTCTATTTAATCATTTGTAAATTTTAATTAATTGTTTTACAACACAAAATTAATAGCTTTCACAGTCATTGTGTATGGGATGAAGTTTATGAGTCCCCAGAGGCCCTCTTCCCTGGCCTGTCTCCTGGGTCCCACATGCTTGACTGGAGCGTGGCAGAACCCAAGTTACTTGCAGGTTGCAAAGCACTGGTACAATCCCTGTCACTTGTGCCATCGCCTTTATGTTTGTGCATTTTGCATCTTGTTTAAGAAGTCTTCCCGCCGGGCGCGGTGGCTCAAGCCTGTAATCCCAGCACTTTGGGAGGCCGAGACGGGCGGATCACGAGGTCAGGAGATCGAGACCATCCTGGGTAACACAGTGAAACCCCGTCTTTACTAAAAATACAAAAACTTAGCCGGGCGAGGTGGCAGGCGCCTGTAGTCCCAGCTACTCGGGAGGCTGAGGCAGGAGAATGGCGTGAACCCGGGAGGCGGAGCTTGCAGTGAGCTGAGATCCGGCCACTGCACTCCAGCCTGGGTGACAGAGCGTGACTCCGTCTCAAAAAAAAAAAAAAAAAAAAAAGAAGTCTTCCCTACCCTAGAAGATTAAACACATTTTTCCTATATCTTCTAAGAGTTTTATAGTTTTCTCTTTCATCTTTAATTTTTTAATCCACCTGGAATTGATTTTTTATGTATAGAATGATGTAGCGATTCAATTTCTTTCTTCTCCCCAATTGATAACCCAGAGTCCTAGCATCATTTTTTGAAGTCTATTCATTCTCCACTGATTTGCAACACCAGCTTTGTTTTAAAACACATTTCCATATTTGCCCAAGCTATTTGTGAGTGCTCTATTCTGACTGTTGTCAATTTGCCAGTGCCTAATATCACTCACTGGTATTTAAATCCTCTAACTTTATAATAATTTATGTCTGCAAAAGCAAGTCCACCAAATCCATTTTTCTTCTGGATGTTGTCTATGACTGACCTTAGCACTTCCAATTATATTTTAGGTTTGAGCTTGCCAAGTTCCATGAAATACTCTGTTGACATTTTCATTGGAATTGCATTAGATCTATGGCTCAATTTGGGGAGAAGTTTGACATCTTTATAATATTGAGTCTAGTCTCTCTATCTGTTCTCTTAGGTCTTTATTACCTTTCAAAAGATTTTTGTAATTTTTGTCATAATGGACTTGCATAAACTTTGTTGGATTTTTTTCTAGGTAGTTTATATTGTTATATATGTATCTGTTATATATGTATCTGTACATATATATGTATATATATGGATATTAAAAATTTGGGGTTTTAATATTTTACATCTTCAAACTCTAGATAAGGAACTCAACTCACTTTGGCAAACTGATTTTGTATTTACAAACTTGCTGACTCTCTTATTAATTCTAATAATTTTATCTTTTGATTTTTCAAGGTTTTCTGCATAGAAAATAATATCATGTTTGCATAATAAGAGTTTTCTCTCTTTCCAAACTTTGCACATTCGTTCTTATGGTCTTACTTTCTATGCTGGCTAGGGCCCCTGGGACAATGTTCAAATATAATCAGTGATCATATTCATGGCTTATACCCAATGACTTCAAGAAATACCTTCAGCTGCATCATGGCTGTAGAGAAGTTCATTTTTACTTTAAAAATTATTCATAATTATTATACACTTTTTATATGCTTACTATGTTGACAGGTTTTAAAAAAAATTAAAAATAAAATTTTAAACAAAGACCTAGAAAATGAACAGAAGTTAGCCAATTCGGGGGAAAGGGATGTTCTCAGGTGTTCAATCAGAAAAAGGAGACCAAGAGGTAGAGAGCCAGCGTGTGACCTATTCTAGGCATGCTGGCTGGAGACACTGAGGAAGAGCAGCATCCTTCCAAATGAAGTTGCTCCAGTTGTCAGGGGGCTGGTCTTCGGGCCTTGTGACAGGCGATTAATCAGTATTACTTCCTACCCACCCTCCATACGTGCAGAACAACCCCACACTTAGGAAAAGGCAGAAATCTGTTCATTCCCAATTTTAAAGATGATAAAGAAATTGGCACCAGCTCCAAGCCATGCTCTCGAGGCCCAGCAGCCAGATTGTAAGCATCTGCTCTGCCAGATCATGATGAAGCCTGACCGGTTAATGACTTAGTCAATAGAAAAAGCAAGTGGGGAGTCTCAGAGTCATACAGATTGTTATGGATGGAAGGAAGCTTGGAGTTCATGCCTTGGTCATGAGTATTTCAATGACATTATTTCCCACCCCCCTCCCTCTCTCTAGCAAGAGACTGACTCATTGGAGCTCCCCAGAGACACCTCTGGGCTTTGATCAGGCCCTTCCTCCTGCCTAGAGTGCCCTACTCTATGTCTCTGATCTCTCATTGACTTTCCTTAGTTCAGCTTCAATAGGACTGCCCCTGGGAAACTTCTCTCTCTCCCTCGTCTCCAAAGAAAGACCAAATCCTTCTCTGTGAGTGTGTTCTTTGTGTCTTGTACGTGCCTCTGTGGTCGGGCTTGCTCTTATTTCTATGTTCAACCATGCACTCCTGTGGAGGACTGTTCAATCCTCAATCACTTAGCACAGTAGCATGTCTACAATCATGGGTGTCAGTGTTTATTTAGGCTTTGCTGTGTGCCAGGAACTGTGTTGAGCACTTTTCAAGACTTACTAAGGGGTGTTTAAAAATTCCTGTTAAGATAGAGATTGGGAGTGGCTTGCCCAAACCCAGAGAGCTAGTTAGAAGCTGACCTCGAATCCTCTGACACCAATTCCACCATACCCTGCCTTTCCTGCAAGCACAATCATCGCATGTAGCTTGATCTCTGTGGACTCTCAGCACTCAACCTTCAGATTCGAGCTGCAGTGAGTTTCCAGACATTTCTCAGCCCTGTGTTTTCAGAGCAGCAAGCTTCCCTCAGCCAATATAACCAGCATCTCTAAGAATAGCTACAGAGAGGGCTTTGCCATCCCAGGGGGTAAAACTGCCTGTAAGCCAGCATTCCTATTATTAGAGAAGAAAGGAAATGGCTCACAAGATATCTCCTGCCAGCTCATGTGCCCTCCCACTACTTTCTTTTCACCTCATCTTTTGAGTATGCTTGCCAAACGAGCAGGCTCACCAGCCCTTCCACTGCCGTTCTTCTAACGTGTGCATGTGCCTGTGTTCACATGTGCACACGCCAGTGAGTGTGCGCCTGTGTGTGCATGCACCTGTGTTCACGTGTGTACACACATATGAGTGTGTGTGCCTGTGTTCACATGTGTACACACATGTGAGTGCATGCCTGTGTGGGTTCACTGCCTGTGTTCACGTGTGTACAAGTGTGTGCACATGTGTGCCTGTGTGTGCATGCACCTGTGTTCACATGTGTATGTAAGTGTGTGTACCTGTGTGTGTGCATGCACCTATGTTCACATGTGTATAAACGTGTGAGTGTATGCCTGTGTGTGTGCATGTGCCTGTGTTCATGTGTGTACAAGTGTGTGCACGTGTGTGTCTGTGTGTGCATGTGCCTGTGTTCACATGTGTCACACGTGTGTGTGCCTGTGCGTGCATCCACCTGTGTTCACATGTGTGTGCATGTGTGAGTGTGTCTGTGTGTTCATGTGCCTGTGTTCACATGTGTACACACGTGTGTGTGCCTGCACCTGTGTTCACGTGTGTTTGTACATGTGAGTGTGTGCCTTGTGTGTGCATGCACCTGTGTACACACATGTGAGTGTGTACCTATGTGTGTGTATATGCCTGTGTTCACGTATGTATAAACGTGTGCGTGTGTGCCTGTGTGTGCGCACGTGTGCCTTTGTATATGCTTTCCTTTTGGTGGGTTATACAGGAACAAAGCCTGTTTCAAAAAAAAAAAGCAAATTCATTTGTTTTCCTCCAAGGAGCACGAGAGTTCAAAAATGAAGTGACTTAGGCTACTCGGATATTGAAAATCATGGATACTGCCAGATGTCTGGAAGGAAAACCTAAGCACACACGACAGATGTTCTCTCATCAGCAAGTGGTATTTCAAGCTGTAATAATTTCCAAAAATACAGGGCATAACATAAAGGGAAGAGTAGTGCATTGGGGGTTAGAAGCACTAACAATTACAAATAATAAGTCTGAATTTCGTTCGTTGATTTGTTTTAGGGCTTATTACGTGCCACGTGGAAGACTGAGCATGTTATGTGGAGTTCCTCTGTTCTTCTGAAGCTCATTTCTCATTCTGTGATGCAGAAACCTCATTGAATTGTCCTGAGTGAAAGGGAAATGCAAGGGAAAAAAAGGGGGGGTTAATCTTTGAGAAGTTCCTCCAGTGCTAATGATGATGACAATAATGTAACAGTAATATTTCCACTTGTGGAGCGCTGCCTGAGCATCATGCTCGATGACACCCATTCGCATGAAGTCTTTAACCTTACATCAGCCCTCGGGGTAGGTGCTCTTATTCCCCACATTTGAGGAAACTGGGTGTGGAGAGGTTAAGGGACTTACCCAGGGTCAAAATGAACAGAGATAGGAATTAAAGACAAGTAATCTGGATCATACATAGTAAAATTGTTATAACCTGTTTAATCCTCATAAGAAAACTATGGAGCAAGTACTGTCCTTACTTTATAGACCATAAGCCAAATCAGAGAAGCAGTGAAAGAGGGAGCATGCTGGCCAGTGCCCTCACTCATGCTGGTTGGTCCAGCTCACATTCGCTCTCCTGAAAAATGCTTCCCTCCTGCTTCATGAGACCTGGCTGCTGGAGATGATCTCTCTCCATCTGAACTTGCCCTCAGCTTTTCTTTCCCAGTTTTGGTTCTTGCTGAGCACTTCAGAAACTACTCCTTTTCATGCATTCATTCGATAGCTGACTTTTGAGGACTAGCCTCAGACCAGGCATGGTACTAGTGTCTGTGATTAGAAGCAAGCACAACAGACAGGTACCTGCCCTGGTGGATTTGCAATCCGGCGACATCCTGCACCACCCAAGATCTTAGGTTGCCAACATTGGAGTGGCTGCCATGTCCATTCACTCTGCTGGACACCTTTTCCTTTTTGTTTTTTTTCTCACCTAAATGTCCACACTCATGAGTTTCTGATTCTTGATAGTTACATTTCTCATTTGAATGAATCACTCTATGTGTTTAAATTAAACACTGGGAACAGCTCCTTCTGTGTTGGCTGTGGTGACCAATGACCACCCAGCCATGCGTGGTCTTGCTGTTTTTAGCTGAATTTGTCATACCTTGTGCTTGACCATGAGCTGACATTTTCAAAAATTTTTTAAATCATATAATTTAAATATATATATCAACAGAGAGAATAGCATAATTATTCACCGTGTATACGCCCATAGTTCATCTTCAGCATTTGTAAATCCTGTCTCATCTCCCTCTCCCCACACTTGTTTCTTGAGCTCTTTAAATTCTAGATATGATGCTTTTGTACCTATAAATAATTCAGAATACGTATCTAACAGATAAGGGCACTTTCAAGAAACATTACCACCATGTGGTATAATAATAGAGGTGTTATTATGTCTAACGAAATTAAAAATAATTTCCTCGTATCAGCGAACGCCTAATTCCACATTTTCCTGATTGACTTAAAAAAGGGCCTTTACACTTTGTATACTCGAATCAAGATCTAAAAAAGGTCTTCACATTGCATCTGCTTGGTGGATAGCCTAAGTAACATTTTTAAATACAATTTCTTTCTTTTTTCGAGATGAAGTCTCGCTCTGTCGCCAGGCTGGAGTGCAGGGGTGTGATCTCAGCTCACTGCAGCCTCCGCCTTCCGGGTTCAAGCAATTCTCCTGCCTGAGTCTTATGAGTAGCTGGGACTACAGGCACCTGCCACCACGCCTGGCTAATTTTTTGTATTTTTTAGTAGAGAAACACAGGGTTTCACTGTGTTAGCCAGGATGGTCTCGATCTCCTGACTCATGATCTGCCCACTTCGACCTCCCAAAGTGCTGGGATTACAGGCGAGAGCCACCATGCCTGGCCAAATTTCTTCTTTTGAGATCATTGTAGATTAACGTGCACTTCTGAGAATGTTACAGTGAGATTCCGTGGGTCCTTTAGTAGTTATCCCTAACAGTAGCATCATGCAAAACTATAGTACAATTCTCCATTAGAGTATTGACAACATATCACCGTTAAACTCACTTTTGAAAAATGTCAGTACGTCAAAACTTATAAAATGATAATTAACTGGGAAATACTCCTTTGTAAAAGGAAGAAAACCACCATTTCATGAAGTGTCTTGATCAGGGCCCCCAAAGACATACCTAGCTCATTGTGGTCACATGTCTCTCATTTTCTGAAGGGGTTCGACCTCACCTCACAGAAACACACAAACCAGCTTGGGTGTGCATTAGCTGATCTCATTCCCCCGAGACCCTATTAGTGACCTAGGAAATATCGCAAGGAGTCCCGGACTCAATGTGTATCTGTGTAAACTTAGAGGACATTTTTGTTACACCCCATGAAAAACAAACCTTTGGGGACCATCCTTAAAGGGGGGCAAAGCTGTGAATCACTGTCCTTCTGACCGTAGTCCTGATAGTTCCAGTGATCTCCTAGGACCAGGGCAGCAGGTCCCACATGTTCATAAATTAGGTAGTTTGCAGAAGGAATTGCCCAAGGGTGTAATTTCAGTATCTATTGCTCAGGAAGTTCTCATACTTAAAATTTTTATAGCAGCCAAATGGATATCAATGGGCTGTTTTGTGTGTTCCCAACATTTGTAGTTGTCTTTTATAAGAGATAACAGTCCATCCTTGAGCATCCAGACAGCCAGGTGTGTGTGCATATGTGTGATTTCAACGGTTTGGCTATGACGTGTACACGGTGCGGGGATGAAGGAAAGGAGACTGTTTTTAAACACTCCCTGTGTGCCAGCAGCTGTGGTAGAAACTGCATCTGCATCCTGCCATTACATCCAGGCAATCAGATTTAAGGGACAAGATTTCTCTTTTCATTTTTATGATAAAGAAACAGACGATGTTCTCAAAATCCCCCAGCTGGTGAGTTCAAGTCAAGATTCAAACAAGAGCCCACAGTGCACATTCTTTCATCAATCAAATATTCTCGTTAGGTAACGCTGTGCCTTGTAAAGGTCATAGAAAGTATTATGGAAACTTCGGAAGGAACTGGGAATTTTTGACTTAAGAAGAGAGAACATTAAGAGACATCATAAAGCCTGTTTTAATCTGGAAAGCTCTCTTTTATCATGCAACTTATTCTTAGCACTTATTACTGCTAGGAAGAAATCATGCTTGTTTATTTGATTTTTAAAATTTCTAAATTAATGAATTTTGTAACTATTTGCTTATTTGATATAAATGTATCTCTCTCATTAGAATTAAGGAGAGAGCATGTCTGTGTGGTTGTCCACAGCAGTGTCTGGCATATAACAGGCACTAAATAGATACTGACTACAAAAGTAAATGAATATTTTGTGAGGATTAAAAAGATGAAATACAATGTTTGTGCTTGGGATTTAGTGGGTGCTTAAGAACAAAAATGAAGATACCCTTTTGTCACATGGTGAGGGAACACATTTGCCTGCATTTAAGGGCTGCAGAAAACTTGGCTTCAAGCTGGCTGTGACTTCATCTGTTGTTGCTGCCTTATAAATATCTTTCCTCCACTCTTGCTGGCTTCCCTCCTCCTCCTTGACTTTCACAGGCAAATTCCTGCCGCAGCACATTTGCTTACAGACTCCTCACAGCATTCTTTTCCCCTGTTGCTTCTCTGGGCTTGGTCATTCACTTTGCCGATCACCTACTAGAATCCTCTGGCCTAAAAGGTCCCAGTGAGTGTTCCAGTATTCAGCCATGGTTGAAAACTACTGATGTGCCTGATCCCTGGAGTAGCATGTGGCTGAAGGGGTTTGAAAGATGTCCTTGGCCATCCTCCAGGGCAATTTGCAATTCTGACAGAGCAACAAGACCTGAATTGGCTCCCACTTTCCCCTCTCTGTGAGTCTGTGAGTCTTGTTCTGAAATTCCATGGCCCCTAAGTTTCTCCCTACTTTACTGGGCACCTAGTATATATCACCTTTTCCCCTAAGTTATTCTTCATGTCAGCTTTTTGGTTTATGCAGCTCTCCAGAGAGCAGGGTATTTGCAAAAGTAGAAAGCACCACAGACAGGTCAGAGCTTCTTTTCATTCATTCATTCTGATTTGCCCCCAGCCCAGGAATCCTACTTACTGGTTGTGTTAAACTAAATTTAGCCTAAAGCTGCCCCCTTACATATTTTAAGTTGTCCCTAAAGGTTTCTCTGTACACAGTTAACTGTAATCTAACTGGATATATAAACAGCCATAACCTACTTTTGTGCCAATCACAGAGTTTTGGCCAATCACAGATGGTTAACTGTTCAAACTCTGTTCAAATAAGGTCAACTTTAAGCCATAACCTATCTAGCTGTTCCTGTATCTCGTTTCTGTTTTCTGTATGTCACTTTCCTTTCTCTTTCCACAAATCTTATACTACAGAGCAGCGCCAGAGTCTGTTTTGGGAGGCTACCTGATTGCAAATTGCTCCTTTGCTCAAACAAACTCTGTTAAATTTAATTTGTCTAAGATTTTTCTTCCAACAGTTGATTGGAAAAAACTTGGGGGTAATGGCATAACCCCGAAGTTTTTCCTGAACTAGTACCATCCCCTTCCCCGCTGCCCCACCTCATGGCTTCTTTAAGAAGCAGAAGAAAGTTGTCTGCCAGGGGAAGTAAAAAAGTGAGCTCCACATAACAAAACTTTCCTTCTTTCTAGCAGCTGACTCTGCCCTGCTCCTTCCTGTTGTTCTTGACACTTATCATTCGTTTAACAAACTTTTGTTAAAAATCTTACGTGAGCCAAAGCAATGAATAAATCCTCTGTAGCAGCCTTGACCTCAGAAAAGGTCTAGGCCAGACATTCCCTAATACACACTAGGGGGTCAGGAGCAAATAAGAAATTATTTGTGACCCTTTTTCATCCCAATCCAGTTTCCTAATCAGAAATTGTCTCTTTTTCAGCTGTTAAGGAGGAAAGTATCTGACAGCAGGAGCTCTGATGGGGAGAGTGGGCTTGTTTTTCATTACATTCCTTCCATTCCAAGGTGGGAGACCAGAACATCAATACAATAGAGCGATTCTACTCTTTGGGGTAGGAGGGCTGCTCAGGATTCAGGTATTGTTCTGTATAAGGGGAGTAGAGCAATCTTGTGCACAAACTCCTTTTCTCTTTTCCTCAGGAGGCCGTGTGGGTCAGTACCCAGAGTCTGCTGGAGATGAGTATCCAGCACTTCCAACAGAAACTAGCCATTATGTGTTGGCCTCTCTCGGATGCTTACATTATAGATATTGTGTGTATAATTTAAGGCATCCAAGAACTTCCAGAAGCCAAGGAATGGATGGGTGCCCAGTTAAAAAGTCTTATTCTAGATATAATTGTTGATTTATTGAAATCCCCTTCCAAATTCTACTTTATCCAGGATCTGTATTATTGCATTTATTTGAAGTTCAAATTAGGTGCCCATGTCATTTATTTTGCATGTGCATACATAATTCTAATTTTTTGGTCTGGTTTGGTGTTTAAGGAGAAGCAGCGTGATAGAGAAGAGCAGTTTCTCCCCGGACAGGTCTTCAGCAGAATCTGCATTCAAGTCCTGACACCACTGAGCCGCTTCACCAACTGGATCTTCACCTTCTGCTGAAGAGGAATAACATCCAGTCCAGTGCAGGCAGTTTCCTGCCCACTGTGGTTAGTTCCAAATGTAAGTGCTTTAGAAAGATTAGAGTATCATTAAAATGTTTTAAAAAAATTGTTCTGATAATGTTATTATTCTTGTTTCTGGGAAAATTAGCTCTTAAACCAGAAAATCTAATGTCAAAAGCAGAAGAGGCTAACCAATGATGAAAGCATGGGCTTTTTACAGTAACTTCAAGTTTGTACGAGGGTGTGTGTTTCTGTGTGTGTGTGTGTGTGTGTGTGTGTGGAGAGAGAGAGAGAGAGAGAGGCAGACAGAGAGAAACGGTTTGCTGAAAATTCAGAGATGGACCTACAATTGGCTAATGACCTTCCACAGACAGTTTTTGCAGGCAGAGGCGTTAGGCAACTTTACTGAATTTAAGTGCGGTGAAACCTTACAAATATAGAAATAACCTCTAGTGCGTGTACATGTTGGAAACTGTTATTATTATAAGCATCATCACATTTTATAAAAACCTGCAAACTAATGAGGCACCATTAATCTTGTCAACTGAACATTTGATTGAGCATTTGATTCTGACTCATTCATCATTTGTTCAGGAATGTGTTTGCTTCTGAAAGTTTTAAATATACACACTTAGAAAACTGTGGTTTACACAATACATACATGTTACAGATTTCTATGCAGAACTGCATACATTGTTTTCTTTTTCTTTCCTGTTTTTTTTAAAAAAAATGTATAGATTGTATAATGGCTAAATTACTCAATTGAACTAATTTACATATACATAACCTCAGATAGTAACATTTCTTGTGGTAAGAACACTGAAAATTTACTTTCAGCAATATTCAAGAATAAAATACCTTGTTATTAACTATGGTCATCATGTTATAAAATAGATCTCTTGAATGTATTCCTCCTATCTAACTTAAATTGTATATCTTTTTGTTTGAAGAGGCAATTGACCCATTAATGTATCTTCAACTGGATCCTCCACAGCCCTTGGTAACCACCATTTTATTTTCTGTTTCTGTGAATTTAAGATTTTTTTGTTTTTGTAGATGGAATCTCAGTCACTGAGGCTGGAGTGCAGTGGCACCATGTTGGCTCACTGCAACCTCCATCTCCTGGGTTCAAGCAATTCCTCTGCCTCAGTCTCCCAAGTAGCTAGGATTATAGGCACCCACCACCACGCCCAGCTAGTTTTTATATTTTTAGTAGAGACAGGGTTTCACCATGTTGGTCAGGCTGGTCTCAAAATCCTGGCCTCAGGTGGTCCACCCGCCTCGGCCTCCCAAAGTGCTAGGATCACAAGCGTAAGCCACCATGCCCAGCCAAATTTAAGATTTTCTTTAGATTCTACATAAAAGTGAGATCACGCAGTATTCGTCATTCTGTACCCAAATTATTCCCCTTAACATTCCAGGTTCACACATGCTGTCTCAAATGACATGATTTCTTTCTTTTTAAGGCTGAGTAGTATTCCATCATGTATGTATAGCAAATTTTCTTTATCATTCCTCCATTGATGGACACTTAGTTGGATTCCATACCTTGGTTATTGTGAATAAAGTTGCAATTAACAGGGGAGTGGGATGTTTTTTGACATACTGAAACTAGACCCTTACCTCACACCTTACACAAAAATTAACTCAAAATGGATTAAGGAATTAAACTGTAAAACTACTAGAAGAAACATAGGGGGAAGCTCCACAACATTGGTCTGGTCAATTATTTCTTGAGTATGACCCCCAAAGCACAGGCAACAAAAGCAAAAATAGACAAATAACATTGTATCAAACTTAAAAGTTTCTACACAGTGATGAAAGCAGTCAACAGAGTGAAAAGACCACCTACAGAATGGGAGAAAATATTTGCAAACCATGGATCTAATAATGGGTTAACACCCAAAATACATAAGAAACCCAAACAACTCAATAATAAGAAAACGAATAATCTGATTTAAAAATGAGCAAAGGAATTGAATAGACATTTCTCAAAAGAAGACATACAAATGGCCAACAGGTATATAAATAAATGTTCAACACTGCTATTTATGAGGACAGTGCAAATTAAAACTACAACAAGGTATCCTCTTATACGTTTTAGAAAGGCTATGATAAAGGAAACAACAAAAGATAACAAGTGTTGGTGAGGATGTGGAGAAAAGGGAACCCTAGCACAACTTTCAAGGGAAATGTAAATTAGCACAGCCATCATGGAGGTCTACAAAATTTTAAAAATAGAAATAAAACTACCATATAATCCAGCAATCCTACTACTAGGTATATATACCAAAAACAATGAATTATTATGTTAGAGCTATCCGTAGACTTTTCTGTACCAGCTTCCTCCACAGTTTCAACAGAGTGAATAAATGTGTCTACCTCTGAAGTTTCCCTGCAAGTTCTGACTTGTTCACCAGCACTAGGGCTGGTGAGTACAGACCAGTTTTCTGAGGTCTAATTCCTGTGAATCTCTGATTCCATAATTCTCGGGGAGCCTCTTCCTCCCTAATTGAACTGCGGTATGTGCCTGTGTGTGTGTGTGTGTGTGTGTGTATTTGCATGTGTTTGCATAACTTAATTCTCACTCAGAGACAGGCTCTTCAGCATTTGCACAGCCCCACCTCCCCCTTTCCTCTGTGAACTAGGCTATGAGAACATGATTGCTGTGGTTGACCACAATGGACACACGCTTTGGAGCTTACAAGAAGCACTCAGCTGTGGTTTTCCTGATCTGAGTGACAAAGGCATCTTTCAGGATCTACCTTTTTACTTGTGAAATAACTCCAACTAAAACGCCAGGGCCAATGAGAACAGGGAAGCCTAATGAAAAAATGGGGCCAAAAGCTAGTGTTCTGTAACTGCAGCAAGGATTCCTTCCTCCAGTGGCTTTGTATGCTTATGAAGCCATAGAAATGATAAAACGTTAAGAATAATAAAACTTGGCCTGGCTTAGTGGCTCACGCCTTTAATCTCAGCACTTTGGGAGGCCGAGGCGGGCAGATTAGCTGAGGCCAGGAGTTCGAGACCAGCCTGGCCAACATGGTGAAACCCTGTCTCTACTTATACACAAAAATCAGGCATGGTGGCACAGGCCTGTAATCCCAGCTACTCAGGAGACTGAGCATGAGAATATCTTGAACCTGGGAAGCGGAGGTTGCAGTGAGCCGAGATTGCACTGCTGCACTCCAGCCTGCGTGGCAGAGCAAGACTCCATCTCAAAAAAAAAAAAAAAAAAAAAGAAGAAGAAGAAGAAAACTTACACAGATATATAAGCCATATTTATATTCTAAATAAAATGTGGTATACATGCCTATCAGTCAGAGTTCATTCAGAGTAACAGAACTTTGTGAATTTTATTGAAGTAGAGATTTATAAGAATTAGACCTTAGACAGCTGGTGTACCCTAGCCAGCCCTGGCATGGATGAGAGAGTCAGAGCTCGCAAGAAAATCTTGAAACTGGCACACCCAGCTGCTGAATTCGGACTGTAGAGGAGGCGGGTATAGAAAAGTCCATGGAAGTTTCTCAGCTTTTTATAGATTTACCTCTTTCAATTTGCAGTAAAGCACTTTGGTGGTAGGTAGGGGGTCAGAGTGCTTATCAGGACCAGTGATCAGAAAAGAGTGGGGAAGACAAGGGACAAGCAGGAAACTCCTGGCAACCCTGCATTGGGCTCTCATCTCCTGTAGCCAGTGATAGCATTCAGAAGGTGATGACTGCTTCTTCCCTTTAACCTTCTCACAGGGCACACAGTCATCCTGAGCTCCCTCCAACCCATAACCCTATATAGGGAAGAGGATGCTGTGATAGTCAGCTCCAGAGGAAAGAAATTGACAAGGGATTCTAAATAATCTCATGCTCAGTTGCTCATCAACGAGGAGACTATAGTAGTGGATTTGCTCATTTATTCCTATTTATTATACCTGTTATGAGTTAAGCACAGAAGTAGGGGCTGGGAAAACTATAATTTAAAATATAAACCCTACCTTCAAGAAGTGCAAAGCCTAGTCATAAGTACATATCTGTAAACAGAAAAGTTCAGTAAGAGCTGTCAAGTTACAGTGCGTATGTGAAAAGTTAAAGGCTGCTTCCCTTCATGCTTACTTCTAGCTTTAACACTGTTTGAAACTATAATTGTTTATCAATGTTTAATCAGTGTAAACAGATATTAGTAAGATGATATTTTTTCTTTAAAAATGTTAAGATGGCTTCTCCATCCAATTCTGGAAGAGAAAGAAAAAAGAAAGGAAAGAAGAAAAGAAAGAAAAAGGAAAGAAGGAAAGAGAAAACGAAAGAAAGAGAAAGAAGAAAGAAAGAAAGAAAGAAGAAAGAAAGAAAGGAGAATGAAAGAAAAAAGAAAGAAAGAAAGAAAGAAAGAAAGAAAGAAAGAAAGAAAGAAAGAAAGAAAGAAAGAAAGAAAGAAAGAAAGAAAGAAAGAAGCTTGAAGAAAAGGATCTGTATAAAGGAGAAACGCATGACAATCTCAGCCCATGTGGCTGTGGTGCCATCCTGTTACATAAGATGTCCTTTCGCCTGCACTGTTTGCAGGGTACGCATGTGTACGGGTCTGGAAGTACAAAGGCCTTTGACTCCAAATTCTTACACGCTAGAAATGCCTGGCCTGATCTGATTAACCCAGCACCATTGCTGTGTGCTAAGTAATCTCTTAACAGTGGCCCCAATAGCCATTGGATAAACTCCCAATTCCCTAATATAGCATTCACAGTCTTTCTGAGTTCTACAGAGTCCGGTACATTTTCAACCTCATCTGCTAATGGCCCCACTGCTCACCTTACATTCTGCACTCAATGAAATACCTGCTGCATTCCAAATGCAGCATGAGTTTTCATCTTTGTACCATCCGTCTGCCCATAATGCTTTCCAACCTGCTTCTGCATAGTGGTTTGTTTATTCTCCAATCCCTACTCAAATACTTTAGCCTTAGAAAGTTGAAAGAGGCTTGGATCAGGGAAATCTGGCTGCTTCTGAGCTGGTTTCAAGACGAAGTGCCCTCATCTAACATCCAATGTGTCCACTGGCTTTTGGGGCTCAGATTATTTCCCAAAGAACATAGAACAGGGATGCACATCATACATCTCCTGGATTCCAAAGATTTACATATGATTAGAAGGGCACAGAGGGAAGAAAAGAATCAGAACTTCATCTACCTTCCTTTGAAGTTCAAAGTTATAAAAGGTCTGATAGACTACAGTGACTCTGACCCAGGACACAGGAAGGGCTGGGCAGTACTAAGAGCAGTCTCCAAGAGAAGGGTCCAAGGGAAGACCATGGGGCAGAGATGGGCAGTGAGTGCTGGATGCCTCCCTAATATGCAGCCATTACTAAAAGCTGTCCAGATCCGAACTCAGGCACTGTGAATGCGGCTCTTGGGGGGAAATGGTTAGATTGTACAAATCTAAAACATTGTCCCATCGAAGAAGTGTCTGGAGACCTAAATAAGATGGCTAAGCAGCACCCTAAAAGAAGAACTGTCTCCCTGCCATGGCCTGGGAGGTGGGGCAGGAGGAACAGAAAGGAAAGCACCTGGGGTATCACAGCCAACAGCTCAGTGGGACGCACATTGCTGTGGGTTTTAGAACTTCAGCAGATGGTCAATACCAGCTGTGAGACGGTGGCCCTGGTGCAACAAGAGTAGAAGGAGGGACTGTCTGTGGGGTTGGTGGCTGCAAACATAAACACCAAGGGCATTCACTTCTCTTTCTGCTAGTAGTTTTAAGTAAGAACACAGGATCCAGTAACTGACCCCTAAGCCACACAGGTTAGACATTTGGGGAAGAAAAAAGCTGATGTTATGCTATGTGAGTAAGTAGAGGTTTAAAGCCACTCTAATTTGGGTATTTAATAGACATGTAACTGTATTTTGTTGACCCACACTGATGGGGCTTTGGCAATTGAGTTATACAACAGACGATGATTCATGAATAATAAACCAAGGAAGAAAATAAAGCTACAAGCTGGACAGAGGCAGTCTTTGCTCTCAGGTTTTTTTTTATTCTAGTGTTCATTGGATCCTCAGAACAAGCCTGCAAGGGAGGCATCACTGGTCGCCTCTTACTACAGAGGAGAGTGAATCTGAGAGGAGACAGCCAACTTGTCCAAGTTCTCAGAAGAGGCCAACTGTCAAAGCCAGTTCTCCAGAAACTTGAGGTGTTATGCTGGTAAAGACATTTTCCTGTTCTCGTAGACTTCTATCCAAGTTAAAGGTAGATGACCACAGAGATCTCAGGTAGTTTGGGACATTAGCAAATACCATAGTCTTCTAGGAGCAGAATGCCATCTTCCAGCATTAACCTGTTTGGTTGTTAGAAAATCTTACTTCTTTTCTTCCAGATCTTTCCAGCCATAGCAGGTTGCCAAAATTAGAAAGAGAATGCACTCTTAGTTGCTTCATAATTGCAGTTTAAATGTTTACCTTTTGATTTCAGGAAATATATTCATTGTAAAAATTGTTTTGTGTGACAATTCTACCAAATTGTATATTGAGAGAACATATTTGTATGTGTGTATGTGTGTGGGGGGGGTGTATATAAGTGAATATCAGTGATTGGGTGGTGAAGAATGGAAACTAAAGCAATATTTTAAGGAAAAGTACATCCTGTGTATTTTGGATATTTTATCATGTGCTTCACACAGCGTTGTCTCATTTTGTATTCATAACAATCTCAGGAAATAAGCATTTTAATCCACATTTGAAAGATGAAGAGAGAAGCTCAGAAAAGTTAATTTATTTCCTAAGTAGGTAGCACCAATAAGTAACAGAACCTATTATTAACTCTAATTCTGAATGCTTTTTTTAACCCAAAGAGACTATGCATCTAAATTTAAAACTAGCTCATTGAACTGCCTATTCCTTAAGGTAAGGATGTATGTGTATTTCTTAAAATCTCCATGTCCAGTGCCCAAGAAAATGCCTAATTCGCAGGATCAGCACACTTGTTGATCAAATAATTCTTGAGTGCAGGCTCTGCCTGGCCTATTGGCATTGTTCTGGAAATGTTCCTAATGCTTTAACTTCTACTTAAAAAGGAAAAACCGGGATGCAACGTGTATAACTAGTTTCTAGACTAAGCTTAAGTCTGCATGACCTAAAATGTAGGCAGCCTGACCCTAAAAGTTAAAACAAAAACATCTTGCAGTGATTACATGGTGTGTTTGCATGCATGATTCCTGACACTTTAAAGTACTCTACATGTAGGAGGCTGCTGGCAATATTTAGTCGAAAAGGCTTATGTATGCAACAAATCTTTGGAATCTTTTCTCCAGAGGAGGATGTTACCCAGTTTTTCTAAATAAATCCAGAATGACCCATCTGCAAATATAAGTGCAAACTGTTTTCTGCTACAGTAAGTATGCAAATATTTATCTTAATTTTTAAAAAATATGACCTTACCTTCACTATTTAATCTCATCTCTCCAGTGTAGACACACATGTGCATGCACACACACACACACACTCACACACACACACTGCTGCTGTTCCAGGCCTCAATAAAAATATAGAAAAAGTAGAAGATGGCCGGGCGCAGTGGCTCACCCTGTAATCCCAGCACTTTTGGAGGCTGAGGTGGGCAGATCACGAGGTCAGGAGATGGAGACCATCCTGGCTAACACGGTGAAACCCTGTCTCTACTAAAAATGCAAAAAATTACAGTAGCACCTGTAGTCCCAGCTACTCAGGAGGCTGAGGCAGGAGAATGGTGTGAACCCAGGAGGCGCCAATGCACTCCAGCCTAGGCGACAGAGCGAGACTCTGTCTAAAAAAAAATAAAGAAGAAGAGGAAAGAAAGAAAGAAAGAAGAAAGAAAGAAAGAAAGAAAGAAAGAAAGAAAGAAAGAAAGAAAGAAAGAAAGAAAGAAAGAAAGAAAGAAAGAAAGGAAAGGAAAGAAAAAGTAGAAGATATATCCAGATTTCTTTCAGAGCTTAGAACCTTGTTGGAGGAGTAAGGGAAGCAGGCAGGAATTATGAACAACACATAAAAGACAATCAGTCACCAATTGCAATTTGGGTGTAGGTCATGTTAGTTTTAAGATGAGCAAAGGGCAAGTGAATGTTAAAGGATCCCAGAAACATAATGAAGGCAAAGAAATATAAGATATTTTCAAGTTAAACCTCTTTGTAGTGCAAGAAATAGATAGTAACTAGGGCTAACTTACACAGAAATGGGAAACGTTGTATAAGGACAGAAGGATATGGCGTCTGCTGGGTCCTCCAGGAAGCACATGCTGAGATAGATGTAGGAGCGCAAGCAATTTACTAGGGAGTAAGGCCTGCAAAAAGGAAAAGGAAAGGCAAGAGAAGAATTGGGCAAGAAAATCTTTCCAACTCTGATGTAGATCCAGCCCCCGTGAAAGTAAAAGAGGCAAGCAAGATTGAGCAGGGAGAGCCCCAGACATGATACAGATCCCTAAGTCTCCATCAGCGCAGTAGGGAACTCTGTTGCAATGTCCCTTAGAGAAGTACTGTGTTGGAAGTACTAGGCTCTAGTACTCCTGTGACATTCCATCATTGGCTAAGGCATGCCTGGGAGACACATGGTGTGAGGGACAACATTCATTGCAGTTGCTCTTGGGGCTGCAACTGACAGTCATCATTCTCACCTCTGTTCATTGTTCTAAACTCCGCTCTGCTGGTTGGGGTGGCTATATCAGTCCGTGTTCTCCAGAAAAACAGGACTAATGGTTCTCTCTCTCTGTAGTTTAAGGAATTGGCTTACTCAACTGTAGAGTCTGGCTTGGCAAGTCTAAAATCTGCAGGGCAGGCTGGTGGACCGGAAACTCAGGCTGGAGCTACTTCTGCAGTCCACTGGCAGAATTTTCTACTTCTTCCTCAAGGAAACCTCAGTTTTTTATCTTAACACCTTCAACTGACTGATTAGGCCCACCTAAATTATTGAGGATAATCTACTTCACTTAAAGTGCATTGATTGTAGATGTTAACCACATCCAAAAAGTACCTTCACAGCAAGACCTAGTATTTGATTAAATAGCCTGACACTGTAGCCTAGCCACATTGACACAAAAATAAAATTAACCATCATAGTGGCTTACCTGGGAATGGTGACCCAAACCTTAATTCCTGGGTGGCCTGAGCTCTGGAAACCATTCCCTTCTCTGACTAGGTTTGCTGGACTTACACAGTCACACTGGGGCAAGGAGCTATTAAGAGAGCCCAACTAGATCACTTGAAGTCTATTCATAGACCACCTCACTTCCACTGGACAACAGAAGCCACAGTAAACACCACTAATCAGTGTCCATCACCCCAGCCTAGATGGTGACTCTTCTCTCATGCTGAATCTAGACATAAGGGTTCCAAAGTTTCCAGACAGTGGCCAAAGCATATAGATCAGTGGGGCCTTTGAGGTGAACCCTGGAAGGAATGCACCCTCCTTGGGGATATAACCTCTCTACCCTATCAAACACAGAGTTGCTGGGACAAGAAACACAAAGTCTTTCAGTGGGTCATTGAGAACGATGGTAACTGAGGCCAAACTTGCTTCCATACTTTGATTCTCAGACTTAGGTAAGTCTGTTTCCCCTATGGAGGATACAGGGACAGGTAGGGTTCTCTGATCAGCGAGTATACTGCCTCCTGAAGAGTGGCACCCCACACTCGGAGTATCGCCTCTAAGCTGGACTGACTGAGACTTCAGCAGACATTCTTATATGAAATTGGATTGCAGACTCTGGGCGGCACCATGTGTGATATGATCATGGACTTTTCTGGTCATAGATTCACTCCCATAGCTCCTTTGCCATGAACTGGGTCTCCTGGTCAGATGCTCTGCTGTTTAGGATGCTGTGACTCAGTCTGAAACTCTGAAAGTCACCCAACAGAGATTCCGTCTGAGGTTCTGTGGGAAGAAAAGGCAAAGCCTTTTCTGCAAAGAATAAGTATCCATTACTGTGAGAATGAACTATTGCCCTTTTGGGATGAAAAGAGCCCAGCATAGTCACAGCCAATCATGTAGTCACGTAGCAAGTGGCCAATTGGAAGAGTGTATATCAGGGGTTCAATAGTGGTCTCCATTGACAGCAGGTTACATACTCAGAGTTGTCCGAAGTACATCAGTCTTGAGGGTGGACAGTGGCTGGAGTAGGATTTACTCCCAGGCAGTCTTGCCCCAAAGTCTGCCTTTAAACCACTGTGCTACCGTGATTCTAAATAGACACAGTGAATATTGGTTTAAGTACTGATATGATTTGGCTGTGTCCCCACCCAAATCTCATCTTGAATTCTTATGTCTTGTGGGAGGGACCTGTCGGGAGATACTTGAATCATGGGGGAAGTCTTTCCCATGCTGTTCTCATGATAGCGAATAGGTCTCATAAGATCTGATTGTTTTATAAAGAGGAGTTCCCCTGCACAAGTTCTCTCTCCTTGCCTGCTGCCATCCATATAAGACGTGTCTTGCTTTTTCTTGCCTTCTGCCATGATTGTGAGGCTTCCTCAGCCACGTGGAACTGTAAGTCCAATTAAACCTCTTTCTTTAGCCTCTGGTATGTCTTTATCAGCAGGGTAATAAAGATTTCTACTTCTAAATTTTCAAATAAAAGTTAAGTTTAGCTTAGTTGGTTTTATGAACCCTGAGTACCTGAGACAGGTGTCAGTTAATTTAGAAAGTTAATTTTGCCAAAGTTAAGGATGTACACCCATGACACATCCACAGGAGGTCCTGATGACATGTGTCCAAGGTGGTCGGGGCACAGCTTGGTTTTATACATTTTAGGGAGACATAAGAAATCAATCAATAAATGTAACATGCACATAGGTTCTGTCCAAAAAGGCAGGATAACTCAAATAAGGTAGGGGGCTTCCAGGTCACAGGTAGGGAAGAAACAAACAGCTGCATTCTTTTGAGTTTCTGATTCACCTTTCAAAAGGAGGCAAGGAGATATGCATTTATCTCAGTGAACAGAGGAATGGGAGGCAACTGCCCAAAGCAGTTCCCAGCTTGACTTTTCCCTTTAGCTTAGTGATTTGGGGGCCCCAAGATTTACTTTCCTTTCACAGTTTAGAGATTCCATTCCTACTCCTAGGATCCACTGGAGAAAGATCTCATGGTTAAAATGTTGCATGATGCTCCCACTCACCCTGTTGCAGTATGGGATGGGACAATTATCAAAGAGAGGGAATCATAGTGGATTTCCCAAAGCACATTGGCTACATCATCATACAAGGTCAGGTGCTATCTTGGGCATTTTTTTGTCTTTCTTTGCAAGAGCCATGGTGTACCACCCAGCACTCCCTTTATGAGGCAGCCTGCTGCAAGGAGTGAAGCTGTAGCCTCCAGCTGCCACATCTTTGGGATCTGCTGCAGAGTGCACTCTTAGATCACACCCTCCTAGGGCTGCTTCTAAGTCATCGACTGAGCACATTGAAGATACTAGGGATGGCTATCCTGCCTAGGCAGGATCTCTGCTTTAATCTGGACTCCCCATCGTTGACCAAGACTCTCTCAGAGCTGCTCTGCCACCTGAGGCTCTATCTCTTTCTCTCCCTGATTCCAGACCTACCCTGAGATTGGCTGACTTTCCCACCTACCCTCATGCATTCCCCATTTTATCCTTCACAGGCACCCCTCTCCCTAATACATTCCTTCTAACTCTATCTTGGCCTCTGCTTTCCAGAGGACCTCAATGGACACACTAAACTTTTAGTGTGTCCATACTGCTTTCATCCTGTCCCTTTCAGGGGCACTGATCTACAGATCACTCCTGAGTAAATGTCCTGCACCCTGAACTTTGTCTCAGGATCTGCTTCCTAGGAACCCATTCTGTAGCAATGCATTTCTACAAAAGGGCAATCCATCTTGTGTGGGACTGGACCTCAAAGGACAGTCCTAAGTGATGTTGAACACGGAGTGGTTAAATAATAATAAATCCTAGGTTTAACAGAGTGGGGATTTTAACAAGGGTAGGATCCCTGTGATGCACCAACCACATCAGCCTTGCATGAAGGCCATATTGCCCCCTCTGCTGGGAGTGCTGTCAGTACACAACTTTCAGCTCCTAGCCCTTTCGGGTATTGCTTTAGCTGCTGAGAACTACCTTTTCCAAGATCGTGTACCATCCAGTGACCCACATCCAGTGACTGATGGATGTGGGACTGTAATAGGGACCTGGTCATCTTGGCCCAACTTTGGACAAGTCTAAAAAGCCACAGAAGCTCCACACCTCCCCGTGGGACCAGCTGCATTTGCATCACATGGACTGTGCTGAAGGTTCTACTTGTCTCTCTGCCTTATGCTGCTTTCCTCCTGTTCCTTCCGGGGGCACAGATCTGAAGATCACCACTGAATAAATGTCCTGCACTCTGAACTTTGTCTCAGGAACTGCTTCTCAGGACCCCATTCTATAGCAATGCATTTCTACAAAAGGGCAATCCATCTTGAGTGAGACTGGACCTTAATTAGAAAGGAACTTTTTACTTCCAGAAGATGTTTTAAATATTCTTCCTTTTTATAGTAAAGAACGAGGCCTGTAGAAAGAAGGTCTGTAAGACCAGTGAGGACTAAGCTCTGATTTTTTTCATCTTGCCCAAATTTCTATCTAACGGGCCTGGGAAGTCAGGCCCTACAAACCATAAACTCTCATCAGATGGATTTTATTTAACTTGTATATCGTGAGTTGACTTTCCAACGTGACTCTAGCATAACATTACAAGAAAAGAAAGAAAATAAAAATATTTTACCCCAAAACATGTTTATTTACCATATCTTAAAATGACCCTGCAAAGTTGTCCTTTGTGGGGGAAAATTTGCATCTGTAAAGAATGTCTATTAACACAGCTAGATCTTTTTCTTCCAGGCCCTCCCAATCCCCAAAAAATTAACTGAAAGTGTAGCATCTTTTAAAGATCTGAATAGGAAACACTTGTCATCTATTGTCTCTTAAAGCAGCCACTATAAGACTTCAAACAAACCTTGGTCTCCATAATCTTTCATCTTAACCTGAACATTTCCTTTCTATCAATCCCAGGTCTTTAGACAAACTCAACCAATTGTCAACCAGAAAATGTTTACATTTACTTATAGCTTGGAAGCCCCCACTTTCATTTGCCTCACCTGTCTGGACCAAACCAATGTATTTCTTTATTTGATTGATGTTTCATGCATCCCTAAAATATATAAAACCAAGCTGCACCCCAACCACCTTGGGCACATGTTCTCAGGACCTCCTGAGGGCTATGTCACAGGCCATTGTCACTCATATTTGGCTCAGAATATTTTACAGAGTTTGACTCTTTTTGTTAACACCAAGATAAAGAGAAATGGGGAGAGCTGCAGATCCAGGGAAACAGAGGAGGAGACACCACACATGGCTTATCAGGAAGTGAGAGGCTGCTCTCTCCTGAGCCTATGGGAAGCAGCAAACTCTTGAGCTATACCACTGACAAACAGGCACAAACAGGAGCAGCAAGCAGGCACAGGCACAAAATCAGGGGAGATCCAGCAATAGTCACAAGAGCTGAGAACCAAACTTACAAGAGCTTAAGGCACAATAGTGTGGGGCATGTGTGAGAAACTCAGCAGGATTTTTAAATGCTAAGGATTCCTAGTCTCAAAAAGTCTTTGCTGACTCCAACCTTAAGTACTATTTTATAATCCCAACGTACTGCAACAGCACCCTATTGTAGCAGTCATGGCACAGTTTTGTAATTGTCTGTTTTGGGGGGAGGGGCATAAATCATGGTGGAAAGTCACTTAATGGACAAAGTGGAAAATTCTAGGCCTAGCAGCACAGACAAAGATATGGGGAGGCTACGCCAGTAAAGCTGCGGGGACTTCAGCTGGCTACAGAAATGTGTCACCTCCATATAAATGTGGTCATATTGATACGCCAGGGCTAAAGCTGAAAACCAGAATGTTTCTCTACCAGTGTTTCCTGGGCAAGTATCATCTTCCTACCATGATGGAAAAATTCTTTTGTCAGGCTCCATCTCAGCCAGCCTTCCCAGGCCCCTAAGATACAACTCTCTTAAGCATGGCAACTCACTCACCTTCCCCATGTGACCTTCGCCTCCCAGGCAAGACACCAGCATAGACAGAGTTGCCATCCAGATGGGTTCCAACATCATCTGGAAACTGAAAAGTCAGCTGTCACTTGTACTCTTGGCACTGGATGAGGACAGCCCTGAGGCCCTGACTTCTATCTTACCTAATCTAGCCAGGGAAACAAGTGAAGGGGGAATAGTTGCAACTCACAACCTAAGCAAGAATGAGCTGGAAGAATGATTTGGGGAAAAGCAGACATCTCCAAAGGAAGAGAGGTAGAAACTGAGGTCCAGAGGGACTCAAGACTGTGGTGATGTGTGTGTGGCAGGAGGGGTAAAAGGAAGAGGGTGACTGTGTAGGACTGTAAGCTCCAGACTGGTGGTTAAGGCTTGGAGGTGATACCTTGGGATCAGCTCATCACACCAAGGGACAATGTATAATGTCCCACCCTCTCCCTATGTCCCAAGCCCACTCTGGAGGGTTTAGGATTTCTCTCCTCAGTAGGATGGCAAAGTAGTTAGATATCAGGGGTGTGGAGTCAGATTTCCCAAGTTTCATTCAACTCTGCTATACTAGCTGGGTGGCCTTATGCAAAATAGCTAACTTCTCAGTGCCTCAATTTCTTCATCTGAAAAATGAAGATAATGATATAACATAATTTCATAGGGCTGGTGTGAAAAGTAAATAAAATATGATGCATAAGGCACTTAGAACACCACCCGACACATTGGAGTCTGTCAAAGATGTTAAGCATTCATCTGTCATCTCTCCATTTATCTGTCTATCCATCTACCTATTCATCTATCATCTATCTATCCATCTGTCTATCCATCATCTATCTATCCATCTATCTACCTACCTATTTACCTATCCATCTATTTATCTATCTATACATTCATCAATCTATTTATCCATCTGTCTATCTATCTGTCTAGCTCTGATTGAACCTCTTTCAAATGTAAATATGTGTGTTTTCTCTTCCTTGTCATCCACACTAAAGGCATGAAAGTCACCCAGAGATATCACTCTACCATCTTAACAACAACAGAGTTTTTCTGACTAATGTCCCCACGGCACACTCAGATTGATCCGTCACTTTGCTGTATATGATAATTGGAAAAGTCCCTTAATTCCCTGGGTGTTAACATCTCTATTTGTAAAACAAAGATTTTCAAACAAATTGGTCTTGGAAGTTCTCAATTTTAATATTTTTTTATTTTATCTTCTTTGACAATCGAATGTGTTAACTATCAATGAAACTAGTCATTTTCGGAAAAGCCAATCAAATAGAGCTTGATAAACAGAGATTACTTTCATGATACCAGGACTCCACCACAAAAATCCTAATCTTGTGGGTTGTTCTCAGTTCAGTAACTGCCAGATGCCAATTTTCCACATTTTCTTCACCACCATCTGTAGCCTAAACAGTGCTTACTGGTGCAAAGTCTGGTTACCCTGGAGCTCTGTAAAAGCCTTGGTCTTCCCAAAAGCCTCCCTAATTAGGATCACTAGATCCTCTTCCCAACTCCAGGAAGAGTATGATGCGTGGTAGAAATATTTGCAACCACAAAAAGAGAGACAGGAGAAATTTTCCAGCATACTCATGCCTTGTGGCATGATAATTTTTTATTGGTTCACAGTTGCCTTCTTCTGGAGAAATGCTTTTCTAACTGTCTAGTTGCTGGGAAGGGAATGGGGTAAAGTGTGGGATAGGTGGGATCAGACCAACCTGGGGTCTCTCTCATTTACCCCTGATTCAAGCCCATAACTTCAGCTCTGTTGTTATTTGTTTTCTTTGCTTATTCTTTGGGCTCTCTTTGAGAAGAAAAGTCCTTTGAATAAAAGCTTTTGGATTTAAAATTTGAAAATCTCTGCCCTGGAGAATGTATCCACGGATACAGTCCTCATGACAAACTCAGGCAGTAATTATTAGTACTATCCATGATTACCATTGAACGTCCACAAACCTCAGAGTGATGGGAAAACTTGCCCACTAATAAGTCAGAGAGCAGTGACTCAAAGTCAGGATGTCTGATAATACATACATTTATTATTTTCACTACATCACAGTGACTTCTCTATAATTTTATAGTAACAGAAAATCCTGTTTACAGAATTATGTATTGTCCAACTGTATTCAAGATTTAGTAAACTTTTAGTAGACTCCATGTCTAATAATAATAACTACTATTTTTATACAATTGCTTTGTGTCATTCACAGTGTTCTACACTTAAAATGAAATAAATTAACTCAGTTTTATTTAATCTGCCACAAAAATGTGTAAGTGCCATTAGTAGCCCTTTTTTACAGATGCAGAAATTGAGACTCCGAAAGGTTAAGACACATTTCCAAGGTCAAATAGTAGTTAGAGGCTGATCTAGGAGATGATCCTAAGAAATCTCACTAATTAGAGACTGTATGAGTCTAGATTGAGGTATAGCTGAGTTAAAGTGCTGGGGATTTTGAAATGAATAAGACACAGTCTCTGTACTCATGTATCACACCGGTAGTCACATAACCTTGGTATTAGTTCATGCTCATGCTGCTATAAAGAACTGCCTGAGACTGGGTAATTTATAAAGAAAAGAGGAGTAATTGACTTTCAGTTCCTCAGGGATAGGGAGACCTCTGGAAACTTACACTTATGGCAGAAAAAGAACCAAACACATCCTTCTTCACATGGTGGCAGGAAGGAGAAGAATAAGCAAAAGGAGGAAAAGTCCCTTATAAAACAATCTGATCTTGTTCTCACTCACTATCATGAGAATAGCATGAGGGTAATCATCCCCATGATTCAATTACCTCCTACTGGGTCCCTCCCATGACACATAGGGATTATAGGAACCACAATTCAAGGTGAGTTTGGGTGGGAACACAGAGCCAAACCATATCATTCTGCCCCTGACCCTTCCAAACCTCATGCCCTCACATTTCAAACACAATCAAGCCCTTCCAACAGTCCCCAAAGTCTTAACTAATTCCAGCATTAACCCAAAAGTCCAAGGCCAAAGTTTCATTTTAGACAAGGCAATTCCCTTCCACCTATGAACGAATAAAATCAAAACAAGTTAGTTAGTTCCTAGATACAATGGGGGTACAGGCATTTGGTAAATACACCCTTTTGAAATAAGAGAAATTGGCCACAACAAAGGGGCTAAAGGCCCCATGCAAGTCCAAATCCATTAGGGCAGTCATTAAACCTTAAAGATCCAAAATGATCTTCTTTGACTCCATGTTTCACATCAGGGCATGCTGATGCAACAGTTGGGTTCCCATGATTCTGAGCTTCTCCTTCCTGTGGCTTTGAGGAGTGTAGCCCTCTTCCTGGCTGCTTTCATGGGCTGGCATTGAGTGCCTGCAGTTTTCCCAGGCACACAGTGCAAGCTGTCAATGGATCTGCCTTTCTGGGACTTGGAGGACAGTGGACCTCTCCTCACAGCTCTACTAGGCACTGCCCCACTGGGGACTGTGTGGGGGCCCCGACCCCACATTTCCCTTCTGCACTTTCCTAGCAGAGGTTCTCTATGAGGGCTCCAGCTCTGCAGCAAACTTCTGCCTGAACATCCCGGCATTTCTATACAACCTAGGTGTATGGTGAAATCTAGGTGGAGGTTACCAATCCTCAACTCTTGACTTCTTTGCACCCGCAGACTCAACACCACGTGGAAGCTGCCAAAGCTTGGGGCTTGCATCCTCTGAAACAACAGCCTGAGCTGTACCATGGCCCCATGTAGCCATGGCTGAAACAGCTGAAAAGCAGAGTACCAAGTCCTGAGGCTGCATACAGCAGCAAGGCCCTGGGCCCAGCTCAAGAAACCATTTTTCCCTCTTAAACCTCTGGGCCTGTGATGGGAGGGGCTGCTGTGAAGGTCTTTGACATGCCCTGGAGAAATTTTCCCCAGTGTCTTGGTGATTAACTCTGGCTTCTTGTTACTTATGCAAATTTCTCCAACAGGTTTGAATTTATCCCCAGAAAATGGAGTTTTCCTTTATATCACATTGTCAGGCTACAAATTTTCCAAACTTTTATATTCTGTGTCCTCTTCAATGCTTTGTGGCTTAGAAATTTCTTCTGCTAGATACCCTAAATCATCTCTCTCAAGTTCAAAGTTCCACAGATCTCTAGGACAGATGCCACTAGTTTCTTTGCATAGCAAGAGTCACCTTTACTCCAGTTCCCAAGAAGTTTTTCATCTCCATCTGAGACTACCTCAGCCTGGACTTCATTGTCCTTATCACTATCAGCATTTTGGTCAGAGTCATTCAACAAGTTTCCAGGAAATTCCAAACTTTTCCACATTTTCCTGTCTCCTGAGCCCTCCAAGTCTCTGGGAAGTTCCAAACTCTCCCACATTTTCCTGTCTTCTTCTGAGACCTCTAAACTCTTCCAACCTCTGCCTGTTACCCAGTTCCAGTAGCTTCCACATTTTTGGTTATTTTTATAGCAGCGTTCTACTCTATTGATGCCAATTTACTGTATCAGTCCATTCTCATGTTGCTAATAAAGACATACCCAAGACTGGGCAATTTATAAAGGAAAGAGTTTTAATTGACTCAAAGTTTAGCGTGGCTGCAGAGGCCTCAAAAGACTTACAATCATGGCAGAAGTGGAAGCAAACACATCTTTCTTCACATGGTGGCTGGAAGGAGAAGTGCTGAGCAAAAGAGGAAAAAGGCTTTTATGAAACCATCAGATCTTGTGAGAACTCACTCACTATCATGAGAACAGCATGAGACTAACCACCCCCATGACTTAACCACCTCTCACTGGGTCTCTCCCATAACATGTGGAGATTATGACAGGGAACTACAATTCAAGATGAGATTTGGATGAGGACACAGAGCCAAACCATATCAACCTCTAATATAAGGTCTAGCATAAAAGTAACTGCACTGCTGCAATGAATTTTGGTATGTAAAACAGGGAGGTTAGAAATAAAATTTATTTAGGATTAGCTTTAAAAAGGGTCAGAGTTCTTAAGGAACTGCATAAAACTGCAATATTTCTCAAATATTAAGAAGATAATTTATGCTCGCTTCAGGGAGCTTATTGAGAAAACCTCAGAGAATACACTGTATGACAAAGGTAATGTATAAATCATGGTGGTCATAAAGGGAGAGGAATATTATCCTGGAGAACTAACTCTTGAACTTGATGAGGGACTGCACACCAAGGCCTCTCTAAAAACCTGAGTAAAAAAATCTGAATATTAAAAGAAGGGATACATTATTCTGCTAGGCCCATGGTTTCAGAATATAAGCACATTGTTTACTAGTGTTCTCAGTTACTGAGAGCATAAAATTCAGCTCTTAGCCCTATTACTGCACCACAGAAATGATACACAAGACCAGAATCTGTTTAGAAAAGTTTTGGAGGCTGAAGTATTTTCTGCATCCCAAATCACACGCTTGTTTTAAATGGTTCCCTGATAAAACAGAGGTGTGTGGGTCTTTATACGAGCATCCTCCATGTAAAATTAAAATCGTGATTTAAAAAAGAAAAGGCAAACTGGACAGATGTTGCAGACAGAAACCCTTGGAGGTGAGTCACGGTCAAACTGTTAGTGGTGGAGTGTTTCTCATAATTGGAACTGTCAAAACAGACTTTCATTGCACACGAGGTAAAATGCTACCCTCCAGAGAGAGATTTTCATCATCATAAAATCTAATCTCCCTAATTTCAGCCCTGGAAACCTGTGTTGTCTGCTGGTATAACACCAAGGTGGAAGTGAAGAGGTAGTAGGTTAAATGCTTACTCTATTTGGACTGACTAGTATCTTCTCTTTTACCCGATAAGCTTTTAAAATTGGTAAAGAATATTGAGACAGGGCAAATAATTGGTCATTCACAGAGTGTGGACAGATAGTAATAGCAATAAGAAGGGAAAACATGTGGACTAGTACTAAGGATATATAAGGCTTTCTTGAACTTCTGTTTTTTTTGTTTGTTTTAATTTGTAAAATTTAAGTGTAAAGATAATCATATCCTTGGGTTACTGTAAGGAAAAGGAAAACATGAAACATTTCCAGCAAAGTTGATTTGTAACCTATAAAGCACCGTGTAATTGTTGCCCATGCTACATTCTTTATACTATCTTCTGTTTTGATTACAAGACAAAATATCCCACAAAATAAGCAATCCCAAGAAAAACAAAGCAGGACAGAAATGACAGGTCAGGATCTCACACAGAAAGGTGGAATGTGTGAAGGAAGGTGATAGAATTTGGTCTGGAGAGCCTGTACTCCCATCTGGCTTCACCCGCATGAAGATACAATGGGCTGACATATATAAAATATTTGGAAGCATGCCTGGGCATAATAACATCAGCAAAGGTTAGTTATAGTTGGCAAGCCTTTTAACTTTCCTGAGCCTCTATTCCTTGTCTATAAAATATGGATCAGTACTGCTTCACAGGCTAGTGAGGGAGAGTTAATTGAAGTAATACAGAAGAACAGAAATGATGAAATATTAACACATACACTATTATTACTGATTTTTGTTAGTGTCTATGTTTTTATATGATATATATTGTGCTGCATGTTCATATGTATGTGTGTGTGTATATATATGTATATATACACCATATACATATGTATCAGCAGAGAATGTAATGAAATAAAATACTATGTTATTTTCAAGGATATGAACTAAGTGCTAAATTAATCATTTAACTTTTTCCCTAATTTGGGCATAACATAATCAGCTTTGATAAATATAAAGATTACTTTGGAAAAGTTTGAAGGTTTGTTTATAGGATTGGACAGAGACTCTAGTGGCCTGCTCTAAAAGACACAAACCATGAAGGCCCAGGCTCACAGGCTGGTGGTGGTAAGAGGAGGAAAAAATGAAGTATTATGTTTAAGAGAATTGATAAGATTCAGTACTTAACACAATATAATTCAATATCAGGCAGCCTGTGATTCAGAAAATCTGAAAATTGAAGACTCACTCTAATAATGCTTTATGCTTCTGTTGTACTTTTAACTTTTTCCAACACTTGCAGATCAATTACCTTGAGCTGCAAACAACAGAACGAACTCTAGCCTCATTTAGTGCCACATGTGGTGGTGTGGCATGGTGTATCAAACCTCGACATAGTGGGAACAGCACATGGTGTGTCATGATCTGAACTGGGTGGGAATCCCTGCTAAACCACTCATGTTGTGCTTGATTTAGGAAACGCTGTGAACCCCTCTGAACCTTCCCTGAATTCTAATCATGATAGCACCTTCCTCACAGGACTACCTGAAATACACCCAGACCTGTGCCCGAACATAGCAGGCACTTTATAAAAGTTAGAACTCTTCCTTTCCCCCCTCTGGCTTGCGATCTCATGATTCTGTAATAAATATACTAAAAGTCATATTATAGTCATGCTCATGAATTCTTAGATGTGAATAGGCTTTGTCACAAAACCTTGAAAAGCAACAAATAAAATTCTCTTGACATTTAAATTCATAAGTGGGCTCAGAGAGATAAATGCTTTGCTCCAGATAACACTTAATTTGCAGCTGAAGCATAACTAGAAAACTTAGTTTCTAGATTCTACTTCTTAGGCATTCTCTAAGCCCAGATACGACTTATTTTTTGGTTGCTTCAATGAAGATATGCATCTCTGCCTTCAAGAAGCTTAGATTATTAAAAATAAAAAAATAAAAAATAAAAAAATTAAAAAATAGCAAGAACTCTCCATTTCCCTGATTACGTTCAGAGTACCAAGAAACAGCTGATAGTTTTAAATGATTCCCTTGCTACCTCTTTTCTCCTGCATGCATGAATGTAGCTGTACATTCAGTTAGTGATTAAACACGATGATTGCATTCCATACATAAGATACTATGCTAAACCCTGTACAAAGAGAAAATTAAAATTCAGCCCAGGAGAGAAGAGATACACACAATTTGCTGGAGAGCAGGTCAGAGTACACACTTCAGGATCAGAAAAATACAAGTTCAAATCCCACTTCTGCCACTTAGTATTAGTATGGGTTAGTTTCCTGAACACGTCTTGCCCTTTATTTATTTATCAGTAATATGTGAATCCCATATCTACTCCCCAGATATGGCATGAACATCAAATGCTGTAATGTTAAAAGAGGATTCAGCCTGTTATCTAAGTTCTCAATCTTCCTATCCCATCAGTGGTGACTATTGTTAATAGCCATTATTTATTATTAGGGGAGGTTAAAGCCAAGCACTATGTGGTTAATATACTAAATCACGAGTCAACAAACTTTTCTTGTAAATGTCTAGAGAGTAAATATTTTCAGCTTTGTGAGAGGTAGGGCTAGGGTTCCAACCACTCAATTCTGCCACTGTGGCATGAAAACAGCCATAGACAATACGTAAATGTAGATGATGGGTATGGCTCTGTTTTTTTGTTTTGTTTTGTTTTCTGTTTTTTGTTTTTTGGTTTTTTTTCTTTGGAGACGGAGTCTCGCTCTGTTGCCCAGGCTGGAGTGCAATGGCATGATCTCAGCTCATTTCCTGCTCTGCCTCCTGGGCTCAAGCCATTCTCCTGCCTCAGCCTCCCGAGTAGCTGGGACTACAGGCACCCACCACCACACCCTGCTAATTTTTTCTGTTTTTAGTAGAGATGTGGTTACCCTGTGTTAGCCAGGATGATCTCGATCTCCTGACTTCGTGATCCGCCCGCCTTGGCCTCCCAAAGTGCTGGGATTACAGGCGTGAGAGGCATGGCTCTGTTGTAATAAAACTATAAAAAAACGGAGGCCAACCTGTAGGCCATACTGCCAACTTTTGTTCTGAACAGAAAATCATGGGAAATTCTACTACAAGAGATGATTTGTGTCTTTCTGAAACTATAGGGTTTAGCAGACAGATGGCAATAGCAGTGGAAAATATTGCATAAACAGAGGCAAGAATGGCAGTGGCTTGGAACAAATAGTGTTTACTTGAGACTAAGTCCTCCAATCTGGCATCTCCCAACCACCCAATCCAAGCTTGGGTACATAAGACATGTTCAATAAGAGGAAGCATGAAATATTGGAACAAAAAATATTTCAGAGTTCTTCTATTTCAATTCTTCTACATCCTTGTTGAATGACAACTTTTGAGCAGAGAACTGGCCTGATTAATAATGCATTCTACCAAAATGGAAGTGTAATAAGGGCTCTCCTAAGACACAACAAACAAGTAACTAGGTAACTAATATAATTAGGGGAGAGAGGAAGCAGATGGAGTTAAGGATGATACCTTCCTCTCAAGCCTGGCCTGTAGAATATAAATAAGAAACATTAGAAGCAGAGCTAATTTTATCAGCTGAAAATGACACTGAAAATTAAAATATGAGATTTTGGGGCAAATCATCAAACCTATGTGATCAATGGATTAGATTCAGAGAAGAACAATTTCAGATTGAAGTTGGTATTGAGCATATGCTGTCCTTTTGGATCTGTGATTTAGTAGCCAAACTAAATCCAATATAATTGGTAAGGCAGGACAGTGAAATCACCTGTACTACTGGAAACTCTCATTTTACCTCTCTGCCTCCCTTTAGTGCTTTTCTCTTTTTCTTGGCTGCTTGGTTTCATTTGCTTGTTTGAATCCTGTGGAGTACACATGTTTGAATCTATTAGGTGGTATTTGCTTGGACTTGGCTCCATTGCACTGTGTTTGAAACTCTGGCAGAACATAATCAACAATGGTGTCTGAGTGGATTTTCCAAGATACTGACATTTTCTTCATGTCCGTCACCTGCTATAAATGACAACAACAACTTACAAGACCTCTCATATATTGCCTTCAGTGTAGAACGCCCAGTGTTCAGTATGGCAGTGTTCAGTATGGTTTTCTTTATCTGGCCACCACATGCCTTCTAGCGTTAGACCCATTCCCCACCTCCAGTCCAGGCATGTGAGCCAGAGAATTCCTATAATGTCCCAAATTGTTCTATGCTGCTGCTACTTTGCTCACATTACTTCCTTCTGTTGGGATTGCCAAGGGGACCCACAAAAGCATAATCCCCTCTCTACCTGGATTGTGAGCAAGTAAATAAATAAAACCAAAAATTTGAAAGCCACACATGGCATTTAATACAGATGGAGGCCAAGATGGAAGACACATCCTCAGTAGGTTAGTCTAGCCGACTCAATTATTCTAAACTCTGGACCCGGAGAGACCTATCTACCAAACTTGGTCAGTGCGGGACTTGGGCAAGCCTCTCCTTCTTGAAGCTCTGAAGACATAGAGGGTTACTTCAGGTGAGCATCCCCAGTGATTCCTTCCCAACACCTCAGCCATGTAAGTCATTTCACCATGCATGGGCCAAAGGGGCAGAGAAAGACCCAAAGTGATACTAACTGAGCTTTAACAGGATTAAGATGTCGACAATAAAGAAGAAATTTTCCTCACTAACACCCACTGCTGAGAATGCTTTCTTATCCTTTTGGATAAGAAGCTTGTTATTCATTAAGGTTTAATCCATGATTAACAAAGAGCCCTCCAAGTAGAGGCCCCATTGAGCTCATATAAGAAGATCTAAATAAAAACAGCCCAATGATATAGCTTTGTTCAATGGTGTAAACTGCTACCTCCCAGTAGACTCAGGCCCTTGAGGACCACATGCACGGTACCTTTTATCTTCTCAGCATCCATTTCCTCTTCTGGTTGCAACAAGACTCTAACTTTACTTTAGGGTTCTTCATTCCCAATTTACGTGCATCTTAGTGAGTCTGTCCATCAAGATATTTTGTCCTGTTGTCCTGTCTATGATGGATTGTTACCAAAAATGACCGCAATTATGTCCCTTTACAATGTGGCTTTGTTATAAGTAATGTCTATTGCTACTACTCCCTACCTTAAATAAGGCTGGCCTTGGTATGTACTCTGGCCAATTGATACAGTATGCTGGTCTGAGCCTAGGCCTTAAGAGGCCTCTCTCCCTTCTGTTAATTTTCCTAGACCTCCACCACCTTTATTTAAGCAAGCCAAGGGGATCCACAAGGGACTCTCATCCCTTTGAATGAGAGATGCTATGGCCCTCAGTATGCTCATTTTCCAAGCCAAGGTGTCAGATATAAGAGAATCCAGTCAAGGTCCAGGAAGCCAGTCTCCAGTTGACCAACAGCAGACGTCAGATGCATGGACAATGCCTCTTCTCAACCAACAACAAAAGATTTTCCCAGCCACACTACAATATGAGCTAAGAAATGCCTGCTGTTTTAAGCCACTGAGGTTTGGAGTTGTTCATTACACAACAATGGCTAACATTTTTTTTTCTTTCTTTTTTTTTGAGACGCAGTCTCACTCTGTCACCCAGGCTGAAGTGCAGTGGCATGATCTCAGCTCACTTCCTGCTCCGCCTCCCGGGTTCATGCCGTTCTCCTGCCTCCGCCTCATGAGTAGCTGGGACTACAGGTGCCCGCCACCAAGCCTGCTAAGATTTTGTATATTTAGTAGAAACAGGGTTTCACCATGTTAGCCAGGATAGTCTCTATCTCCTGACATAGTGATCTGCCCACTTCTGCCTCCCAAAGTGCTGGGATTACAGGCGTGAACCACCGTGCCCGGCCAACGATGGCTAACTTTTATAGAGATTTGTATTATACTTAGAGATGGCTTTGGGGATTGGTATTACACTTAGAAATGGCTTTGAGATTGGGGGTCAGGCAGAGATCGAAAAAATGGCAAACTCTTGGTGGAAATGAAAAAACCTTGTGGTTCAGCTTTTGTTTCCATTCAGAAAACGAACCCAAATCTATTCAACATAATTTTTCTTACATTATGCTTTTTTTAAATTAATCTAAGTTTTTGTACCTTGCTTGAGACCAAAGAAACCAAACTGAAATAGGCAGAAATAAAGAAGAAAGAGACAGAGGAAAGAAAAGTGAGAAGGATGTCTGGCTTTTAAATAAACTCTCATCTAAAGAAAAAAAGTCAAGCCTCTACATTTAAAGAAAATGAATTTTCAAACTATAGAATGCACATGAATCAACTAAAATGCTAGTGAACATCAGACTTATAAAACAGAATCTGTTCTGAGGCTGTGATAATTCACTATGCACATGTAAATGGTATATATATATTAAACAGATATAAAAGTGTGTGTGCATATATATAGAGAGAGAGAGAAAGAGAGATACATATCTGGTCAGAGGTCCTAGAAAAGTCTCAAGTAAATGCATATTGGAAGTTTTTGATTTATGTAGGAGGCTATCTGCAAACAATTCACTGTTACTGATTAAATCATTGCAAACAGATTAGGTTCTATTGGTGAAAGGAGTAATAAAATGAAATCTATTTCTGCTTCCCAAAACATTTCTACTGTGTATATCTTAAACCAAGGCATTCTCCAGATAAACAGACTACAAATATGATCAAGAACAAACTCTGAACCTCTGAAAAATAGCAGGATATTCCTACTTGCGTTTTATTTATCAATTTCCTTGTACATACCAAAAGTAAAAGATTAGGTGAATTTTTTGTGTCCACCAAATAATTTTCAGATAGTGTGTACAAGAAACCAGGTAATAAACAATCTGGTCTGGCCTTCTCTTAATTTAATAATTCATTTAACAAATATTTATTCCTCTAATTTACCCTGATAATATTGCTATGCTTTAAATGGCTTCTCATTGCCTAAAGAGTTGTATGGAAATTACTACAGTGATACATTGACATTTATTGTAGCTGAGAAGACCCATGGACCTCCCTAAGATGTTCTAGATGTTGCTATAGCAATACTGGATACACATGGACCCCATTCACAGGCTGTCTGTGCTCATGATCCAGCCTGCCACACACTGACTGCATTAACTGTGGCTTATGCAGGCCTGGGCTTGTTCTTCTTTAAAAGGAGGTAGTAGTAGTACTGTCTTATTGTATATTGGGAAGATTAAACATGAAAATACACATAAAGTATTTAGATCACTTTCTGGCATATAGTAACTGCTTAATAAATGTTAGTTACAATAATAATCATACCCTCAATTGTCTAACATTTTATGCAATTTTATAAGCACTTACAGCATCTCATTTATTTTTCAGATCATTGCTGTGAGATTGTATATGTATGTATTAAATATGTGTGTGTATGTGTGTGTGTGCGCACGTGTATGTGCATGGGGATGTGTGTGTGTGTATATATATATAATGCTTACTATATGAACTCAAAACCAAGACTCATGTTGGTGAAAGAATTTGCCCAGGGTCACTCCCCTGGCAAGGGAACAGTCCAGGCCAGGGTCAGCCCAGGCCTATTAGACTTCAAAATCTACACCCATTCTCTACATTCTGCCTCATCCGTTGGTTTCTAAGGGTGACCATCTATTTCCTCTTCACCTTTCTTCCCCTAATTCCTATGTACTCTGTCTAAAGCAACCACTCTTCTCAACCTGGTCAGATGTGAGCATGGTTTCTTTCCAAGAAGTCAACCCTGGCTGGATTCCCAACCCTGCTGCATTGTAGGGAAAGTAGTTCAATGCAGTAATTAACCATTTGGGATTCTTCAGACTGCTTGGATTTATGTCCAGCTCCAATGCTTATAGCTATGTTAACTTGAATTACTGTGTCTCAATTTCCTCATCAGCAAAATAATGCCTGCCTGACAGGTTGTTCTGAAGATTAAATGAAACAATCAAACATCAGCACAGTGTTTGGTATATAGTAAGCCCTCAATAAGTGTCAGCATCAGAGGCTGATAAAATGTGACTCCTTCTGTCTCTCCATCAGCAGAATTCTCAAAGACCACAACAATAGATGCCAATCAGCCACATCCAAAATAAGGGCTAGATCTTATTTGCTACAGAATTGTACAATGGAGATTGTCCATCACCCACTTCAAATGAACAAATGGTTTGAGTAAAAGGGCATGTAGAAAAGGTCTCCATTTAAGGAAGTGTCTCCATGCTGTCTACCCTCCTATGACCAGCTCACCAGACCTAGAAGGAAGAGAGAGATACTTACTCCTTACCTCAATCCAAGTGAAAGCGATTTTAGTGGAACCATTAGGTTGCTGGGCTTGTTTATAAAGGGATTGAGTCACACGTGACCTTTGCCTGGGGAAGACAATGGTTGGGAGAATGGAGATCAGTGCTTTGCACCTCAGATATCTGAGCAGAGGAAGGAGATGGAGTCTCGTCCAGGCGGCAAGCAGTGTTTCCCAGGAGGCCATATGTGAGCCCCAAAGTTCGATAACAGCCTGGACTGTATGTGACTCAGGTTATCAGAAGCCTAAGGAGCAGGAGGAGAGCTTGGAAGAGCCAACTAGAGGTGTGGCATCACCCAATTTAAGGGAATTGTGGATAGAGTATCTGAAATATGTCCTCAAAACGGACCCCTTGAGAGATAGGCAGAAGGTGTCTGGGCCATAAACAGCATGAACTCGCACGCAATCACACAGTCACCTGCCATTTTATGCTAGTGCTTTCCTCCTGTACTCAACAGCGGAGCTCAGACAACTAGGCCACGGAGCAACGGGAGCGGAAGAGAAGGGTGGGGAAATGGAGAAGATGTTCCCTGCCCTTGCACCACCCATGCTTCCAAGCCTGAAATCAGCCTGATTCAGGACAGGGAAGGAGTTTTAACTTTGAATAATGCTTGAGTTTTGATGACTGCACCAGTCTTGACATTTACATTATTTAGGAGAGTGTGCAATTTGACTTAACAGAACCCCAGCATGTTTGATACTGACTGAGACTTGGTCAAGTGGTCAGGAATCATAAACCTAGGAAAGAGAAACCCTTCCCACCCCAACCTCTCCACCTCAGAGGTTTAGGGAGTCAATGAATTTCAAACTCCTGGAATGTTTATACGCTATTTGCAGAGAAGGCTTAGCGACCTGTCTCATTGGTAAATTTGCAAGAATAAACTAGGAATTCACAGATTATTTCCTCCCACTTTCCTCTTGGGAGCAAGCTCTTCAAGGATGTCTTCCACCCCTTCAGACAATGAGTCTTACCTGGGCAGCACCCCCCCCATTCTATGGATGCCCACCGGGGGCCAGCGTACCTGTGACAGTTGGGAAAGTCGGAATAAATTGAGAGTTCATCTCCCATGTGCACTTTGCTCTCATATTTGGCTAATTTCTACAATTAGCTTTTCTGCAATATGAAGGCTAGATTTGATCTCCGTATGTTTCTTCTCTGTCTTGTCTCTCCAGTTGTTCCAAATTCAGGCAGGGAAGAGAGGTGCCATGCATTGGGTGTCCTGCATACACCAACAGCCCATAGAGTGGGCTTAATAAAGAGAACTAATAGACTACAGACACTCTCTGATTGTAACCAAGTCAATCCAGCATTTTTGAGTAAATGGTGGCATTACCACCGTGACAATTGCTGCCGGTCTTAGTACTTACAGTGCCCAAAATGTATCTTCTTTTCACAAGTCTTTGTATTTGCTAAAACTGTTTTCTACCTCTATCCTATTACTTGATTCAATTCAATGGCTACCTGCTCTACAAAGCCTTTCCTAACTCACCCCATGTTGCACTTTCCCACAAATTATGTGATATTTCTGTACTCATTTTTACTCAGAAGATTGTGTCGAGATGGCTCTTACAGTACCTGTCATACTTGACCTTGAAACATATAAACCTCCCATTGACCACAGGTTCTCTGGTGACCAACTCAGCCTGGTCTTTTCTCATATTTGTGTTCCCACAGCACTCCTCTGGTAATATAATAGGTGCTCAAGGTTTGCTGAAATTAATTGAAATGAAACTGACTCTGTATTAAAGTAGGGTCAGGCAGTGCTCTGCAGAGAGACATATGCAGGCTTGGGGTCATATAGATGCAGTTTTAATCCTGGAATTTTCTTTGGTTCTTCGTTGTTTTCTTCTTGTGACACTATCACTCTCCGGATCTCAGTTTGCAACACAATTACAGAACAAATTAAGTGCCTTCTATCAAATATCTAGGGCTGTGCCTGGCCTTAATACTCAATAAAAGTTATTTCCATTTCCATTTTGATTGGGAAAAAATAACACAAAGGACATGGTCATTATCTTGCAGGTTCTTTGACAAGGATATCACACAAAAGGGCTTTTGGTTCTATTTGTTTTGAGTCTTGAATTACCGAAGAAATCTTTTATAGAAGATGAGGACGTGAGGATGTGCTGCAAGGAAAGTACTTCCTTTTTTTTTTTCCTGTGGTGAGTGAACCCTGCATACACATTCGCCACAAAAGACATAAACCAGGCAAGAAGAACCTTAGTGCTTGGGCTGCACTTGGAGAGCCTAGGCCCAAGATCAAACAAATTCTATGGAGTCCCAGCCCAGCTTGACTTTTTCTTATATAATATTAGAATAATGGTGATCAACATACCAACCTACTTTAGAGAAGTTTATGAGCATTTAAAGAAGTAGCATATAAAGCAGACGTGGGCCCCCTAAATGTGTCTACGGTTACTATGAACATCAATGTTACAGGAAGGATGTCTCTAATCAACCCTGTGAATTAAGTCATGCCTCTTTTAATTAGGCCATGTCTTCATCTTTGTTGTAGTTTAGTGATACTTTTGTATTTTATTATGTTTTTATTTTCCATCTGTTTAATGTAAATGGTTGTTTCAATGTAAAAATTAAGCAAAATGTCTTATCAACAGATATCCTAGACTACTTTTGTTCTCCTAATTAAATTCAAAGACAGACTCAAGAATCACTCTCAATATGGTCTGGGGCAAGTCGATTTGACTCTGTCTCCCTGTCTTCCTCATATATGAATTGATGATAATATTTTGTGAAAGTAAAATAATTCAGGAAATTATACATTGCCACATAAAATATAAAGTTAAAAACTAATGCGAAGTGCATTTAGATGGAAACAGATGATCCTAGGGGAGTCAACAGGGCCCTGTGGTTTTAAAGTCCTGACTCTCCAGTTGCATACTGATTCTATCTGTATGTAAACTGGGGAGAAGAGTAACACTTACAGGGCAATGATAAGAATGAAGAGAGATAATGTTTGTGAAAGTATCAGTTACATTCTTAGATGTCATAAAATGTTAAAATAATTACAAGTGTAAAACCCTGCTTGTCTAATTTATAAAGAATCAGATGAGGCACATAAGATGGGATGGAAGGAACATGGATTAGCTCTGAATGAGAGACTCGGATTGTAATTCCAGTTCCAGCTCCAGGTAACTCAGTTCCCTTTCCTGGTAAAATATACATCCATATGACAAACAAGAATAATAACATATGACTACAAAAAGAAGAATGCACTATTTCTAAAGTCCCTTCAAATTCTGAAGCTGTATGATTTCTATGTATCTGCTTATAAATAAAATAGAAACTGATACTTTCAGAGCAATTAATTCTACCATCAGTAATGAGATAAAGCAGTGCAGAGCAGTGGAAAGAATAAAAGTAACCAGAGTCAGAAAACTCCTGGTTTGAATCCTGGCTCTTCAGCATATTAATTTGACCTTGGGGGAAGTTATTAAATTCTTGTGTTCTTGGTTGTCTTATTTGTAAAATGGGATAATACATCCCTCATGGGACTACTGTGAGAAGAGAGAAATGCCTGAGATAATGCATTCTGGTTCATTTGTTCTGCTCTTTTAAAAATATCCAGTGGGCCTACAGCAAATGAAATAAATACTGAACCCCTTAGTTCCGCCTGGTTGGAGACATTGCGAGTCAGGGAGCTAATAAAGACCTCTTGGCGTCAAGGTCGAGCCCTTTGGGTTTAATATGGGTGCTGAACACGGAGCTAAAGGCTAAGTTAGAGAAGGCCCTTGTTTTGGCAATGTAGAATTTCAGACACATTTTGCAATCTGCATTGCAAGGAATCATGCAAGCAGAATGTTACAGAAACAACAGGATTAATTAACACTGGAGGACATTCTCCTTTGGTCCCCACAGAAAGTCTGCTTTCTGTTGGTTGTTCTGGGAGAAAAGGAAACATGATGTCTTTCTGAAGGGAACGCAAACCTTTCTCCTCTTTGAAGCCTCACAGCATGAAGATTGAGATGTGATCCTATCTGAACAGCTCACTGCTGGTTCTTCCCACCACCTCCAAAAGCCTCCAGTTCAGAGCAGTGAGGGCTCATCTTCTACCTTCTCCCTCTTATTCAAGCCAGGCCTTTCCTGGAATCCATAAGTCATCTGTCTCTCATGGTTCTCTGAGCCCTTTGGCCAAATGTCTTTAGAGTGGGTGTGGGGATTTGGGGCATATGCCTGGCAAATCTATTAGGGCGCAGCAGCAGGCTAGTAGATCCTTGATTTATGCTTCACTTCAGCTCATCCAATGTCTTCTTTAAGTTTTGTAATGTGAATATTAGCACAGTAGCACTTCTATATAATTTACACATAAGTAAAGAATTATATATTACAGATGTGTTTTAATTACTAGTATATGCAGAAACTCATAACGCTGAAATGAACAGAAATGTGCAATTAAAAGTTATATCCCTAGACTGTATCTTCCTCAAAAGCCAAGACAGGGCATTGATCTTTGAATCCCAAGCTTCTAACACAATGTTTGACAATATAGGAAGGATAAAGGAGCAAATAAAATAGGTACATATGTTTTTTTGAACAGATACTCTGGGCAAGATTCTGTTTCAGGTACTTGGGATTCAGATACCTGTAATCTTATGGAGAAGACTAGTCTGTAAACGAAAACGACCAACTAGAAGGCAATGTGGTAAGTGCTGCGGGAGAATTATAATTACAATAACATGAAAGCAAAGAAAACATGATTCTAAGTGCAAGAGAAAGCCTGGACTAATTCACACAGAAGGGAGAAGTTGAATTGAACTGTAAAGGGTGAGAAGGAGTTTTCAAGTCTTTGGAGAAAAGAGGGGAGAGTGGTTCAGTAGGCTCTACCATCCTAATTCCCAGTAATTACCGTAGGGTCAGGCACATTGGAAAATCTATATAAATAGAGTCACCATTTCTAAACATGTATTGGTTAGGATCATTGTAGTTATGACTAACAAAAATTGTATCTAAATCGGGTAAGAAATAAAAATAACATGAACTTTATGGGACTTCAAACTTCAAGGATTGAGCATTTGAGGCACAGTTTGATTCAGAGGTTTACAATGCTCTCAGGATTTCAGCTTCATTTCTCTTAGAAACTCTGAACTCTGACTTCTACTCTGGTTGTATCCTCAGGCTGGCTACTTAACAAAACTGTGTATGGCTGTCTCAGGCCTCACATCGGCACCCTACATCCTTCAGAGGCAGAAGGGTTTCCTAAGCAAAAGTCTCAAAACTAATTCAAGTTGCACTAGCTTAGCTCACATCTCCATTCATGAATTAAATATCATGACCAAAGACACATGACTCACTCCTAAACACCGGTAAGCAGCCAGCTTCTTCAAAGCCCATGGATCCCCAAGTAGAAATAAAGGTGTTTTAAATAGAGAACATGGGAAAGTTGATTCTGCTGGGGCAACGAGCAGATGTCTGCCACCTGGAGTGTAATCCCATTCAGCCTTTGGTAAAGAGTACAAGCAGCGATTTTGCACTTCAGTTTGTGAAGCCAAATTAATCTGAATTTTTAAAACAAACAAACAAAACAAAAACTGTCTCCTGAAATTTGTCACACAATTTTTCTTCATTTCATTTTATTTGTCTCAGTCTCAGAGATAAAACACCATCAACGGAGACATGCCAGCTAACATATACCAACTTGGTAAGAACTGGGCTTCCTTTGTTTTTACTTCTTTTGTTTACTTACTTTTTTTGTCTAACATTTTAGTTAAGTAACTAAAGCACACTCAGAGTAGCTGTTTTATTCTCTGCCTTCCTTGTCTGATTTTGATACTGTTATCTTCCCTCTGAAAAATGGATGTTTGCTTTATCTTATTTAAAACTAGCCTGAGATCCTGAACAAAGTACAAGTATATAATAACCATTTTGTTCAACAGAGATTGGCTTAAAAGACACTGATAGTTAATGAAGAAATGAAAAACATCTCCAAAACGAATCCAGCTACAGCAACGTGGACCACCCTAGAAACTAAACCCATCTGTGTGGTTTATTCTTGTCCTCAATCCAATTCTTACCCTTGAAGAAACTACTCATCGCAATAGAATCTCACTTTCCACTTTGGAGACTAATTTTGTATGTCAAACCACTAACTTTCTCCTTTATTCTATGCTATTCTTAGCCCAAGGTTGCTTGACATTCAATAAATATTAAATGTAGCAATAATAATGATGATGATGACCATGTAAATAAATAAAAAGAAATAATCCTTTTTAAGCCTTTTCAGATGGTCTGCATTTATGATTTCAGAATTAGAGAAAAGTCATTTCATAGGGTCAAGTGGAATGTCTTTTGCCCTCTTCAGATGTTGTTCACTTACGCTCAATTTTCCAAAGTCAAACGTATAAAGTCCTAGTGGAGTAAGATTAATTCCCCAGTGAGCACAGTGCCCATTTGCAAATCATATTTATAGTATTTTTAAAGATGAAAGCAGCATATTTGTCATGCGTAGCTTCCAAATGGAATTAAATCTTCTCCCTTGTACAAACGTCTGTTAAACAAGCCTTAAACTCATAGGGAGTATCAGCTTGAGTACTTCACGGGGCTCTGAGTATTTTCACAATAACCACAGCTTATACATTTATGTGCTACCTGCCAGGGCAAAAAGCCTGACACATAGTGGGTGCACATTAAATGTTTGTTAAATAAGAAATGAGTTTTGTTTTGGTTTTTATTTTAGCGTCTCAAATGTGAAAGCTGAATCTGTACATATTCCCCCAGCTGGGGAAAGCAGGTCAATAAGCACTGTTACAGTGAGTACAATTTAAAGCAGTGATTGGAAATTATTTTTGTTTTCATGCTGAGCTTTGTGTTTAAGAGCAGTATAGGCATGCTATGATTGATTAGGAATGCCTGCCATGGACACAGGACAGTGGAACAGCAGCACTGTGCCAGAGAGCTGCCATCCAGATATAAAGATACCTCCACCCACAACAGAGGGATGGGCTTGGCGGAGAAGACATAGGAGAGTAAATGTCGCATTGTTGTATCCGACAACACCAGAAAAGCTTAGCAGTGACTCCGTTAAAAAGTATGTATGCAAATTTCATTTGTTGAGAATTTGTTTACAATGACTTTTCTATGATGGACGAAATCTTTCAGCAAATATTCAAGACATACAAACACATGGCCCAGGGTTATTTGAGGATTTTCAGAATTTGAAAAAAAAAAAAGCATTCCAAGCAGGCAAGAATTAAAATTCCACTATTATGAATGCATTGATTTTTGTAAATTCGAGAACAGGCCTCTTTCATTGGAAATAGAATAAACCAGGTTGCTGTCCACCCTTGGCATTTCACAGTTGATAGAACAAGCGTTGCACTCCTGGTTGGCCCATAAAGACAAAATACAAATAGTAGCCAAAAATCGCTTCAACCCCACTTCATGACTTACTCGAATATCTTGACTTCTGGGCCTATTGTTTGACTTGGTCAGTCTGCAGGTATCTTTCCATTTGCCCATCCACACCCTCTGCTCTTAAACTAGGAAGCTGGCTTCTTGGTTAATACAACTGTCTCTTGTACTCCTCGGCCTCTGAATGAGGTCAGCCAAAAGGCAGCCTGAGTAGGAAATGTAAGGGAAGGAGGAGACAGAGGTCAGCATTATTTCTTCCACTGAATCCCTCCCAGTGAGGTCACTTCACATTAGCCATGTCCCCTAATACGTCTCTGCCTCTTCCAAGGCAGACTGCTCTACACACAGACTCCCTCTAACCTTCCAGATTTCAGTATGCTCTCCTCTTCACATTCCTTTGTGTCTAAGATGGTAACAGCATCACCATTACAAGTCCCCATCTGTGCACTGTCCTCTGCAGTTCCCTTGAAAGTAGTCTCCTTGTAAGTAAATCCTGCTTGAATGATCCAAATACCAACATGCCATCTTTTGCTTTTGGACCATAACAGCTAAGATGCTTCTCCTGGAAAGCCCTTGCCTTACCCACCCCACAGTGATTTTGAAAAACATTTTCTAAATGTCTTCAATGGGATGTCTTTACTTCCATTCACCATAGAACCCCACTGCGTGCCCCAGCTACTTATTTTGTGAATTATCACAGTTATCTTTATGTCCTCACCAAAGAGATCCACTCCTATGAGAGAGGCAATACATAACCAAAGCGTCAAAAATAAGACAGTTTTAAAAACCATTTTCTATTTGTTAAATACTGGCATTTTATGTTTAAAATGAAAGGGTTTTTTAAAATATTAAATTTCAATCAGAAAAGTAATTGTCCTAAGGCTAGTAAAAAAAGAACTTATTTCTTTTTCAAAAATAATTATTACATATCCATGTATACAACACACAAGGATAGGAGGTGAGTTATAAAGATGACTTAAGAGGAATTGCTGGGTCATATGGTAATTTCATTTTTAATTTCTTTAGGAATTTCCATACTGTTTTCTATAATGATTGCACCAATCTACACTTCTAGCAAGAGTGTACAAAGCCTCCCCTTTCTTGACACCCTTTATCAACATTTGTTATCTCTTGTCTTTTTGCTCATATCCATCCTAACTGGTATATCTCCTGGTGGTTTTGATTTGAATTTCCCTGATGTCTAGTGATGTTGAGCACCTTTTCATGTACCTGTTGGCCATTTTTTTGTCTTCTTTGGGGAAATATCCATGCAGGTCCTTTGCCAATTTTTTAATCAGATCATGTATTTTCTTGCTATTGAGCTGTAGGATAAACTCTAAAGATCTAGTGGACAACGTGAGAACTATAGTGAATAATAGTGTATTGTATTCAGGATTTTTGTTACATGAGTACATTATAGCTGCTCTTGCCACTGGGGTAAAGAAAATGAATAACTGTGTGAGGCTATGTGTCTGTTAATTTGTTCCACTATAGTAATTGTTTTACTATATATAAGCATCTCTAAGGTGTAAAACATGATACTATGAGATACCCTGAAAGTAAAACAATACTTTGAGATACAAAACAAAATTTATTTAAAAATTAAAATCAAGGATACTTAAGACATGATTTCTATATTTAAATGACTTGGTGTGTAATTAAATAAACAAGCTCACACACTCACACTCACAACCTCACAACCACTAAGTTCATGAGAGGCTTTTAGGTGCTGGCATGTTTATATACATATTTTTTAAAGGCTTTTTAAGAGCAATTTTAGGTGCATGGTAAAATTGAATGGAAAATATGAAGAGTTCCTATATACTCCCATTCCTCCTCAATTATCAACATACCTCTTCAGAGTAGTACATTTTTCACAACTGATGAACCTGCACGGACACATCATTATCATCCAAAGCTCACAGTTTACGTTAGGGTTCGCTCTTGGCATTGTACATCTTGTAAGTTTGGATGTATAATGATGTGTATCCAGACTTATAGCATTATGCAGAGTTTTTTTCAGTGTCTTAAAAATCCTTTGTGTCTGTCTATTTATTCATTCCCTCCACTAATCCCCAGAAACTACTGATCATTTTACTTTCTCCATAGTTTTGCTTTTTCTAGAATGTCATACAGTTAGAATTACAATGTACAAAGCTTTATGAGATTGGCTTCTTTCACTTAGTAATATGCATTTAAGTTTCCTCCATATCTTCTCATGGCTTGACAGCTCATTTATTTTTAGTGCTGAATAGTATTCCATCATCCAAATATACCACAGTTTATTTATTCACCTACTGAAGGACATCTTGGTTGCTGCCAAACTTGGACAACTATAATTAAAATTGCTGTAAACATCTATGTTCATGATTTTGTGTGAAAATAAGTTTTCAACTTCTTTGGGTAAATACCAAAGGACACAATTGCAGATTATACAGTAACAGTATGTTTAGTTTGATAAAAAAAAAAAAAAAACTGTCAAACTGTCTTCCAAAGCGGCTCTACCATTTTGCATTCCCACCAGCAAGGAATGAGAGTTCCCGTTGCTCCACATCCTTGCCAGCATTTGTTGGTGTCAGTGTTTTGGTTTTGGTCATTCTTGTAATTATGTAGTGGTATCTCATTGTAGTTGTAATGTGAATTTCTGAGATAACATATGTCTTAGTCCATTTTGTGATGCTATAACAGAATGCCTAAATCTGGGTAATTTACAGTGAACAGAAATTTCCCACAAATCTGAAGGCTGAGAATTCCGAGATCAGGGAGCTGGCATCATCCCATAGCAGAAGGCAGAATGGCAAGAGAAAGAAGAGAATAAAATGGAGCCAAACTCCCCCTTTTATTTTATTTTATTTGTTTATTTATTTAATTTATTTATATTTTTAGATGGAGTCTTTGTTCTGTTGCCCAGATTGGAGGGCAGTGGCACAATCTTGGCTCACTGCAACCTCCACCGCCTGGGTTCAAGCAATTCTCTTGCCTCAGCCTCCCTAGTAGCTGGGTTTACAGGCACCCACCACCACGCCTGGCTAATTTTTGCATTTTTAGTAGAGACAGGGTCTTGTCATGTTGGCCAGGCTGGTCTCAAACTCCTGACCTCAGGTCATCTGCCCACCTGGCCTCCTAAAGTGTTGGGATTACAGGTATGAGCCACCTCAGACCTGCCCCCGCCCCCCACTTTTATAAAGAACCCACTCCTGTGACAACAGCATTGATGCATTCACTCTGCCCTCATGACCTAACCATATCTCATTAAGTTCCACCTTCCAACACTGCAACATTGGGGATTAAGTTTTAGATACACGCTTTATGAAGTGTCTGTTTCAAACTATAGCTACATATGATGTGGATCATCTTTTCATATGCTTGTCTGCCATCTGAATATTTTCTTTGGTGAGACCCCGCCCCCCACTTTTATAAAGAACCCACTCCTGTGACAACAGCATTGATGCATTCACTCTGCCCTCATGACCTAACCATATCTCATTAAGTTCCACCTTCCAACACTGCAACATTGGGGATTAAGTTTTAGATACACGCTTTATGAAGTGTCTGTTTCAAACTATAGCTACATATGATGTGGATCATCTTTTCATATGCTTGTCTGCCATCTGAATATTTTCTTTGGTGAGATTCCTGTTAAGGTCTTTGGCCCATCTCTTAATGGGGTTATTTTCTTATTTGTTGTGTTTTAGGAGTTGTTTGTATATTTTGGATAGCAATTATTTATTAGCTATATCTTTTATAAATATTTTCTCCCAGTCTGTGGCCTATCTTTTCATTCTCTTGACAGTATCTTTTGCAGAGCAGAAATTCGTAATTTTAATGAAGCTCAACTTATCAATTCTTTCCTTCATGGATCATCCCTTTGTTGTCGTATCTAAAAAGTGATCACCAAACCCTAGGTCATCTGGATTTCCTATTTATTTTCTAGTTTTTAAACCTCTCAACAACTTTGAAAGATACATATTACTATTGTAATTTTATATATTAATATAAAGAAATGGTGAACTAAAGGGGTTAAATGACCTGACCATTGCTGCATACCTTATAAGACATGGGCAGACAGACACACACATCTGAGCAACCAGGAACTCAAATGCCTGAGTCATGCATGAGCCTGTTTCCAAAGTTAACCTGCTACATTGAGGTAATAGATTTTTGTCCATTGATACTTTATCTTTGTTGCCTAACATCTGCCTTCTTAATGTGATTGAGTTTTCATCACATTCTCTGATTCCAGTAAGGGTGATCGTCTTACATTCTGTGTATGAGCACTTCATTTTCCAGCTTAGTAGTTCTCATCCAGAGGTGATTTTGCCTTCATTTGGCACTTGGGAGTACAGTTTTGGTTGTCCTCCTGGGAGGGAGGGTGCTGCTGACCAAGTCCGGGATGCTGCTAAGCATCCTGCAGTGCAGCGGACAGTCCCCTGTGGCAAAGAATTACACAGCCCAAAATGCCAGTAGTGTTGAGGCTCAGAGACCATGCTGTAGATCCACTGCCTTGCACTTAACAGTCCGTCCATCTACTGCTCCTTCACCCCATGACTCCACACTGTACTTGTTCTTGCTGCCAGATTTCTAATTTTAAGAATTTCAGCTTGGCCGTTTACTTGGCCAAGTTATTCAAATATTCTGAGCCTCAGTTACTTGAAAATACATTCGACTTCTTGGAGCTTAATTTCCTCTTCTTTGAAGGCTTCTTATGAAAATTAAATGGGATAATGTGGAGGGAGCTTTACCAGTTTTACCTCCAAACTCTTTGCAAAAAAAGCATCCGCCACAGTCCTGTCAACCACAAGAGAGAAGACTTCTCTTCCCACTCATGGTTAATGAGACTAAACATGTTTAAACAGCCGGTTCTCATTAAACAAATCAAAATGCTCGCCCAACCTCTTCTATAACTGCTCTGCAAAAGGGTCTAAATCTCGGCCTCCAGTGTTTGTGTTTTACATGTTAAAATAAGGTCCCAGCCTACAGAATGTGTTTTTTCCTCCCCGCTTCTTTTTTAATAGTTGTATTTCCAGCTGGTTTTATTTAAGGCTATGCTTTTGATCTCTTTTCAATTCTGGGCCTCTTTCCAACTTGGCTGTCAATATTTTAAAGGCTCCCTTGGAGACAGCCTTGCTTAGAAGATGGCCTCATGCCAACCAGGAGAACTGGTCTACCCCTACTGATAGTTTGGTGAGTGTGCCAATATTTCAGACCTGTTCCTGACATGTGTCTACTGGGAAAACTATCATTGCGTAGTGATGCTTCTCAGGGCACTGTAATAACATATTATAGTGAGAAATAATTATATAATTCATTTAGTCCAATAAACTAATATCACGAATGAGAACTCTGAGGCTTAGAGAAGAGTCTCACACAAGAGATCTGTCTTCTGACTCTCCATCCAGTCCTTCATCCACAATGCTACACCATAAATAGGATTAAAACAACAAAATGAAGTAAAACCATATATTCTTACCTTTTGCAATAGCTCCTTGCAATTGAGCAATTACTAAGTATTTTATGTTGCTGTCAGCCATACCCATCACTTTTGTCGTGCCTTTTTAGTAATATACCTATCACATCAATATCCAAATGGAAAATTTTCCTAACACCCATTTCTCTCCATTCTTCCACATGGACATGTGTAATCATCCATTTTCTGCAAGATAACCACTCTCATGGTTGTATTCTAAATTTGTCGTCATCAATATGTTTCTGATCACTTAAGTAAGACATTATTTGACTCTCTGCCCTCTATCTCAACCTATCAGCCCATTCACCTTGTATTCCCTTATCTGGAAATTAATCCTTGCATGTTCTCCATTCTCTAATCCATTAATTAAACATTTTTCCACTATCGATCCCTGGCATCCTACCATGTGCTCTCTTAATGACTTACTTAGTTTAAAAAATTGACTACATCAAAATAAATTTAAAATTCTGAATGAAAAAAAGCCACAGCAAAAGTCAAGAGGCAAGCAAAAAGCTGGGGAGATTATCTGTAGATTATATTAGAGTTAATGACTAATGTTCTAAATATAAGATGATCTCCTAAAACTAGGTAAGAAACAAAAAATTATGAGGAACCTAATAGAAAAATGAGTAAAGGCCATACAAACACAATTTTGAAAAAAGAAAAAATGAAATACCTAACAGTATGAAACCTTCAATAAATAAATATATTTCAGGCTGGGCGTGGTGGCCCACATCTGTAATCCCAGCACTTTGGGAGGCAGAGATGGGCGGATCACCTGAAGTTAGAAGTTCAAGACAAGCCTAGGCAACATGGTGAAACCCAATCTCTACTAAAACTACAACAATTAGCCAGGCGTGGTGGTAGACACCTGTAGTCCCAGCTATTCAGGAGGCTGAGGCACAAGAATTGCTTGAACCTGGGAGGCGGAGGTTGCAGTGAGATCATGCCACTGCACTCCAGCCTGGGTGACAGAGTGAGCCTCCATCTCAAAAAAGAAAGAAAGAAAAGAAAGGAAGGAAGGAAGGGGGCGGGGTGGGGGGGGGGAGAGAGAGAGAAAGCAAGCAAGCAAGCAAGCAAGCAAGAAAGGTATTTCAATTAAAACTTTGAAGACTATCATCCTCTAAACCTAATGTGTTGGCAAAGATCTAATAGTTTGAGAATACTCACATGTGGAAATTATAAAACACTTTTATATATTGCGATAGAAGTTTATACTGGTACGACTTCAGGGAAAATTAGATAGCAATTCCTATTAAATTAGAACTCAAACTTCAACTCAGCAATTTCAGTTTTAGGAAGTTATTCCATAGAGAAAACTTGCACATGTGTGAAATGACATACGTTCAACAATATGCAATACCACTTTGTTTTTTTAACAGCAATACATTGGACAAGACCTAAATCTTCATTAATTAAACAGAAACATACTGATCAAATAAACCAAGAATTCTTCTGTCATCGTTGTATTAGCAGACATTTAAAAGAAGGAAGCAGCTCTATACGCTGAATTGGAATAATCTGCAATATATTTTCAGGATGAAAAGCTAGAAACAGAACCATGTTTTTAGCATTTTCTTATTTGCGGAGACTATTTTTAAACATACACATGTATGGTTTTAAATACACGAAATATCTACATACGACTTCAAGAGAAATTGGAACCCTAGTAACCCTAATTTTCTCTGAAGAAAAGAACTGGCAAGTTGAGATCTGGCATGAAGGAAAAAAAAAGATGAAAAATTGCTTTTTTCTTCTGTGCCTGGCTTATTTCACTTAATATAATGACCTCCAGTTCTGTCCATGTTGCTGCAAATGACATGATTTCACTCTTTTTTACAGCCAAATAATATTTCATTGTGTATATATACCATAATTAGGTAGACAGTAGAATGATAGATACCAGAGGCTGGGAACGGTGTTTGGATTGTGGGTAGGGAGGATGAAGAAAGGCTGGTTAACGGGTACAAACACAGAGTTAGATACAAGGAATAAGACCTAACATTTGCTTTCAACATAAAGTGACTGTAATTAACAATAATATATTGTTTCCAAATAGCTAGAGAAGAGGACTTGAAATATTCTCAGCACTTAGAAATGATAAATACTTGAGGTGATGAATACTCTAAATACATTAACTTGATCGTATGTCCTATGCATGTAGCAAAATATCACATGTACCCCATAAATATCTACAAATATTATGTATAATAAAAATAAATAAGAATTGATGTTTTTCTGTATTCTCTTCTCCCCTTTGACTTTTTTTTTTTTTTTTTTTGAGACGGAGTCTGGCTCTGTCACTCAGGCTGGAGTGCAGTGGCGCGATCTCGGCTCACTGCAAGCTCCGCCTCCCGGGTTTACGCCATTCTCCTGCCTCAGCCTCCCGAGTAGCTGGGACTACAGGCGCCCGCCACCTCGCCCGGCTAGTTTTTTGTATTTTTTAGTAGAGACGGGGTTTCACCGTGTTAGCCAGGATGGTCTCGATCTCCTGACCTCGTGATCCGCCCGTCTCGGCCTCCCAAAGTGCTGAGATTACAGGCTTGAGCCACCGCGCCCGGCCCCCTTTGACTTTTTAAACATACATATTATCTTTTAAATTAATTAAAAGAAATGCAAGTCCATTGATTTTTTTGTATTCTCTCTTTTCCCCTTTGACTTTTTAAATATTCATATTATCTTTCAAATTAATTAAAAGTAATGAGATGAATAAATTAGTAAACAAATAAATAAGGCACCCCCAATGACTTTCTTTCTCAGCATCCTATTTTAATTCTCTATTTCACATTTATCACTTATAATTGTCCTATTTATATGTTTATTATATGTCTCTACCACTCGAATGCAAACTAAATAAGAATATAAACCAAGTATATAAGACTCTCCTACAAGCCCTTCGTGTGAATTAGAAGTAGGAGTCTCCTTGAGTAGATGCAGCCTCCACAGGCTGTGGAGTGGAGCCTACTGGAATTTCCATCAATACTTAACCTTCGCAGGTCATTATTACGCAGTGAACAATGTGCAAAAGCTTGTGCAGTCACCCTACCTTTCTGGTTTGTATATCATTTTTATTCCAGCACCTACAACAGAGTCTTCTACACAGCAGAATCTCAGTGTATCTTTGTAGAATGGGTATACATATAGGTCACAGTACTGAACTCACTGGGAATATAAATGACTGCAGTAAGCTGAGGCAAGCAAACTGCTTACTCATTCATTTCCTGTCTCTCAGTGATCACTATCCTTCATTGTCTGATGTTCCATGTCTTGAAAACCATTGTGCCTTTTTTTAAAAGGTTTGTTTGTTCTAGGAGAGAGGGTAGGTCTACCTTTATTACTCCATTGTGATCAGGTGTGAAAGCGTGTCTATTGTGATTTCAAAATGCAGTTTAACTATATTATTTTTGGCCATAAACCTGAGAATTGATTTCCGTTTGGATTAAACCAAGAGCTAGTGATAGAAAAGCATGTGTAATTGTAAAAGGTCATTTGGTGGAATTGTTTTGAAAAATTATAATACACATATGCCTATCCCATTAACCAGAATATTTTAAACCAGTATACTAGATAGTATTTTACACTAAAATTGCCCTTAGACATTAGGGAACTCTGTAAGAATTAGCTTTCTTCTCTTTAACATTCTTTCTATTACACTTTTCTTACCGTCTATCTTTCACCCGTCTCACTACTTTTATTTTTGTTTTTGTCTGGTTTTGCTTTGTCTCCACTTCTGAGTGACTTGACAGCTGGAAATACCAGTCTTCCTTTCTTTACCACACTTACTTTATCTACTTTTATGTCTTCTCATAACAATAAAAGGGAAAATTATTAAAGTCAAACATGTGCGTACTAGAAGGTTTTGATTTAGTAATACTAAGTTTATAACCTTTTGCTTACAAGTCATAAAGGTGCTCAATCTCTCTCCCATCAAATAAAGAGCACTGGGGTGACAGCCCGTGCAGGCAACTTGTTCCCTTACGTCTAAACTGGGGACTATGACCCATATGGTTGAAGAGTGTGCCCAAATGGAGAAAGCACTGGAATTAGAGTCAAAGGCCTTGAATTTCACCCTGAGTCCATGTACCAGCTACAAAGCCTTCTACAAGATGCTTAATGCTATTGAAACACATTTTCATCATTATATTAGGAATGATCATTTTTACTTTATAGGACTTTAGTGAGAATTTATATATTCTTCACAAAACATTTATTGAAAGTGCATGGGCATTGTACTACTGGTTGGAATAAATTATCAAATCATATTACATATGTGAATCTAGGACATAGAAGGCATTCAACAAAGTATAAAATTAAAGTTTATTGAAAAGCCACAGGTAGGGGTGGTTAATTTTAGTTGAATAGGTTTTTAAAATATTTAGGAATAATATGAATATATAAGCAGGAACTTGAGTGGGGATGTCTTACGTTCGAGAAAGAAATTTGGACCAAACACACAAAGAGTCATCAGCATATGGCTAGGATTTAAAATTGTATAATAAATGCTTTAGGGAATGAGACATAGAAAATAAAAAGACCAAGAACCGAACCCTCAGACTCTCTAAACTAAAGAGCTGAGGAAATAAATAGAAATCAACAAACAATACTGAAAAAAAAAAAAAAAAACAGCCAGCAAGTTGGGAAGAAAATTAGAATGGCTTAAGTGCCAAGGGGAGACACAGTTTAAAGGGGAAGAAAAACAATCAGATGTGACAAATACTGGTTCTGAGCCAAATAATAGGCTTTTTTGAATTGAGGTCCTACTATGTGCTTTGTGCTGTCCTGAGAGGTAGAGGTGCAACAACCAACACAACAGATAAATGTTGCTGCTTTAATGGGGTTTCCATCCTAGTCAACTATGACTTGACCACAGCATGCAGTAGGAAAAGGCCGCGGGTCCTTGACAAAAGCATTTTCTGTGGTTGTGGAGGAAAGCCTAACTGGAATGGGTTCAGGCATGAATGAAAGGTAAAAAAAAAATAGAGACAATAAGTCAAGTCATAACTTCGAGAAGTTTTGTTATAAAGTCAAAAAGAAAAATGGTGAAGAGGAAAGGGAGATTGTGATGGTTAATTTTATGTGTCAATTTCATTGGGTCATAAGGTGCTCAGATATTTGGTCAAAAATTATCCTAGTTGTTTCTGCAAAGGTATTTTTACCGTGAGACTAACATTTAAATCAGTAGGCTGAATATAGCAGATTGTTTTCCCTAATGTGGAAGGGTCTCATCCAATCAGTTGAAGGCCTTCATATAATGAAAAGACTGATCCTCCCCCAAGGAATAGAGAATTATTTCTGCCGGACAGTATTCAAATTAGGACATAGACTTTTGTTTTTCCTGTCTTTGGATACAAACTGAAACATTGGCTCTTCCTGGGTCTCAAGCACACTGAACTAGAATACACTATCAGGTCTCCTGGGTCATCAGCTTGCCAAATCACCCTGCAAATTCTGGGACTTGTCAGCCTCCATGATTACATGAGACAAGTCCTTGTAATTAATCCCCATCTATAGATCTCTATCTCTATTTATCTATATCTTTCTCTCTCTCTCTTTCTCTCTCTCTTTCTCTGAAATCTATCTACATCCTATCAATTCTGCTTCTCTTGAGAACCCTGACTAATACCTTTCAGAGATCAAACGAGTTTTGTGTGTGTGTTCATTTTGTTTCAATATGCAAAAACATCCCCACATGTTGTACCCTGATTAAGAAGGATTTGTAGAGGGAAAGGAGAGCTAATAATTCTAGAAGAGAGGGAAGAATAGTTACAGTGATGTTCTTGGAAAGGTCAGAAAAGTTCAGATTTGATATACAACTAGGGGTCCTGGCTCTATTGGGTTAAATTATGTCCCCTAAGAAGATATATTAAAGCCCTAATTCCCAGTACCTGTGAGTGACCTTATCAGGAAATAGGGTCTATGTAGACACAACCAACATAGGTTGGGTTCCTACAGGATTAAGCTGGACCCTAATCCAATGTTTTGTGTCCTTATTAGGACAAAAGGGAGGTCACCCTGTGACAACAGAGGCAGAGATTGGAGTGATGCATCTACAAACCAAGGAGCACCATGGATTCTCCGCAATTGTAAGATGCTAGCAAGAGGCAAGCCACAATCCTCCCCTAGAGCCTTCACAGGTAACATAGCTCGGCCACCACCTTGATTGCACACTTCTTGTCTCCAGAACTATGAGAGAATAAATTTCAATTGTTATAAGACACCCAGTTTGTGATGATACTTTGTTTTGGCAGAACTGAGCACTAACACACTGGCCTTAGTGGCATTTATAGACATTTCAGGACAAGAAGCTGCAAAGTTATCGGATCATAAAATCCATGCTATGCTTCAGTAGAACAAGTTATTTTATGGGCTTGATGACCAAAAAAAAAAAAAAAAATGGATTGGTGAGTATCTTGGTGGGGCTCAATAGGCTTTCAGGCACTGATCCCTTTGTTCTTCCTTCTCTCCATGCGTCTGGCCTATAAAGCCAATGTGCATGGAAGTTAGCCAAATGGGAACGAAGTACCAATCCTATCAACTTTTGCAAGTTGTCTATGACTTCCAATTCAGAGGCCTCTGGTGAACACTACAATGAAAGGACCAAGTGCATTTTTCTTGTCCCTGATATCTCTGGAATTTGGAGGCCTGGTTCTGGCTGCTGAATCATGAATGCAGGGGCCATAGGGCCATCAGGATGGGTACCCTGCTCAGGAACACTGACCTGCTTCTGGAAGGCAGGCTCTGGCTTTGTCCAGGTTTATTAACTTATTGGATGAAGTGTGAGGAGGACAACGAAAAGAGAGAGGCCAGAAATGTCCCCTCCCACACCTATGCCCCTGAAGGAGAACAGATGATGTTCTCCTCTCTTTTAAATTATAGAGAGGAAGGAGGAGTTCTCTTCTAATAATGATGGGCCTTAAGTATCAGGCTACGAGATTATATTTCAATGCACTAGCAAAGATTACGTCTAGCTAGGGAAATTTGAATTTCCATAATGCTGTACGGCACTTAATAGTACCCCGGTGGGCAAAGATAGTTATAGTGCTTCTTAAGTCTAATTACAATGAAGTCCACGCCAAAAAGCTACACATGAAAAAGTGTTTGAATTCTAGCCAATGTAATACTTAATACAGCAAAATTCCAACAAAACAAAGAATGCAGACATTCCCATGACTCTTTTTCAAATATTTTTTATTATTCTAGAAAAATTACGAGTTTTGGATTCAGGTCATCTGCATTTAAATTCTGACTCTGCCACTTACTAATTAGATAATCTTGAGCAAAATATGTTGCCTTCCTGACCCTCAATTTTGTCATCTCATAAGGAAGATTGATGATTGTCCCAAAAAGGCTCCAGCCTCATGTTAGGGTGATCATATGTCCAGTAAGCCTAGAAAAATGCCAGTTTATTTGATGCCCCTGCTTAATTATTATGCCCTTTTGTTCTCAAAAATAACCTAATTTGTTCAATAAAATTATAAGATCATTGAATTCATATGTGCCAATATGAAGGTGTCTTAATTCATTCAGGTTGCTATAACAAAAATATCGTAAACTAGGTGGCTTATGAACAATAAATATGTATTTCTCATAGTTCTAGATCCTGGGAAATCCAAGATCATGCACTGGCTGATATGGTTTGGGTGTTTGTCCCCATCAAAACTCATGTTGAAATGCAATCCTCAGTGTGGGAAATGGAGCCTGGTAGGAGGTCATTGGCTCCTGTGGGCAGATCCCTCATGAATAAACCATTATTATATAAACCATAGCACCATCCCCTTTGTAATAAGTGAAGTCTCACTCAGTTAGTTCACGTGAGACCTAGTTGTTTAAAAGTCGGGGAACTCCTGTCTCTCTCTTGCTCCCACTCTTGCCATGGGATACACTGGCTCTGCCTGCACTTCCCACCATGATTGAAAGTTTACTGAGGCCCTCACCAGAAGCAGATGCTGGCACCACACTTCCTGTACAGCCTGCAGAAACGTGAGCCAATTAAACCTTTTTTTCTTTATAAATTACCCAGTCTCGGGCATTCCTTTATAGTAACACAAAAGCTGACGAATACACTGGGAGTTTCAGTCTGGTGTGAGCCCATCTCCTGGCTCATAGATGGTACCTTCTCACTGGGCCCCACGTGGTGGAAGGAGCAGAGTGGCTTTCTGGGGTCTCTTTTTTAAAGACACAAATCCCATTTATGAGTACTTCACCGTCATGACCTGATCACCTCCCAGAGACCCCATGTCCTAATAGCATCATTTTAGGAGTTAGTATTTCAACATATGAATTTTGGAGGGACACAAATTTTCAGACCATGGCACACAGCAACTTGAGAATTTTAAAATTACACATGAATGTAAATTTCAATAATGAGAATCATGCTCCCTAAGCAGTCTCTATAAAGAAGAATTTTGTTTTTGTTTTTGTTGGCTAGTGTAAAGTAAACAGCATGGGAATATGTAACATGAGTCAATTAAAGGACCTCTTAACGAATTTTTAAGTGCCAGTTTTTTGTACACCAATTATACCTCAATAAAGCTAGAAAAAAATAAATACAAAACTGAATTGTAGGTGAATGAGTGAGTATAAGAACGTGCATGCTGAAAGGATAGAGAAGCATTCTTGAAAGCAAAGGAATCTATTCAGTTACTTAGAATACCATTGATGAATTTTTCTACTGAAAAAGCTAGAGGGCACAGTAGGAGCTCAGGTGGATGGAACACCAACAGTATGCCAGAAATCATCATTTGAGCTGGTTCTCTCTCTTATTTAAATATAATTAAATTAAATTACCCCAACCTTATAAAGTAGGCATTGCTAAGCTCATTGCACAATGGTGGAAATTGAGGCTCAATTGATTCAACTGCTGGCTCAACTTAACAGCAGAACGAGGTTTTGGAATCAGATGCAGTTCTTCCTAAAGTCTTGCTCTCTCTCATATGCATTCATCTTTGACATGGCCCATCTTTTCACGGTCAGGGACATTTTTGAGAAAATAGAATGAAGAATGGTGGTGACACTCAAATCTGTCTCTGCTCTATCAAAGCCTTCTGAGATCTGTGCCACTACCAGTGGGTGAACAAACAGAGCTTCTGATGATGCCATCAGAGAAGACCAAGCCCTAAAAGGCTGCAGAGGAGCCAGCTGGGGAAAACGGATGACTTACCTGAAATCCAGTAAAGGTGCATTTCCCAAACAAACATGGAGGGAATAAAACAGCTTTTTAGGACTGTGCGTAGCTCCAACTGGGCCACATGGCACCAAAGTTCAGCAATGCTGAAGAAATAGGCATCCATATTTGCCCCCATTTGAACACCAAGTCCAAAGATATTTGTTTCTGACGAGCAAAAACCTGAGGTCGTTTCCCTGTAAGTCCACCCAAATGATGGCTGCCACCTCCTCCCATGCCTAGCCGCCACTGAACTAGGAGTTCTGCATTGCCACCGATGCTGCTGAAAGAGAACGAGCAATGAGGCATGCTGCATTTCAACTTTTAACCTTCTCAGCCTGTTCCTACCAGGCACTTCTTAATGTGGTCTTCTGCAGGAAAATCGGAGGAGCAAAACCCAAGTGAGTGGCTGTTGCACACCGCCACAGGGAAATTGCTCTTTCTTATGTCTTTTCCTGAAATCTGTTCTGAAAGGCACTTTACATAGCTTTGGTTACCGGCAAGAATGTGATGCATACTTTGGTTGAACCCCCCAATGTCTTATTTAGTTAATAGGCCTGTATAAGTAATTTGGGAAAGTGAGCCATAATCTTAACATCTCTTTCGATGCGCAAGTGAAGTGAAATGTTCTAAACGCTTGCTTATGCTAGTGTCATTGAATATGGCCACTCGTTTTTCTTTCTTTTGCGTGCTTGCTTGATTTTTAACTTAATTTTATTTTAATATAACCTATTTTATGTAATTGAGTATTAATACTGTCAGTATTAAAGTGTACAATTTGGAGCATTTAAACAAACGTATACACTCCTGTAACCACAATCACAATGAAGATATTTAAAGTTTCCATTGCCACAGACGGTTCTGTAATTTTTTCTCCCTTTCCAGTCAAATCCACCTGCCACCTACCCCCAGCCCACCTCCAGAGGCCACTGCTTTCTTCATTTCTTTTACCATAGATGAGTTTTACCTGTTCTTGAATTTCATATTAGAGGAAGCATACAGTATGACCCTTGTGTCTGACATTTTTGTTATTCATCTGTGTTATATTCATTGACATATTTATGTTTATTCATTCCTTTGTTGATGGACATTTTGGTGTTTTCACTATTTCAAATAAGAATGCAGTCAATATTCTTGTACAATTCTTGCTTACAAACAGATGTTTCCATTTCTTTGTGTTAAATATCTAGGAGAGAAACGGATAATTATAAAGTGTACACTTAACATTATAAGAAATTAGCATACAGTTTTCCAAAGTTGTTGTTTTACATTCCCACTCATAGTGTATCACCGTTGCAGTCATTTTGCAGTCTCTCCAAAATTTGGTATTCTAAAACTTTTAAATTTGAGCCATTCCAGTTGGTGTATAACGATATTTCATTGTGACTGCAATTTATATTTCCCTATTATCTAACCTTGATGAGTATCTGTTCATGTTCTTATTAAACATTCATATATCTTGTTTTGTGAAGTATCCACCCAAGTCTTTTGCTCACTACTTTTAAATTATTTTTTCTTTTTTTATTATTGAGCTGCAAGTGTTCTTTGCATATTAAGGAAACAGGTTTATTGTCAGATATACAATTATAAATTATTTTTTCCAATCTGTGACTTACCTCTTCAAAGTTGACATCTGATGAACTGAAGTTTTCTTTTTTATAACTTTTATTTTAAGTTTAGAAATAAATGTGCAGGTTTGTTACATAGGTAAACTTGTGTCATGGAGGTTTGTTGTACAGATTATTTTGTTGCTTAGGTATTAACCCCATTAGTAATAATCCATTAGTTATTTTTCCTGATCCTCTCTCTCCTCCCAACCTCCACCATTTTTGCTTACCCCTGTGGATCAAGATTGGAAATTGGGACAAGAATAAATACAAATAAGTGTACTTTTTCAGGGGTAGAAGGATGATACCTAGTCATGTAATTGCAGAGTACCTGAGTCAGGATCTGGGCACCGCACTGCTGAGGTCTCTAGAGTGAAACTGGGTTTAAAGAGCTGTGTTCTGGTCTGGGATAAAAGACACCCTTTCCTGATAGGCTCCAGTGTGTGATATTCCCCTTTTTGTGTACATGTGTTCTCATAATTTCACTCCCACTTATAAGCAAGAACATATAGTATTTGGTTTTCTGTTCTTGCGTTAGTTTGCTAAGGGTAATAGCCTCAAGCTGCATCCATGTCCCTGCAAAGGACATGATCTCACTCTGTTTTTATGGCTGCATAGTATTCCATGGTGTATATGTACGACATTTTCTTTATATAGTCTATCATTAATGGGTATTTAGATTGATTCCATGTTTTTGCAAACTATATATCCGACAAAGGTCTAATATCCAGCATCTATAAGAAATTTAAACAAATTAACAAGGAAAAACAGCCCCTTTATAAAGTGAGCAAAGGACCTTGACAGACACTTTTAGAAGAAGACATACAAGCAGCCAATAATCATATGAAGTTTTCATTTTTTATAAAATCAAGTTTTTCATTTCATTTTTCTTTAGTGGGTGTTGTTTTTTAAATTCTAAGAAAACTTTGCTCATACCAAGGACACAAATATATTTTCTGTATCTTCTTCTAAAACTTTTACACGATTAGCTTTTACATTTAGCATTGCAATCTATCTTGGGTTATTTGTATGAGGTGAAGTATGGTTTAAAACTTTTTTTAATTTGTAAAATACAGATATCCACATTTTTTAGCATTATTATTGAAAACACTGTTACATTACCCACTGAATTGCTATGACACTTGTATTAATCTGTTCTCATGCTGCTAATAAAAAGATACCCAAGACTGGGTAATTTATAAAGGAAAGAGGTTTAATTGCCTCACAGTTCTACATGGCTGGGGAGGCCTGACAATCATGGTGGAAGGTGAATGAGGAGCAAAGTCACATCTTACATGGCGGAAGGCAAGAGAGCTTGGGCAGTGAACTCCCAATTATAAAACCACCAGATCTCGTGAGGCATATTCACTACCATGAGAACTGTATGGGAGAAATCACCCCCATGATTCCATTATCTTCGCCTGGCCCCACCCTTGACATGTGGAGATTGTTACAATTCAAGGTGAGATTTGGGTGGAAATGCAGCCAAATCATATTAACACCTCAATGAAAGACCACTTGAAAGTATATATCTGAAGTCTTTATCTGGTTTACTTACGTATTCTCTGTTATAATCTATTAATTTATTTGCCTGTGTTTATGTTAATAACACACAGTCTTAATTCTTGTAAGTAGTAGTTGTAGTGTATCTTGCAATGAGGTAATGTAAGTTCTCCTACATGGTTCTTCTTTTTCAAAATACATTTTAATGTCATCTTGTCAATTTTTACAAAAGTCCCACGGGATTTTTCATTGAAATTGAGTTGAATCCATTGGATTTTGTAAGTGCAAAATCCGATCATCTAAATACAGCTTTGTTTTTATTAATCCCAGTTTTTATGTGTTTCATCTTCACATTTTCTTGCCCTATTGTCCCGGCTAGAACCAGCAATACAAATGTCCACTGGCATTTCTTGTAGTGAAAGTTTGTTGTTATTGGATTCTCTCATTATTAGTTTATTCAAAAACTGTCTTTTTTGCCTTTCCTTAAGTAGATGCTTTTCCGTGATATGGAATCGTAGTATGAAACATTTTTCCTCCCTCTCAGCACTTCAAGGTTGCCATTCCCCTGTCTTCTGCCTCGAGTTGTTTTGATGAAAAATTAACCATAATTACTATTGTTGTTCCTTGCTTTTGACATGCCTTTTTTCCCTCTAATTAATTGTAGAAATTTCTCTTTATATTGGCTTCTAGCCATTTGGCAATGATATGCCTTGGTGTTGTTTTATTTGTATTGATTGCTTGGCACTCACTGAGACTCTATAATGTCTCGGAGAGGATTTGCAGCATTTTTGCTTACCCCTTTGGATCAAGATTGGAAATTGGGACAAGAATAAATATAAATATGTGTACTTTTTCAGGGGTAGAAGGATGGGATACCTAGTAATGTAATTGCAGAGTACTTGAGTCAGGATTTGGGCACCCCACTGCTGGGATCTCTAGAGTGAACCTAGGTTTAAAGAGCTGTGTTCTGGCTCTGGGATAAAAGAGGCCCTTCCTACCACCACTTCTGTTCCCAGGTTTCTACAGGTATTACCTTTCTTTGAGCTACGAGTACTCTTAAACCCTGTGATATAAAGAGTTTGCGAGACATAAGCTTAGTAAACACTTTATGATACCAGTTACTAGAGGCACAGAGCATGATGTCGGTTGGCTTTTCTCTCTGTACTATTTTTACTTTTATTTTTTGAGACAAGGTCTAACTGTGTCAGACTGGAGGGCAGTGGCATGATCATAGCTCACTGCAGCCTCAAAGTCCTAGGCTCCAGCGATCCTCCCACCTCAGCCTCCTGAGTAGCTAGGACCACAGGCATGTGCCGTCACACATGGCTAATTTTTTGCAGAGACAAGGTCTTACTATGTTGCCCAGACTGGTCTTGAACTCCTGGGTTCAAGGGATCCCCACCCCACCTCAGCTTCACAAAGTGCTGAGGTTACAGGCATGACCCACGGCGCCTAGCCTCTCTCTACTTCTGATTTAGCATTGCAGTTTCTGTTCTACCCTGAGATCACAGTAACTTCACGCTACTTTCTTCTGCTTAACAATGTGTCTCTATCCCATCTGCCATCCCCTCATATTCCTGATAGGAAACACACACACACACACACACACACACACACACACACACACACACGCCTTTTAGGGATGGATTCTCTTATCTCCTAAGTTAAATTTCCTGATATTTTTCCTTCTCCAAACACACACACACACAGACACACACACACAATGTAATATAGGGTTTTTTTGCATTTTGTTAATTGATTCTATAGATGGTATTAATGACTGGTACTGGCTTGTACCAAGTCAAGTGCTGCCCATATTTCCTTGATTCTTACCATTCCAGTCAATTCTGTACTATTTTGACTATCAGCACCTGCATCCTTTTGCCTGAGGCTTCCTCTCTGTCTTCCAAGACCCACCCTGTCCGTACATACTATGATCTGAAAACCACGTATTTGTGTGCCATCTTCTCCCTGAGAGCAAACCCCAGTGAATAATTGGAAATAACTGGTGTATGAACACACACAGCCCCCTCAATTGTTCTAGGATGACTCTGAAGCATACATTCTATTTTTATTTTCCTGAGTTTTTCAGAGGGGTGAGCTTCAGTTGCCCCAGTGGCGACTTGTTTAATACTATACCTCTGATACCACGTTGTCATTCTTCCCTATCTTGCTTCCCTACCCCCTATCAATGTCACCTAGGATTAACCCTAGGTAAAAATTTACACTTGAATATTTGTTTTAGGATGTGCTTCTGTGGGGACTCAGGTATCACATTTACATGTTAAAAGAGATCCTCAATGCTTCAATCCTGAAGAGGGTCTTGCAAATTTTTTAGTTTTGTTTTTTTTTTTTTTTTTTTCCTGGCTATCAGAATATATGTGAATGTTTATGCCTAAGAACAAGGGTTTCCTATTTTCCAGGCCATCCGCTTGGGTCTAAGTACAATCACACTTGATTCCCTGGGGGTGACTCACCAGCTGTCTTTGGACTTGTAGTTCAGTTTGAAATGCCTCCTGGTGCTCCTCCCCATCTGGTATGAGACCTTCACACATTCCGGAAACCCTCCTTGTGCCTTAGTCCTACTGTTGCTGTGCCTACCTGCAGAGCACACTTCCAGAGGTAAAGGGCTCCATTTCTGTGTCACTCACTGATGGGGCCTTTCCGCCATGCTGCCCATGCAATGGCCACCTGGATAAGCTGCCTTGATGGTGGCAACAGAAGTGACCTGCTGCAATGGCTTTTCCTATCTACTAAGCTAAATTTCCTCATTTTGTTTCTTTGCCAACCCCCTCATAGAAATCGTTTATGCATGGATAACTAAGCCAGATCATCACAGGCCAGACCACATACTGGTGAGCTTTAAAAAGCATTTGTTGAACACTGCATGTTCTCCCTTACATGTGGGAGCTGAACAGTGAGAACACTTGGACATGCAAGAAGGGGAACGACACACACTGGGGCCTGTCGACAGGGCATGTGGAGGGAGCACATCAGGATAAAGAACTAATGCGTGTGGGGCTTAATCCTCGTTCATGGGTTGATAGGTGCAGCAAGCCACCATGGTGCACGTTTACCTATGTAACAAAACTGCACGTCCTGCATACATGTCCTAAAACTTAAAATTAAATTAAATTAAATTACATTAAATGTTTTAAAAAAGATCAGATGAATCTGATCTTTGTTTTTGCACTTCCTGTCTTTCAAATAAAGTTTTATTGGCACAGAAAAAAAAAAAACTATTTGTTGAATCTTTTGTGTTACTCTTTAGTATCCAAGTCCTGGAAGAAGAAGTTTTTATTTTGTTTTGTTTCTTATGTTTCTCTCCTTATGAAGAAGATACAAGTTCACCCACACAACATGCCTTGTGAGCCCTGCTGCCTGTAAGAATCTTTTCTTTCTCTTCCCCTCTGGCCTTCTCTTATATGAATTAGGTCAATTGATTTAAGTCTTGGGTCCTTCTCTAATGATTTCACTGTACAAAACTATAAAGAAATTATGGATCCTTAGAATAATAGAAGGCAACGAAAGTCAACATCCTTGTTCTAGGGATGAGGAAATTGACAGAAGGCCACAATGCAATTTGTTCAGAGTCAAGCAGGAGGTTAGTGGCAGGATGAAATATAGAATATAGGTTTCCTCAACATCCATCCAATGCTCTTGATACACACTAAATAGAATATTAGATCTAAAAGTAGTTTATAAAATGCAGTGTAAGTACAATAAAATATTAGAAAGGCTGAATACAATGTATGCATTTATTTAACAAATATCTCCATTTTCAAGAAACTTACATTTTAGTGCATATGACATATAATAAACAAACTCAGAAGTAAATAGAGAACATGATATTTCAGATGTGTTAAATGTCATAATGAAAGAGCAAGAAGAGAAAGGGAATAGGGAACCAAAGAAGTAATGGTAATTATATTTTTAGAAGATTGTTCAGGGAAAGTCTCACTCATGTGGTGACATCTGAGCAAAGACAAATTTGTTTCATGCTTCTCTAACTGCATGAAAGGGTCTTTTCCCATCCTCTCCCGACCAATTATCACTCATTTTCAGTGACATTCTCTCCAAGAGAACTTTTGGGACCTACTAGTAACCTGAATAATTGGTTTGTCAGTCATAAACTTGGTTTGATTAATTACAATTATCACAGTTTGAAACTGTATACTTATATATTTGTTAGCCTCTCTGTCTCCCCTACTAATTTATTACCCTCATGAGGCTCTTTTCAGCAATATATCAGCAGCACCCAGAATAATGATTGGCTCATAGCAGTATTTGAGTAGTTGTTTAATGAATGAATGGATAGAAGGGTAGATAGATGGGTGGGTGGGTAGGGGGTGAACAGATGGATGGGTGGATGAATGAAAGTATTGATGGGTAGACAAATGGATGAGTGGATGGATAGAGGGATAAATGGATGGAAGGATAAACAGATGGAGCGGAAGTTCGTAGAAATGTAGAACAGGTGTGGTTAACAGTCTCCAAAGATGGTGTCATCAATTTCTTCCCTCCCTACAGATGTATGCTGCAACTGACATGAAAGTGGAGTCTAACTATTTTCACCTCCATTCCAGATGGGCCTTTGTGACTTACTCAATAGAATGTGGCAGAAGTGACATTTCAGAACTTCTGAAACTATGACAAGAAGTCCCGCAGCATCTTCCTGCATCTCTTGGAGTATTCAGCCTGGGAGAAGCCTGCTGCCATGTTAGAAGTCTGCTATCTTGAAACCTCAATGCTGGGCCGGGCGCGGTGGCTCAAGCCTGTAATCCCAGCACTTTGGGAGGCCGAGACGGGCGGATCACGAGGTCAGGAGATCGAGACCATCCTGGCTAACACGGTGAAACCCCATCTCTACTAAAAAAATACAAAAAACTAGCCGGGCAAGGTGGCGGGCGCCTGTAGTCCCAGCTACTTGGGAGGCTGAGGCAGGAGAATGGCATAAACCCGGGAGGCGGAGCTTGCATTGAGCTGAGATCCGGCCACTGCACTCCAGCCTGGGCGACAGAGCAAGACTCTTGTCTCAAAAAAAAAAAAAAAAAAGAAAGAAACCTCAATGCTGTGAAGAAGCTTAAACTAGGCATGTGGAGAGGTCACACGGAAGGAGAGAAACCTGACCAGCCCCCAGGTATCTCAGCCCAAATGTCAATCTCCAGTCCTAGTTGTCATCTGTTTTCAACTGCCTGAGAGAATTCAAGCAAGAAGAGTTCACCTGAGCCTAACTGTCCACAGGACAATAGGGGGCCACACTAAATTGTTGCTTTAAATCACTAAGTTTTGGAGCATTTTGTTACATAACAGGGGATAACTGGAATGTCTGGGAAAATAACATATTGAGAAGCTTACATTGTCATTTGAAACAGTAATAGAAATAGAAATTGTGGGTGTGAATAGATCTATTCTATAGATGAAAAAAAAATGAAGATTACAGAAGCCAATTGACAGCCAAGAAATGGCACAATGAGAATTACAATCCAAGCCTAGAATTTAAAGAGAGACAAGAGATAGACAAAAAAGAGGATGAGATGAAAACAAAAGACTTTATACCTTCAATGTGTTTAATGTTTTATCCAATCTTTCTTAGATGAAGTCAAGAATATATAATCCAAATGGTTTTCCCTAAGTTAAATGTTTGTTTCTTTTAAATGCCCTGCCCACCCTACAGGATTGCACATGTGCTACGATTGAAAAATAAAAGTAAAGAAAAGAAAGTTTTCTGTGCTTGGAATAGCAAGAGTCTCTGTCCTCTCACTCTTCATGGCATCTGGGAAACATGTCCTCAAACTCTTGGGTCCTTCTAGCTGGTTTTGGACTTGATCCAATCATTTAGTAACTACCACAATGCCCAATACGGCAAAAAGTTCAAAGCTACTTCCTGTTAATTAGCCAAGGCAGTTTTGAGGGTCCCAGCTGTGCAATTCATTTTCATGTGCAGTATCCCCAATTAGGCCAACTCTGTCTGAAATTTCTGGATCCACAACTTGATAATCAGTGGAGAGATGCACCAAGCAAAGATAAGGTCAAAGTAGATTTTCTTTAGTGGTTCCCCCAAGACAACACTTCAAAAGCACTTACCAGAGAAAAAACTATATTTCATATACTTCATGAAAATAAATGTGCAGTCCTAGAAGGGAAAGTATCCGTGATTAAATACCTGACCATTTCTCTTTATGCTATAACCTAAAAGAACAAAAATAAGATTCTTTTTTCGACTTGTTTGAGCCCACTTCTCATATTTTTGAAATAAACTGCCCATCGGTGACAGGCTTCCCCTCCCAGATAAATGGGTCAAAAGAACCATGTTAGATTGCTGACCTAAAAATTCCTTTAGCTGTAACTCCCTGCCGTGTCAATGCTCTTTCATTAAAAAAGTGGTATTTTCTGCATAAACAATATAGAAGACCCATTGATCACAGTGCCTGGCATGCCAACACCCCCTTTTCTTTTTTTCTTTTTTTTTTTTTTTTGAGACAGAGTCTGTGTCACCCAAGCTGGAGTGCAACGGTGCGGTCTTGGCTCACTGCAACCTCCGCCACCAGGGTTCAGGTGATTCTCCTGCCTCAGCCTCCCGAGTAGCTGAGACACACCATCACACCCAGCTAATTTTTGTATTTTTAGTAGAGACGGGGTTTCACTATGTTGGCCAGGCTGGTCTTGAACTCCTGATCTGGTGATCTGCCTGCCTCAGCATCTCCGAGTGCTGTGATTATAGGTGTGAGTCACTGTGCCTGGCCTAACACCACCTTTGTAAAGAAATTCCTCTCCCAAAGGACCTGAAGAAGACAATACCAAGGGACATGCTTGATTGACTAAGGCAGCAAATCCTAGAGCCAGCCAGTGCCGTGTCATCTTCCATTCACACGGAAAACCAGCCTGACCAATCAAATCGTTTCTCTCTCTGGAATTCAGAGACATTGACCAAAAGCAGCACTAGTAGAGGCAGCTGCTGCTCAAAGCCATAGCAGAGTGACAGGTGAGAGAGGCATGCTGAGTCTCAAGTGAGCCAAAGTGAAATATAGCCTATAAAATAGAGAGATGAATTAAAGAGTGCAAAAAGCCAGCTGGTAGAAAAAGGAAGTTGAAGTAGATGTGAAATGTGAAATGGAGTCATCCTGAGAAGGTGAATGAAACCATGCAGGCAGGAAAAGACAAAGAGAGATTAGCTAGTTCCTGGACAGCCTTGGCTCCTGAATACCACTTGGCCTTCTAAATCCAGGATGGGCTCTGGTCTTTGAGTATATCTTTACAACTTCTTTTTCACTTAAAGTGGCTGGAGTGAGCTACAGTCCTTTAAGAGCATGGTGGCAATGTGCTTTACAGTGAAAGCTGCCTGGACCCAGCCTTAAAGTTTAAAAAAGGCTTCTGCCGTCCTGGCACAGTAGCTCACGCCTGTGATCCCAGCACTTTGGGAGGCCGAGGCAGGTGGATCACGAGGTCAGGAGATCAAGATCATCCTGGCTAACACGGTGAAACTCCGTCTCTACTGAAAATACAAAAAGTTAGCCGGGCATGGTGGTGGGAGCCTGTAGTCCCAGCTACTCGGGAGGCTGAGGCAGGAGAATGGTGTGAACCCCAGAGGCGGAGCTTGCAGTGAGCCGAGATCGGGCCACTGCACTCCAGCCTGGGTGACAGGGTGAGACTCTGTCTCAAAAAAAAAAAAAAGAAAAGAAAAGAAAAGAAAAGAAAAGAAAAGGCTTCTGAGATGACCTCCTCAGTGCTGGGCATACAGAATCATGTTTCACAGGGAAGACCTGACATAAATGGGCGACGTAGGTGGAGAGGTAGTAAACTGGCCCACCCCAGTGTTCTCATTTGGAATGTGAAAAACCTTGTAAGCACAATTAAGCTTGGACTACCGCCCATGAAGTGCTGAGCTGTCTTTCCTTCTTCTCTGATGCCTGCTCCAGGTTTCAGCAAGAAAATACCGGAAATCTCCCGACTGGGAGGCTTCTTTGTGCTCTGTGGCACCTTTTCTCATCTCACCCCATGCACGTGCAGCCACCACCCCGAGGTTCTTGTCTGGCTCTTGCTAAACAAAATTCTTTAGAACCTAATGTTTCTCCTCTTTATGCTCCTGCACAGGCCCAAGGATGGGGGCCTTTTCTTTGTCTTGTTTTGTTTTTCATCCACCAGTTCCTGGAAACAATTTAAGTTCTTTCTTATCTTTCTCTTTGGCCCCAATTAATAGCAGCCTTGCTTTTACCTCCATATAAGCAATATATGTTTATTGCAGATAATCTGAAAAATACAGAAGAAACGACAGAAGAAACAGTTTCCAATGTAGAGACAACCAATATTAACATATTAATATACTTTTTCTGATTTATTTTCTATGAATGTATTTATTTATAGATATAAGATATATTTTTGAATCACATATAATCTGACATTTTCTCTTAACATGATTTTATGATGATTTTAGATTATCATGAAATATCTTCAAAAACATTATTTTAAAGTTGCTGCAGAATATCCTATTAGAGGGGAAGACAAATGATTTACTCAGCTTTTCCCCATTGTACATTTACAGTAGTTCAACGCACCATTGATCATAGTTCTTCCAGAGCGGTTTATCTGATAACCTCGGTCTCATCATAGTACAGAGGGCAAATGTACCAGGTGATGTGGAGGGTAAGGGACTAAGAGTGACCTCTGCAACCAGCCTGCCGGCGTTTAATTCCACCTGCGCCATTTACTTACGCATATGCTCAGACAAGTTGTTTAACATTTTGTACTTCAGTTTTCTCACCTGAAATGGGGATAATAAAAGTTCTTTTCTCACAGGTTCATGAGAAGATTAAATGAATTAATACCTCTAAACTGCTTACACACTGAATGGTTGTTATTATTAGGGCACTGTTAGGGAGAACAGCTGTTCCCATTTGTGATGCTGATTTTCATCAACTGAGGAATGGAACTCTTCAGTAGGACTCCTGGCCTCTTTCACACTCTCCCTCTTCCTGGATAGTCTTCAGAAGAAGGTAGACCTACCTTCTTTGGAAGGTAGTGGTGGTGGCTTTGGAAAAAGACATGGGTATATGCAGTGTGGTGGGCTGAATAGCGGTTCCCAAGAAAGATATACCTAAGTCCTAATTCTTAGAACCTGTAAATGTGAACTTATTTAGCAAAAGAGTATTTGCCCAATGTAATCAAGAATCTCAGCCGGGTGCAGTGGCTCACGCCTGTAATCGCAGCACTTTGGGAGGCCGAGGGGGGCGGATCATGAGGTCAGGAGATAGAGACCATCCTCGCTTACACGGTGAAACCCCATCTCTACTCAAAATACAAAAACAAAAAATCTAGCCGGGCGAGGTGGTGGGCACCTGTAGTCCCAGCTACTCGGGAGGCTGAGGCAGGAGAATGGCGTGAACCCGGGAGGCGGAGCTTGCAGTGAGCTAAGATCGCGCCACTGAACTCCAGCCTGGGCGACAGAGCGAGACTCCGTCTCAAAAAAAAAAAAAAAAGAAAGAAAGAAAAAAGAAAAAGAAAAAAAAAGAAAAGACTCTCAAAATCATCCTGGATTCAAGACAGGCCTCATAACCAATGACAGATGTCCTTTTAAGAGAAGAGGGAGAAGAATCTTTGATGAGACAAAGAGAAAGTGATGAGAAGACCCACGTGAAGACAGAGGCAGAGACGGAAGCGATGCGGCCACAAGCTAAGTTAACTCCTGAACCCACCAGAAGCTGGGAAAGATAAGGCAAGATTCTACCCTAGAGGCTTGGGAAGGCCACAGCCCTACCCACTCTGACTTCTGGACCCCACAACTGTGAGAAAACAAATTTCTGTTGTTTTAAGCCACCAGGTTTGTAGCACTTTGTCGTGGCAGCCTTCAGGAAGTAATTCATGCTGTCCAGGCCCTTTGGCTGGGTAGTCAGAACACATGTTCTAAGCTGCTGCTCCAGGTCCTAATCCTCACGTGGGCGGCTTTGGCACGGTCTTTGCTGGGGTGAATGAATATGTCCAAAGCTGAAGATAACGATCAGGAGGCCTACCTGGCAACGGATATCCATGACACTTTCTTCCATTTCAGCTCTTTTAAATGATACTGATGTATTAAAAGACGTCTTCTGATCTCCATGTGACTCAATCCTCCTTGTCTTCCTTTCAGTTGTGTAGAACCCAGGAGAGAAACCCCAGTATCTACAATAAACTTCTGTGAGTTTTATCTTTAAACTCATTTCTCCTATCTGCTCTTAGGGTAAGAGTGGCATCCTTTTATGCAAGGGCCTGAGCGTATTTAACTGCCTTCACACACACTCTCATTTTCTCCACTTCTTATTCTCTTTCTTTGGATGATTTCGGAAGGTTCCTGTCCTGTCTCAGACTCTGAGGATCTCAGCACTGAATGCTGGGTGCTTGCCTGTGACTTGCTGCTTGACTTTGTTCTCTCTGAACCTCTCAATGCCTACCCAGTACTGTGTTCAATTTGTTCCTGCTTCTTTGGGCTTGACCCAGCATAACCTTCCTTGTTCTCCATCTGTCTTTGCAGCACTCTCAGAGCCTCAAGACTGTGTATTAACAAACCCTGTGATGCAGAATAGTGTGACAATTTCGATGTGGATTCTCATCCCATGTGACAAGAAAAGCATAAAATATGGTGTGATATTTTTATTGAAGTTTTATGCACTGTAATTTTTATGTTCTGTTTCTCCAATCCAATCACATATTTTCCATATGCAAAATTTAGTGTTTCCATTGCAATCCATGCCTGAAACTCCACACTATTAACAAAGCTATCATCCTTACTACCACTTAACTAAGAGATGCCTTGTAATGCTAATGACTTCATATTCCTAATTCTCATTTGTTCAACTAGATTTAAAAAACCTGGGAAAATATGGTTCTTAAATCTTACCAAGAGGGGCTTTTGCCCAGAGCTCTGTGCTTTAAAGTATCCAGTAAAGCGCACACACACACACACACACACACACACACACAAGCACACACACATTTATTAAACAAAACAGGAATGGCTCTTTTACTTGTGATCTGATACTTCATGCAGACACAAGCAACCTTCGCCATAAACCTCCTTTTCTATTATCCACACTATTCTAGCTCTGGGAAAGTCTTCTCATATCTCCTGCCTTATGTCCTTGAAGAAGATATGCCTGCATCTAAAATTCTTGAAGGTTTGTGAGTTATGCCAAATACTGACTTTAAACATGGGTACTGCTTCAGTATCCAGGAAGGACTTGAGCAAGAAAGTACTGAAGTAAGAGAAAAGACAAATTTCTTAGTTTACCCCATCTTCTCTTTCAGATGGCTTGAATGAATGAAATAAATCGTTGCATAATAAGGAATGGCTTGGCAGTCATGACAAAAGCTCATTTTGTTTTAATTCATGGTATCAAAGGTATGCAAGAAGTAGGCAGTGGGGTATAGCATATTTAAATAGTTCACTTTTTATGCATAACATTTAAATATTTAGCCATATAGTTTATAGCCCTGCATTTGTTCTCTTGCTCTGAGTCCTGCAAAGGAGAAGGGTAGACCTGGAGGAAGGAGCAAATTACGTCTGATGCTCCTCAGCCTGCTTTCAGGATTTTGCTCAAGACAACTCTTGATGCATTTGAGAAGTATTGATGCATGTTCTTCAGATGAACCGAAGCTAAATATCAGAGGCTGAATCTTTTTGCAGGAATGACAAAGTGATCAGTTTTGAGACTCACATTTAGGCAACCAAAATTTGCTTACCAGGAGAACCTCAGACAGAAAACAATTTAACTCAACTCTGAGTAGTATTAGTGGAGTACAGGAAGAGATAGGAAAAGGGTGCCTCTGCAGGCAGAGACAGGAAACGGCAGTAAGAAGAGCGTTTTTGAGAACAGAACAGTCTTAAAACAGGCCTGATTCCCAAAGGTGTCATTTTTCTCTCCTGCAACTAAGAATGCAAATAAAGTTCCTTCCACAAAAGACGGAAGCAGGGACCATGAGAAGCAATCACAGGAGGAGGAAAGTGCGGGGGAAATGAGGAACCATCTGCAAATTACATGCATAGACTTTCACCAGCCACACAGAAATGCACAAAATACATGAGGGCTGAACTTTGACTGCAGGCAGCTCTGGAGTCAGAGAACTGAACCGTCATCCCATCAGTTAAGACACTAGAAAGAAAGTAGCCAGCGTTCCCGAGTTGGACTAGCCAGAATGAGCACAGAGCATCAGGATCCTGGAAAAAAGTAATTGGTGGTTGTGTACATTTGTCAGATCACAATTACTGTAGGTATATAAATGGTTCAGTTTATCATGAAGATACGATTATTTGCAATTAACCCTGCTCTCTTGATGAAATACTAAACTAACAACTTCCTCAGGCATTATCAAGAAAGAGGTCATGCCAACAAGAAATTTCATAAAAGTTCCTGTTTCCAGATAGGGTAATCCACAAAAATATACTTTTTACTGCATGAGAAAAGGAAAACAAATGAAATGGGAGTAAAGAAAATGCATAACGCAAGTGCTGTGCCCTAAGATCGCTTAATATATTATGTTATCCAATCACCATAACACCAAGAAAGAAAACTGGTATGATCTCCAAACTACAAGTGAGCAATCTAAGACACGTAGTGTGTAATTAATATGCCCAAGGTCATATAGCTTGTAAGTGGCCCTACTGGGATTCAAATTCAGAACATCTCATTTTAAAACCCTGATTCATAGCACTTAGCACTCAATTCCTGGCCCAAATCACATATAGTATAAGTCAACACATACAGTTGACTTGAGACTGCCCAGAGATGAAATGATTAGCTAGTGCATTAATTTCCTATTGCTGCTGTAGTAAATTATTACAAACGCAGTGGATTAAACCAACATACATCTAGGTATTATCTCATATTTCTGGATGTCAGAAGTCCAAAAAGGGTCACTAGGGCCGTACGTCTTTTGGAAGCTCTAAAGGATTATCCATTTCCTTGCCTTGCCTTTTCCAGCCTCTGGAAGCTACTCATTTCCTTGGCTCATGGTACCGTCCCCCGTCCATCTTCAAAGCCCATCACTCCAACCTCTGTTTCTGTTATCACATCTTTTTACTGACTTTGTTTCTCCTTTCTTCCTCTTATAAAGATTCGTATGATTACTTTGAGCCTACCTAGATAATCCAGGATAATTTCTCTGTTTCGAGATCCTTAATTACGTCTGCGAAGTCCCGTTCACTATGTAAAGTAATGTACTCACAGGTTCCTGGGAGTAAAACATGGATAGCTTCAGAGGGCCATTGTTCAGCTTACCAATAGCTCTTTGTTGATTGATAGTGGCAGGTACATTGCAGACGTTTTGCCTTTATTGAGTGCTGGCAGAGTTCAGATTCTCCCATAAACAATGAAGGGTCAGAGTCTTTTCCTGTTCCTCCGCCCACCTGTATTAGACAGAACCTGCACTCCTATAATTGCAAAACAAAAGGTTCAGGGACATAATGGGAAACTTAATGTGGTCATCTCCTGCTTCTAGATGGCCAGGGGCTTAGCTTAGCAGAATCTATCAGCCAAGCATCCACACGGGCTTGTTGGAATGGGATGAGTCTGGAGAAAGCACTTGATTGAAGAAATGAGGATCTATACCCTGGGAGAATGATAGAAATGGCTTGCTTTGCATCAGAATTTACAAGCAAAATTTCATGGACTGCAAAAGAAGAATAAAAAGGGTTAAACTGACACTAAATACTTTTTTTTTTGTCTTGCCCTCAGAAATGCATCACTTATTAGCTCTCTAAATAGCTTAATCATGTTGGACTCCCATTTCTCTTGAAAAATGGGAAGGATAATACCTTAGTAAAGATCACCAGGAAGATGGAACAAAATACTATTTACAATGAGAGTTTACCCCAATTCCTGGCATGTAGCTCAAAATTATGGTTACTTTACTGTGGTTCAGTATCATCCAGGGGGCTTCGCAGACTTGTTGCATAACCTCTGGCTCTGTTTCTAAGAACCTTACTTTCCCTCACCAAATGATAGAAAAATAAATATTCACCTAATAGGTTTAACAAAATAAAATATTTTATCAGAGGTCACAATTCAAATGATGTAATCCATTTGCTATCAGCTTGAAACGTGGGGTTTATGTGACACATAAAAAATACACTCTACAGGCCAGGTGCCATGACTCATGCCTGTAATCCCAGCACTTTGGGAGACCGAAGGGGTGGATCACGAAGTCAGGAGTGCAAGACCAGCCTGGCCAACATGGTGAAACCCCGTCTCTAAGAAAAATACAAAAATTAGCCAGGTGTGGTGGTGTGTGCCTGTAGTCCTAGCTACTCGGGAGGCTGAGGCAGGAGAATTGCTTGAACCTGGGAGCCAGAGGTTGCAGTGAACAGAGATCATACCACTGCACTCCAGCCTGAGTGACAGAGCTAGACTCTGTCAAAAAAAAAAACAAAAACAAAAAACAAAAAAACACTGTAAATTTGAAACGTTTTAGTATTAATGAAAGAATGTATACTAGTAAGTGATTGAGTGCTGAGCAAGCCAATGACGGCTCTCTCTGTTCTGCACTTGTTCTCAGGAGCCCCCTGTTCTATAGCATCTTTTCTTTTCTCCATCTATTTAAACCGTAGTATCTTTATAATATACATCCAAGTCTCTGCTGCCCCTGTCTCATCTTGTGTCTTGCCCTTAATGCACTCAATTTTAGCTCAGTTCACATTAACTTCCGGTTTTCTATAAACAAGTCATCAATTGTATTATGAAAACCGAAGGTGCTATGCTGATTACCTTCTCATTGGAACTCTCCAAAATCGAGGCACTCACTCCACCATGGGCTCCAGGTTTTCTTTCTGGAAGTGGATGCTGGCCTTCCTGCAGGGATCTTCAATTGGGTTTGCTCAGAAGGAGACTCAGCAACAGGGATACAGGTGCAAGGAGGAAACATAAGTAGGGGAACAAAAAAGTGAAGTGGAAAGAAAATGGGCAATAAAGCATTTGTTACTGTGGCTACTGGAGAATTCTAGAACAATGTAGAAGACGTGCCTCAGAGTCAGCCGGCCTGAGGGACTAGAGAACTATGTTACTTCCACACAAACTCCTGTAGTCGTTGTGTCTTTGCTTGAGGACTCCCAAAGGAGTGGGCAGGGGTGCTCCAGTATCTGTCTCTAGTTGGTGGCATCATGGACGTAGTGAAACCAAACTTTTGAGAAAAGAAATCTGGGATTGGTAATTGGAAATCCCCCAGGGCCAGGGTATGTGGGAGGGGCATGAGCCACAGGAATTGAAACATAAAACTAGAATAAAATCTGGACTCAAAACCCTACTTTTTCTAGACACCATCTAAAATCACATTACTCACCTTCCTTTCTCTAAACCACTTTCCCTTCTGAAAAATGAAGATTGTAGTATCTACCCGCAGGGGGCAGTGGCTCATGCCTATAATCCCAGCACTTTGGGAGGCCAAGGTGGGCAGATCTCTTGAACCCAGGAGTTTGAGAACCGCCTGGGCAACATGGTGAAACCCCACCTCTACAAAAAAAAAAAAAAAAACACGCAAAAATTAGCTGGGTGTAATGTCCTGCACCTGTGGTCTCAGCTACTTGGGAGGCTGAGGTAAGAGGATTGCTTGGGCCTGGGAGGTTGAGGCTGCAGTGAGCCGTGATAGTGTCATTGCAGCCCAGCCTGGGCGACAGAGTGGGACCCTGTGCCCCAAACAAAAAATCTACCTTTTGAAATTGCTCTAAAAATGAAATAAAATAACTGAATTAGTATAGTGCCTAGGTCGTTTAAATGATAACAGTTATTATTATTATTAAGCCAGTATTAGAATAACACAATAGCCTGCATAGGTATCTAATAAATATGTACTGAGTCTAAATTTATATATAATGAAATTCTATTTTAAAAGCTCCAAAAGGCATTTAACTTGAATTTTTCCTATTTGTATTTTTCCATCATCATATCCAGAATGCCAGAAAATTACAGATGTTATGGAAAATAATTCTTCAAACATCAGGGACATGTTTTAATATATGTTAACAGAATGACCTTGCTTTTCAACACTCCACAGAAAATAAACTAATTAGAAGGAATGAAAGAACATGAAAAGAAAAATATTATTCAAACAGGACATGAAAAGAGAGCTACTCTTCAAATATTTATAGGGTTTCGACCCCAGAGTTTTCCATGTTTTCATCTCCATTCAATAGCCTCGGGAAGATGGTGGAGGGCACATTTTGTCATGTGGTGAGATGAGGAGCACCTTCAGGGAGTGACAAGGTTGAGTGGACGTTGCATCCTGCCGGGAGGGACCGGTAGGTGCCCCCTGCCTCCTTTCTCCAGGTATCAGATAGTGAATGGGAAGAAATGGAAAGTAAAAAAGATTCTGAATTTGAGAGATTTCAAAGGTACATAGGTTTTTTCAAATGCAGAGGAGACTCTTGGCTGTCCCAATAGTTCCAGTTCCTTAGGTTATGAGTCACAGAACTTGCATGTCTAGGTAAGTGCTGGAAGGAGTCAGGATGAGTTTTCAATTGGAGACCTCATCATGGTGACAGAGGGCTTGTCTCTGAAAAGACGGTGTCATTAATGTGACTCAGCTCCAAGGTCTGTGTTCGCCCATGACGTTCCCAGGGGACAAGGTCTGAGAAACCATGATGGGGACATCGGTCTCTGCCCTGGGTCACTCAGCAGTGGAAAGGGACAGAGTCAGATGGCACAGGCGTGGCCACTGTGAGGGAGATGTAGTGCTGGTGTGTGATCTGTGATCTTTTGTCAGCTCTTACTCTTCTTGTAAGGTACCTGGGAGAGCTCAAGGAGGGCTGGGCTGAAGGTTTCTTTCATTTGAGAAGTGTCTTTGACTCTGGGAAATTAAAATGTGAATGGTAGGGCCCAAGAGAGAGGCAGTACAGAGCTGGTGGCTTTGAGGAAATCAGATAAAGGGAAGAAATATCAAATTTGTTTCCTAAGCTATCCAAACAAATACACCTAGGATTATGAAGTTGAAATTCAGAAAAAAAAAAAAAAAAAAAGCAAAAGAAGAGAGAGCTAAAATAAATAATGAAAATAAATTAGAAACACAAAAAAATTTCACTTACATTATGTCATTGAATCCTAATAGTATTCTGATGAGAAGGGGTCAATAGCTTCATTTTATAAAATAGAGGAAAGTGATGCTGTAATCAGACTTTTTTTTTATACCAACTCAGATCCCCTACCCAAGGCACTGGCCATGTGCCATGCTTTCTGTTGAATTACCATTCCCACAACTGTTTCTTATTTTATTCATTTCTGCTTACTTTTTTTCCTTCTACTTCGGGCTAATCTGAAAATCTTCTCTTAATATCTTTAAAAACATACCTATTAGCGTGTATTTTTAATCTTTAAAAAATAACATATACATTTAAGACTAGAAATCTACTTCTAACCACAGTCTAGCCCCATCCCATGAGATAAGTTTTATTTATATTTTTATTTATTTTTATTTTTAAAATTTTTTGAGATGGGTCTTGCTCTGTCACCCAGGTTGGAGTGTGATGGCACAGTCATGGCTCAGTGCAACCTCAAACTCCTGGACTCAAGAAATTATCTTGCCTCAACCTCCTGACCGTCTGGGAGTACAGGCACATGTCACCATGCCCGGCTGATTTCTTAGTTTTTCTGTAGACAGGGTCTCACTATGTGACCCAGGCTGACACCGAACTCCTGTCCCGAAACAGCCTTCTCACGTTGGCAAACTCCCAAAGTGCTGTGATTATAGGCAGAAGCCACTGTTCTTGGCCATTTTCTTTTTTAAATTATTTTAATTGAGTTACAATTTACATACAAAAAAAGTACACAGATCTTTAGCACAAAGTTCAATAAGTTGTGGCAAATGTATTCCATAAACTCAAATCAACATTACATTCCACCACCCTAGATATGTTCCTTATTCTTCCTCCAGTCATCCCCCAGAAAACACTATTCCGATTTCTATCAATTCATATAAATACACACACAAGACTACATTGTTTAGTCTTTTGGGGATGGCTTTTTGGTTCAATATAATGTATATATGTTTAATATCCATCCATGCTATTACATAGACGGACTGCTTCATGTTTATGGTTGAGTAACATTTCAGTATTAGAATATACTATCTTTTAACATTTTCTTTCTTATAATTTATTCCCCTAATAATGGATGTTTGACTTTTTTTCAGTTTGGAGCTGTTGAGAGTAAAGCTAGTATGAATATTTGTATATGGGACTTTTTGTAGACATATGTTGTCATTATCTTGGGTAAATATCTGGAAGTGAAATTGCTGGATCACAGGGTATGTGCATATTTAACTTTATAAAAAATTGCTTTTTTCCCCAAAAGTGGTTATATTTAACATTCTCAACAGAAATGCAAGAGAGTTCTAGTTCTTCATAATCACACCAATATTCAGTATTGTCCTTCATTTAAAAATTTTAGCCATTTTTGTGAATGTGAAATACTATCTCACTTTAGTTTTAACTTGTATCCCTTTATGACATGATGTTGAGCACATTTTCATAGTCTTACTGGACTTTTATACTTCTTTTGACCATATTTATTAAAATTAGGCTGTTTATATATTATTGAGTTGTATGAGTCCTTTATATAATCTAGATACAAGGTTTTCTTTCCCAGATGGGTGTGTTACAAACATTTTCTCCATTTTGTGACTTGCCTTTTTACTTTCTTAATGGTGTCTTTTATTTTAATTAAGTCCAACTTATAATTTTTAAATTATGATGAGTATTTTTTGTGTCATGAGAAGTTTTTCCAACCTGCCAAATTTGTAAGCATATTTTCCTATGTTTTCTTATAGAAACTTTAGAATATAGTTTTACGTGTGGGACAGATGTGTATATATCTTCTTTGAATTAAATGTCATGATTACAATGAGATATGAGTTGAGGTCCATTTATTTTTATAGACCGATAGCAAGTTTTTCTATCACTATTTGTTCAAATTTTTATTTTTCCCATTAGTTTGCCACCATGTCTTTGTTGGAAATTAGTTTAATATCTACGAGAAACATTTCATGAACATATACATTATGCCAGGAGTTTATGTAGGCAGTAATTTTTTACCCAAGAAGTAAGGATTGAACTTGAGATGTCTAGGAGATTGAATTTTGTTCTTACAAATACAACACATTCCACATAAAAAGTCTGGTTAACTTCTAACTAGTTTTCACTTCAATTCAAACTCATGAAGAAGGGCGAGGCAGTGGCTCATGCCTGTAATCCTAGAAGTTTGGGAGGCCAAGGTGGGTGGATCATCTGAGATTTAGAGTTCAAGACCAGCCTGGCCAACATGGGAAACTTTATCTCTACTAAAAATACAAAAATTGGCTGAGTGTGGTGGCACACACCTGTAATCCCAGCTACGTGGGAGGCTGAGGCATGAGAATCACTTGAACCTGGGAGGTGGAGGTTACAGTGAGCCAAGATTGCACCATTGCACTCCAGTCTAGGCAACAGAGTGAGACTCTGACTCAAAAAAAAAAAAAAAAAACTCAGGAAGAAAAAAAGAAAATCCTAAATGCTTCTAGTAAACAAACAAATAAACAAATGAACAGAAAAAAAAACTTATATTCAAAGCATTTCAAAGGATTAAGAATCAGAAAAATATTAGGCTCATGATCGGAACACTGGTAGCCCGGGGACACTGCAAAAATGCCTTTGACATTCTGACAGGAAAATATTTGAAACCTAGAGTTCTATACCAATGCAAGTATTAGATAAATGTGAAGGTAAGCTGATGATATTTCATGCAATCAAGACGTTTTAAAAAATATTATTTTTCTTGCCCTTTCCCATAAAAAACGACTGGAGGATGTACCCAGCAAAACAAGAAAGTTTTTAGGCAAGTGTCCTTAATTTAAGAACTTGGAGTGGGCTGAGTTTAAAAGAAAACACACCCATGGACTATCGGTGTTTCTCAAGGGTCCTGTGGATCCCAATTCCCTTCTCTGCACTATGAGGATAATTAAACTGTATTTTGTAGTTTCATGAGAATGAACTCAAAACGTTTCCTTACTAAGATATAAGCAGCAAGACTTTGTTAAACTATTTCTTAGTGATTACCTGAATTAAAATCATGTGTTTATTTTAAAAATATAGATTCCTGGGTCCCACCATAGTCTATAAATTTTTATCACTGGGCTTTAAGCTCAAGAGTTTGCATATTTGATAAAGCCTCAATTATCATTCCCGCCATACCTTGCCAAGCATGTGCTGAGATATCAGGTACATTTGGTTTCAATCCTTGTCTTGCATATAGTATGAGTAACCTGGGAAATTTCCTTAAACTTGCTTGGCATCTGTTTTCAAACTTTTTCAATAGGTGATGATGAGGATGATTTCTCCTGCATACAAAACCTTTAGCACTGGGCTTGCCATTTGGTGGGCATTCAATAAATGTGAGTTCCCTTCCCCTCCATGAATCAACTTTGTCTCCGATATAATATTGTCGTGGCACTCATTTACCAAATCAGACAGTTAAAATAAAACATTCTAGACCTTGAATTGGATCCAACGTCGACTGTACAAACTATTACCAACAGCTGGTTATTGAGCAACTGGTATGTGTCTTGCATTCCGTTGGATGCTGTGAGGAAAATTAGCATTTTAGAAACAGAATTTTATGCCATTAGAGGACATCTTGACAGACAACATCAATGCAAAGACATTTCAGGATAGGAGAAGGTAAAAGATGGGAGATGCCTTGCAGAATTTCTGCTTGAACATCCCCATTGCATAGAGTAAGAGACTGGGAATCTGGGAAGTTGAGATTTCCCCCAAAAAATATCGACAATAAAAAATAAATATAAACGGACTCAGATGGAACAATTCATAGAATAGTTTTCTTTTAAATGCAACAGTAACTTTTTAAATTATAATCTGAAACATTTATATGAACCAAATGCGACATGAAAGATCAGTATATAAAATATATAAGACAAGCTTCTCTGCTTGAGCCTGGATTCAGATGTCCAGAGTTATATCCACTTGGATCCTTGAAGGAACATGTCAAAAACTGGCTCTTTAAATACCATAAATATAACTCATCAATAAGACAAAAGGAAGCTTATTGCTTACTGATATAAAGGAGTATGCCATCTTTGCAGAGTTTTGGCAGTGTCTAAGAGTGGGGTCTGTAAGGTCAGAATTAATTGAGATGTGGAAGTTTGGTTTAATGAGGGTCTTTCAATGTGGTGACTTGATAAATATTGGGTAAGAATCATGATGAAGATGATTAGTGGAAATAGCAAGGACAGGATTTTGAGCTGAAGGACTCAAAGGATGCTAGGGTACAAACTCTCTGTTGCTGCTTTCCACTAAAGACTCAATGGGTCTTTAGGAAATTTGTGTAATGAACCATCCATCCATCTATTTGGCCAGGACAATTTCAAAAAAGTAAAGCACATAATGAAGTAATGAATGTAATGAAAAAGCTGTAATGAAGACGGTGGAACAGCACAGCCAAGTTAACACAGGCAATAAAGTGTAGTTTCTGTTTTCAGTGTTTAGGCTGAGTATAGATTCTCAAACCCTTGGAGATTTTGAAGCAGAGCCAGAAAACCACTGTCACCCTGGCTGTGTAGCTTCTCCAGTCAGTTTTTCATGTAGCTGACATTCAGTGCAAAGGATCCTAGCTCTTCTCTCTATGACACCTTTATTGTCACCCAATCTTGCATTTCACTTCCACACCTTCCTTTTAGTCTGCCTCAACTCCACTCATAGCTGATGACTGATGAAGTTCACTAGCCTTCATCTTTAGACTCAACTGTAAATAGAATCATTCATGCATTCATGATCTGGCTTCATTCTGCTTCTTGCCATCCCAGTGACCCCAAATATGTGGCCCACTCCCAGTCCAGGAACTTTATGCTGCCAGGAATCCATGTGGCTTGAACTTTTGGGAGGCCCAACTTTATTCCCCTGAGAAAGAGTGTGTCATTGAGACTACCTCCTTGTAGTTTTGAGTGGCATTTATGTTCACACAAGGCTTTGCAAATGGCAAATTTGGAGAAATGTATTGAATCCTTGAAAGGCATAATTAGCCAACCAGTTTGTCTTAGTTGGTTTAGGCTGTCATTTTAAAATACCACAGGCTGGGATGCTTAAACAATAGACATTTATGTCTCAATTTTAGAGACTGAGAAGTCTATAATCCAGGTGACTGGCAAGGTAAATTTTGTTCTAACTCCTCTTCTTAGAGCTTATAGGCAGCCACCATTTCATTTTGTGCTCACATGACCTCTTCTTTGTACATACAAAGAGTAAGAGAGAAGGGAGAGAGATGCAAGCCCTCTAGTGTCTCTTATAAGGGCACTAACTCTATCATGTGGGTTCCATCTTCATGACCTTATCTAATTCTATTACCTCCCAAAGGCCCCATCTCCAAATATCTCCACACTGGGGGGTTACAGATTCAACATATGAATTTATAAACTTTCAGAGGACATAATTATTCAGTCCACAACACAGGTCCAAAATATTAGTGCCTTTGCTAAAAAACATTTTCTCGCCCACACCCTGTTTATTATTTTTCTACTCACTACCAGACACAGGGGCATGACAAGGATGCCCTGTCAAATGAGTAAGTGTATCTTGGGAATAAATTGAGATTAAATTTGTCATAAAACATTCAAAGACACTATGCAAAGTAAATTGCCTTATCTGAGTGTGACAAGCCTGAATTAGAAAACTGGCTCTGTCACTTACTAACTTTACAACCTTAAATAAATTATTTAATATTGCTCATCCTCCACATCTGAGCTTCATTTTTAAAAATGGGGTTAGAACTACTTATCTGATAAAGCTGTTACCAGGATTACAGGTTAAAATATAATGTACCAGATATATGGTGCATAGTCAGTGTAGAGTGGTTTTACTTTCTTTGGTGGGACATCTAATTTCTGGGCCTTCATATAAATACTTCTGAAAGTAATTATTGCTGTAGTTGCTATATAAATTCTATCAATGTATGTCTCCAATGCAGAAGAAGAAGAAAAAGGGAGAAGGATGAGGAGAAAGGAAGACATATGAGAGAAGGAAGAGGAAGGAGACCTCATATTTATGGAGGTTTTACCATGTCCCAGGCACTGCAATGAGACTGTAACACAACTTGAATGATTGATCAGGTATCATTATAATCTCTGCTTCACAGGTAAGAAAGTTGAAGTCCAGAGACTAGGAAGTCATTTATCCAATGTGCCATAAAAGTTCTGAATTGATACATATTATATCTATTAATTCAAACTACTCTCCCGGGACAGTGATTATTGTTCCTATTCTCATGCTAGGGAAACACAGGTGGAGATTGGAGCACATAGCTCAAGCTCACAAAGCTGGCCTGATGCAGCCTGGGTGCAAGTTCAAGTCTGTTCTACTTCTACATTTGACACTTTTTTTTTTTTTTTTGTAAATCCAAGTCTTAATACTAGGAAAATATTCTTGTGCACTTGTAGAATTTATTTTTACATTCACATTTTGTTATACTTCTTTTTTTTGCATGAAGCAAAAGCAAACACTAATTGAATAAGAGAAAAATTAAGTTTTGAGAAAACCCTTGCTGACCTCAAAAGCAGTGGTGATATTTTATTTTACTAGTTCTTGTTCCCTAGGAACAGATGTAGGTTACATTAAGGGGACTCTTCCTAGAGGTAGTTATTCACCTTTTTATTCACTCAACCAACATGTATTCTGAGGTTTTTATGTGCCAAGAATCATGTTAGATTTTGGATCACAACTTTTGGATAGCAATGATATTTTCTAAGAGTTGTTATATATTGTTTTTGTTAGGAGGAGACAGAGCCAGGTGGATCGCAATCCAGTTACAGGGGTTTTGCACGGTAATAACAGGTACCTCTCATTGCATATGTCCTCTGGACCGGCACTGAACTGTCTTCTATATGGTTTATCTCATTGAATTATCACAGTGATATCATCACAGGCATCATGTGAGCACTGTTGCTGTTATAATAGTGTCCCTTCTTATAGGTAAACTATTGCTGGGGGTGGATAAGTGACTTGCCCAATGTCACACAGCTTGTAAGTGGTAGAGATGCCATTCAAAATCAAAGCTCCTAACCATTAAGCTGCCCTCTGATGACATCCCCTCTGATGGCTCATCTCTGATGGCACATGAGATGGCAGAGTGAACCAAAGATCAGTCATGGTCAGGAGTTGGGAGATAAGATACTTTTGGCATCTAGTTCAAGCCAGTGGAGTAAGCTAGGAAGCCACACCAGGATACAAAAGTCAAATCATGAACATTAGACCAAATATAGGCAGTGCAGGGACAAGACCAGGTAAGATGCATGAGGCCATCATCTGTGAATATGAAGACCACCATACATAGTGACAAAACCAGAGAGCTGGTGTCATCACACAATCGCAGCTGTGCCTTATCTCTCATACTGTTGCCATGAACACCTGCAATACATAACGGACCTTTGGAACCAAGACAAAAAAAAGTTCTTTCCTCATACCTGGAGCCTTGTAAAACAACTTGTAGATCATCTAGCCATAAATTCCCACTGCATGTGAGAGCACTGATGTCAACAAAGAGGAAGAAAATGTACCTTCCTAATAGCAACAAAGAGACACGTGTAGGAATATAGCTTAAACTTAGGGTAAAAATTCATTCATTCAGCCATTTGTTCCCAATAAGTGGTTGTGAGCATCTACTTTGTGTCAAGTTTAAAAGTTTAGGATCCTGGGAGTAGACGAAAGTGTGAAGATAATAAGATACTTGGCCTCATGGAGAGATAGTCCAGTGGAAAGAGGAGGACACAGAACAAACTGAAAATAAATAAAAGTATTTCTGATGATGTCGAGTACTACAGAAGAAATTGTAAAATGAGCCACGTGATAAAAAGAGACTGGAGGGTGATAAACTGATAGGAAGAGACAATAAATGCTAATGCTTGGGACACGAAGTGAACTGGGCATGGAGAGTAAAGGAAAGGTAGGGACTGTGGGTAGGGAGTAGGGGAGATGATGTGAGTTTTTGAAAAAGAGGTAGAATAGAACTTGTTGCATTTTGAGTGCCATGAAATACAGGTCAGATTTTATTCTGAGTGCAAAGGGAAATCACTGGTGGATGTTAAACAGTGGGCAGCGATGATATAATCTGGTTGAGGCTTTTAAAATAGCTCTGTAGCTGCAAGCTGTGGGGGGAAAAATTGAATTTGGGAAGCTGTTTTATTGCTCCAGGCAATAGACAGTATTACTACGGATTAGAGTAAGTCAGTGGTTAATAAAAAACACAGAATAGATACAGGACGGATTTTGGAGGAAGACCTGCCGATGGACTGCCTGAAGGGTTGCAAAGAAATCTAGCCGAGAATAACTTCCAGGTGTTTGTCTTGAGCCCCCAGGTAGACGGTGGAGCTACTTACTTAGAGAGAAGATTAGCAGAGGAACAGTTGGGGAAGCAAGAGGAAAAATGAAACTTCTGCAGTTCAAAGGAGTTTTTTCAGGACTGAAGATACAAATTGTTGAGTCATAGGCTTATTGATAACATTTAAAGCTTCGGACCCAGATGAAATCATCTATGGACGAGTTTAGATAGATTCCAGAGTAGTCAGGAACACGCCCCGGGCAGCTGCCAGTTGAGAACTGAGACAGGAGGCACTGGGCTTCGCATTGGTGCTGCACCAACGATATGACACTTCACTGGAGTTCAGAAGAAAATGTTGTCTTTAAAAATACCACCATCCTCCCATTCAGAGAAATGCTCGGAGCTAAATTGGAGAAGAGAATAGCTAGTGAGAGCGACAGGTGAAGGGACATCGCCAGGGACACCATAGAGTCTCGAGGAAATTCAGCAGCTCAGAGGAGGTGACTCATTGTTACTCACAGCCCAGACTCTCTTTATTTTGTTTTAGTTTATTTTAGGTTCAGATAACATTGGAAGACATAAGGAGAGAGAGGAAAATCCTTCACTCTCTCTTGCTGTCACTCTCAGTCTGTGTCTGTCTTACACACACACACACACACACACACATCTGAAACCAAAGCCAGTACCAGAGTGCATTACATCTTAGAGCTATCAAAGACCTCACAGAACCTTTAGGGTGCCTATTAAAGAGTCACAAAATCAAAGTGGGAAATCGTCATGACCGAGGGGGACAATATCAGAGAGAGAGAGTTCAGCACTAGGAACTACACTTTTCTGGTTTTGCTCATTGTCAGAAAAGTGTGAGTTGAGATCTGAAAAAGATAAACAATATACAAGAAAACTTGAAGAAAAGACCAGACCGGTGTGGATGGAGAGTCTGTAGGCTCTGAGAACAAAGGACTGAGTAAAGCCCAGTGTGGTCTCAAAAAGCTCACATGGTCGTGGGAGACAATTTCAACATGGAGACATGAATGCCAGGAGGGAAGTGGCTGTGGGTTCAATGAAATGCTACAGGATGTGCAATTAATTCGCCCTGAAGGTTAAATGTAAAGGTTACCTTATACATGAAAATGATGAAAGTTCATACTTACATGATACAATACTCTAAAACTTGTACCTATATTTTCCTTCTTCTTCATTAATTCTCCCTTTTTTAGTCCATGTACCTTCATAATCTCTGAAACGTGCATTCTAAAGAATGCCAGGCTTATCAGTGTGATCTCTGAAGTGAGGAGGTGACAAAAATGAATGACAATTTTTCCACACTTGTTATAAGAGGACATTTTTGGCCAGGTGTGGTGGTTCATGCCTGTAATCCCAGCACTTAGGGAAGCCAAGGCGAGTGGATCACTTCACTTGAGATCAGGAGTTTGAGACCAGCCTGGTCAACATGGCGAAACGCCATCTCTACTAAAAATACAAAAACCAAAATACTAGCTAGGCATGGTGGTGCATGTCTGTGATCCTAGCTATTTGGGAGGCTGAACTCAGGACTGGTGGAGGTTACAGTGAGCCAAGATCGTGCCACTGCCCTCCATCTTGGGAAACAGAATGAGACTCAACCTAAAAAAAAAAAAAGAGAAGACATTTTTGAAAATTATATATATTTATATAAATTTTAATGGGAAGATCAGTTTACATCTTCAGCTCCAACTTCAGCTTGTGAACTTCTTCCCACCAAAGGAGGCTGTTGCAATGAGAAGAGTCAAGTGAGGTAATGGAGGTTTGCAAAACTGTTTGACATGAAGAAGCTGGTCAGCATGCCAGTCCATAGCACCATGAAGAAGGCATGAGAATGTGCTTACATATTTTCTCCAGGAAAGAAGACAGTTTCTTGCTCTAGATTTGTATGCCTGTGTAAAAATCCTTGTTTATTCTTTCCTCAGAGGGTAAGATCCAGCCTCACTAGTTAAATGGCTTTAGGCAAGTTACTCTTTGTACATTAGTTCTCTAATCTTTCCATCAGAAAAGATGACAGTGATGATGATATGATGATAAGGAGGAAGCAAAGGAGGAAGGAAAGAAGAGGAAATCGGGGAAAGGGATGGAGAAAAAGGAGGAGGAAAAGAGAAAGAAGAAAAGAACAACAATAACAACTTCTTGATGGGGTTATATTGAAGATTAGATTAGTTGGCATATACAAAATGCTACATAGAGTGATTCCCAAGAGATGCTATTATTAATTTTCATTCAAGCAACTAACATTTATTGAGAACCTACTGTGTGCAAGCTGTTCCGTCACTGTAAGAAATGCAGTGATGAGTGAGGGTACCACTATCTAGTGCAAAACCAGACCAATGTTCATATGCTAAGCTTTATGCCTGTGGACTATAGCTTCCTCTACTCCTCCACATTCCTGCCACCCAGCAACCTCCTGGGTTTTTTTTTCACATTAATTGATGTATTGACACCTGAATCACAGTGTGCCCTTCTCCTCATGTTGTATAATCTTCCTAGAGGCAAGCATCGTCTGCTCAAACCACTCATTCAAAATCTTGACCCCAGGATTTCTGCTTTCATCATGTTCCAACAACTACCTTACCTATAAACCAGGAAACTCAACACTCTACTCTTCTCTCTCAACTGCCTATCCTCCCACCATTCTGCATCTTTGCTCTATGTCCACCCCATAGACAGAAGCTCACCCAGAGGCATATATGGGATTGCTTGGGATCGTGTGGACAGTCCTTACGTTCTAGTAAACATTCAAGTGTGTATGAATCACCTACGGATCTTAGTGAAACACAGATTCTGATTCAGTAGGTCTGGAGTGGAGCCTGAAATTCTGCAATTCTAACATGTGTTAAGTTCCCAAGTGATGCTGATGCTGCTGGCCCAAGGACACTCTTTGAATAGCTAAGTTCTAGTAGTCCTGATATATTAACCAGTCAGTGCCATGTTTCAGAGTTGAGCCCTGGACCCTGGAGATTCAGAAATATGACTTATGTTAGCATACTGAGTAAAAAAGTACTCTTTGTGTAGATGACTCGCATTGACTAAATTCATACACACAACACATACAGGCAGAGAGGCAAGAAAACAGCCCGTAACAAGAAGCAACACTCACTGGACTGAGGGGCTTAAAATCCACATGGCCAGCCACTGTCTCCCTTGCATTGACTTACAGGCAAAATCAAATAATAGTAAGAACATAGATTGGAGAGCATGGAATCAGAACATGCTGGAAAAATGGAAAATGCATATATCTCACAACTGCTTATGTGTCCTACCAAAAATCAAATTTGTTAGTGAGCCTCCACCCCTCTGAATCTCTGTTCTTGTTATTCTATGGCTGACAAATCCCTAACCCAAGAGATATACGCTTTCTTTACATAGGTTACAACAGTATAAATGCTTCATCTGCAACATCCACTTAAAGACAGGCATGCTACTGATCAATATTTATGTCATTTAGATGTGGATACTGCAAAATAATAGCAACAAGCACTAACATTGAGTAAATGCTTGCTAGAAGCTAAGCACAGAGTTTAACACTTTGTACTCACAATATCACTTCAAGGTGGGTCCTACTATTATCCTATTCTATATGAGAAAAGAGAGGCTGTGAAAGACTTAGTAGCTGCCAGAGTCAGGATTTGGACGTAGACATCTGGCCTTTGAGACTGAGCTGTTAGTCAAGAGCTGAAAAAGTGGGCATGTCAACAGAACGTATAATCCTGGAAGAAATTGATTTATTTAAAGGTATATCTTTATGTATGTTTTAATCACTTCCTTTAGAAAGGTTTTTCTCATGTTTAAGAAGCTGCACCTTCTCTAAAATCACAGTCAGAATGGAGGAGACTCACTGGCCAGCATGTCTGGGCCTGGAAACCACTTTGCTTCCTCCATGTGCCATTTGGGAAGCTTTAGATTTGTGTTCCACATTTGTTGGTGGAAAATGTTCAGCAGGATTTTATTGAGATGATTGAACAATGATTTGTAGAACTATAGATACATATAGGTAGCTAACTATAGGTATCTCAATGTGGGAAAAGTTGGTCAAAAATATTTACTATAATTTTACTCTGCATAGAACTAGGTGCAACAGAGTATTTCAAATAAAATTTAAAAAACAAAAAGATGTAGGTACAGTGTGCAGAAGACCCTTGGTTAGGTCACTTTGAATTAGTTTTCTGTATCCTACAATACCGGAATGCATTTGCTTATTGAACTGAACATTTCCAGAGGGTGAAGCTGAAGTTCAGACCCACAGGACGCAGGGCCTCAAAGTGTGTCCTTAGCATCAACAGAAGCCCGTAAAAAATTCTCACACTCTGAAGTTTAGGTAGGAAAGACATATATAAGATTTGTTTGTCAATATTTTAAAATCACATTTAAGACTTAGTTTGTTAATCACAGGTTTTGTTTCCTGGCTCTGAGCAAATGATAGAAAGTGAAATGGCATAACTCTCAACTGGGTGCAACAGGAGATGCTGGAAGGTTTAGATGTAAAATTATGTAACTTTCCGCATCTGGGTGAGGCTCTGGTAAGATCTCTGTCCTCTATGTCCTCCCAGGGAATCTTAATTTTATGGGGAGGGAGATAAAGAGAAAAAAATATGCAAAGGAACTAAAGAAGTGAGAAAGATTTTTTTAAATCTCTTTTCTTGCCTAAAAGGTGACAGACTAAACCAGAACAAGATATTTGCATAATAAAACACCAGCAGAAATGAACTAGGCTAACTACGCAAAAGGTGATGTAGGGCTTGCAGGCAGCAGAGGTACTCACACATTTTAATAAGTTCCAGGTTTCAGCCTATGTCTGAGTATATTGGAATCAGCATGAATGTGGAAGTCAGAAAAAACCTATTCTGCAACATAACCTTTGACAATGGTCTTGATCCCTAACCCCCTAGCCCCACACCCATATAGTAGACTTAGTACCAGATGAATGGCCAAAATGAGGCATTCTCCCTCTGTTCCTCCCATCTCTCTTTGGTAAAATGGGGACATTAATGCCCATCTCTGAGTTCTGAAAATTAAGCATAATAATAAATGCAGAGAGTCTGCTACACAGTAGGTTCTGGAGGTGAGCATCCCTGCCCCTCACCAGCATTAAAAATTAAAAAGTCATTTTCATATTGGAACATTTGGAGTGGACTCCTCAAGGATTACGAATTCTATTAATATTTGTCTCTCAAATAAAAGAACAATTGGGGGGAAAATTGCACCCAGCCAAATCCATTTTAAATGGATGAGAGTGGAGCAGAAAATAATGAAGAAGAATGTAGACAGATACAAAAAGGGACTTAGACCATTTTGCTGCTAATAGGTGCCACAGACAGTTCATTACTGATAAATGTAGAATAATGATGTTCTTAATGAGTCTTTTCACGCACAAATTCATCATAAAACAAGAGGATGAGGTAAAACAAAAAGTCTTTGAATAGCACTCATGCAGCAGGGAAAGCAAGGATAATTTACATCCCCCAAAAAGCTACCGATTTAATAAAGTCTTCTGAGATTGCCTTCATTGTGTCCCAACTTAATAGCTTTTCTTCTCATATCTTAGAGGTAAATTTCAACCTGCCCCACAGTTTGGGGCAACTAAAAGAGACCGAAAGGGGTAGCACTGCTGCTTGTGTTTAAAAGTTCTTATGACCCCTTATTAGTGATTGGACCTTGAGTCATTATCTGTGCCTGAAGTTTCTCATTATAATATGAGGATAATAATTCCTATTCTGGGTGCCTCACACTTGATTGGTGTCATAGGCTGAACTGTGTCCCTCCCAAAATCCTTATATTGACGTTCTAACCCCCTCAGTGCATCAGAATACCACTGCATTTGCAGATAGGTTCTTTAAAGAGATAGTTAGATTAAAATGGTCATTAGGGTTGGTGCCAATTGAATATGACTGGCGTCTTTAGAAGAAGAGGAGATCAAGGCACTGACACACACAGAGAGAAGGCCATGTGAGGACACAAGAGGAAGGCAGCCATATATCTACAAGCCTGGGAAAGAGGCCTCAGAAGGAGTCGGTTTGCTGACACCATGATTTTGGACTTCCCAGTCTCCAGAACCGTGAGACAATAAATGATTGTTCAAGCCCTAGAAAACAAATACAGTTCAGTGCTTGATGCTCAAAAACTGGATGAAGATTTTTGTTCACCCACTCCATAAGTGTCACCTCACTAAGCCGATGGCAGCTACAGATGAGGATGTCAAACGCAGATGCTGTGTTCAAGTGCTTTTTGCATTAACAGTGCAAAACACGGTAAACATTTTAGAAGTTATAGTCATTACTTTCTCCTGCCTTCTATGTACATTTAAAGGACGGTCTCTCTGTGTGTGCAGAGTTCTAAATAAAGGATTCTATAAAATAATAGAACCAAATCAAGTTGACCTAATTTTAAATCAATACTACTAAATACCTGTGGTGCACAGAATTCTAAGAAGGCCTGAAAAACTCCCACCCCTTAATGTATGTGCCCTGTATAAGCTCTTCCTCCTGAGAGAAGCTAGGTCTGTGAAATATGATATATATAAAGTAATGCTAACATGGGAGTGATTTTTACATCACCTTCACCTGATAATGTAACCTAATCAAATCACATAATTTAACATAAGACTTTGTCCCACCAAAGGGAGAGATTCTCCTGCTGGCTCTGAAAAGTAAACCACATGTTGCAAGACAGTCATGTGACTAGGATACTAGGTTGGCCACCAGCATTGAGAGCAATGAGCAACTCCTGGCCAACAGTCTGCAAGAAAACAGGGGCATCCATCTTGAAACCACAAGGAGCTGAATTTTTCCAACCACCTGAATAAGAAAGGAAGAAGACCTACAGCTTCAGATAAAACTGCAACCCTGGCCAGCACTTTGATTTCAGCACTTGATCCAAAGATCCAGCTAACCTGACCCAAGGGAACCAGGAGATAATGAATGTACATTGTATTAAGCTGCTACTTTAGGGGTAATTTGCTGTGGCAGAAATAGGAAACAAACACAAGACCAAAATGCTGACCTTCCCCAACACACACACATGAGCAGACAGACTCTCACACTCGTATACATGCACACACTATTTTGAGAAAGTTATATCTTAATTAGTAACTAGTCTTTACTCATCACAGGTGTTTCCTTTTCTTTAGTAGATAATCAAAAAACTAGATTAAAGAAAATAAAATTCTCCCTACTTCTCTCTAACCATGAAAGAAAGCAAAATTTATGCCAATATTGCAATCCTAGGTTTAGACGAAATAAAAGGACAGGCTAGATTATGGGATGTCCTCAGCAGCAGGTATTTCCTAATAAGAGATCAAATGGCAGACAGGCAGTTTGTAGGTATATCAGTCCAAATTCACACTGCCATAAAGAAATACCCAAGACTGGGTAATTTATAAAGAAAAGAGATTTAGTTGACTCGCAGTTCCTTATGGCTGGGGAAGCCTCAGGAAACTTACAGTCATGATGGAAGGTGAAGGAAAAGCAACTACTTTCTTCACAGGGTGTCAGAAAAAAGAAAGAGGACAGGGAAAACTGCCAGACACTTTTAAAGCATCAGCTCTCATGAGAACTAACTCACTATCATGAGAACAGCATGGGGGAAACCACCCCCACCCCCATGATCCAAGCGCCCAGGACCAAGTCCCTCCCTAGACACATGGGGATTATTGGGATTACAATTTGAGATGAGATTTGGGTGGGGACACAGAGCCAAACCATATCAGTAGGAAACTTGTTTTTGAAAGTAGAAAAAAATAAAGGTAAACATAAATTCTTGCTCTGTAATTTGCCATCTGAGCATGGCTAAATTTTAAATCTCGCTACATCCAAGTGTTGTCATCCATAAAGTAGGGACAATAATGCCCATTTCATAAAACATTTCCTTTTTTAAAAAATTGAGATATAATCACATACCTTAAAATTCAACATTTTAAAGTATGTAAATCAGTGTTGCTTTCTTGTGTAGTGACAGAGTTGTGCAACCATCATCACTATCTAATTCCAGAATATGTCCTCATCCCAAAAGCAATCCTTGTACCTATTAGCAATCACTTTCCATCTCCCTGTCTTCCAGTCTCTGGAAACCACTAATCTGCTTTTAGTCTCCATGGATTTGCCTATTTCAGAAGTTTTGTATAAACTGAACCATCAGGCTTCTTTCACTTTGCATGATATCTTCAAGGTTCATCCATGTTTTAACTTTATGAGATTTTTGTGATTAAAAAAAGCCTTCATCCAAAGGCATAGAGGTTATGTCAACCCATCATTTCAGGCACTGTAGATTCTTGCTCACAACATCCTTGGCTGAATGTTCTTCAGACTCTTCTTGAAAACCTCCAGGCACTGGGAACTCACTATCGACAAAAGTTGACTTTCACCATGGCTGCAAAATTCTGACTGTTTAACAATTCATCCTTGGATTGAAACACAATGAACATCCCATTAACTGTCACCAATTAATCCTTGTTACGCATTGAGTACCGCTCCCCAACAAATGGTATATTGAACTTCCAATCCCCAGCACCTCAAAATGGAAACTCACTTGGAACTAGCCTTAATAGGTAAACTCAAGTTAAGGCAAGGTCTTTAGGGTGGACCATAATCCAGTGTGACTCATTTTTGAAAAAGGAAATTTGGAGACAGAAAAACACAGAGAGAATGTTGTGTGAACATGAATGAAGGCAGAAATTGAGATAATGCTTCTACAAGACAAAGAGTACAAAAAATTGCCAGCAAATCTCTGGAAAATAAGGAAGAGGCTTAGAACAGATTATTCCTCCACAATCCTCAGAGGGACCACCCCCCCAACACACATCGACTAAAACATTGATCTCATATTTCTAGTCTCAAGAACTGTGAGACCACAAATTTCTGTTTCTAAGAGCCATCCTGTCTGTGGTAATTTTTACAGAGACCCCAAGAAACTAATATAGTCCTAGTTTTCTGTTCTGATGCCATGGAGATTGCCTCTTTCTTCCCCTATTTGACATGAGCTTACCTGTTCCATCTTGAGGGCTCTTCTCCAGCATCGGGGTCATCTTGCTTCAGCCAAGCTCCCTGCAGTCTGCTCCCTGGATCCTCTGCTCTCCTCCCAGCAGACAATGGCTAATAAATAAATGCATGTTTTCAGAATGCAGATTGAGGCTTGAACAGTAAATGTTAACACACAAAATAATTTCCTTTGCCAATTTGTTTGAATCATTGTACTCTACACTCTGTATAGGAGAGTCTCACATTATTCAGTACCTGCTGGAATTTTAGCAAAATTAATAAAGAAGGTTGATGTAGGTGAATTGGGGCTTGACCTGAGTGGAGCTTCCTCCAGAATATATCCCAAATGTTTTGCACCATTCTTACATCTCTTATCCGAGTCAGGCCATCATCACTTCCCATCTAAACTTCTGAGGCAGCCTCCCAACTGCTATTTCTGACTCCATTCCTGTCTGCCTTATGGTTCATCCTCCACTCAACAGTGATATTTTTTAAAGCACAAATTAGATTATGTATTAATATCTTTGAATTCATTTTCACTACGATTAGATGAAAATCCTCACCTTGGTCTACACAGTCCTATAGGATACAGCCCCTGCTAGCCTCTCCAAATTTGCCTCCTATTTTTCTCCTCCATTCCTCAGCAAGCTTCCTCTATTTCTGAACACACAAGGTCATTCCCACATTTGGATTCTTATCAGAAATCTTCCCACTTCATGAGACATTTCTCTCCCTCCAGATCTTTATTTTTTGTATATCTGGATTTTTAATTATTGAGATTTCAACTCAACTGTCCCCTCCTCAGAGAGGTCTCACTTGGTCACCCTAACTAAAGTTGTGTTCTCTACCCCATGTTTCTCTTTATTCCAGGATTCCTTAGAATAAGGAATTCTGGATTAGATAAGGGATTAGATAACTAAGGATTAAATAAAGGAATCTAGTCTCTATCTCAGGATTCTAAAGAGAGAGAGTGTGTGTGTTTATGTATGTGTGTGTGCATTCATACATGTCTGCCCCAAATTTTTTATTTTCCAAAATTAACTGATATCTTTATATGTTTATTATCCATCTTATTCACTACTCTATTTCCAGCATTCAGAATAGTGACTGGCAAACAATAGTTGCTCAATACACACTTGTTGAAGATAGGGATGCCCACTATCACCACTCCTATTCTGAACATAGTACTGAAAGCCCTAGCCAGAGAAATCAGGCAAGAGAAAGAAATAAAAGGCACCCAAATAGGAAAAGAAAAACTCAAGCTTACTCTCTTCACTGACGATATGACTTTATATCTAGAAAACCCTAAAGATTCCACCGAAAGACTCCTAGAGCTGATAAATGACTTCAGTAAACTCTTAGGATACAAAATCAAGGTACAAAAACCAGTAGAATTTCCATACACCAACAATATTCAAGCTGAGAGGCAAAATCAATAATGCAATCTCATTTACAATTGCCACAAAAAGAAAAGAATATTTAGGAATACAGCTAACCGAGGAGGTGAAATGTCTCTGCAAGGAGAATTACAAAACATTGCTGAAAGAAATTAGGTATGACACAAATAAAAGAAAAAGCATCCTATACTCATGAATTGGAAGAATCCACATCTTTAAAATGGCCGTACTGCCCAAAGCAATGTACAGATTCAATGTTATTCTTATCAAACTACCAATGTCATTTTTCACAGAATTAGAAAAAAATTTTCTAAAATTCATATGGAAACAAAAAAGAGCCCAAATGCCCAAGACAATTGTAAGCAAAAAGAATAAAACCAGAGGCATCACATTACCCGATTTATGCTAGAAGGCTGCAGTAAGTAAAACAGCATGATACTGGTACAGAAACAGACACATAGACCAATGGAACAGAATAGAGAACCTAGAAATAAACACTTACATTTACAACCATCTTATCTTCAACAAAGTCAGCAAAAATAAGCAATGGGGAAAGGAGTCTCTGTTGAGTAAATGGTGCTGGGACAACTGGCTGTCCATACATAGAGGAATGAATCTGGACCTCTACCTATCACCATATGCAAAAATTAACCCAAGATGATTAAAGACTTAAATGTAAGACCTCTAATTCTAAGCATCCTAGAAGAAAGCCTAGGAAATACCCTTCTTGAGATTGGCCTTGGCAAAAATTTATGGCTAAGTCCTCAAAAGTAATTGCAGGAAAAACAAAAGTTGACAAATGTGACCTAATGAAATGAAATAGCTTCTGCACAGGAAGAGAACTATCAACAGAGCAAACAGGCAACCTATAGAATGGGAGAAAATATTTGCAAACTATGCATCATCTGACAAAAATCTAACATCTAGGACCCATAAGGAACTTAAACGACTCGATAAACAAAAGACAACCCCATTTAAAAGTGGGCAAAGTGTAATTCCACCGAGGCAGGCAGATCACTTGATCTCATGAGTTGGAGACCAGCCTGGGCAGCATGGTGAAACCCCATCTCTACAAAAATACTGAAAAAAATTAGCAGGGTGTGATGGTATACACCTGTAGTCTCAGCTACTCAGGAGGCTGAGGTGGGAGGATGGCTTGACTTGGGGAGGCTGAGGTTTCAGTGAGCCTAGATTGTGCCACTGTACTCCAGCCTGGGATATAGAGCCAAGCCTTGTCTCAAAAAAGAAAAAATAATAAAAGAAAAAGAAAAGAAAAACGTAACCAAAAGACATGTACAGATAACTTCTCAAAAGAAGACACACGAGAGGCCAACAAACATATTTTTAAAATTCTCCACATCACTAATCATTAGAGAAATACAAATCAAAACAACAAGGAGAGGCCATTATACACCAGTCAAAATGGCTTTTGTTAAAAAGTCAAAAAAAAAAAAAAAACCCAACAGATGTTGGCAAGGCTGTGGAGAGAAGAGAATGCTTATACTATTGTTGGTAGGAGTGTAAATTAGTTAAGCCACTGTGGCGAGCAGTTTGTAGATTTCTCAGAGAACTAAGAGTTAAACTATCATTCAACATTTGACCCAGCAATCTCACTCCTGGGAATATACCCAAAGGTACATAAACCATTCTACCAAAGAGACATATTCATTCACATGTTCATTGGACTCCTCTTCATAATACCAAAGACATGGAATCAGCCTAAGTGCTCATCAATGATGGACTGAATTAGGAAAATATGATACGTATACACTATGGAATACTACACAGCCCTAAAAAACAATAAAGTCATGTCCTTTGCAGCAACATGGATGCAGTTGGAAACCGTCATCCTAAATGAACTAATGCCAAAACAGAAAACCAAATACTGCGTGTTCTCACTTACAAGTGGAAGATAAATATTGGGAACATATGCTCATAAAAATGGAAACAATAGAAACTGGGGACTCCTAGAGTGGAGAGGGAGAGAGGAGAGTAAGGGTTGAAAAAAACCTCCCTATTTGGTACTATGCTCACTACCTTGCTGATGGATTCACTTGTACTCCAACTGCAAACGTCAACATCATGCAATGTACCTTTTGTAAAGAACCTTCACATGTACCCCCTGATTTTAAAATAGAAGTTCACAAAGAGAAAAATACACTTGTTGAAAGAAAAAAATGAATACATGAATAAATAATGGTGTAAAAAGAAATTGGAAGATGAAGCCAGCTTTGGAGTGGGAACATCTCTGAATTATACACAAAACTACTGTTCTGTGCTAAGGAAGTGTGGCAAATGTTCTCGGAGGCAAGTTGCAGTTGGAAATTGCTTGGTGAGGTGCACTTCTCTGCCCATGTGCCATAGTACTCCTCTTTTCCACTATTTCAAGTTTTTGTGTAATGTCCAGAGGAGTTAAGAGTAAAGAATCTGGTATAGAAAAGCATGTCGCAGACTCCGAAGTCACAAGTCAAAGGCACGTGGCAGATCACTCTCTTTACTCTGAACATTTTTCCAGGAACCAGCTGGAGTCTTACATGTATCACATCAGGTAGGTTAAAAAAAAACAGAATTATTGTTTTCCAGAACTTCTCTGTCTGTAGACTTTCCAGGAGTTGCTGAAGATTTGGCTATTTTGCTCTCTAACCACTGACAACATGTCTGTGCCTCTCTGGAAGAAATCAGCTAGAGGAGGCGTGTTTGTTAAAACAGCCACAGACCATCCCCAGACACAGAGCGGGAGGCCTGGCCCAGGGGCAGCCCAACCTGGAACAAATCAGCTCCCAATGAGATCCGCCCGAGTGGGAAATGGCTGACGGCATGCCACCTTATGCTCCACACCATCTGGCTCCCTGCACGCCCTCCCTTGCTGGAGTTTTAATTTCCGAACCAGACGCACTGCCACAATTACGCTTTACTTCATTTTATGCGTCCTGCTGTGGGAACACAGAAGCTCCTGGTAATTAAACGTCTACTTTGTGAACAGAGAGGAAATTTCCACACTTAACCATTGCTCTATTTGTTGGAGATAAAGCAGGGGAAATCCCAGGCCTTTAGCACCTGGGATAGATCCCAAGTGCCCTGGGCACTGACCCATAAAATCCAAAAGCAAATCTATGTGGGATGGGGAGACATTGGGGTACAGGGGGATGTGGAGTTTGAGGAAGTCCCTGTTTGGCCTTTTACCAGCTGTGTGTCTTTGAGCTACTGCTTCTACTTTGTGAGCCACAGTTTCCCTATCCATACAAGGAGGAAACCAAGTGAAGCAGAGGTAAATTTTAGTAAGATAAGACATGCCAGTGTCGCACTGGAACATGTTCTGAGCTCCATGCCTTGTTTCTTTAAGCACGTGTAGACCACTGGACCTGCTGGTCCTGTGAGGCACAGATATGAATTCTATTTGGCATACATACCCTTCAAAAATAACTCCAATATTTGAAAACCAAGGGATGGCATAAATGGTTTTCTGTTGACTTCCAAATTCTCCTGAAAAAGTGAAATGTTTGATTATGTGGGGAGCACTTTCCTATAGAGCAGCAATAGGCTGGGGCTGAGACACACCTTTAGCAAGGAATTCTGGAGACTAGCACTGACTCCAAGTGTCAAGTGCCTGTCAGGTGCCTTGGAAACTTGTTTAAATGCAGATTCACATTTAGTGTTTCTGGGGTTGAGCCCTAGATTCTGTATTTGTAACAGTGGCCCGTGATGTGGATGCAGGTGAGAATGGTGCCCATTTTAAGCAGAGGGGGGTTGGTGAGGCCTGAGCACACTGCAGCTCTCCCTTCTCTTCTCCTCCCTGTTGTCTCCTCAACCCCAGGGATGAACAACAGGTGTCATTCATCACTACACTCACTCTACTGTCTTTCCTTATTAGAGGTCTATAGTTCTATACCTGCTAACTTTGCTCATTTATTACTTGCCAACTTAAGAATACATTTGAATATCTGACCCAGCTTTAAAGGGTATTTGGTAGGCCCAGTCTGTTTGTATCAGTCAGAGTCCTACGAGGAAAACAGGCATCATCGTTATTTTCAGTAGAGAGGATTTAGGTTACACAGGTAATGCAGAAACTCACAGTAAATTAACTCAGAGATAAGCAGTGGCAAGCGGCCATGGAGCCCTAGAGGAAAGAGGGACAAATGGAAGAGGCAGTATCCCCAGAGTCCAGGGTCCATACGGGGTCCCCTGGCAGACCCTGGGACCCTGGCAAGCCTGTTTAGCAGAAACTGGAGTCACAGAGATGATCAGTTGCTAGCAGAGATGCTGCTTGAGACAGACAGACAGAAATGGTGAGAGGTGTCCTGACTCCTCTCTTTCAATTAGTAATCTACACCAATGCCTCCCATTAGATAAACCCATCTGGAAGACATGGCATGGGAGACAGAAGAATCCAGCCTGCAGTGGTCAGAATCCCCTCCCATGTGAAGCAGAGAAGCAGTGGGGTAAAATTGGATCTGAGGGCAGAGAAACCAGCTCTGGTACACTGCCCTTGGGAACATCCTCACTGCTGTTAAATGAAAGGAACACCTTAGACTAGATTCTTAAAGAGTCAAAATGTTTTTCCACATTTTCTTAAAACTGAAAGGTAAAAAATCATACACCATTCAGCACCTTAAGAGGTTGTAACACTCTTGAAAAATTGGAAAGAGCCCTTGCTTAGGCATAAAGAAAAATATGCCATGGTCCAAAAATTGCCATATAATTATCTGCCATATAAATATTATATATGCCATATAAATATTGGTAAACTGATCTGATTGATTTGGCTTCCATATCCTTATTTGTTAAATTGTAATAATGATGCTTCTCCACCTACTTTATAGGATTTTTGTATGTACAAAAATAATAGGCTGGGTGGGCTCATGCCTGTAATCCCAGCACTTTGGGAGGCCTAGGCTGGAGGATCATGAGGTCAGGAGATTGAGACCATCCTGGCTAATGCGGTGAAATCCCGTCTCTACCAAAAAAAAAAAAAATTAGCTGGGCATGGTGGCGGGTGCTGTAGTTCCAGCAACTTGGGAGGCTGAGGCAGGAGAATGGTGTGAACCCAGGAGACGGAGCTTGCAGTGAGCCGAGATCACGCCACTGCACTCCAGCCTGGGCAACAGAGAGAGACTTGGTCTCACAATAAATAAATAAATACTACTAATAAAAATATTTTTCTTATTCATTTATTCACTGAAAGAGCGATTCATGAATGCCACCAAGCATCATGGTTTCCATTGGTCATGGGATGTCTCCACTAGGAAACTTTCCTGAATCTCATTCTGTATTAGGCATTATATCGAAGGTCCTACATGTGCTTCCAAAGCCCCTGTGCTTCCCTATTACGCTGGGCAGGGTCTAATAAGGAGACAGAAGCCATGACAAAATCTGAAAGGAGACAGAAACTGTACCAATATTTAAACAAGGGCAATTTAATATAAAATATTATCAACTTGAAGCAAGAGACACCTGTATCACCACACTTATAACATTGATTATTTGTTTTCCCCACCAGACTGAAGTTTCCTTTACAGCAGGAACGATATCTGTAATTCATCATTTTAATCTTAAACTCCAAGTCTCTCCATACCTAAGCATAGTATTTGACATCCAGTGACTGATGGATTATTGTTGAGTAAATGAACAGAAGTTTACAATCTAAGGGGAACAAAAGTTTCAAAGCATTGTAGTAGCTACGTAGACATGATATAGTGCAGTTCTGGATGAAGGCCCATGAAAGAAAGATGGGAACCGACATTACCAAGAGAGAAACATCTGCACATACAGGAGGAACAAGAGAGAAAGACATATTCTGGAAACTACTTGTTATCCAGCTTTGCTAAGCATGAGTTTTGAGGAAGAAAGTAACATAATATGGAGTTGGAGACAGAAGGCAGAAGATACGCCAGGAAAATGAGTTTCAATCATATCTAGTTGGAGGAAAGCCATTAAAGAGGTAGGGCAGGAGACATGACAGGATCGGAGATGTGGGGTGGCAGATCATCCCAGCCCTCTGCCAGGGATGCTTTGGTTAATTGGAAAGGATTGTAATTTTGAGAAGTAAAATATGCTTTATTTTATGTATATGAACACAAATGATACAATCAAAGAAAACCAATTTATAAACAAACAAAAAAATCTATAAACAAAAACCAAGTATTGTAAGTGCTTGCTATCAGCAATCCTACATGGTTAATTCAAATATGATAAACAGTCATGGAAATGTTTCTGTATTTCATAAAAGCTGGGTAGCCGAAATAAATACTGCTGTTGAATCAAACAGTGCAAACAATACTTTTGAACTCCGCTCAAAGGAGCTACCACCAAGTGACGATACCTGGGATTGAAATTGAGCAAAAGAAGATGTATTTCAAGTGCTTTTTGTCAATATAGTTTTTACTAATAGCTTCAAAATAAAAGCTCAAAATCATGATATGCAAATTCCTATGAAGACACACAAAGTGAAACTTTTCTTCACTCTTTTATTCTTTCCCCATAAATTCACACATGTCACATAAAATTTAACAAAACCATTCTATTTTGGATATACTGTTCTTGAAGGCTTTGCATTTAGTAAGTTGGCAATTTACCTAACCCCAGTGTGCCTTAGTTTTCTCATCAAAAAAGGGGACATAATTGCTATTTCCTAGTTGACTATTTAATAATTGTTTCAAAATATATTTTTAAGAAACAAAATATGATTGGAAAAAATTTCTAAAAAGCAAGAACTATTTTTTTACCTCACGTATATTTTTAATTCATTCTCAGTGAATTATAATTTAATGAAATTATCGGGTAGTATCCCCAGTTACCAAGGAAAAATGAATCAAAAAACATAAATGATTTATATATAAAGATCTTTACACATGCCAGTTGGCATACTTAAGTTAAAAAAAAAAAAAGAAGATAAATGGGGCCTGCCTATGCAGAGAGAAACATTCACTAAAGGAAAAAAATAAGATTAAATTTCTTGCCTACAACATGCTGAGAAGAACAAACCGCTTCTATCATTGAGAACTCCTCATTTATTTAGCCCTGCCTAATTAAAACCAAGTTTCTAAGGATAAATTTTACCATGTAATAAACACATAGTTTTATTTATTGTTTAATTAAATTAGTTATATCTTGATATTTGCATTTCTATCAATCAGACTTTAAATTATATTGGTGCTTCAATTGATGTCCAAAGTTCCTCTAAGTAACAGTTGCCTTATCAGTTAAAAGAAAAAGGTTGGGGGGGAACAGCTAACTCATGGCAGATGTGAGGATTTGAACATGATTGTGCTTATGTGAGCCTTGCATGTGGTATACAAGAAATACACAGTGAACGTTAATATTTTTTATTTTAATCATAATTGTTTCAATTGCTGCTATTAATAAAAGCTCTTAGAACATCATCTAACACACCAATTTGTCAATAATTTTAAATTACTATATATTACATTAAAAGATGCATAATAAATGATTTATGGGTTAAATAGAGATAAGAGGATATTAAGACATAATAGCCTATGTCTTGATATACCCTTGCTTAATAAAAGTGGTTAAATTTGTGTCTATTACCACCCTCCAAAAAAAAAAAAGTCACATTGACCACCAAACTTAGAGTAATTCAAAACATACAGGGGATTTCAAATAGACCTCCTTCTCTTACATACTTGCATGTTTGTTGTTGTTGGTTGGTTTGGTTTTTGTTCTTTTTGGGGCTTAGTAGGAAAAGATTTCAACTAAAGATTAAAGTTGCCAGTACATTGCCTGGTTTTAGTGAAGCGAATAGGAAGTCCATTGGACTTGGGGGAAATAATATTCATTCAAGTACAGAACCCAGGGTGACTCGTTAGTTTTGTGAATGTAATGTAGATAGGCATACATTCTTTTAAGGAAATATGATAAACATGGTTTTTTTTCTGAAATAATGTCTTACTAGCAGCTTGTACATTTCTGGAGAGAAGAATGGTCTAGAAGCCTCTTGAAAGTAAGAAGCAAGAGACAAATTCGGCTATATAGTAAGAGCTCAATAATATGTGTTGGTTAAACTAAAAAAGAAATGAATCCCAATTTTTTCATTTTCTTAAGCTTCAACATTACTAGTTATAGATATTGCTGTGGTGTTTGAAGACATAGTTACTGCTATAAATTGGCAAGAATGCAAATTGGTACATTTCTGGAAAGCTAGTTTGAAACATAGAGCAAAAGCTTTTTAATTGCCTTTACCCATTATGGTCAAGGTAGAATAGTTTTTGCAGACAAAATTCTCAGTGCAAAACTAAGAAATGCTGAAAAACATATTTTTTAAAGAAAATCTACCAAAATAACAGAGAGCTATTAAAGCGGCAAGTACTTGGAGGCCCAGAGTTGACAGAGGTGATTACAATATTTGGCACCACTTTTTATCTCAACTGATGTTTTCATGTCTCAAGAGCAGCTGACAGGCTCACAAGAAGAGAAGAGCTTCCAGAATTCTGATGGGGCTATAAGAGAGTCCTGGAATACATCTTGAGTTTAAAAAAAAAAAATGCCTTTTAGCTGGAATTCCAAATGACTGAATCTAGCACAATGAAGCAGACTTCACAAAGACTAAGTGTCAACCTCCAAGAGAAGGCTAAAGAGGTATAATAAGTAAATTTAACATGGGATTCTCGGACAGGAAAATACATTAATTAAAAGCTGAGGAAATTTGAATGTAACATTTAGTTTACAATGATGTATCAGTATTTGTTTATTAACTGTGACAAATTACCATACAATGTATGATGTTAATAATATGGGAAACTAGATGTGAGGTACATGGAAACTCTATGTGGTGTCTCAACATTTTCTTGTTAATATAACATTGTATTAAAAATTAAGTCAATCAAAAAACAAAGATGTGACATATATAAATGGAAAAAATTATCTAATTAAAAACAGAAATTGACATACTGCGTAAAAAATTAAGAACAAACAAAAACCTTTGTAACTCAAAATAGGCAGACTCTAAATATAAAGATACTAAGAAATTGGAAGGCCGGGCACAGTGGCTCATGCCTGTAATCCTAGCACTTTGGGAGGTCGAGGTGGATGGATCACTTGAGGTCAGGTGTTCGAGACCAGCCTAGTCAACATGGTGAGAAACCCTGTCTCCACTAAAAATACAAAAATTAGCCAGGTGTGGTGGCAGATGCCTGTAGTCCCAGCTACTCAGGAGGCTGAGGCAGGAGAATGGCATCAGCTGGGAGGCAGAGCTTGCAGTGAGCCGAGATCGTGCCACTGCACTCCAGCCTGGATGACAGAGCAAGACTCTGTCTCAAAAAAAAAAAAGAAAAGAAAAAGAAATTGGAAATAAAAGAATATAAAGAAATATGCCACAGAATCACTAAGCAAAAGAAATCTGACAAATATTAGAATATCAGAATATTATAGTTAATTGTATTCATTATAAATATCAAAAAGTGTAATATTTTATTTAAAATATCAAAATCATGATGTTTAACTGGAAAGTTGATAGAAAGAGGGATACTTTATTATTTTTAAAGTATCAACTTATTAGAATTATGAAGAACTATTGTTTTTCCTTTAATAAAAAAGAGTAAAAACATGTATCACAAATACTGACAAATCTAAAAAGAGGAAAATACAAATGTTCCATCATCAAAGGAATCTTGGCACACGCTTCTCAGTCACTGATAGAATAAGGCATTGATAAAATCAGATAAAAAATAAGAAAGGATATTGAAGATTAAAAATAAAATTTAAAAATTCTGCCTACTTAACACTTACAGAAGACTATAACCAATATTTGCTTTCAATAAAGCTTGAAAGTAACAACATAAGGATAACTATTTTTTAACTTTCAAAATAAGTAAAAACTTCTAAATTAACAACGGGTCAATAAAAATTAGAAGGCATTTTAAAGTAAATAAAACTTAAATAAATGTAAATATAATCTCAGCACTTTGAGAGGCCAAGGCAGGAGGATCACTTGAGGCCAGGAGTTTGAGACCACCCCTGGGCAATATAGCCAAACCTTGTCTCAATAAAAAGTAAACAAATTTCCAAGCATGATGATGCACACCTGTAGTCCCAGCTACTCAGGAGACTGAAGTAGAAGGATTGCTTGAGCCCCAGAGTTCCACGTTACAGTGAACTATGATTGTGCCACTGCAGTCCAGCCTAAAAGAGAAAATGAGAACCTGTCTCTGAAGAATAAAACTATAAAAAAAAATAGATGTAACTAAAAATTGTCTCACTGGATGAGGTTACACTGTAGTTAAGATTTCTAGGCCTAAGTATATATGTTTTTTTTAAAGATTAAAAATACATGGCCTAGACATGTTTTTAAGATATTAAAAGAATGTCAAATGAGCTCAAAGTGGGAAAAAATAAGCAGAATAAAATAAAAGGTGTCTTAGTCCATTTAGTGTTATTATAACAGAACGCCCAAGGCTGAGTAACTTATAAAGAAAAGAGATTTATTTGGCTAACAATTCTGGTGGCTGAAAAGTTCAAAACTGGACAACTGTATCTGGTGAAGACCTCAGGCTGCTTCCACTCATAGCAGAAAGTGGAAGGGGAGCCAGTGTGTGAAAAAAAAAAAAATCACATCATGAGAGTGGAAGCAAAAGAGGACAAACAAGGAACCCAGACTCTTGGTAAAATATATAGACCAGACTATACTATGGCTAGTATATAGATTATACTTGCCAGACTAATCCATTTCCACTACAGCAAGATTTCATTCTCCCCCAGTGCATTAATCTACATATGAGGAATCTGCCACCATGAGCCAAACACTTCCTTCCATACTTCATCTCCAATACTGCTACATTGAGATGAAATTCAATATGAGTTTTGGCTGGGACGAATCATATCAAAACAATAGCATTATGCAAAAAAATATAAAATGTAGAGAATCAACAAAGCCAGAGGTCAATTTGTTGAAAAAAATAATAAAACCGGTAATTTCCTAGCAAGGCTAATCAAGATTGAAAAGAGATGAATCATAAATTACCAATACTAGGGGGATAATCACTACTGCTCTAACACACATTAAATGAGGAAGTTATTATGAACAACTCTATGCCATTATTGGAAAATTTAGATAATACTGAAAACTTAAATTAAAAAAAATGCAACTTAAACTAACCCAAGAAGAAATAAAAAACAAGTTCATGTTCTTGTTTTTAGTTGCATAACAAAGTTTATAAAATTAATGTCTAACCAGTATTTAAGCAAAGCAAGACCTTAAGCAAACTGGAAATAGAAGTGAACTTTCCTAAGTGGATAAAATATATTAAAAATAAAAACAAACAAACACCTTTAGAAACACATACATTGACTCTTAATTGTAAAACATTATAAACTTTCCTCCTGAGATCAAGACTCAAGCAATAGAAGACTACTTCTAATTGGCATTCTTCTGGAAGTGGTAGCCAGTGCAATAAGGCAAGAAAATTGATAGAATTGGAAAGTTAGAAATAAAACTCTCATCACATTATATTTGCCTATAGTTATTAAAAACATAAAAATGAATTTAGCAAGTTCACTGGATACAAAGTTAACATATGAAAGTCAATCACATTTCTAATTTAACAGCAATTAGAAAATGAAATGTAAAGCACCAATTATAATTATACCTATGTATACAATTATACATAGATTACATATACATAATTTATACAATCATGTATATATGTGTGTGCATAATTCACAAGATATCTATAGAGAAAGTACAGATCTAAACAAATTGAGAACTATAACATGTGAAGATTCTCTTCAAATTGATGTAGAATTCTGATATAATTACTAGCAGAGGTGTGTGTGTGTATGTGTGTAAATTGATGAGCAATTACTGACATGCTAGTAAAAATTAAAGTCATGAAAAAAGACAATCTTAGAAAGGATTTTATAGCAAACAAACTTATAACTTTTAAAATATGTTTTCTTTAATCATTTATTTCTCTAAAAATTTCAGAAAATAAGAGCATCCAATAGCCATAGCCAGATGTTCATATAACTCTCTGTTTCTAACTCATCAATTTTATGGGTTTATTTTGTAATTGATTATAACAGAAGATAGCCCAGCTGCCATTTGTTCAGATATAGTTTTGGGATCCACTGGGAGCCAAGGATGTTGTATTCATTAATAAATAAACTTCAAAAGGCTTGCAAGACACATTTGAAAATCTGTTCAATTACATATTTTGAAAAGGGGAAATGGGGAAAATAGTAAAGAAGTTAAAATATACTATCTGAAGATATTTTTAATGTTGCAATTTGAGAACAAAGAAATTATAGTAAAGACATAAATTATACATCTGTAAGGTGATGCAGATACACATTTGGAAAAAAAAGAGTCACAGTATTTGTTCAGAAGTATGTCACAGATATGACTTTAATAGAGTAGACATAGTTGGTAAACACGATAAAGGCCTAGAAATCTTAGAATTAGTGATTTTTCATTTCACATCAATAGTCCTCGAGCTATTTTTCTACTCCCACATAGCTTTTCAGGACTCACTTGTGGTCTTTATTCACTCAGTTGTGGGCAACATAGAGTAACTTCCACTTTCTCCTTTATGATAAAGCTTCCCCATTGGGGTAAAATTTGATATTTTGTTCTAGCATTTAAGTGATGTCTTCTGCTCACAGAAGAGTCAGACTCACCTTGCTTTGGTGGCTATTTTGACGTGACTGTGACTTGTTTGAGGATTCCTGCATCATAGTGCAGCATTAACATTCAATGAATTGTGTGTATCCCAAAGAGGTCAATGAGAAAACTCACAAGGCAAAGTCTGAGTGTAAAGCAGTTCTTTCTCTAAGTCCCTTTGCATAGATAGACCCAGTGACCTAGCTGGATTACTGTTAAGTCCAATGTTGGCCTAGAAAATCAGAGTTAGACTGAAAAGGAATTTAGAATAGAGGTGGGCCTTTGAGAATGACAACAGTGTGTAGACACAGATGCTAGAAAGAACAGCTGAAAAAGCATTGAAATCATCACAGGCTGAATTCATAGTCCTTGAAATCTGTACTCCGCATCTTGATTAGCACAACTGCAAAGACCTCAAGCTTCTTATGACCCTTTTAAAAATTAATGACATTCTCTACTAACAGATACTTTGATTTGGAAGCTATTTTATTGTTATTATATCAAATTTCGTAATTTTTAAGAGAACAGTGTTTTCCTAAATTCAAGTTCCACAGATTATCTAATCATTCTCTCTACTAATAAAAAGCTGCAACTTTCACCCAAGATTTTATATACTCATAAATGTAAACATTGTTCTTCTTTTAATTCTAGATATTTAAACTTGGTGGGAGATAACATAATGTTTACAATATACTTGGAATTATTTTCATGTGAATTTTGGATATTTTATGTGCCTTTATCTGATTGGAGATACCAATGTATAGGACTGTTCTACTGATGTGCCCAATGAATCAGAAAAAAAAAAAAGTTGCTAAGTAATATATTTACATTTACTAGTTTCTGTATTTTTTATTGACACAATAAATAAGTCAATAATACCAACCTGGTTTGAATAGCAAGACCAAAAATATTACTTTCATATTCTATTGACCTTCACTTAGATATCTTTATACCAATGTTTTCTCCTTTGGTATGTCATTATGGATTTATGACTTTTCAGATTTACTGTATATCATTGATCTTTGTCAATAATCTTTTGAGTCCCAATTGCCTCATCTTGGCCAATAGAAGCTCCCTTCAAATTATGCTTAGATCATTTCAAATTAGATTATTTCAATGTGACTGCATTATTTGTGACATATTTTTGCTTTCTGGCACAACAGAATTACATAGGCTCACTTTTCCCCTTTCAACCCAGACATAGAATCAGCTACTTATTTTCAAGGCACCATGGTTTCTCATAATGGGAAAATAGTATTGAATAGACAAGAATCTGAGTGCTGCTATGAATAATTGCGGTGGGGTGGTACGGGGCACATGTCCTTGGCTATTTCTTTGGGCAAAGCTAATAAAGGTGTATTCTGAATTTCCTTTGCAAACGTATGATTTTGCTTTTTATGGTCCTGATTCAATTCTAATAGTACAGTCCCCATACCTAAATTTTATTTTATTTTCTCTCATACTAAGCATATTGAGTCCTAACAAACATATATTTTAAAATTTGCCAAAAATATAAGAAAAAATTATTCCAAAATAATTTAATATTCGTGCAAAAATATAATTACTGAATGAGTTCAATTTTGAGCAGTTATTTTTGTTTCTATCACATTATGCTGTAGATTTGCAGTCAGATTATTTTGTTTTAGAATGATGGTTCTCAAGCCTCATCGTGCATCTCAAGGTTTGTTTAAAACAAATAGCTGGGCTTTGTTCACTGAATTTCTGATTCAGTAACTTTGGGGCGTGGCTGATAATTTGTATTTCCAATAAATTCCCTGGTTGGAAGGGGCCAATATGGGCGATTAGAAGTATCCACAGTCCACAGCATTCATGGAGAGAAAGAAAAGGGGCAAGCAAATACAGCACCTTCAATTGAAATATCCAGGTAGTTGCACTGGGACTGATCAGAAAAACAACTCAATCCATGGAGAATGAGAAAAAGCAGAGTGGGGTGACCACCCACCCAAGAGTCATGCAGAGCCAAGGAAACCCTCACCCCCAGCCAAGGGAAGCAGTGAGTGACTGTGTGACCCTGGGAAACCACACTTCTTCCACAGATCTTTGCAACCCGCAGATCAGGAGATCCCCTTTGGAGCCCACTCCACCAGGGCCTTGGGCTCAACGCACAGGGCCGTGTAGAGTCTTGGCAGAACAACTGCTCAGACATGCAGAGAGACACAAGAACTTTACATACTCCATCCCTGAGACCCCCGGCAAACATATCTGCAACTCAGACAAGGTGGGAGGTCTGCACATACCCCTAGGAAGGGGGTGGAACCCAGGGAGCCAAACAGCCTCATTCTGTGGGCCCCACTTCCATGGCACCTCACAAGATAAGACCCACTGGCTTGGAATTCCAGCCAGCTACCAGCAAGAAGGTGAAGACTGCCTGAGACTGAGCTGAGCTCTTGAGGGGAGGGGCGGGTGCCATGTCTGCTGTTTGGTGGATTCCGTCATTCTAGCCTGTGGGTTTGAAGAGTTCAAACAGTCGAAACAAGGAAAGGTCCCCTCAAGCAATGCAACACAGAGGCTTTGCCAGATGTGGCCAGACTGGTTCATTAAGCAGGGCCTGGATCCTGTCCTCCTCACTGAAAACTCAAAAAGCTTGAATGCCCCTTTTCCTCCAAATGACCGCAACACATCTCCAGCAAGGACTCAAAAGTGAGCTGAGGCCGAGACAGCTAAAATGACAGAAGCAGGCTTCAGAAGTTGGGCAGTAACAAATTTCACCAAGCTAAAGGAGCACATTGTAACCCAATTCAAAGAGGCTAAGAACCATGATAAAACAATAAAGGAGCTGGCAGTCAAAATAGCCAGTAAATAGAGGGACATAACTGACCTATTTGAGCTGAAAAATACACCACAAGAACTTTACAGTTCAATAGCAAGAATTATTAGCAGAAATGATCAAACAGAGGAAAGAATCTCAGAGTGGGAAGACTGGCTTTCTGAATTAAGAAATACAGACAATAATAAAGAAAAAAGGAATGAAAATGAATGAACAAAACCTCTGAGAAATATGGGATTATGTAAAGAGGCCAAACCTATTACCGATTGGTGTATCTGAAAGTGACGGAGAGAATGGAACCAAGTTGGAAAACATACTTGAGGATATCATCCAGGAGAACATCCCCAACCTAGAAAGACAGGCCAACATTCAAATTCAGGAAATGCAGAGAACCCCAGTAAGATACTCCACAAGAAAGTCATCTCCAAGATGCATAATCATCAGATTCTCTAAGTTTGAAATGAAAGAAAAAAATGTTAAGGGCAGCCAGAGAGAAAGTCCACATCACCTACAAAGAGAAGCCCACCAGACTAACAGTGGACCTCTCAGTGGAAACTCTACAAGCCAAAAGAGTTTGGGGGCCACTATTCAACATTCCTAAAGAAAAGAATTTCCAACCCAGAATTTCATGTCCAGACAAACTAGGCTTCGTAAGTAAAGGAGAAATAAGATTCTTTTCAGACAAGCAAATGGTGAGGGAATTTATCACCACCAGACCTGTCTTGCAAGAGCTCCTGAAGGATGCACTAAATATGGAAAGGAAAAACCATTACCATCCACTACAAAAACACACTGAAGTACACAGACCAGTGACTGTGACTATGAAGCAAACACACAAACAAGTCTGCAAAATAACCAGCTAGCATCATGATGACAGGATAAAATCCACATAAAATAATACTATCCTTAAATGTAAATGGGCTAAATGCCCCAATTAAAAGACACAGAATAGCAAGATGAATAAAGAATCAAGACGCGTATGCTGTCTTCAAGAGACCCATGTCACATGCAAAGGCACACAAAGGCTTAAAATAAAGGAATAGAGGAAATTTTACCAAGCAAATGAAAAACAGAGAAAAGGAGAGGTTGCAATCTTAGTTTCTGACAAAACAGACTTTAAACTAACAAAGATCAAAGAAAGACAAAGTAGGCATTACATAATGCTAAAGGGTTCAATTCAACAAGAACTAACTATTCTAAATATATATGCTCCCAACATAGGAACACCCAGATTCATAAAGCAAGTTCTTAGAGACCTTAAAGAGACTTAGACTCCCACATAACAATAGTAGGAGACTTTAACACCCCATTGACAATATTAGACAGATCATTGAGACAGAAAATTAATAAAGATATTCAGGACCTGAACTCAGCTATGGAGGCTGTGGAACTGATATCTACAGACCTCTCCACCCCAAAACAACAGAATATACATTCTTCTCACCACTGCACAGCACTTACTCTAAAATTGATAACATAATCCAAAGGAAAATATTTCTCAGCAAATGCAAAAGAAATCATTTTTAGACAAGAAAAGTCTCTCAGACTACAGTGCAATCAAATTAGAACTCAAGATTGAGAAATTCCCTTAAAACCACACAACTACATGGAAGTTGAATCACCTGCTCCTGAAAGACTTTTGGATAAATAACAAAATTAAGGCAGAAATCAAGAAGTTCTTTGAAACTAATGACAGCAAAGACACAATGTACCGGAATCTCCGGGACACAGCTAAAGCAGCGTAAAGAGAGAAATTTATAGTACTAAATGCCCACATCAAAAAGTTTGAAAGATATCAAGTTAAAAATCTAAATCACAGCTAAAAGAACTAGAGAACCAAGAACAACAAACTCCAAAGCCAGGAGAAGGCAAAAATAACCAAGTTCAGAGCTGAACTGAAGGATACAGACAGGAAAAACTCTTCAAAAAATCAATGAGTCCAAGAGCTGGTTTTTTTTTTTTTTTTTGGAAAAATTAATAAAATAGACCACTAGCTAGATTAATAAAGAAGAAAAGAGAGAATATTCAAATAAACACAATCAGAAATTATAAGGGAGAATTCACCATTGACCCAACAGAAATACAAACAACCATCAGAGAATACTATAACACCTCTATGCACATATACTAGAAAATCTAGAAGAAATGAATACATTCCTGGACACATACACACTCCCAAGTCTGAAGCAGAAAGAAATTGAATCCCTAAATAGATCAATAATGAGTTCTAAAATTGAGGCAGTAATAAATAGCCTACCAACATCTTCCTCCCATTCTCCACTCTCAAGTTGACCCCAGTGTCTATCATTTCTACTCTTTCTGTTCATGAGTACTCAGCGTTGGGCTCCCGCTTATAAGTGAGAACATGCGATATTTGGTTTTCTGTTCCTGCATTAATTCACATAGGAAAATGGCCTCCAGTTGCATCCATGTTACTGAAAATTCAGGACATGATTTCATCCTTTTTTATAGCTGCATAGTATTCCATGGTATATATGTACTACATTTTCTTCATTCAGTCCACCATTGATGGGCATCTAGGTTGATTCTATGTCTTTGCTATTGTGAATGGTGCTGTGATGAGCATAGGTGCCCATGTGTCTGTTTGGTAGAATAATTTATATTCCTTTAGGTATATACCCAGTAACAGTATTGCCAGATTGAATGGTAGTTCTATTTTAAGTTCTTCGAAAAATCACCAAACTGCTTTCCACAGTGGCTAAACTAATTTACATTTCTACCAGCAGTGTATATGTGTTTTTTCTCTGCAACATTGCCAACATCTGTTATTTTTTTACTTTTTAATAATAGTTATTCTAACTGGGGTGAGATGGTATCTCCTTGTTGGTTTGATTTTCATTTTTCTAATGATCAGGCATGTTGAGAACTTTTTCATATGCTTGTTGGTCATGTGAAGAGGTACTGGTTTTGCTATGAGGTACGATTTTAAGGCTCTTGGCCTCAAGACCAAGCATTTTATTAACTCCTAGGCCTGTGGTCTGTTCTTATTAGCCCCAAATTAAAACTTTGCTGGCAGAGAAAATTAATTACCAGTTTAAAAATGTTTAATTTTTATAACTTTTTGTTTTAGATAGAGTTCCACTTTGAGTGTCATCCTGTTCTTGCTAAAAATCAGCTACATATACTGAAAATATTCAGATACCAATTTGTCACATTTCATATGTTTCACCATATACATCATAATAGTTTTTCTGAGAGCTTCTTTCCAAACAAATATATTTGTTTGGATATATTCAAGACCAAGATATTTCTGAACTTTCTTTTTATTTTAACAAATTAATAATATGTATTTAAAACTTCAAGCATTCTTTTTTTTTTGCATGAAAAACAATGTGGTGATTTTAAAATATGGTCACAAATTTGTTGACACTGCTCCTACCAAACAGTGAGGTGTATGTCCTCTACCCTTGAATCTTGGCTCTGAGTCTTCTTGACTAATAGGTGGGAATGATGCTTACGGCCAGACCCAGGTCTTAAAAAACTGGTAGCTTCCATGTTCTGTCTTTATTCTTATTCTTAAAACCCAACTGCCATGCTGTGAGGAAGCCCAAGCCACTCTGTAGAGCAGCCCACTGGGAAAGGAACAGTTTGCCAGCCCTGTGACTAAGTTATCTTGCAAGTCAATCCTCTAGCCCTGGTTGAACCATCTCATCTACAATTTCTAGGTTTGGGCAATTGTGTTAGTCAACTTGGGAAACTATAACAAATATCTTACAAGGGGTAATATAAACAATAGAAAGTTATTGCCCACAGTTCTGGAGGCTGGGAAGTCCAAGATCAAGGTGCCAGCAGATTCAGTGTCTGGTGAGGGCCTGTTTCTCAAAAATGGTGTCTCCTGTGCCTGTGCATTGTGGAAGAGGCAGGAACTCCCTTAAACCTCTTTTCTAAGGCCACTAATCTCATTCACAAAGGTGATCTCATTCGTGAAGGTGGATCCTTCATGACTTAATCACTTCCCAAAAGGCCCTGCCTCTTAATACTGTAACAGTAAGTATTAGTGTGTGTGTATTAGTGTGTGTGTGTGTATATATATATATACATACTATATATATATATATGTCGTATATTTTAGAATATTGGTATTTGGGAGAAGCTCGGTGAAAATTACATAGGAATTCTGTCCTATTTGTGTAATTACTAATGAGACAAACTATTTCAAAATTAAAAGTTGTAATAAAAATTAAGGTCTGAACAAAAGAAAATATCAATTTCAGTAAAACAACTCATCCTGGGGAGAAGGGTTTGGTTCATTTATTGTAGACAGAAGAGCAACCACTGGTTGCTTTTTAGGATGGTTTTTAGGATGAGCACTCTTGAGACCTCAGAGACTTTAGTGATGATACTTCAAAGGCTTATTCTTATATTGATGCATACAGTTTCATAGAGAGTCTGCCATACTCAGTGAAGGAAAATACAGGGGTGCAGGTACTTGGTTCAAGGATGGTTTTAAATATACTGGAAAAATACAGAGGTGACTGAGCTTTATTTGGACACTCATTTATTTGGATGCTCTGGATGCTTTAGCAGCCCTACAATTTTCCCAACCTGTAGATAAAGATCTTCCCTTTCTCAAATATAAGAGTATTTTGATCTTCACATGGGGAAATTTATACAAACATTTGTGGAAGGTTTCTCTAGTTTCTTAATAAGGTTTGAAAAACTTTCACAGACATGCTATAAAAGACATAGTGAAGAACTTCATTATTCTTCTTTTTAAAAAAACAGAGACAAAATCTCACTCTATCACTCAGGTTTGAATGCAATGGTGTGATTATAGTGAACTATAACTTAGAACTCCTGGGCTCAAGCAATCCTCCTGCCTCAGCCTCTTGAGTGGCAAGGACTACAGGCTCATGTCATCATGCCTAACTAATTTCTTCATTTTTTTGTAGAGGTGGGTTCTTGCTAAGTTGCCCAGGCTGGTCTCAAACTACTGGCCCCCAATGTATCTTCTACCTTGGCCTCCCAAATTTCTGGGATTACAGGTGTGAGCCATTGTGCCCAGCCAGATTTCATCATTCCTTTGTGAACCTAATTTTCCTTCACATACCTTGTTCCCATTTGACAAGATAATGAATTTTCCAGGTGTTCTCTTCCATGATTAAGAAGGCATGAAAAGAATGCTGTCACTTGGTGCCATCTATGAGGTCCTACCTTACCTCCTAATGCATTTTATTGGCAGGGTGCCATTACAGTTTAACAAACACTATGAGCAGGGGTGAGACACCTTGATAACTCCAAGATTCAGAACAGTCTAGTGATTGAAATGGAGCATATGCAAAGAAAAATATCCATTTTAAAGAAGGAGTATGGGGGGCACAGAAAAGATAGAAAACCAGAGAGTCAGACTCAGTCTGTGCTTCCCATGTAGAAGAGCAAAAGCCGTTGAACTGTAAATCGCTCAGAGATAGAGCTTTGCTGCAGAATCCCTAGGAGGCAGAGGGGAGGAAGAAGAACAATAAAAAATGGTGCCCTTACCATATGCGCATTCAATTTGCACTTTGTAGCCCTTTTCCATTTGTCTTGAGAGCCAAGATTACAACCTTGTACCTGTGTGTGTGAACATAAGACTACAACACAGAAATGTTAAAACATGTGGGGGTTTTTTTCTGTTTTTTTTGTTTGTTTGTTTTTTCTTTTGTTTTGTTTCTAGATGGAGTCTAGCTCTTGTTGCCCAGGCTGGAGAGCAATGGCAGGATCTTGGCTCACCACAACCTCTGCCTCCCAGGTTCAAGTGATTCTCCTGCCTCAGCCTCCCAAGTAGCTGGGATTACGGGCATGTGCCACCACACCTATCTAATTTTGTATTTTTTAATAAAGATGGGGTTTCTCCATGTTGGTCAGGCTGGTCTCGAACTCCCATCCTCAGGTGATCCACCTGCCACGACCTCCCGAAGTGCTGGGATTACAGGCATGAGCCACCACACCCGGCCATTACTGTTTACTAAAATATCTGCATGTGGAAAGAAATGAGGAGAGTATGCCAGCCAGAAGCAAGAATGACTGCTTCAGTTCTTCATGATCCGGGTTTTCTCAGGTTGTGCCTTATTCATGAGTACCACTCAAGACTCCGTTTCTCCCACACTACCTCCCCAAAACAAGCACAGTCCACTTCAGAATTAATTTGAAGATTAATTAATTTGAAATTAATTAATTTCAGAGTGGGACTCTGAGCTTGCAAGACATCGACCTTAAAAGCCTGATAATAGATGCATGAACAATGGTTCAAATATAAATTTTAAAATCAGGGAAAGAGCTATAATAGAGTTGGAATATATGTCCCTGCCAAAACTCATGAACTGTAATCCTTGGTGTTGGAGGTGGGGTCTGGTCGAGGTGCTTGGATCATGGGGGCGGATCCCTTATGCCTTGGTGCTATCCTTGCAATAGTGAGTGAGTTTTTGGGAGATCTGATTTTTTTGACGTGTGTGGCAAACCCCAACCCCTACCCTTTCTTGCTCCTGATCTTACCATGTGGTGTTCCTTCTCCCACTTCACCTTCCACCATGAGTAAAGTCTCCTTGAGGCCTCCAAGAAGCTGAGCAGATGACAGCATCATGCTTCCTGTACAGCCTGCAGAACTGTGAGCCAATTAAACCTCTTTTTTTTTTTTTTTTAACAAATTACCCAGTTGCACATATGTCTTTATGGCAGAGCAAAAGTGGCCTAATACAAGCAACAAGTAATGTAAGATATATATTTGAGAAGAGATTTCAATCTATGTCTTGAAAACTAGGAGAGTCACAGTAAACAAGAGAATGTAGCTCTCTGAAATGGGATGTTGATAAATATCTGAAAAGATCTCAGAAGTTCCACCAGAGAGGCAAGGGGGATGGCAGTGAGCGGGCAAAACACAAAGAGTAGTTTTTGTTACTTGAGTTTTTAAATTTTAGAATATACAACATAAAGGATTATGTTTGTTGGGCTTGTTGGTTGTTTGCTTGTTCTTTATGTAGGGCTTATTTCCTTATCAAAGAACAAAGTTGTAGGAATTACTCCGATAGATATCAAATTTTGTTATACAAATATAGCATATATCAGAGTACTGGTGGCACAAAGATACACAAATTAGAACAGAAGCAGATCTATACAGATAGGAAGATTTGATTTATGAGTAAGAAAGAACTATAGAATAGTACAGAAAGAACTTTTGTCCAATAAATTATACTGGGTCAAGTGAATATCCCCATGGAAAGAAAATGAACCTTTTTTTTTTTTTTTTTTTTTTTGAGACAGAGTCTCGCTCTGTCACCCAGGCTGGAGTGCAGTGGCGTGATCTCAGCTCACTGCAAGGGTTCACGTCATTCTCCTGCCTCATCGTCCCGAGTAACTGGGTAGCTGGGACCACAGGCACCCGCCACCATGCCCAGCTAATTTTGTATTTTTTAGTAGAGACGGGATTTCACCGTGTTAGCCAGGATGATCTTGATCTCCTAACCTCATGATCCACCCACCTCGGCCTCCCAAAGTGCTGGGATTACAGGCATGAGCCACTGCGCCTGGCCAAGAAAATGAAACTTTATCCTTACTCCATACTATATATAAAAAATACGTTTCAGGTAAACAATCTTTTAGAAAATAGCATTGAATAATATTCCTGTGACCTTGGAGTAGACAAAGGGGCCTGAAAAGCATTAACCAGAAAGGATAGATTGGTCAGCAAGACTACACTAAAATTAGGAACTTCTGGTCAACAGTGAGAGAATAGAAATGTAAGTCATAAAGTAGAAAATATTTGCAATATATATAAACAACAAAAGACTCATATTCAGAATATGTGTATACAAATATATACTTAGTTATATCATAAATATAAATAAATTTACAATAGGCTATATATATACATATTTAAATTATAATAATCAATACAAAAAAAGGACAGAAATCCCAATTTTAAAAGCTATAGTTACAAGTAGGCACTTCAGGGAAGATAATATCCAAAAAACCAGGAAACATGTGACAAGTTGCTCAACATCTTTTTTAAGGAAATACACATTAAACCACAATGAGAGACCACTCTGTGTCCACCAAAATGGCTAAAATGTTAAGACTGGCAATACTACCTCTGATGAGGACAGAAAGTCAAATTCTCATAACCTTCTGGTAGGCGTATCTATTGATACAACCACTTCCGAGAACAGCTTCTAGTCATGCTTACTAAAACTAAGTATTATGACCTATCCAGCTTATGACTCAGCCATTACTTTCCTCAGAAATGAGAGCTTATGGACAGTCATGTTCATAGTGGCAAAATTCATTATCTCTAAGGCAAAAACAACTCAGATGTCCGAGAACAGTAAACTGAACAAATGAATGGTGGTATATTTAAGGAATGGAATCATAAACGACAATGAAAATCTGCATGTTGTTGCTATGTGCAGCAACTTGGCTGGGTCTCACAAACCTCGTGATAAGTAAAGAAAGGCAGACACAAAACAGCATTGTCTATATAATTCTATTATATATAAAGTTCAAAAACAGGCAAAACTGATCTATGGTTTTAAAACTCAGGGTGACTTCCTCTGGGCAGGAGGGGGCTTCCTGTACATAGGTGTAATGGACAGTATAGGGGCTTGAGATCCTTTGGACTTTTTCTGTGCCCTTCCTCCAGCCCCATTCGCTCCCACCTTAGCCTCTCAGGGACTTTCAATGGCCAGTACTAGTTGCACCTTCATGGACAAAGTTTTGTCCAAGGGCACAGAGTCAAAAGGATCTAAGAGTTTGCATTTTCTCTCCCCATGGGGTCATTACCACTGATTATCACAGGGAATAAGGAATCCAGGTCCCATGATGTGGAGCAGGACAACCTTGAGACATACCCCACTCCTGAGGTCTCTCACAAGGTCAGACTGAAGCTACCCTGCAGGAAATTTTTACTCTGACAACACCCTTCCTCACCTTCCCTATCCTGCTTCTCCCACTATGTCAATTGCCTTCCCTGGTGATTTACTCAATAATGGACTTGCCACAAATTCTCATCTTGTTATTTGCTTTTGGAAGAACTAATCCGAATCAGCTGGCAATATTCAGCTTCTGTTGAAAAGACTTGTTGGAAAAAGAAAGTATTGGCTATGCTGATGTGGATAATTCATCAATTTCATAATACTTAAAAAAAATTTTATATATACTACATATTATTTCTTTTTTAATTCTCATTTTTTTTTTTTTTTTTTGAGGCAGCCTCTGTCACCCAGGCTGCAGTGCAGTGGCGTGATATCAGCCCACTGCAGCCTCCACCTCCCAGGCTCAAACGATCCTCCCACCTCAGCCTCCTGAGTGCTATGATTACAGGCACACACCATGACACCTGCCTAATTTTTGTACTTTTTGTAGAGACAGGGTTTCGCCACGTTGCCCAGTCTGGTCTCAAAATCCTGGGCTCAGGTAATCCACCTGCCTCAGCCTCTCATAGTGTTACGATTACAGGTCTGAACCACCATGCCAGGCCTACATTATTCTTACACAAGGAAAGGTTTATTTTCTTACAGGTATTCCAAATCTTGTGACCAACATATTCCAGAATTATGCCCTAGAAAATTTTCATATTTGGCTAGCCAGGTTATGCAGTGATTTATGTTTAGAAGAATTCATTACAAGGCTATTGTAATAGCAAATAAATTTTAAAAACTGTACATCCAAAATTAAGTGGTAAATTTAATAAAAATATGTTATATCCAAATGATTAAATACTACTTATTTACTATAAGACACTTAAAATGGTTTAATGACATAAAAATGCTCAAGTATTATTAAATACAAAAAATCAAATTATGAGGCAGTACATATAATATAATTTCCACTTGGAAAACTAAAGTGTCTTTAAATGTTTTTATGTATTTTTATATCAAGACAGTAGCACCAGCTATCCCTAGGAGGTAAGTCCATAGCTAATTTTTCATTCTTTTCTTAAGTCATCTCCATATTTTCTCAGTTTTCTATAATAAATGTGTTTACATTTTAACCAGAAATGTAAAAAAAAAAAAAAATACTTCCTCTAATAATAGCATACACTAGTGTCCACATCTCTGGAAATAAAGTAGCCTTTAAAAATGGGTTAATACCACGTTTTTCAGGATGACTACTCTTTAAAAAAACACAGCAAGTTATAAGTGTTGTTGATGATGGAGAGAAGTTGGAACACTTACGCATTGTTGGTGGAAATGTAAAATGGTGCACCTACTATGGAAAAGAGCATGATAGTCCCTTAAAAGTTTTTTTAAAATTTACACTTCCAACAATAGTATGTAAATATCCCTTTTTCTCCACAACCTCGCCAGCATCTGTTATTTTCTGACTTTTTAATGACAGCCATTCTGACTGGTGTGAGATGGTATCTCATTGTGGTTTTGATTTGTATTTCTCTAGTGATCAGTGATGAGCTTTTTTTCATATGATTGTTGACCACATGTATGTCTTCTTTTGAAAAGTGTCCATATCCTTTGCTCACTTTTTTATGGGGTTGTTTTTTTCTCATACATTTATGTTCCTTATAAATGCTGGATATCAGACCTTTGTCAGATGCATAGTTGGCAAAATTTTTCTCCCGTTCTGTAGGTTGTCTGTTTACTCTGTTGTTTCTAGTGCTGTGCAGAAGCTTTTTAGTTTAATTAGAGTCAATTCATCAATTTTTGCTTTTATTGCAATTGCTTTTGGCATCTTTGTCATGAAATCTTTGTCCATGCCTATGTCCTGAATGGTATTGCCTAGGCTGTCTTCCAAGGTTTTTATAGTTTGGAGTTTAACATTTAGTCTTTAATCCATCTTGGGGTGATTTTTGTATATGGTATAAGGAAGAGGTGCAGTTTCAATCTTCGGTATAGGACTAGCCAGTCATCCCAGCACCATTAAAAATAAAAATAATTCTCATATCATGAAGCAATTTATACTTCTGGTTATATATCTGAACACATTAAGATAGGATCTTAAAGAGATATTTGTCTACTGAGGTTCAAAGCAGCATTAATTATGGTCACTTACAAGAGGAAGCAACCCACGTGTCCATGTATCTTTATCAATGATAAAGAGATAAACAAAATGTAACATATATAAAAACAATAGACTATTATTCAGCCTTATAAAGAGAGGAAATTCTGACATGTTTCAACATGGATGAACCCTGAAGACATTATCCCAGGTGAAATAAACCAGTCACTAAAAGGACAGAAATTGTATTATTCTACTCATTTGAGGTATCTAGAGTAATCAAATTCGTAGAAACAGAGAGTACAATGGTGGTTTCCAGGGATGGGCGGGAGGTGGGGGAAAATGGAGGACTGATGTTTAAGGGGTGTAGAGTCACAGTTTTGCAAGCTGAAATAGTTCTGGAGATTGGTTGCACAACAAACACGAACAAACTTAGCACTACTGAACTGTACACTTAAAAGTAGTTAAGATGGTAAATTTTATATTATACATGCTTTACCACAATTTTTTTAAAAAGGATAGATACTGCTATTTTCATTTAATGAATGTGTGAGTTGGAGCAATTCTAAGACTTGCATTTTCGATCCTAGCACTGTCCTGCAAATGTTCACTCTGCTAATTAGCTCTGCATTGTCACTGATGGCTTTCTTTCATCTTGACACTTTATGCACTAGACCAGCTTTGTCTGATATAACTTTCTGCAATGGTAGAATTTTTTTTTTTTTACTTTTACCTTCTTCTTTTTTTTTTTTTTTTTTTTTTTTTTTGAGACAGAGTCTCACTCTGTTTCCCAGGCTGGAGTGCAGTAGTGCCATCACAGCTCACTGAAGCCTCAACTTCCTGGGTTCAAGGGATCCTTCTGCCTCAGCCTCCCAAGTAACTGGGATCACAGGAGCATGTCACCATGTCCAGCTAATCTTTTGTTCATTTTATTTTTTGTAGAGATAGATTCTCACCATGTTGCCCAGGCTGGTCTCAATCTTCTAGGCTCAAGTGATCCTCTGGCCTCAGCCCTTGAAAGTGCTAAAATTACAGGTATGAGCCACCATGCTCAGCTGGAATTTTCTATATTTGTGTTATCCAGTGAGGTAGCTGTTAGCCACATGTGGCTACTGAGCACTTGAAATGTGACTAGTGTTACTGAGCACCTCTATTATTTTCTTTTATTTAATTGTACATAATTAATTTTAATTTAAGTATCTACATGCGGCTGGTGGCTACATATTAATGGCTGTCCAGATTTTGATATTCATCCTCTTCTACCACTGGACAGACTTTTACTGCAATAATTTTCAGAAAACAAAAGCAAAACGTTCCCCCCCAAAAAATTCCCATTTTGCTCTTCTTGACAGATTACAGTTATCCCAGGTGTTAGAATCATATCCCCTAAACACTGTGCTTTCTCTGCCATTCCCACATAAAGAGCCTTCTCTATGATATCCCTTTTATTTGCTCTGCTGGCAAACATTTGTCATTGTGAAACAGCTGATAAGCACTTTGCTGAGTCTCCAATTGTTATCAGATTACAAGGGCCTGTAGGGGATCATTGGTGAAGCTCAAGTCAAGACAGTTAAAGTAATTTGGGGGGAACTACAGCTGCTCAGGTCTAATCAGCCACTGCTGGGATGCTGTTATTTTACCTGGGGAAGTCAGGCATTCAGAGAGATGGCTGGCCTAATTATAGAATAAGCTACATAGAGAAGGCACCAAAACAAACTATTGAGGGAGGCAAGAAAAAGCATTGGAATCAGATGGCTCTGGGCTTACTTCCATCTATGCTGCATACGATCTATCATCTTGAACAAGTCCAAAACTGCTCTGATGCCGCCATATTTTGGATCTACAGGATGAGAATAATAGAGCATTCAGATGATTCAGCCTGGCATAGAAAGATCAATCAGTAAATGGCATCTGTTAAAAATGGCTAACTACGTGTCCCATGCTCTTTGTTCAATTACTTCATCTTCATCTCTGCATTTTTTTGGCTGTGACAGAAATAAGATAGTTATAGTCCCACTTGCTTTTTAAGGAAGGTATCCCTGTAGGCTTGGCCTTTAATTTTGCTTGTCTAAATAATATGTTGCAGAGATAAGTCACTAAGTGATCTATTTAGTTATAAGGAAGATACATTGTTTATTTGCTGGGTTTGTTGTTTTGTTTGTTTTTTTTTTTTTTTTTTCTTTTGGCCTGGAGATGGGCTGGGAATGGAAGGGAATCCAAGAGATGGGAGATGGACCAGAAAAGCTGGACATGCAGGGAGCAGTAGCAAGAAGGGAAAACACAACTCTGGTACAGCCAAAAAATGACTTTGAAGACTCGGAATATCTCTAGGAATTCTTAAATTATTGGCTGTCAAACATGTGGTGTAAATTCTTCCTTTCACAGTCTCATAAATTGTTTTATAGAATTTGCTTTGCTTATTAGAGCTTTTTGCATGAATGGATGCCTTTTTAAGAAACTCAGTGAGATGCCCAATTCTGCATCCATATGAGCGTGAGACTAAAACAAAGAGAGAATTGGCATACATCTGGGTTGCCCATTCATCTACCCATTCTTCTAGAGTTTTGATCCACCAGACTTTATCAAGATTACTTTCTTGAGCATCTCATTATGTAAGATATCACCAGGCCAAAGGAAGGAGTTACAATCTTTGGTCTTAAGGATCTTATGGTATAAGAAGAAGGACAAGTATGATATTAAGGGACCTGGAAAGGATGTTGAAGAATTTCTAGCATATCTGCCTCATTTCGCTGATAAAGAAAAATAAGGCTTTCAGGCTCAATGGGGGCCAAGTGATTGCTGCTTAGTGTCACAAAATTAGAGCTTTAATTTTGGATACATAGAATAATGGTCTTTTTGTCACACTGATAAAGCCAAATGCCACATCCAGAGAAAGGAAAGGCTGATCTTTCCGTAATTATCTCAACCAAGTCCAATAACAAGGTGTTATCCAAGATGGGCTGTGTCAGACAATATTAATTGTTTCCCAGTATCTCTTTTTCCCTTTGTCTTCAGTGTTAGAGCAACAAACAAAACAATCCTAGTTCTTAGCTAAGTCTCCATTCTCTAGCTCCTAGTGTGCTCAACTGTCGTCCTATGTGTATGTTGGACTGGTGAGGAGAAGCTATACATGAATTGCCTTGTGCAGTTCCAGGAAGTTCCCCTAAAGTGTGGCAATGGGTCCTTAACCCCCATGCCCCACCTCTAGGACAGCCCTCTGCTATGACTAGGTAGATCAGCTCAAATTACTTTATGTACAGTATACTTTGATTATCTCTACCCCTCGTAGGTACCAGTTTATTTGCTTGTTCTAATTTTCTGTGCCATGTATTCTCTCTTCAACTTTGGAATCTTATTTATCCTTAAAGTCCCAGCATAAGCCCTACCTCCTTCAGAAATATTTGGCTAATGCTATGATCTAAATATGTTTGTCCCCAGGCTTCCCAATTCATATGTTGAAACCTAATCACCAAGGCAATGTTACCAGAAGATGGTGCCTTTGAAGGTGATTAGGTCCTGAGGTTCTCCCCCATAAATGGAATTAATATCCCTGTAAAAGAGGATCCAGAGGGCTATCTTGCCCTTTTGCCATGTGAGGACACATAGAAGGTGCCATTGATAAGGAACAGGCCCTCACTAGACACAGAGTTTGCTAGTGATTTGATCTTGGACTTCTGGCCTCTAGAACAGGCCCTCACTAGACACAGAGTCTGCTAGGGCTTTGACCTTGGACTTCTGGCCTCTAGAACTGAGCAGTGCATTTCTGTCATTTACAAATCACTCAGTCTAAGATATTTTGTTATAGCAGCCCAAACAGAGTAAGATAGATGACAACACCAACCTTCATTAACAATTTCTGCAATCGTCACTGGTATCAGGCAGTGATAAATCGTCACTTTGTCAAGGCAAAGGCGTGAAGCCCATTCATGTCAACACTCCAGATTCCTCAGCTGCTTCTAAGGCTCCTCCACTGAACACCAACCCTTGGCAGAGCAGTGTGTGTGTGTGTGTGTGTGTGTGTGTGTGTGTGTGTGTGTATGCTGGTGAGATGAAAGAGGGTGGAAAGAAAAAATGGACATTAGTGTGGCTAACAGAACATGGCTAAAGAAATACAGTGAAGGCAACCAAAACTACCAAACTATACAAAAACACTTGCCCAGTGTTTTAGAATACCAAAGTATGTAAGTGTATGTGCAGTGAACTGTTATCTACTCCATGAAAGCCAAGGAAGAAGAAGAAATTGACATGGTACCACCTACTAGGCACAAAAAGCCTAAATTAAATTGCTGGAGGAAACAAAGCATTCTGTAAAGAAACATAAAATGAACATGTGTCTAAGACTTTAATTCATTAATTAATGAAGGAAGTGGAAAAGATATTGCAATTTTTTAGAGGAAAAGACAAAAAATTGAAAATGTACACATAGTAAAAGAACGTTGGCATTGGCCTCCAAAACCTTATCTGTCCATTGGACAATAATCAATTGCATTCCACTGGGGACCATTTGCTTTTATCTGGGCAAACCTACTTGCATTGCTATCAGTTTTCTACAACTTAACTTCTATCTTCCCAGAGTTGTAAAATAGCCAAATCAAAGACAAAAGCTCAGGACATGATAAAATCAGATAATCCCCAGAGGCTTCATCATTCCATTGAAACAGGATATCCACATATTTCTTCAGTTCATTCCAAAGTCTTACGTTTTTCATTTTACTACTTATTTCTTCAACTTAACTTTCTGTCACTCATTTCTAGCCAAAGTTTGGTCTTCACAGCTCCTCAGTTAACTCTTTCTTGCCCCCCAGGTCTTCTGGACATGTGATCACCAGCCCCTCCATTGACACTACCCCTCCTCTTCAGCCTACCCTCCCATGCCTACTCACCTCTTTTCCTTCCTAGTCTCATTTTGAGGATCTCTTTCTCAGATAAGCCCTCCTGGACCCCAAAATTAGAAAGGCTCTCCGTTTTTTGTGCACATTTCTAATACCAGATGCTTGCTCATTTTATGTTTGTAAGCTCAATGGATAAGGTCTCTGTTTAATGCCTTGTGTAGTGAGAAAAAAAAAAAATCAATGGACTTAAATCAATCTCAACATTCTCATGTATAATGAGAGAAATGATCCCTGCCTGACTACTGTCAAAATTGGAGTATCAAATGAGACCTACAGACAATGACAAATGGGGCTTACAAATAATAGAGGCATTTGTTATTTAAAAAAGAAAGAAAAAATCCTTGGTAATTGCTACCTCTGACAGCCTTCTATGCTTATAAGATAAGGTCTAAAATATTCAATGAAAAGGATCATGATAGAAAGAATATTTAAAAGGTAATTTAAAACATAGTTGATCCATAGCAAAAAGCAGACAATTTAGGCAGCATTTAAAAAATGTTAAAATAATACATACAAACATGAGGTTGGCGTATATTCATGAGCAAGACTGTCAGTTAATTCGGTAAATATTTATTTCCTTCTGACACATTCACTGTGTTCTTTAGGGTATTTATGGAAGGGCCTGGTAATGAGCTGTTTATTATGATCTAAAACAAACCGATGCACATGTGAAATGCAGCCACTTAATTAAAGAAGAATAAATAATTTCCCATTGTCAAAGCCTCCCACCCACCCAAACTCCAATCTCATGTCAGGCCTTGCCAAAGACACTTGAAAGCTATCAATTTACTGTCTGTACCGTATGGTGCTCACATGGAAGGCAGATCTACTGACTCGTTAAAGTGCACTAATTATTCCACAATTTTGAAAGTGAGAACATATGGGAGCTGTTTTCCTTGTGAGTGTTTCTGCTTCAAAAACAAAGTACATGAAACTGAACAAGTATTTTCCATAATCTATGTCGTTTGCAACTGTTATTCAAAGTTCACCAAATTCGCTAAAATTAAAAATGCTTAATTCCCCTTTGGTCAAAGGCTGCCTGATATTCAGTTCCTCCTTTCACATCTTTTTTCATTTCTATTGTTCTTCTTCCCACTGAGCTGTGACTACTTCTACCAAGATGAGCACAGCTAAATTAAAACTGATATATTCTGACCATTCAATTAGATGTTGGGTCAACAAATGGTGAACAGCTGGTGTGATGCTTTTTTGTTTTCCCTAGTTGAGCAGAGGCCTTGGTGCTATAAGGATACTGCCTCTAAGGACAGAGAGCCCATCTGTAGGGGACACAGCAGTGAGGATCCCAGGCCAGGAATAGAGAATCTTGAAAAATGAAGACAGCCTTTCTCAAACTGGAAGACTTGTGTCTTTATTTGTGTAGCAGAAACCAATCTCTGGCTTTCTGATGAAAACACCTAAGGATCTGGGGCCCAAAGGTGGCTATTTTGAATGGTCTTATATCATTTATGGAAGCTCACAAATCCTGAACTAACATTGGGTTACTTGAAAACTAAACCACGTCACATAGGCGTGTACAGTTGAGATTATTCAAGAATACTAATGTTTACCTAGATATTAACTATTACATTATGAATATGATTTTTTTTATTATTTTGCCTTTCTGTGTACATGGCCTTTGTTCTTGCTAGCCTGGATTTGCCTAGGGGAAAAAATCAGAACTTTTCCCAGACAGAACGCAAGAAGGAAGAAGTTGATATAAAGCTTTTGACAGGCCGAAACAGGATAGGCATTAGGACAAAGGCCCTGCAAGCCTGCCTATGTCCTCTAGAGTAACTTTTCCAAATCTTTATGTCTCCTCCTTTGGCCTAAGAACAACTAAGTCCAAAGGATCTATTGTCATAATATTCTCTAGCAACTTAAAAGAGAGATTCTTTCACTTACTGCAGGAAGAACAGGAAACCAGCCATTTCATGATAAAAGGACAGGATATGAGGACTACTAACGGTTGAATTGTGTCTACCTGTGATACATTGAAGTCCTCACCTCCAGTACCTGTGATCATGACCCTATTACAAATAGGACTGCTGCAGATGGAATGAAGGTATCATGAGGGCATTAGGGTAGGCCTTAATTCAATATTGCCTGTGTCCTTAGAAGAAGAGAGCCACTGGAAGACACAAGCACACAGGAGAATGCCATGTGCTGACACACAGACACAGGGAGAACACCATGTGATAATGGAAACAGACACTGGAGCGATTTATCTACAAGATAAGGAAGGCCAGGAATGGCTCACAAACACTGGGAGGTGGAATAAACCGAGAAGAAGTCTTTTTCTCAGGTTCCAGAGGGAGCAGGGTCCTGCAGATGCCTTGATTTTGGACTTTTGACCTCCAGAAATATGAGAATAAATTTATGTTGTTTTAGGTGACCCAATGTTTGGTTGGTTGTTTGGGCAGTGTATTAGTCCATTCTTACGCTGCTGTAAAGAACTGCCTGAGACTGGGTAATTTATAAAGGAAAGAGGTTTAATTGATTCACAGTTCCACAGGGCTGGGGAAGCCTCAGGAAACTTACAATCATGGTTGAAGGGGAAGCAAACATGTCCTTCACATGGCAGCAGGAAGGAGAAGTGCCAAGCAAAGGGTGAAAAGCCCCTTATAAACCCATCAGATCTCGTGACAATTTACTATTATAAGAACAATATGGGGGCAACTGTCCCCATGATTCAATTATCTACCACCAGTGGCCTCCCATGACATGCAGGGATTAGAGCAACTACAATTCAAGATGAAACTTGGGTTGGGACACAGCCAAACCATTTCAGGCAACTGTAAGTAAATAATAGAAGAACAATGGGAAGACCAAAAAGAAGAGACAGGAAGAAGCCAAGAACTGAAAATCTGTGTCCTTATTTCCACTTTCTGGGCTTCTGCCTGGAGAATGGGGGAACATCAAGTAGATGCAATGATGCCAAGACTTGGGGGGAGGTGGGGGATCTTTGGCCAGGTGTCTCAGAGGACTTAGAAGGTGGCTATCTCACAGGTGTCCTGTGTCAACCTGAGGAGTTGTCTGGCAAGATAAACCTGCTGGTGCAATGTGTCTGATAAAGGGACACACAGAGGTTTACAGGGTTCCTTTGGTTCCCCTCTGTTATTTCCAAGGACCAGGAAGTGCTAGACCAATACTGTTTTATATTATAATTCCACATTTATCGGGAGTTCTATTTACTGCTCTTGTTTATGTCTTCTTCTCTGTCATACAAATTTGTTTTGAATGAAGTGGGAATTTAACTCCTGATTTTCCAAGAAAGCAACCATTGTACAAGTTGGTTAAATGACAATTACTTTTCCTGGCATCCCAGTCTCTGTTAAAGACAGGAGTATTCATTGAATCACCCAGGCTTGATACCACACATTCAGCTTCAGCACCCGCCTCTCTCTCTAAATCGTAATGTCCTCTAGATCATTCCTTAATTTGGTCAACACTCCACTAGACCTTTTAAGATCAGCCTTCTACTTGCTTCATTCATTTAAAGAACAAATAAAATTAATGCTTACAATCCAAGGGTCACTTTTCTGGGTATTCAAGATTTAGTAATCAGTAAAATGAAAGTGGTGCTTGCCTGCACAGAGTGTGCATAGTCTATTAACAAGGGTAGATGCAAACTAAATAATTAGCTAAATATCTCATTGAAACTGTCATAAATTCTGTGAAAAGAAAGTACAGGGTGTCCTAACGGATTGTAACAGGAGAATTGGTCTAATCTGGGGAGTGGGTAAGGAAAGACTTCCCTGTGAGTTGACATGTGATGCAAAATCCTATGAGTGAGTAGGAGTTACCTGGGTGGACATAGGTGGTGGAGTGGAAGCTGGTGTCAAAAACCTTACATAAAGCCTGAAGGAAAACATAATCATTAAAGGAACATTAAACAGGACAGCAGGATGGAAATGAAGACAGGGCCAAATTATGCAGGAGCAGTAACTATTTTAAGGATTTGTATGTGTTATTAAAAAAAAAGCAACAGAAAACCATCATAGAGTTTCCACTAGATGGTGACAGTCATATCACCTAGCTTCACTGTGAAGATGTGGAAGTGACAGCATGGATGCTGGGAGGCAAAATGATCTCCATGTCAGTGGTCCTCAGCCTGGCTGTAGGTAAGCACAATCTAGGGAGCTGCCAAACCTGGAGCCTAGGACTACCCCAGAATCTCATACAAGTCATTTGGGGACACCATGGACATCTTAAATTTTAAAACTTCCTCCAGGTGAGTCTAGTATGCTATTAATATTGAGAACTACTGTGATATCTAGACAGTTAGATATTTGAGGGCAGGGTTGTTGGTTGTCTATTCATGTTACTATAACAAAACACCATAGACTGGGTGGCTTATAAACAATAGAAAGGTATTTCTCATAGTTCTGGAGGCTGGAAACTCCAAGATCAAGACACCAGCAGATTCAGTGCCTGATGAAGGCCCACTTTTTGGTTCATAGATGGTGTCTTTTGTCTGTGTCCTCACATAGTGGAAAGGGTGAGGGGTTCTCTGAGACATCTTTTTTAAAGGCACTAATCTCATTCATGAGGGCTTTACCTTCATGACCTAATCACCTCCCAAAGACCCCACTTTCTAATAATGTCACTTTGAGGGGCAGGATTTCAACATATAAATTTGGGGGAGACACAAACATTCAGACCATAGTGCCATCCCTCATTCCTGCCATAATATTTAGACTAGCATTTGGTGTAATACTTTAGTCTGGAAACTTCATAACTTTATAAAAATAGTGGAACATATAATACTGTTCATTCATCTTCTTCTTTCCTTTATAACATTGGAAAGTTTTCATTTACACTGTTATCTGTAAATAAAATATTCTACCTTACCTAAGAAATAATGACTACCTTACTGTAGATGTTGTTTTTCTTTCTCTTTTAAAATGTAGCACCAGATCGGGTGCAGTGGCTCATGCCTGTAACCTCAACACTTTAGGGGACAAGGAGGGCAAATCACTTGAGCACAGGGATCTGAGACCAGCCTGGGTGACATAGTGAAATGCCAACTCTACAAAAAAAGATACAGAAAATTAGGTGGGCATTGTGGCACGTGCCTGTAGTCAGCCACTCTTGTGAGGCTGAGATGGGAAGATCTCTTGGACCTGGGAAGATTGAGGCTGTAGTGAGCCATGATTGTGCCACTGCACACCAGTCCGGGCAATAGAGTGAGACCTTGTCTCAGATAAATAAAATAAATAAATAAATAAAATGAAACGTAGCACCTGTATGTTTTACGTGTACACATGGTTGCCAGCTAGTATTAGTCCATTTTCATACTGCTATAGAGAACTGGCCTGAGACTGGGTAATTTATAAAGCAAAGAGGTTTAACGGACTCAAAGTCCAGCATGTCTGGGAATGCCTCAGGAGAGTTAACACTCTTGGCGGAAGATAAAGGGGCACCAAGGCACCTTCTTCACATGGCAGCAGGAAGGAGAAGTGCTGAGCAAAGGGGGAAGAGCCCCTTATAAAGCCATCAGATCTTGAGAGAACTCACTCACTATCATGAGAACCTAATGGGAAAATCTGCCCCCTTGATTCAGTTACCTCCACCTGGTCTCTCTTGACATGTGGAGATTATGGAGATTATGGGGATTACAATTCAAGATGAGATTTGGATGGGGACACAAAGCCTAGCCATATCACAGTTGGAGACCACTTCTCACAGCTTCTTTAATAGGTAGGTTTAGTCATGGGAAAGAAATGGTGACCAATAGGATGTTGTACTCGTCTATTTTCACATTGCTATAAAGAACTACATGAGACTGGGTCATTTATGAAGAGAAGAGGTTTAATTGACCCAAAGTTCTGCAGGCTGTACAGTAAGAATTGCTAGGAGGCCTCAGAAAACTTACAATCATGGCAGAAGACGAAGGAGAAGCAGGCACATATTCACATGGTGGAGGAGGAAACGGAGAGAGAGCAAAGCGGGGAAGTGCTACACTTTTAAACTATCAGATCCCACGAGAACGCACTTGCTATCATGAAAACAGCAGGAGGGAAGCCACTCCCATTATCCAATCACCTCCTTCCAGAAACCTCCTCGACATGCGGGGATTACAATTTAACATGAGATTTGGGTGGGGACCAAGAGCTAAACCATATCAGATATCATCCAAACTTCTAAGTGCAAGTTGTAAGTTAGGGCCTCAGAGTATAGTTGCTTTTCACTTTTCTGATCCCCTTTCAATACTAAAACAGAGAAGTAGTTTGTACGTGGGCTTCAATGTTGCAAATTTGTTGCAAAGCAACACACCCTGGAGAGGTGAGGCAACAAGATAGTTGCTGTCAAATGTTTAGCCATATAAAACAACATTTACATAACTAGCTTTCTACCAGACAAAAAAAATTGTTTCCTATCATTCAGAAGATGGATATTTGCATGTATATTTTATTTTAATAACCAGCCAACAAAAATAACATTAAGATACTAGTAATATCATATTTTAATACAACTTATGTTTCCTTCTAATATTTTGACATCAAAATTCTTTGGAAAGCATATGTATTTTAGGCCAAGTTAGCATATATAGTATTATGTTTTTATTATGGGAATCTCACAGTACTTCATGATTGTATACCAATTCATATTTAATAAGAGATTGATTGAGTAAAGACACAAATGTGTTCAGTACACTCCGTGGGTGTTTGTGTTACATCTTAAAAGAAAAATGTGCCTGCAGAGCAGTTGGTACAACTATAAGATCCTTGTTTTGGGGATGCATTGAGCCCAGCAACCTAGTGCTTCATTCCTCTCAATGTCTGTTGACTGCATATATTATTTATGTTAATAAATGGGTAATGAAAACATTTTACCTATTTTTAAAAGGAATTCTGTAGTGATTTGCAGACTATGGTTCTTTGTCTTTAATTTAAAAGTATTTAAACTTTTTAAGCGCAAAATAAAATAATAGAAAATACTTGGAGTGTGTGAGAAAGAGTGATGGGTATTCACACCAGCTAGCCTGATGCAGCCTCCAGTTGTTAAATATGCTTATGGGAATCCTTTTCATCTCTAAAATAAAACCCATTCCTGCCGGGCAGAATTAAATGTGTTAATGCATCAAAACCCATTGGATCCTTTACCTGTCTGCCTGCAAACTTCTGATACATCTCGATCAATGAAGTAGGCAGCTACACTTTCTCAGGAGTGGTTTTCAGGAGTTCATGCCAACCTTCACCTAAAACACAAGTGGAGTCCGCTGAAAAATGACCCACAAGATGCCCATGTCCTGATACCCGAAATCTGAATATGTGACATTATATGACAAAGGAAATTCTGCAGATGTGACTAGGGTTTTGTGATGAGGAGATATTCCTGCATTATTCAGGTGGGCCCAGTGTAATCACAACCATTCTTATGTAAAGGAAACAGGAGTGTCAGTCAAAAAAGTAATGAAGGAGTAGAGGTTGAAGTAACAAGTGGTCATGAGCTGGGGATGCAGTCAGCCTCTCAAATCTACAAAAGTAAGTAAAGGGATTTTCCCCCACAACCTTTGGGAAAAAATGTAGTCCCACAAACCTCTGAATGTTAGCCCAGTAAAACCCATTCTGGATTTCTTACCTCTAGAATTCCAAGATAATAAATTAGTGCTATTTGAAGCCACTATGTTTGTGGTGATTCATTACATCAATAAAAAACTATTTTTGTTTTTTGCTTTTTACATTTTTTATTTGAAAATTAAAATTTTTAACTTATGGGTACATACTAAGTATGTATATTTAAGGGGAATATGAGACAATTTAATACAGGCATACAATGCATAATAATCACATCAAGGCAAATGGGTTAGTCATCACCTCAAGTATTCATAATTTCTTTGTGTTCTGAACATTCTATTCCACTCCTTTAGTTATTTTAAAGTATACAGTACATTATCTTGACTGTTGCTACCTCTTGTGCTATCACATACTAGATCTTATTCATTCTAACTGTATTTTTGTACCCATTAACCATCCCCACTTCCCCCACTCCCTACTATCCTTCCCACCAACGGTAACTATCATTCTACTCTCTAACTCCATGAGTTCAATTGTTTTAATTTTTAGCTCCCACAAATGAGTGAAAACATGCAAAATCTGTCTTTCTGTGCCTGACTTATTTCGCCTAACATAATGTCCTATAGTTCCATTCACATCGTTGCAAATGACAGGATCTCATTCTTTTAAATGGCTGAATATTCCTCCACTGTTTGTACGTACCTCAGTTTCTTTATCCATTTGTCTATGGATAGACATAGAGATGCAATAAACATGGGAATGCAGATATTACTTTGATATACTGATGTCCTTTCTTTTGGCTATATACCTAGCAGAGGAATTGCTGGATGATATGATAGTTCTATTTTCAGTTTTTAGTTGCATACTGCTCTCCATAGTGGCTGTACTAATTTACATTCCCACCAACACTGTGTGAGGGTACCCCTTTCTCCACCTTCTCACCAGGATTCTTTCTTTTTGCCTGTGTGTTGGATAAAAGTTTTGGATAAAAGCCAGTTTAATTAGGTGAGATGATAACTCATTGTAGTTTTGATTTGCAGTTCTCTGATGATCAATGATGGTCAGCACATTTTTAACATACCTCTTGGCCATTTGTATGTCTTCTTTTGAGAAGCATCTATTCAGATATATTGCCCATTTTTTAAAAATTGGATTATTTATGGTGCTGGGAGAACTGGCTAGTCCTAGGCAGAAAACTGAAACTGGGCCCCTGCCTTACACATTATACAAAATTTAACTTATGATGGATTAAAGACTTAAATTTAAAACATAAAACCATAAAATCCCTAGAAGAAAACCTACTCAGTACCATTCAGGACATAGGCATGGGCAAAGACTTCATGACTCAAACACCAAAAGCAATGGCAAGAAAATCCAAAATTGACAAATGAGATCTAATTAAACTAAACAGCTTCTGCACAGCAAAAGAAATTATCATCAGAGTGAACAGATAGCCTACAGAATGGGAGAACATTTTTGCAATCTGTCCATCTGACAAAGAGGTAATATCCAGAATCTACAAGAAGCTTAAATAAATTTACAAGAAAAAGAAAACCCATTAAAAAAGTGTATGAAGGAAATGATCAGATACTTCTCAAAAGAAGACATTTATGTGGCCAAAAAACATGAAACTCCTCATCACTGGTCATTAGAGAAATGCAAATCAAAACCACAATGAGATACCATCTCATGCCGGTTAGAATAGTGATCATTAAAAAGTCAGGAAACAACAGATGCTGGAGAGGATGTGGAGAAACAGGAACACTTTTACGCTGTTGGTGGGAATGTAAAGTAGCTCAACCATTGTGGAAGACAGTGTGGTGATTCCTCAAGGATCTAGAACCAAAAACACCATTTAACCCAACAATCCCGTTACTGGGTATATACTCAAAGGATTATAAATCATTTTACCATAAAGACACATGCACATGTATGTTTATTGCAGCGCTATTCACAATAGCAAAGACTTGGAACCCACCCAAATGCCCAGCAATGATAGACTGGATAAGGAAAATATATACCATGAAATACTATGCAGCCATAAAAAAGAATAAGTTCATGTCCTTTGCAGGGACCTAGATGAAGCTGGAAAACATCATTCTTAGCAAACGAACACAGAAACAGAAAACCAAACATTGCATGTTCTCTTTCATAAGTTGGAGTTGAACGATGAGAACACATGGACACAGGGAAGGGAATATCACACACCAGGACCTGTTGGGGGGTGGGGGACAAGGGGAGGGAGAGCACTAGGACAAATACCTAATGCATAGGCTTAAAACCTAGATGATGGGTTGATGGGTGTAGCAAAGCACCATGGTACATGTATACCTATGTAACAAACCTGCACATTCTGCACATGTATCCCAGAACTTTAATAAAAACTTAAACAAAAAAATCAGATTATTTGATTTTTTGATATTAAATTGTGTGAGCTCCTTATATATTCCAGTTATTAATCCCTTGTCAGATCAGTAGTTTGCAAATACTTTCTCCAATAAGTTCATGTCCTTTTTTATGGCTGCATAGTATTCTATGGTATATATTTTCTTTATCCGGTCTATCATTGCTGGGCATTTGGGTTGGTTCCAAGTCTTTGCTATTGTGAATAGCACTGCAATAAACATACATGTGCATGTGTCTTTATGGTAAAATGATTTATAATCCTTTGAGTATATACCCAGTAACGGGATTGTTGGGTTAAATGGTGTTTTTGGTTCTAGATCCTTGAGGAATCACCACACTGTCTTCCACAATGGTTGAGCTAGTTTGCATTCCCACCAACAGTGTAAAAGCGTTCCTATTTCTCCACATCCTCTCCAGCATCTGTTGTTTCCTGACTTTTTAATGATCACTATTCTAACCAGCAAATACTTTCAACCAATTTTGTAGGTTGTCTCTTAACTTTGTTATTTGTTTCTTTGTTTTTGAGGCAGGGTCTTGCTCTGTCACTGAAGTGCAATGGCACTATCTTGGCTTACTGCCACTTCAACCCCCCAGGCTCAAGCAATCCTCCCACCTCCGCCTCCCAAGCAGTTTGGAGTATTGACGCATGCCACCACACCTGGCCACTTTTTTGTTTGTTTTGTTTACGTGAAGACGAGGTCTCACCATGTTGCCCAGGCTGGTCACAAATTCTCCCAGTTCAGCCTCCCAAAGTGTTGAGATTATTATAAGTGTGAGCCACCACACCAATTCCTCTTTATATTATTGATTGTTTCCCTTGATGTGTAGAAGCCTTTTAACTTAATGTGATCCCATTTGTTCATTTTTGCTTTGGTTGCTTGTGCTAATGGGGTATTATTCAAGAAAGCTTTACCCACACCAATGTTCTGGAGAGTTTCCCTAATGTTTTCTTACAGTAGTTTCATAGTTTCAGGACTTAGATTTAAGCCTTTAATCCATTTTTATTTCATTTGATGAGAGATAAGGGTCTAGTTTCATTTTTCTCCATATGGATAACCAGTTTTCCCAGCACCACTTATGGAAAAGACTGTCCTTTTCCCAATGTATGTTCTTGGCATTTTTGTCGAAAATGAGTTAATTGTAAATGTATAAATTTATTTCTGGGTTCTGTATTCTGATCCATTGGTCTATGTATCTGTTTTTATTATAGTATCATGCTTTCTTGGTTATATAGCTCTGTAGTATAATTTGAAGTCAGATAATGTGATTCTTCCTGTTTTTTTCTTTTTGCCCAGGATGATTTTGGCTACTCTGGGTCTTTTGTGGTTTCATATAAATTTTAGGATTTTTAAAAAATTTCTGTGAAGAAGGTCATTGGTATTTTGACAGGGATTGCATTAAATCTGTAGATTGCTTGGTTAGTATAAACATTTTAACAATATTGATAATAGAATCCATGAACATGAAATATATTTCCATTTTTTTGTGTGTCTGCTTCAACTTCTTGCATCCATGGTTCGCAGTTTTCATTATAGAGATCTTTCACTTCTTTAAGTTTATTCCAACGTATTTTATTTTATTTGCAGCTATTGTAAATGGGATTACTTTCTTGATTTCTGCAGTATTGGTTGTAATGTCTCCTTTTTCATCTCTGATTTTACTTATTTGGGTCATCTCTCTTTTTTTCTTAGTTAGCCTGGCTAAAAATTTGTCCCTTTTGTTTATCTTTATAAACAAAAACAACATTTCATCTCCTTTTTGTATTGATTTCTTCATTTCAAATTCAGCTATTTTTTCTTTTCCTCTACTAATTTTGAAATTGGTTTACTCTTGCTTTTCTATTCTTAAGATACATCATTAGATTGTTTATTTGAAGTTTTTTTTTTTTTTTTTTTTTGTTTTTTTTTTTTTTTTTTTTTTGAGGCAGAGTTTCACTCTCGTTTCCCAGACTGGAGTGCAGTGGTGCTATCTTGACTCACTGCAACCTCTGCCTCCTGGGTTCAAGAGATTCTCCTGTCTCAGCCTCCCGAGTGGCTGGGATTACAGGTGCCTGCCAACACGCCAGGCTAATTTTTGTATTTTTAGTAGAGATGGGGTTTCACCGTGTTGGCCAGGCTGGTCTCAAATTCCTGACCTCAGGTGATCCACCTGCTTCGGCCTGCCAAAGTACAGGGATGACAGGCGTGAGCCACCACGCCTGGCCCAGTTTTTCTATTTTTTTTTTTTTTTTTTTTTTTTTTTTGATGTAGACACTCACAGCTATAAACTGCATTTGCTGTATCCCATCAATTTTGGTATGTTGTGTTTCCATTGTCATTTGTTTCCAGAAATTTTTAAATTTCCTTCTTAATTTCTCAGTTGACCAACTGGTCATTCAGGAGCATATTGTTTAATTTTCCCATGCTTGCATAGTTTCCAAAATTCCTCTTATTACTGATTTCTAATTTTATTCCATTATAGTCAGAGATGATATTGGATATAATTTCAATTTTTAGAAACTGGTTTTATTGCCTAATATATGGTCTATCCTTGAGAATGAGTCATGTGCTGAGAAGAATGTGTATTCTGCAGCCATTGGATTAAATGTTCTGTAAATATCTATTAGGTCCATTTGGTCTATAATGCAGATTAAGTCCAATGTTTCCTTTTTGATTTTCTATCTGAATGATCTGTTCAATGCTGAAAGTGGAGTGTTGAAGTCTCTAGCTATTATTGTGTTGGGTTCTATCTTTCACTTTATATAGTGAGAGATAATATTTACTTTATACATCTGGGTGCACCAGTGTTGAGTGCATATATATTTACAATTGCTATGTCCTCTTGCTGAATTGACCCTTTTATCATTATATAATTAAGTTCTTTATCTCTATAGTTTTTGTCTTGAAATCTATTTTGTCTGGTATTAAGTATAGCTACTCTTGCTGTTTTTCTGCTTTCCATTAGCATGGAATATCTATCTTTTCCTTGATTTTCAGTCTACGTGCATCTTTGTTGATGAACTGTGGTTTCTGTTGGCAACAGATTGTTGGGTCTTGTTTCTTTATCCATTCAGCCACTCTGTGTCTGACTGGAGAGTTTAGTTCATTTACATTCAATGTTATTATTGATTACTTACTCCTGCCATTTTGCTGTTTGTTTTATGGTTGTTTGGTGGTCTTCTCTTCCCTCTTTCCTTCATTCCTGTCTTCCTTTTAGCAAAGGGAATTTTCTCTGGTGTCATGTTTTAATTTCTCGAGTTTTCTTTTTGGTTCATCCATTGTATGATTTTTGATTTGAGGTTACCATGGAGGCTTGCAAATGATGTCTTATAACCCATTATTTTAAGCTGATGACAACTTAACACTAATTGTATAGACAATACAACAAGCAAAGAGAAAATAAAAACACTACACTTTAACTGCAGCTCCCTGCTTTTTCACTTTTTGTTGTTTCTATTTATATCTTATTGTACTGTCTATGTCTTATAAAGTTGTTGTAGTTATTATTTTTGATCAGTTCATCTTTTGGTATTTCTACTCAAGATATGAGTAGTTTACACACCACAAATACGGTGTTATAATATTCTGTATTTTTTGTGTACTTAATGATTACCGGCGAATTTTGTACCTTCAGATGATCCCTTATTGCTCATTAACATCCTTTTCTTTCAGATTGAAGAACTTCCTGCCTTACAGAACAGGTCTGGTATTGGCAGAATTACAATTCTTCAGGTTTTTCTCATTATTATTGTTATTTTTTGGTCTGGAAAAGTCTTTACTTCTCCTTCATATCTGAAGTATATTTTTGCTGAATGTAATATTCTAGGAAAAAAGTTTTTGTTTTTGTTTTTGTTTTTCCCCTTCAGCATATCTAAAGTATCATGCCACTCTCTCCTGGCCTGTAAGTTTTCTACTAAGAAGTCTGCTGCCAAACACGTTGGAACTCCTTTATATGTGATTTGTTTCTTTTCTCTTGCAGTTTAGGATTCTTTCTTTATCCTTAACCTTTGAGAGTTTAATTATTGAATGTCTCATGGTGGTCTTGTTACCAGAAAGGGGTACCGATCCTGACCCCAAGATAGGGTTCTTGGATCTTGCACAAGAAAGAATTTGAGGTGAATCCCTAAAGTGAAAGTGAGTTTATTAGGAAAGTAAAGGAATGAAGAATGGCTACTCCATAGGCAGAGCAGCCCCGAGGGCTGCTGGTTGGCTCTTTTTATGGCTATTTCTTGATTATTTGCTAAACAAGGAATAGATTATTCATGAGTTTTCCAGGAAAGGGGTGGGCAATTCCCAAGTGAGGGTTATCTCCCCCTTTTAGACCATGTGGGGTAACTTCCTGACATTACCATGGCATTTATAAACTTCATGGTGCTGGTGGGAGTGTCTCTTAGCATGCTAATGTATTATAATTAGCATATAATGAGCAGTGAGAATGACCAGAGGTCATTTTCATCACCCTTTTGGTTTTAGTGGGTTTTGGCTGGCTCCTTTACCACAACCTTTACAAGCAGTGTCTTTATGACCTATATGCTGTGCCAATCTCCTATCTTATCCTGTGACTTAGAATGCTAAACCTCCTGGAAATATAGCTCAGTAGGTCTCAACTTCATTTCACCCAGACCCTGTTCAGGATGGAGTCATTCTGGTTCAAAAGCCTCTGACAATCTTATTTGGCTTAAATCAGCTTGATGTTCTATGACGTTTTTGTAATTGAAGATTGATATCTTTCTCTAGGTTTGGAAAGTTCTCTATTCATATTTCTTTGAAAAAACTAGCTACCCAATCTCTCTACCTCCTCTTTAAGGCCAATAACTCTTAGGTTTTTGCTTGTGGGGATATTTTCTAGACATCGTAGGCATGGATCATTCTTTTTAAGTCTTTTTTCTTCTTTTTTCTTTTGTGTCTTATGACTGTGTGTTTTCAAATAGCCTGTCTTCAACCTCATTAATTATTTATTCTATTTGATCTGTTGGGCTGTTAAGAAACTTTCATGCATTTTTCTGTTTCTCAATTAAAATTTTCAGCTTCAGAATTTCTGCTTGATGTTTTAATATTATTTCAAACTGGTTGTTAATTGTATCTGATAGGATTCTGAATTCTTTCCTTTTGTTATCTTGAAGTTTGTTGAGCTTCTGCAAAACAGCTATTTTGAATGCTCTGTTTGAAAGGTTATGTATCTCTGTCACTCTGAGATCGGTCACTAGTGCTCTGGTGAGGTCATGTTTTCCTGAATGGTCTTGATGCTTGTGGATGTTCACTGATGTCTGTGCATTGAAGACTTAGGTATTTATTCTAATCTTCCCAGTCTGGGCTTGTTTGTACTTGTCTTTCTTGAGAAGTCTTTCTAGGTATTCAAAGGAAATTGAGTGCTGTAATCTAAAATTTGTTGTCACTGAAGCCGTATCTGAAGTAGGAGGTATACAAGTTCAGTAACACTGAGCCTCTTGCAGACTCCTAGAGGTGATGCCTTGGTGGTCTTGGGTAAAATCTGGGAGAATTCCCTGGATTACAGGTAGAGTCTCTTGTTCTCTTCCCTTACTTTTCCTCAAACAAGTTGAGTCTCTCTCCCTTTTCTGGACTGTCTGGAGTTGGGAGAGGGGTGACACATGCACTCCCATGCCCATCACCACTGGAAATGCACTGGGTCACACCTGGAACGAGCACAGTACTGGGTCCTGCCCAAGGCCTGTGGCAACTATTACATGAATACACTGATGTGTATTCAAGGGCCAAGATCTCTTTAGCCAGATGAATCCTGCCATGCTTGGGTCTTTCCCTTCAGGGCAGTGAATTCCCTTCTGCCACAGGATGGCTCTAGTAGTGCTATCCAAGAGCTAGGTAGGATCTTTAGAATCATGAACTTTAAGGAATTTATGTGGTGCTTTATTTTACTTTACTATGTCCGGGCTGATGTCCACATTGTAAGAAAAAGTCCTTTTTAAAAAAATTATTTTTTTCTTTAACTTTTATTTTAAGATCAGGAGTACATGTGCAAGTTTGTTATACAGGTAAACTTGTGTCATGGTGGTTTGTTGTACAGGTTATTTTGTCACCCAGGTTTTAAGACTAGTACCCTTTAGTTATATTTCCTGATCCTCATCCCCCTCCCTCTCCTTACACTCTGATAGGGCCAAGCGTGTGTTGCTCCCTGCTGTGTGTCCATGTGATTTATACGTGATTTGTTCAGCTTCCACTTATAAGAGAGACTATGTGGTATTTGGTTTTCTGTTCCTGTGTTAGTTTGCTAAGGATAATGGCCTTCAGCTCCATCCATGTTCCTGCAAAGGACACGATCTTGTTTTTTTCTATGGCTGCATAGTATTCCATGGTGTATATGTACCACATTTTCTTTAGCCAGTATGCCACTGATGGGCATTTAGGTTGATTCAATGTCTTTGCTATTATAAATAGTGCTGAAATCAACATATGTGTGTATGTGTCTTTATAACAGAAAAATTCATATTCCTTTGGGTATATACCCAATAATGGGATTCCTGGATCAAACAGTATTTTTGCTTTTAGGTCTTTGAGGAATTGCCACACTGTCTTCCACAATGGGAAAAGGTCCTTTATACTGTCTTTGAAACTGTATCTTTTTGTGAAAAAAAGTTAATAATAACTCTTATGACATACCATATGCGAAAACTAACTCAGTATGTACAATAGACCAAAATGAGAACTATAAAATTCTTTTCAAAATGTAGAATATCTTTACAACCTTGAATCATAAAGCTATTTTCTAGATAAGACACAGAACAAATTGGACATTTTCAAAAATGAAATCTCATCAAAAAATATCATTAAGAAAATTCAGAGAAAGACTTACACTGAGAGAAAATATTTACAATAGATATATCGGGCAAGGGACTTGTATCCAAAATATGTAATGAAGTGGTACTGAATAAAAAGACGAACAACCCAGAGTTTATAACATAATATAATATATAATATGCTTATATATAATATAATAAGCACAATACTTTAACAGGCACTTCACACACACACAAGCACACACACACACATATACCATTTGTATATGTGGTATATACACATATACATTTGTATATGTATATACAAATGGCATACATATGCCAATAAGTACATGAAAATGTGTTCAAAGTCTTTAGTCATAAAAGGAGTATAAATTAAAACAAAGGTTTTCAAAGATGTATAGCAACTGGGATGCTCATATATTGTTGGTGGAAAGGGTAAGTGGTAAAACTTCTTTGGAAAACAACTTGGCAGGTTCTCAAAAAGTTAAATCTATATTTCCCATATGTCCCTATAATTTTACTTCTAGGTATTTATTTAAGGAAAATGAAAATATTTTTTCTACACAAACACTTGTATATAAATATTCACAAAAATTTTGTAAGACCTTCAAACTGGGGGAAAAAAAACACCTCAAATGTCTATCAACAAATAAATGCAAGAAAGAATTCCAGAATATCCACGCAATTGGAATACTACTTGGCCACAAAAAGCAACAAACCACTGCTATATGGAAAAACAAAGATCAATCTCAGAAACATTATTACTATTATTTTGAGAAGGAATTTCACTCCATCACCCAGGCTGGAGGGCAATGGCACCATCTCGGCTCACTACAACCTCTGTCTCCTGGGTTCAAGCGATTCTCTTGCCTCGGCCTCCCAAGTAGCTGGGATTACAGACATGCATCACCACCCGCCCAGTTAATTTTTGTATGTTTAGTAGAGACGGAGTTTCACCATGTTAGCCAGACTGGTCTCGAACCCCTGACCTCAAACAATTTGTCCGCCTCGGCCTCCTAATGTGCTGGGATTACAGGCATGAGCCACTATGCCCAGCCTCAAAAACGTTATTCTGAAAGAGGTCAGACACAAAACATTGTATTCTATACAATTTCATTCTGATGAAATTCCATGATAGGCAAAACCAAAATCCAATTTTAGTGATAGGAAACACATCAATGGTTGTTTGGGACCAGGAGTTCTTGAGGGCATTGATTGGAAAGAGGCAGAGAATTGTGGGAGGTGATAGAAATGCTCTATACCTTGATTGCAGTGGTTGTTTGATGGGTAAACATATTTGTCAAAACTCAATTAACTGGGTGCATTCTAATTATGTAAAACACACTCCAATCAAATAGATTTAAATTGTTTAAATGCCCAAAGCATGAGCATGGAGAAGAGTGATAAAGTTAAAAGCATATCAAGGGCAAGAAATTAGGAATGAAATACTCTAGTGTGTCAAAAGGTAAGAGTACTATCAAGGCAGTTACAGGTCTTGTCAAACAGCACTAGAACAGGCAATGAAGCAGCTGCCACTGGCCAAAGACAGGGCCAGTTGAACATCAAAAAGAATAATAAATGCAATCAATTGAAACACATTTAATATTGAAAAACCAAGAGATTTCATAATAAAAGAGAGGAAAATAAGGGGTAGGGAGACTGAGGCAGAAAGACAGAAATAGAAAGAAAGAGACAGATCCTTATAGACACCATTGGAAGTAACTGGACCACTGGGCTACCAACTTATTTCCCTGAAAATCTGCAATTGAAGGAAAATAATGTCTATCTTGCATTTCCTGTACACACTATGGAGCACAGAAACCAAATATGCATAGAAGATAAAAAGAATTTCTTGTTTACACAATAAGTTCAGCTAATAAATTAGGAAGGAATCATAGAATCAGAAAATTTTTCTTTTGATAGCCAACTGAAATCCTTAGCTCAGGTAATGACCATCTATGCATAAAAAATTTGTGAACAGTTACTTTATTATTAAAAAGACAATACAATGGTAACATTGAGCATTCTACCTGAACCCACTGACCATTTTAGCGCCCGCCACAGTGGGACAACAAGACATTGTCTATCTCCTGGCATGATGCAAATATGAGCCATAGAATGAAGCTTTCAGCTCATTGGTTATCTAGCAATGCTGACCAGAACACCCTCTCTCATGGCTTGGGCTTCTTATTACGTTACAACTCTACTCCAAATGAGTACTTTCCAGAGTAAGGATTATAAGACATCCAAGTAGAAACTCCAGGGCTTTTTATATCCTACATGTGAGTTCCACAGACATCACTTCTGTCACATTCTTTTGGTCAAGGCTACTCACCAGGGCCAGCCCTGATTCTAGGGGAGGAGAATTAGACTCTACCTTTTAATGTGAAGAGAGGCAGGTGGGTATGGGTAAGAAAGGACAAATGGTAGTCATCTTTGATTTCTACCTCACAAAAACTTTCTTTTCATTTCTCAATCATTTCAGAATTTAGACCAGGAAGAAGAGAAGCTTTTTACTGGGCTCCCACAGACACATAACAAAACTGTTCATGGGACTATTTTAGAGGGCAACATGGAAGAATCAACCGACATAAGAAGTAATGTAACTACCAATATTAATTCTAGGATCTCTCTGAAAGATTTGTTCACTCATGCACACAAAGATTTGTACAAAGTAGTCTGTGTCTGTATTATTTGTATTAGCGAGCAGTAGGACCAGTGTAAATGATCACCACAGAGGTGGTGATAAAATCTGCGGTAGATCTGTAAAATAAAATGCTATGCAAAAGTTCAAAAGGCAGATACAAATGCAAATGACATAGAAAGCTTTCCAAGACTTGCTCTGTGACTTGCCTTTTACATATAATAACGATATGAGTAATGCAGAAATGTTAATCAGGTACATATGATTTTATTAGAAAATAATTTATAAGACTATGCAATACAAGTTCAACAATGCTTTGTTCTTGGGAGAATATTGGGAGAGAGACCAAGGAAGTCTTAAGCTTACTCTAAACCGAATGTTTTATAACAATAACACATTCTCATATTACTTGTGTAATTTTAAAGTAGCTTTTGAAACATATAATAGAGATAAAAAAAGTCTAATGGTCAAACCATTATTTTAATGATTTATTAATCTTTCTTGAATTTGTTCAACAGTAACGTATTTCTTAAACAAGTATAGCAGGTAATACCTACAAAAACCTCACTATATTTCAAGGGTTAATAAATAACACTCCTTTTTTCCTAATTGTGTTGAGAAGTAATTAAAATATGGATAGAGGAATCAGACCAATGGACATCTTCATTTAAACTTTATTGCTGGTTAAAGCTAAGTTAGAGGTCTTGGCGTTCAGTGCAAGGTCATATGAGCTACAGCTCATACTACAACCCCAGAAATACACTTGTCTTATCAGTTACTGGAACAGTTTTACAACTACAGGACCACTACAAGGGAACCCGCCCTTATAAGATTTACTGCATAAGGAAGCAGGGAATATATAGGCCAGCAAATTTGCCTCAGATACGTGGTAGGCAGAGTTCTAAGATAACCCTTCAAATTCCTGGCTTCTGGTGAACAACATATTCATTTTCTCAGTTACTCAATCAAATACTAATCTAGGTGTTTCTCTGAAGGAATTTTGCAAATATAATTTGGGTCCAAAACCAGTTGATCTTATTATGAGGGAGATTATCCAGGTAGGCCTGGCCTACTCACGTGAGTCCTTTAAAACTCGCCTGCAGGTCAGACATGGAGAAGTCAGCAATTGAAAGCGTGCTCTGGCTGCCTTAAAGTTGGAGAGGACCTAGTCCCAAGGAATGGGGGCAGCCTTTAAGTGCTGAGACAGCCACTGGTGGACATCCATTGAGGAACTGGAAAACCTTAGTACACAGTCACGAGGAACTGAATCCTGCCAATACAAACAATGAGCTCGGATGCAGATATTTTCCAGAACCTCCGGACCAGACATCAGCCTAGCCAACACTTTGATGTCAGTCTTGGGATGCCTTGAACAGAGAACCCAATCACACCATGCCAGACTTCTGACCCACAGAGCTGTCAGCCAATAAATGGGTATTGTTTTCATCCACTAAGTTTGTCATATTTTGTTACACCGCAATAAAAAGCTGACGCACAAAGGAAGAACGCTAGAAAGAGTTAAGCCCTGAATGCACCAAACAGAAAAGTGGAAGAAAGATGGAGAGAGTGGAGAGAGGCCTGAAGGTTACTTTAATGGAGATTCTGCCACATGGAAACGCGGGAATGGGGAATGAGTGTTCCCTGTTAGCCTAGGCTTGGCAACGTTCACCATTAGCTCCAGATAGGAACTCTCTGATGACCTAGCCCAGTGTTCTCCACAGAGGCCCCATTCATATTTTCAGCAGGACAAGCCTCTGTTATGCTGGGCTGTCTTATGCATTACAAGAGGTTTACTTTTCCTGAGCCTCACCCATTAAATGTCAGCTGTATTCCTCCAAACATCGGGGCAACCAGAAATACTCTCTAGCATTCCCATATGCCCCCAGACCGACTGAAAACCAGTCGGACCACACTGGCTGAGAACCAATGAAGCTCAACCCCATATATTACAGATAAAGAAAGTGAGAGCAAGAGAGAGAAAGGGGCTTTGAGAAGGTCTCATAGCCTCTCCGTGTCAGGACTACAGGTAGGATTCCTAGTAGGCTGTTTTTGCAAACTTTCATTATACCTGGTATTAGTATAAGGTCTTTACAATTCTGGCCACGTGACATGATTCTGGACATCCATGTCTCCCTCCTATACATCACCAAGTGATTGCTTAAATGTCACCTTTTCAGAAAAACATTTGTGATCCTCCTATCTAAAATTGCAATGCCCCCACACACATACATTCCAGTATTCAGTGCTTACGTCTTCCTTCCCTAATTTATTTTTTACAGAATACTTACGACCTTTTAACAGACTGTAAGATGTACTGATTTTTTAAAAATTTTGGTCTGTCTAAACTACAACTATAAAATAAACTCCTAGAGTGAAGGATTTCAGTCTGCTTTGTTCCTTCTGTGTCCCGGTTACCTGTATTATTGCCTGACACCTGGGCGGCACTCAGTGTGGTGGAATAAATAAATGAGTGAAGACATTATTCCAAGTATTTCATACAAGTAATTATTTTCTTTCCTTCTGTTTGGAAAGAAAAATAAATGTCAGAATGTAATAAAATCACTTTTTATTTATTAATAACTATTTCACGGGAACAACTATGAGAAATATGGTGAAGAAGTTTATGAAAATAAAGTATATTCAATAAAAGGTTTTTGTACTAGATTTGATAAAACAGGGTATGCAGCAAAGGAAATTGTTTTATTTTCTCAATCAAAAATAATATTTTACTTTTTAAATAAAATTGGGTCATGATTTGTGTATTTCTTTTTTATAAATTAAGTATTGGTCAGCTCTGACACTAATAATAAGCATTAATAGTCTTTTAAATTTTGCAGGAAATTGTTAGTCTAAATTTTTCTTCTACCTGCACCCTCCCTAGACTAACAAGGTCAACAGATGGGTTTTTGTTGTTGTTGTTGTTGTTGTTTTGTTGTTTTGTTTTTAGGGAATGCTAAATTTTTAAAAATTTAATGCATGGTGTGATCGATTTATTCTATTTTTAAAAATACTGAGTACCTTGCTAGATGTCAATATAATTTTACTTTTGGAAATACAAAGATAACTTCGACTTGATCCTTGACCTTGAGCAGCCTATTTATTACTGGTAGGTAGCTGGAATAGGTATGCATACAAAATATTGTTAACAATTTAGGATGTATACAATTTGTCATAGCACTAGAATGAATGCTTACTTTATTTATTTTTATTATTATTTTTTGAGACAGAGTCTCGTTCTGTCACCCAGGCTGGAGTGCAATGGCACGATCTTGGCTTACTGTAACCTCTGCCTCCTGGGTTCAAGTGATTCTCTCACCTCAGCCTCCCAAGTAGCCAGGATCACAGGCACGCACGACCAAGCCCAGCTAATTTTTGCGTTTTTAGTAGAGATGGGTTTTCACCATATTGGCCAGGCTGGTCTCGAACTCCTGACCCCAAGTGTTGCGCCCCCCTCCCCCTCCCAAAGTGCTGGGGTTACAGTCGTGAGCCAGCATGCCTGGCCCAAATGCTTACTTTGAAATCTTAATTATAACCACTTAAAGTTATGTCATGTGGTTTTTAATTGATTTTACTATTTTTAAAATCTTTAACTAGATTTTTTTTTATAGTAAAAGCCCTTACATAAAAACAGAAACAATACAAAGTTTTTGCAACATATTTTCTCTTGATGGGTTTCAAGATTACTTCAAATGGTAAATAAGACTGCGGTCAACTTGCCTGGAATTCACTGCTGTCAATGTCTACATTCATATCTATCTTTTTTCTTATGAATGCAATTACTATTTTCCCTGAAAAATAAAAAGTATACCAATGTATAAGTTTGCTGCCCTCCTGAATGTTTTAATCTGAGAGTCCAGTGTTACATTTAATACAATTGCACTCAAATGTCCTCCAGAATTTATAGCAAATGATTTGAACCTACCAGGAACATTTTGTTCTTACGTAAAGATTTGCTTTTAAAAGCATATCAAATAGATTTTCTACTACATAGAGTGGATGGCAAATAACCAAACATTTACTTGAATTGTTATCATGATATTTTAGTCCAAAAGGTCACATTACAATCAACCCTAGGAGTACTTACTGTGTTATGTGAAAGAAAAAGGATGATTTTTTTCCAGGTAATTTAACCCAAAAACCTGGGGGACTGATGTTTGCTGGAGGGAAGGGGCTTATATTCCATACACTAGCATCATCTTATGGTGAAGAATGGTAAAGACTGACTAAAACTTTATTAGTTTGATTAAGACTTACTAGGTAAGTTTCAAGGGCCCAATTACTGAAATGAGCCTGGAGATATGATCTGTGCCTGAATGAATATGATTGATGAATTTATAGAATTAAAGAAAAACAGGTGGTGATATGGTTTGGCTGTATCCTCACCCAAATCTCATCTTGAATTATAGCTCCCATAATTTCCATGTGCCATGGGAGGGACCCAGTGGGAGGTAATTGAATCATGAAGGCAGGTTTTCCCATGCTGTTCTCATGATAGTGAGTAACTTATTCCAGTCTCACAAGATCTGACGGTCTTATAAAGGGCAGCTCCCCTGCACACACTTGCCTGCCACTGTGTAAGATGTGCCTTTGCTCCTCCTTCGCCTTCTGCTGTGATTGTGAGGCCTCCCCAGCCATGTGAAACTATGAGTCTATTAAACCTCTTTTTCTTTATTAATTACTCAGTCTTGGGTATTTCTTCATAGCAGCATGAAAATGGACTAAAACAGGTAGGCACAGCAAATTTGAAGTATCTTAAAGGGGAACTGGACCAGAAAATAATAGAGCAAAGCCAAGTCTGGATTAGATGTTGATCTCATGGTTGAGTGCTTACTGGATTGGATTATTCAACCCTAGAAGTGTGCTCTTTTCAGACCCAAGGCTGGTTCATTCCTTATCTCTCACTGTGGGAACCCCGCAAGAGGTTCTCTAGAGGAGAATATTAGTGAAATAAATATCTGGGTCAGAAGCCAGTAGGAAAGTGAAAGGAAAGGAGGCACAGAAGCCCAACAAACAAGGTTAGGCCCATGAGTGTTAGAGAAGGAAAGTGACCTGCCAGAGAATTATAAGGGGTTAGGAAACCCAGCTGAGCCCTCCCAAAATAATACTGGAACAGAAAAAGGAAATTTAGTAAATAGAAATGCTATTGTGAGCATGGAACATTTAAAAACCAAGGAAAGACTGCTTCTTGAGGAACACAGGGCAGAGCTACCAGAGCTTTCAGAGTTGCTAGAAGTACACGCTTCAGAAACATCAATAGCTTCAGTTCAGGAATCTGCTGGGGGATGTTTCAAGTCTCCGGTTCAAAAAAGTTAGGTCTAAGGTAGCAGCACCCTTCCTAGGAAGTGGATATTTACAGATCTCACCGAAAACATGGAGATTCATGGCAATGAACTGACTGTCAGAACAGGAATGCCTAACAGAGACTAGCAACCGTGTCACTCGAGAAATGCACACTGGATGCAGCTCTAGGCTTCCGGAAACAAGAGACTTGAAGAAAAATGAAAAATAAGTTTTCAATTAGTATGAAGAAAATGACAGGCATTTTACATAAACTGGGTGATAAACGTTGGGACCACGTAAATTTCTAACCTTTGAAAAGCAATTGCTAATATTTATCCAGTGCTTAGTCTGGACTGGGCATTGTTCTGTTTCACATGTACTGTATTAGCTGTTGTGTTAATTCCCATAATACTCTGATAAGGTGAGAACCACTTTTAATTCTTCTTTTACAGATGAAAAAATGAAGACACTGGGAGAAAGTAACTTACCCAAAGTCACACAACTAATAAGAGGAGCCAGGATTCAAACCCACAAAGTCTGGTTCCAAAGACAGCACCTAAATTACCATCCTATGAAACAAGCCAGAATGAGTCTCCAAGAGAGAGAGTAATTTGCCTGCCTTGCCAAGAGAAATGCATGGTTTCAAATTAAACTCTATCAAGAGAAATCTCTGTGCTGGGATAAATTGTGTGTCCCAAAAAACTGGCAAAGACTAACATTTGGAAGACTGGAACTAACAGGGTCTCTCCTTGGTGTGGCAGACACTGGCTAGCCAATTCCATATCTAATTCCACCTCCCTTATCTTCTTTCCACCCTCAGGCGGTCATGTGGTATGGTTCCAGTCAGTGAGATTCAAGCAGAAATATTCTTTTACATTTCTGGTTTTTGTTTTGTCTTTGTTTCACTGTAAAATGTTTAACTGACAAATCATATGCTTTCAAAGTGTACAATGAGATGATTTAATATACATATACATTGTGCACTGGGGGACATAGAGAAATGTTAGTCACATGGTACAAGCAGACAAATTCTGGCTGCAACTTCCAGGAAAGCTTTTACTTGTCTGACAGCTGGTGAACCCTTTCATGTATTGCCGTCTTTTTTTTCTTCCTTCCTGGAATATAGAAGTGTCTGGAGGGACAGCAGCCTTCCAGGGATCAGGAGAATAGTCACCAACTGAGGATGGTGAGCCCTTGACGGCACCATCCAGCATATTCCCTGGGCCAGGACTGGCCACCTCTGAACCTCTTGTTTGGAAACCAAATAAACCACTGTCATTTTTGCTTTTTAATAGACGAACATATTCCAGTAACTTTTTGATCACTTTAGCTGATCTTCTTCATCTTTACCTCTCGAATCTGTCTAAATTTTTAACAACCACTATCTCCAATGGGATGATGCCTCAATCCTGAGTTGCATTTCAATAGCCTCTTGAATCTGGGCCCCTCCAGCTACCACTGGGCAATAATTCCATGCAACTCACCGAGGATCTGACCTCTCTTCCCCTGAGGAGCAGCTTCGGCTCCAAAACCCTGCCTGATCTAAGAGCAACTGAAGTGTCCCCCCCTTTCCTAATGCCCAGTTTAGGCACTGGCATGTCATCTCCCCACTCCCATGTCTCTTTGGCTTTAATTGTATCAAGAAAGCATAAGCTCTAAAACCAAACCAAACAAAAGTTATGTGAAGGGTAATAAAATACTATATTTTAACCTGCTTACATGAATAGGGGGTTGATGTATTTCTTTTTCTATTTAGTTTTTTTCAGCAAAAAATCTATCTGAGAATAGAAAAGTCATTAAATGAAGGAATACTTTTCAGATCATACAAATGTTCTAAAGCAGTGATTCTCGAAGCAGGGTCCTCTGGATCAGCAACATCTGCATCACCAGGGAATTGTGAGAAATGCAGATTCTCAGGCCCTATCCTTGCTCTCCTAAATCAGATACTCTGGGGGTGGGGCCCAGTAATCTGTGTTCTGTCAACCCATCCAAGTGATTCTGCTGCATGCTCAAGTCTGAGAACCATTGCTCTGGGCAATAAATTATTCAACTAATCCTTCGCTCCCACTAACCACCCTCACGCTCTGAAATACAAACTCTTTTAGAGCAAGGCCTGAGTCTTATTTATCTCTGTGCCCCCAATATGTAGTAACATGCCTTAAACAAGAACAGTCCAGAAAATATGCAGACCAATAAATGAATCAGAGAATGATAGTGGTGATTCTTCATTTTTAAAGCAAGCCCAAGGAAAGGCAGCTAATTCATTTAAAAATAATAATAAAGGCAAACTAATTCATAAATTTGAATTAGAAATACTACAACATGAAATAGCAGGCATTATTCTTCCTGAGCTTTTTCATAATAGCTACATCGACTGCTGTTTTTCTTCTCTATTGTGAGTTTTATTTTATATGCAGAAAAGTATATTAAAATATATATATGATATAAAATTTTTAAATGAAGGAAACAGGTATGAAACTACCACTAAGAAATAGAATTTTGGCCAGGTGTGGTGACTCATGACTGTAATCCCAGCACTTTGGGAGGCGGAGGCAGATGGATCATTTGATTCCAGGAGTTGGAGAGTAGCCTAGGCAACATGGCAAAACCTCCTCTCCACAAAAAATTAAAACGTTAGCCAGGAGTGGTGGCATTCATCTGTAGTCTCAGGTACTTGGGAGACTGAGATGGGAGGATCGATTGAGCCCACAAGGTCAAGGCTACAGTGAGTGGTTATCGCACTACTGCACTCAGCCTGGGCAGCAGAGTGAGACTTTGTCTCAAGAAAGAAAAGAAATACAATTTGGTAAGTAATGTAGAAGCCCCTTTGTCTCAATGTTTGTGACTTCTCCCTTGAGATAACCACTACATACAATGTCGTAACTATCATTTTACCAAGCGTGTATGAATTCCTCAACAAATGTCATTTAGTTTTCTCTGTTTTTGAATCTTAGTGAATAGATTACCTGTGGCTTGTTTCTCGTTCTCCAGATGAGAACCACTCATATTGATGCACATAACTGTGGTTCATTTTGACTACTCTATGCTTACATTGTGTGAATATGCTGTATTTTTTTGTCTATTCTACTATTCATGGGCATTTCAGTTATTTCTGGTTTTTGCTATTATGAACATTGCCTTGTCACAATGACCACCATCTCAAGCCCCATTTGAGTCAGATATCCCCCCTTCCCTCTCCACTGGCTCCACTAGATTGTTCTGAAGCAAGTCACAGGCTATTATTTCATCTGTAAGCTATAAAGATTATTTTGATGAATATAATTCTTAATTTTAATGCAGTCACATTGACCAATCTTAGTTGGGTCATGGGTTTTAGACTATTTTTAAGAAAAAAAAAAAACCCTTTTCTACACTGAGTTGATAAATATTTTTCTATCTTGTTTCTAAAATCTGTATTTTTAAACCTTTCACATATAGTTCTTAATCCGCCTGGAATTGGTTTCTGTGTAGGAGGATTTAATTTCATTTTTTGTTCAATATGGATACCAAATTGTTCTATGACATTCGTGGAAAAATCCATCAGTTCACATCATCACATGTGGCTACAATACCACATCTGCTGTATCTAAAGCTTCAATATCTATGCAGGCCAGTGTCCAGGCTTTCTGCTGTGCTCCATTTGCTAATGTTTCAGTCCTTGCACCAGTAACTCTGTTATAGTCTTTTATCTTTATAATCTGGAGACCAAGTACTCACCTTGTTCTTCCAGAAGGCCATGGCTATTCTTAGATTTCTCAACTCTCTTATAAACTCTAAAATCAGCTCATCACATTACTAAGCGATTGTGATTTGGTTGGTACAATATAGTACATCAATTTTGAGGTAATTGGTATCTATACAATATTAATTCTGTGAATCCATGGGCATAATATATATCTTGCATATTTCCTTTTTTTGGTCTTTTTCAGTATATTTGAATCGAGTTCTGTGATTATGTCTTTGAAGGACTCATATGACTTTGTTATATTTGTTCTTAGGTAATTATATTTTTATACTATTGTAAATTTTAAATTTGACTTCTGTATGTTGTAAGTATATAGAAATAGAATTGATTTTAATATTGATTTTTGTATCTAGCAACTGTGTTAAATTATCATCCTAACTTTATCTATAGTTTTTTTACATTTGCAGTAATCTATTGATACATAAGAAATGGTTCCCAAACCCAGTGGCTTAAAGCACTAGTAATCATTTATTATCTCTCATGGCTTCTGTGGGTCAGGAATTCAGACAGGGCAACATGGAAATGGCTGTATTTGCTTTACAATGTTTTCTGCTGGAAAGCTGAGGGCTGGAATCATCTGAAGCCTTGCTCACTTGCCAGCAGTTGATGCTGACTATTAGCTAAGACCTTAGCTGAGGCTGTCAGCTGGAACACCCCCAAAAGGCCTCCTCATGTGCTCTGGGATTCCTTCCAACATGGTGGCTGGGTTCCAAAAGTGAGTGTTCTGAGAGAGAGAGTGAAAAGAGAGATAACCATAACATTACTTCTGCTGAATTCTGTTGATCTGGGCAGTCATTCATTCCCTTCCAGATTAAAGGAGAGGAAGCAAGGTGATCTCTCTCAGTGGAAGGAGTCTCAGGTACATGGAAAGGAGCATATGAGATGGTATTGGTGGGGCCATGTTGAAACGGTTTGAACAATGTTGTTAAAAACAACTGAAAAATTATTTGTAAATAATGACAATTTGTTTCTTCTTTTATCATCTTTATTTCTTTTCCTTCTTTTTTTCCTTGCCATACTACACTAGCAAGTCGTTTTAATACTATGCCAAATAGAAGAGGTCGGAAGGAGAAATTTATAATTCTCCTCATCACAAAACATAATGCTTTTAAACATTCCATTATTAAGAATGACTTTTTTTGTAGGTTTTTACAGAAGTAAATATGATTATGTGAAACTCATGTCCCCCAGCAAGGAAGAATTTGCTGCTCAGCTGTAGAGATGTATTTGGCAGACGGCCTCTAGCTGACAGCCCTTCAGGATCTGCCTAGTTGCAGAGATCTGCCCCAGCTGCAGTCAGGTCCTGTCCAGGGCAGCCCATCTCTGGAGACTGAACAAGGTAGGAATAGAAAGGCCTGGCCATTTTGGCCCAACACAGGATCACCTGACAGGAAGTACCAGCTCCAGAGCCCCCCATCATGTTTTCTGATGTTCATTTTGCCTGCACTGAAATTCACTTCTTCCTTTAACCAATCCTGCTTCCTAGGCTGCATGTTGATTCCTAATAAATATCTTACAGCCATGTCAGCACCTGACTCCAAAAAATCCATCTTACAACTGTCAAGACAGGTATGGTAGGATAAAGTGGTCAATGAAAGGGGTTTTGGAACTGGATGACCCACTGTCTGGCTGGAGGGGGACTCCATTCCTGGTAAAAGGTGGAAGAGAGAGAAGTTTCACAGAAGATGGTAGTCTAATTGTTCCAACATTTGTTAAAGGTAAGCTGGGAGGCTACTTCAGTGGAAAAGAATATATCAAATACAGACATTTAAGATATCTGGAGAAAATAGTAGCTGTAATGTTAAGAGGATTGAATAATGGGTTAACCCGCTAGGGTACCATAATACAATGCCACAGACTGGGTGGATTAAACAACAGGAAACCATTTGATCACAGTTCTGGGGACTGCAAGTTCAAGATCAAGGCGTCAGCAGGGTTGATTTCTTTTAAGGCCTCCCTCCTTGCCTTGCAGATGGCCGCCTTCTCACAGTGTCCTCACATGGACACTCTCTGAGAGCTCGTGAAGAGAGAGCTCTGGTATTTCTCCCTTTCCTTATCATCACAGCAGTCCTATTGGATTAAGGCCCAATTCATGACTTCACTTAACCTTAATTATGTCCTTAAAGATTCTATCTCCTACCGTCACATGAGAGGCTAGGGCTTCAACATATGAGTTTGGTTGGTGGGGCACAATTCAGTCCATAACAGATGGCTATTGCTAAGGACCATTGATGCATTACAAAATGATAATGAACAGCTAAAGTGAGTAACAGGCAATTAGTTGGAAGTCAGATGTGAAAGTCAGGGGGCCTCTTGTGTATAAGGAAGCAGGGCAAAGGAAGCCAGAGGAGCAAGTGGGAAGGTTTGAGTAGCACCAGCCCAGGCTACCATCAGTCCACCCCTTGCACCAGGCAGAACACTCCAGCCACGCACAATACAGCAGCAGCCCCTTCATGGTCTTGTTGGCTCCTCTTTCTGAGGAGAAACTGGAAAGAGGACATTAGTAGAATAAGCTAAAGCCCCCATGTTGTCACTGGGCTCAGGCTGCATCTGATATTTATGGTCTGCTCCTTTGACATCTATTCAGCAGGCCAAGGTGGCTTACCAGCAGGACTGAAAGATATGACCCAATCCTTCACTTCTGGGTGGCTGGAGCAACGCTCATCCATTCATAATTGCAAATTGATCAGCCAATTTCCTTGTGATTCCTCCAGCTCCTACTGTGAACTATAGCCTTGATGCCTTTTGCCCGGCTGGTCAATTAACCATGCCAGTTGGTGACTCCTCCTCTCCTATAATGCACAACAATGTGCGTACATCTTTTAGATTTTGTGGTTTTTTTTTTTAATTGGTTTGCCCTTGGGATATTTACTTAGAAGTATATCAGGACAAAGAATGAATATGCATGGATTAAAAAAAAAAAAGAATGCCAACTTTCCCTCTACAGGTATTGTACCATTTTGAATTTATGCCAGCAATATATGAGGATGCTTGTTCTCCAAAACCTCACCAACAGAGAATGTTGTCTAATTAAACTTATTTTGTTTTTGTTGTAATTTTGAGGCTGGTGTGATTTGAGAAAACCTGAGCTACACAAGGGATGTATCTACTGCTTCCTACCATACCAATAAACTATGAGCCCCCTGTTGATATGGCTGGGCTGTGTCCCCACCCAAATCACATCTTGAATTGAAACTCCCACAATTCCCATGTGTCATGAGAGAAATCCAGTGGGAAATGATCAAATTGTGGCTTTCCTGAGCTGTTCTTGTGATGGTGGATGACTCTCACAAGATCTGATGGTTTTAAACAGAGGAGTTTTCCTGCACAAGCTCTCCTCTTCTCTTGTCTGCCGCCATGTGAGACATGCCTTTCATCTTCCATCATGATTGTGAGGCCTCCCCAGCCACGTGGAGCTGTGAGTCCAATAAACCTCTTTCTTCTGTTAATCGCCCAGTCTTGGGGATGTCTTTATTCAGCATTGTGAAAAGGGACTAATACACCTGTGTATACTGATTTTTCCTCTGGAGAGTTGGAGAAAGAAACTCCTCCACATAATTTGACTTTCAGGAAGCATTCATTGACAAAGCTAGTGTTTCATTCTGTCTTGGACCTTTGCCAAAAGTTTCTGTTTTCTGACCCCTAAGACCTTGGAGAAACTGAGGTAGTGCAAGAAAGCTATTCAATGAGGTGATGGAAATAAACAAAGTAGGGTTTTCTTTATTTGGATGAGAAAGACTCATGTGGGCAAATTCTCTTTCTCTAAGTATGTAGGGGAAGTTTCAGGGAACAGATGATAAACATCAAATTCCACAGAGGGCTGACCATTATTTTCCAGAGTATCCCACTGGCAATTATTATATTTGTATTAGTCAGGATTCCAGGAATCAATGGGAGAAGGAGACAGAGAGAGGGAGACTTGTTATGAGAGATTGGCTCATGAGATTATAGAGGCTAAGAAGTCCCATCATCTTTTGTGTGCAAGCTGGAGACCCAGGAAAGCTAGTGGTGTAATTCAATCCCAGTCCAATGGCCTGAGAACCAGGAGAGCCAATGTTGCAAATCCTGGTCCTGGTCCAAATCCAAAGTCCTGAGAACCAGGAGCTCTGTTATCCAAAACCAGAAGAAGATGTATGTCCCAGCTCAATCAGAAAAAAAGAATTCAGCTGGGTGCGGTGGCTCACACCCGTAATCCCAGCACTTTGGGAGGCCGAGATAGGAGGATCACGAGGTCAGGAGATCAAGACCATCCTGGCTGACACAGTGAAACCTCGCCTCTACTAAAAATACAAAAAATTAGCCAGGCACAGTGGCAGGTGCCTGTAGTCCCAGCTCCTCGGGAGGTTGAGGCAGGAGAATAGCATGAACCCAGGAGGCGAAGTTTGCAGTGAGCCAAGATAGTGCCACTGCACTCCAGCCTGGGCAATAGAGCAAGACACCATCTCAAATAAATAAATAAATAAATAAATAAATAAAGAGAGAGAGAGAATTCAGCCTTCCTCCACCTTTCTGTTCTGTCTGAGCCCTCAACAGATTGGATGAGGTCCACCCACATTAGTGAGGGCAAATCTTTTTTACTGGGTCCACTGATTCAACTGCTAATCTCTTGTGTAAAGACCTTCACAGACACACCAAGAAATGATATATTACCCATCTGAGCATTCCTTAGCCCAGTCAAGCTGGCACACAGAAGTAACCGTCACATTATTGAAAGAAATGATGCCAGAGCTGATGGAGACTTTGGTTATTACCAAACTCTCCCACTATACAAAAAAAAAAAAAAAACTCATGACCTCTGTCAAAGATAAACAAAGCTAGGCAGTAGTTAAAGTGATGTAGATGGATTTTAATCCATAATAACTATTGCATTAGGGAAAGGGTTCATCATGAACTGAACTCAACTTTGATTTGTACAAAGACTACTGGATTTTTTTTTTTTTTTAATTTTTTGTTTTAGACAGAGTCTCACTCTGTCGCCCAGACTGGAGTGCAGTGGCACAATCTCGGCTCACTGCAAGCTCTGCCTCCCAGGTTTAGCTGTTCTCCTGCCTCAGCCTCCAGAGTAGCTGGGACTACAGGCACCCGCCCAGCTAATTTTTCTGCATTTTTAGTAGAAACAGGGTTTCACCCTGTTAGCCAAGATGATCTTGATCTCCTGACCTCTTGATCTGCCCGACTCGGCCTCCCAAAGTGCTGGGATTATAGGCGTGAGCCACCGCGCCCCGCCGACTACTAGATGTTTTAAAGGGAGAATGAGGGTGTAAGGAAGTGGGTGAGCAGAGCTCAGTTGAGCCAGAGAAGTGAAAAATTACAAAAAGTGGGTAGTGGGGGTTGGTCCGTGTATCAACTCTTCGGGTTTGCTAACCAGTGCTTATTGAATTTACGCTTCTATACTCTCACAGAGACTGGGTGACAGGGGACCTGTCTTCACATGTTGGCTGGAACAAGCAGTACATTCTTCTGGCAACCTCGAGCTTTCTCAGGCAGGCACTTTAAAGAGGGCTAGAGTCATCCCATGGATTTGGTTGAGATATTAAAAACTGCGTTAGTGTCTGTTCCAATCTTTATAGGTTAAAGTTGAGGTCTAGTTGAGAAGATGGCTCACAGGAGACTGGCTAGCATTTGGTCAAGCAGAGAATCTTTGTCACCTTTAAAGATCAAACACCTGGTGCACAGGCAATCAAAAAAATAGAAATAAATAATTTCACAAAGAGACTGGACGAGACCTTCACTTCCTGACTGCCACTGGCCAGTAATATTTTATTGTCAGGAAGTTTGCACTCTCAAGGATTATTTACTCACCCACACAAAGAGCCACTCGGTATAGAAAGCCAACAACTTCAGCCATTCTGGTTAAAATAAAATAATAATATGAATCCTCCTTTCAGTTGCTCCAATGAAAGTGACAGATGGAGAAGCCTCTTTCTCAGCACACGATCCATAATTCAAAGAGAAGAGCTGCCTACTTCCTCATTAGCTAAATTGTATTCATTGCAGAAAGCTGCTTTTGGTAGCCATATCGATCAGCAGGAAGTAAGATGGAAAAAAATTAACAAACTTGAAAAACTTCAGTCTCTGGGGTGTAACTCACCATCTGGGAATGATTTATTAGGAAAGAAACAAGAAAACACTGTCCATATATGACCTTCCCATTTTACATATGCAGTCAGTCCTTATTAATCTGAGACCCACCAAAGTGGAGACTGCAATAATTCCAAAGTGACAATTGCAATCTCCACTGAAGAGAAGGTTCCATGCAAAATGTTTAATGTAGGACTGTAAAGTCTCTAATAAAAGTCAGGAGTGTTTTCCTTTACTTCTTTGTTTTTATATGCAATCACATATATAATACAACGTGAACAACAGGCAAAAATGATATATTTAATTCCTCATTTTACATTCCCACATTTCAGTTGCTGTGATAAATTAATCTCACTTTCTTCATTTTAAATTAATACCACTTTATATAATAAGAACAAGATTCTGTTTATTGTGTAATAGTTTATCTTCAAAAGCTTTTTTCAGTCTAAGTAACAGAGAAAGATTTTGCAAATAAATGGTCAAGGTAAAAATGCAATGAAATGAGGGTCTTAGTCACAGAACTCTGCCCTGAGAAATTCACAAACACACACACACACACGCACACATACACACAAATACTTCATAAAACAAGATCCACATTATCTTTCCTTTTGTGTGTTCTAATAATTGAACAATTAGTTCTCTGCCAGCAAATTAAAACAAAATTACATTCTTCTAAATATCCATTATCCAAGTAATTTTTAATAATTTCCTGTTTACTGGCACTTTCAGAATTGTTTTTATTTCACTTAGTTTTTTTTTTTTTAATCAGTTCACTCCCTCAGATGAAGCTTAAATGGGTTGAATAAAGATGCAAGCTGTTTCTAAAGAATATGAATTGACCCAAATAATTGAGTGAGAACTTGAAGTTAATGGGAGAGGGAATCTATTATGTGGCAGAAACAATAGTAGTAGGTAAATAGCATATAATTATTCATTTCTTCCATCCACACTTCTGTGTTTGTTATAAATTTCCAATTTGTTGTGAAGTGGTTTCAAATTAAAGCTAATTATCAATGCTTTTATTGCAGCAAATCTATAATAAATGTCTCTGTGTCAAAGCACTCTGCCGAGGAAAACCCAGAGAGAAATAAGACCTAGATTCCTGCCATCTGAGGGACCTGCATTCTTGTTAGAGCAAAAAATGAGTACGGAAATAGGTGGTGGTGTATTAATTTTCTAGGGCTGCTGGAACAAATTACCACAAAATTGGTGACTTAAAACAACAGAAATTTATTTTCACACACTTCTTGAGGCCAGAAGTCCAAAATCCAGCTGTCAGCAGGGTCATGGTCCCCACAAAATTTCCGGGGGAGGATCCTTCCTTCCCTCTCCCAGTTTCTGGTGGCTTTGGCCATTCCTGGTGATCATTGGCTTGTAGATGTATCAGTCCAGTCTCTGCCTCTGTCTTCAAATGATGTTTTCTGTATCTCAAAATGGCCTCACATCCTCTTATAAAGATACCAGTCATTAGATGTAAGATGCACACTCATCTAGTATGGCCTTATCTTCATTTGATAACGCCTAGAAATACTGTTTCCAAATGATGCCATATTCAGAGGTTCTGAGTGGACACAGAACTATTCAATCTACTATACATGGTAAAAAAAAAAAATATATATATATATATATATATATATATATATATTTATATGGTATAGGAGGAAGAGGGGTAGAGCCAGAGTTGGACTGGGACCTGTAAGTTAAGAGCAAGATGGAATAAAAGACATGGTTCTAGTCATCATGGAAAATAGAACTACGTGGGCTTTTATCATCTGATCCCAGCCAGTCTGCCCATCCTTAGCACAGATTTATTCTGGTCACACCAAACTACTCACTTCTCCTTGAATATGTGGTAATCTCTTAAACTTGTAAAAAATTAGAATATATTTGTCTCCTTAGTCTCCACTGAGATCCCAAAATGTCCCAGGTTTGGGACAATGGGGATAAATTGCCCTTATATTTTACAGAAGAGGTCTAAGTCCATTCTGCTAGACTTGCTAAGAGATAGGCAAAGCAAGTCCTGAGACCTTTAGCCCCAAACTCTCTACCAACCTGTATATCTACCAGCAAAACTGGAGATTCATTGATATGGTTAGGTTTTATGTCCCCACCCAAATCTCATCTTGAATTGTAATCTCCGTAATCCCAGGGAGACATCAGGTGGAGGTCATTGAATTATGGAGGCAGCTTCCCTCATGTTGTTTTCATGATAGTGAGTGAGTTCTCATGAGATCTGATGGTTTATAAGGGGCTCTTGCACCTTCACTCAGTACTTCTCCCTCCTGCCACTTTGTGAAGAAGGTGCCCTTTGCCTTACACCATGATTGTAAGTTTCCTGAGGCCTTTCCAGTCATGCTGAACTGTGAGTCAATTTAACCTCTTCCCTTTATAAATTACCCAGTCTCAGGCAATTCTTTATAGCAGCAAGAAAATGGACTAATTCATTCATTAAGCAGATTGACTGGTAAGTTTTTTCAAGAAAGTAGTCAGTCTAGAAGGTTGGGTAAAGGCATTTTTCTCCTCTCCCTATGAGGATGGGAGGAAGAATGTGAAGGAGGTGTGTGTCCCAGTTCTTACATGTGACTTGACAGGGCACACTGAGAGATTTCTGATAAATTGACATGTGCCTTAAAGACTTGAAGGGAATGGTACTGGCTACTTGCCTACAGGGGATAGGCTGGCTGGAACTGGCCCAGCATCAGCAGAGAAAAGAAAGTTGCACTGGGAACTGCCTCACCAGCATGGCAAAGGGCAGGCTTCCTGTGTGCCTCCCCTGTGGGCAGCAGCCAGACGAGGGTGGTCTCAAAAACTATCTATTTTCAAGAGGCCTGTCTGCAGGAGAAAGCAGATATCAGCAGAAAGTGGTTAGAGGCATCCCACTGGAAATAGGAATTGAAGCAAAGTCATAAGACATCAGTAGGGTTAAGCATAGCCCTTCTCAGGAAAAACTGAAGAATGAGGAATCCCAGACATTGTGAGGTAACAAACCCCTAAAACACACAGAGGGGAAGGGTCAGTACTAAGGGCATTTAACAGGTGTGTGTGGAGGGTCCGAACTACAACTGTTCTGGCTACCTAAAACTCTACCATGTTTTTCCTTGTTGACCCTCACACGTGGTAGAGAAGACAGTAAAAGCTGACCCAACACAGAGAGAGAGAGAGTGAAAGAAAAATCAATCAGGATAAGAGAAGAGGTGATGTGTGGGTATCTCTCTCTCTCTCTCTCTCTCTCTCTCTCTCTCTCTCACACACACACACACACCTCCTTAGCCTAGTTCTCAGTACAATAACCGAGAACAAAGACTTCTTTCTCACTTATGTCTATCCCAGGAGCTCTGCTAATTGCATCACAAAAACCCAGGCTGATCAGGCACTACAATTTTGAATACTGGAATAGAAAATGAGAATGCAGCAAAGCATAAACTTATTATTATAGCTCCCACCTAGAAGTTACACACTTTATTAGCTAAAGTAAGTCACATGACTATAGTTAACTTTAAGTAGGTGTCAAAGTCATCTTATCTTCTCTGTCTAGGAAGGAGAACTGGAATGTTTGTGAGCAGCTCTATGGACTACTGAAATGAGTAAGTCCAACGGAAAGAACAGGCTGCACCCTCCTTTTCTCTCTGCTGGCTTCAGAGCCAGTTCGGGCCTAAGGTGAGGAAGAAGAAAAACTAAAAATTGTATGACATATTGAAGTTTCGATTAAAATTGGACTGAACATTTTAATATCTGAAAATATTGTTTAAATAGCTTGTGCTATTCTAGATTATTCGCAGCATTTTACTCCTATTTCCTCCTTACTGTAGGCAGAGACTAAGTCTTTGCCCTTTGATGTTGGTCTTGGACGTGTGATTTGCTTTGGCCACCGGGAAGTTGGCAGGCATGATGTGAGCAGGAACTTTTCATAGCCTTGTGTGGTTTGGCTTGCCTCTTGTATGTTGGAGATTGGGCATCGATATAGTAGCTCTGTGTCCCCACCCAAATCTCACCTTGAATTGTAATCCACATAATCCCCACATGTCAAGGGTGGGACCAGGTGGAAGTAATTGAATCATGGGCGAGGTTTCCCCCATGCTGTTCTTGTGATAATGGGTGAGTCTCACAAGATCTGATCTTTTTATAAGCATCTGGCATTTCCCCCACTTGGACTTCTTCCTGCTGCCTTGTGAAGTAGATACCTTGCTTCCCCTTCTCCTTCTACCATGATTGTAAATTTCCTGAGACCTCCTCAGTCATGCTGAACTGAAAGTGGTCAATTAAACCACTTTCCTTTATAAATTACCCAGTCTCAGGTATGTCTTTATTAGCAGTGTGAGAATGGACTAATATACGCATATCTCATGATAGCGGTATTATCACTGTACTTCAGCATTGAGTAGACTGAGAACCCACGGCCAAATCCATCTAATCCATGGCCAGAGAGCTGCCCATCCAAGCCTAGTCTAGTCTGGCTGAACCACAGTTTCCCTGCAGGCGGTGAGAATGAGAATAATTGCGTAATGATGAAAACCACTGAGTTTACAACAATTGAGTTTGTTATGGAAATAGCTGAAGAATACATGCCTAAAATGATTGAAAGCCTCCTTGCAAATAAAACTTCCATTTGGGAAAGGAGATATTGTTACAGTAGGTAGCTAGTGAGACATGAGCAGGGTAGGAAACTTCCCCCACCCCCAACCAGGAATGTCAGGTGACTATTAGGTGATGGCCAGGTAGTTGTTACACTGTTTCTCTAAAATAATAATTGGTCACAGCCAGAGCCAGGGAAAGGCAGACCCCAGTAGACAGAAACATCTGAAAGGCAGAAACATCTGAAACTGGTGATCAGCAGCTTCCTGATAAGATCTCAGAACTTGGACCAGTGGGCTCATGCATGTGCACTAAGAGGTAAAATGGTGGAGTTTAACTGCTCTATGACCTTCTAGGAACATTAGAACTGGTAAGGAAGAATGCCTCAAATGAGCATATGTACCACTCCAGTAAACACAATACAGCTGCAACCCCTCTCAAGTGCTGGCAGGCCACTGAGCATGCAGGTAGCACACTCCAAGGGAAGAGTCAGGGGAGAAGGGATGCAAACCCCCAAAAAGCATGCCAATGTATAAGAACCCTAAGTCAAAGGTCGAACCACACACTTGATCTCTCAAGTCACCCACTTGGCCCTCTTCCAAGTACTTTACTTCCTTTCATTCCTGCTCTAATGCTTTTTTTCCCCATAAGTTACTGGGGTACAGGTGGTATTTGGTTACACGAGTAAATTCTTTAGTGGTGATTTGTAAGATTTTGGTGCACCCATCATCTGAGCAGTATACACTATACCATATTTGTAGTCTTTTATCCCTCACCCCCTTCCCATACTTCCCCCCAAGTCCCCAAAGTTCATTGTGTCATTCTAATGCCTTTGCGTCCGCATAACTTAGCTCCCATATATCACTGAGAGCATACTATATTTGGTTTTCCATTCCTGAGTTACTTCACTTAGAATAATGTCTCCAATCTCATTCAGGTCTCTGAAAATGCCATTAATTCAATTTTTTTTTTTTTTGGCTGAGTAGTATTCCATCATATAAATATACCACAGTTTCTTTATCCATTCATTGATTAATGGGCATTTGGGTTGGTTCCACAATTTTGCAACTGTGAACTGTGCTGCTATAAACATGCATGTGCAAGTATCTTTTTAGTATGACTTCTTTTCCTCTGGGTAGATACGCAGTAGTGGAATTGCTGGATCAAATGGTAATTCTACTTTTAGTTCTTTAAGAAATCTCTACACTGTTTTTCATAGTGGTTGTGCTAGTTTACATTCCCACTAGCAGTATAGAAGTGTTCCCTGTTCACCACATCCATGCCAACATTTGCTGCTTTTTTATTTTTTGATTATGGTCAATCTTGCAGGAGTACGGTGGTATCACATTGTGACTTTGATTTTCATTTCCCTGATCATTAACGATGTCGAGAATTTTCTCGTGTTTGTTGGCCATTTGTATATCTTCTTTTGAGAATTGTTTATTCATGTCCTTTGCCCACTTTTTGATGGGATTTTTTTTTTTTTTTACTGATTTATTTGAGTTCATTGTAAATTCTGGATATTAGTCATTTGTCAGATGTATAGATTGTGAAGATTTTCTCTGAGACCGTGGGTTGTCTAATTACTCTGCTGACTGTTCCTTTTGTCCTGCAAAAGCTCTTTGGTTTAATTAGGTCCCAGCTATTTATCTTTGTTTTTATTGCATTTGCTTTTGTGTTCTTGGTCATGAAATCCTTGCCTACGCCAATGTCTAGCAGGGTTTTTCTAACAGTGCCTTCTAGAATTTTTATAGTTTCAGGTCTTAGATTTAAGCCTTTAATCCATCTTGCGTTGATTTTTGTATAAGGTGAGAGATAAGGATCTAGTTTCGTTCTCCTGCATGTGGCTAGCCAATTATCCCAGCATCATTTGTTAAAAAGGGTGTCTTTCCCCACTTTATGTTTTTGCCAGCTTTGTCAAAGAACAGTTGGCTGTAAGTATTTGGGTTTATTTCTGGATTCTCTGTTCTGTTCCATTGGTCTATGTGCCCTATTTTTATACCAATACCATGCTGTTTTGGTGACTATGGCCTTATAGTATAGTTTGAAATCAGGTAGTGTAATGCCTCCAAGTTTGTTCTTTATTTTTGCTTAGTCTTGCTTTGGCTATGCAGGCTGTTCTTTGGTTCCATGTGGATTTTAGAATTGTTTACTGTCTTTTCTAATTCTGTGAAGAATTATGGTGTATTTTGATAGGGATTACATTGAATTTGTAGAATGCTTTTGGCAGTGTTATCATTTTCACAATATTGATTCTACCTATTTATGAGCATGGGATGTGTTTCCATTTGTTTGTGTCATCTATGATTTCTTTTAGCAGTGTTTTGTAGTTTTTCTTGTAGAGATCTTTTGCCTCCTTGGTTAGGTATATTCCTAAGTATTTTATTTTATTGTATTGCAGCTATTGTAAAAGCAATTGAGTTTTTAATTTTATTCTCCACTTAGTTGCTGTTAGTATATAGAAGAGCTACTGATTTGTGTACATTAATCTTTGCTGAATTCTTTTATCAGTTCTAGGAGCTTTCTGGATGAGTCTTTAGGGTTTTCAAGGTAAATGATTATATCATCAGAAAACAGGGACAGTTTGACTTCCTCTTTACTTATTTGGATGCCCTTTAGTTCTTTCTCTTGTCTAATTGCTCTGACTAGGACCTCCATTAATATGTTGAAGAGGAGTGATGAGAGTGGGCATCCTTGTCTTGTTCCAGTTTTCAGAGGGAATGCTTTCAACTTTTCCCCATTCAGTTGTATGTTGGCTGTGGGTTTGTCACAGATGTCTTTTATTACATTGAGGTATGTCCTTTTCATGCTGATTTTGCTGAGAGTTTTAATCATAAAGCGATGTTGAATTTTGTTAAATGATTTTTTTGCATCTATTGAGATGATCATGTGATCTTTATTTTTAATTCTGTTTATGTGGTGTATCATTTTTATTGACTTGTGTATGTTAAATCATCCCTGCATCCCTGGTATAAAACCCACTTGATCATGGTGGGTTTTTGACATGTTGTTGGATTTGATTAGCTAGTATTTTGTTAAGGATTTCAGCATCTATATTCATCAAGGATATTGGTCTGTAGTATTCCTTTTCAGTTATGTCCTTTCCTGGTTTTGGCATTAAAGTGATTCTCACTTATTAGAATTAATCAGGGAGGCACTAAAGAAAGTCGAAGCCCAGTGCAAAGAAATCCAAAAAATGATACAAGAAGTGAAGGAAGAAATATTCAGTGAAATAGATATGATAGATAGCATGAATAAAAAACAATCAAAATGTCAAGAAACATTGGATACATGTATAGAAATTCTCTGGAAAGTCTCAGCAACATAATTGAACAAGTAGAAGAAAGAAATTCAGAGCTCGAAGATAAGGTCTTTGAATTAACCCAATCCAACAAAGACAAAGAAAAAAGAGGAAGCAAGTACAAACAAAGCCTCCAAATAATCTGGGATTATTTTAAATGACCATACCTAAGAATAATCAGCGTTCCTGAGGAAGAAGAGAAATCTAAAAGTTTGGAAAACATGTTTCAGGGAATAATTGAGGAAATCTTCCCCAGCCTTCCTAGAGAACTAGGCATCCAAATACAAGAAGCACAAAGAAAAAATGGGAAATTCATCACAAAAGGATCATCGCCTAGGCACATTGTCATCAGGTTATCTAAAGTTAAGACAAAGGAAAGAATCTTAAGAGCTGTGAGACAGAAGTACCATGTAAACTATAAAAGAAAACCTATCAGATTAACAGCAGATTTCTCAGCAGAAATTCCGCAAGCTAGAAGGGATTGGGGCCCTATCTTCAGCTTCCTCAAACAAAACAATTATCAGTCAAGAATTTTGTATACAGCAGCTAAGCATCGTATACGAAGGAAAGATACAGTCTTTTTCAGGCAAACAAATGCTGAGAGAATTCACCACTACCAAGCCACCACTACAAGAACTTCCAAAAGGAGCTCTAAGTCTTGAAACAAATCCTGGAAACACATCAGAACAGAACCTCTTTAAAGCATAAATCTCACATAACCTATAAAACAAAAATACAATTAAAAAAAAAAGTACACAGGCCACAAATAGCATGATGAATGGAATGGAACCTCACATCTCAGTACTAACAAATGAATGTAAATGGCCTAAATGCTCCACTTATCTGCTGCCTTCAAGAGACTCTCCTAATATATAAGAACTCACATAAACTTAAAGTAAAGGGCTGGAAAAAGGCATTTCACACAAATCGGCACCAAAAGCTAGCAGGAGTAGCTATTCTTATATCAGACAAAATGAACTTTGAAGCAATAGCAGGTACAAAAGGCAAAGAGGAACATTACATAATGGTAAAAGGCCTTGTTCAACAGGAAAATACCACAATCCTAAAGATATATGCACCTAACACTAGAGCTCCCAAAGTTATAAAATAGTTACTAGTAGACCTAAGAAATGAGACAGATAGCAACACAATAATAGTAGGGGACTTCAATACTCCACTGATAGCACTAGACAGCTTATCAAGACAGAAGGTCAAAAAAAAAAAAAAAGATTCAAATTACACCTTGGAACAAATGGACTTAACAGATATATACAGAACATTTAATGCAACAAACACAGAATACACATTCTATTCAACAGGGTATGGAACTTTCTCTAAGACAAACCATATGATAGGTCATAAAATGAGCCTCAATAAATGTAAGAAAATTGAAATTATATCAAACACTCTCTCAGACCACAGAGGAATAAAACTGGAAATCAACTCCAAAAGGAACCTTCAAAACCCTGCAAATACATGGAAATTAAATAACTTGTTCCTGAAAGAGCTTTGGGTAAAAAAAAGAAATCAAGATGGAAATTAAAAAACTCTTCAAACTGAATGACGGTAATGACACAAACTTTCAAAACGCCTGGGATACAGAAAAGGCAGTGCTAAGAGGAAAGTTCATAGCCCTTAATGCCTATGTCAAAAAGACTAAAGGAGTACAAACAGACATTCTAAGTTCATACCTCAAGGAACTAGAGAAACAAGAACAAACCAAAGTCAAACCCAGCAGAAGAAAGGAAATAACCAAGATCAGAGCAGAACTAAGTGAAACTGAAACAAACAAACAAAAAAATACAAAAGATAAATGTAACAAAAGGCTGGTTCTTTGAAAAGATAGATAAAATTGATAGACAATTAGCAAGTTTAACCAAGAAAATAAGAGAGAAAATCCAAATAACCTCATTAAGAAACAAAGCAGTATTGGAAAGGGCCCCAATCCCTTCTAGCTTGTAGAATTTCTGCTGAGAAATCTGCTGTTAATCTGAAAGGTTTTCTTTTATAGTTTACATGGTGCTTCTGTCTCACAGCTCTTAAGATTCTTTCCTTTGTCTTAACTTTAGATAACCTGATGACAAAAATACAAAAGATCATTCAAGGCTACCATGACCATCTTTAGACACACAAACTAGAAAACCTAGAAGAGATGGATAAATTTCTGGAAAAATACAACTCTCCTAGCTTAAATCAGGAAGAATTAGACACCCCAACAACAAGCAGTGAGACTGAAATTGTAATTTAAAAAATTACCAACAAAAAACCAGTCCAGACCCAGACAGATTCACAGCAGAATTATACCAGACATTCCAAGAAGAATTGGTACCAATCCTTTTGACACTACTCTAATGCTTTTTAATAAACTTTCACTCCTGCTCTAAAACTTTCGTTGGTCTCTCCTTCTGCCTTATGCTTCTCATTCAAATTCTTTCTTTTGAGGAAGGAAGAATTTAGGTTGCTGCAGACCATATGAATTCACCTCTGCTAACATACTTTGGTGCTGTGACTCAGACACGTTCACCAGTGGGAAGACACTGGGATGCACTCCCCAGTGGTAAGTGGGTGACTTGAGAGATCAAGTTCGTGGCTTGGCCTTTGCCTTTAGGTTCTATACATTGGTGTGCTTCTGAGAGGCTGCATCCCTTCTCCTCTGATTCTCTTGGTGTGGGCTATCCGCATGCTCAGTGGCCTGCCAGTACTTGGGAGGGGCCGCACGTTCAGTGTGTTTACTAGAGTTGTACGCAGGCTCACTTGAGGCGTTCTTCCCTTTCCAGTTTGAATGTTCCTAGAAGGTCATATACCAGTTCAACTCCACAATTTTGTCTCTTAGGGCACATGTGTGAGTCCACTCTTCCAACTCCTGAGATCTTATCAGAAAGTTGCTGATCACCAGTTTTAGATGTTTCTATCTATTAGGGGACTTCCTGTCCCTGGCTCTGGCTGCTACCAATTATTACTTTAGAGAAACAGTGTAACAACCACCTGACCATCACCTGATGATTCCCTGACATCAGGTAGGTGGCCCCGGGGGAAAAGGCTCTCCTGCCCTGCTTATGTCTGACTAGCTATCTACTGTAACAAGATGACAAAATAGGTTTGATAGTGGATAAACAAATATTTTCAAAGTGTTTTTAGGCTACACACTATGAGTGAAGCTCACGCAACAAACCAGTTCCTGCTCTTCCCCTCTACTAAATCTGTGTTTCTTTTATCCTGCAAGTTTTCTCTATGTAAAAAATCTCTATTATTCCTTAAAAACCCAATTAACATGTTGTCTCCTCAGTGAATAATTTCCGGATTTGGGCAGTTCTTGTGTTATTGCCCTTCAAGAGCACTTTACTCAACCTTCCATTTTCGGACTTGATGTTTTAAATCAAGACAGTTGGATTTTCTGTCTCCTAATGTAATAGAAGAACTGTATATATTTCTTTCAAAATCTATCTTCCCTCTTAGACTGTATGCTTATTATTCATTCATTCCATCATTTACTTAATATATTTACTGATTTCCTATTTACAGTAAAGCATGATCAAGACAGAAAAGTGTAAAGCATTGCCCTCAAAGCCTTTATATGTATTTATATGTTTGTTAGGCTATGTAGTGAGGCAACTGTATGGAAAAAATCATTGGTGGAGATAGATTGTGAGCTCAATATTGAGTTTAATGTGCTCTGGAGGACATCCAAAGGGAAAGAACCAACAGAGATTGAATTTACGTGGGTTTAGCAGAAAGATCACGGCTACCAAATAAAAACTCATCTATGTGATAGCTATGGATTTGGATGACATGATGCACGCTGTATACTTATGTTAAAAGATGTCAAAGAAATCTCAAAGAATAACTAAAACACCAAAATGGAAGCTGCTTGAGACCAGAAACATTTTCCATTCATGGCTGGATCCTCATTACCTGGAACGATGCTCAACACATCATAAGAAACTGTTGAATTAAGTATTGGGAAAGGTTCAAATGAATGAATGACTTTAAGGATCAGAGAAACAGAGGCATAAAATGAGACCACTAAGAAGTTCCTGAATCATAATTTGAACCAGGGTCTCTCAGTTCAAAGTCTTCGCTGTCTCTACCATATCCAACTGCCTTACAAAAGGCAAAATGGTGACATAAGAAAAGAGCAAAGGCAAAAATGAAGTGACAGACAATGTCACTTCAGCTGAGCTAGACAATGTAAAGTCGAGCCCAATGTGTTTTTCTTCCACCAATTTCATGTGATTGTTTTAAGGGCAATGGGGAGTCTTTGTTTCTGATGTATAAGTTCCCCAAAGAAAAAAGCGTCATATAATCACTTGACCAAGAATTAGACTTGTGGTGAGAAGGCTGAATGCCTATTTGCATTTCTCTTATTTGCTCAAACACACACACACACACCACTGATATACAAGAGATAGGAAGAGTTGATGAGACGGAGAGAGAGGAAGGAAAAGAGAGAGAAAAAAGAGAATAAAATGATAGAGGAAAATAACAGACCTCAGTGTCCTAAAACTCTGTCTTTTAAATCTAATTACACCAATAATGGTGCACACTTATTTTAATGGAGATTTTGATTGTATAATTATTAACACTTACAATGTGGCAGAGTATTATTCAAAAACTAATTACAAACTATGCTAGTTGAAAAGCCAGAGGGGATGAAAAATACCCGATCATTGACCTGTTCCCCTGAAGACCCTAGTCTGAGGCCCCTCTAGATGGATCAATGATTGCCTGAGATCCTCTTTGCAGGAGGTGGCATAAGGTAGGAGTTCACCCCCTCAGAATGCAGAGAGGTGAAAAAGAAAGAGCTAGGGATTGGAGAAAAACAAAACAAAACAAAATTCCAGTATAAATGCCAACCTACAACTTCTCAGCTGTGCAAATGGGAGACTCACTTAACCTCATCAAATTTTCTTTCCCCCATCTACCTTCCCCAGAGGACTGTTGGGTGCATTGGTCATAAAGCATTAGCACTCCCAGCACAAAAAGGACACCCAGTGCATGGCAACAATTGCTGTAGATGGTAGAGTAGGGAGAAAGCAGAGGCAGAGAGGAGGTGTTTGCCATGTGGACATCACTGTGAGGACTAAGAATAAGAACGTTCTTGTTCTAGGTTGAATTGTATTCCCAAAAAGATATGTTGAAATCTTAATCCCCAGGATCCTATGAATGTGGCCTTTTTTGGAAACAGATGTAATGAAGTAGCAGTGAGGTCATTAGGGTGGGACTTGATCCAGTATGACTGGTGTCCTTATAAGAAACAGCCATAAGGACACAGACATACAGGGAAAACACATGTGAAGATGTAGGCAGAGACTGGAGTGATGTCTGTAAGTCAAGAGACACCAAGGTTTGTTGGCAATACCAGAAGCTAGAAGAAAGGCATGGAACAGAATCTCTCCTAAAGCCTTAAGGCAGAGAGAGCACAACCCTGCCAAGACCTTGATTTCAGACTTCTGTTCTCTAGAACACTGAGAAAATGCATTTCTATATTTAAAGCCCCACATTGTGGAACTTTGTGCCCGCGTTGTGCCCCAGGAAACTAATATAGTAGTAAAGCATTAGCATGGCTGGTGCACAGTTAGGGCTTGTCTCCTCTCTTTCCCCACCATCCCTCCCATCACATTTCCTATTGTTAGAGGCTGATTCCTCCTGTAAGCCTTAGATTTTGTTCCCTGGGTGTTATTTATTAATGGCATGACCATGGGCATGATGGCAGGGCCTATACCATGGCTCACCAACTGGTGTCCCCATGATTTCTCTTCTTCAATCAGTCTCTTTAAAATCTATATAACTGTCTCAAAATGTAAATGTGATTATTAATTCACTCTCTGTCAAGCCCTTCCTAGGCTTTCCCGTGTTTTTAAGATAAATACAAAAACCTTCTCACAGTCTGTATGGCCAGGCCATGCCCACCTGCCCCCATCTGGTTTCCTACCACTTTCCTGCTAAGTCTTGGTCTTACAGCTACACAGTAGGAAGCATGGTGCAATTGAGGAGTCAAACGACCAGGTCTAGGCCATTTCCACCTGAGACGTACTGTCAGAAATGGTCCTCACAACACCCTTCTCCCAGTGAGTGTCCAGCACCATTCACCTCCTCAGTGGAGGCTAGATCAGACTCTTGTTCATAGGCTTCTTAGCCATAAATGCCTTTCATAGAATTTATGCCAATTCATATTACATTAGTGATTCTCAAGGCCCTGTTGGACCATAAACTTCGACAAGAAAGGAACTGAATCAGTTTGTTCAGAATTGCATCCTCGATGCTTAGCATAGTACCTGCCACATAAAAGGAACTCAATACTAAATATATATTGGATGGGTGGGTGGATGAGCTGATGAATGAATGGATAGGTGAACAGATGGATAGATGGATAGATGGGTGGACAGATAAATGGATGCATGGGATGGATGGACAGAAGAATGGGTGAATGGATGGATGGATGGATGGATGGATGGATGGATGGATGGATGTGGATGGATGGATAGATGAATGAGTGGACAGATGGATGGATGGGTTCGTGAATGAATGAATGTCTTAACCAAAATCACATAAGTCCTTGGCTCAGGAAGTTGGGCATCTTCATTACTGAGGACTGGTAAGTGTAGAGCATCTTGAATCTGGGCCTGAAACCTGCTTTTCTTTGCCCTCTCAGGTTCCATGTTCCTACTGGGATGGGACTCTCTACACCCCCTATTGGCATTTCGGTTTTCCTAACTTCTGTCCTCTTGCCTGGCTTCAGATCCATTGGCCACCTTAACTTTGATGCCCTCTACTTTCTAATAATCTTCCTAACTGTGATTTTTGTGGATTAGCATAATTGACAGTGGATATATATGGGTCCAAAGCCCAGATTTCTCAGTACACACCACATGGTTTTGGCTGAGTAACTTGTACTTCTTTAATCCTGTAAACAAGAAAGTATACTCTATTCACCTTTTAAATAGACTATTAGAGATTATGTGAAAAATTAGAAAAATTTAGTTTAAGAACACTTAAATAACTTTCTCAAGGTTAAAAAGTAAGAAAGTTTAAAAACCTAGATTTCTCAACTAACTCCTGTATTTTTCTCCCTCTTGATCACAGTTCACAGTTGTTTTTTTTTGTTTGTTTGTTTGTTTTTAATTCAAGATATTTCCTATTGTTCTCCCAGGATTATGGCACACTCAGGCAAATGCACATTTATGCCCAGTCTGAATTTAAGCTTTTCTTCTTTGCTGATGTTCAACTTAAATCCTCTGCTCCCACCTACTAAAAGAAAAAGAGGGAAAATAATGAAGAGACGTGGAACCAATGAAAAGAGATGTCATATCACAAGAAACCTTTATTACTCCACTTGAAATGCTGTGTTATTGCAGAATGTGTGCGGGAGCTTTGGAGAGAAGTATTCAAAAATTTAGCCAAGGTTAAATAATCAGTATGAATGTACCTGAGCCAAACAGATTATCACAATCTAAGATAAATTTTTTACAGGATGGAGAAAACTACTATAAAATTAAAATTAATGAGAATAAGTTTGACATTGGTGTATTAGTTTAAATTAGCACAGATATGAAGAAAATGGCACATCCTTCTGGGGAAAGGCAAGTGGAAGGGACAATGTTGACTGATGCCTTCTACTTGTTTGGAAGCAATATCAACCCTGTTTTGGGTGCTCTTTGTGTGTAAACTTATACTTTTCGTATGTCAAGCCCAAGTTTCTTTTTATTTTATTTATTTATTTATTTATTTATTTTTGAGACGGAGTCTCACTCTGTCACCCAGGCTGGAATGCAGCAGCGCGATCTCAGCTCACTGCAAGCTCCACCTCCTGGGTTCATGCCATTCTCCGGCCTCAGTCTCCCAAATAGCTGGGACTACAGGCGCCCACCACCACACCTGGCTAACTTTTTTGTATTTTTAGTAGAGACGGGGTTTCACCATGTTAGCCACGATGGTCTCGATCTCCTGACCTCGTGATCCTCCCGCCTCGGCCTCCCAAACTGCTGGGATTACAGGCGTGAGCCACTGCCCCTGGCCAAACCCAAGTTTCTTATATCCTCTCTATCTCATCCTTCCAGAGCTAGTCTTTTCGTTTTTCCATTGTAGTCTTTTTGTTCTGTAGCAAAAATCAGTCTTGACTTAAAGCGGAAAACATGTAACCAGGAAGGCATATTTGAAAAAACATAGATTGAGAATCAAATGGACTTACATTTGCATTCTGGCTTGGTCTGGCTGGGAAACCCTGAGCCCTTCACTGTGTTTTTCAGTCTTAGTGTTCTTGCCTTTACAATGATGATAAGAAGACTCTATCACACACCTGTTGGAAGGGTTTGGTGCAATTTAATGCGATGAAACAGTGTTTGATTGACACAGTGTGCTCCTCAACTGTGTGCTCCATAACTGCAGGTCTTGGCTGCAAGCAGTGGAAGATGACTCTGTATGCTTAAACAGAGAAAAGGTATTTAAAAAGAATATTGGCAGTTTACTTAGTTTGGAGGAAGGCTGGAAATTAAACTCATGTGTAGATTTCCAGCAATGCCCTAAACAAAGCCTGATGAGAAATCACTGCTGCCCATAAAGGATTTCAGGAAACTGCCCTGCTGCCTTCAGCCTTGTCACTTCTGCCCACAAAACCCACCTGGCCACCTCCAGCTTTTTAAGAAACCCAGGAGGTGTCCTCATTAGAAGTGAGACTTGGAAACCCTTACATCCTGCCCTGGGTAGGAACCATCCTGATGTTCCTCAATACTGCTCATCTGATTCTCACGGCAAAACACACCTGTCTCTAGTCACTTAATTTCTTCCATGATTGGGAATAAAACATCAGACCAAAGCATCATTCAGTGCATTCTCACCCACATTTTTATTTGTTTACTATCTGCCTGAGCCCCACCCCCCCCCACACACTGCCCCAACACTAGACTTACACTTGTTTTGTGTGTGTGTCTTTTTTTTTTCCTTTTTTGTGGAGAATGGGGTCTCAATATATTGCCCAGGCAGGTCTCAACTCCTGGGCTCAAGTTATCCCTACCTCTGCCTCCCTAAGAGCTGGAATTACAAACGTGAACCACTGTGCCCAGTCCCACACTAGACTTAAGCTTCATGAGGGTAGGGCCAATTTGTTTATTATAGTATCATCTATGCCTGGAATAGGGACAAGCAAGGGTTTCCCATAAGTATTTCATGAATAAATGAATGTCCTGGGAGCCCTTTCCTTTAGAGAGATGAGTAGAGCAGGACCTTGGAAGTCTTAACCTCCGCAGAAAACCAAGGTATCGAGGGGGATGGAATGGAGAAAAGAAAGGAGGGAAAGGAAAGGAAAGGAAAGGAAAGGAAAGGAAAGGAGAGGAGAGGAGAGGAGAGGAGAGGAGAGGAGAGGAGAGGAGAGGAGAGGAGAGGAGAGGAAAGGAAAGGAAAGGAAAGGAAAGGAAAGGAAAGGAAAGGAAAGGAAAGGAAAGGAAAGGAAAGGAAAGGAAAGGAAAGGAAAGAAGGAAAGAAGGAAAGAAGGAAGGAAGGAAGAAGAAAGGAAGGAAGGAGGGAGGGAGGGAAGGAAGGAAGGAAGGAAGGAGGGAGGGAGGGAAGGAAGGAGGGAAGGAAGGAGGGAAAGAAGGAAGGAAGGAGGGAGGGAAGGAAGGAAGGAAGGAGGGAAGGAAGGAGGGAAAGAAGGAGGGAAGGAAGGAAGGAGGGAAGGAAGGAAGGAAGGAAGGAAGGAAGGAAGGAAGGAAGGAAAGAGGAAGGAAGGAAGGAGAACAGAAAGAAAGAAAAGCATCTGTGCTCTAGAAGTAATGACAGGACTTGGCTGACAATGTAGTACCATCATACCTTGTCAATTACAAATCCTGCCTTGTCAATTACAGAGGTACCCTTGGCTTGCCTGCCAAGGCTCTCCCTGAAGCTGCTTGTCGGCATTTTTTGCTCATCAACCCACATGGCCCAAAGTCTCCTTATAGAGGAGACTCCTATACAGATAAAAGAAACAAGTGCTACCTAGGTGCACTGTTCACAATAGCAAAGACTTGGAACCAACCCAAATGCCCATCAATGATAGACTGGATAAAGGAAATGTGCCACATATACACCATGGAATACTATGCAGCCATAAAAAAGGATGAGCTCACGTCCTTTGCAGGGACATTCATGAAGCTGGAAACTATCATTTTCAGCAAACTAACACAGGAACAGAAAACCAAACACCGCATGTTCTCACTTATAAGTGGGAGTCGAACAATGAGAACACATGGACACAGGGAGGGGAACATCACACACTGGGGCTTGTCAGGGGTCAGGGGCTAAGGAAGGGATAGCATTGGGAGAAATACCTAATGTAGATGACAGGTTGCTGGGTACAGCAAACCACCATGGCACATGTATATCTATATAACAAACCTGCACTTTCTGCACATGTATCCCAGAACTTAAAGTAAAATAATAATAAAAAGAAAAAAATAATAAACAAAAAAAAACAAGTGCTGAGGAAACCCACAGCACCCATCTACCATAATTCCTCTGGTTGTTTCCTCATCAATAGCAGTCTAGGTCCAGGGATCTCTAGACATTTGAGTAAAATCAACAGATGGCATCAAATAACAATTAGAATTCACTTTGGGCTCTTACCATAAGCATGACAACATCTAAGCTCATTATACCTACCGCCTTGTTTAACCCTTTAAGCCTCACAAAACTCTATGAGGAAGGTACAACGGTTTTATCGATAAGGAAACAGAAACACAGAGAGGTTAAGTAACATGGCAAAGTCCCATAGGTAGTGGGAGCCGGAGCCAGGATTCAAACTTAAGCCACATCATCACAGGGCTTCAGAACATGAGAGAAAAAAAGATAGATTAGAAAATAGGGCCACACTTTGTTTTGTTTCCCTATTTTCCTTCCAAATGATACCAGCAAAAGATTTATGAAGCTACTGCATCCCCAGAACAAGGGCAGGCTGCCACAAAGAGCAGAAAGAGAGACAGAGAAAGAATCGACTAAGAAGATTAATTCTTGGAGATTAAAATTATCATTGACAACTTTAAAAAAATGCATGGAATGGTTGAAGATTATGATTCAGCAATATGAACTGAAACAACAGTTATCAAACATAATTATAAAAGACAACTTGAAATTTTTGACTAAGATATTTATATCCTCCAACCCTTTGATCCAATGATTGCGCCTTCAGGAGGTGTCTCACAGAGGCGAAACGTCTTGTGCACCAAGCAGGTTTTGGGGTGTCATAAAGCCTCACTAGCAATACCTTAAAACCTGGAAACTTTTTAAATGCCCATTACTCAGCATATAATGCCATTACTTTTAATGGCAAAAAACACAGTTACTTTTGTACCAACCTAATAAATTATATTTACCTTTATTATGGAATACTGTTCATATATTTTGTTTTGTTTTGTTCTAAGGTAAGCACAAATATAGGTACTGATGTGGAAACATATTAATTACATATTAAGTTTGTAACAATCAAGCTTCTCTATTTCTATTGGATAAACCCTGGTAATGAGCATACAGTCGTCCCTATATCTCTCTAGAAGATTGGCTCCAAGATCCTCTCCCTACCACCTGCAGATGCCAAAATCTATGCCTGGACACTCAAGTCCCTGATATTTGCACATAAACTATGTGCACCTCCCATGTACTTTAAATTATCTCTCAGCCGGGTACTGTGGCTCATGCCTGCAATCCCAGCACTTTAGGAGGCCGAGGCAGGTGGATCACGAGGTCAGGAGTTCAAGACCAGCCTGGCCAACATAGTGAAACCCCCTCTCTACTAAAAATACAAAAAAAAAAAAAAAATTAGCCAGGCATGGTGGTGGGTGCCTGTAGCACCAGCTACTTGGGAGGCTGAGGCAGGAGAATCACTTGAACCTGGGAGGTAGAAGTTGCAGTGAGCTGAGATCGTGCCATGGCACTCCAGCTTGGGCGACAGAGTGAGACTTCATCTCAAAAAAAAAAAATTATCTCTCAATTGCTTATAATACCTAATACAATGTAGAAGCTCTGTCAATAGTTGTTATACTGTATCATTTCTTAAATGTGTGTTATTTTTAATTGTTGCATTGTTATTTTTTCCAAATATTTTGAACTGTGGTTGGTTGACTCAGCAGTTGGTTGAATCTCCACATACAAAACCCCAGATACAGAGGGGCGACTAGGTGAATGTACCTGTGTGTTGAACTGGATCTGGAAAGATGTTCATGAGCTGTGAATAATAGGACTTAAACGTGGCAATAACAGCAAACATAGGCAGAGAAGAGCTAGGCGAGGGATGGAGCTTTTCCCACACTCTGCTCCCATACTTGGATTTGTCTTCAAAGAGCATGTACAACTTTTGTAATTAAAAAAAAAAAAAATTTCAGCAGGGCCTGATGTCTCATGCCTGTAATCCTAGCACCTTGGGAGGCTGAGGTGGGCGGATCACCTGAGGTTCGGAGTTCAAGACCAGCCTGGCCAAACTCCATCTCTACTATAATACAAAAATTAGCCGGGTGTGGTGGCAGGTGCCTGTAATCCCAGCTACTCGGGAGGCTGAGAGAATCGCTTGAACCCAGGAGACGGTGGTTGCAGTGAGCCAAGATCGCGCCACTGCCTTCCAGCCTGGGTGGCTGAGCAAGACTTTTCTAAAATATCAAAGGCATGCAGAGCTCAGAGGGAAGAAAGTGAGATCCCATACAGCCTCTGCTACTCAATGGCAATGTGGCTATGTGCATTCCACTTCCCTTTCAGAGCTTCCATTTCCTCGTCTGTAAAATAAACAGAGTATCTGAGAGCCCAAACTGGTGAGCAGAGACCCAAATACACAGAGAGAGACCCCAGAATGTGTCCTTGCTTATTCATAGGTTACATTCAGGAAGAATGCCAGCATCTCTCCTAAATGGAATTCTTGCAAAATCTCTTTTCTCCCTCCATGAGCAGTGAATTAGATTTTTTGCTTGATTTCTCTTAAAATCCCTGTGCTGTATGATGCTTCTCCTGCCTACTTCTGAGGAGATCATCCTGTCTTCTCTGTCATGGACTGCACTGTTCTTCTCTGTATCCAGGAAAAATTTAACATTTAAACAGACTGGATTTTTTTTTTTTCCCAAATATAGGCACAACCGACAGGAAAAGGCCTGGGAGCCTAAATGAGGGTGTTCACTGCATAGATATTTATCCACCTCCAGTTTCAGTTGCTTTTCCGCATATTCCCAATCCTCTGTAACAGATAAGCTTTGCTTCTAAACAAAGAAGAAAAACAAAAGAACCCATATACTTGCAAACAAACACTCCCACTCCCATGGAAACATCCATCTTTTGCATTTCATCCCGGCTTCAGCCTACACACGCGACGTCTCCCAGATCTTCAAACTTTATTAAGAAAAGGTTGGCCTTGAACAGTTAGCTCCTGTAAATAAATGACTTTCCCATGAGTGAGAGCAGCACAGGCATTTCCAGGAACCCAAGCTGAAATGCTCTAAGGTTGAGTGCAGCTCAACCACTCAGGGAACGTTTATAAAAGGGGACCCTGAGCCCATGGAAAGGGGCTGGACTAAGAGCAAGGGCTCATGCGTTTAAAAGTGAAATTGGCTTGGAAAAACGGAAATTTATTCTCTCACCATTTAGGAGGCCAGAAGCCAGATATTGAGGTGTCAGTGGGACTGGTTCCTTTTGGAAGCTCTGAGAATCTGATCCAAGGCATCTGCCTGGCTTCTGGTGGCTGCCAGCAGTCCTTGGCGCTCCCCGGCTTGTAGACACATTGTTCCAGTCTCTGCCTCTGTGTTTATGTAACAGTCCCCTTGTGTGTCTCTGTGTGTCTTCTCCTCTTCTTATAAGGACACCAGTCATTAGATTGAGGCTCACCTTCTTCCGGAGTATAACCTCCTCCTAAACTGACTGCATCTGAAAAGATCCTATTTTCAAATAAGCTCACATTCACAGGTACCACCGGCCAGGACCTAAACAAATCCTTCTTGGGAATATAGTTCTACCTACAAGAGAGCTCCAGTCCTTATCTCTAACCTACACTGGGGTGTTTGTTATGAGAGTAAATGAAACAAAATCATTGACTGCATGGGCCGTGACATGTGGGTGTTCATATATGAGAACAATAATAATGATTGTTTTAGCATTCAGGCTCCAAATACACACGGTGAAAATGTGGAGGTCCTTTTATCACAAAAAGATGTTTCAAGCTTCCATAATGAGATAAGCCCTGAGTTAGGAACCAGGGGCATGTAGACAATAGAAGATGCAGCCAAAGGAGGGGAAGGAGCTGACCTGAGCATTGGCTATTGAGGGACTCATCCCCTCCAGGGTTCAATTTGAGGAAAAGATTGAGATTCACATTTGATTTTTTTTTTGTTTTTTTTTTTTATTATTATACTTTTAGTTCTAGCGTACATGTGCACACCGTGCAGGTTTGTTACATATGTATACATGTGCCATGTTGGTGTGCTGCACCCATTAACTCGTCATTTACATTAGGTGTATCTCCTAATGCTATCTCTCCCCCTCTCCCCACAATAGGACCCGGTGTATTCCCCTTCCTGTGTCCAAGTGATCTCATTGTTCAGTTCCCACCTATGAGTGAGAACATGCGGTGTTTGGTTTTCTGTTCTTGTGATAGTTTGCTGAGAATGATGGTTTCCAGCTGCATCCATGTCCCTACAAAGGACACGAACTCATCCTTTGAAAGGAAACAGCACAGATTGCCCAGGGAGAGGCAGCATTTTGCAACCAGAAGCGTCCTTGAGACCCAAGACTCTGGGAATTTGCAGAATCCTTGGGGAAGGCTTCCAAATCCAGCCAGCCTTCTCTGGACCTTGAGGGTCACAGGACCACCATGTAAACAGCCAGGTGACAGAGTGAAACCGCTGTTGCACAGGAGGAATACAGAGAGGGACACATTCCCCTTTTGCCAAGAGAGAAACTGCAGTCTCTGAATGGATGCCCTTGGTGAGAAACATAGACTCTCACCCGCCCAGTATCTAAACAAGGCTCTCTGGAATGCAGCAGCCCTTCTCCAGTGTTATAAGTTACTCCTTCTTCCATGGGCCACCATGCAGACCCCTGACCCCGAGTGACCTTCCCAGGCAGGGCTCTGGTCCACGTCTTTCTCCTTTGCAAGGGTGAGTTCACAGAACTTCTTAAGGGCTCTAAACACAGACTCACAAACCAAAGACTACAGTTTTCAGAACCAAACTGTCAGTGAGAAGATGAGAGCCAAACAAGGAAACAGCCCACAAGGGCTCTGAGTAATAACAGTGATTCTCCAAAGCAATGCCTGTGTGCACATGCACTCTCACGCCCAGGGATCACCCCAGCCCACCTCACGCCAACTCACAGAAACTGAAATACCAAGCAAGAAAATAAGAGAGAGAGGAAAAGAATAAGAGGAGCTGCACAGAATCACGATTTAACACACCACTCTTCTAAAAGAGCCTGGAGAGAGACGCATGAACAGAAAGCTGCTTCTAAAGAAGGGAAGAAAACAGAGCAGAGTGGGAGAACCTGGAGCAAAGCAAAGGACCCCCAGGTAGAACCCAGTTACTCTTAGTATCGTCCTCTCCCATTTTAGGATAGGCAATTATTGTGCAAGAAATTTTAGGTCAAATGTTACCATAACACATGCACGTGCGCACCCTCATACAAACTCAACTTGAGTCAGAAAACAAACAAACATGATTTGAATCCAATCTCTGCCACTTGCTGGTTTTAAGACTTTGAGTAGAATCCTTAACCTCTTGCTGTCACCATGTTCTGTGGTGTAAAATGGAATTCACATAACCATGTTCCAGAATTACCATGGCCATTATGTGAGATAGTCACTTAGATATACCCTATTCACTTAGGGTACCTAAGTCACTTAGCAGTAACTAGTCACTTAGATATACCCTATATTTTGTTTCATAAGTTTTGTTTCATAAGTTTTGTTTCATATTTTGTTTCATAAGTTTTATTAAATATGTTCTATATGCCGGATACCAAGCTGGGTGCTGAGTGTGGGACACAGATATTTCACAGCCAGTGACTTATATCTGGAAACCTACCCATTTATTGAACAGTCTATGTAACCTTACAATATCAGATGATGTTTGCCCAAACCTAGGTAAGTTTCAATTGTTAAGAAGTTCAACCTTGAGCTGAACACAATTTTAATTAAGAAAACTAAAAAGTACTTTATTCAAAGTGAGTTCCAGTTCAGCATCCCATTTCTCCCTTTTTTAAGAATTTTGATGAAGTTTCCCAAGTGTCAGTGTCTCTTCTATCTGAAGGTAACTTATACGTCAATTTATCCCTAGTTACCTTGCAACATCAGTGGACACTTTTCCTCCGTATGTCCCTAAGTTACATTTTGAACTTGGAGAGGAGAAATCTGACCATTCACTGGCACGTTTCTTGAACCTCATCACACACATAGTGTCTGGTTTTATGATGAAATAACCCAGTCTTATAAATCTGTCAAGAGAATGAGTTAGATTTTTTTAAGAGTAGATGATACTTTGTTCAAATAAATGTGATTCATGGAGAGTTTTGATGTTCCTTTTGAAAGTATTTTTAAAAGCATGTTTTTTGGTAATAGCCCCACCCTCATGAGAGGCTGAAGAACATACCTAAAACACAAGACATAATCAAATAAGGGCACAGGATCAATATAGAAGTGAGTTTAAATCCCAGCCCTTTAATGGAATCAAATCCAATATCAGGGAGGAGATTACGTTTCTCTAGTGTTTCAAGGGCTGTCCTATGACCTGAGTCAGTGTGTCATTCCCGGGACAGGACAGCAGCATGGGGACTCTGAACCACCCTCTGTCTTGGGCAAGTCACTTGACCTCTTTGAGCTACTCAGTCTTTGCATTTCTGAAACCCCCCCAAAAAATGTCTGTTAAGAACGTGAAATGAGCTCTTTAAATGTCAGCGCCCATCCTTCCCAAAACAGAGCAGATCAAAACAAAACACTTTTCATTTTGCACCTGACCTTTAGGCTAAAAACGACTATTTCCCCCAGCTCCGGCCCTTTCGTGGGTGACGCTGAGTACACAAGCAAATGTGCTTTGGCAAGACAGGATGTTTTTTCAGCTGAAATGGTGGTGGTTCAATTAGCTTAGCAGTTTGCAGAGAAGATTCATTCAAAACACTGAAAAGCAAACATTGGCAAAATGGAAAGTTATTTCCCAGCTTGCTCTGGAGGTATTTTAAACACTGAAGATCAACAGAAAAAGAGCTATGAGAAAGCTTCTTGGTCCAACAGAGGTAGAAGTAGCCTCAGATTGAATGAATTCATGTAGAAGCGAGGGCATGTCCCATATTGATTTTGTGTTGTATGTTCTTGTTTACCAAGATTCAAGGTTGTGGGTACTGAGAGTTCCCTCATTATTGTCTGTTTTTCCACTTATTACTCACCTAATTCTTCCTTTCTTTATAATCAATTGTTTATTCTAGCTTTTCCCTCTTTACCAGACCCTGACCCAACTGAAGGCATAAACTTTACTCAGATCCCAAGACAGTGAAGAGCAGGTTAGTAGGTACTTAGAAGAAAGCAGGAATTCAAAGCTTATGGGTTAGTCAAGGACTGACCAACAAACTCAGCCACTGTGGTGTGACTGGGCTGGAGTCACAAAAATCTGGGGTTTAGCTCTCATTTTAAGATAGTGAAAAGTCACTGATCATCCCTGAACCTCTGTTTTTCACCTAGGAAATGAGAATTGTGTCCCTAGTTCTGAAGCTGTTTTCAGAATTGAAGTGAAGTACAGCATGTTAAGAGTTGGACACTTGATTACTACTGGTGTTCCTTCTCTGATAATCAGGCGGTAGGCATGGGCATCAAAGAAAGTCAAGGACAAAAAGATAAAAATTCGAAGAGATATCTACTAAACACCCACTATGTTTGGGTCCTTGTGTGCACATTGTTTTCACTTCTTAGTGGTGGTCTGTTGGTCTTTCTAATATTTGACACCACTAACCTCTCTTTTCTTGAAGTACCTTCTCTCTGTTGGTCTTGCTGGCTTCAGTTCTTCTGTTCTAAAACCTGATCTTCCAGGATACAACTGGAGTGAGGCAGGCCTGGTGCCTGGGGCTGACTCTTGGGTTCATGCAGGGCCGACCTTGCACGTGTATGAACCCAAGAGTGAGTGTCTCATTAAGCATTCTGTCCTGTGTGCTTCCCTACCTCACCTTTGTGCCTGTCCTTTGCGCTGTCTCTTCCTTCTTGTGTTTGATTCCTGCGGCTGCCCTAAAAATTACCACAAACTGGATGAATTCCAACGACAACAAAAAATGTATTCTGTCAAAGCTCCAGAGGTCAGAAGTTCAAGATTAAGGTGTCACAGGGCCTCACTCCCTCCAAAGGCTCTAAAGAAGACTCTGTTTCTTGCTTCTTCCAGTTTCTGGTACTATTGGTGTTTGTTAGGGTTTTTTTGTTTTGTTTTGGTTTGGTTTTATTTTATTTATTTTTTTATTTTTTTGAGACGAAGTTTCACTTTTGTCACCCAGGCTGGAGTGCAATGGCACGATCTCGGCTCACTGCAACCTCCACCTCCCAGGTTCAAGCGATTCTCCTGCCTCAGTCTCCTGAGTAGCTGGGATTACAGGTGCCCACCATCATGCCTGGCTAATTTTTGTATTATTAGTGGAGATCGGGTTCCTCCACATTGGCAAGGCTGGTCTTGAACTCCTGACCTCAGGTGATCTGTCTGCCTCAGCCTCCCAAAGTGCTGGGATTACAGGCGAGAGTCACCAGACCCAGTGTTCCTTCACTACGGTTACATCACTTCAATCACTGCCTCTGTCTTCACACCATCTTCTCCTCTTTATCTGTCCACCTTTCCTCTTTTATCTCTTATAAAAAAAATTTGCCATTGGTTTTAGTACTCACCTGGATAATCCAGATGACCTTACCTTGAGAATATTGAGCTTTTTAATTATACCTGCAAAGCTCCTTTGTCCCAATAAGGTCACATTCACAGGTTTTAGAGATTAGGATATGCTCATACATTTTTGAAGGCCACCCTACAGTTCTCTTCCTCCCCTCTAGTCTTCCTCTTAGACCCTTTTTCTGGATCTTTTGCTCTATCCACAAAGAAATGTCACCATCATCCATGTTTTGGGTAAGAGCTAAAACAGGAAATCTAGTTGAGATGCAGAATGTTTACATTTTGACAGATTAAATCAATGTGCAAAAATCACAAACATTCTTATACACCAGTAACAGACAAACAGAGAGCCAAACCATGAATGAACTTCCATTCACAATAGCTTCAAAGAGAATAAAATACCTAGGAATCCAACTTACAAGGGATGTGAAGGACCTCTTCAAGGAGAACTACAAACCACTGCTCAGTGAAATAAAAAAGGACACAAACAAATGGAAGAACATACCATGCTCATGGATAGGAAGAATCAATATCGTGAAAATGGCCATACTGCCCAAGGTAATTTATAGATTCAATGCCATCCCCATTAAGCTACCAATGGCTTTCTTCACAGAATTGGAAAAAACTGCTTTAAAGTTCATATGGAACCAAAAAAGACCCGCATTGCCAAGACAATCCTAAGTCAAAAGAACAAAGCTGGAGGCATCATGCTATCTGACTTCAAACTATACTGCAAGGCTACAGTCACCAAAACAGCATGGTACTGGTACCAAAACAGAGATATAGACCAATGGAACAGAACAAAGCCATCAGAAATAATACCACACATCTACAGCCATCTGATCTCTGACAAACCTGACAAAAACAAGAAATGGGGAAAGGATTCCCTACTTAATAAATAGTGCTGGCAAAATTGGCTAGCCATAAGTAGAAAGCTGAAACTGGACCCTTTCTTTACTCTTTATACGAAAATTAATTCAAGATGGATTAGAGACTTAAATGTTAGACCTAAAACCATAAAAACCCTAGAAGAAAACCTAGAGAATACCATTCAGGACATAGGCATGGGCAAGGACTTCATGTCTAAAACACCAACAGCAACAGCAACAAAAGCCAAAATTGACAAATGGGATCTAATTAAACTAAAGAGCTTCTGCACAGCAAAAGAAACTACCATCAGAGTGAACAGGCAACCTACAGAATGGGAGAAAATTTTTGCAATCTACTCGTCTGACAAAGGGCTAATATCTAGAACCTATAAAGAACTCAATCAAATTTACAAGAAAAAAACAAAAAACCCCATCAAAAAGTGGGCAAAGGATATGAACAAACATTTCTCAAAAGAAGACATTCATACAGCCAACAGACACATGAAAAAATGCTCATCATCACTTGCCATCAGAGAAATGCAAATCAAAACCACAATGAGATACCATCTCACACCAGTTAGAATGGCAATCATTAAAAAGTCAGGAACAACAGGTGCTGGAGAGGAGGTGGAGAAATAGGAACACTGTTACACTGTTGGTGGGACTGTAAACTAGTTCAACCATTGTGGAAAACAGTGTGGCAATTCCTCAAGGATCTAGAACTAGAAATACCATTTGACCCAGCCATCCCATTACTGGGGATATACCCAAAGGATTATAAGTCATGCTGCTATAAAGACACATGCACACGTATGTTTATTGCGGCACTATTCACAATAGCAGACTTGGAACCAACCCAAATGTCCATCAGTGACAGACTGGATTAAGAAAATGTGGCACATATACACCATGGAATACTATGCAGCCATAAAAAAGGATGAGTTCGTGTCCTTTGTAGGGACATGGATGCAGCTGGAAACCATCATTCTCAGCAAACTATTGTAAGAACAGAAAACCAAGTACCACATGTTCTCACTCATAGGTGGGAATTGAACAATGAGATCACTTGGACACAGGAAGGGGAACATCACACACCGGATCCTATTGTGGAGAGTGGGTAGGGGGGAGGGATAGCATTAGGAGATATACCTAATGTAAATGATTATTTAATGGGTGCAGCACACCAACATGACACATGTATATATATGTAAGAAACCTGCACATTGTGCACATGTACCCTAGAACTTAAAGTATAATAAAAAGAAAAGAAATATTCACAGAACTTTATGATTTATAACATTCATCAAAATTGTAATTAATTAATTTTGAGACTATAAGCTCAATGAGGACAGGAACTGCAGCCTCTTCAAGGCATTAGCTCTAATACTGTGTTTCACTGACGTGCAGGAAATGTTCCTTGAATATATGGGTGGAGGACTGGAAGGGTCATAAACCCCAATTACCTTCCTTCTTAAGGGATGGTCTGGGGTTTACACTCACCTGCTGGATGTAGGAGGACAACAGCATCCTAGAATAAGAATTGAACTAGAAATCAAAATAATCATATTTAGATCTTTTTCTCAAGTCCTAGTTTTTGAATCTGAAAATTGGGAAATTAATTCCTGTCCTAGAATTCCCAAACTCCATTATTATTACGGGTGCATGCACCAGACGGCATTGGTTCTTGCTGGAAATATGCTTTGTGGGCAAGGGGAGGAACTTAGGAAATGTACAAATATGCCTGTTTAATGAACCTGTGCCAGATTGTTTTGCACATATTCAGAAGCTTGAATTTCCCCTCCTGCCACCTTTCACAGGGATGTTTACCAGTAGGCACTGGATAAAGAGAGCTGGGTAGCCAGCGACACCATGCTTGGAGCCCTGAAACCAGGAGCCAAAGCCACTTTTCTCTGCAACCAGTCTTCTTCCTCCTTCCTTGCTTTCCAGTAGTGTGTGTAATATTAGCACATGGTGAGATGCAATTAAAATGTGTGTCATGGAGCGTGAGTATCTTTACATTCTAATTACAGGTTAATAGAATGGACCCAGAGAGATTGCCTAATTAATCTTGGAAAGAGGTGTGTATATTTAATGATCCTTCAATAAAGGAGCTATGCTTCCTCCAAGAGGACTGGAATGAAAGGAAGTTAAATTCAGGTAGGGGATTTATTTATGAGTGAATACATACCATCGACATTAAGCTCATGGAAAAGTAGAGTCTACCAAGTAAGTGTATGTTCAACTGAATTCACGGTAGCTGATAATGTGAAAGTATCAGAGTATTAAAGTCACGTACATGATAAAACAAATATATAATGACTTTTTACAACATGGATTGGATTAATTTTACCAGATTGTGGTAAGTATCTTTTATTAATGGCCTTTTTTTTTTTAGACAGGGTCTCACTCTGTTGCCCAGGCTGGAGTGCAGTGACACAATCATGGCTCACTGCAGCTGCAAACTGCTGGGCTCAAGAGATCCTCCCATCTCACCTCTGGAGAAGCTGGAACTACAGGGGATCCCCACCAAGCCCAGATATATATATATATAGATGTATAGATATACCTTAGTACAACCTCAGCCTACCAGTGTTGTGATTACAGGTGTGAGCCACTGTGCCCAGTCAAAGGTCATAAATTTTTAACCTCCAAGTATCTGTACCCTTTGCCATATACTGCTTTAACCATCCTCACTAAAAAAGCAGAAACTATTTCCACACCCCAGGAATACAGATGAGCCAAGTGATTTGCTTTGGCCATGAGATATGAAAAAAATGTAATGCAAATGGAGGCCTAATAGTGTACTTGCACAGAGACACTATGCTTTTGCACGTCTGCTTTCAGGACAAGAACATGCTGGGTCAAGCCTCCAAGGATGAGAAACAGGTGGAATAGACTCGTAGTAGCCAGAGCTTGCCTAGGTCAGCCACGAAGCAGCTGACCCCTGAACTTGAGTGAGTCCAGCTCAGATAATCAGTACTGCTTTGACCCCAGATGTGTGAGCAATAATTAACACTTATTATGGTTTGGCAATTTTTTGCTTTGCAGTACCACTGTGGTCATAAATAACTAATATGTAAAATCATAGGTTTGTTGTGAGGACTAAATGGACTGTACGTGAGCATGTTTAACTCACCAGTTAGTATTCTCAGAGATCTCAATGAATGGCGGGTATCGCTGCAATTAACATAGCTCCAGGCTGTTTTCCACGAAGGCATCTTAGGGAATTTAGTTCACAATTCTCTTTTCTTCTTTGTTCTGCTCCTTCCTTTTGGCCCCTGGCATGAAATGAACTCTCAATTTCTAGTCATTTATGGTCAAGGGGGCAGGAGACTACATTTAGACTCACCATTTGAACTTCTACTGGAGGTTTCAAATCAACAAATTCCCTAGATTATTTAGTTCCTCATAGAAGGGCTCATCATTAATTCAACAAATGTTCGTTGAGCCAGTATTAGGTTTTAACATACTATAGGCATAGAAGCAAACAGAATAGATAGAGTTCCTGCCCTCTTGGAGCAAACATTGGTTTGATATACGGATGATCCTACTTAGTCATTCATGTATTTCTTAATGTATTCATTAACCCAGTAAATATTGTCGATCACCAATTAGTACTGGGACAGCAGTAAGTATCCTTCCCAGTTTCCAAAGAGAAACTTAAAGAAATTCAGATTTTTTAACGTAAAACTTCCAGATTCTGAAATGTTGGCAGCAAATTGAAAAAAAAAAGCTTTGTGTGGGTCAAACAAAAAAATCAAGGGCCACCATTTGAGATGCCACTTTGTAGCTTGCATTGAAATTATCCGTTTGAATTTTATCTCTCCTTTTAGATTATGAATTCAATTGAGATGAGATCAGTGGATTCACCTTGGTGTCTCCCAGGTATTCTGTGCTGTGCTTTCAAGTAGGAAATGTCTGTAAATCCTTATGAAATGATTGGTGAGACTCAGTCTCCGTATTCAAGGAATTACAAAGCTATCACAGGTAGATAAGACGGTTCACAAATAACAATTATGTGTTAATAACAATGGTATAGACAACAACTGCCTTCAATTATTAAACACCTAATATGTCCTGGGCATTGTACTAAACCTGAAAATATGCTGACTAATTTAATCATCCCTGCAATTTTACAAAATGCTTTAACTCTACTGTCACCTGAGTATCTCTAAATGATCTTGTCTTCTGGCTATTTCCCTGAACATTTAAATTTAAAATGGCTTAAACTTCATTCTCCATAAAGGAAAGAACCAACTCTCTGCCATCTGGAAATAAATCTCCATAGACCATGAAGACTTCATTTCGATTCCCTTCTTGCTCTAGCATCCTTCCTTCCTCTGCTGGATTCTGGACCTCCCTGTTTCATCTTCTGTAGTTGATTTATTCTCATGCAACTCAAACATTGTGACAACCCCTTTGCCCTTAGTACTCCAAAACAACTACAAAAGCAATGCTTTTCAGAGTTTCCTGAAGATTTGAGATTGGCAGATAAGGATATCACTGAACATATCATAAAATAATATTTCTAAAAAATAAATTCAGACATACTATACTTCAAGTTTCTTGTTTGCATAATACTGGAGAAATGTCACTGGTTACTTCTTATTCCTGCTATCTTTGTACAAAGTTGCTCAAAGACTCCCTGCCTCAAAACTATCTCTAGTATCTTGAGTTCTGTCACCTCTACCATATCATTTCCACTAAGACTTCCAGTGTCTCCAGTCACCCCAGGGAATTCCTCACTGTGTTCATAGACTGGAATAATTAATATTATTTAAAAGTTTATATTACTCAAAAAAATTTACAAATTTAATGCAATCCCTATCAAAATTCCAATGACATATCTCACAGAAATGGAAAAAGAAACTAAAATTCATATGGAACCAAAAAGACCCTGAATAACCAAGGCAATCTTGATCAAAAAGAACAAAAATAGCTGGAATCATCACACTATCTAACTGCAAAATATCCTACAAAGCTATTGTAACCCAAACAGCAAGATACTGGTATTAAAAGCAGATACATAGGCCAGGTGCAGTGGCTCACACCTGTAATCCTAGTACTTTGGGAGGCCAAGGCGGGTGGGTCACCTGAGGTAAGGAGTTCGAGATCAGCCTGACCAACATGGTGAAACCTCATCTCCACTAAAAATACAAAAATTAGCGTGTGTGGTGGCATGTACCTAGAGTCCCAACTACTCTCAGGAGGCTGAGTCAAGAGAATCCCTGAAACCCAGGAGGCAGAGGCTGCAGTGAGCTGAGATCATGCCACTGCACTCCAGTGTGGGTGACAGAGCAAGCCTCCATCTCAAAAGGAAAGGAAAGGAAAGGAGAGGAGAGGGGAGGGGAGGGGAGGGGTGGGGAGGGGAGGGAAGAAGGGAAGGGAAAGGAAGGGAAGGGAAGGGAAGGGAAGGGAAGGGAAGGGAAGGGAAGAGAAGAGAAGAGAAGAGAAGAGAAGAGAAGAGAAGAGAAGAGAAGAGAAGAGAAGAGGAGAGGAGAGGAGAGGAGAGGAGAGGAGAGGAGAGGAGAGGAGAGGAGAGGAGAGGAGAGGAGAGGAGAGGAGAGAAGAAGAGAAGCAGGCAGATACACAGACCAATGGAACAGAACAGAGAGCCTAGAAATAAATTCACAGATTTATAATGAACTGACTTTTGATAAAGGTGCTAGGAACACAGAATGGGAAAACACAATCTCTTCAGTAAGTGGTGCTGAGAGAACTGTGTATTCACAATCAAAAGACTAAAATTAGACCCTTATCTCATTCCATATACAAAAATCAACTCAAAATGGACTAAAGACTTAAACATAAGACCTGAAACTGTAAAATTACTGGGCCAAAAAAAAAAATAGAGAAATTGCTATATAATATTGCTCTAGGCAATGACATATATTTTGGATGTGACCCCAAAAGCACCAGCAACAAAAGCAAAGATACACAAATGTGATTATGTCAAACTAAAATCTTCTGCACAGCAAAGAAATCAATCAACAGAGTGAAGACACAACCTAAGAAATAGGAAAACATATCTGCAAATCCTATTAAGTTCTTAGAAGGGGTCACCTGTTGTGATGGTTATTTTTACATGTCAACTTGACTAAGCCATGATTCCTGGCTTTTTGGTCAAACACAAGACTGAATGTCACTGTAAAGGTATTTTTAAGAGGTGATTAACATTTAAATCAGGAGACTCTGAGTAAGGTAAATGACCCTCCAGAGTATGGATGGGCCTCATCCAGTTAGTAGAATGCCTTATGAAAGAGAAGACTAAAGTCCCTAATGAGGAAGGGGTTCTGCCTCCAGACTGCCTTTGGATTCAAGACTGAAACATCAACTCTCACTAGAATTTCCAGTATGGAATAGTGACAATTTTGGACTTCTCAGCTCCTGTAATTGCATAAGCCAATTTTTAAAAACAGATCTCTTTATATATTTGTGTGTGTATGCGTCCTATTATTTCGGTTTCCCTGGAGAACCTTGACTAATGCACCTTTTTTGGCCTTGCTCTGCTCTTTTGACATTGCTCTAGGGCAGAGGGATTATCATCTTTCATACCCAACTGGTCCCATCAAGGCATGTCAGCAAACACAGCCAATAAACCCTAAGGATATTTTCCTCAGTCCCTAAGAAGCCCCAACAAGCTATTGGCAGATGATAGTTGAAGAGTGTTTTCCCTCTTGAATACACTCTAGTTTTGCTTTTGTTTGTTCATTCATAAAGTAAAGAAAATGATAATTCAAGGGATTGGATTATTTTCCCCCAAGCTATCACTTGGTCAGCCTGAGCTCATGAATTTCAAAGTTCACGTCTTTCCATCATGCCTCACTGTTCCAATAATGTCACAAGAATTAAGATAGAAGCACATTGCATGTCTTGGCTCAGTCAGGAAGAATTTAACTAGAAGATGAAGACTCTAAAACCCTGAAGAACGGGTTGTTCATTCCAGGGATGATGGGTGGAATGATGGCGGAAGGAAAGGCAGGGAGATGGGGAAAATAGATGATTTATTTGGGGAAATGGGGAATAAAAAAGTCTGGCTGGAACAGAGTCTACTCTGGCAGCATAGCTAGAATGAGTGTAGGGCATGTTTTGGGGAGGACTTGAATGCTAGGACAATAGCTGCTGTGAAAGACTAGCATGGGTAGCAATCGTATCCGAGTTGTAAGTGCCCTGTGTGTAATGTCATTGGACCTCTAACTCTGGGCCTACCTAGAATAAATGAAGAGCCTTAATTGTGCAGGAATCAAGATGATGACATAGACATAATTCATAATTTGCAGCCCCTCTTCATATACATCTGAAGGTCATTTTTAGAATGTGAAAGGCGCTTGGGAGAGTTAAATTATTTTTCTCTCATGCCTCTAAAAATTCAAAGCAGATGTGTTTCTGTCTATTATCATAAAGATGCTGCTGACGAGGAACTGCCTAGAAATGGGTGAGATTTCAATGTTGACCTAAAATTGTTCCCTCCTGCAAGATGCAACTTGAAGCGCCACAGCTGCAGTTTCTTTCCTTAGTTTATTGGGCTTCATCCTGAGTTTTTTCTTGTAACTCTGTCTCCTTGAGCTAGGCCATATTGTTGCCCATCAAATTCTAAGACATTTGGTGCTCCTCCCCTCCTGCCTTCTGAATTTTGCACAGACTGATCCCTCTGCCTGAAATGTTCACCCTTACCTTTCTTTTCCATTCATTTCCTACTTGTCCTGCAGATTTGGTTAGAAAGTTCCTTCCCTAGGAAAGTCCTTTGTGGGAGCTGGACCCAGGCAATCCTATTAGACAACACTCATAACACTTTCATGGCAGTTTGTGTATGTAATTCCCCACCTCTGGCATCCTTGTCGGCCCTCATGTGCACCTGTTTCCATTTGATGCTTACCCTTCCTTCAGGTCACTTAAAATATTACCTGCTACCTGCTGCCTCCTATCTCTACCTAAGCCCCACGCTATGCTCACTGCTTCCTTTACTTTAAGCCACTTATAATATACACTATAGTAGATGAAATAATGGTACGCCATAGATATTCTTGTCTTAATTCCCAGAACCCTGGAATTTGCTACCTTGGACAGCAAAAAGGACTCTGCAAATGTGATTAAGTTAAGGATCTTGAGATAGATAATCCTGGATCATCTTGTTAGTGCTAAACTAATCACCCACTGTGTTGAGAGAAAGAAATGAGGGAAGCAAGTGGTCACAGTCAGAGAAGGTGATGAGACAGCAGAAGCGGCGGTTGGAGTTATGAGCTTTGAAGATGGACATGGGAACAATGAGTCAAAAAAATGCGACTGGCCTCTGGAAGTTGGAAAAGGCAAAAAAAACTGAATTTTCCCTGAAACCTAATGAAGAAACCCAGGCATACTGACAATTTGATTTTATCTCAATGAGACTATATTGCCCTTCTGACCTCTAGAAACTCTAAGAGAATAATTGTGTTGTTTTAAGCCACAAAGTTTGTGGTAATTAGTTACACCAGGAAATCCTTGCTTCGTTGTAATAGAACTTCTTTCCCCATCACAAAGCCAGGTCTTCTCAAAGAGAATGAGCTTAGCTTACTCACCTTTCTATTCTCAGCTTGTGTCACAAAGCAAACACAAAGATAATCTTAAGTTTAAAAAAACAAAACTGTGTTATAAAAAGGATAATTTTAAAAATACTAAATCAATATATAAATGGATAAACCACTCAGTCTACCAAATTTGCTGGAATGGACTCTTTTGCTTAACTTTTAAACATATTTTGTTTTGAATGTTTTATGAAAATGTGCTTCCAGAGAAGGGCACGTACCATGAGTGGACAGCTCAATGAATGTTCACAAAGTGACTATCCAGCTCCAGAAGCAGAATATTCTCATTGCCTTTAGAAACCCCCATATGTCTCCTTCTGCTCACTACCCACAGCCCAAGAGTTGCCATTCTAGCAGTTTCTACCACTATGTGCTTCTTTTTCAAATAATGCATTCACATGACGAAGAATTGCAATAATCAAAAAACATATACAGCGAAAAGTAAGTTCTGAACGTGTTCACTCCTGATCCTTCCCAGAAGCAACTGCTGTCAACAATGTATTGTGAATCCGTTGAGACATCTTTGGTGTATTTCAGTGCATATCTTTTGGCTTTTGAGTCACCTTCTGCAGAAAGGTTGTTTTTGGATTAACTGTTACCTTTAATTTTTACGCTAAACTACCAAGCCAAAGATAGGCATTTTGGGAACCAACACACACAGCACAATCCTCAAGAAAAATTACCTCACTCTAGCAGCTAGGGTGCCCACATTGCTTTGCTCACTGGCCTCATGTCCATCTCTGGCCTGCTGCCCCCTGCCAGATTCACATGTTCACAAACTGACTATCTAGAAAGGAATTTTAACATGGCCATAAAGAAAGCAGCTTTGAAAGAAAGTATATTAGTAATAGGTCCTTAGAGGTGAATTGGCACTCCGCTGTCAAAATCCGCCTTCTGTTTAAAGCCGAGAAAACACAGGCATGTGATTCACTGGTGGTGTCAGTATGTGCATTGGGTGTCAAATTTCAACTGCATGCTGGAGTTGTCTGCTTGCTGGAAAAGACCAGATGTAAGTGAGAGCCTCTTTGGGAGTGCGGTCATGCAAATGCTAACTCTAGACACATTTAAGGCGATGTGATTCTGATACACTCACCACCTGGGAAAAAATGAGTCTCTCTCTTCCTTTATGCTGGGACAATCCACATATCTTCCCAGGACTCACTTTTGTGGAGGACAAGAGGCACAACATGGAGTTTGGAGTCAGGAAATACAGGCACACATCCTGCTGTATCACCTAAAACCTCTGTGGCTTTAGAAAGGTCACGTGGTCTTGGAATCTCATACTACATATAGAAAAAGGAAAATGATGATTTGCCCTCAGGTAGTCAGGAGATTAAATGCAATAACATATGCAAAATTACCTGGCACAAAAATAAGCAGTTGTGATTAGCCCCCACCTCTTTTCCACTAGAAAAAAATTTTCCACTAGAAAATTTTTAGAAAATAAAAAACCAAAGTTCACCTATTCCTACCAAAAGTCAGCTTCCCTCTTTCTACACACATTATTAGTGTTACCCACAAGTATTCAGGAAACAAACACAAAACTTGGGATCATCTTCAATTCTTTCTTTTCCTTGACTCCTAATTAATGAATCATCCAGTTCCCCCAGACCCTTCCCTATGATATTTTCTAACAATAGATTCCAGGCCAGGAGTGGTGGCTCATGCCTGTAATCCCAGCACTTCGGGAGGCTGAGGCAGGCGGATCACAAGGTCAGGAGTTCGAGACCAGCCTGGCCAATATGGTGAAACACCGTCTCCACTGTAAATACAAAAAAAAAAAAAAATTAGCTGGGCGTACTGACACAGGCCTGTAATACCAGCTACTTGGGAGGCTGAGGCAGGAGAATTGCTTGAACCTGGGAGGTGGAGGTTGCAGTGAGCTGAGATTGTACCACTGCACTCCAGCCTGGGTAACAGAGCGAGACTTCACCTCAAAAAATAAAAATAAAAAAAATGATTCCTTGACTCCTGCCCCAACTCAAGCAGATCCCTCCTTCTATCTAGTCCAGCAGTTCTCAGCCACAGTCATCTTTACCCCCACCCCACTCCAAGAATATTTGTCAATGTCTGGAGATAATTTGGTTGTCACAACTGGGGAGCTTCTACCGGGGAGTGTAGGTGCTGCTAAATATCTTACAATGCAAATGGCAGCTACCCACATGATACGGTTTTCCTGTGTCCCCACCCAAATCTCATCTTGAATTGTAGCTCCCACAAGTCCCGCTTGTTGTGGGAGGGACCTGGTGGGAGGTAATTGACTCATGGGGGTGGGTCTTTTCCGTCATATTCTCATGATAGTGAATAAGTCTCATGAGATCTGATGGTTTTATAAAGGGGAGTTTCCCTGCACAAGCTCTCTTCTCTCGTCTGCTGCCATGTGAGACGTGCCTTTCACCTTCCACCACAATTGTGAGGCCTCCTCAGTCATGTGGAACTGTGAGTCCATTAAACCTCTTTATTTTGTAAATTGCCCAGACTTGGGTATGTCTTTATCAGCAGTGTGAAATTGGACTAATATACCACAACAAAGCCTATGTGGCCCAAACGGCAGTAGTGCCAAGGCTGAGAGATGCTGGCCTAGCTGAAGCCTTTTTGTCACCTAATGCTTTTCCACTCTTCTCTGCCAGGCTAATTTTCCTAAAATTTTCTCTGATAATCTAGATCTCACAAGGATCTCTTATTTTCTAGAAGATCAAGACCCAAAATACAAGCCTACTTTGTTTACCTGTAGAAAAAGAAAATTAATGCTAAAAATATTTAACGTTTTTGAGGAATGAATATGTACCAGAAACTGTTCTAAGTATTTAACCTACCTTAACTTATTTTATCCTTGAAACAGCTCTATTAAAATTAAACTTAAGTGTTCTTTAAACTCTGATATTATAAGATGGCTTTCTTTAATCAAGCTTGGAACGTGGTAAACACTCAATAAAAATTTATTGAACACCAATAGCTAACAAAAAATTGACATGCTAAGATACGTTGAGCTTATTACATAACAGGCACTACGTATCTCATATATATTGCTTCATTTCATCATCAAAAACAAACATTTTCCCCAGTAACAGGGAGAAAATACGTTTAACTTAGTTATAGCCAGTCAGATTCTCATGTAGTTTAAAGCCCATGAGAAGACAGACACTAACATAAAATATCATTTTTTAAATCCCTAAGCTATTTTTTAAATCTACAATGGGAAAATTTCTGTGAGGCTAAGGAATCTAGATGCAAACATGTTTCAGCATCTTTTATCCCTGTCCTGGCATAAAATAAACATCTGAAGACCTGTAGGCATGGAACTTTGAAGGGCTTATCTCCTGCCCTCTGGTGTGCATGTGTCTTAAGAAAGTCTCCAATGAACTAGCCACATCTTGCTCATTCTATCTGACTAGGATAATGTCATGAACGTCACAGACTGCTGTCTGTGCTGCAGAATGTCCTGCTGTTCCTAGAATCTTCAGATCAGGACTATGTATTAAAGCAGGGGAAAGTTAATGTAGCCCTGAGCAGGACAGTTCAGAGCTGGGTTATTGTTCGTTCCAGAGCAATGCGAACTTTGATCCTCTTTCTAGTAGATATCTAAAAGAATGGCTTGCTAGATTGATGTACACATGCAATGTACCTGGAAACACGTTAACCTGCTCTAGTAACATCCCACGCATGGTCTAGCATCTGTAATTGGGGCCACTCCTTGGACAAACTGGCAAGAGTTTGTGCATGAGAATCCATGTGGGTTTTGCAGGATCTAGACTGAGATATTATGTTATAAAATAATGGAGACCACTATTGCCGCATACTTTAAGTCTTTAAGAGTGATATTAATTTCTGCCATTTCCCTTGCTATGCAATATTGTTTAGATTTACTCCTTTGGGCAAGGGGCATCCAGTTTCAGAGACTTTTACTTGGCCTTCCCCATTACAAAAGCCCTTACCTATTAAGCCAAGGAATCTGCAGAGTTGTGACAACCACCAAGGATGTTGTAAAACATTCTCAAGGGCTTCCATCACAAAGTACTACAGACTGAGGGATTTAAATAATGGAAATTTGTTTTCTCACAATAATGGAGGCCAGAAGTACAAAATCAAGGTGTTGGCAGAGTTGGTTTCTCCCAAAGACCCTCTCCTTGACTTATAGATGGCCATCTTCTCCCTGCATCTTACCATGGCCTTCCCTCTGTGTGTGTCTATATCCTAATCTCCTCTTCTTATAGAGACATCAATCATATTGGATTTGGACCTATCTATATGACCCCATTTTACCCTAATTGCCTCTTTAAAAAGCCTATCTCCAAATAAGGTCATATTCTTGGGTCCTAGGGAGTTAGGACTTCAACATATAAATTTGAGGAAACACAATTAATCCTGTAACAAATGTTTATTCCAATGACACAATTGGGGACCAGGAAGAATGACTACCTGGCAAGTCCACGGAAGAGTCACTGGATACAGAACACCCCAGGAAAGGCGTGAGCTTGGGTAATGGAGCTCTCTGAAGCTGAGGCCATTTTTACAGGAACTGGAAGCTGACGGCTGTCTGCAGCAGCACTTTCACAGCTGGAGCTCCATCCTGTCATCCTGAGAGAAGTTCTGTGTGACACATCATAGCATCCACCACACAACACTTAGGGCTGTTGATGACATTCAAATGGATTAACCAATAGATTTGTTGACAATTTGCTTAAATGTTTATACATGTTTAATCTGATTAATTAAAAAGTATACCATTCCTCCCCAAGTGACTAATGACAGTCATCAGTCTAAGCCTTGGTGGTTTTGGACATTCCATTTTCAGCAACGAGGTAAAATTCAGTACATAAAATAAAATGATAAATGAGGTATCAAAAATGTCTGCATTCTCATTTAGCTGTCATAGAATTCCCTTGCTACTTAGAGTCATTCATGAAGCAGCAGCGGCTGCATTCCCTTTGAGCTTACAGAAATGCGGAATCTCAGATCCCACCCAAGACCTACTGCATTGTTTCAAGATCCACTCAGGTGGATTCCTATTCTCATCAAAGTTTGAGAAGCATTGCCATAGCTGACCTTGAGCAAGTAATTAACCTCTCTGAGCCTGATTTCATCTGTAAAAGAAGGCAATTATAACCAGAAGGCCCCTTAGATACCTTCAAGTTCTAAAATGCCGTGACAAATCTGAGCCAAGTTTGATCTTTAAAAGTAACACTATGCCTCTCATAGAAAATGCATTGAACTTTCATCCCTCCTTATGCATGAACGTTCTGCTCCCTGCAAACTTGACTTCCATCTGTAATCGGCAATTAAAGTCATGGTTGAAGGGAAACTTCTGATAGCCTCAATGCAAAAGACATTCTTGTTAATGTATTAGCTCTGCACCTTAAGGCTAAAGCACCCTAGAGGTGTTTCAGGGTGACGTGCGAATGTGCAAGATCAACACTTATTGGAGTTGCAGTAGTGATTTGGGTGAAGACGCAAAGACTATTACCGATTTTACCATTTAGTGACTTGACCCTCAACAAAGGACTGATGGCTCCTGGTTACCCATTACAATTTATGGCAATGCTTCATTTAGAAGCAGCCATCAGCAAGATAGTGATGGGAGACAAGGGGCAAAGATCTGAGATGAATGAAAGTTTGCTTTAAGGTTGAATACCAAATTATCACCCATTCTCTCTGCATGGATCATTTGAAGCCCTGGGCTCCATTCTAAATTAAAAATTCCCACAGGATAAAAAATTCCAAATACTTGAATGATGATCTGCACATAGAGTTTGGTGCAAAAAATGCTAGTCAAAGCTTACCATCAAGAGATATGTTCACTTTTTGTAAAGATCACAAGTACAAAGGTGCAAGGCTGATAAAAACTACACAGCAATAATTGCTTGAAAATAATATTATTATTAATATTAATGCCAATAAAATAATTGTAACTAGCCCATATTGAGCACCTTCTGAATGCCAGAAACTTTTAAAATGTACTTTATTAATTCTTAAAACAAAATAAGAAGCATACCATTATAAAGCTCATTAAGCAAATGAGGAAACTGAAACTTAGATTAGAGGTACTCCTAATGTGGCATGCCTGGAATAAAAACCCAGATAATGTGATGCCAAATTTCTATTCTATGTATAGAATATGTATATATGTATGCGTGTGTGTGTGTATGTCACAAGCATTCATGATAAATATGCATGATATAAGTTATCATTCCTATTTTATGAATGAGAAAAAGGTCTCTTACCTGTATCCAGGTTCACTCAACTTTATAGCTAGGCCAGGTGAAGAGAGTTTGATCTATTCCAGACAGAAGCCTTGCCTCTGTCCATGGTACCCATCATCGCTCAGCAAACTAGCCTGTGCTGGATTTTTTCCTGTTTGTTGCAACTACAAACTAGTAGACAAAGTGATGCCTATCTTAAAACTCCCATCAAGTCTTAGCTCTAGGTGACTTGACAGAGACCGATGTAATATATAATAAAAATGATGTTTCAACTTAAGTTTAACATAAAAAGAAAGGACTCTCCATTTTCCAAGGAAATACGCCTGTGTGGAACAATATTATTCTATTAAAGATTAATCAGAAGGTTCGTGTTTCAAATAGATTCAATAGTTCAATCTGCAGAAATATTCCAGGCAGCTGCCAAATCCATTTTATGATGAGGAGTATTGGCTGAGAGAAGTGTAGTGATGTGAGGCGCTCTGTGGGTGTCCATTAGGATCCCCTCAGTATTTATCATCCATTCACACTCCCTCATTGTCAGTTGCCAGAATCCAAGCTGTCTCCCTAGAAGGTTTGGTGTTCTTTAGAAGACAAGTTTTCCCTACCTGCATGCCAAGCAGGCCAGCAGTGCTGGGGTGTCATTACCACCACAACCCAACAGCTTTTAATCAATGCTTGGTTGGAGCTGATTGCTTAACACCTCAGAGCTCCTTCGCCCCTTGGCAATATAACTCAGATTTGTTCTCCACTGTTTTTCAGAATTCCTCAGTGGAATAAGCTGTCCACAGTGCCAAAATGTGCATGATCAAACATTTCTTGATATAATAATATGTTACTTGTTAGCTTCTTATTTTTTCTGTCCTTTACTTTCTTACTTCCCTAGCTTTTCCTGGGATCACCTTCTAAATAAATTTGCATTTGAAGCCTTAATTTAGGTTTCTCCCAGAGGCAAAACTCTGAGACAAGAGAGATGACTTTCTGAAGTTTACATTCATATAATAAGTTGAGTGTTTTCCTTATGCCCAGCACTAGAATAAGTTTTAGGGATATTGTTATAAACAAGACACGTCAGGGCCCCTTCTCTCATTATCACCTGTCCAGTGGACAAGACTCTGGGAACAGTCCAGTGAGCAAGACATTAAGAGAGTAAATGCAATTTTTCTAAAGGGGATAACCACAGTGACATAAAAGGTATTTGTGAACAATGTTCCATTTATTTTGATATTTAAAGAGAAAGTCATGATGGGGAGAATGCTCTGAGCAAAAGGAATAGCAATCAGGATGGAAAACCAAATAACCATGCACTGGGGAAATAAGATCACTGTGGCTACAGGGCAGAGACAGTGGCAATGAACTGAGTTATGAGGATGGGGAGGTAGGCAGGGGCCAGATCTAGAAGGGACTTCTAATTACAAGTGTTTTGGAATTTGCTCTTAAACAATGAAAATTTGTTGTAATATTTAGAATAAGGCAGTAGAAAGACTAATCTAGCTAAAATGTGGAGACTTACTAGGCATAAAGAAAAGCATTGTGGCCAGAAGACCAATGAAGAGATCTCAGACTTCTAGTCTGGGACTTTTACAATATACTTTGCTCCTTTTGGATGGCTATGTCACTGAGGGGTTGAGTTTAGCAACACATAACAGAAAATTTATATAATGGAAGCTTAAACAAGTTAGATGTTTATTTTTATTCTCTCACATAAGAAGTTACTGAGTAGGTGTTTCGTTGGCTATGGTTCGTTGGCTTAAGGATGTTGAGAACAAAGTCCTTGTGTCTATCTTGGTAAGCACTGTCTGTATAGTCACAAGATGCTCAATTCCCAACAATCTCAACCTCTATGTCTGCATTCTAGAAAAGCAAATATGGAAAGAAAAGTGGTTAAAATATATTGACCAGTCAAGTCCACTTTTTAAGGGTCTTTTGTAAGAGTTTGCCTAGTGATTTCTGCTTACTCTGTTATCCCAAAGTGTGTCACATGGCTGTCTTTAACCACAGGGGAAAATGAGAAATGTAGTTTTTAGATGAGAACATTGCCAATGAGCAAACACAAGAAGCCTCATCAATTAAGAAGAAAGGGAAAATGGATATTGAGGAAGCAATTAGTAGGCTCCACCCAATCTATGTACAATTAAAAAGACTAGATGAAACAACAAACCAACAAACTACAGCAAGAGAAATGCTCATAACAATAATAACAATTCTAACACTGCCTCTGTTTGCAGAACACTTATATTTTTTAAAGTACATTTTGTGAGTGCAATTCCCCTGCTTAATATACCTAATAAAATAGTGGAGCATAAAGATATTGATGTTCCACTCAGCAGAAATAACCCAAGAAAAGCTGAAAGCATGATGAATAGCAATGGCGGAGAAAACAACTTCTCACTGAAACTTGCATTGCTTTTTACCACAAATTCTTTTTTCTGGACTTTGCCTTACATGTATAATTAGTTGTGCTTTCTGGAGAAGATGCATGGCAGGGTCATTTAGAGAAAGTACCAAAAGTACTGCCAACTAGAGTTCAAGTCCAGCCTGTTCATTCACTACTCATGAGAAATGAACTTACCCTTTGAACCTCAGTTTCCCCCCTTGCACAATCTGGTGAACAGCACCTGCCTTACAGCCTTCAAAAGGTTTCAAGACAATTTTTTTCTCTCTGTCTTTCTCTCTCCCCTTTCTCTCTCACTCTCTGTATATATGTTATATATATGTATATACATTTATATATGCATTTTAGTGTTTTTGTATTCTTCACTTTAGTGTGCTACCATTATTAATCAAAGGCCCTAAAAAGAATATTTGCATAACAAATTTGCAGAGAGGTCAGTGCTACATTTTGACTTAGCAGGGACAGAAAAGGGTGGTTATGTAGCCTGATGCCAAAATGAGACAGCTTTGGGAGTGAAGTGAGGGGGTTTGCTCTATACTTCACCCACCATAGGCATTTTGGAGCATTTCCAGGTGTTAGAGAGAGTGCGTCCCTGGCTCCAGCAGCCTCCTTCAGCACAGAGGTACTGGATCAAGTAGAAAGAGGAGTAAAGAGAATGGGAAAGTTTTTAGAAAGAAGGACTCCAATTTTTGTTTTCCTGAGAATGGTAGGTTTGAAGTGTGACCAAAGTCTTCATTACCTAAAATAGTCTCTTTCCCCTGAAAGAAGCTTGGGGAAATGTGGTTGCCACAGAGACTCACAGCTTGAGAGGAGAAAATCCCCAGGGCCTGTGGGATCGGCCTGTGGGATCGGCCTGTGGGATCAGCCTGTGAGCCAGCCCATATGCATGCCTTTAAACTTCATGCTGCAAGTCCTTCTTTGAGTGGCTGCGATCTTCCATCCTCTATCACACGCCTGCAGATCACGGAACAAAATTGACTGAACTCTGCCTCTTGCTGAGCTCAGTTAAGCTGCTCAGAATTGCCAGGAGGAAACAGGAAAGGCCACTCACATGTATCTCAGCGTGGTTGACACCTGGCCCATAATTCCGGTGGAATCCAGCCATCATTTACCAAACATGGACTTCACGCCAGGTTCTAGGCTTCACTCTGGAGGCCACGAATAATAAAGCATAGGTTCTTTCTCAAGGAGTCCCGAGTCAAATTAGAGAGGGCCACTTATGCGGGAGGCAAGGGTCAGGCTACCCACCTTTCTGAGAATCTTGGGAAGTTTCTCAATGGAAGCACTTTTGTTTTGTTATCTTGAGTTGAGCAAGAAACAGCAACATGAACTATCAGAGAGTCAGCAGAGAGTCAGCAAGCTGAAAGGGACAGAGCAGGGACAGAGCTTGGGATGGCCTGGAGGTTGGAAGCAGCTTGACTAGAAGGCCATTTTTTGAAAAGTATGCTGGGTCTCATTATGAATGCAGGGCTAAAGCATGTGATCATTTATCCTACAGCCAACAGGAAGTTCATAAAGGATTTATTCAGATACTCATTTAAGTTAATAGTTTAGCAGCGTCGAGAAGGACTTGGAGTAGAGCCACACTGGAGAGGGGAAGATGAGCTAACAAGCCCATGTGAGAGTCTGAGGGAAAGGCAATGGAGGTGGGCCCTCTCCTGGGCAGCAGGGAAAGAATCATGTGAGAGGACAGAGCTCCTTATACAATGTGCACGCACGGCCACCATGCAAAATAATGTTCATGACAATTCAATTTCAACTTTAGAGACAGGAAGAGGAGGTATGGCTTATCCTAGGGCCAATCTCTGGCCTTCTTGACATGATCCCAATTTGTTCATCCAGGGCAGTCTGTGGACTCAAGGTTTGCCAATGAAGCATGCCTTAATGGCAAAACTCACAACTTGTCCCCGGAATTTCTGCCAGGTTGATGAATATCTTGAATGCTGTTAAAAAGACATCTTGCCAACGTGGGCGGATCACAAGGTCAAGAGATCGAGACCATCCTGGCCAACATGGTGAAAGCCCACCTCTACTAAAAGTACAAAAATCAGCTGGGCGTGGTTGCACGCTCCTGTGGTCCCAGCTACTCGGGAGGCTGAGGCAGGAGAATTGCTTGAACCCGGGAGGTGGAGGTTGCAGTAAGCCGAGATCACACCACTGCACTCCAGCCTGGTGACAGAGCAAGACTTCATCTCAAAAAAAAAAAAAAAAAAAAAAAAATCTTTGAAACACATGGAGAGGAATTTCAGGGATACAGCTGGGGCCATGCATTTAACCTATCTTCATTTGTGAAAACGTCAAATACAAGTTTTGAGAATAAGTCTCCAGAATTGAAATGTTTTGCTCAGTCAGTCCCTTTCTAAGTCATTACGGGAGTGACTTCTTGCACGGTCAACTGCAGTCTGAAGCAGATGTGTTTAGAATGCATTAATGATATTTGCTGGAAAATATAACCATTTCCTGACATTTGTATTCATTTCTTTGAGCTTTTGGCTTATTTCTGGATATTAATTTAAATCTCTTCCGAATTTTAATTAGTGGTAGGATTTAATAGTGTTGAGTCTTTTTGCTTTTTTTTCTTCTAAGAATGAATGTTAACTTTACCAATCCAGGATTTGAAGTATCTGTATTTATTCCAGGACTTAACAATGAGTGGGGATTAATATTTGGATAGGGAATATATAAGTGCATCCACTGTGCCTCTGGAAATTAATTAAAAATATTTTAAGATTTTTAAATGGTTTATTTAGTGAAATCATCCCAAAGTAATGAACAGGTGTAAGCCAAGTTTTACTATAAGTCTTAAGTATTTGCGTGTTTTCTAGTGTCTGAGTTGATCCCACCTCAGTATTCAATAACATTAATATTCATTTTTCCTTGTCCCATCTCTTGTTTTGCAGTCCTACTGCAAAACGTAGGGGCTGAACCTGTTCACCCATTGCATGTTCAGCTGTAGCACTGCTCAATTCCTTTTGTCTTTTTTCAGACATCGTGCTGGTCCATGCCCATTTGTGTATTTTTTAAGCATAATTCTATTTATAATTGGAAAATCATAATTGTATATATTTATAGGATTCAATGTAATGTTCAATACATGTATACATTATGGAATGATCAAATCAGGCTAATAAATCCATGCCTATTTGCTTTTGCACCTCCAGTTGCCTCTGCTTGAACCCCCTCTCCAGACCTGTATACACCTCACAAATTCCTGCATATTATTAATAGTCGAAACTTAACTGAGACATCCCCTTTAAATTCTTCAATTCATCTTCTAGACAGAACGTATACATTCCTCTTTTTATCATTTCTATCTTTTGAACAACTATATTTGTATTCATAAAAGGGTATTACACTTGTGTTTAAATGTCTGTCACCTTTATGCCCCCTGCAAGACTTAGTGTAGGGCTTCAAAAATAGCAGTGATTAAAACATCTGAACTCAACTTCCTGAGTTCTTTCAGTGATATAATTGAATTTTAAAAAGTTGGCTTTTTTTTTTTAACCTGCCAGGTAGATTAAACTTTCAATTTGTCAACAGTATGGGTTGAGTTCAGTTATATGTTGGAAATTTACTTAGTGCTGTTATTAAATGCCAACTGAAAGAAATTGCAGAGAAATCTATTGATTCTACAGCTTAGAAATTAAGATTTTCTATTTTAAGGAACACCACTGATATCAAGAATTGAAATGAAATATGACCAATATGGTCTGATTAAACTCTATGAGTAATGCATCAGAATTTCCTCTGCGCTAGGAGTTTTCCTACTTTCTTCTGTAAAAGAACCAAAAGTGAGAACTTTAATGAGGGGCAGAACCCTACTGTTTGCCTTCTGCTTTGGTTTCTGATTGTCCAGGACCAACCTGAGATGCGCAGAAAGGATGAAGTGCATGTTAGAGACATGTAATACAATCAAGATTCAGAAATTATAGTCCAAATGAACTTTTATTATTTAAGCTCAGAAGTGTAATAAACACACCTAAAGCTTACTTTAACAGCAAAATTCTTCAGCAAACTCTCGTAATACTTTTTTTGAAACCTAGGATTTTATAAAACATGCTGCCAGCAAACGATTCTCTAGACTCGGAAACATCTGTCTAACTTTCCCTATTCTCTATGTTGTCATTATTACTCACTTACAGCATAATGGGCAAACACACACAGAGTTTGGCTCTCCATGCATGGGTTTGAATTCCAGTTCTGTGAGCCTGGTGGCCACTGGCCAGCAGCTCACCACTCTCCCTTTGGTTTCCTCCTGTGGGGATATCGCATCACATGGGAGCCCACCTCATGCGATTGAGATAGGGGAGATTGCTCCTCCTTCAGACAACTTTCCCTCTCCCTCTCTAACTACAAAGGGAATAAAAGTCAACGTGCATGTTTAAGCTCCCCTTCTAAAGAATGCCATATTCTGATTTATCTTTTAATCTGCTGTGAATTGAGAAATCACAAATCACCAAGTTTATTTGAATTAGCTAGAAATACGAATCAATGGAGTTAATGAAAACAAAGAAATAAAACTCCAGAAATGTATTTAAAAGTCTACCCTCAGGACAAATCCAGAGGTTTCTGTACAGTAGTGAGGAGGCCACACTTAACAGCTGTCATCCTATGTAGATCAAACGTTCATTCAGCAATTGTCACTTTGCCTGCTGAGTCATGATCAGTGGACTGAATTCTGCCGATTCAAAGGTGAATTAAGATAGAGAAACCCTCTCTGCAATTCAAGAACTAATCATGTAATGTCGGGGAAAGGAAAGCAAACAGTACCTAGTTTGGAAATCTACATTCCCAATGCTGTAATAAAGCAGATAATAAAGCAGATTCCCAAGTGTGGCAAGGAGAAAGACAGAAGTCAGGGGTTTTGTGTCTCTTGACCCTATTAAGGGACACTGGCCTACAGTTATCAGAGAAGGCTTTGCTGAACAGCAAGTGAGGAGGGGCTGTCTGAGACAGAATGGACCATGATCTGAAGGCTACATGAAGTGAACAGCAGGTTCCAGGCTAAGGAGGAGAAAATTAACTGCGTGATCAGATTTGTGTTTTGAAAATTTGTCATTCATGAAACTCTCTTGTTTTATAAGATCTTCAATGTCTACATAGGTGTATTGCAGTTTACCAAAACTTTATTATATAGTAAGTTGTCATTATCTAAAAATATAAGAGATCATGAATATAGTGACAGGATTCACTCTTTGAAGTTAATACAGTCCAGCTTCACTTAGCAAGAGTGCTTGGGGAAGAGGACCTTTGCTTTAGTAAGGAAGGGAGGTGTCAGTGAGTTGTAGGAAACACATAACTGCTGGTAACAGAAACTAAAAAATCCCATTGCCTCTAGATTTGTAGGAGAAAAGGTATCAAATCTATTTTTTCCCAATTTTCTGTGGTTTAAAAAAAAAATTTCTGGGACCAATTTCCTTATCATGAACTATTGTTTGGCATGCCTTCATTTATCTGCTTCTAAATGGAAGAAAAAATGTTTTACTGAGTACCTATTATGTACCAAGCACAGAGGTAGGCCTTTTCTCATTTAATGTTTATTCATTTAATGTTCTCATTTAATGTTTATTCATTTAATGTTCACAAAATTACTAAGAGGTAGATGCTATCATTACACTATAGACAATAAGATGGTAATTCAGAGGTGGTTTCCTTGCCAAACTCAGTCTTGGTTTTCAATCATCATTCCTTTCAGGACTGCCATGTTTGGCCAAATGGATTGTGTATGGTACCCTCTGGGGTTGTGCAGGGTGATAACATGATTACACTCCTACGTGGCCCCAAAAGCCATTGTGTAGTGCCGCCTAGCCCGCTATCCCAAGAGTCATCTTCAAATCACCAGTTCTCAGTTGTATTTGTATTTATGGCAGTGAGGTCTTGGAGAAAGGGCTCCATACACTGGGCACTCAATAAATTTACAGTTGTGACTGACAGTGGATATTTATTTGGTTCTCAGAAAAATCAATCTGTGGAGGAAAGCAAAGTGTAACAGTTATTTCGAGGCTTTAGTTAGTAGGATCCAATTAAATAGGTTTTCGTGTTACGGTCCTATTTCATTTTCCTTGCCCACAATCCTTAGCCCTCCAGAGTTCAGCAAACAACACAGAAAAAGACAAAGGTCCCAGAACCTCCAGAATACCTCTCCAAAAGTTCTTGTTCTGAAGCATTGGCAAATTATCTTTGGGTCTGACTCTATGGTTCCCTTTTCTCCCTTTACACAGTTTTTCCTAACTTAGAACCTTTCTGCTCTTAATTTCGATAGAACTGTAACGTGACTAATAATGGGTTGACCAGCCCATGGCACAGGCAAAGCGCCAAATAAGGTCTCAGGGGGGCCGATGCAGGAAGCAGGCAGTGAAGGCAGAGAGAGAAGAGCAAAGAGAAGAACCAGAAAGAAATAAAAAAAAAACCTAACAGTTGGCCGTCTTTCATGTAAGGGCAGACATCCATCCAGATTTCGAACAGTGTAACTCTAGGGGAGGAGTTCCCAACCAGCCTGTGCTGGTGCCATTTGGTTGAATCATAGTGGAACGCATTGGTTTACCTGTGTCTCGGATGCTTTTCTGCTTCAGTGATAAAGTTGAGTTGTTGTGAAAGAGAGCCTAAGACCCATAAAGCCTAAAAATTTTATTAAACTGATTATGACTTTTTTTTAAAAACATAGATCGTTTTCCAGAATAATCCATGTTACAAGGACTTTTTTTCCCCATTCATCAGATTAAAGTCACTTCTGAGGGTCACTGCTGGGCTATAGCTCTCTAGAGCAGCTGTAGGGTCATCTTGTCACCATGGTGCTACTAGCATGGTACCCTAACCTTCATCTACTGAGCAAAGATTCTCCAACATGCAAAGTTGTTAAAAGTATATGGATGCTTCCAAAAGTAAACTTCCTTTACAGGAACATTTGCTTAAGTGATACTAATGGGTTTTTCCACCTGGAATATTCTCTCAGATATCTGTATGTTGTAGAGTTTTATTTTGTTCAGGCCTCTGCTCAAATGTTATTGCCTCAAAGAACCCTCCTCTGACCAGCAGACCTAAGTAGGCATACTGTTTGTCTCCCTAACAACCTTACTCTATATTTTCAAAGCAGTTAGCACTAACTCCCATTGGATGGTTGAAACATTGGCTTATTATTGGTTCCCTTTCATTAAAATACATCATCTATGGGGTTAGACACTGCTTACAGTTTTACTTCTATATCCACACTACTTATAAACATGTCTGGTTTGCTTAGTAAGTCTTGTTGAGTGAATAAACAAAGGAAGCCAAGCAATGGTGCTGAACAGATAACATATTACCTCCCATTAATGGGTTAGATCAGGAGCCTCAGAAAGGAAAAGAAAAAAGATAACAAAGAAAAAATAATTTTCTCACTAGAACCTGAACTATTTATTTAACTCTAAGTTGTGCCGAGAACTCTAACAGAATTGTCAAATAAAACATTTCTTCAATTCTCTGGTGAGGCTACGAGACATAGTAGCATGTACCTGGAGTAATACGGGTCTAAATTCAAATTGCAGCCCTATTTCTTAATATTTTCCTTTTCATATAGAAATTATCTATCTATATCTATATCTACATACACACACACACACATATATATATTAAAAATGTGGTTAAGATTAGCTGCCACCAAAGGTTCTTGTGGGTATTAACAAAGATGATATGTGCAAAGTCCCTAAATGAAAGTCCAGCCCTCAAGGTGTTTGATTGGTGATTGGGTTTTGCTTCCGCTTCTAGCAGGACAGTTGCCCGTTGGAGAAGTGAGATACAGCCGCTCACACTTGCATCGCCATCCTTTTCTAAGGCCTCAGGTCCTCACTTTTCATTTTGAAAGTAAAAACGCAAACCAACAGTAGTCCCTCAGATGAAAGTTCCTTGGGTCACTGTCTCCTTTGTTGGGATAGGGGAGGCTGACTCACCTCCCAGGCAATTCTGAGAAGTCTTTGGAAAAGGGTTGCAATTTGTTTACCGTTTCCGACAGTCTTATTGGTTGCCATAGCTTGACTTTAGGCAGCCCTCCTACCAGCCGCCTCATTAAAATAAAGCCCTCTTTATGCCTTCAGTGGCCAGTGGCCTCGCATGTGAAAAGAGCTGCTAGCCACTCCCTGGATTCTACCAGCGCTTGCAGCCAAAGGTTTGGGCCTCCCCATCAAGGGTGGGTACACATTCCCCATCCTCAACCTGCTGCCAAATAGCTGCAATGACTCTAGAAGCTTTTGGAAAAATATCCTTCAGCATAAAAGGCAAATTTTATACTCTAATCAAAATAACTGCCAAGTTAAAAAACATTCTATGAAAAGGGTGCTCTGGGAGAAGAAATGAAAAGCAAAGGAATGTTCTCACCCAGACACTACCTCACTGTGGTAGGAAAAACAGAATAAAATAAAATAAATTGAAAGATTTGCATTATTCCTTTCAAGAGAAAGTGTCCAGTTCAACAAAGAGCCTTTCTGAAATGTTAAGGACTTCTAATTATGACTAATAAGCTTGGCCTCACACTAACTTCCAGCCCTAAGATTTACAACCTCCAGCTGCTAGGAGGATTTTAGTTCTTCAGTAGGATCCTTCCAGCTAATGTAGTTGATTTTGTGTGTCTACAATGTTGAAGAAATGGGGAATTTCTAGTCTATTAACTAATTCAAGTCAGTAGTAACAAATACAACCAGACATGGTTTCAAAGCTTGTGTCCATTACTTTATGGCTGTGTAATCTTGGACAAGATCTCAGCCTCTCTGTGTTCAATGCTGTCATTTGTAAAATATGCAAAATATTGCCTAACTTTTATGGTTGTTTGGAAGGAGCAAGAGGTTCTTTTCAAGGTGCCTAGGAGACCACAGCTGGGAGTAATTGCATCTTATTTCTTGACCTCTGTACACCGCACTTTCAGACAAATGTAGAAAAGGTCTCAGGACCATAACTTGAAAACCTTTGACTGAAGTGATGTAAATCCAGATACTCAATGTGTAGAAGACTTAAGGGGATATGAAAACATTTTCCTGTAAGTAAATAGACTTCTACAGTGACATGAAGGAGTCAGAAAGAAAGGATGAGCAATTCAAAGGAGATATTTCAATTTAGATTTAGGCCAATATGAAATACTAATTAAAAGTAGCCTGTGAAGTCAAATATGGCTCAAGTTCTTTTATGAGCTATGTGACTTTCAATTTATTTTTTACTTCCTGTGCCTCAGTTTTGTTTGTGTAAAATGGAGCCCACCATAACCTCAAAACCAATTCATGACACAGATATTAAATACTTAGTGACATAAAGCATTTTATGCCTAGGTCATAATACACACAACAAAATACAATGTATTATAAAAATATAATGTAACATATTTTAATATATTTATAAAATATATTTTATATTTATGCTATTATCATTGTAACAATATAATGATATAACAATACAATGATAATAGCAGCTCTTAAGCTTCCTAACATGCAAACAAACTCATCCAGAGAAAGAATAGTCATGATTTCTGTGTTTGGTGTGAGCCTAACACAGATAAAACATTTTTCAGGAGAGGATTCAAGCAACTGAAGATCATTGTCCTAGAAGATGCTCAAAATTCATTCAGATCTTAGGAGTTTAGGATTCTAATGCTGCCACTGTTTTCAACTCATTTTATGCAGGGTTTTGAAATAACAGCTTTATTGAGGTACAGTTTGTAGGTCAGAAAATTCACTGTGTCAAAGTGTACAATCCAGTGATTTTTAGTATACGCAGAGTCGTGCAATAATTATGACTATTTTATTTTAAAACATTTCATTACCCCTTAAAAAATCCTGTACCAATTAGCAGTCACTCCCTATTCCCCTAACTACTTCTTCCAAACAACCTCCAATCTACCTCTTGACTCTATAGATTTGCCTGTTACGGACATTTCATGGAAATGGACTCATGTGATATGTGATATTTTGTGACTGGCTTCTTTCACTTTACATGTTTTCAAGGTTTATTCATGTTGTAACACGCATGGGTACTTCATTCACATTTGTGACTTTATAAGATCCCCTAGTATGGATATATCACATTTTGTTTGTCTGTTCATTAACTGGTGAACATTTGGATTGTTTCCACTTTTGGCTAATGCAAATAATGCTGCTATGAACATTTATGTCCAAGTGTTTTATATCCAGAAATGGAATCTGTAGGTGATAACTCTGCTTCACATTTTCTCCACATCCTTGTTTATACTTGTCTTTTTAATTTTAACCATCCTAATGAGTGTGAAGTGGTAATTCATTGTGATTTTGATATACATCTCCCTAATGAATAATGACATTTGAGCATTACTTTTGTGTGTTTATTGGTCAGTTGTATATCTTCCTTGGAGAAATAATATTTATTTGGAGAAATGTCTATTTAGATTATTTGCTCATCTTTTTGATTGGGTTACTTGCCTTTTCATTGTTGGGTTAAAATATTTTTATGTAATACAAATTCCTTACTAGATAATTTACAAATAGGTATTTTTTCATTTTGTGGTTTGCCTCTTCACATTCTTGCCGGTGCTCTTTGAAGAATAATTTTTTAATTTTGTGATAAATGTAAAGGTTTATTTTTGCATCCTTGATTCTATTCCATTATTCTGTTTGCATTCTTATGCCAGCACTATCTTGATTACAATAGAATTATAGTAAGTTTTTTAATCAAAACATGTGAGTTATCAAACTTTGTTTGTTCTTAGAATTTTTTCTTCCAATCTGGGCTTCTTGATTTTCCATATAGATTTTATAATCAGCTTAATTTCTTCAAAAGAAATTACCTGAGATTTGATAGAGATTTTATTGAATCTGTAGATCAATTTTGGGAGTACTGCCACCTTAGCAATATTAAGTCTTCTGAGGCATGAACAAAAAATAGTTTTCCCTTTATTAAAGATTTTTCTTTAATTTACCTAAATTAAAGAATCTTCTTTAACTTCTTTCAGTAAAGTTTTATAGTTTCATGTGTAAGTATTGCACTTCTTTTGTTAAATTAATTTCTTAGTATTTTAATCTTTTTAATGCTATGGTAAATGGAATTGTTTTATTAGTTTATTTTTCATATTGTTTATTGCTAGTATATAGAAATGTAATTGATTTTATATCTTGATCTTGTATCAATTTAAGCTAACAGTAGGCACACCAGCCATACATATACAAAGATTAACAGAAACTCAATTTACTTGTGAACAGGTAAATTCTCAAGTAAAAGATGCTTATTTTTTCTTTTATCTCTTAAAAGTGTTGGTTAGAATTACATTTTCAACCTACCTTAATGTTGTGTTTGTCATTGAAAGACATTGTCAGATAAGACAGAAATCAGAATAATGGGTAGAAGCAGACAGATGAGAGCAGGTGGCATAAACCATGGTCCTGGAGGCCAGAACATGCTTTGCTTTTCATGGCCCTGACAGTTACCTTAAAGTTTTATGCCATCTTCATATTATTCTTGCAATTAGAGAACATTGAAGACAGAAACAGTTGAATTAATCAACAACATGCTAGAACAATAAGGCAACAAATCCTGTCTTAGTCGATGTGCTGTTTTCAGAATTTTTTTTCCTACGTTATAGCAAAACCTAATGAAATAAACAATTTTGGTTCAATCTGTGCTTCTTGTTTTACTCAGTTTTGGTATATTCTCCCCAAACCACTTCTGCTTTTATTCCCTGGGGACCCTATTTCATTTTCATTCTTAATGCCATTCTCATTTTCAAAATCATTCGTGCGGCACACAGAAATAGAAATGCAGGCTACCTAAGTCAACCTGAAAAAGCAACTATCCAGTACATCCCCCATCCATAAATGACCGCTGTGACACTATCATGCTTTGCACACACCTCCCTTTCAGCCCTCTTCACACTCTGTTACAGCCATTCATTCACATATTTGTCCCCACAAACTCGTATGGAAAAGATCCATGTCATTTTCATCACTGCATCTCTAGCGCACAGAGCACAATGGCTAGCCCTTAGTGCATGCTTAGAAAATGTTTTCCAACTGAGTATGTAAAGGGAATTTCTTTTGAAACTCTCCTTTACCCTTTCTAAGCCCCAAAACAGCTTTACAAACATAATTGCTTTGGCATAATTTTTCTAAGCATTTCTTCTGACATTTCTTTTGGGAAATAATTTTACCAAAAGTCAATAGAGTTATTACCTGCTGTGTGGAAGACTCTGCCAGATGTTATGGCACATAGAACAGAGCTTCTGATCTAGCTGGTGACACAACGTATGTATGTGATAAAAATCAGTGCAAGTGTCGACCAAGCACTTATATGTGCCAGGGATAGTGCTTTGATGAATGTAACTCATTTAAGTCGTGCAGCAAATGAATGCACCGGGCTCTAATCCTATTCTCTCTGACAGGTGAAGGAACGGCAGGTGAGCTATGTCACTTGCACAAGGTCACTCAACTTATAAATGGCTAAGCCAAGATTTGATCCCAGGCAATCTGACCCCAGGACATATTTACATAACCAACAACCTACTTTGTACATACAAAGTCACAGATGATAATTGACAAGTAAATTTTTTTATTTCTCCAGAAATGTAGGGGGACAGATGATCACTATAGACCAGGTTGTTCACTGAAGGATTCAAACAGATGATAGATTTCAGTAAGCTGAAAAAAAGCTGAGCCAAATTTAAATACAGTAACAAGGAACTCTAGACAAGGGGAAACTGTGAACAACACTAGAGAGCTTGGTGGAGGGTCCAGTCATTCTGAAGTAATGGTTAATACTACCCAATGTACTATTCTGGGCAATGAAGATAAAATAAGACAAACTGCATGTTCTCATGGACCTTACATAACAAACAAAAAAAACAAAGACAGACTTATCTAGTGGAGAGATGTGCTATGAAAAAAGTAATAAAGCAGCATAAGGAAATTGAAAGGGACAAAGGAAGTGTTGCTATGTAATAAAGTGCACGCAGAAAACAGCCTGTCTGTGAAGGTGACAGTCCACCTGCCACCCATGGTAGGAGAAAAGCAGGGAGACGTGAAAACCTGTGGATTAGGTATTTCCAGGGAGAGGAAACAGAATATCCAAAGGCCCTGAGGTAGAGCATTCTTATTGAGTGTGAAGAAAGTGAGGGAACCAATATGGTTGGAGTGCAGCCAGAGAAGAGGAGAGAGGTGGGAGGTGATATCCACAGGAGCTGGGGCCAGGATCTGTAGAGTCACATAAATCACTGCAATCGCTTTGAATTTTTCTCTGCTGAAGACTTTCCATCAGCTTCCCATCTGACACACAGGAGCAATACATGAGTCTTCCATTTCAGAAAGATGACTCTGGCCAAATGCTCCTAGAATGAAGGAGTACATGAGCAGGTAACCAAGGACACTTGAGGAGTCATATTCTTGGCCGGCTCTCGTAGAGAATGTTTGTGTAGAGAAGCAACAGAAATTGAAGCTGAAGACAGTTCATTGAGAGTCGTCTTGGTTGCCGTGCTGGCAAGCTTAGACTTAGACTCTGTGGCAACCAGAGGGTTTGCGGAGGACACTCCATCGCTATATCAAATACATGATACAATGCTCCTATTTCCTGTTTCAAAAGTCTTCCTGTTCTATAAATATCATAGGACTGATAATATTCAGAAATGTTTAAGAAGTAAATTTGACTAGGTGAGATACAGGAAACCAATGAAACACAAAACTATCAGGGGCAGTACTGTCACGATCCTTAGCAGGTAAAATAAATTCCAATTTTATTTTAAGAATACCAGACATCTTCTGAGCATTTGCCATATGTTAGACACTTGGATACAAACTTTCTTTGGATTAGGTCATTGAATATTTATAAGAACTTAAGCAATCCGGTGCATCTTAATTCACAGTTGTAAAATGCGAGACCAGGAGAGGTTGGGCAACTTAGCCATGGTTATAGTTAAGGAGAGGTGAGGCTTGGGAGTGGGTGTGTTAATATTGTGCATTTCTTTTTAAATATTACCATACTCCAGTATAAATATTTACAGTCAATTTACTTCACCCAGGTTTATGAACAAATTCTAGCAACTCCTAAGAATTTGTCTATAAGGGATAAACTGATACCTCTGTAATACCTAAACTGGAAACCTGTGTTTAGAGCTTGGGAGAGAAAGAGGAGGAATAGTGGATCAATTAAGAGACAGGAAAAGGAGAAGACCTAGAAGAATGTGAGTCCTGCGTGCCTTTTTGGTGATATTGGACCACAAAATAATAATTTGTCATAAAGCAAAATTTATAGTTCTCAAGAAAAAAAAAACATTAAAATTTGTAGTTTTCTTCACAGGATCTTAAAACATTCTAATAATCACTAAGAATATTTGGTGAAGATTAGGTCTCACCAAAGGTAACTAAAAATGACTTGTCCACAGTTCCACACATGGTGAAGCTTAAGCTGTACTAACCTTACATACTCCTCTCCTATTTGGGGATTTATTTACTTTTTTACTTTTTATTATTTTTCCAACTCCAAATTCCATATCTGATTAGGAGGGCAGCCACCATGACAGAAAGCACCCAATTTTGCATCTTAGCCCTCCAACCAAAACCATATTTTACTCCTAAAGAAAACAGGACTTCCTTTAGGCTTAGGTTGCTGCGTTCAACTCTGCAAGGCTGGAGAGTTTCTCCATCAAATAAGCCTAAATCTACTTTCACCTTAGAAATCAGAAATAAATGTAACACATTCTTCACATTAAACATACAGCATATAAGCCACAGACAGTGTGTCAGAGAATTTCTTCTTGATCACATATTGTATTCATCAGTCGGAATTCATTTAGCAGAAAAGACCCCCTCTGTCCCCGTGAGCCACCCCTTCTAGCCCTGCTATGACTAAAGGCGATTCCTGTTGACACAATTCATTACTGTTTTCTTATCTGTATAGTAGATAGACTCCTACCACGTAAACACCTCACACATGTTATGTCAGGTATAACTGGCAAAAACATTGTTTTCTTATACTAGTTTGAAAGGAAATTAGATCAGCTGTAGACAGCTTTGAAAAATTGAGTGCTTATTAAATTCAACAGCAGCAACAAAAATTCGGTTGTCCATCTCTTCAGGAAGCGAGTAGAGAGGGAAACCAGCTAATTCAATATGAATATGATAGAACACTGCTTAGGACTTTCCAAAGAATTGAATGGGAAGGGCATGAAGAATGAAAAAGCCATGAGACAAGACAGCAACCTGGGCCTAGCATCCTCACATCCCTCCTCTTAGCTTTGTCTCCATAATCTACCTATGTCTCCAATTGATTATGTATCTATCCCTCTAGTTATCTTTCTATTTACATGTATGTATCGTTTACCATCCATATCAATTTATAAACTATGTATGCAGATATCTGCCCATCTGTCTTTCTGTTCTTATTTTGAAATTTTCTTTATTTTGCAGGCATACATTGGGCACTTATTGTATTAGTCAGTCCCTTTATGAGTAGAGATATGACAGTCAATAATGTAAATACCTGGCCTTCATTAGCTTACAGTTAAATGGAGACAGACTGACAAGTGACCCTAATAACACTTCAGTGGGATGACCTCTCTCACAAGGTCAGCACATGGTGCTGTGGGGACATGCAGGAGTGATGCCTGAAGGATACTTGGTGGATGGATAGGAATTAAACAGTCAAGGAAGGGAGGAGGAACAGAATGCAGAGAGAAGAGGGTGCATCATGATGTGCAGAAGTAAAAGGAAAGTCAAAATCTGATTAATCTGAAAAGCTGTCTGTATTAGTCCATTTTCACACTGCTATAAAGTCTATTTTCACACTGGGTAATTTATGAAGAAAAGAGATTTAAAGTTCCACAGGCTTACCATAGTTCCACAGGCTTACCAGGAAGCATGACTGGGAAGCCTCAGGAAACTTACAATCATGGCAGAAGGCGAAGGGGACGCAAACCCATCTCCTATGCTGGAGCAGGAGAGAGAGCAAGGGGGGATGTACATGTTTAAACTATCTTGTGAGAACTCACTCACTATCATGATAACAGAATGGGGGAAATCTATCCCCTTGATCCAATCACTTCCCACCAGGTCCCTCCCCTGGCATGTGGGGATTACAATTCGATCTGAGACTTGGGTGGGGACACAGAACCACACCATATCAGTGTGTGTAGGACCAATTTAAATTTTTGTTTCATCTCACTATGGGCTTGTTTCTCAACAAGAGACATAAATGTAACTGGAACTCCACCCAGAGCACCTGCAATCCAAACATAAACACGCAGTGTGGTTTAATTCATATTCCCGGAAATAGGAGAATGCTGATGTCATGCAAAACATTCAAACATCAACACAGACTTGAGTATGCTGTCAGGTTATATGATAAACACAAACCTGGGATGTTGTTTGGCAATATGTGGAAAACAAATTACTGTTAACAGAGCAACTGATGGAAAAAGGCAAAATTAAACGTAAAAATAGATACCAGGAAACAAAGTAGGAAAGTCAGCCCAGCACTAGCATTGTATTATGTATTCCTTATTACTGCTTGCAGAGTTTGTGTTTTCATGTAATATATTGCTATCCCAGGTGAAAACAACTGAGAACATCAGTTGTTATCCAACTAGGATTAAGAATCTGGTTTCTACACTGACGTGTTGATCTAGCACGTTTTTCTCTTTGGATTCGGTCTTCTAAACACAGCCTATTAAAAGATGCTTTAATTGGCATTTTGTTAGAAGGTTAATGAAAACTTACCAAAAATAGCTTGTGAAAGAAGTAGATAGGAACACAAAGTAAAAATACATCCTAATTGCACAAATTATTTTCTTTCACTCAGGCTTCTTTTCAGAGGCAGTTTTAAAAATACTGGGTCAATAACTTAGCCTTTGGCAGTCTTGCCTCTCCAGTGGCCTCCATTATTGCTTGAGGGATCTCTCAAACTCCTGCTCCATTCTTCTGCTTATATATTGTTGGCTAAAAGGTTTTTTTATTCACCCAACAAATACTATTGATGATGCATTGCATCCTTGCTACACACAATTGCGGTTTGTTTGATTCTTTTCTGTTTGCCGCTTTTCCAAGAAATTACATTTTCATGTGCATCCTTTGAGAACTGCTTATAAATCCTACTTCTGAGACGTTTCGCTACAGTTGACTTTTATTCTTCTCCCAAACACAAAGCTCCTCATTGTCTATCTTGTGCTGGGAAACAAAGGTAAAATAGACACGTAGTGCTTACCTCCAAAGAATTCATTGTCTGGTGGGAAAAAGAGATAAATACAAAATTATAATAAAATCTGATATGTGAAATGTTAATGATACAGAGTCAACGATAAAGACAAAGTAACACAGGCTGGGAGAAGGGCAAGGGGGAGTTCTCAATTCACAATACCCAAAACACAGATGGTTTTATGTCATGAAAAGGAATCGATCCTGTGAGTTAACTCAACTTACCTAATGAACTCCCCATTCAACTCCCCATTTGAATACTATCTTTGCATTATAATCGTATACTTACTTTTATCTTGAAACCACCAAGAAGTCATTAAAAATTTAAAATGAGAGTCTACTAATTTTGACTTCCGCTTCTTTCTCTAGCTAGATTTCTCTTCCTGCTCTACCTTGGATTCTTCTATTCCCATGACTCTTGCTCCTTCACTAATCCGCACACCCGCTCTTCTCTCTCTGAAGCAAGTGGGGCAAGTAAGGAGGCTACCAAGGTCTGACTCACAGAGAACAAGGGTTCAGCACACATCATAATCACCATCATCATCACCGTAGCAACCATCACATTTGTTGAGCATTTAGTAAAGATGTGTAGTGGGTGGTATGTGTGTTTCACTGATATCCTTAAGAAAGCTTTATGTCAACTCTATTAAGTTGGAAGTATTCTCTTTGTTTTGTAGATGATGAAGTAGGTGCTCAGAGAGTTCCTGACACTTGGCCAAGGTCGTTCAGAAGCTGGCCAATACCTGAACCATTTGGGCATAGGCTGGGGACATGGGTCAGATGCTGTGTTAATCAAAACTGGAGCGCACAAGATTTGCCTGATAGTGAACCTAGGACTGTCATTTTGGAACTGCTTGAATCCTGTTTTTCTGTTTCAATTCCAGAAGTCCCAGCTATGAGAATGAGGGAGAGGCCAAGAGCACAGAGCAGGCAAAGCTGGCCAGACAACCGCAGGTTCTCCCCCTGCCGCTGGAGGGGCTCTTCTGCCCTTGCTGCTCACCAGTCTCTACTCTCATCCTGTTGAACAGGCTGCTCAGCCTCCTGTGGCAGAGCCAGCTGTATTCAAACTCTTATGGGCACAAAGGGCCTGGTGGGGATTGAAACTCAGATCTCTGCAGTGGCGCAACATGTGCCCCTTTGCTCCGCTAAGCTTACAGGTAATGTATTAGCTGCAAGTCCTGAGTGTCAGGTCAGCTTTGTTCTGGCTACCCAACCTTCTGCCAAGTGCTGGACAATTGCCCTCATGATGGTCCAGTACTGGTCTAAGCCCGAGTCTCCTTCCTGTACCCTGTGCTCCAAGATTGATAACTAGATTGCTGCCCCAACCCTTGGGTCAAAGCCTCTTTTAATAACCCATTACTCCCATGATCCCCAATCTTTCAAAGACTGAGTCCCCAGCTTTCTTTCTTGGCTAGCCTTCTATCCTCAAACAGAAGCTTCTGCTAAAGCCAAACATGTAGTTTGAGCCCAGCTCCTTGATGAAAGATCTGAGGCTGCTAACTAGCCACCTGCTAATTTCTAAGCCTGTCCTGCCTCATGTTCTTGTTATTCTGTCTTTCCTGTCTGCCAAGCCTTATTTTATAATCTCACACATTTCACCCTGAAGCTAATAAATAGGACAAAGACCAGGAACCCCATAATTGTTAGAGTAAGATCTCAACTTTTTAACACAGAGAAGGTGCGCTCATGACAACATAGACCCCAGCAGCCTCTCCAGCCTTACTCTTCCCATCACAGGCTACGCCGGCCTGAAATGACCCTGGCCCACAAAACAGCTTGAACTTCCATGGATGCTCCATGCTGTTCATACCACTGCCCATGTTTATTTATTGACTTTTTTAAAAAGTATTATCGAGGCCTAATTGGTATACAATAAACTGCCCATATTTAATGTATACGACATGATGATTTTGGACATACCTGTGGAGCCATCACCACAATATTAAGGCAATGGCTGGGTGCGGTGGCTCACACCTGTAATCCCAGCACTTTGGGAGGCTGAGGCAGGCTGATCACTTGAAGTCAGGAGTTTGAGACTAGCCTGGCCAACATGGTGAAACCCCATCTCCACTAAAAATACAAAAATTAGCCAGGCATGGTGGCGAGTGCCTGTAATCCCAGCTACTTGGGAGGCTGAGAAAGGGAATCGCAGGAGGCGGAGTTTGCAGTGATCATGCCACTGCACTCCAGCCTGGGTGACAAAGTGAGACTCTGTCTCAAAACAAAAAAACAAACAAGAAAAAAAAAAATACCAATATTAAGCAATAAATATATGCTACACCTCTAAAATTTTCTTGTGTTCTTTGTTTTATTTGCTCATTTGTTTATTTGATATTATTTTTTAATATTAATTTTTTAAATTCGTAATAAAGTATTGATGACTATAGGCACTATGCTGTATAAAAAATCTCTAGAACTTATTAGTCTTGCATATTTGAAAACATGCCATTTTTGTTCTACTTTTTAAACTTATTCATCCTTCAAATCTAGAGCTTAGTTCACCTCCCCTAGGAAGGTAAAACGTACCTTTCTCCTTGAGAAACCATCTATGTGTGTGTGTGTCTACTATTTACTGAATGTCTGCACTATGTCTGCTTCTTTCACGAATTTGTATCATTGCATTTGCATGTTCCCAGAGTTCTATCCAATAGGTACCTTGGCAGGAATGTGAGCTGAAATCCATTTGACTAGTTAGCTAGCATATTCCAGGGCTATAAAATAACAGTCCCAGGAGCCTGCATGGTTGTCAGACATTTCTAATAGATCACAGTTCTCTTTCCTACTGAGCCAGCCCAGGATCTCAGAACTCTTTGCAAAGTTATGCTGCAGGCAACCACCACCAATCAATGTGAAATGGAATATGAACTTCTTTCCATCAAAAGACTCCATGAAAACAGTGAGAAGGCAAGTCCCGTCTTGGGAGAAGATATTTGCAATGGACATAACCAAGCATTAGCATCCTGATCTTACACAGAATGCCTCTAAAGAAAGAAAGAAAAGAAATGGCACATTTGCTGCCTTTGCTCTAGGAAGATTCGGATGGGAGAAATCTTGAGTTTCCTGACCTCAGGGCGTACCCTTCATTGACACAAACAACAGGCACTGTGGGAACATGTGACTGTTTGATGTCAACAGCAGCTGTGAGTCGGGCTTATGCGCCACCCACCCCCACCACTCACCTCAGCTCAGCTCACCTGCTTTGTCCCAGAGCCAGCAGAGTACAGGCTGCTGTTAACAACTTCATGTCCCCGTGGGTAGCAGGCAGGTGCTTCTGTCTGATCTGGCTCTCCTTGACCACTGTACTCATCAAATAGACCAAGATCCCCAGAGTCCAACATCCTTACAAGGGGGCCAGAAAGGGATGAGCTTTCTGAAGAAGCACTGATGTAAAATACCAGGAGTTTTGACATCAAAGAAGATGTTTGTGATGGCAGCTGGGATTTGGCCATAATCTAGAAGACACATGGTGAATACAGTTGCAAGTCATTTAGTCATATTTCTTGCTAAATTGCTGTGTCTTCAATGGTGAGTCTGTTCGACTTTACTTTTGTTATGCTTCCCTCAATCACATAAAGGACAAACTTCTCAACAGACTGGTCCTGAGTAAAAGTGACCTGAATTCTCTAATAAAGAAGAGGGAAAGATTCAGCTGGATAATGTCAGGTTTCTCTCACTTGACAGTACAATGTAACCATTTTTGCCATAATGCTGTGAGAGAGGATATGTGTGGGCCCAAGACCAGAATGGTGGAACTATGCAGTCAACCATAGATTTATAGCATTGCATGCAACAAAATGCCCAGGTTTGGTGTCAGGAAGCCCAGGTTCAGGCTTTGCAAATCCTAGGATTGGAAGTCCGTTCCTTAACCTCTCTGACTTTTAGCTAACTTGATTATAAAACCACGTAAAGAAAGGCTTTTCATATGGTTGTTTTTATGGAAAAAATGAGATAATGACTATAAAACTCACAGAAGTGCAGTTACGTAGTAGATGCTTATTGAGTAGTGGTTTATCTCCTTCTCCTATTCCACTCCAAAGGAAAAAGAAGAGAAAAGAAAAGAAAAAGATGTGTGTCTCTAATGGGCCAGTTGGCCATAGACTAACTTTAAAAACGCACTTTTGGGGAGTAAACATAAGCAATATATATTCAGAAATGACTCTTCAGGAGAATGGCACTAATGTATGATGGATATGCAGGAATGTCAACTCTCTGGGTCCGGAGCACATCTCTGCATTCTCTGTAGATCTCTGGCACTTAGTTCAGCAGCAACACAGAACTAATATTCTATGAAAAGTGATAAAAGCATCTCTAGACAAAATACAACAAGCTCCTATCAACTACAGACAGCAAAAGAAGGTGGACAGCATGGTGCCTGGCATATGGCAGATGCTCAGAATGAATAAATTAGCAGGCCTTTGAAAAACACACAGATGCATGGCAAACCAGGTAGTGCATAAAATTAATAATCACAGAAAGCAGTGTGCTATCATTCACTGATGGTGCTAGGCACTTTGAAACACTCATTTTCTCAATACCTAACTTGGAAAAAAAATCCCCATTTTATACATCAGAAAACTAAGACCAAGAGAGGTTCCCCAGTTTACCAAGAATAACACGGTTAATACATAATGAGGCAGGAATTTGACTGTCTCCATAGGTATTTTTCTTGAGACTAACCTGGGCCAGGACTGATGGGAACAGGGTCTGAATGGGCAGCGAAATGGGGAAGGTGGGCTGTTGTCATGAATGTCCAGGGTGGTGGTGACTTGAAGGGTTTGGTGACCAAGGGGTGGATTGTCGCACGGGGTTTATAGGCAGACGTGGGGGCTGTAGTGGCATCAGGGCTCTTGCCATGAAAGAGGTCTGGCAGAGGCACCCCTGAGACAAGCAGCTGTGAAGACAGGAAGCTGTGGCTATCACCTGGGGATGGGGGGAATAAAAGCCAATACCATAATGACAGCTATAACTGAAAGGGGGGCTCGGAATTGCTGGTGGATTATTTTCCCTCTACGTTGAAGCTGCTCGTTTGTCTTCTTCATCTTGGGTTGTGCTCTCTGGAATCTCCTGCACCAGAAATTTCCTAAAATGAAATGTCAGAGCATTTACTGCCCTATTCACTCTCGCCAAACAGGAGCAGCATAAATAATCCACATTATTCTCTTTAGGATCATGTTGGCAAAAATATATTAGCAGATATAATTGTCTGACACTTCAAGGAAGTGATGTTTTAAAAATAGGAACCCATGAGGAGGGAGAGAGAGAAAAAACACCTGACTCACTTGGCTTCCTGTGGCTACTTATTTTAAAGATAAGGCTTTTTTTTTTTTTTTTTTTTTTGTTCCTCGAATTGCTGTCATTTTTTAAATATATTTATACTTATAATGTGCTGCAACACACCCCTTCTAGGTTCTTAATTCATCAATTCTCACCTCTTCTGCCTCTACTAGTTTCGTCTTTCTTTGATTGCCATGGAACTTCAGAGTTGGATGGAACGTAAAAGACTAGTCCCCATTCAGAGCCTGAACCCTTGTCCTTGGGTGTTTACTCAAATTCAAACAAAACCACTCAGTGACAGTGGAAAACCCCCTCGTCTCACCACAGGACTTTCCAAAGTTCAGTCATACCATTTCACTTCTACTTAAAAACCTGTAGCTTTTTCACTTGTTATTAAGATGAAGTGCAAAAAGCCATAATAGCCTTGCCAATCTCTCTCTCACCACAGGACCTTGCATGGGCTGCTAGCTCTGTGTGCTCCTCAAATCCTGTTAAATCCACCCAACCTTCAGTAATGTGCCAGATATAGCTTGAATGAGCTCACAAGGACTGACCGTTAAATTTTCAGACATTTTATGAGCTGATTGTTCAACAGAGCTATTATTTAAAATGAAATTACATAAACTCATAAGTATATTAAAAACAAAGGTCATAAATATGCAAAACTCATTACTTTCTAATTATTTTCACCACATTTACTCTATAATCTTGAGGTCATTTTTGCATAATACAAGTGCTATATGATGGTGGCTACCGCACTTGTCCCCAATTCCACATTCAGACATTGATAGCTTGAAATCAGCCATAATGAGCACATTTACAACATGAAAATCAGCAAATACTACTCACTAGAGCTTGTCCCCTGCCTCACCACTCAGAGAGACAGTCGCTAATCCTTTAGCAGCAAACCACTGCTTCAAACTCACCAAACTTTAAACTAGGTTAGATTCGCACGTGGTATGATTTCATAGGACTGAATTCCGTTCTTGCAAAACCTTCTCTTTTTGTAGTTACGCTTTAACAGTAACTGATACTACCACATGGATGGATTTTACCCTCCATGAGAGCAGAATTCTCGACAGGTTTTGCATACCGTTATGATATCGCAGCAACAAAAAGGATGCCAAACTCATAAGAACTTATTGGTAAATAACTGTAAGGTAAATATCAAACTCAAATTGTTAGAAACATTCAACACGAGTGGAAATCTTCAGCCCCTTTTAAGAGAGAATAATAACATATTATCTTAACAGATGAAAGAGAGTTCCTCTTAGGAAGAATCTGTCTTTCTTTGAAGTAACATTGATAAGCTGAAGTTATAGAAAAGGCCTGAGAACTGTGATTAGCAGAAACTAAGGAACAAAAGATGTGGCTAAAAACCGCTGCGTGAGAGGAGAGGAATGGGTAGCCCGGTGGCATGAGACTGGAGGACGAGGAGCCCCGACCCCCCGGGGAGAAATCCCCTGTGCTTGCATTGCCAGAGAGTGTCTCAGAAAAAGAATATCTGAGGCCGGGCGCGGTGGCTCACGCCTGTAATCCCAGCACTTTGGGAGGCCGAGGCGGGCGGATCACAAGGTCAGGAGATCGAGACCACGGTGAAACCCCGTCTCTACTAAAAATACAAAAAATGAGCCGGGCGCAGTGGCGGGCGCCTGGAGTCCCAGCTACTCGGGAGGCTGGGGCAGGAGAATGGCGTGAACCCAGAAGGCGGAGCTTGCAGTGAGCCAGGATCGCGCCACTGCACTCCAGCTTGGGCGACAGAGCAAGACTCCGTATCAAAAAAAAAAAAAAAAAAAAAAAAAAAAAAAAAATCTGTTATTTCATTTGAAGTTTTTGTTGATGAGAAGTAAATAATTCTTTTTCTAAAACTAATACATAATGATTGTGCAAATTCCTGGAGAAGTTGGTTAATGGGTACAAAAATACAGTTACATAGAAGGAATTTGGCCTAATGTTTGATAACACTGTGTGGTGACTATAGTTAACCATAATTTATGGTATATTTCAAAGTAGCTAGAAGAGAACATATGGAATGTTCTCAACACAAATGATAAATGTTTGAAGTGGTGGATATTTTAACTTGATTTGATTATTACACATTGTATGCATGTATCATAATATCACATGTACCCAAGAAATCTGTAGCTTTCCTTTCTAACTAAACCTTAGTAAAGTCCACACACAAAAAGATGTGTGTGTGTATGTGCGCACATGAGTGTAAATTAATTAAGCGAATGAATTCCATGCTTGGGATGGTGTCACAGGGAATAGACACAGTATGCATGTGATGGTTAAAAAAAAAAAACCCTCATAAACTGAAATGGTTAAACATACATATAGTTGTAAACTAGAGGTGACCATAATGAAGTAAGAATAGACCTGTATGAAAATCTCAGTAGTTCTGGAGTTTCCAGTTCATGAGGCATGTAAGATTTTGATTGGTTGGGTTTTTTTCCTTTGATCTCAAGGTGCTGGGAGACTGGGAACATGTATTTCAGTGGTGGTTCTATTTCTAAACCTATAGAGCAGGATATACTTCACTTGCAGTTGCAACTCCCTTTTGAGGTAGGGGAAGGGAAACTTGGAGACAGCCAGAACTGTATTCAAATGCAAGATTAAAAATTCAATGTACAGTTCAAGGTCATTATATTTATCCAGCAAGAGCCAATGAAGGCTGAATGGGAATGAATAGCAGGCAGATTTTCAGATATATTTCAGAGGGAGTGCCATCAGTAAGACTTGGCAATAAACCAACATTGAAGGTGAGGGAAACAGAGGAGTCATATAATGACTCTGAGAGTTGAGGGCATGCTGGTATCACTTAGTGAAATGGGGGAAAACTGCAGGAGCACCACACCATGGAAAGAAAGTCTGTGCAATGTGAGGTTCAATAGTGCAGTGATGAGCCAGGGTGTCTGCAGATGGTGGCTATGCAGACCCCATGCTTGGCAGGTAGGTGCCCAGAAATACTCACGGCGCATTGGCGTGACTAGGGCCCCACAGCCTCTGCCAAAACAGCCACTGGCCATATCTTTTGGCTTTTAATCATCAACTCACATTGTGCCACTCAGCATCCTCTTGGTTTCTTTGGATAAACTTAGAGGTTTGATTCATATAAATAAGTGTCTATATTTCAAATCCATTTGTTTTTCAAAAACAAATGGCAGTAAAAAGTATCACCATGAGACTGTATATAGTAACCATTCTTCTGGGAAATTTCCAACACGCACCTTTTGTGCTTTATCTATCTAATCTTTCATACTTGCAAGAACTATACACTAAACATTTAATGAAATGTGGTCAAGTAAATATCATGGGGGAAAAGGTAATGGACAGGTAATTGAATATAAATTATATGTTGCAAATTTTTGCAATGTTCCTTATAGTTCTTACAGCATAGAGGTTCGATGAACACCAAAAGCAAACCATGGCATTATTTGACTTTCCGTTTCCGATTGTTTCACTTGAGATGGCTTCTAGTTTCATCAGTGTTGCTTCAAAAGACATGATTTCATTCTTTTTATGGCTGAATAGTATTTCAGTGTGTGAGTGGGTGCAGGTGTGGGTGTGGGTGAGTGTGTAACATTTTCTTTATCTGTTGATGGACACTGAGGTTGAGACTTTGCTCTTGTGAACGGTGCTGCAGTAAACATGCAAGTGTGGGCCTATTTTTCATAAAACAATTTATTTTCTTTTGGGTAGATACTCAGTAGTGGGATGACTGGATGGAATGGTAGTTTTGCTTCAGTTGTTTGAGAAATCTCCATACTGTTTTCCATAGAGGCTGTACGAATTTACACTGCTACTAACAGTAGATAAGAGTTCCCTTTTCTCCACACCCTCTCCAACATCTGTTATTTTTTGACTTTTTAGTAACAGCCCTTCTGACTGGTGTAAGATCAGTAAAAGACAATCCAGACTCTGAATTAAAAGGTACAGAGTGCCAAACAGGACACAAAGAGACAAATTCAGAAGAGGAAGCAATCATTCTCACTTAGCAATGCTCCAAAGATTTGAGTTTGAGATATTAACAAGGATTATGTATTATCAGGAAATTAACAGAAATCGTCATATAAAATATGCATATGGGTTGAAGTTCATGGCAAAAGATATGATTCCACAGAATAATTAATTGCTGTATAAAGTGATCAAACTTGGATATGTTTAAATATACAAGTCAAGAATAATATCAAATGTATATGCTAAAAATATAAGAAAGGGGCTGGGCGAGGTGGCTCATGCCTGTAATTCCAACACTTTGGGAGGCCGAGGCAGGTGGATCACGAGATCAGGAGATGGAGACCATCCTGGCCAACACAGCGAAACCCCGTCTCTACTAAAAATACAAAATAAAAAAAAAATTAGCCGGGTGTGGTGGTGGGCACCTGTAGTCCCAGCTACTCGGGAGGCTGATGCAGGAGAATGGCGTGAACTCAGGAGGCAGAGCTTGCAGTGAGCCAAGATCGCACCACTACACTCCAACCTGGGTGACAGATGGGGACTCCATCTCAAAAAAAGAAATAAGGAAAGAAGGAAAGAAAGAGAGAGAGGGAGGGAGGGAGGGAGGGAGGGAGGGAGGGAGGAAGGAAGGAAGGAAGGAAGGAAGGAAGGAAGGAAGGAAGGAAGGAAGGAAGGAAGGAGGAAGGAAGGAAGGAAGGAAGGAAGGAAGGAAGGAAGGAAGGAAGGAAGGAAGGAAGGAAGGAAGGAAGGAAAGATATATCACAGACGAGTGACCACTGAGGTGATGCCAAACCTGCAGCAATTCATTGGTAAAGGTACCTGTTGACCAAGGGGAAGCCGAGAGATTTTGCTTTAGGCATCATGTCATGTTATTTCTCAACACTAAGGTCAACTATTATAAATGCTTTTAGCTACACTCTCTCTCTCTCTCGCTCTTGCTCTCGCTCTCGCTCTCTCTAGGATAAAATGTTGCTTTGTTCCTGTTTGTTCTTCACAATAGAACAACAGAACACCTAATTAAAAACTCATGGTATTTGTGTATTCTTCTAAAAATGTTTGGCAAATATTGTTTTTGGGGAGGCAAGAAAGACTTTGTGAAGGAGATACATCACAGCTTCTCAGTGTCATGACTCCTGACATTTAGGGCTGGATAATTCTTTGTTGTGCTGGGCTGCCCCGTGCGCTGTAGGATATTCAGCAGTAGCCCTGGCCCCATCAGTAGATACCAGAAGCCCTTCCCCAGTTCTGACAACCAAATATGTGTCCAGACATTGTATGATATCCACTAGGAGGCAAAGTATTTTTAGTGTAAGACTGTTTCAGTGTCTATCCATGTGTACCTCTAATTTGGTGGTTCTCAACCTTGAGCACAGTATGCATCAGAATCCTCTAGAGAGCTTGTTAAAACAAATTGCTAAGCCCAATCTCCAGACTTGCTGATTCACTAGAACTGGTTGGGGCCCAGAAATTTGCACTTTTTATAAGTTATCAGGTGATTTTGATGTCACTGGTCCTAATACCACAGTTTGAGAACCACTGTTGTAGTTTATTTCTTCTCTCTGCTGCTTGGTGTTCCATTATTTCTTTTTTTTTTTTTTTTTTTTTTTTTTTTTTTTTTTTTTTTGAGATGGAGTCTCGCTCTGTCGCCCAGGCTGGAGTGCAGTGGCGCGATCTCGGCTCACTGCAAGCTCCGCCTCCCGGGTTTACGCCATTCTCCTGCCTCAGCCTCCCGAGTAGCTGGGACTACAGGCGCCCACAACCGCGCCCGGCTAATTTTTTGTATTTTTAGTAGAGACGGGGTTTCACCGTGGTCTCGATCTCCTGACCTTGTGATCCGCCCGCCTCGGCCTCCCAAAGTGCTGGGATTACAGGCGTGAGCCACCGCGCCCGGCCTCCATTATTTCATCTCCAGTATTTTACTCATTCATTGCTCTAGCGTTGGGCAGCTTGGCTGTCTCCACTTCTTTCTTCTCACAAACAAGGCTGCAGTCAGCATTCTGATGCCTGTCCCCTCACCCTTTGGGGTGTGGCTTTCTCTAGGTCTATACCCCAGAATGGCATTGCAGGCCCATAGGGTGTGTAGATGCTTTATTTCAATAAGTGCTGTCTGATCACACTTTAGAGTAGCTGATCCCAGGTATGCATAAATAGCTGTATCCCCATTTAACAGAGGAGGAAACCATGAAGCAGGAATTTAATTAGACTGACCCCCTCCAATTCCACCATTAACACGGCTAGTGAGTGAATGTCTTGGTGCAAACCCCTGTCTTACTCCACCCTGCTGGTAACTGACAAAATGATCTTTCAGTTGCCTTGTGTTCCACCACGGAATTTTCCACTACTCTCAAGCTGACCTTCAGTATGAGCCCCACCGGCAAACTGTGCTTGTTTACCCTCCTACTCATGTCCTTAAGTTGGCAGAAAGATCAGTTATTTTGCTGAGAATTTTGCAAGTGAAAAGAGTAACGGCCCTTGCTCTACACGAGTTCCCCACATAATTGACTTGGATTTCCTGGGTCAAATTTCAATTTTTTTACTGCTTGAGAATGAGTTGTTGCCACATGTCCCCTTTGCCTGCTTGTGAGTCTCAGGCTTCTGCACTGACCTCTACATAAAAGAATGACTGAGACAGTGCTGTGTCTGAGGAACAAACTCCAGACTTGATGTGATGCTCGATAGGTACCTATTGCATGTTGGCCCGTCACTTGCTATATGGCCTTAAAGAAACAGCTGTTACACAAACACGTCTGTTACAGGTAACAACACGTTTTCATAGCAACAGTTCCATTTGATCTCTAACGTTCCTGCTAGGTAACAACAAGCAGGCATTGTCATACCCACGGGAAGGATGCGGCTCACAATGAGGGATTCTAAACCATGTGGTTTATCATGGGTGGAGCTGGAGAGGCATGTCTTTCCCACTTCAAACTACCCTAAAACTTATCTGGGCTTCAGTTCTTGCAAGTATATAATTGGAAGGTTAAAGAGGTTGTTTTAATCTTCAATAATAATAAGTTTACAATTGAAATTTTTGCTCTACCTTGTTAGGAGTTGATTGTGTCCACCTGGAATTCATACGCTGAAATCCTAATGTCCAGGACGTAGGAGTGAAACCTTACCTGGAAATAGAACAATTGCGATGTAATTAGTTAAGATGAGGGCATACTGGAGTGGGTTGAGTCCCCAGTCCACTATGACTGGTGTCCTTACAAAAAGATGAAATTTCAACACAGATACACACATAGGGCCAGGCATGGTGCCTCACTCCTGTAATCCTAGCACTTTGGGAGGCCAAGTTGGGTGGATCACGAGGTCAAGAGATCGAGACCACCCTGGCCAACATGGTGAAACCTTATCTCCACTAAAAATACAAAAATAAGCTGGGTGTGGTGGCAGGCATCTGTAGTCCAAGCTACCCGGGAGGCTGAGGCAGGAGAATCACTTGAACCCGAGAGGCAGAGGTTGCAATGAACCAAGATCTCACCACTGCACCCCAGCCTGACGACAGAGTGAGACTCCATCTCAAAAAAAAAGAAAGAAAAAGAAACACACATAGGGAAAAACGTAAAGGCGGGGGCCAGGGTGACGTTGGCAGAAGCAACGGGATGTCAAAGATTGCCAGAAACCCCAGGGGCAAGTAGAGGCCTGGAACAGATTCTCCTTCACAGCCCTGAGAAGGAACCAGCTCTGCCCACACCTTGCTCACAGCCTCTGGCCCCCAGAACTGTGAGACAATATATTTCTATTGGTATCAGCCACTCCGTTTGTGCTGCTTTGATACCACAGCCCTGGCAAACTAACAGATCTGCAATACCCCATTTACAGGAACCTCCTTGTAAACTTTTATTTCTAAATGTCCTACAGAATGTGTTTTTCGCTGGGAAGGGGGAATGGGGATTTCTTTCTTTCTACAGCTTGGATTTATGAGGGGTTAGTCACTTCTGATGGCCAAGGAACCTGCACAGGCGTCCTTGCAGATGCTGTGAAGGAGGAGGCTAGGGAGGGGTGCAGTGCCCTCTGCTTCCAGTTCCAGAAAAGATCTTGCCCACACTTCTTTACCTAGAATTCACACTCCACCCAAATAAAGGCTAGGGCCCAGACCACCTGGTACACATAACAAATGATAATGCAAAGCTGTGAGCCCTGGCCTGGTACAAAGCCAGAGGAGAGGGGACCCTGGCGGAGTGGAGAAGGTGTGCTCCAGTCAAGGCATTAAATTGAGTGACCTTTTCAAGGCACGTCTTACCCCGCGGACTACAGTGAGCAACCCCTGGTTAAGCAGTTCTATCCCCATGGTGCTACGGGACCTGGGGAGGCATTATGTGCCTTTTCTAGTCTCCTTGGCCCTTTCCTTCACAAGGGAAACGGACTGTGAGCTCAACAGATAGAGGGTCGGAGACAAAGCCTGTCCTCCTCACCTCTTCTTCACAGGTGTGCGTGACTCCACCCTCCTCCCTGCTTCAGAAATAAGTTCTTCCACCACTGTCCTCTTGGGTCTTTGAATTTTTTAGTCTCAGATAATTGAGATTAAATAAGCTTTCTCTTCTCTCTTGTCACTAAACCTCCTCTGAGGTCTGCTGGGTCACCAGGAGAAGAGGAAATTCCCTTCCCACAAAGGGGATAGGGGCTTAGCAATAAAACAATAGGACAGCGTGAGCCCCAGGCTGTACCTGCTCCTGCCTTTTTTGGATGACCTCTAAGCAAATCCATCCTTCCTATCTGGGAATGTTTGCTGTAAAATAAATTCATTCATTCATTCCTCTCTTCTTCCTAAGAGCTGCTGCCTCTCTAAAGCCCCATCTGATTTATTCTTTTATTCACCCAACTTTGGACACGTACAGGGTTCCTGTCCTCTGTTCTAAGCACTTACCACACAGCAGTGGACAAAACAGAAAGAGCTTTCTGCCCTCATTGCGCTTACGTTATAATGGGTGAGGGGAAAAAAAAAACTAAAAATGTAATATCAAGTATGGTGTATAGCATTCCAGAAGATGACTTAAGCTATCACAACGGGAAAAGGTAGAGAAGGATGAGGAGGATTCAAATTCTGAGCATAGGGAAGACAGGTTGTAGAATTACATAGGATGGCAGGAGAAGCCTCTTCAAGAGCGTGACATGTGAGCAACAACTCGAAGGATGAAGCGAGGGAGTTATCCACGCAGGTATCCAGCAGAAAGTTTCCTGGGCAGATGAAACAGTGAAACAAAGATCAAAGATGGGACTGTGATATGTGCATATATACATTATATTTAGATAATGTTAAATATGTATAAATATGAAATATATAGTAATGTATAAGCCCTTATACAGTTTCTTCAGTCTAATAATAAGGACTTATGCTGAGAGCATCCCGCAACCCCGTGGACTCTTGGTCTGAAATATCTTGCAAAGCATCTCTTTTTTTGAGACGGAGTCTCGCTCTACCGCCCAGGCTGGAGGTGCAGTAGCCTGATCTCGGCTCACTGCAAGCCTCACCTCCCAGGTTCACGCCATTCTGCCTCAGCCTCCCAAGTAGCTGGGACTACTACAGGGGCTCGCCACCATGCCTGGCTAATTTTTTGTATTTTTTTTAGTATAGACGGGGTTTTACCATATTAGCCAGGATAGTCTCGATCTTCTGACCTTGTGATCCTCCCGCCTGGGCCTCCCAAAGTGCTGGGATTACAGGCGTGAGCCACCGCACCTGGCCCTGGCAAAGCATCGTATGCTATCTTGACAAGCAAGAACTTCTTGCTCAAATAGCTGCTTTTTAATCCCTGGGCAAACTCATATATCCCACCGACATATAAAAGTAACCAAAGCCACGCAGCCCTGACTCCTTCCTCTCTCTCTCTCTCCCTCCCCACCCCTCTCTCTCTCTTTCTCTCTCTGTCTCTGACTCCTGTGTTATCCTCAGACCTCTCCAGGGAGCACTAGAATTTCAGTGAACACAGATTAATGTGATCTAACTGGAAGAGACACAAGAAATCCTGCAATCTAGTTATTCCCAAACAAGCTGTTTCAACAAACCTGTGTTATCTACTGTGTACAAGTAAGTAATATGTTGTGGGGTAGGCATGATTATTATTAATAATATTGTTATTACTGCACAAGAGTCTCAACGAACAAGAAATAATCCCTGCCTCAAAGAAGTGGATAGAAACGCAAAAAGGATTTCCCATAATACCATAAGAGCTAGCATTTCCTCAGGGCTATCTACATTCCACGCAGTTTCCCAAACACTTTCTTAGTGTTATTTCTCTTAATCCACACATCAGTTCTGAGAAAGGAGCCTATTCATATCCATAAAGACTTAAGGAGAGAGAGATTCAGGGAGACCCACAAGCTTCCCTGAGTTAAAACAATTATTAAGTGGGAAAAGTAGAATTTAGTCTTTATCCATTTGATCCCTGAACTTCTTCATATACTCCACTGGCATGATTAGAACCTGAATCAAAAGTACACATAAGTGTTATTGAGGCAAGAGAATAGGGTCAGGAAGGAGGGATCCTAAGCACTTCCTGGAACTGAAACAAAGGGAATCCCCCTCCACCAACTTTCTAAGTACTTTCTACTTGCCCAAGTAAATAACTTCGTAACTTCACTGCAGCTATGACAGGAAACCTCTTCATTTGCATGCAGCGTGTACACAAAGTAAATAACTTGGTAACCTCACTACATCTTCTTCATTTACATAGGGCATACACCAAGTAACCAATGAGAAATGTCTAGTGGGGTTTTTGGTTTTGTTTTGTTTTGTTTTTGTTTTTAATACAGAGCCTCGCTCTGTCTCCCAGGCTGGAGTGCTGTGGTGTGATCTCAGCTAACTGCAGCCTCCACCTCCCGGGTTCAAGCAATTATTGCCTCAGCCTCCCAGGTAGCTGGGATTACAGGTGTGCACCACCACGCCCGCCTAATCTTTGTATTTTTAGTAGAGATGGTGTTTCACCATGTTGGCCAGGCTGGTCTCGAACTCCTGACCTCAGGTGGTCCACCCGCCTCAGCCTCCCAAAGTGCTGGAATAACAGGCATGAGCCACCGCGCCCTGCCGTCTAGAGGGTATTGAAACCCCAGAAAATCTTGTGACGGTGCTCTTGAACTGTTCGCTTGGGCCCACTCCCGCCCTGTGGAGTGTACAATAGCAGATTTCAATGAATCTACTTTTGTTGCTTCCTTCTTTACTTGTTTTGTTTGTGTGTTTTGTCCAATTCTTTGTTCAAAACGCAAAGAACCTGGTAGCCTCAACTGGTAACATTATGAAAGCAGAGACGAGCATGTCATTCACCCCTCCTCTATGGAGAAACAGAAAGTTATCGAAAGTTGCGTAATAGTGGGTCACTTGGTTGACAGGTGGGGAAAGGACATTCCTGTGGAGGAAACAGCAGGAACACACACATAGAGCCCAGCTGAGCTAGCAGGAGGTGGGGCTGGAAGGGGATATTGGAGCCATGTTGGTGAGAGCCTTGTGTTTCCTATTTAGGAGCTTAGGAGCTTAGATTTTATACTGGGGGTCATCAAAATTCAATCCCATTGAATCTGTGACTCAGTACGTCCTTCTTCACCAGAATGGTGAATTACCCTCCCTCCTTTCCTCTTCCATGTTTACCTTGTCATGTTTATTATTTGTTTATTTATTTTTGAGACAGGGTCTCTGTCACCCAATCTGGAATGCAGAGGCACGATCAGGGCTCACTGCAACCTTCACCTCCGGGACTCAAACGATCCTCCCGCTTCAGCCTCCCGAGTAGCCGGGATTACAGTCATATGCCACCTTGCCCTGCTAATTTTTGTATTTTTTGTAGGGATGGGGGTCTCACTATGCTTCCCAGGCTGGTCTCAAACTTCTGACCTCAAGTGATCCGCCAGCCTTGTCCTCCCACAGTGCTGAGATTACAGGCATGAGCCACCGCCTGGCTGTTTATTCATATTTTTATGCCAAGGAGTATGTCAGGCTTTGGCAATACAATATGCACCTGTCAACCTTGGTTGTTTGGTTGGATTGGTACTTGCTTGACAGAATGTATAAATAAATGTGAACTCTCTAAATCAGAGGTCATGCCATGCTCCTTTTCTCTCCCTCCTGGTGCTTAGTACAACGCCTAACATACAACTCGATAACTACTGTTTAAATGGAAGATAAAGTGTACAAGTGAATTAATAAGTTTATAAATGAATGAATGTATGAGAATATAAATGTGTGGACAAATTGACTTCATCAGCAAATGAATAAAAGAAGAAAATATATCAATATTCTACCCCATCTATCTTTCCCTATAAGGAGTGCAGATTTTACCTACACATACCATATGCTCTCTACACTTCTCTCCACCACAACGTGACTCAGAAGTAGCCCATATTCTTGGGGAGAGAAATATGTCAATGTGTTCCTTTTTAATTTTTAAATAAACTTTTAAAATTTCAGATGATTGTAGAGTCTCATGCAGTTGTAAGAAATAAAGCAAAGAGCTATGTGTGCCCTTTACCCATTTTCCACTGGTGGCAATCTTTTCAAAAACTGTTATACAATATCACAGTCAGGGCATGGAGTTGACATAGTCAAGATACAGAACTTTTCCATCATCACCAAGATGCAGCCCTTCTATAACCACACCCAGTTCTCTCGAGCCCCCACCTCCCTCCTCAGTCCCTGGCAACCACCTGTCTGTTCTCCATTCCTATAATTTTCTCATTTCCAGAATACTATATTAAATGGAATCATATATAAGTAATCTTTCTTTTTTTTTTTTTTTTTTTTTGAGACGGAGTCTGGCTCTGTTGTCCAGGCTGAAGCGCAGTGGCCGGATCTCAGCTCACTGCAGGCTCTGCCTCCCGAGTTCACGCCATTCTCCTGCCTCAGCCTCCCAAGTAGCTGGGACTACAGGTGCCTGCCACCTCGCCCGGCTAATTTTTTGTATTTTTTTAGTAGAGACAGGGTTTCACCGTGTTAGCCCGGATGGTCTCGATCTCTTGACCTCGTGATCTGCCCGTCTCGGCCTCCCAAAGTGCTTGGATTACAGGCTTGAGTCACCGCGCCCGGCCTATAAGTAATCTTTCTTGATGACTTTTTTCACTCAACATAATTCTCTGGGAAGTTCCCCAAGTTGTGTATTTATTAACAATTCATTCCTTTGTATTACTGAGTAGTATATGATGATACAAATGTACCATAGTTTATTTAATCATTCACCCACTGAAGGACACTTGTGTTGTTTCCAGTTTTTAATATTATAATTAATTTGTGTACCAATTTTTGTGTGAACATAGCTTTCATTTCCCTGGGATAAATGCCCAGGAGTGCAATTGTTAGTTGTTATTTTTTTTAAGAAACTGTCAAGCTGTTTTTCAGAGTCCCCGTACAATTTTACATTCTCATCAGCAATGTATGTGTGATCCAGTTTCAACATATGTTTATCAGCAATTGGTAGTCACTATTTTTTTTTTGTATTTATTTTTGTTCAGTTCTTTATTTTCATCTCTCTTGTGGTTTTTCTGTACCTAATTACATTTTCATAGTACAGTAGAAAGTAAATTGTACAAGTTTTGCAGAGGTTTTTTAAGCCATTCTAATAGGTATGTAGTGATAAATCACTGCAGTTTTTAAATTTTCATTGTTTTAATGGCTAATGATGTTGAACGTTTCATGCACTCATTTGTCATCTGCCTATCCTCTTCTGAAATGTTTGTTGGTATCTCTAACCTATTTTCTCATTTAATTTTTTTCATCGGGTTTTGAGAGGTCTTTAAATAGTTTGTAGTGATGTTCCTAATAGTCTTTCATTCCTGGTCATGGTCATTTGCGTTCGTTTTTGATCGGCCTTTTCAGAGAAACTTGTAAGTTTTATTGATCTTTTTAAGCAAACAACTTTGTTTCATTGATTATTTTTTCTGTAATATATTTTGTGTTTTTATTTGCTTCTGTTCTGTATTGTTTTCTTCTCTCGATTTCCTTTGGATTTATTTTGCTATTTCTTTCCAGGCTCTTGAAGTAGGATCTCAGATTATTGATTTCAGACTTTATTTTTTAACATTTGCAGTTAGTGCTCTAAATTTCCCTCTCAGCATTCTTTTAGTCATATCCTACAAAATTTTTATGTTACATTCTCATTTTCATTCAATTCAATGTATTTTTTTTCAATTTCCATGAAGACATCCTCTTTGACCCATGGGTTATTTAGAAGTGTAGCGTAGTTTGAAAGTATCTGGGAATTTTTCTGGTGTCTTTGTTAATGATTTCCAGTTTGATTTCACATTGGCTCTGTATGATTTTAAATACTTTAAGTTTGCTGAGGTTTGCTTCATGTCCCAGGATGTGGTCTGTCTTGATATATGTTCTATGGGCACTTGAAAAGAATTTTATTCTGCCATTATCAGATGGAGGATTCTACAAAGGTTGATTTGATTCTATGGTTGATGGTTTTATTGAGTTCTTCTATATCCTCCATAATTTTCTGTTGGGTTTTTCTATCAATTATGGAGAGAAGAGTATTGAAGTCTCCATCTACAATTGTAAATTCATCTATTTCTTCTTTTAGTTCTATCCATTTTCAGTGCATATATTTTGTAATTCTGTTTCTTTGTGTGTGTTTGCACACACATTTAGGATAGTTATGTCTTCTTAGTGGGCTGGACCTTTTATCATAAAGTGTTCCTGTCTATCTCTGGTAATTTTCTTTTCTCTGATGTCTACTTGATCTGATATTAATACAGTCACTCTTTCTTTTGATTAATCTTTGCAAGTTAATTAAAATCAAAGGATTAACACATTTTCCATCCTTTTATTCTCAAACTGCCTGTATTATTGTATTTGACATGAGTTTCTTTTAGTAAGCATATAGTTGGCCTATATTTTTTAATCCACTCTGTTGATATCTGTCTTTTAATTAGTATATTTAGACCATTTACACTTAGTATGACTATTGATACATTAGGGCTTGAGACTGCTATTTTATTTTCTGTTTTCTGTTTACTCTTTCTGTTTTCACTTCTGTTTTATTTTTCCTGCCTTCCTGTGAGTTATTTAAAAACCCTTTTAGAGTTATATTTTGATTTATCTATGGAGTTTTTGACTGTGTCTTTTTGAAGAGGTTGATTTATTATTTTTAGTGCTTGCTCTAGGTATAAGCATTATATATTCAAAATTTACTATTGTCAACACAGTCTGGTGTTGTCATTTTACCAGTTCAAATAAAATATGGAAAAATTACCTCCCTTCCCATCTCTCCTTCCACCCTCCATTTATAATACAATTATAATGAATATTTCCTTTATATACATTTAGAACATATTAGATGGGTTGTAATTTTTGCTTTACCCATTAAACATAATTTTGAAGACTCAAGAAGAAAAATCTATTTTGTTTATCCATATTTTAGCTTACTGTGTTATTTCTTTCTTTCTCTTGTTCCAAAATTTCTTAACTTTTTTTTGTTTTGTTTAGAGAACTTCCTTTAGCCATTTGTTAAAATAGGTCTGCTTCTGCTAGTGACGAATTCTCCTAGTTTTTTGTTTTTCTTTATCTGAGAATATTTTAATTTTTCCTTCATTCCTGAAAGACATTTTACTAGATAGAAAATACTGGCTTTACAGTCATCTTATTTTCTTCAGGACTTAAAAAATATTGTGCCACTTTTTTTCTGGTCTCTACGGTTTCCAATGAGAAATTCACTGCCAATCAAAGTATTTTTTCTTTATATGATATTGTTTCTCTCTTGCTGCTTTCAGGATTTTTTCTTTGTCTTTAGTTTTCAGAAATTTGACTATTTGGATTTTTTTGTGTTTGTGGTTCATTCAGCTTCTTGAATATGTGGATTTATGTATTTACAAAATGGGAGAGTTGTCAGTATTTATTTCTCTGAGTATTTCTTTCAACCCTGCCCTCTTTCTCCTCTCTTTCTTAGGTTCCAATGGCATGAACATTAGATCCAACACTTTTTAATTGTTCTACTTCCAGTTCATTGATTCTTTACTCTGACTCTTTTGTTCTGCTGTTGAGCCCATCCATTGAGGTTTTGTGTAGATTTTTATTTGTTTTATTTTAATTTTGGTTACTGTATTTTCACTTCTAAAATTTCTATTTGTTCTTCTCTATTTATTCTATTTTCTATAAGACTTTGCAGTTTTTGCTAAGACTCTTATTTTTTCGTTTGTTTCAAGCATGTTTGTAATTGCTCATTGAAGCATTTTTGTGATGACTCTTTGAAATCTTCATCAGATAAGTCTTACATCTCTGTTGGCATCTATTGATTGTTTTTTTCTCACCAACTGAAACTTTATGGTTCTTGGTAAAATGACTTTTTTATTGAAAACTGCATATTCCAGGTATTATATTATGAGACCCTGGATTTTATTTAAACTTCACGTTTTAGCTAGCTTCCTCTGATACCGTTCTGACAAGGGAAAGAAAGAGACTCCCAGGGATAGTGTGGGTGTAGAAGTCTGGATTTCTCACCTGGCTCCATTGATACCTCCCTTCACGGGATGGATGGGAGTGCCTCATACGGCTTTTCTGTTTGTTTTTCTGTTTTGTTTTGTTTTTTTATGTTTGTTTGTTTGGTTTTTGTTTTTTGTTTTTGAGATGGAGTCTCGCCCTGTTGCCCAGGCTGGAGTGCAATGGCATGATCTCGGCTCACTGCAACCTCTGCCTCCCGGGTTCAGACAATTCTCCTGCCCCAGCCTCCCGAGGAGCTGGGATTACAAGCGTGTGTCACCACACCCAGCTTATTTTTGTATTTTTAGTAGAGACGGGGTTTCTCTAAGTTGCCCAGGGCTGGTCCCAAACTCTTGGCCTCAAGTGATCTGCCTGCCTGGGCCTCCCAAAGTGCTGGGATTACAGGCGTGAGCCACTGCGCCCGGCCACAGCTTTTCACTACACCCCCTCTGATACTACCCCAATGAGGAGGGAAACACTTGTCACTGCTCAATGAGGCCAAAAGTCTAGATATCCCACACGGTCTTTACAGACACTGCCGTGGGGAGGGGGCTTATTATTGCCTGGCAAGGGGGAAGCTCTAGCTTCCTGCTCAGCTTCCTCCCACACTACCCCAGCTGGGCATTTGGGGCCCCTCATTTCAAACAAGCAAAATGGCAGTCCAGGCTTTCCACTCATCCTTAGCCAGTGCGGGTGGACTATAATTTTTTTTTTCTGTGGCGTTTGGCTACTGTAGGACAGTTATTGTCTAAAAGTTTTCTGTTGGTAATCCCAGCACTTTGGGAGGCTGAGACAGTCGGATTCCCTGAGATCAGGAGTTTGAGACCAGCCTGGCCAACCTGGTGAAACCCTGTCTCTACTAAAAATACAAAAATTAGCTGAGCACGGTGGTGTGCGCCTGTAATCCCAGCTACTTGGGAGGTTGGGGCAGGAGAATCACCTGAACCCAGGAGGCAGAGGTTGCAGTAAGCCAAGATCACACCATTACACTCCAGCCTGGGCAACAAGAGTGAAACTCTGTTTCCAAAAAACAAACAAACAAACAAACAAACAAAGTTTTCTGTCTTGCTAGGCTGCTGCTTTCCTGTTCCTTTTGGTAGAGAGGGAAAGTTTTTGTTAAGGCTTTTTTCATCTGTGTGTATCAGCATTTGTCAATTGTTAATTCTTCAACGTGAAGTTTGGGACATATGAAACAGAAGGAAACTCAGGGAACTCACCACCTTGCTGTTCTTTGAGTTTAGAGGTCCCTAGCCAGTCTGTCACCTTCTCTCCACATTTAAGTTTTCTCAAATTTTTTAAAGTATGCCCAGGGCTTTTAGTTGTATTTAGTGGAAAAAACTAGGTGAAAGTTCATCTACTCTGTCTTCTCCTCAACAGAGGTCACAATTGTTCTTCATGGTTCTCTTTTAGAAATATTAAATTGCTTCCATGCCTACCTTAGCTGAGACTTATTTATTTATTTATTTATTTTCCTATTTACTTGATCCTATCAGAATCCTCAACCTCAAAGCCAAAAAAAGGTGAAAAAACAAGGAAAAAGAAAAAAGAAGTCATATAAATTGTCCTGGTTTAGGAGAGAGTTAATGTTCTAAAGAAGCAGCTTCTTGAGAATTAATTCAGAAACCGTTTATTGTTGATTTAATATTGCTGAAACCTCAATTCTGTGGCATTCACTCAGAAATCCCAATTTTAAAAATAATCTTACATGTTCAACCTTGGTTATATATTATTTAAAAACTTTCCTACCTTCTCAAACAGCAGAGGCTCAGGAAAAGAATTCACCTCTTCTTAATGACTCAGATCCTAATTCTAAGCAGCTGGGGCAGTTTGCTTTCTCTCTGCCAAGCAGCTACGAGCTCTTAATGCATTTTCCTGCATCTGCAGGGCCCACATCCCTAATTCCTGCCTGTAAGGTTCTGGGGAATTGGAAATGAGATAACCATGCCTGATGAAGTAGTGGGCTGAGGACACAGGGCTTCTCCTACCAAGTAACCAATAGGGATTTTGACACAGGTGATTTTGAAAATAATTATGGTGATACTTAAGTAATGTAAACTTAATTCAATATTCTTAGTTATAATCTATGTAACTGAAGTTGCCAAACAAGTAGATGTTAAAGAACAAACAACAAAAACAACAACAAAATATAAAGAAGAAGAAATGAAAGAAGGAAGAAGGAATTTTCCTGTTGGAAATAAAATTTGTGGAATGTTAGCGTGAGTCACAAGAGTACACTGGATCCCTTACAGATACTATTATTTTAAGTAAGTCTCATTTTGCAACATCGTGACAAAGATTATTATCCATATTTTGAAAATAAGAGAACTGGGGCTGGAAGTTTAAGTGAATTGCCCAGGTCTGGATTCAGCTCAATTCTCCCCTTATCCATTCCATTATGATGGGGCGGGATGGAAGCTGCAAGGTGTAATTAAACACAAGGACAATAAACCCCATGGTCAATGTCATGGAGCTGTCTAATAAGGTGTTTCTCAAACACTGTGGGCAGTTGACTCCCAAGTCAATAGGTCTAGAGAGGGGCTTGTGGTTCTGTATTTCTAACAAGATCCCCAATGTTTCAATGCTGCTGGTCTACAGACCGCATTTTAAAGAGCGTGGACCTAAAAGACCCACCTTTGACAACATATAAAGGATAGTAATATGAATTTGATTTTTAATTGAAAGTATTTGAGGAAATTTATTGTTTTTGTTCCCCTTAAAAAATAAAATATACTCATAAAAATTACATGACCATTTTATTACTGATACTGAAACCAAAGAAGGATGTTGATTTAAGGTAGGGGGAAAAAAACTTAAGGTACATAAATACATTAAAAGCAAAGTGCTGAATATAAAAAAGAAAAATTCTTACCTCTTACCAGCATTTTTCAATATTCTTCAGCTACACTGAAGTCAGAATGCGTAATTTAATGGCTTGACAAAAGACTAACAAATGAAATCAGGACTTTGTTAACTACAGTGACTTTTTCATTGAGATTTGCAATATTTAACTTAAAGTCATGGAATAAATATGAGGATAAGCTACACACACACACACACACACACACACCCCCCACAATGAATGTACTATCTAAGATATTTGAGATTAAAAGAGATCTAAGGACCACAGAATATATATATACCAGTTGCTGTCTTGATTTTTGATCTATGATTTGTTTGAATGAAAACACTAACTCTCTGCATATTAATCTAAAAGAAAATATTTAGCCATTTGAACACTATATACCTGAGTATGTTCCAAATGATTCTCCTTTCCATGGCATATTATTGTTCTTCTGTGACAAAAAGAACTTTGTAGGGAAATAGGTTTGGAAAACTCAGGTCAAAGTTAATAAGATTCTTTACTGGAGGACTTTGCAGTTAAAAACTTGCTTCTTTTATTTCCCACTGTTAAAGTCTTTCATGGAGGGTAGTTCTTTCCCTGCCCTAACCTCTCTTAAGTAACACAAAATATTCTACTCAGTTTAAGTCACAAGTATAATCTTGCTTTCTTGTGTAAAATATGTGTTATTATTTAAATAGCAAAATAACAAACTTGATTTTGAGTCTCAGCCCCTCTCCTCCTGGAAGGTTCTATGGTTTGTGGAAGCCACAGCCTGGGAAGGGGGCTCTGGTTGGCTGTGGCTCTTTCTCCTCCCTGTTACTTTCTTCCACTACTTCTCCCCAACAATATCTGCCTTCTAGGTTTGTGCCATGGAAAGAAAGCAGGAAAGGAGGGAATGACAGGAAGATTCTTGTTGGGCCAATAATGTAGTGAGCTGCTGCCTGGGTTTGGCAGCTACAAAATGCCCATGAAATGTCTGGAAAAGGATTGCATTAGTCCATCTTGCATTACTATAAAGGAATACCTGAGATCCAACAATTTATAAAGAAAAGAGGTTTATTTGGCACATGATCCTTCAGGCTATTTAAGAAGCATGGTGCTGGCATCTGCTCGGTTGTCACATGATGAGAGAAGGAGCAAGAGAAGAAGGGGAGGGATGCCATGCTCTTTTTAACAACAAGCTTTCACGGGAACTAACAGTGTAAGAGCTCATTATTGCAGGGAAGGCACCAACCCATCCATGAGGGGTCCATTTCCAGGACCCAAATACCTTCCACTAGACCCCACTTCCAGCACTGGAGATCGAATTTTAACATGAGATTTTGGGGGAACAAATTTTCAAACCATATTAAAGATAAATTTTAGAAACCCCCTCACTACCCCCAGGTCTCTTTCCACAGCTATGTGATGTGGGCCATGACCTCATCTTCCTCTGCACCTTCCTCCATCTCCTCCACTTCCTTTTGGCTGAAGTCATTCCCCCTTCTTCCTGGTGCCATCTTGGACAGCAGCTCAGATTAATCCACCCCAGTTCCCTGTTGTTCATGGCACTCATTTTATCCACGTCTCATTCACACATCCTTTTCCCAGAATAATTCTTGGAGTTTGGGACACTCAATGACACCATCTCCCCATCCAATCCAGTTTATCCACATACAACTCATCAGCTTCTCTCTTATTCTTTAGCTGTGTCAGGGGTGATTCAGATTCCAGATCTCTGTGACCACCACTTTTACAGTCCAATGGGTTCTTCTTTCCTGCTGCCCAGATAAAAAGCCAATGCGCTGACATCAGCAGCTCTTGCAGTAGAGAAAAAATTTAATAATCACAGAGAAGACAAGCAAAGTGGATGGAAGGTGTCTCTAAAATCTGCCTCCCAGGGACCTCAGAGACTGTTTTTTAAGCATAATTTGGTGGGCGATGGGCTAGGGAATGGGGGCTACTGATTTTTTGGGAATGAAATAATTGAGGTGTTGAAAGTAACTTCATGAGCTAAGTCAGTTTCTGGTGGGGGTCATAGGACCAGTTTAGTCACTTCTTTCCTTGGTATGGGCCACATGTCTGGTGGGCATCAGTTGGTCCACAAGAATGCAAACTCTGAAAAATATCTTAAAGACCAGTCCTGAGTTTCACCATAGTGATGTTATCTATAGAAGCAATTTGGGGTAGTTATAAATTTTGTCCCTCACCCTGTCCCTGGCTACATGATTCTGTGAGCAGTAAAGTGAGCAATTATAGAAAATCAAGCTAAGAAACAGTGACTGGTTGCCACTTAACTTCTGCTTATGGCTTAACAGAATTCCGCCATTGACTATAATTTCAGCCTTGTGGCTTTTCATTAATGTTATACAGGCTATTTTAGTCCCCAAGCATGGAGGTGTTTCGTTTCAGGAAGGGGCTGTTATTGTCTCTTTTTTTTTAAGTTAAACTATAAGTTAAATTCCTCCCATTGTTAGTTTGGCCTATTTGCAGGAATGAGCCAGAGTGGTTAGCTAATGAGGTTGGAAGCAAGATGAAGTCAGTTATGTTAGATCTTTCTCATTGTTATTGCTATAATCTTTGCAAAGGCAACTTCACTACCACCACCACCACCACCCCACCTCTGATCCATATATTCCACTGCAGGGGACTTAAGCAAAATTCTCTAAGTGGTTCTGCTAAAGACCACCACCCCAACCCCTGCAAATCACCAGGCTTGAGGTGAGAGGCTGGCACCTCCTCACCTTTCTCTTTGTGAGGAGTAAAGGCCTCACAACACAGCCATATATTTTCCAAAAATATATATTCAAAAAAATTCTCCTTATACTCCCCTCTGATGCTCCTTTTGATACCTTGGACGTGGGTGAGACATCTAACTCACTTTTGATCACCTACTTTGAACTTTCTGCATGTGATGTAGCAGATACCGCACTTACTTTGAAAGGTGATATCCATTGTCTCCCAGTGCTTCGGCCAGTATTTCCGTCTTCAGGTTCTGTTGAATATGCTAATGAACCTCTGGAATCCCCAAGAGTATTTCTGAAATTTCTCCCAACTTCAAACCTTCTTTTCATGGTGCAGATCACAGGAGTAGTCAGGAATGCTTCTTGTAAATACTTCAGTAGAAGGTTGGCATTGGACAAGATAAGAAATAATCACTTTCAATTTCGTTCTTTAGTAAAGAGGATGATCTGAGACTCAGAAAGTTTATTGGTAAAGTCAAGTCACCCAGGTTCTCATTGGGAGAACTGAAACAAAGTCAGCTGCCCTGACTTGGACACTCCTCCACCACTAATGTCTAGGAAAAACACAGGCTTCAATATTTAAGTTTTTTTCTAAATTGAGGGAGACTAAAAATATCTTTCCAGTTTTAAGTGGAACTAAACCAGTGTTTCTAAACAAAAAGACTCCGTGAAGAAAACATAAACAGGGTGTGTTTCTAAGACTCTCTATTTCAGTGTTCTCTGAGACATTTTGTTTTATGGATTAATATATACTTTTTATATTTCAAAATTATTTGGCAGCTATTCTTTGGAAGAGAATGTTCTGTGACTCTGCAGTATTAGACCAGAAGATCTTCTGTGAGATTGTAGACCCAAGTTAGAAAGCACTTGTCTTTGCAAAGAGAAATTGATGTTTCTTATGCTTGTATTGGACACCAGGTCCTGTACTGCATGAAGAAAGGACCTCAGAGGTCTCCCTGTTCCTAATTCCCATGACTCAGTGCAATGAGTCCATTGAGATCAGTGATGCTTTAGTGTTCCAGACATAGATTCGGCCTGCAGCCCATACCTTTAGAGAGAGAGGAGTATGCTGCTTACAAATTCTGCATCTGTCATATTGACCTACAGATTTTTATTTGCTGAGAAGCTGGAACCAGCACACCTTAAGTATGAAACCAATCTGAAGTCAACACAGACTCTTGAAGTATAAATAGCACCCATCTTATTCTCAGGGTCAAAGACCTCAAACCCAAAAGGAAACATTCTTACAGCATTGGGTATCAAAGTCAAAGCAAATAGGCTCTTCTACCTATCAATTCCACAATGTTCTCTCATCAAATTGTCCATTTGTCTTTTATAGAGGAACGATATGTGAAGAGGACTGTACAAAAAAATGCAGACAGAACCTGAGTGTGAGGAGGGGACAATGTCAAGGGAGACAGACATAACCGAGGCATGAACGGGTAATGTCTGTAGTACTAATTACCCTAATCTAATAAGAATTACCTCTGGGAGGCTAGCTCAGGGGAGAAACAAGGCCTCTGACTTTGGAGATGAGCACATCACAGCTCCATTTCCAATCAAGTTCCTTTGCTCTCAAAGCAATAGTCTCTTCAGCTGTCAGATGGGGGCAAGAACTGTGCCTGCCTCAAGAAATCATGAGAATGAAATGAATTAATGCTTTTAGATTAGCCACACAGTGTCTGGCACATAATCAGTTCTTGAAGAATACTGGTTCTTATTATTAGACAGGACTGTGATAAGGAATGCATTCTGGAAAACAAAAACTCAGAAAGACTGGTGTCCTTTGGTTTCTTTACTTCTGTTTACTTAGCCCACTTTTTTCCCTTTTATAATTTAATTGTGATTGATGGACCCCAGCTCTGGTTGGTCTGACTCCTGCTTTCTTGGTCACTCATCAGTTCCAGACTGAGAAGCACGGAAAACCAACCAGTCTTAATGCCTCACTCCTCTGCCCAGAAACACAAAGGCTGTGTTTCTGACCAGAGCCCAGATCTCTGCACTTGCTTGAGTTAGGATCCCCACAGAGAGGGCAACCTGGGTAGCTTCCTTTTGCCTCTTACCTTGTTGTACTTATTAACAAACCCCCTTTCCCTTACAGAAATGTTTCCATCTGAATATTGCAATCAAATGATTATCATATCAGTTATCAATAATGCTGTCTAACAAACACCATATCAAAGATTTGAAACAGTAAGCAATTGTTGAGCTTGTAACTGAGGGTTGCTTGGGGAGTTCTTATGGTCTGGTCCAAGCTCTGCTGGTTTGAGCTGGGATCCCTCCTGCATCAGTGATGTCAGCAGGGGTGTTGGCCCCTGATGGGGTGATCTTGCATAGCCTTACATGTCTGCAGTTGTCAGCTAGGGTGATAGAGCCACTGGGCCTTGTGTCTCTCATCTTCCAGCAGTCTAGCCTGGTGGTGTTTATTTGGTAGGTTACTTGACAGCATTCTAAGTGAGCTAAGAAAAGTGTGCGGTCCTGGAGGTCTGGTGTTAAAATTAGCATAGCATCCTTTCTGCCACATTCTGTTGCCCAGAGCAAGTTGCGAGGCATCTACATTCAAAGAGGGGAAATGGAATTTACCTCCAGATGGAAGATCTAGGGTATCATATTACAAGAACCTGGCTCCAGAGAGGGATAGAGAATTATGGCCATTTTTTTGGCTATTAATCTATCAATTCTCCACGTCCAAAGAACCAGAAGTAAGAGTTTAGAATCAGAAAGACTCAAGTTTGAAATTAGCTGTGAGATCTTAGGAAAATGACTTAACTTCCATGAAACCTTGTCTCCTCATTCATAAAATGGGGACAGTGATCACACCAACTTCACACGCCAGTGCTAATGATTAAACAAGAAAGTCACTCTGAGTACAGTGCCTGGACATATTTGGCCCTTGACCACTTGAAAAGGATAGTTATTGGGTATTATAGTGGGCGCTCAATAAATATGAGATGTATAGATAGTCTATGTAAAGTACATTCCACTGAAAAAGTTTTTTGAGTCTTTCAAGTGCTGTATTTTACAGACAAGAACATAGAGTCAGTATAAGAATAGGTCTGAAACTCAAGATCCGTGATTCATGTCTGATATCATACCACTATCTGCAAATCATAGAATCTTATTAATATGAAGCTTTTACTAAAATGATTAAGTGAGTCTCCTTGCTTAAGTTGAGTATTTTAATGCTGTTTGGTAGGTCCATCCTAATTTATTTGTTAGGCCAGGATTTTCTATAGATCTCTTCATTTTCTAGAAAAATCTAAAGAAGAAAGTTGTGTAGCATAATCATAGAAGTCGTCTCTATGGCATTTTGGCAGTCACAGACTGAATCCTGATCTTTTTGCCTGTACAATCTGTGCTCCTTCTGTGACGCTACAAATTGCTATGAATGAAGGCTCTTCAATTCCTTTCAACATACTTGAAATGTCCTCTAATGTCTTGCAAAAACAATGTTCTGTTTTACCCACTCCAGGCCTTCCTGTCCCCTACCACCAGAGTGGTTACCTTAAAATGAAAATCTGACCATGATGTATCCTGCCTTCCCTGAACTCTCAATGGTCTGGAGGATAAAAGACAAGTAGAGCCCTTCACCTCTGGCCTCTGCTCTCCTCTGCAGCTCCATGATGCCCTGCATGCCCTACCTCGTGCTTATTTTCTGTTGGTGCTCTAGATATGCTAACATGCTGTTGTATATACTGTCTATGTACAGTGGTTAAGAGGTGCATCTCAACTCCAGCTCTGCCACTGGTGGACATGTCACCTTGGACAAGTTACTTATCTTCCTGCATTCAGGTTCCTCGTCTGTAAAATAGAAAAAAAAAATTCTATTTTGTTCACCACAAAGGGCTGAGAAGATTAAACAAGTTAATATGTACAAAGCACTCAGAATAGTATCTAGAAATAATAAATATAGTTAGTTTTTTATATTATCCAAAACAGTAATCATGAAAGTCTTTTGATGCAAAAATCATACTCCTACTTTCAGATGTGAAAAACTGGGGCTCTGAAAGGTTAAGGAGGGGCAGGAATTCACATAGATGGGATTTGAGCCCAGTCTCTCTGACTTCAAAATTGAATGTCGTCCACTTCCTCCTGCCACTTCCTCCCGTCATAGGGAATCTCATACTGTTCCCTCGTCTCTCATCTCTATTCCATTGTCTGGAACCCCACTATCCCATCTTAGTCCAGTGAAGGTCTACTTTGCTTTCAGCACTCAGTGCAAGTATCATTTCCTCCCTAGGAAACTTCTAGCCCTCTCCAGGTGACTATTTTGGGTCTAAGACATCCCCTGCACTCTCCTCCTCTGTGATCCATGCTGCACTGTGGCATCATTGCCTCTTTACCTCTATGTTGTGAGATGTGCAAGAGTGGCCACTGGGTCTTGTTTACTCCCCTATCTTCTGAATGAATAAAGAAATGAATGAACCTCACTTGTGTCCTAAAGAAAAGTCTATGATTCCCTGGCACAAGAAGGGGTGCCCCAGAGAACTGTTAATGGAAAAACTGAACTGTAAAATAAAGAGGTTTATTCTGAATCAATATGGGTGACCATGGCCCAGGGAACCATCTCAAAAGGTCTTGAGAAAGTGTTCCAAAGGTGGTCAGGTTACAGTTTGGTTTTATACATTTTAGCGTTACAGGAATAATAGATACATTCATAAACTAATATATGGAAGGTATACATTGATTCAGCCTAAAAAGGGAGAATACCCACTAGTGGTAGGTGGAATATCTTGAAGTGATGGACATTAGTCTATCTTGCATTACTATAAAGGAATACCTGAGTTTGGACAATTTATGAAGAAATTCATAGACTCAAAGATTTTCTTACTGGCAGTTGATTGAAAGAGTTAAGCTTTGTCTAAAGCAAGCTTGTCTAACCCATGGCCCATGGGCCACATGCAGCCAAGGACAGCTCTGGATGTAACCCAACACAAATTCATAAACTTTCTTAAAACATTATGAGTTTTTTTGTGATCTTTTTTTAGCTCATCAGTTATTGTTAGTGTTAGTATATTTTGTGTGTGGCCCAAGACAATTCTTCTTCCAGTGTGGCCCAGGAAAGCCAAAAGATTGGACACCACTGGTCTAAAGACTTGAAGTCAGTATCAAGAAATGCTTGAGTTAAGATAAGTAGGGGCCAGGCACAATGGCTCACCCATGTAATCCCAGCACTTTGGGAGGCCTAGGCAGGTGGATTGCCTGTACTCAGGAGTTCAAGAACAGCCTGGCCAACATGGTGAAACCCTGTCTGTACTAAAAAGTCGTGCCTAAACACCAAAAGGGAGGGGGGTCTATTGAGGCGTGTTCAACTTCCCTTCCCTTTACGGCCAGAAATTTAGTTTTCCAAGTTTCTGTGGGGTCCTTTTGGCCAAGAAGGTGGTCCTTTCAGTTGGTTGGGGGTCTTTTATTTTTGGTTTATAGAGGTTGCACAGGGAAAGGCAAGGCAGGGTGGCTTAGCCTGGTCAGTGCCCTGTTGAGTGGCCCACGCTTCACTTTACCTGCACAAAGGAGACCACAGAACTCTTCTTGTGTAGACCACAGAACTCTCAATATTCCAAGATGTGAGGGAGGGATTCAATGAGAAAAATAGTTGGGCAGCTCAGGACACCCATAGGAGATGTATGCAGATGACATATACATACTTCCTCTTCTTCTCCTGAAGTTCTCACAGCTGATATCAAACAGATATGGATCTCTTCAGAGACTGCCTCGGGAGAGATTGAAATGAAGTCTTTCCCTTGCCCAGTGAAACTGTGGTGTTTATTTTGGCATCTCTACCTATACACCAGGGAATCCAGGCATGTGGTTCTTGACTGGGTACTTCTGTGTGGAGTCAGTTTAACATAGAAACAAAGCCTGGTACTATCTCAAACTTTCCCCCAATAAATCCCTTTAGCCCTAAATTTATAGTAATAGCAGCACAGCCCTTGGAAGGACACGGGAGGTTTAGGATTTCAGAGGGTGAAACTGAGAAGGACAAAGGAGGTGACTTGCCCAAGGACACGTGTGGACTGAGACTCTGAGCTGCTGAGACAGGTGGAATTTCCACTACAACTATTCCCACTTTCCCTGTTGGAGGGCAATGTTTAGCATCTCTTTATAAAATGCAAGTATATGACCCCAGAGCAAGACTCTAGCACGGACCCACCTTGTTTCTGCTTCCTCTTCTCCACACATTTGTTCTGTCTTCAGACAGAGCTGCTGATCCACAGGGAAAGAAACAGAAGACCATTGAGTCAAAATGGCTTTCCAGGATCACACACATTTAAGCAATGATGCTGAAACCAGAGCCTGTCGGCTTCTCATATGAGTCCAGTGTCTTACACTTTTCCCGTGCTCTTTACCTGATTTAAATAGAACATTTGATTTTGTGCCTAGTGCCCGTGGAAAGCAGAATAGCAGCCCCCAAAGATGTTTATATCCTAAATCCAAGAGACCATAAATGTATTATGTTACATAAAGAGAATTAAGGTTGCAGATGGATTTCAGGGTGCCAATCAACTGACCTTAAGATGGAGAAATTATCCTGGCTTGTCTGAGCAAGTCCAGTACAATCGCAAGGGTCCTTCAATGTGGAAGGGAAAACGGAAGAGGGGGTGAGAGTGACACCACATGAGAAAGGTTCAGCCCGACACAGCGGGATTTGAAGATAAAGGATGAGGCCATGAGTCGAGGAACAAGGGCAGCCTCTAGAAGCTGGAGAAAGCAAGGAAAGGAATTGGCCCCTGGAGCCACAAAAAGGAAACACAGCACTGCTTCCACCCGGGTTTTAGCCCAGTGAGACTCATTCTGGAATTCTGGCCTTCAGAAATATAAGATTTTTAGAACTGTGTTGTTTAAGCCACTGTGATTTTGGCAATTTGTTATAGCAGCAAAAAAATAATAATAACATCTAAGTGTAGCCAGTGTTTCCCAAGGTCACACCAATTGGTGAAGACAAATGGGTTCCAACAGCATAAACATGTTATTTTGTTTCCTCTTTCTCTCCACTTAACTGCAAAAGGAATGCAGCCTTCAGACTCCATTCCTTCCACCCCATTATTACTGGTAGTTGCCAAAGGGAGTTTTGCATAAGCTTATATGTACATGTTGGTAATGAGGCCTCAGATAAATTCTTCCTACCCTCTTCTAGTTCTTTACTGATGCCTACTTCAAAAACTACCCTTACCTTTTTTGCTTAATGAAGGTATTTCCCTTGCACCCACACCCCACCCTTGGGCCATACCTTCCTGGCCTCTCAGCTCTCAGATGCCAAATTGACCACACTGGTACCATTGGACACATTTAGGACTGAATTTAAGAGAGGAAGAGGTCAAGCCAACAGGAACTAAGTCTGCTTTGATTAACATGTGCTGCAAACCTATTCGGTGCCAGGTATTTCACCAGACACTTAATAAAATTGTGTCATTTATTGCTCCAAGTTCAGGGCTCTGAGCTTCAGAGGTGTGTTAACTATTCCCTGATTCCACAGCCAGGAAGCAGACTGCCTAGTATGTTTGGCACAGGGGGCCTTGACCCTGTGGGCACAAAGACTCTATCAGCACCAGCTGCTTTGGGCAGAGCTGTCATGTCCTGGGCCTGGAGGCTGAGTGTTGTCTCAGCGGCTCCACCCTGCACAACCTAGAGGAGCAGACAGGGACCTGCTGCAGCATATGGTTGATCAAAGTGGAGGGAGGGAAGGGGTCTGGAGCCTGCGGCATCCCCAGGGGTTGAGAGTATGGAGCTTGCATCAGCCAGCAAGAAAAAAACAAAACTATTTTTCAAATGGCAACAGAAAAATTAAGTTTGCAGTTCCATTGTTTCCTATAAAAAATATCAAGAATGAAAATCAAAATGATTCTAAGTTATTTTATCCTGAGTTTATTTTTAACGCCAGTGACAACAAAAGAGCTCTTTTACATGAGTCCTTTTGCAAAGCAGAAAACGTAATTTCCTGAAATGGCATTTTACAGAAGCTTAAAGGAAACCACTATTTGACATGAGGAAGATGGATTGCAACTACTTGGGGTCTCTCTGGCTCTCTCTCTTTCTCTCTCTCCTCTCTTTCTTTCTCTCTCTAGAATGTTCTTTTTTCCTCCCTTCTTCAGCTACTTATCATTCTTGCAAATCTCAAATTATTACTTTATCAGAGAGGTTTTCCCTGGCCAACCCCTTATTTTAAATAAGATCCCCTCCACCGCCACACACTCTCAAAGAATATTGTACTATTTCTTCATAGCACTTACTGAAACTGTGATTATTATTCTCTCTGTGTTTATGTGACAGGTGCTCAGGATATAATGAAATATGCCATGCTCCACGTGACATTTTGGTCAACAACAGACTGCATATATAACAGTGGTTCCATAAGATTATAATAGTGTATTATTACTGTACCTTTTCTGTGTTTAAATATGTTCAGATACAAAAATACTTCCCATTGTGTTACAATTGCCTCCAGTGTTCAGGATAGTAACATGCTATACATATTTGCAGCCGAAGAGCAATAGGCTATACTGTATAGCCTAGGTGTGTAGTAGGCTATACCACCTAGGTTTGTCTATGTAAACTTCATGATATTTGCATAACTACAAAATCGCCTAATGACACATTTCTCAGAACATATCCCCCTTATTAAGTGACACATGACTGTATAGGCCCCGAAAAGATTCTGCTCTCTAGAGCTTACAGTGAGACAGTTTCTGCACCACTCAGTTATACTAAGGAATGCAGAATCCTGCAAATGGCTTTGAGACAAGAAACCCAGGAGCGCCTAGCAGGGGGTGCAGGCAAGTCATGCTTAGACATTAAACAAAGCCCAAAACGTGTTTCTCCTGAGAAATGTGTTTCGTGCTGTTTCTCCTACCAGTTGACTCAGTATTGGACACATATTATGTACTCAACAAATGGTTGCTGAGTCACTTAAACAAAAAGTAGCCCAATGCTGGCATCTGAATGAACAGTGTAGTTAGTACCTGCGACTCCAGGTTCAAAGCTGAACCCAACAGGTCTAAAAATTAGACATTTAGACTGTTATCACTAACAATCCCACAAAGCCCCCCCATGCCTACTCTCATCCTTGAGGTGCATACTACATCTAATTGATCAGTTTTTATTTTTAACTTAATCGTCCTCTGCGCTGAATGCCACCCTGTTGATGCCACCTCCATAAAGAAATGCACCTCGGCCGGGGGCGGTGGCTCAAGCCTGTAATCCCAGCACTTTGGGAGGCTGAGACAGGCGGATCATGAGGTCAGGAGATCGAGACCATCCTGGCTAACACGGTGAAACCCCGTCTCTACTAAAAAATACAAAAAACTAGCCGGGCGAGGTGGCGGGCGCCTGTAGTCCCAGCTACTCGGGAGGCTGAGGCAGGAGAATGGCATAAACCCGGGAGGCGGAGCTTGCAGTGAGCTGAGATCCAGCCACTGCACTCCAGCCTGGGCAACAGAGCAAGACTCCATCTCAAAAAAAAAAAAAAAGAAAGAAAGAAATGCACCTCATATGACATACACTTCCACTGGAGTTCCTCTTGGTCTCTTAGTGGTCCTTCTCACAGTCATCTTGGCCGTTTCTAAGATGCTGGCTCCTCAGACTTCTCCCTCTGTTCTTCTACCCAAGACCAGCATAAATCAAGTGAGAAGGAGAAGTGCAGCTCTTATCTCAATGGGGGTCCATCTGCTTATTTTACTTGTTTAATAAGCACTTATAAGTTCCAGGCACTATTCTAGGTATTTCATAAATGGTAATTCATTTAAGGCTGATAACTCCTACAACTTATGAGTAAGCCTGACTAGAGACAGAATTCCAGACCCCTATCCAAGAAATGGTAGTGCAAGAAAATGGCATCTGGAGGACTTGGGCTGTACCACTACCTCCTCCAGAATGCTCTTTCCTGAGAAATAGTCAATTATACATGTCACTATTCTATAAGCACAGCTGTAAGATGCTCTTAGTTAGTGCTGCTACCCAGATTTGCTGCCTGTCAGCACTTCTATCTCTATCCATCCTGTGATGTGCATGCATCATTCTCGGCAGATCTCCTAAGTAGCTCCAGTTCTAAATATCCAAACTAGGACTATCTTCCTCCTCCCTGCTTGATCTTAAGTGTTTCCTTCAGCCCATCTAAACTGGCCATAGTCCTCAGCACCCTCCTCTTCTTCACTTTCATGGCCCATTGTTTTCAAGTCTCCTTTGTGCATATTTCCCAGTCCATCTTAGGCTGAGTGTTTTTCCTGTCTTCAATGTCCTTTCTCCCTTTAGTATCTGGACACCTGTGAGAGCCTCTCAGCTTGTTTCTTTCCTTGCTTCAGGTCTTTACCCACAAATCTGCTCCTGCAAATGACCTCATGGAAAATGGAAATTAGATCATGCCATTCCTGTATGTAAAACATCTTCAATGGCTTCTCACTGTCTTCAGAATAAACTAGGGATGTCTTTACATGCAAGGAGCATGGTAAATATGCTGACCTGTCTAGCCTCACCTCTTGGTTTTCATGTCTTCACAGTTATGTGCCAAGTGGAAAATCTGCACCCCTGCCATGCCTTCTCAGTGCCTTTGCCTTTGAATAGGCAGCTCTCTCTGCATGGAATGTGCTTCCCACTTCCCACTGACCATCTCTGAGATGGTGTGGGATTCCTCTTAAGAGTATGAACTCCGGAGCCCATCTACCTGGATTTCACTTTAAGCAGATGTACTTGTACTTGTTTGGTGACCCCATGTCACCTCACCTTTCTGTGCCTCAGTTTTCCCATCTATAAATTGGGGATCATCCAATCTACCTCACAGAGTAATTGTAAGGATCAAATGAGCTAATAAATGTGAAGCCTTTTCTACGGTGGAGTGTGGCAAGCACTATGTGAGTGTTTCTTAGGATCAACTCCCGCATATTGTCAGGTTCATTCCCAGTTCCTTATGCATATCTCTACACTTCCATTCACCAAACAACTTGCCTATTTATTTTCAGTATCTCACAGCACAACAGGCTTTTGAGAACAGGGACTGTGTTGCATTTTTCCTTCGAGCATCTAGCACAGGACATGGCAAGGGCTAGGAGTTCAGTAAAGGTTTGCAGTAGCAGCAGATAATGCTGGTTTTCCACCATGTTCTCACACACACAGTCTGATACAGCAGGGTTAGGACACATATGTTTTATGGAGGACCTTCAACCACACTGGCTGAGAGGCAAGGAAGATAATACTTTTAAGGAGGAGTTTTTATTTTACATTCACAGGCAATAGATGCAACCAAGCCTGAAATTGACAATGTCTGCTTGCAAAATCTGTAGCATGAGTTTAAGCATTTCCTTGTCAAAATATTGACAAACAAATGAAACAGCTATATTTCATTCATGGCTGGGAAGGTTGGATGGTGATAGCTCCATGGACATCTTTATGGAAGAATTGGAAGAAGGAGTTGAGGGCTTAGAGAAATTTTGACTAAGCAAAAGTTAGAGAGCTGGTAAAAGCTTTTACGGGTGCAGACAGTGATCGTGATTTTCCAGCAATTTAGTCGTAACAATTTGCTGAAATGTTTAAAGCAGTAAAACAGTTGACTAATTTTATTTTCGAATACAAAACATCTGTGTAATTATATGTGCATCATTTTGTACATATATAAGATATACATATATACAATCAGTATTGTCATTTCACAGTGGCACTTGTGTATTAGTTTGCCATTGTTTACACAAAACCATGTTTCTTTTACTGTATGAAAGACATAGGGATTTTTGTAGATAATTTTCCCCACCATGCTTGTTGCCTTACCAGCTTTAACAGAAGAGCGGAAACTCCTTTATGACCCACCTGCACCAAACAAAGGGTTACATGGCTTAGAGTCCTGAGGCCTGAGCCCCCCAGCATGACGACTGCATTCGAGCTGCATGACTCAGAAATCCTTCTCTTTTCTATGTTTTGAGTTTCCTTATCTGCCTTATCTGTAAAATTCTAAATGTCACCTGCCTCACAAGTTGGGTTCTGAGATTTGAATGAGGTAAAGATTTTTGGAAACTGTGAATCCCTGTGAATGTATAATAGCAACCCACCTAAGTCTATCTTGCAAAATAATAAATAATTCCAAGATCTCTGTAAAGTCAGCCTAGATATATATTTGGCTTTGGAGTTAGACAGGCTTTGATTCCAAGGTTCAGGTTCCACCTGCTAGCTATTGTTGTAACCACAATGACCTTCAGTTTCTTGTAAACTAATCATATCAATCCCAAAGCATTTACTGAATAATTCTGATATTGGATATACTATGTAGCCTATCTCATTTATCGTAATTGTATTCTCAGTTTCTTTACCCCCAAAGTCAGCATCTTCTTCATCTCATTATGCCTTATTCCATAGCTAGCCATTCTTCCCTTTGTGAAACCTGTTTCTTCTCTGATATCTATTTAAATGCAAAAACTTTATGAGTATATTAGGGTTCTCCACACAAACAAAGCCAATAGAAGATATATATATATACACACACACACACACACACACACACGTATGCACACACAGTCAGTCCTTTATATCCACAAGTTTTAACCAACCACAGATTAAAAAATATTAGAAGAAAATAACAATACAACGATGAAAAATAATACAAATAAAAATACCGTATAACAACTATGTACATAGCAATGACATTGTATTAAGTACAGTAAGTAATCTAGAGCTGATTTAAAATATATAGAGGGTCAGGGCACAGTGGCTCACGCCTGTAATCCTAGCACTTTATGAGGCTGAGGCGGGTGGATCATCTGAGGTCAGGAGTTTGAGAGCAGCCTGGCCCACATGGTGAAACCCTGTCTCTACTAAAAAAATACAAAAATTAGCAGGGCGTGGTGGCAGGCACCTGTAATCCCAGCTACTTGGGAGGCTGAGGAAGGAGAACTGCTTGAACCCGGTAGACAGAGGTTTCAGTGAGCTGACATGGTGCCACTGCACTCCAGCCTGGGCAAAAAGAGCAAAACCGTCTCAAATATATATATAATATATATACACACTATATATATTATATATATTATATATACACTATATATTATATATATTATATATACACTATATATTATATATATTATATATACACTATATATTATATATTATATATACACTATATATATTATATATTATATATACACTATATATATTATATACACTATATATTATATATTATATATTATATATTATATATACACTATATATTATATATTATATATTATATATACACTATATATTATATATTATATATACACTATATATTATATATAATATATACACTATATATTACACTATATATTATTACACTATATATATTACACTATATATAATATAGAGTGTATAATATATACATATATTATATATGTACATATATACATATATACATATATACATATGTATATATACATATGTATATATATACACATATATACATATACATATATACACATATATACATATGTACATATATACATATATACATATATGTATATATATAATATATACACTCTATATTATATATAATATATACACTCTATATTAAATATATAATATATATACACTCTATATAATATATATAATATATACACTCTATATAATATATATAATATATACACTATATATAATATATATAATATATACACTATATATTATATATACACTATATATAATATATATAATATATACACTATATATAATATATATACACTATATATTATATAATATATACACTATATACTATATATAACATATATACACTATATATTATATATAACATATATACACTATATATTATATATAATATATATACACACACATATATACACACATACATATATATATATAGAGAGAGAGAGAAGATGTACATAGATTATATACAAATACTATGTCATTTTACGTAAGAGACTTGAACATCCGTGGGTTTTTATATCCAATCCTCACAAACAGGAAGTATGACTGTGCATGTGTTTGTGTGTTTAAGAAACAGAGAGAGAGAGAAAGAAAGGTAAGGAATTGGCTCATACAATCATGGAGGCTAAGAAAGTTCCAGAATCTACCATCAGCAAGCTAGAGACCCAAGAAAGCCGACTTGTAGCTCCAGTGTGTGTTCAAAGGCATGAAAACTGGGAAAGCCAACGGTGTAAGTGCTAGTTCAAAAGCTGGCACCCTTGAGACCAAGAAAGATTTAATCTTTAAGTCTGAGTCTGAAGGCTGGAAAAGACCAATGTCCCCACTCAAGCTGCCATGACAAAAAGAGTTCCCTCCTACTCAGCCGTTTTGTTCTGTTTAGGTGTTCAGTTGATTGGATGAGACCTACCCACCTGCAGTAGGGAGGGCAATCTGCTTTACTCGCTCAAATGTTAATCTCATTCAGAAGCACCCGCACAGTCACACCCAGAATAGTTTGGCCCAATGTCTGGGCACCTCATGGCCCAGTCAAGTTGACACATAAAACTAACTGCCGCAATTAGGGTTCACAAGAGCTCTTTCACTACTTAAGTTGAAAGATGCTCCCTGACCTTTCCTTGCAGATTTTGGTTAGGAGGTGAAAATATCTGAGAAATATGAGAAATTTGGAAGGAGCTCTGTCAAGAGACAGAAGGGACAGGTGGATCTGAGTATGGAAGAAAAAAGCAGAGAGCACCAAGAACGAAATTAGCTTCACAGATTTTCGGAAATATGAACAAACCTGTGTTATACATATCGTCACATTTTATTATTCCATTAGTCACCCGTTTATTTATTTATGTATTTACTTAGCAATTAACATTTACTAAGGGCATAATAATGGCATGGGTATTTCACCAGGTACCAACTGCAGTATAGACCTTGCCCTCAGAGTGTCCCTATAAATTTAACCATGTTTATAAATGTATTCAGAATAATGTTTAATAAAATCCTATAATTGCTAGTTTGGAAACTGTCTTTAATGTTATCTAGTATAAAATCACCACCACCAATGACACTGTTCTCACCACCAGGGCCTTCCAATTTGCAGACATATAACTAGACAAGGAATTTACAAACCACCTGCTGAGTTAATGGTTCGTGGCTGTTCACCTCTCATAAAGGTCTTAACTCTGAACTACAATCTGCTTATTGCAGCTTTTACTCCCACACACCTACTTATGTTACGGAAATGAACACAAAACAGTAGCACTTCCATAGACATACACCCTTTTGTGGTCTTCATGGTTCTGTTTGATGATCATAATGATGGAGAGGATGAGGATTAGTATCTGCAATTTCTTGAATTCATATTATATATCATGATTCTTTTATAATGAGCCTTGTTTTATTCTCACAATTCAAAAAAGCAAAGGCAAGGTGGCCATTGTTCAAATGAATAGATCAAAATTTAGAAGGATTGGGTACAGTTCAATGTTCCCAGGAGAATGAAGAGCCAATTTAGGTTTGGGAACCCCTAGGCAGCTTCACCAAGGAGGAGCTAGCAGAGAGAAAACTAAAAGCAAATTTATTCTCTGAACTCCCAGCGGCCCTCCTAAGTACAGGAAGAATATGCTCTGGCATGAGAAGCCATTCTTGTTGGACTGCTGACCTTAGAGAATGAATTATTTGGAGAGGGGGAAGAAGGTGATAATTCTTTTCTCTCTCACACTGTCATCCATCGCCATAATCTTGTTTTCATTGCACTTATACTTGCAAACACCACCAGTGGCTTCTTTTGCTCACCAAGAGAGATGATGGACTGGAATTTCCTGGAGACCCTGACTCCAGCTCCAGCAGAGTCTTCCTCATTATGGCAGTCATGCAGGGGCTTCTAACATTGCCTTCGTTCTCAAGAAGCCCCTGCCTGCTCAAGTATTCGTGTCTCTGAACTCCGGATGTTAAATGAATCACAGTAAAACTCAGGAATGCCTCATGGGTAACTTTGGGGTGGGAGAAGGCATGGGGCCAGCGCCAGTGAGATTGCTGCCTTGAATCTCCATGGTAACCCTGAGTCCAGGTGCACAACTGACTTTTATGAAGGGATTTTAATATTTCTTTTGCAATCATGTGTGTCTGGAACCATTCACCTGTGGCAGAAAATGTAGAAAGTTTGAGGGGTGGCAGTTGGGTTTACTAGTCATAGCTGGAGATCTTTCAATTGTTCCAAGAAATAGGAAACCAAAAATTGATTATATGCCCTGCCCTCTTCCTCAGTCTAGACTAGACTGCAGGTTCTCAGACCATAATATGCATAAGAATCCCCAAGAGAATTTGTTTAGAATGCACAGTTGTACACTCGAAATCCAAAGATTTTAATCATTGGTCTGGGGAAGGGCCCTGGAATTTGCATTTTTACAAATATCCTGATTGATCCAGAGAGAACACTGTAAACTCAATCTTAGAGGGAGCTTGTCTTGACCTGGGTTTCCCAGAAAACAGAACCTAAAGCATTTACGATGGACTACTTCATTTGAGAAGGCAATCCTAGGGAGGCTGGAATGAGGGCAAATGGGAAACTGGCAGGCTGGGAGGGAGAACCAACACAAGGAGAAGACGTTCGGCTATTGAGTGCTTTGTATCGTGCCCAAGGAGTTGCTCCATCTCACTTTCTTGTGGTGCTCTTCTCCTATTGCCCGTATGGGCCACTGTGTCCTGAGGAGTTTCTCTGGAGGACAAAAGGGCAAAGAGTTTATCTGCCAGCTTACATCTTCCAATGTTAAAGTTAAAACCCACAGAGCTTCAGCTCCCCTCAACTGCCAGGTGGTTCATGCACGGGCCTCAAGCAAGCCCGAAAGCATCTCAGGCCTCAGCAGCAATTGGGTTGCTCTGTGCTGCAGCAGGAAGCTCGAGGCTTAGACATCAGGCTGGGTGCTGGCAGGCTGCGAAGCAGACATGGAGCAGATGCAGCCAAGGGGGCTGATGAAGTCCATGTTGAGTGTGACTGTAGCCAGAGCTGGGTCTACACAGATGGCCTAGGACCAAAGAACAGCAAGGCCAAAAAAGACCTGTGGTAGCACATGAGACCCATCTGATACAGATTCCAGCCTCCACCTCGTCCTCAGGCCATCTACTTAAATAAGAAGCTCTAGGCTGGGTGCAGTGGCTCATGCCTATAATCCCAACACTCTGGGAGGCCGAGGTGGGTGGATCACCTGAGGTCAGGAGTTTGACACCAGCCTGGCCAACAGGGTGAAACCCATCTCTACTAAAAATACAAAAATTAACTGGGCAGGATGGTGGGCGCCTGTAATCCCAGCTACTGGGGAGGCTAAGGCAGGAGAGTTCCTTGAACCCAGGAGGCAGAGGCTGCAGTGAGCTGAAATCACACCACTGCACTCCAGCCTGGGCAACAGAGCAAGACCCTGTCTTAAAAAAAAAAAAAAAAGCGCTAATTGTTAATTGTGAACGAGGACAGATGACATTCTCAAAGACAAAGCAGGGGAATGGAACACTCTGTAGGGGTCACAGATGAAACTAAATGAAACTGCGAGCTAGAAATACCTCTCCTCTTCAGTCTTCATTGTGCTTACCTCTGTTTTGTACAAAATAGGCTGGTACACCTTGTACTTGGAGAGCTGGCCTTGACCAGGCTGTGGGGATATGGAAGCAAACTCTGAGAATATGACTCAGAAGAGAGGGTTTCGTCTCCCTTCTCATCTCTTGCCTTTGTTATCATAAGATCTGCGAGGCCCTGACAGGCCAGGACAGGCTTAAAGAGAAGCAGGCACAGAGCGGGCCACTGAGTTTAGCTTGAGAGAAAAGGAGAAGCATGGAAGGGCTTGGAGTTGGCCAGGTATGAGCTAGTTAAAGCACAGACCCAGCTGCTTTCTGATTTTAAAACATTCAAGTTTTCACAGCTTCAATCTCCTTCCTTTTATTCATTTTTTATTTTTAGTTGACAAATAATAATTGTCAATTAAATAAACATTAAGAAGTAATAAGTTTCAATTAAATAATTGTCCATATATTTAAGGGGTACAATGTGAGGTTATGGCACACGTATACGTTATGGAATGATTAAATCATGCAAATTAACAAATCCATCAACTCACATACTTACCCTTTCTTTGTGATGGAAACATTTAGAATGTATTCTGTTAGCAGTTTTGAAACATGCATTACCCTTAGCTATAGCTATCAGGCTTACTAGAACTGACTCCTTCCGTCTAACTGAAACTTTGTGTCCTGTGATCGCTGTCTCCCCTTTCCCAGTCCACTCCTCCATCCCTGCAAGGCCTCTGGCAATCACCATTCCACTCTCTACTTCCGTGAGTTCATTGCAGGATTATTCACAGTAGGCAAGATATGGAAATAACCTAACTGCCCATCAACAGATAAACAGATAAATGGAACACTATTTAGCGTTGGAAAAGAACATTCTGTCTTTGCAACAACATGGGTGAAGCTAGAGAACATGATGCTAAGTGAAATAAGCCAGGCACAGAAGGACAAATGCTGCATGATCTCCTTCTTTTTAAATGGAAATCATGCCCACTCTGAGAAATGATGGTAGTATACCACCACAACATAATACAATCATGAATCACTAAATGACTCAGGAAGTTCTAAGAAATGCATCGTTAGTTGATTTCATAGTTGTGTAAACATTGTAGAGTGTACTTACACAAAGCTAGGAAAGAATAGCCTCCTACAACAGCTAGATTATATGGTATAGTTTATTGTTCCTAGGCTGCAAATCTGTACAGCATGTTACTGCGCTGGATATGGTAGGAAATTACAACATAATAGTATTTGTGTATCTAAACTTATCCAACATGAGAAAGGTTCAGTAAAATTATGGTGTTATAACCTTGTAGGACCTTTGTTGTGTACACAGTCCATCATTGACCAAAACATCCTTATGCAGTGCATGACTATACTTGCACAGTTCCTGGGTCTAAACAGATGCCCAGCCACTGTGAGTGCCCTTGTTCCTTACCTTCAGGCTCAAGGTGTCTAAAGGTGTGAATGGTAAGCTGAAGGCCCACACTTGGTCCCACCTGGTAAGGTGGACATTAAATAGAATTCGGGAATCTGGTATGAATCAGCAAAAGAGGCGGTATGTTTGCCTGTACTTACGTCATTGGTGCTTCTGCTGCTGAAAAGACTGACGTGGCAATTGTAGGATCCTCGGGGGTGATTTAGGGACAGGGCCTAGGAATGGTTCCCTCCCCTCTACCACCACCAATAACAAACGCTGAAGAAGCTGGTCCACCATCTCCAGAAGATACGACAGTCTTTTTGTTGACAAGCCTAGAATATTTGACTGCACTATCTCAAGTGCTATTTAAACAAATTATAGCTGCTATTCATAGGATTTCTGGCCACTGGAGCTGCAAAATGGTTTCAAACTGCGATCTCCTCACTCTGCAGCACATGGTTACAGTCCATATGCATCCCTAAGAAATCTCGGATCCTTAATTTGAGATAACATTTATTAAAAACAATGGTTTCACTGAGGATTAAAAGAGACAGGGAACTAAAAATGTGTACTCTTTAGGCATAAATGTTGTTTTTCTATAGGAATTTTCAAAGCACTGATGCATCAGAGTTATAAATGTATGGCTCTGTGTCAGGCACTTAGGGCTGCTGGAACAAGTGCCACCAACTGGGTGGTTTACAACAACAGAAGTGAGTCCTCTCAGGGTTCTGGAGGCCGGAGTCCTAAATCAAGGTGTGGACAGGGCCGTGCTCCCTCTGAAGCATCTAGGGGAGGATCCTTCCTTGCCTCTTTCAGCTTCTGGCAGCCCTAGGCACTCCTTGGCTTGTGGCCACATACCTGCAATATCTGCCTCTGTCTTCCCATGAGTGTCTTCTCCCTGCATGTCTCTGTTTCTTCAAATGAAGTTCTCTTTTCTGTGTAGCTTTCCTCTTTTTTAAGGATGCCAGTTATCTTAGCTAAGGACGACCCAAGTGACTTCATCTTAACTTGATTACATCTGCAAAGACCCTTTTCCCAAATAAGGTCACACTCTAATGTAACTAGGAGTTAGGACTCCCAACACATTTCTTTGGGAGAGGCAATGCAACCCAGAACAGGCTCCAAAACCAAAATATCACTGGGCAAATACAGTCTGTAATCATAACCAACTTTGCTCCTGAGTCTTTCCTCCCATCAGCAACATCAAAATCACTTCACATTGCTTTTACACCTACGAATCCCTTTTACATCCATTGTTACCAGGCTCCTTATACCAGGCTCAGGGATAACTAAATAAAACAGCTCTCTTGCAAGTCCGGCTGGTTCCCGAATGGCCCAGAATCAGTGCTTCCTCCCCAGCCGAAGTGTGTTACATACACAGTAACCAGCGTATCGTGAAAATTATGTCCCCAGATTGATCCGCATACATGCTCAATCCACACAAGATAATCTCTCAATACAGGAGCCACACCTTGATCTAAGACTTGGTATGGACCCATTTGGCCTAATGGTCAAATTATATGGCATAAATTGGGAAGTCTCTTTAACCCTTTCTTTTCCTCTTTTCCATCTGCTAATCTACAAGGCTGAGCGAGTGCTCTTGCAGATGCTGGGAGAGAGCATGAACAATGCAGATAAATCCCAAGCCCCATCGAGGTTTTATCATTCCTTTATTAATATTCACTGAGCACCTGCTATGTGGCTGAGAATATTCTACATATTGGATTTCAAGTGAGACAAAACCCCACCCTCGTATAGCATGCATTTTGAAAAGGTTTCCTTGTTTTCTCATTATTGTGCCTTAGAATTATTTCCTCCACATTTTGCATTTGTATAATCTCCTTCTTAGGATCTCAGTCTGTCATAAAATATATTGAGAATTTTCCATCTGTGGATCTGATCATTAGGGGGCCATGCCACTACTCAAAACCCCAGTCTCAGAGTGTTTGCGTTCAAGGAGACCATGAAGCTGTGCAAAGAAGTCCAGGCTTAGAACCTGAGTCACGGGATCACTAACCGCTGCCTGTGAATGCAGCCCTCACTTTCAACTTTGCTATATCTCTGTTAAAATACTGGCAAGGGCAAGTGATCTGAGGGTTAAAGATCTGAGCTTGTCCTTGCCCAGTAGTTTACGAGCTGTAGGATCCAGGCAAGGCTTGGAACTTAATCTCTTTGTATCTCAAAAAATTATCCTGAGGAGTTCATACATTTAGACTAAACTTCAAATGAAGGAAAACAAAGTACAGGAAAATGTTGGAAAAGTGTCAGTTACTCTATTTATACCAGCTATTATTATTTCTACTTGCCTTAAAGAGAGGAAAGTAATTCTGATCCATTTCTCATTCTTTCTAGAAAAGAAAAGAAAAGAAAAGAAAACATTTACAAAGAGAGAGGCAGGGAGAGAGAATGAGAAAGTTGAAAAGTCCTGTCCCAGTAAAAAAGTCAAAGATCTAATTTTATTTTAAGTGTAGAAATTGGCTTCATTTCTCTTATCTTCTATTCTAGGAATCTGCTTGTCCCACCCATAGATTGATAATCACGTGTACTAACACGAAACTCATCAAGAGGTTCCCCGGCGGTGTTTCGTGCTATTTTCTTTCTTTCTTAATCTGCTTCTTGCTTCAAGACCTAAATTCAACCAATCTGAGGACAGATGGCGCGGGGCCCTTTGTCCTGCCAATTTGGAGACCCTCGCAACAATTTAGCCCCTGCACAGAGAGGGAATAATTTTGTCAGCATGGTTTAAAAATACTGCAGTGTTTTTAACCTTGGGCAAAAGTGTTTGGCAAATAACCCAAAGCAGATTTTTTTGTTGCTGTTATAGATAATGTCACACTCCCAGCCAGATTCGTCTAAACAAGGCTCTGCTCAAGATAAATTGCTAGCAATGGATGACATTTACATGTAGAATTAAGAAACATAGCTATGCTGAGCTGGAAAAAGATTTGGAACTTAGGTCTCTGTCTTGGTTCTTCCCCCTACTCACCTTGGTGACCAGTCACTTCACCTAGTTAGGACTCCACCGTCCCATTTGAAAATGTGAGGTTTAGACTGTCATCATTTCAGTTCAACTATTGCTGGGTGATACAAGGTGGGTCCTTAGTATTGCAATGAATTCCAAGATGAGAAATAACTGTGGCCACCCTCAAGGAGTTTATAATTTATTAATATATATTATACCCCCATATTATATATATTATGTATACCCCAATACATATTACTACATATACATATGTATACCCCAAAACCTATTAATACGTATTATACCCACAAAGCTAATTCTTCCCTTGGAACTTCTCATGTGTTTCCTCTACTTGGAAATCTCTCCCCTCCAGAGCTTCACTTGGCTGGGTCTTTCTCATCACTTAGACCTCAGCTCAAACCTCATCTCTGCAGAGATGCAGACTCAGACCTCCATACATAAAGTTCCCATCCCACACTCTTCATTCCATTATCCTGTTTCATTCTTGTGTTGCCCTGCACTTTCTCTTACATGTTTATTTATTACTAGCATTTCACCAGGTATAGTAGCCTGTGCCTCTACCTGCTCCCATGGCCTCAGTAGGACAGAGCTACCAATGTTCTGAGAGCCTTTATGGTGCTTAAAGGGGACTCATGGAGACAGTGGGGCATGAATGTATCTCTCACCAGTGTTGTGAGAACTTGGTGAATCTGAGACTGGTATGGTCAAAGGTATAACAGCAATAATGATAGCAACACAATCATTATTGTAATGATTAAATTATGCATTTATGCAAAGTGCCTAGCACAATTATAGCATATATTGAGGTCTTAATTAATGTTAGCCTCATGAGGTCCTTCTGGGGAAAAGTAGTGTGAACTCAGCAATGAATTTGTAATTAATGGATATTTATTAATTGATAAACTTCTATCATTTTTTAAAGAAGAACTGGGAGAGGTAAAAGAAACCAAAGCAGAGATATTCAAAAAGAGCTCTTTCTACATTCACGTACCACCTCTGCTTCTGTGGTTTCCAAAGAACTTAGATATGAATGCAACAAAAGGAGGCTAGGAAATAAATACAAAATCAGAAACCACGTTATCCTTAAAATGCCCCTTCGTCTCTGACCAATGAGCTCTTATACTGAGCCCTGGATTTACCCATGTTGGGTTCTTCTGTCCTATAGGATGCTTTAGTCAGGGTGGTTGGGCCAGGAAGCAGGGCCTTGCTGGAGAGAGTAAAGTAGGAACACCTCCACCCCAACATAGTTCCCAGACTTGACCAGATGTGTTTGAATGACAAGCGTGTTTATTTACTGAGGTGTTGACCAGGGAGTTATTTCTTAGCAGCCATGAAAATTGTCTAATTCATGCCATAGACCATGGCAGTTTAAATTCAGCACGTCTGAAATCCAGCAGAGGACATGACTTCCGCTCACATGGAGATTCCCCTTTCAAAAGTTTTAGCACGTTGTGAAAAAGAAATCAGAGCTAATTGAGGGGAGGCTCATAGCATGTGTCCTGAAGGAGACAGGCTATGAGATGAGAAGGGAACAGCAATTAGTGTGAGCTGAGCTCCTCTCAAGGGCCTGGAGTCAAACTGCCTGAGGCACCAATGTAAACAGGTGCTAAACTGTAATAAATCAGAGATGCTGGCACTAATTAACACAGGTTTCCACTCATATAATTTGTAAAAAAAAAAAAAAAAAAAAAAAAATGCATGGATTTTGATCCATTGCAGGAGATAGCACTCTGAACTAGGAATTTTTAAAACAAACAACACACCCTTTTTCGATTGTGTTCAGTAGTTCTCTTTTGTGTTTTGAGGGCGTATGTTTGTGTAAGCTGCAAGGTGCTATCCCAGACCTTGATACCAGCCTGAGACCAGCTGTCTGATAGGAGCCTGAACTTGGCAGTCATTACCAGCTGAAAGGATGAAATCAAACATTGAATGATGTCAGGGTGTTTCCCCAAAACCAGGGACTTCTTTCTTCATTTTAATTTGTCTTGTTGGAAACATTTCAAAAAAGGACAGGGTGTAGTGGCTCACACCTGTAACCCCAGCACTTTGGGAGGCCTCAGTGGGAGGATTCCTTGAGATCAGGAGTTTGAGACCAGTCTAGTCAACACAGGGAGATCCTATCTCTACAAAACTAAAGAAAGTTAGCCTGGTGCAGTGTTGTGTGCCTGTGGTCCCAACTACTCAGGAGCTGACGCAGGAGAATCACTTGAGCCCAGGAGTTCAAGGCTGCAGTGACCTGTGATAACATCACTGCACTCCAGTCTGGGTGACAGAGTAAGACCTCGTCGCCCCCGCAAAAAAAAAAAAAAAAAAAAAAAAAAGAAATAAAGAAAGGAAAAGAAAACTTAGATAGCAAAAACAGCGAGAAAATGGAAAGGTTAGGTAAGGTTTTGCCATCTTTTATTTTTCCCCCAGCACATTGCCTCAATTTTAGAAAGAGGAAGTGAATTAAGAATCAAATCTGTTTCTGCACAAAATATTTATTCATAAGAAATCTGTTTCTTGGGGGGAAACTGAGTGATAGGTACTACATGGGACCTTTCTGTACTTTTTTTTTTCTTGTGAGTCTATAATTGTTTCAAAATTAAAAGGTTAAAATAATAAAATGATATTTAAAGCATAGATAAAAATGTCAGTTTCTTCTCATGTGCACTAAATGCATAGCCGAAGCTTAAAAATTTTTTAAACATCTTCTGTTTGAATAGATTTCAGGTTGTTCACAGATGTGTTATGCCCATATATTCTTACCTGCTTGTATTTGCAAGAGAATTTTATCATTTCATGCATTAACAATGCCAGGAGGTTAGTAGTATTATACTTCTTTTTAAAGGGGAAAAAGGGGAGAATCAGTCAGTTTATAAAACTCATCTACATTTATCCAATTAGTGTAACTGGGTGGGATTTGACCTAAGCCAGTGTAACTCCAAAACCTGACAGCCTTGCAAATTAGCCTCCCAGCAGGCTGTGCAAGAGCCAGGAAAAGCTCTTTCCCAGTCATCCAGGCACCATGGTCCTCCTTGAATATGATTGACCTTAAAAGTCCTGTTTGGGTTTTCTCCCCCTTGTTTGTTTGTTTGTTTGTTTGTTTGTTTCCTCCCTGTATTTCTTCCACATGATCTACCCAAGAGTTTCATGCTTGAGTAGATTATCCAGAAAGTGAAAACTTGGCAGAATCACTAGGTCAAGCACTGACTCAGAAATATCCCTTTTGACCGCAGATTCAGCTCTACACACATTGTGCATCCCCTATTAAATCACTTATCCACAACTGAGTATTTCTGGCGGTTCCATGCTATGCTTTAGTGGCACTGTGAGACAGGCCCAACAAAAGCCAAGGGGGCTAATGCTAATTATAGCCAGGCACACACTAGCCCGTTGCAGGAGGTAAGCGATTTTATCCTAAGAGCCACTCCTCCAAGTAAGTATTATCATCCACAAGTTACATAAGGCACCCAGAACGGTCAAATTCCTTGGCCAGATCTAGGCAGCCACTGTGTGATACATCTGGATAACTGTAACCTGGTTGGCAAAACCCAAACTTCTCTGGATTTATACTTCTTATCATGACTCAGGGTCCGTGAGCCCAATAAACTATGCAAGAGGGAAATGGGAGATGAGAGGCAAGAACTCGTGAAGCAATGAAAACAAAATGAATTATCACCCAAAGAGAAGATGAACGCAAGGGAGTCCCTCTAACTGTGGAATGTGGGACAGGCAGCAAGAACATGCAGATTGGAACTTGCAGCTGGCCTGAGACTGAGACTCTCTTGCTGCTTTTATGTCACGCTCTTCCTTGCTCCCTCTCCATTCCAGCCACCTTTCGCTATATAGGGTCCTTCAGTGAGCTACGCTGTTTTTCCCACCCAGGCATCCAGACTGACAATATCTTCGGCCTTGAATGTGCTCCTGGACACCTCTTTTACTCCTTCCCTTCTCCCTTCCCTCCTCTTCCCTTTGCTGCTTCCTTCTTTCTTAGAAGATTTCTTTTGTTTCTTCTTTCCTTCCTTCTCTCCTCTTCCCTCCCCTTTTTCTCCACTTCTGGTCCAGCAAATCTCTACTTATTATCAACACCTCAGCTCTCCTGTCACCTCCCCAGAGGAAATCTGGTCTGAATTCACAGAGTAAAACACATGTGCCTCTTATTTGTTTCAGAGCCCTCTTTGTTCCTATCTCGTAATACATCATCTTGATGGTTGATTTCTTGTCCAATACCTCTCTATTCTATTAGATCCGAAACTCCATGAAGGCAGGGACAAGTTTGTTTTTTTTTTTCACCTCTATATCCCCACAAGTTGCCCAGTGCCTGACATAGTAGGTAGTGGATGTGAATATCTATTTGTTAAATCAATACATGTCTGATCAGGCACTATTCAATGCATTTACCACAAATTGTAGTTATATATATATATATATATATATATATATATATATATATATATCTGAAGTCCATTCATTTATTTTCACCTCTTCTAGGCTATAAACTCCATCAAAGGATTAGGTATCTCTCTTACCTAGTTGTATTTTTCAGCACCTAATAGAGCTCCTGATGCATGATACATATTCAACAGATGATAAATTAATGAAAGATATTCCAAGAAAAAAAGCTATAAATATCACCTACACTATTCTCAACTTTCTCATTAGACCACACTGTCTTCAATTCTTCCTTGGTAAAAAGCAGGAATATTCATATCATTAGACTTGGGTTCTTATTGCAGTCTGGCCACCAATTGGATGTGAACATGGATTTTAGATTATTTACCAATAAATACCACAATAATTCACTTTTCTTCATTCACCCGTTGAATAATCTTCTCCCACATTCACTCCGAACTTGGCCATGTGACTTGCTTTGGCCAATGGGACCATGGCAACTAGGATGCAAGCAAAGGCCTGGAAACGGCTGGTGGCTGGGGCTTCCCCTCTCCCATTGCCCTTGGAGCCCCAAACTCACCGTGTAAATGGGCCAAGCTGGCCTGTTAGATATGCAGAGGAGAACAGAGGCACCTGGCTGACATGATTGTCAACCAACACATGTATGAATGTGATAATCCTAGATCATCCAACAGCCTCTCAACCACTAGCACAGACCAGATGATCAGGTCTTGTTATGGGTCAAATATGTCCCTGCTAAAATTCATTTGTTAAAGTCCTAACCCCTCCATACCTCAGAATGCCTTCTGACTTGGAGATAGGGTCTTTAAAGAGGTAATGAAGTTAAAATTGGGTGATTAGGGTGAGCCATCATTCACTGTGACTGCTGTCCTGCTCAGAAGGGGAAATTTGGACACAAACACAGGGAGAATGCCACGTAAACACAAGAACAAGCATACAAAGACACCCACAAGCCGGGGTTAAAGGCCCGGAACAGATCCTCTCCTCACGGCCCTCAGGAGGATCCAACCTGGTTGACACCTTGATCTCAGACTTCCAGAGACCAGACTATTAGACAATACAGTTCAGTCTTCTGTTTTGTTAGTCACTCAGGGCTCAGTCCTTTGTTATGAAAACCCTAGAAAATTAATACAGGTGCAGACCAAAAGAAGTGAGCAAGTGACGCACACAATTATGAACTAAATAAAATGGTTACTGCTTTAAGCTCCTAATGCAGCAAAAGCTAATTAATAAAGTGGTTAAACTACTTAAGTCTCCCTAGTTTTCAGTTTTCACAGTTACAAAATGGGATTTAAAATATGTTCCTTACACGGTTATTAGTAAGATTAAGGAGGATAATGCTTGCAAGTTGCTTAGCAATGTAACTGACTCATAATTAGCATTCAAAGAGTGCTTATTTTCATGTTTTCCTTGGGGTGTCTGTTAAGTCAAAACCAGAGTTATTTACCCAAGAAAATACAAACTTTTACCTTTGAATTTACTGTAAATAATGTTGGAGTTTGTTATGGAATTCAACATCAATTTATATAAAACTAGAATGTCACAGCCCCAGAATGGGAGACAGGCGCTCGGCTAGATCAGCTTAAATGGAACAAGATTAAGGCAGAAAGAAAATATATTAAGCAGCTAATATGTGCCCAAACATTGTTGCATGCCTTTATTTACAATATTTTGTTTATTTATTAAAATATTTCTAAAATATAAATGTTATTATCCTTCCATCACAACTGAGGAAATATCATTTCCTCAATGAAGGAAATATCATCCTCAATTATCCCTCATTTTTTAAAAAAAGTTTCTAAAATACAAATATTATTATCACTCAAACTACTTGAGAAATAAACTTCAAAATGTCCAAGATCCCATAGCTAATAATTAACACGGCAGGCATTTATCCTTTAGTTCCCAGGTTCTCTCCACAACACCTGGTCCTTGTGTCTGGCGGGGGGGGTCTCAGGAAGCCATTGCAAAATTAAGCTACAAGATAGTTAATGTCCACTATGCATGTAAAGTAAGACTCACAAAACCCACCTTCCATGCTTGAGTGTTGCCCAGCAGTTCCTTTTATTGTGTTCTGGTAACTATGAAGTGCCACGTAAGGACACCGTGTGTCTTTAAACACACCCTTTGGGTTGGAAGATTTCAGCCTCTGAAAGAGTTTCACGTATTGCACTCCAGCCTAAGAAGAGGAAGTCCTGCCAGCCCTCAGGTCAGACCTCTCAGGTCTGTGGCTGCATTTCACAGGAAACCAAGCCTAAAACGGACCTATCAGGAGGTTTTCTGCTGAAGGGTACTGCTTAGCATTGAGAAGAATTCAACCCACCGCCTTACTGATTTCCAGCACCCCAAGGTCTCCGCGCTATCGCCCCTCCTCACAGGAGACAGACACCTCAGCCCAGATCTCTTGGTGCTCTCCACGCTGTTCAGGTAAACTCATTAGGCCATCTCTTGTGAGTGATCATCTGATGGTCATGTCCTTGTCATAAATGATCATTAGGAAAGACCTGAGCAGCAAGGAAAAATGTGCTTCTAACGTGGAAGTCAGGGCCTTCTATATAGCATCAAAGGGGCAAGAAGAAAGCCCTTAACTCAATTGTTAAAGATCCTTTCATTCTTTTGGGAGAAGGAATCAGGATACCTACCCACAGAAAATTAAAAGACTAAATGTTTTCAATCTTCTTTTCCTGGAGCTTGGACTCCCTGACTGTTTGCAACTGAAATATAAAGACCAGGCCCCAAGGTTGGCGTTCCTGGCTGACTTTCATTAAGTAAGCCCCCTAGAAAGAAAGCCTCCATTCAAAGTAGGTCATTCAAAGTAGAAGTTAACTCCTGGAGCCCTGTGGAAATATATTTTTAACATTTCCTAAAGTAATACGATTTTCTTTCTGCTTTGGTGTAGAGGAGACTTAGACTTTGGAATCACGCAGACATCCTTCCCCTCACAAAAGGAGCTCAAAAGTGAGGTTAAAGTTGGGGTTAAATTCTTACCTTGAAAACTGCCAGGAGTCATCTCTACCGGATTTTTCTTGGATAAAACAAACAAACTGGAGTGAGACAGAAAAGAAAATAACTATCATCAAAATATGGATACTTTGATTTTAAAAGGTGTTGATATGTCTGAACTTTTTATCAATACTGTTTTTATTACTTTACACCAGCCTTACTTATTTGACTTCTCTGTTGTGAGTATTACTTGTCTATTACTTACCTACCTGGCTGTTTCTCTGGCTGTCTCTCTTTGTCTATACTGTGGCACAACTCCTCAATAGTGTTGTTCTTTGGATTTCCAGGGGCCTCCCAAACCACCAGGAATAATCATTTCAAATACCAGGAAGACAATGGTAGACCTGGTTAATTGAAGGCCTACCAGAGAAATGACAGAGCTTCAGAAATCCTGAGAAGCTTAAGATACAATATGCCCTAGAGAAGTAGGAATGGCAACTGGCATTTACTTACCTTCAGCTCCTGCTGGCCTGAAGAGTTGGCTATTACTTAGCCCGGTTTACAGGTGAAGAACTTGAGTTCTCTAAGTAATATGTGCAAGGTTGTTCAGTCACTAATGTCAGTAACAGAATTCAGAAGGAAACTGATTTTCCTGACTAACTGATCAGAATGGTGAACAGTGTTGGTTTGCAGTTTCACAGAGCTCATCTCTAAACTCACTCCTGTGTAGTCTCTGACACCAACCATCTAAATGGTAGTATTTCTTTCTTATTCCCAATAAGCCCTCTCAGATGATTCTATAGGCCAGACCATTTGAAAACCAATGCTTATAATCTTCTGTACCGTCTGGCCAGCTCTGGCCTGAACACCAGGGGATTCTGTTTCTTGATCACTTTGCCATGAGTCAGGTGCTGTCTTAGAAAGTCCGTAGGATTTGATGCCTGAGCAAAATGGTGAGGATCCTGACTCTGCCACTTGGACGAGGGATGTGGCTTCATATCTGACCCTTAATTCCTGCCTCTTTTTAATAGAGTAAGATCTCATAAGACTTGTATTGACAATTATTTAGCCTCAATAATGTAATATTTATATTACATGAAATATGGTGCATTCTTAACACTTAGCAGGTATTCAGTAAGTGTTGGCTTCTTTCTCCACTACTTTCCTTTCTTCACTCCAAATCAGCTCTGATTTTATTCATAAAATATGACCACAATCACTACGGAATTGATTAATACACGTAAGTTTACAAATATTGTATTTTAATAATCTCGTTAGAGAATGGTAATATTCCACAGTTGCATAGCCTTATGTAATCTAGGCCTTTGAATACATATTTTCTTCTTGAATGATCTTAACGACTTAACGAAGTAGGCAGAGAACATGTTAGGGCATTTAAAAGGTGAAACTGGGGCTTAGAAAAGATGAGGAAGGACAACTTGGTGAAATGGAAGGAAACAGGGCTTTGAGATCGTCAAAAATGGATATGAATCTAGTGTGTGACTTCACTGTTTGTCTTTAGGTAAGTAGCTTAATCTCTCCGATCTTCAGTTAGCTGTTGTTGGTGTTGTGTAATTGGAAACTGGGTAGAAGAATACATTTTATGTGCTGCTTCGAGAGTGAGAGCAAATGTGCACACAGTGTCTGACACAGAAGAGACAGCCAGGAACTGGCTAAATGGTCACATGAAGAGTAGTAGAGGGCGATCTAGAAGCATCCTTTTTTGAATCCTAGTATATGAAGCAGTTATATCCACTATCATAAGCTACTGCCAACATCTGCCAAGACTTGAGTTCTGCAGAGTTCTTCCAGACTGTACCTACCCTTCCAGCATGACAAAGAGACATAAAACGTTCAAAGGGGCTAAATTATTAACCAGAGAGATAAGTACCTGAATTTAAATTATATTTATGATTTTTTAACAAATTAAACCAAACATTCACTGATGTTACCAATAAAACTGAGAAGCATCAGGTTAGATATAAGCAGTAAAAATAACGACCCCCTGCCCCCCGCCACCCTCGCCACACACACACAAACAGAATTGTGGAATAGAGCTATCATAGGACCACTTTTTGTGTTTATTATTTACTTTTTATTACTCTTGTGGGCAGAATATGTGGGAATCATTATTGTGATTATTCTGCTTAATTTTAATCATGTCTTCGAAAGAGCAATGACTTACACGTTACCATTGAAGTGCTGCTGATAGACAAAAAACGTTCATCATTTATCACTTTTTTAGTAGGTGTACTTAATTCTTACTTAACAAAAGTGGATTCTGAAGTTCAGACAGGCTCCATTTCATGCAATGAATAGGAGGATATGCCAGAAATGAGACCCAGGTCCACCCGAGCCCTGAGCTCCTGCTCTTGGCATGGTGCTCCATCAGTGCCCTGCTGATGTGCCCAGGTTCATGATCAGGGCATCCATCACTGTCTTCCAAACTAGCCAATAGCATTTAAGGAACTCCCAGATACACCACAAGCATTAGCAAAATGTGTATTTTAGTTGTTTCTTTTAAATTTCATTGGTCATACTAATTGAAACACTGCTTCCTACACACTTACACATGAGAATCAAAATCCTATTGCGTTTAAATGGTATTGTGGTTTGTCATGTGAAATAAGATAAGCCAAAAGGTCTAGATGCAACATGAAAAATTAATATCCATGTGTTTTTGGTGATAATCTTTAACTATGGTAGGTTCTGTGTTCAATTTCGTGTAAGATAAAGATGAGGGCTGACTAACAGCCTAGGCCCAAACTCTGAGAGAGCTGAATTTTTGTGGAGGGCCCAAGAACCACATTTCACCATCAGTTTCGAAGACCCAGAAAGCTAATTGAATCCAAGGCACACAGAGTTGATGGAGCTCAGGAGGTCAGTCCACTCTGGTACTCTGGCCTATCCATCCATCTTTGGTGATTTTGTTCAAGTGTACTCAAATTATAAGTTCAGATGACTGGCATATTCCCTCCCAGGAGACAAATGTACACCGGAAACTAAATTGCTATTGGGCAGTAGCTTGGTGAGCACAAAGTCAGAGCTGTGTAATTTCCATAGCTGGATTTGCTGAGCTATGGGAGGTCTGATGCCTTGACAAGTACCTGCAAAGCCCGTCTACCCCATGGCTACCTGCAGATATTTATACATCACGACATCCTCACTCATGGGCAAGTCTAGGGATCTCCCGATCAGTTTTATCTGTCTGGGCACCTTACACAGGACACCTCCACACTGCCCCCATCCCAAACTCCTACTTCTGCTACATGCTCTTTTCACTACACCACGCCATCCAGTCATTGAGATGTGGATATCCTGGGTTCGAATCAGTTACTTCCTAGCAATATAGTTTTAGGCAAGTTACTTAACTCCTCAGAACCTCTGTTTATCCTTTATAAAATGGAATGAAAATATCTACTGCTCGAATTTGTGGTGAGAAATGAGATTCAGTACATAAAAATGCATATCATGGTGTCTAGCAATTATTAAACACAAAGTAAATGGTAGTGGCTATTATCATCATTGTTGGCATTATTATTATGAGTTTATTTTATATTTAAACAAACCTTCCTTAGATTCTTGGCCTTTTGTCCCTTTTTAAGATATTTGACCTGAAGAAGTTCTATTTTAAGGTGATTTCTGCAGAAAACTAATTTCATCATATCCTTATTTATTTTTTATCATTCATCTATCAAAGCCTTGGGTGTCTTAGAATTCCTCAAATGTACTAATCCTCTGGAAATATTAAGATTTAATGAAAAATGATAGAAATTCTTTTGGAATACCTTCCTAGTCAATTTCAAATCCTCGGAGTTTTTCACAGCACTGATACATAGAAATTACTCAGTAATTATCCGAGGAACTGTTCTTGCACAGCAGTTTATACTTTACAGAGTGCTTTCACTTTCATCATCGCATTTGGTCTTCAGAATAATCCTATGAGCAAAGAAGGATGAGCACTCGTAGCTTCATCTTTCAGATTAGAGAAACTGAGACTCAAGTTGTAGAATTAACTGTATAATTCAGCATACCTAGGCTGAAAGACTTGTCTCCCATCTTGCTAGATAAGTGATCCTGAATAAAAGAAGAGAAAAAGAGATAGTTAATTATGCAAGGGGAAGTTTAATTCAAGGGTTAGGTTCTAAATGTACTTGAAGTTACAGATGAAATGATGATCTCATCTGGATCCACACTGTGCATTTGTTCACTGGACAGGCTTGGCTCAGGAGAAGTCTCTTGCACGGAATGACAGGATTGTTCAATGTTGAAAAATCTAGGTCATTTGGATTGTTGCTGTATAACAGAAACCAAATTGAACAAAATACCCTACATATGGTTCTGGTAAGCAGTAAATGATATTATTATTATTATTATTACTATTTGTATTAGTCCATTTTCACACTGCTGTAAAGAACTTCTCTGAGATTGAGTAATTTATGACTGAAAGAGGTTTAATTGACTCACAGTTCCATATGGCTGGGGAAGCCCCAGGAAACATACAATCCTGGCAGAAGGGGAAGCAGGCACCTTCTTCACAAGACAGCAGGAGAGAGAAGAGTGAGCAAGACCATGGAAAACTCCCTTATAAAACCATCAGATCTCATGAGAATTCACTCACTATCGTGAGAACATCATAGGGGGAAACAACTCCCATGATCCAATCACCTCCTCCCTCCCTCAGCACCTAGGGATTACAAATCGAGATGAGATTTAGGTGGGGACAAAAAGCTAAACCATATTACTACTACTATAAGTTGTATTACTCCTTTCCAGTCTTGTTTAGACTACCTAGGCTTTTGTGTTTCTCCTTTGGATTTTAAATTTCCCTCAAAAATTTTTCAGGCTCTCCTGATCATGAAACAGCTCCTCAGAAAATCACCAGCATACACCAGGTGCTTAATAAATGACAGTTGAAAAAAATTAGAGTGCTTTTGCCATGGGCCTTTAGATGTCCATGAGAATGGTGGGGTTTACTGGATCTATCTTTACCCCTATCTTCACCGCAGGGCTAGCCTGTAAATTGTGGTAAATATATAGCAATCCCTAAATCTTAGTTTATTTTCTTATACTTTTTGTCCTCTGAAGTTTGCCTTCAGTACCATCTCAATGCATTAATCAATCAATGGAGAAACAATCACAGTTGGGTATGTTCTGATTTAATCCAAGCCTAGAAGTGCCTGCCCCTAATCAGTGTGGTTCTGCTATCATTCATGAAAGCCAAAAAAAAAAAAAAATGGGGGTGAGACAAAGGTAAACTTAATAATAATAAAATAAAATATCTGTTAGGATTTTGGCAAACTTGGAGACTATTTTTCTACAGTCTCGCTTTATGTGAACAGTAAAAATCATTTTAATAATAAGAGCAGAGAGAAGGAAGATCCAAAGAAAAGAGAAGGAGGAGGAGAAGGAAGAAAAATGAAGGCTAGAGGAAGGAAAGGAACACGAGAAAGCTAAATAAACAAGAAAAAGGATAAAGGGTCTATTCACCACAAAATGGAACAAAAGGAGAGAAAGGGTCTTACCACTAAAGGAAGGAAACCCTTTCTGCAGAATCAGGCAGCTGAAGAGAAAAAAGGAAATGGTTTTTGAAAACAAAACTCAACAGGAGTAATAAATTCAGAAACTATAGATTGCATCAGTTCATTAAGAGTGTTTTCAAAATCATTTAAAATAAAAAATGAGCGCACAGTCACATTGCCTTGAGATACTTAAGGGAAGTTACTCATTACCAAGAGAGTTGCAAAATCTTATAAAAATATGCCACACGTAATAGCAGAAAAACTGGAAAAGCACTCTCTCTTACCCCTCAAAAAAAAAAAAAGAAATCTTTAATAACAATCCATTTGACTTCACATGCCTCCACTCAATGGAAATCCAATAACATTAAATGTTATATTTAATTAAATTGAGCTGATTGACCCAACTGGGGTATAGAATTAGAAATCCAATCAGCATATATTTTCCTCTAAGTATGAACATCTCTAAAATGTAACTTTCTCATTTTTGATATGAAAATTAAAGAAATATATATAACTCTGAATTGTAACCAAATTAATATCATCTGTCTCTGAGAAATCTTGATTTTGGCGTGTTTACTCAAAGCTCCTACATGTGTGCGCAAACACACGCACACACTTCTGGCCCTCTTCTCCAAATATACACACATTGCTCCCTTTCTCAATTCCAAAAATCATTCACCATTTTGGATATGTGTGATGTGGTTCTGCAGAAAAAGTCAGATGTGTATTGTGTGGGTTTGATACTCTTTTCCTTTTTTCCTGTTTTAATGAGAAAAAAAGCCTTAAGCCTTAAAATAGACTTTATTGTTGATCCTTGACCCAGTTTTAACTGCACAGCTACCTCCTACCTTCCTGATTCATTCAAAGCTTTTCTTTAGCCATTCACAGTTTGCTTTTGGTCATTTCCTATATCCAGAAGGTATGTTGTGGATATTATTAGAATGATGTTTCCTAGGCTTTAAAATAAACAGAGGCCAGTATTTTTATAAGAATTATCTTCTAGGAATAAGTAACAAATGTTGGGGAGCAAAACAATTTCTTTACCGTAAAAGCATTTTTTTCTTCATGAAATATTAATTTTGGATCAGGTGAAACGCAGCAGCAATATTTATGGTAAATGTCTCTTTGCAAGCTCAGTTTGATAGTACTGGTGAATTCCCAGTGGATAACAAGAGTTCTCAAGGATAACAAGGAAATGTGATTTGTTGCATTACATGTTTCCAATTGTTTAAACTGCTTGTGATACCATAAGGGTATTAATTATTTTTGGATTACGACACACGTGAAAAATCCAGCCTATTTATAAAACAAGTCTCTGCTTCTTAAAACATTCACTCAGTCCCCAGGTGGGTTCTGAGCTCAGAAGCAGGCGTCCTGGTTTTAATGCCCAAATCGAATGTATGTTCCTCGGAAATCTTATGGACACTTTCATCTGCAGAACGCTGTTTTCTTTATTCCTGTTTTCTAAAATATAGGTGTTATTCTTTAACCCTCAGATCCATTATCTTTTTTTTAATGCTTTAAGTTCTGGGATACATGTGCAGAACCTGCAGTTTGTTACATAGGTATACATGTGCCATGGTGGTTTGCTGCACCCATCGACCCATCATCTAAGTTTTAAGCCCCACATGATTTGTCCTAATTAGGTATTTGTCCTAATGCTCTCCCTCCCCTTGCTCCCAACCCCCCAACAGGCCCCAGTGTGTGATGTTCCCCTCCCTGTGTCCATGTATTCTCATGGACATGAACACAGATAAAGCTGGAGGCCATCCTTCTTAGCAAACTAACACAGGAACAGAAAACTAACCACCACATGTTCTCACTCGTAAGTGGGAGTTGAACAATGAAATCAAATCCATTATCTTTACAAAACACTTTCAAACCACAAAGTACTTAATGAGCTAATCAAATATAATCACTGAGACCATTTGCTCCAAAGTCGTGGGGTTGTTTGGTCCAAACAGATGGTTGAGGCAGGGGTCTCTCTACTCAGGATGTGAGCCACCCTGTGCACCTCTCTTTGACATGGTCCCCTTTATACCTGGAGGAGATTACCATGAGCTCCATAGGGAGACAACACACACTGTTTCTCAAACTGGGGTTCATTTTGGATCCCCAAAGAGTTCCAGGTCAGGGTTTATAAATTATGTGGGAACTGTATTAATGAAATGAAAGCACAGAGTTCCAACCCAAAGTAAATTCATTATGAGCATATTCTGGCTCTTTTGCCTAGGCTTTAGGCCCTGGTATACACTCGGGCAATTTTATTCCCCATGTTGACGTTTGCAATTAGATTTGCATTGGCATCTAGCACTTAGTACAGTGGTGTTTTTTCTTGTTGGAGAAATAAACTGGCATCATTAAAACAGGCAGCCTCTCCTTGTGGACTCCCAGAGGACTCTGGGCTCCTTTGCACCTCCACACTGCTCCACCCAGCGTGGCTCCTTCTGCCTGGCCCCTCCCTGACAGTGAGGCCCTGAAGGTAGGGTGTGGTCTCCTCTTGAGACCTTCAGAGCTTCTTTCAGCTTCCCCACAGCAGAGTTGACGCTGGGCCTATTAATATCCCCATGCCAAGTGCCCTGCTGTGACTCTGGGTTCCACAGGCAGAACTGACAGATGACACCTCAGTGTCACTTCTCTTTGCCAGAGAGAACTATGCATGGGCTTTACTTCTGTGGCTAACCAGGAATAGAAACTGAAATAATTCCTATAGAAAGTGAATGCACAAACACCATGAGATGTGCTCCATTTCTGGGGCATTCCAGCTTCTCAAGGTCTCCGAATCAAGGCAAGAAGATTTGTATACTCTTTGATCTGGGTCAGATCTTGAAGTAAGACTCCTTGGAGAAAGACCTGCAAGACTGACACTCCACAGCCCACAAGTCCTGCCTCCCCTTCCATTATCATAGCCCATGTGGGAGTTGTGGTTACTTCTTTTATTATTATTATTATACTTTAAGTTCTAGGGTACATGTGCACAACGTGCAGGTTTGTTACATATGTATACATGTGCCAGGTTGGTTTGCTGCATCCATCAACTCGTCATTTACATTAGGTATTTCTCCTAATACTGTCCCACCACCACCCCTCCCACCCACTGACAGGCCCCAGTATGTGATGTTCCCTACCCTGTGTCCAAGTGTTCTCATTGTTCAACTACCACCTATGAGTGAGAACATGCAGTGTTTGGTTTTCTGTCCTTGTGATAGTTTGCTGAGAATAATGGTTTCCAGCTTCATCCACGTCCCTGCAAAGGACATGAACTCATCCTTTTTATGTCTGCATAGTATTCCATGGTATATATGTACCATAGTTTCTTAATCCAGTCTATCATTGATGGACATCTGTCCTATTCAACATAGTGTTGGAAGTTCTGTCCAGGGCAATCAGACAAGAGAAAGGGAGTTGGGGATACTTCTAAGGGGAGTTGTGGCAAAGCTGGGTAAGAACCTGTTCCATAGAAAGCTGTGTAGATGCCTCCAGGACATATTTTTCCCTGTGTTCCCATAACACCTTTTGCTCTATGCTCTCTGATTCCTAGGATCTGGAATGTGACTGGCACATAGTAAAGCCTCATAAATAGTTGCAGATACGGTAGTAAACTCTACCCTGTACAACTGCAAGAGCCTGAACTTTACTTCTTCACTGCCTATTAATAAGACCTGAGAGAGAAATGGATGCTTGACATGATTAGAAACCTTTTCCATGATCAAATTGTTAAAATCTTTGGATGTGGTAGGTTTTTGTTAAACATTCCGCTAAAAATTGACTCAGAAATAACTCTAAGTATATAGAGGATTATTTACAAGCAGTGACAGTTCCTAAAAGTCTATTTAAGATGCGTCTGGAACAGCAAGGAGAATGAACATGTGATTATTTGGTGCTTTCCGTAAGAATGAGAAAAATCGGTGTGTTCAGTGACAAGCTGCCAGTGAGTGGTGCTGGCCAGATGGAGACGCGAATAGAATGACCCTCCCTTCTGCCTCCCTTCTGCCTCCGTGCCTGTTAAAATACCTGGGACATTTAGACAATGTCCATACCTGGGCTTTTCCCTAGAACAACTGAATAAAACTTTCTGGGACGTTATATTTTTTAAGGTTTCCAGGTAATTCCAAAGCATAAGCAGGTACGAGATTCTATGATTACATCAGTGGTTATTAGCAGATAACTTACCTCAAGATGCTTACCTAAGCATCTTTCATTTCTAACTAAATCCAGTGCCACTTTAAGGCATGTAAAGTGATATAAGGCATTTAATTACTCTTCAAGTTCAGACTCATATTAATCACTATTTCCCCCATGTCTTACATATGGTATTTTTTCATGTAATCCTCATAAGAGCCCTAAAGGTAGCTGTTGTGTTACCCCCATTTTACAGATAAGCACGCGGAGGCTCAGAATGGTTAAACAGTTGTCTCAAAGCATAACTGTGAGAAACAAACTCACCTGTCCAAACCCAAAGGATGGACTCAGAGATCCGGAGAACAGCAAAAGTGAGACTTTTAATGGTGGTCTTACAAGATCCAGTGTCTGGCGTGCTCTCACTCCCAGAACAGTTTCAACAAGCCATTTATCCCATAATGTGCAGGTCCCTCCCCCAGTTCCTCATAGGCTGAGTGCTATGGGGTCACAATCTTCCCTGACGTTGCCTATGGATTGTTAGGCAGGGGCTTTAGGTGGTCTTTTTAGGGTTGTCTTGCTGCATTTTGTCGCAGCCCACAATGCATTGCAATCTTAGTTAGCTCAGCTGCTCTTTAAGTATTTGGCTTATGACCTAAGTAGCTGGGTAGGCTAATAAGAACAGACAGAGCAAGCTATTTTGCATACTAGTAAACCTTTATCTTAGACTAAACTTCTTTGGTTCGGGTGAGGGCAAGTAAGGTGGGGGGAAGCTGTTTCTTCTGTAGTTTGCTGACCTAAGCCGATTCAAGGCACTTTGTCTTGGAAATGGACCACGGTATACATTATTTCCTTTATAACTAAAACATGTTTGATTTTGTATGAAATGAGGATCATAATACAGACCCGATGAGGTTACTGAGGTCGGGAGATGGAGGATATATAACAGGTGATCTGTATTCACTCCCTTGTCTTTGAAAACGCACACATGAGGAAGGGAAGGGAAGGGGCTTGTATTCTCTACAATATATTACCTTCAAAAAGCCAGTGGACATAAGACTCTTTCTGACTGACTCACCACATCCTTTGCACAATGGCTAAGATCAGGTCAGAGTGTGGTGCTTTCAATGTGTCAGCCATTCTGAGTAGAGCACAGCTGTTTACCCTGTACAATGCCATCCCTTTTGTCTTGCTGATGATACTTTGTGGCTAACTCAGTCTCTGGTGAGGGTCGCTAAAACCTCAAATTCCGCTTTTTTTTTTTTTTTTTTTTTGAGATGGAGTTTCACTCTTGCTGCCCAGGTTGGAGTGCAGTGGTGCAATCTTGGCTCACTGCAGCCTCCGCCTCCCTGGCTCAAGCAATTCTCCTGCCTCTGCCTCCCGAGTAGCTGGGATTATAGGCGCCCACCATCACACCCGGCTCAGTTTTTGTATTTTTAGGAGAGACGGGTTTCACCATGTTGGCCAGGCTGGCCTCGAACTCCTGACCTCAGGTGATCTACTGTCCTCAGCCTCCCAAAGTGCTGGGATTACAAGCGTGAGCCACTGCATCCGGCCTCAAATTCTGCTTTTTAAAATGTCAGAAGAATGTGGGCTCTCTCTACAATATTTTTTAACTCTTCTTATACAATAAAGTGTTTGCATCTCTCAAAAGCTACTACTAGAACATTTTTAATTTTTATTCAAATTATAAAATACAAGTCTAATAAGCACTGATATTACTGATCAAATAATATACATATAAGGCAAAAATTCAGGATTCCTCCCTGATCCCTCCCGTTTCCATCCCTGCTATCCTATGTGTTAGCAACTTGGCAGAATCCCCTGCGATTTGGCTCTGCGCCGAGCTCTACTGGAGAAGACAATAAACTATAAGAAATGTAATGACAGACTCTTAACTTTTGAAACCATTTTTGTCACCAAATATTGATGGATTGTCATTTTTTTAATGAAACTATTTCCATTTCCCTGAGCTGAAAAAGACCTATTTGGCCTAAGCTGCTCGTTTTTCAGGTGAAGAAACGAAAGCCCAGAAAGCTCCATTGCCTTACTCAAAGCTGCACGGTGCATGGCAGGGCTGGGGCTGGAGAGCAGCTTCCCCGGCCACCTTGCCAGACCTCTGATTTGAGGCAATAAGTGTTGCAGAGAACTGTCCTGCATCTGTGGTCCGCTTACTCTGTACACAAGAACTGGCCAAGATTCAGGCACACAGGGAGCCATCCATAAAGATTAGTTTATTTTGTCCCATTTCAATGCTACTTAATGCATTCAGAAGAATGAAGTAGCTGTATAAGCAGCTATCATTAAGAGGCAGATACTTTTAAGGGATGGGGGATGGATTTGTCCTGTATGACTGTAATCAAGTAATTTAATCTCTATAAGTATTAATATTCAAAAATTGGCAACAATATCCCCACATACCCAAATATAACATGACATGCTAAAGCACCTTGCGAACTCTGCTTTGTTATACAAGTAATTGCATATCCGTATTTCATAACATTTCATAGTTTGTAAGACATTTTCATATGCATCAGTTTATTTCACACTTAAGACATGATATAAAAGAAAGATATCGATACTACTATTTATAAATGAGGAGGGACCAAATGTTCCTTCAAGGCCACACAGCTAGTTGATGACAGCACTGGAACTGAACAGAGGTCTCTCAACTTCCAGTCCAGGACCCTTCCAGTATTTGACGTGCATTCTTTGCATGACACTGATGAACGTTCAAGTCTTCTTTCCCACCGCCATGATGGAAATGACTTCCAAGTGAGGCTAGGCACTCTACACACTGCCATAGTTGGCCATCAGTGAATGAAAGGCTAACAGCTGCCTCTCCTTTCCCTGCTGTCAATATTGACCTACAACATAAGACGAGGGGATGAGGCAAGGGGGTGAGGACAGAGGAAATACACAGGGTATCAGAAGTCATAGAGCTTAGTTGAAGTTCTTTACTATGGGTTGCCAGTATAGGTTGAAGATCACACAGTTTAATTTCAAATCCCATCCCTTAGCGTGCATGATCCTTGATCATCTCAATCCAAGGGACCTTCCCTCATTATTTTTCATGTACTACCAACATCCCAGCTACCGACCCTTTTAGTTTCACCAAAGTGTGCAAAGCCACTCTGGCACGATATGCATTGTAACATCTTCACACCTTTGCACATGATGCTCCATTTGCTTGGAACACCTTCCTTAATTTTGAGCCCAAAAGACCCAGACTTACCTGGCAAGACAAAGCTCAAATATTGTCTCCTCTATGAAGATTACTCTGGCTGGCTCTCCAAGACAGAGTTAGGATTTGTTATGTTTTGTTTTACAATTAACTGTTTTTTGCAAAACATTTTAATAACAGGAGGGATGTCACGGAGAGATGCAGAAACCGTACTATACTTAGTTTTAGAAGTGGCTTAAGGGCAGGGACTGTGTCTCACTGGGAACAATATTTACACAAAGTAAATTTTCAGTAAATGGTAGTTTCCCAGATGGATGAATGAATGAATGGATAGATGGATGACAGAATATACTAAAAATGCCTAAGGCTCAGTGGGGTGCCATATGCTGACAGGTTAGGAAATGGAAATTTCTGGGTCTCGGGACCTTGGCTCTTATTGCAGATGGGTATTCTTAGTCACATAATTAAATCTTTCTGGGTCTCATTCTCTAACTGTGAAACCCACTTTCTACCCTACTCCCCTCATCTGGGAGCCCAGGGAAGCTGATGGATATTAAACCATATTAATAGCTCCTCGCCCTTGGCTTCCTGTTGAGTTTGGCCAATGGGAAATGGCATCAGGAGATCCAGGGCAAAAGAAGCGTGAGATGGGATTTTCATTCCACCCACCACAGCTCCCTCCTTGCAGGTCCCACAACTGAAAGCCACAGCTCCTCTTCCCGCAACCCAGAAAGAGAGCCCTGTCTCTGTGTCCCAGTGCCTACCTGGTCCCCAAACCCCTCCAAGCCCAGGCATGTGAGAGCGCCCTTTTATTACCGCCCCCAGATACTTCACTGTCTTCTGTGGATTCCTTCTACCCTGCCAACACCTTTCAAATGGTCTCTTTATTAAGCTGTTCTCAAATTACCCAATTTGAGAGTGCCATCTGTTTCTTGCTGGAACCTCAGCTGATATCCTTTACACCTCTCAGGGCCTTTGAGTAGATTACATGAGGTCATTGATACGAAGCCCTTACTGAATACTCCCAGGGTCTCTGCTGCTAATTTATATGGTAAATAACATTAAAAATCTTTCCTATGTGGGTGAATAGAAGGCTCAAATAAAATGCTGCATTCTACGTAAAGTGATATAGAACTGTAACTTTCAATAAATATTTTACGGTAAAGCCACACTTGGAAACGAAAAGCACCCCTTCTGCACGCTCTGGCTCGGAGCAGAGCCAGCCAAACCTGGCTGACGTGCCCTCGGTGCCCAGGGGGGAGCACACAATTGCACGCCAGGGAAAAGCAGGCTCAGTTTATGTTTGCTCAACTCCCGGGGGCAGATGGGATGAATGCTGACAGAAAGAGGACAGCCTGTCAGAGAAAGAAATCCCCTCCCCCACTGCGTTCCAGAAATAAGCCAGTTCTTGACCTGGATTGATTCTTTCTGCCATTTCCTCTAAACTAGCACCTGTATCCGATTTTTTTTTTTTCTTTTAGCTTTCACCAAATCGTTTTTTTTTTTTTAATTTATTTATTATTATTATACTTTAAGTTGTAGAGTACATGTGCATAACGTGCAGGTTTGTTACATATGTATACTTGTGCCATGTTGGTGTGCTGCACCCATCAACTCGTCATTTACATCAGGTATAACTCCAAATGCAATCCCTCCCCCGTCCCCCCTCCCCCCTCCCCCCTCCCCATGATAGGCCCCTGTGTGTGATGTTCCCCTTCCTGAGTCCAAGTGATCTCATTGTTCAGTTCCCACCTATGAGTGAGAACATGCGGTGTTTGGTTTTCTGTTCTTGTGATAGTTTGCTAAGAATGATGGTTTTCAGCTGCATCCATGTGCCTACAAAGGACACAAACTCATCCTTTTTTATGGCTGCATAGTATTCCATGGTGTATATGTGCCACATTTTCTTAATCCAGTCTGTCACTGATGGACATTTCGGTTGATTCCAAGTCTTTGCTATTGTGAATAGTGCTGCAATAAACATACGTGTGCATGTGTCTTTATAGCAGCGTAATTTATAATCCTTAGAAGCAACGGTGGCTTGTTCCCCAGAATTAAAACATGATGTGGAAGTTCCAGTAACGACTTTGCTTTTGTTTCCACAGGCTGAATTGAAGATCCCTCTTATCTGCCGGGTGCCAAGAACTATGAACAGGCAGTAAGTACCACGGGATCACTGTGAGTCCCGATTCCCTTTTCGTAGTGGGGACAGGAGGCGTTTTCTGGAAGATGAACTAAGAAATGATGCCAGTGTGGCCACCCGTGGAAAGGGGATTTCCTGAGAGGCCATGGCTGGGGCTGTGCACTTTGGTGTTCGGAAAACTCCTCTTTCCAGTAGCAGCATTTTCTCATGGACAGAGCACTTGCTCTCACCCAGCATGGCTGTGTGGTGGGGCAGGGACAAGATACCCTAGCACCATGATGCTAGAAGGGCACCCAGTCAGTTTCCACCCATGGGTGTGAAGGAATAAGTAAAAGGACAGTGGTTTGTGCACTTTTTCCCACAGGAGAAAGACTGGAGTCCAACTTTCTCTTTGTGGACACCCAGAGTAAGTGGTGTGGTCAGTCTGAGACACCGAAATTTGTGCCTGATTAAAAAAAAAAAACCAGCAGGACTCAAACGTTTAAGAAATATTTACAGTGAAAAAAAAACCTTGAAACTGGCAAAGTTTGGTGGAGCAGTTTTAAAATTAATCTCCTCATCTATGTATTTGCTTTATTTTGCCAGTCAGAAAGGTAGTTTTGTTATTCCTCTTTGGTGTGAAAAGCAGTGATTGTATTAGAAAGAGCAGGAGTTTCAGAGTCAGGCAGACCAGACCTACTTTAAATCCCTTGCCCTGTCATTTTACATCTGTATGATACTGGAGAATGATGATATCCTTACCCTCTGGATATGCAAGAAGTTCCTTAACCCTCTGAAAAGCAGAATTGACTCAGGGAGGAGGACTGCCTGGTTTCTGGGTGGATGTCCTGATCCTAGAGGGAGGCTAGGGGACAGCAATGGCTGTACCTCGCAGGTGGGCACTGGCTGGAGGGCTCTGGTCCAAGAGACAGAGACAGCAGCAGATGCTGTGACAGCCCTGGTAATCTCAGCTACCCATGGATGCCCACAGGTGTCCAGGTGGAGTGACCTGACTCACAGCCAAGCCCATGGGATGGGAAGGCTGGAGCTTCTGCTCTTCCTCTTGCCACGAAAAGCACAGCAGGAGCTCCCTGGCACGTAGTCCACAGATGGGCTCCTCACCCGAGTGAGAATTAAGCTCATCAAGCATCCCTTCTTGCCAGGAGTTGTGACCTCGTTTTCCTCCTCGATCCTTGCAGCAGGACTGAGTGGCAGGTATTACTAGCTTCCTGGAAGATTAGCTGCTTCATCTAAATGACTTGTCTGAGAGGGCTCAGAGCATTGAGATGAAGGTGGAGCTGGAATTCAAGTCTGTCTGACTCCCAGTTCAGTGCTCCTTCCTTTATTCCCTCGGCTGTGGGAAATGGAAAAGTCACCAGTAAGGGAGTCAGGGCTAATGTCAATCCAGGTGAGCTGGTTAACCTGTGGTTGCACCACAAAGGGGATGAACTCTCAGACCCAAATTAGCACTGGGGATAAACGTGGCAAATGGCAGTTTCACTGTAGGATAGACGAATTGGAGGTTTGTGCTGATGGCATAAACAGCACAGCAGGTGTATTAGTGTCCTGGGCTGTCTAACAAATTACCACCACCTGCATGGCTTTAAACACTGGGAATCTAGTCACTGACAGTTCTGGGAGCCAGAAATTCAAAATTAAGGGGTCAGCAGGGCCTTTCTTCCTCCAAAGGCTCAAGGGAAGAATCCTTCCTAGTCTCGTTCACCTCAGAGGCTCCTGACTTTCCTTGCCCGTGGCTGCGTCACTCCCCTCTCTGCCTCCATTTCACGTGACCTTCTCCTCTCTGGCCATATTTTCTATTCTTCTCACCTCAAACCTCCCTCTGGCTGTCTGATGTGAAGATATTTGTCGTTGGATTTAGGGGTCACCTGGATAGTCCGAATGATTTCTTATCAAGATCCTTAACTACATCTGCAAAGATGCTTTTCCCAAACAGGGTCACATTCACAAGCGATGGGGATGGGGATGTGGGTGTGTGGTAGGGCCACCCTTCAGTCCACGGCAGCAGGCTTTATCTTCACACTCGCTCTGCTCTTCCGGAGCAATGTGGGATGCCTCTGAAATGTCTGGCAATGTTTGCTATGAGCGTCTGCTTGGCTTTGTAGCTGAGATTTCCACCCCTTCAGTCTCTGCTTCTATGCCTTTTTTTTTTTTTTTTTTTTTTTTTTTGAGACAGAGTCTTGCTCTGTCACCAGGCTGGAGTGCAGTGGCACAATCTCAACTCACTGCAACCTCCGACTCCCTGGTTCAAGTGATTCTCCTACCTCAGCCTCCCGAGTAGCTGGGATTACAGGTGCCTACCACCATGCCTGGCTAATTTTTGTATTTTTAGTAGAGACAGGGTTTCTCCATGTTAGCCAGGATGGTCTCAATCTCCTGACCTCATGATCCGCCCGCCTCAGCCTCCTAGAGTGCTGGGATTACAGGCGTGAGCCACCGCGCCCTGCCCTATGGCTTTTAATGATTTCACCCTATGCCAAGGGCCTGTTCTGTAGGAGAGGTTTTCCCCTTTTATGAGGACTTGCAGTGGCTTTGTTTTTCAGCCAGGGAGTTGGTCTCTGTTGAAAATGGCTTCTCACCAAGCTTTCCAAAGGGAAGCTGTGTGGTTGCAGCTTTACAGTCACCTTAGATTTGAAGCTGGCAATGCGTAGACCAGAGGACAGCCAAACCGTCACCACTTCACAAACATTAGCTTCCTTCCGTTAGGATGCGTCCACGTGGAGCCTACGCACTTGACTATCTGACACCTCAACATGAGGAACCTGCCCTGAAGAATAACTCTTCTTCTTTCCCAAAGCTCAGAGCATCCTTTTCCTCGCCTAGTCCCAGTCTCTTCTTCACTCCTTCCTCTTGTGCACCCTCAAATCGGTCAATCCATATGGGATTGCTGCTGGCCTATCCCAAAACGAAAAGTAAATATTAAAATTAGAACCACCGCCCCCCCCCCCCCACCAGTGCTATTACACTTTAAAGAGAAATGCATACGCTGGCACCACACAAATGAAAGGTAAGATGCCCTAGGACACTCCATGTTTTATTCTCCACCTTCCGGTTTCCTGTCCAGGGGGTCCTGAGCTGGGAGATGCTGTTGATCTAAGTGCAGGCTGCACAGCAGCAGTGTCAGCATCACCAGGGAGCTTGCTAGAAATGCAGAATCGCAGCTGCTACAGCCCAGCCCAGGCATGCAGAGTGGAACCCATACTTCTACAAGGTCCTCAGTTAATTCCTGGACACATTAAAGCCTGAGAAGTGCTGAAGGAGAACAGGAGTTCCCGACACCGTTTCCTTCCCGGCACACTTGAGAACTTATCTACAGTAGTCACGAAAGCATGACTCAGAGAAGGCAGCCACATGTCAGGCTGCGTGTAAGTGTAGTTTGGAAATGTGTGTCCCCCATCACCACGCACACGGAGGTTTTTCTTTTGCTGAGCCCTGTGGGGTAGTACTCACTTCCTCTGTCAAAATTATTAACCCAGTCAATTCAAGGCAGTAGATTTTAAACCTGAAGGAGCGTTAGAATCATCAGGGAGGCTTTAAACAAAAGCAATTTCAGGGTCCTTCCCCAAAGCAAAGAAACCAGAATAGCTGGACATCAGTCTTTTTTTTTTTTTTTTTTTTTTTTTTTTTTTTGTTAATGCTCAACTGAGTGTAATCTACAGCCACTTTTGTGGAATAATGTCTCACAATTCTAAAATCTGGAATTTCTTACAATTCTATAACCTGGAATCCTAAGCAGACTTTGTAACGACAACTAATTCCTTACCATCTGTCTTGGTCTTCTCAGGTTACTATAACAAAATAGCTCAAACTGGGTAACTCAGAAACAACAGAAATTTATTTCTCACAGTTCTGGGAGCTGGGAAATCCAAGAACACGGGGCCAGCACATTTAGTGTCTGGTGAGAGTGCTTCCTGGTTCATCGATGGTCTGCTTGCTGTGTCTTCACATAGTAAAGGCAAGAAATGTGTCTGGGACTCTTTTATAAGAGTGCTAATCTCATTTCATGGGAGTTTTGTCCTCTTGGCCTAATCACCCCCCAAAGGCCCCACCTTTTAATACTATTACCTTGGTGATTAGCTTTCAACATATGAATTTAAGGGTTTCACAAACATTTAAATCATAGAAGTATCTCTCATTAAGCACTTTTATAATGAATAAATTAATAAGTATAGATGAATGGATGATATAGAAATATATATTATATATGTACATGTGTGTGCACACGTGAACCTATCAGTATATATGTATGTATATGTATGCAGACACACAATACAAGCGTATGCACACATATTTGTATTTGATTGTATCAGTATATATGTATGTATATGTATGCAGACACACAATACAAGCGTATGCACACATATTTGTATTTGATTGTATCAGTTCAGTCAAAAGCACTTATTTATTGAGTATACATTTCACACACCTCGTTTATAAAGATGAATAAGATCTAGCCCCTGTCCTCACAGAGCATTTGCCATATGTAAAGAGAATTCTTTCAGTATTATATAGAGAGCGATGGGAAAACTCCACAAGCACTAAGAAGGGATGCTGATGTCATGATTCTAAATTGCTTCCGAAATTAGCAGGTTATTTTTCATCGACTTTCCCTGCAACAAAACTTGCAGCTTCCCCAGCAATCCATTAAACTGCAGAAAGCCTCATTCCTTGGTGCTATTAGAGAAGAGCAGACAGACCCACCAGCGGCCCCATTATACCGCTGGGGCTAGATAAGGGCATCTTGGGGTTCGATTTCCAGTACCTCTTCATCATTCTGAACAGGACTGATAAGAACCTTGACGCTGTGGTTCTGAGTGCTTTGGAAGAGACAAAGTCACCTGAGTGATTGCTTCTGGGCTCTTTCCAGTAAGCCAATGCCCTGCACTGGCCACCCAGGCTCTTTCGGGAATTTGGGTGAAAGTCACTCTTGCACATCCCAGATTGGGGATAGATCAGAGAGCAAGGGTCTCCAGAGTGTCCACTTTGAAATAAAGCTTAAACAATTATTAAGCTTGTTTTGTTCATTGCTGAAATTATCCCCAGTATTGATGGAAATTTCAGAAAACATACAAAAGTACAAAGAAGAAAATGAAAATTATCAATTATCCTAGCACCCAGCACTAACTTGCTACAGTTGTCTTAGTTTATTTTTCTATATCTATGTGTAATATCTTAAAATTTTAGAAAATCTACTTTTAAAACTCATTGTTTTAAGTCATTCATTTAATAACCATGTTTCCTTTTCTGAGCATTGTCCTACACAATTAAATTTTCTTTAAAATCATGGTGTTTTGAAGCTATGACTTAAATAAGGTTTACCACCCCTTCTCCACAATTTCAAAGTCAAAAGGCTTTGAAATACTGAAAGGTCTTTGTAGCTAATTTGACAGCAAAACCTGATGTGCAACGAGGTAATGTATGTTCTTCATTTATCCCAATTAATCCGACTATCACATGTTTCACTACAGAAATATTAGCGTGTTTAATAACCAGAGGTTATTCCAGTCTTTACTGGGAATATTACATAGTGTACAGCACGTGCACTGTGTTCCTTTTCTAAAATCCACAATATTCTGAATTCCTGGCCCCAAGGGATTTAGATCAAGCATGGCAAACCTGTATTTTATTTGGCAGTTTATTTTATCTTGCCCTTGGTGTTGGACATTTAAGTTGCTACCTATAGAGTTTTATGAGGCAGTTTTATCACCAAGATTAAACTTAACGCTATATACTCTAGGAGTATTAGAGCAGACGGTGTTGTGATGCTCCCCAGCAGACAACAATGTGTATGCTGCATACATTATGTACCTCTACCCTCATAGTCTAATATTATGTAGGAACATGAGTTCAAATTATCTAATAATAACCTAGCACTCCTTTTCTTGCATAGGGAATATATATTTCCTATTCGCTTGTTTTGGAAAAAGTTTTGATGGTAAACAAAACAATAAAATAGATATTTAGAGATGGAGAGAGTCATAGAAGTATAGAATTCCACCTTCCACACATGGTTATAATTTCCTTAGCAATAGCTCTGTGAGACAGAATGAGAAGCTTCTCAAACACTCTTCTCGATGAAGAGCTGATTACCTTCTGAGCCTATGACTTAGGAAACAGCAAGAAAATTCCTCTTTGTATTGACATCAACAAAGCCACCTTCAAGTCAATGTTAATCATTGACATTTTACATTTTACTAAGCAAAAACAGTGATATTTGCCTGCAATACTTTTCTCACTTGAATGCAGAGTCTAGTTATAAGAACGAAAGAGCAAAAAGGATACAAAAATTGTTTACCCTCCCTGACACGCCAGGCACTGTGCTAGCCATTCTCCATGAGGATCTGTGTCATACTTTCTGACTGCTCAGCACTAAAACAGCTTTCCATATTGCCACATAAGAACAACTGTCCGAAATTCAGTTTCAGAAGTAAAACCGACATATTTCTGACTCCAAAATCCGTAATCTTACGTCATAAGACATAGTGATTAAGAATATCATGCTTGTATATTTCTCATCATGGATACATCACCTGAGTAAATGACTGTTTTGCCCATTACAGGCATATTTTCCCTTTGAAACCTTGCACAATCAAATATATTCAATTCCTAGGTGGGGATGTATGTCATCTCCTCTTGAGAGGGCTCAATGTCTGGCACACAGGAGCTGCCCAATAGATGATATTTCTCTCTGTGTGTATGAATGATAAAACTCCATGTAAACTCCAGATCATTATTTTCCTTCATGACATGTGTGAACAACCCCTGCTTTCGACCTCCAGGGGCACCTTCATTTTGATTTGCAGGAATAAATAAGTGTAAATCCCACTGAATCTAGAGAAAATGAGAACCAGCAATTTCGGCACCCTGAGATCAGAGTCCTACACCCAGCTGTGTAGTCAGTATGGCTGCCCTCCTAGTTACCCAGAAGTAATTATGAACCAACTCTCAGGCCAACTGGGTCTGCCCTCTGATGCTATCAAAGTCACATAGGTAGGATTCAGCTTCGTGGTTGGCTGGTAATTAAAAAGCTGCAAGCTGTGAGGGAACATAGCTGAGATCCAGAGAGAGAGTTTGCCAGAGGTTGCAGACATGGCCAGTGATACTCTTGCAGGAGCAGCAGGTGTGGTTGGCTTTGAGACTCAATAAAGATGGTCGGTGATGAGGGAATAGAGGATGTTAAGACAGTCTTCTCTCTCTCTTACTGGCAAGATTACCAGTTGCTGATAGAACTAGTTGACTTAACTAGCTTATCACTGCTTGGGAAAATTCCAGCTGAACAAGGTCTCCTGCTGACTGTCCACAAGATTAGAGTTTTCATCATTACAGTCTTTGAAAATGTCACAAAGAACAATAAAGGTTCTGATGCATTTAATGTAGGAGTTTGTTATCATATAAGTAATGTATATTCTTTGTAGAACATTTAAGATACAAAATATATACATAAAGAGAAACTACCATTTCTAATTGAACCATTGAAAAACGGTAAACAGTACTGGATATTTCCTTTTAGGCTTTCCAATACAACTATCCATTCTACTTTGTTTTTAACTTGATGTATCATATGTATAATATTTCCCAACGTTATTAGAGTCATTTTATAGCTATGCAATCTTTCAATACCTTAGGCATCCCATATCTTATGTTCTTCCACTGCAGGAAAACAAGACAACTCATGAACTAATTTGACAAATTCAATTAACATAATCACGCCCAAATATTAAGATGCTGTGTTTTATTACATGGAAATAAGGAAAAACAATCATCCTAGGAAATATTGTGAGCTAACCCAGTGTTTGGAGAACCTGACCCATGATGACAGTTTATAACAGAATAGTATTTGATTATAAAAACATACAGAGAAGTCGGCAACAAGGTCCAGCATTTATGGTTGCTATTTTAGCCATGAAGTCCAAACCACTGGTCATTTGCATGTCTATAACTTACATTGGCCCAACATACCCCACAGATGAGACATAAGAAGGGAGAAAACTTGACTTTGGGAAAATTTTGTTAAATTCAAGTACACCTGACAGTAAAATTGTAAAATGATTGCCAACAGTTTTTAATTCATATGATTTGGGGCCAATATCAGGAAGTCCTAGAAAATGTATCCATTGGAAAGGAAAAAAAAAAAGGAATTCCTGGAGATCTAGATGCGTAAAATTTCAGAATTCCTGGTAAAGAGAGATCAGGTCGCAAATAAGAGGAAAGGAGTACTTACCGTAAGCCAGATATCAGTTGCCTCCAGCTTGGTTCTTCATTCTTGACTTCCATTCTTCTCTATATTTTTTTATGGGGGTGGGGAGGATTTTTTCTGAGAGAGGTTAGAAAGGATTCTGTTGAGGCAATCCGTGAAAGGAGATGATAAAGTCAAATATTTATCTGTCTCCCCTGGTGAGGAGAACAAATACGTCAGTAGAAGTATAGCTCTGCAATAATCCGACAGAAATATTGGTTGGCCATGTGCCGATGGAGCTGTGACGTTTTAGGAACTTAGCCTCCCTGAGTCTCATTTTCTTTATTAAATGAAATAGTAATAGTAACTATCTCAAAGGGTTGTTGAGAAAGTTAAGTGACTTAATGTATACAATATGTATAGCACCGTTTCTGGCACACAGGGTGCATGCCACAGGCGCTGTAGCCAGTTGAATCAGGTTGGTGCAAAAGTAATCACACTTTTAGCAATTACTGTTTTTTTTGTGTTTCTTTTTTTTTTTTTTTTTTTTTTTTTTTGAGACGGAGTTTCACTCTTGATGCCCAGGCTGCAGTGCAGTAGCACGATCTCGGCTCATTGCAACCTCCACCTCCCGGGTTCAAGCGAGTCTCCTGCCTCAGCCTCCCAAGCAGCTGGGATTACAGGTGCCTACCACCATGCCCAGCTCATTTTTTGTATTTTTTGTAGAGACGGGGTTTCACCATGTTGGCCGGGCTGGTCTCAAACTCCTGATCTCAGGTAATCCACCCGCCTCACCTCCCAAATTGGCAGTAACTTTTAATAGCAAAAACGGTGATTACTTTTGCACCAACCTAATACTTTCCAAAGATGGCTACAGCCATGTATCCCACCCCACATACATTTCTGCAGTGTATCCTGACACTTCCCATTCAAGGGTGGATCTGTTTCTCCACCTCCCTTAACTTGCATGGCCCTACAGCAGTTTTGACCAACGGAGTGTGACAGAAGGGACACTGTGTCAGCTGTGTGCATAGTCTTTAACTGTCTGGCCAGCTCGGCTTCCTGCCTTTAGAAGCCACCTTCCACCAAAGTCATATGCTATGACTGCTCTACTGTGAATACACCCAAGCCTTGTGCAGAAGCCCTGGGGAGACACCCTGTGGAGAGACAGGGAGGCTGGGGGCATTACGCACCTGCCTTGAAACCAAGGATCCAGTCTGGGCATTCAGCTCAGTTCAGTGCTGAAATCACCATCCAAATGAAACAGCACCAGAGACCCCTAGAGGAAACCACCCAGCTGAGAACCAGGAGAGATAAAAACCAATCGTCATTTTAAGCTACTGTTTTGGAGTGGTGTGTTAGGCAACAACAGATGACTGGAACGGATATTGTCGGCTGGTTATATCATCATCACAATCATTGCTTCATGCAGGGGCCTTTGCTGTTAGATATTCAGGGTACAATTTAAAGATTCATATGACTTGATATTCCATCATGAAGAACATTCATTGTAAGTGAGAACAATAATACATCAGCGAGTGATAGTGGGTGAGCAGGATGCTAATAAGAGGTTCTCTGTTGTGAGTGTGTGTAAAGTGCTAAGAGGACACAGAGGAGTGAGTGGTTATTCTACTTGGAGCAAATATTGGGAAGGGGTGTGGTGGCATTAGAGGAGACATCCTCACAGAGGCAGTGATGTGAGCTGACCTTGAGGAACAATGGGATGTTGCGAAGCAGCAAATGGAGAAGACAGTGGGGATAGATTTTCTCAAGTAATTACAGCAGCTGGAGAACTTCTACCCAGATTTAATGTAAAGAGTAACATTAAGACTGATAATTTGACTTATGTTGCTCAAAAGCTGATTCTAAGTAATTGGAGAGATAATTCGACTACTTAGGATTGATGGTGGAATTTGATTTTTCATATCTCTCGATTGGCAGGGAAAAGAAGAAGCTGCAGTGCAAAATCAGAAGGAGAATAAAGGCCTGAATCTGGCTGACAATTTTTAAAATCCTGTGTTGGCGGGCTGGATTCTGCTGCCCTGAAATGCCTCCTTTTGGGTAGGCTGCAATTAGAGGCATTTGTGCTGCCATTTGTTCCCATTGTTGTTTGTTTGAACAAAAATTCTGTGAATAACGAAAATTCTACATCCAGTTCATCTTCTGTAGATTTTTCTAAGAACTCTATCTGCAAAGATGCGAGGAGTTTTATGATGAAGAAACATGAAGTGTTTCTGTACCATCTTTGTCAAGGTTTCATTTTCTCTTTCAATTTTTTCAATTGCTTTAAATATTGATTAGATACAAAGGAATAGTTATAAAATATGCATACAGTATAAAGAACAATAAAACATATTAGATATGTGTATGCATTCTCAGTTTTTATAAATTACCATTAATTTTGATGTTTTCATTCCTCCTTTCATGTTCACAACTCCACATCCCCAACAAGCAAAAACTATCCTGAAGTGTGGGTTAATCATCCACTTACTTTTATCTTTAGTTTCTATCATTACAAATACTTTAGTTTTGCTGGGTTTTGAGATTCCTGCCAAAAGAATCATGTTACAGATTTTATCTTGCACCCAGACTGCCTAGTTTTGACAACTGGTTCTACCAGTTATGAGCTATGAGATCTTGAGAACGTTAAGAAGCCTCATTGTACCTGTTTTCTCATCTGCAAAATTAAAATAATAATGGTGTGTACTTTGTAGTATTCTTGTGATAATTAAATGAGCTAATTTGTATAAGACATTTAAAACTGTCTGGAACATAATGTGAGCTATGTAAATCTTAGTTCTGATTGTTCTATAGTCTGTTTTATGACTGCCCCAATGTACATTCCAAAGATAATCCATGCTATTGTGGATAGCCATATTTCTTTCCATTTCATGGACATATATTTTATGTGCATATAATACCATTTATTTATACACTCTCCGGTCAATAGACACTTGAGTTGTTTCCTAAATATTGCTTATACCACTGCTGTTAAGAACGTTCCAGTTTACATGTACTAAAGCGTAGATTCAGGAGTATCCGTACAGAAGGTATATTCCTAGGATTGAAATTTCTGGGGCTCAGAGTATGTATACCTTTGATTTTACTTAGGTCACAATTACCAAAGCAGCCAGGTCATTTTATGCTCTCTACCCACAAGTGTGCCTAAGTGACCCAGTTTCTTCATGACTTTGGACAAAGTCATGCCAGTCCTTCCATACTGGGAGTTTTAATTTTTACCAAACCAGTGGGTGGTTTTCATCTGTGTTTTTTGACTATAGTGTAGCTTTAATCTGTATTTTGTTGACTATGGTGTAGCTAAGCATCCTTTCAGATATTTATTAGCCATTAAGCTTTTCTCATCTGCACACAGTGCTTGTCAAATCTTCTGCCAGGTAAAATATATATATATAATTTTTTTTTTGGTCAAGCATTTGTCATTTTCATATTGATTTGTATGCATTATTTATTTATTCTGTACACTTTTCTCAGTTTGCGACTTGAGTTGTTATTCTCTTTTGATATTTCCTTTTGGTGACCATAATTTCAGGTCAATGAGTCATAGCGAACTTTTCCTTATGATTCATTCATTTTGTGTATTGTTTAAAGAAACTTAACGTGAGATCATAGCTTCCTACCTTGAATTCCAAACATCATAAAATCTGCCTTTCACTTTTAAATCTTTAATCAGCCTCTAGTTGATTAATTTGTGTACGGTGTGGAGGGATTTGGGGATTCCTTCCTTCCTTCCCCTTCCCCTTCCTTCCCCTCCCTCCCTCCCTCCCTCCCTCCCTCCCTCCCTCCTTCCTTCCTTCCTTCCTTCCTTCCTTCCTTCCTTCCTTCCTTCCTTCTTTCCTTCCTCCCTCCCTCCCTCCCTCCCTCCCTCCTTGCATGGATAAACAATTTACTCGGCACTGTATATTTAAAATGCTATAGGCCGGGAACAGTGGCTTACGCCTGTAATCCCAACACTTTGGGAGGCCGAGGCGGGCAGATCACAAGGTCAGGAGATTGAGACCCTCCTGGCTAACACGGTGAAACCCCGTCTATACTAAAAAATACAAAAAACTAGCCGGGCGGGCGTGGTGGCGGGCGCCTGGAGGCTGTGCAGGAGAATGGCGTGAACCCGGGAGGCGGAGCTTCCAGTGAGCTGAGATCCGGCCACTGCACTCCAGCCTGGGCGACAGTGAGACTCCATCTCAAAAAAAAAAAAAACTATCCCTCCTCCACTCATCTGCAATGCCAGCTCTGTCATAAACCAAGTTTTATTATACAAGTGGATCTTTTCTAGGTTTTCTTTGCCATGATTAATGTATCTACCCCATGTCAATGCACATGTCCTAATTAGCATAACTTTATTGTAGCTCATGATGTCTTGAAATTTGTATTCCCCGGCTAGCACTTTAGCAGGAGATTGGCTCTTGAATGTCTGCTCTTTCATGTAAATATAGGACACACACACACACACACACACTATCTCTCTTTCTCTCTCTCTCTCTCTCTCTCTCTCTCTCCCCCTCTCCCTCTTTTTGGGGATTTTGGGCTGGAATTACTTTGAAGTCTACAGATGACTTAGAAGATAAATGACAGCTTTATGACGTTGAGTTCTCTAGTTCATGAACATGTTATATATCTCCAGAGAGACCAAGAGACAGAGAGAACTTCTTCAACGTAATTCCACAATGTTTCATAATTTTCTTTCCAAAAGACTAGACCTTAACATGTCTTGAGAAATCTTTTTTAGACATTTGACTTATTTTAATGATATTGTAAATGCTAAGATACCAACATTTCATATTTTCATGTCTGTTGCTAGTATATATTTTTGATGTGATGCAGACAGCAGGCTTCCTAAAAGTTTTATCCATTCGAATAATCTGTTTATTCTTTCATGTTTGTTATATAGATAATTATATCATCCATAAATAATTAAATTTTATTTTTTCCTCTCCATTTCCTTTACATTTTTTTTTCTTGCCTGACTACACTGTTTAGGCTAGATTAAAGTGGTGATAGCAGGCACCTGCATTCTAAATCTTGAGGGAAATGCTCTAATGTTTCCCCACAAAGTACAAGGCTTGTTTTCAGATTTAGATAGGCTTTGAATATCAGGTTAAAGACTCTAGGTTGCTGAGAGACTTCATATATATATAAAATCAGTAAATATTTATCAATATATTTAATCAATATTTTCCTTATTTATTAAATGACTTTTTTTCCTTCTGCTTTTGTTAATGTAATGATTTATATTAATGGGTTTGCTAATGTTAAACTAAACTTGATTTTCTGAGATAAATTCCACTTGGTCATGACATGTTATTTGTTAACACATCGGTGCAGTGTTTCATTGATGAGTATTAATGAGAATGGCCTGTAATTTTCTTTCTTTCACTCTCCTTGCTGGTTAGCATCACATTTGTGCTGGCCTCATCAAATGAGTTGCAGTTTCTATTGTCTAATTTTCTATTCTGGACAAGAGACTATGTAATGGGGAATACACTGGACCTGTATCAGCAAGCTGGTCTTGGATTGGTATCCTTGAGGGAAGGTTTTCAGCTATTGGTTAAATATCGTTGATGGTTATAGAAAGATATTCAGTTTTACTATTCCTTCATGAGTAATTTTTGTTGCTAGATATTTTTCTACATGTGTGTTTGTTCACTAATATTCTGTTACCATTTTAAATTCTGTTGTGCCTATAATGATGTTCCCTTTATCAGTTCTTACTTGGTCTGTTGGTGTCTCCCCTTTTGTTCCTGATTAAGCTTGCCAAAGGTTAATACATTTCAGTAGTCCTCTGTGTTTTCATTTCATTTTCGATATGAGTAACTTCTTTTTATGATTTCCTTCTGTCTATGTTCTTGGCAATATGAGTTTGTTATTTCACTGATTGCCAAATTAGGTGCTTCATTAATTAAATTTTAGCCCTCCTGTTCTACTATAAATATTTCAGTTATATATTTCTATATTACTGTTCATTTTAAATATTAAATTCCCATTATTATTTATTCTTTGAATTATAATTTGCTGATCTATAAATAAATTCTGGAGTTTTTTACTACCTTGTCACTGATTTCTAACTTAATCATATGGTGGTTGTAAAAAAATGGTCTATAAGCTATTATTTTGTAAGTTTTTCTGAGAATTTATGTTCTTTTTTTCATACTTTAAGTACTGGAGTACATGTACAGAATGTGCAGGTTTGTTACCTAGTTATACATGTGCCATGGTGGTTTGCTGCACCCATCAACCTATCATCTACATTAGGTATTTCTCCCAATGCTATCCCTCCCTTACCCCCCCCCCACCTCCTGACAAGCTCCAGTGTGTGATGTTCCACTCCCTGTGTCCACGTGTTCTTATTGTTCAACTCCCACTTACGAGTGAGAACGTGTGGTGTTTGGTTTTCTGTTCTTGTGATAGTTTGCTGTGAATGATGGTTTCCTGTGGCATCCTTGTCCCTGCAAAGGACATGAACTCATCCTTTTTTATGGCTGCATAGTATTCCATGGTATATATGTGCCATATTTTCTTTATCCAGTCTATCATTGATGGGTATTTGGGTTGGTTCCAAGTCTTTGCTATTGTGAACAGTGCTGCAGTAAACATATGTGTGCATGTGTCTTTATAGTAGAATGATATATGGGGCATTTTTTTTTCAATATTCCATGTGTGCATGAAAAGAAGGTAGATACCACCATAAGTGCATGCAGTGTTTTAGAAATATCAACAAGAATTTTGTAAATTATTAAAAGACAAGGTGTTAAAAACATTTAAAGTAATTGTGAATTTGTCTTTTTCCTGATAGTTATTTGCAAATACATGTATTATTGAAACAGGATTTTCAAACTATTATTTCCTCCTGATGAACTAATTTTTATATTGTAATGTAGTGACCTGCTTTGGAAAAATGTTTTTCCCTGAAGAGCTTATTTTGTCTGCTATTAATATAATAACCAAGCCAGCTTCTTTTAGTATTTTAACAATCGTCTTTTTTTTTTTTTTTTTTTTTTTTTTTTGAGACGGAGTCTCGCTCTGTCGCCCAGGCTGGAGTGCAGTGGCGCGATCTCGGCTCACTGCAAGCTCCGCCTCCTGGGTTTATGCCATTCTCCTGCCTCAGCCTCCTGAGTAGCTAGGACTACAGGCGCCCGCCACCTCGCCCGGCTAATTTTTTGTATTTTTAGTAGAGACGGGGTTTCACCGTGGTTTCGATCTCCTGACCTTGTGATCCGCCCGCCTCGGCCTCCCAAAGTGCTGGGATTACAGGCGTGAGCCACCGCGCCCGGCTCGTCTTTTTTTTTTTTAGACAGTCTTGCTCTGTGACCCAGGCTGGAGTGGAGTGGTGCGATCTCCACTCACTGCAACCTCCACCTCCTGGGTTCAAGCGATTCTCTTGCCTCAGCCTCCTGAGTAGCTGGGATAACAGGTACTCACCACCATGCCAGGCTAATATTTGTATTCTTAGTAGAGACAGGGTTTCATCATGTTGGCCAGGCTGGTCTCAAACTCCTGACCTCAGGTGATCCACCCACCTCGGCCTCCCAAAGAGCTGGGATTACAGGCATGAGCCACTGCGCCTGTCCTCAAATGTCTTTTAACTAGATAATTTTCTCCATTTATAGTTACTAAAATTACTGACATTTGTCTCCAAACTTTATTTTTTGCTTTCTATTTGACCCCCCGTTTTGCTTCTTTTTTTTTTTGATCTCCTGTTGTTTGTGTGCATATGTGTATGTGTATTTTTGACTCCATTTTACTTCTATCAGTTTGTCATATGTTTATTATATATTCTACTGGTATCTTTGTGATTTCCCTAGATATTTTAATACACAAGTAAATTATCAACATCTATAGCTAAACAATGTATTTACTATCTTGTAGAGTAATAATGGAACTTTCAACACTTGAATTCTGATCACTCACAATTTATACGCTACTGCTGTTATGAATTTTAATTCTATGTTATTCGTTAATTTTTTTAAGGTTTTCATTATTAATGTTTCAAACAGTCAATACTTTTAAATATTTACCCAAATATTTAGCATACTGTTTGTCTTTGGTCATATTTTATTTTATTTATTTTTTTAGAGCACATGCAACTTTATTCTAAATAAACTGGCAAAGGAAATCATAAATTTAGGGCCCAGTGTGTGATGTTCCCCTCCCTCTGTCCATGTGTTCCCACTGTTCAATTCCCACTTATGAGTGAGAACATGCGGAGTTAGGTTTTCTGTTCCTGTGTTAGTATGCTGTGAATGTTCATTTCCAGCTTTATCCATGTCCCTGCAAAGGATATGAACTCATCCTTTTTCATGGCTACGTAGTATTCCATGGTGTATATGTGCCACATTTTCTTTATCCAGTCTATCATTGATGAGCATTTGGGTTGGTTCCAAGTCTTTGCTATTGTGAACAGTGCTGCAGTAAACATATGTGTGCATGTGTCTTTATAGTAGAATGATTTATAATCCTTTGGGTATATACCTAGTCATGGGATTGCTGGGTCAAATGGTGTTTCTGGTTCTAGAACCTTGAGGAATCACCACACTGTCTTCCAAAATGGTTGAACTAATTTACACTCCCACCAACGGTGTAAAAGCATTCCTACTTCTCCACATCCTCTCCAGCATCTGTTCTTTCCTGACATTTTAGTGATTGCCATTCTAACTGGCGTGAGATGGTATCTCATTGTGGTTTTGATTTGCATTTCTCTTAATGACCAGTGATGATGAGGTATTTTTCATATGTTTGTTGGTCGCATAAAAGTCTTCTTTCAAGAAGTGTCTGTTCATATCCTTCACCCACTTTTTGATGGAGTTGTTTGGTTTTTTTCTTGTAAATTTGCTTAAGTTCCTTGTAGATTCTGGATGTTAGCCCTTTGTCAGATGCATAGATTACAAATTTCATATCTCACACTTTCCACTGAGGATCATATTTTTCAGTATGTAGAACAAAATTTGGAATTTTTTTTAAATGAAAGCCTATAGTAAGAAAATACTTTTTAATGCCAAGAAAGTCTTTATTTTCTTAAAATGATAACTTCATTAGTAGTTATTAGACATATAATTTCAGATTGGTTGTTTTCTCTCAGACTCATAAACTTATTTTTTATGCCCTTTTGCAAACAGTAGGTATTACTGAAAAATAAATGCTTTGGAAGGTAATATTTATTTTCTCTCTGGATGCTTTTAAAGCCTTCTCTATGTTTTTTGGTTTTCTGTAGTTTTACTATAATATGGATAGATGTGAATTTTTTCTTATTTAACCTGCTTTGGATACATTGGATATCCTGATTTTCTATTTTGTTGTTTTTTCATCATTTCTCAATACTCTGTCATTATCTCTTTGAATATTTTTCCCTCATTCTTTCCCATCTTTTTCTGAAACTTTGATTAGATGCATACTAGACCTTCACATTTTAGCCTTCATCTCCCAACCTTTCATTCAGAGTTTCTATTTCTTCACTCTAGCCTGAATTCTGAATGATGTATTTTAAGGATTTACATATCAATTAATTAGTTAAGTATCTTTATTTGTGTCTAAACTGTATTAAACCTGTAATACAATCTTTTCACAAATTTACTTGTTCATTTTTATGTCTCATTTTTATTTTTTATATGAAAGTTCCTTTTCTTTAGTTAAACATAATATGTACACTTTGTTCATGTGTTCACTAATGGATATATGACATATAACATTTGTCCACTAGTTTTAACTTCTAGACTAAACAGCTAACCCTATTGTCTGTTGTTTCTTCTAGCTCTCACTTTGCTGCTGTTATCTGAAGAATTTTTTTATTTTGTCTGCATGCTCATATTTCTTACAAATTAATCCATGGGAATTCTTTGAGGCCTGGGTTGAAAGTGTGCTCCCCCAGAGAAAATTTGTATTTGTTTTGTCAGGTACCTAAAGGAACTATTAAAACAGGCCTTCCTTACATTACTCAGATTGAAGGTTTCTAGACAATCTAGGCTGAAATCCCATGCATATTTGTTAATTCTCAGGAGGAAATTTTGTCCCTTAAGTATTGATGTTTGAGAGTACAGAGGTAGGCTTATCTCTAGTTCTCCCTTACCCTGAGAGAGCAGCTCTTTAGAGGCCAGTTTTACACACAGGTGGGTCTCCTATTAGACTCCTTTTCTTCACTCTCCTGCTAGGTTACTCCACAGTGTAGAATATGTGAGCTTTGTGTCAAGTCTCCCATGTTCTGCCAGGCCATGAAAATCAAAGGCCATTTTCCTCTGTGTTGGCAAAGCAACTAAGGAGAAAGCAGATTTCAGTTCTTTGCTTCTCTTTCTAGGTTCTCATCTTTATCCACCTTCATTTAGATTTTGGGCTCTCTCTGAATAGTCCCTACTTTTGGCATCTATTAATTGAAAATTAGTTACTTAAAAAAAAACTTTTCTATTGAAGGTTAATCATGATATCTGTTTATTATGCTACAAGAAATAAACAATATCCTCCCTATGGAATTCAATTTTTTATTTTAATAAAATTATAGTTAAAAATAGAAGGAAAGAGGATTTTACGTTTTTCATTCCATCATCGGTGCTCTTATTTTTACGTAAAGGTTCTTTGCTTAATGTGATTCACTAACGTTTTACAAAGGCATATTCAATGAACATGAATTAAGCTCTACTGCATGCCAAACTTTGTGCTATTCCTATTCAAATACATTATCTCATTATATTTAATCTTCAGAGATAAAGGATTCAAGGGCTACTCTATATATTAAGATGCAAAAACCAGATCTCCCTGGTTTGAGAGATGAAAGAGGGGAATGAGCACTGACCCTCTCATTGTCAGGGAAATGTGAAGTAGATAAGATTCATGAGATGATCGAGATACCTTTGAGAAGAATTTTGTTAGTACTGAGCTTCTGTGCTCTTTCAAGCTTTGGACATGAATGTCTAGAAGAATGGAACAAAGGGGAAACCATTGACTCAGAACCAGAAAGGCAGAGGCCTAATTTTTTCTCCACTACTCATAAGCTCTGTGAACCCAGGTAAAAACCTTTACTCTGTAAGCCTTGGATTTCTTTATTAGAAAAAGAAAAAAAGAAATATTGGAAAAAGAAAAAGAAAACTTCTACCAATTTTCTCCACCATCTTTCATATGCCCATGCTTGAAATGGCAGAATGTTTGATCATGAAGACAAATGACTTTGGCTGCTGTGACAAGAGATTATGTGAGAAGAGATTAAGCCTTGAAATCAAGCAGACCACAGTTGCAATCTTTTCTCTGCTAGATAAGAGTTACATGATATAGTGTATGTAAAGCACATGAGAACTGTGTGGCATTGCGTGCCAATTAGTTTGTAGTTCTTAGAACTTGGAGTCCTAAGACAATAACAGCTCCAGCATATAATGGCACTTGAGACTCAGATAAACTGGTCAGTTTCCTCATCTATTACATAAAAGAGATGATAATATATGTCTCACAAGACTGGTCCCCTGATGCCACTTGAGATAGTACATGAGAAAGATCTTAATCACCTCAAAAGGACCATAAATATGAGATATCTCATTATGTGGTATTTTGTACAGTGAGATATTTAGCTAAGAATATCAGTAATGAGATAGGGAGTCTGTCCTATAACACCAGGATTGAAGTGAAATATGAGACATGATTCCATTTGTTTTCTGGTTTGCAGCCTATGTAGAAGGTGAATCTTCGGGGTCTGTTAGTGTCCAGAGATGAGTCACAGTGAAATCAGTGAATTTGACACAATTAAATGTGGTGGAATGAGCACTGACCTAGAATCTGGAAATCCAGGTTTCAGTTCAGAATCTATGGCAACTTTTTGAGGATAAGAGGAGGAGCATCTATGGGACTTAGGGCATAACATATCTATGTTTATCGGTCTTGCATAGCCATCACCTACAATAGTGTCTTGCATGGGTCAGCTGAATGAACAAGTGAAACATTTTTTTTACAGTTTGTTTTCCCTCCATAAAATAGTGATTATAATGGCTACCTCTTGGAATTACTTGGATATATAAGAAAGGCCTCACCTAGGACATAGTGGTTACTTAACATAGAGTACTTCCCTCCCTGAACTGCTAATAAGAATCTCATATCTGTATCCTAGGTGGATTTAATATGACTTCTTTTTCTACAAGTTAGAGTTCAATCATATGTCCATAAAATAAAGTGCTCTTCCAACTCCAAAAAGCTATGTCTTAAATTCCCTTCTTGTTCTTCACCGGAATTAATTACAACAAACAAAAGAAAATGAACAGATTCTGCTGGCAAAACTCAAAATCCAAAGGAGACACATGTATAACTATTTCCCAATCTTCAAAGACTTCAAAGTCCACCAGCTCAGATGCCTCATAAAAAGTAGCAAGATAGGAGACAGAAACTGAAAATGTCCAAGGACCTCCAACAAGCCTGAGACTCTGTGGTGGCAGGCACCAAGTCCCCACTTTTCACTAGATAATCACAGAGGGAAATGGTTGAGAAATGAATTATCTCTTGATACATAATAAGTTTCTGGTGATAACTTCAGGGCCAGCCTATGATGAGCTATGATTTCTGTATATCACATAGAGATTTAACCCACTTAGTAGGGGTTAATGAAGTAAGACTCAGCTCTTACCCTGAGGATATGAAAGTCTGTGGGGGTCTGGAAGGCACTAATGACAGCATCACCTGGGAAACATGGGGATAGGGATGTATACAATGTTCAGTGATGGCAACAAAAAGAGTGTGGGGAAAAAACCTACCCAAAGATAGGCCATCTTGAAGACATATGTCTTCAGTGGAGTCTTAACAACAAGAGTCTTTGTTCAGCAATTTCTTCCTGTTGCCAGATCTGTGGCTGTGAAATCATGCACGCAGATTGTTCACAGAGTTGCTATAGGAACATGTGCATAAAGTTGATCTTAAGGGATAATGAATAGTTAAGAATAATAGTTTGAATGTGGGTGTTTGCTCTCCTGTGGAACATAGGCAGCTACATTTACCCATGATTATGTTCAGGTTTACATACAAGAAAAAAAAAAAAAGCAGGTGAGAGAATAAAGCCCTTCTCTACCTTGATTGCAGTGTGGCTGTGACGTTGCACTCAGTGCCAAGAAGCACACAGCTTGGTGGCCCACTTCTGTCTTCTCCATTTCTATCTTTCACAGGCCAGTTTCATTGGCACTGAGGAATTTCTTCCTGGCAAAATGAATTTGGTTGGGCACATCTGCTCCAAAGCTGATAATATGTCTTGGAAACCCATTATCAGGCCATTTCACTTTGCACTTCAAATCTTGGGTCTATTTCCTGAGCTGACACATAAGTGACATAGACTGTCCCTTAAAATGCCAAAGCTCTCTGGATTTAAAAATAAACCTTAACCTTACAAAATTCAGCCTTTAGTTCTCTTTTGTGTTTTATTTAAAAGAAGTGTTCAAGTTAACTGAAATGCACTTAGAATTTGAAAATTTAAAAAACTTTTTAATTGATATATAATAATTTTACATATTTTAAGAGTATGGGTGATATTTCGATACAGGTATACAAGGTGAAATGGTCAAATCAAGGTAATTCACATACCCACACTCAAATTGAAATTTAAGTTAAAGTCCTCCAAAACTTGTTCACCCACCACTGTGAACACTTTGGTGTTATTTCTTTCCAGGCTTTCTTCTATTCAAAATGTTAGATTACCCCCATAATATAAATCATATTTGGCAAAATAGGGATTTTACTGTTCATATATTGTTGTAGCTGCCTTTTTTCTTTAATAAATAATGGGCATCTGCCTGGATAAATAAATAGAATTTACAAGCCCATTAAAAAAAAATCAAGGTAATTGGGATATCCATCACCTCAAACCCTTATCTTTTCTTCGTGTAGGGAATATTAAAATTCTTCTCTTCTAGCTATTTTGAAATATACAATAAATTATTGTTAATTCTAATTTCCCTACTGTACTCTTGAATAATAGAACCTACTTCTTCTATCTAACTGTATTTTTGTACCCATTAACCAACTTCTCTTCAAAGGCAGTATCTACACTTACAGTTTTAATGAATGTTTATCTGTGTGTGCATATGTGCCATTTTATAAGTACCTACTATGTACCTGGTACATATATTATGGTATAAGCTAATCTTAAATATTGAATGAAGATTAAATATATTATTATATTTAAAGTAAATGATTAGGCAGTTAAGTATGTAAATTCATGTCTATCTGACTTAAGCACTTGTGTCATTTCTATTTAACCATTTATAAGGTTCTTACCCTCAGAAAGGAGGGGAATGGATATTTCAGGATGAGTATAGAATCTTAAAACAATAGGGTTAAAAGTTCCCTTGAAGCACATTTATTCACTTCGCAGGCATTTAGTGAGCTCTGTAGCATGGGCTGGGCAACGACTAGACTCTGGGGACAGTGACATAAAATGTATCCCTCTGTCCATCATCATTCACTTGTGTCTTCACATCATACTATTAGCTGCTAGAGGCAGTGAGGCTCAAGGCTGAGACATAGGATGGATGCTTGACATTGCAGGGGACACCTATCTAAGGCTGAAGTGGAATCCCAGAGAGGAAGGAGATCAGGGAAGGCTTTTCGGAATAAGTATTTACTTTTACCATTCACCCCACTTCCTTTAATGGCTCCAGGCCAACCCATAAATGTATTTCAAGATTCAATCACAGGCAGAGCAAACAGTATGTGCAAGTGCAGGAAGACACCAGATGCTTACCCAGCTATGAACTGGGATCTTCTAAGCCTTGAGATCTAGCTAAGATTGGCATAAATGCCCTTTTCATTCTTTGTAGAAATTTGAAGCCCTGCTTAAGAAGTATATGAATCCCCAGCATACGTATCCTCTCATAACTATCTCTGGTTCAGAGTGCAGGGCAGGAATTCAGAAGCAGCAGAAAAACTGACTTCACTTAATATCTTGCTGAGCCATATTGAAGTCAGTGAGAAAAGGAAAATCATTAATACTGATCCTGTTTTTATTTTAAAATTTGACTTTTATTACGAATTGCTTGCATTAACATCATTTTTTAAATATTGCATTCATTTTGATTACTGACATTGTTTGGTGCCCCCTTAAATTTTGCTCTCAATGCAAGGGCCTCATGTGTCTCACCCTGTTCTTCTTCCTGAGCCTCCACTATATTCTGGGTTGCACAGTGTAGGGTCCCTGAGCTCAAACCTAGGCTCTGCCTCTTACTAGCTGGGAAACAACTTACATGTGACCAAACCTCAGTGTGTCTCAGTTTTGTCATCTATAAAATGGAGATAATAACAGCACCATATTTTTCAGTTGTGAGGTTTAACTGAGTCCATACATGGAATGTGGTAGGAGAGCACCAAACACCTAAAAAGCACAGTTGTCAGTTATTATGAAGGCACCTAAATAAATATGAGCAATCATTGCTCTTTGGTCCTCCCGTCCCACTATAGCAACAACCAAGACAAGCCAAAGCTTTGTCTTTGTATGTAAAGCAAATTTGTGCCTGAAGATTTGGGAGTAATGCTGAATGGAAATATGCTCTACACCTGAAACAACTTAAATCACCCAACAGACACATGCATTCCTTGTGACTACTTCCTACGCGGCTCTGCCCCTCAGTAAGAGCCATACTCAGCTTCCTGATATACACGGGCTCCTCTTTTCTCCCTTCACGAGGTATCCTCCTTGTCCTCTTGCCCCTGTGTAATCCAAATTCATCTCCATATTATGCAGAACACTTTGATTTTCTCCAGCCCTTTCTTCAAAAATCAGTTTCAGGCCTGCGTTCATAGCCAAACTCACTGAGATTCACAGTAGAGAAAAGGAATTTCTGTGTAACATGATCTAGGGAACTACAGTTGTAAACCATCTAAGAGCATAAAATAATTGAGGAACAGAAGATATTTGATGTGGTTGGGGCCCAAAGATGTCATAGTGGAATTTCCCTTTGGGACATTTGGACATGTATTTGTGACACTGAGAGTTTACAATTGAATTGGTATTTGGGCATATTATAAACTAATTTTGAATTCTCATTGAGGGTATATTAGAAAGTGTGATAGTGTGATAGTCTCACTTGTGAGAGTGAGGATTCTGGCGTAGCCCCTCCCTCATCCACCCTGTACCAATCCTCTGTTATTATACACCTGTGCATGGCTGTGTATCTTCTTCCCAGTGTGTTCTCCTTTGTCACTTCAGCACCTATCCTTGTGGAAGCAGGAAGTTATGATACAGGAGCAGCAGGCAAAAGAAAGGAAAATAGTCACTATCGGGCAACCATGATAGACTATTTTCTTACTTCTGAACTGTAGGCACCATCAGGACAAGGACTGTGTCTCTCTTGGTCATTATTTTATCCATCCCAAATATATAGCACCAACCCTGGTTCAGAGTAGATATCCAAGAGACATTCTGTTGACTGATTATTGCTAGAGCAACCGATTAAAAGATGAGCAGAAACTAAAGATGGTATCTCATGAGTGTGAAGTCATATGAGTTTCTCCCTCTGCAGCCATCACAGGGAGGAGTAAGTACAAAGAACTATTTATAACTTTCCAGGAAGATTCATTCTACTCCAGGTGACATAAGTTAGAAACACAACCAGCAGAGAAAACGTGAAGGTGAGAGTAACATACTAGCCAAGACCCAGAACACTTACATCCTGGAGTTGAACCACACAGTTTTAAGCATCGTGTCTATTTTTCCATTTGTCTGTCTGTCTAAATGTGTGTGTATATATAGCCTCCTTTGTTCTAGGTAGAGCATCTGTCATCCATCAATACAGATTTACCAGATACCAACTAAGATAAACATTAAAAAATGGCGACTTACAGCTTTGAAGCATTTAACATTTGAAATGTCCATCAGTGTTCACTATTTTACATGCCCTTCTCAGGAGCTCTAAAGGAATTATAGGGCAAACATAATTATTACCATTTTGGAGTTGAGACGACAGAGGATTAAAGAAGTTAGATGACTTTCCCAGCTACCCAGCTATCAAATGACAGTGTACCCAGTGAGTTAAGTTTGGTCATTGTCGTTTGCATTGTTTTATTTTTCCCCCTTTTTTTGTATATGGGTGAGGAAACTACAGGGCAAAGTTTTCATGACTTACCCACATGCATACAGGTCCAAGATGCACTAGCACAGTCAGATAGCCAGTTTTTTCTTTCTAATGCTCATGCCGTCTTCTCTCTCCTCATTCCTTCCTCCCTGCTTCTATCCTGGTGGTGCACTCTGCCTAGAAAGACCTCCTCTCCCCAGCTGGTCTACCTTTAGGGTATAAATTAAATGACTCTCCAGAAAAAAAATGTTCCTTATTCTCTGAACCTCAAGGAACATCCTTCCTGTGCCTGTTTTCTCTCCTTTGCATTGTTTCATGTTGCCTCGGCCTTTCAATCAGAAGCTCCCTGAGGGCAAGTGCAATATCTCGGCCATCTCTGTACGATGCAGGACGATTCTGCGACTTGTCAGGCATGTGGCAGGAGGAACTGGACATGAAGTAAGAGTATGTATGGCAGTGTATGCTGAAAATAGTAAACGACACTATGTAGGTCCAATTTGTGTATTTATTTCTACTTTACACCTTTGTCTTTATTGAAATAGACTTACACAGTTTGTTTCTCATACGTTAGGTAGGTGTTTTAGTCCATTTTCACACTGCTGATAAAGACATACATGAGACAGTGATTTATTATCAAGAAAAAGAGGTTTAATGGACTAACAGTTCCACATAGCTGGGGAGGCCTCACAATCATGGCGGAAGGGCGAAAGGCACATGTTACGTGGTGACAGACAAGAGAAAATGAGAACCAAGAGAAAGGGGAAACCCTTTATAAAACCATCAGATCTCACGAGACTTATTCACTACCATGAGAATGGTATGGGGGAAACACCCCCATGATTCAATTATCTCCAACCAGGTCCCTCACACAATACGTGAGAATTATGGGAGCTGCAATTCAAGATGAGATTTGGGTAGGGACACAGCCAAACTATATCAGTAGGAGAATTGTATTTTTGAGACTTCCAAGTTAATGGATGATGTACTTGAAGGATGCATTTTGTCATGTATTTAATTATTCACTTATTCATTCAGAAGAAGAGGTCTGAAAGCTAAGAGCTGTACATATGCAGCACTCCCAGCAGCTGGGGGAATAAATCTCTTAGTCCCAAAGGGGACTAAGCACATCACAGTACAGTATCCACTATGGTCTTGGCATAATGTTTGGATTCTATCCCAAGGGCAATGGGGTCTCCACTGGAGTGAGAGTAGTGTCTGCAGTTTACCCTTCACTCCATGTAAGCTCCTGTTTCTGCTGAAGTCATTCCGCACCCTTAGTGCAGACCCAGGTTATCAGAAACCCCAATGATGGGAACCATCTGCTGTCTCTCTACCTCCACCGAGGCTTCCGCTCCTACCAGCAAAACCCCGGTAACAACATTCCCATTCCCCATCCCTCTCATACTAAGTCCTCCAGCCCCAGGAGGCCTGTGAAACCCCACTGAGTAAGCCCTCCCCGCACCCCTAGCAAAGCTCCCGACCTCCCACTCCAACCGTCCCTCAGGAGGCCCATTCTTCTCTACTTAAGGGTCGAAATCATGCTAGAAAGTTTAAACATGACTCCCTGTATTCTCCCACAGCTTCAACACACCCAAGGCAAAAATCCTACATTCTGATCCAATGCTTTAATTTTTTTACATGAAAAATAGCCCTGACATGCTCAGCGGTTGAGGGTTGGGCAAGCTTCCAGAGTCAGCTGCCACGAGGCCCCCTTCGCTGTGGCTTCACTTCCAGCTATAGCAAAGGTCTGCCTCTGAAGCTTGAAACACAGGCTCCCAGGTGAGCGCTTCCTGCTGGCTTCCAGCATCTGCTTTTCATCTGCCTATAAGTAGGTTTCACGTTGCTGTTTATAGTTCTTGCTACAAGGACAGTTTCTGGGCAAGGAAGCAGCAGCCTGCGGTGCTTGGGAAAAGGCAGAAGCGTGATGATGGAAGAGGAAGAACAATAGTAACCGCTCACACTAGTGCAGCCCTTCCTAGTCTGCATCTCCAGCCTGGCCATAGGATTCACATTTTATTAAGGAGGTGGAAGTGAAGAATGTGCAGTTTCCTTAATGGTGCATAGCAGTTAGCAATAGAGGAAGAATTATAATACACAAGGTGTATGAGTGTGTATATGTGTGTGTGTGACACAGAGAGAGAGAGACACTTTTAAGACCTCTTCAAAAATGTTAGTCCAGGCTGGGCGCGGTGGCTCATGCCTGTAATCCCAGCACTCTGGGAGGCGGATGTGGGAGGATCGCCTGAGGTCAGGAGTTCGAGACCAGCCTGGCCAAAATGGCGAAACCCCACCTCTACTAAAAATACAAAAGTTAGCTGGGCGTGGTGGTGCATGCCTGTAATCCCAGCTACTTGGGAAGCTAAGGCAGGAGAATCGCTTGAACTCGGGAGGCTAAGGTTGCAGTGCGCTGAGATCACGCCCCTGCACTCCAGCCTGGAGACAGAGCGAGACTCTGCCTCAAAAAAAAAATAGAGACAAAAAAAAATGTTAGTCCATTGTCCTCCTCCATGCAACAATGCCCCAAATAACCTCTTTGGCAGAGACTTCAGAAACAAGAAGCGTACTCATTGTCTTGAAAGTTAGATTGTAGTGTTATTGATTCAAATGACTGCAGATCAATGATCCATCATCAAACTGAAAATAAAAGATAGTGTGGTCTAGGGAAACAGAGCCCAGACATTAGAAATTGGGCACCTCTGGAGTTGAGTCTTAGTTATATTCCACTTTGTGTGTGTCATGGAAGAAATAATTTCACATTGCAATGCCCCCAGTGTTTCACCAATGTAGTAATTTCTTTCACGAGAGAATGTTTGTCAGGCACTCAGAGCAGCACTATCCAACAGAACTTTCTGTGATGATGGAAGTGTTCTAAATCTGCACTGTCCAATATGGTAGCCGTTTGCAACATGTGGCTACTGAGAACTTAAAATGCAACTAGTACAACTGACGAACCTAATTTTTATTCATTTTTAAATGTTTCATTAATTTTAATTTATATTTAAGTAGCCACATGGACGCATGGCTACCATATTGGAGAGTAAATATCTAGAAACTGCTAATTCATGATCTTATTTGTTCTCCATGACTTTTATAAAGCCCAAAGTCTTTTCGTTTTATGGATGAGGAAACTGAGGCCCACAGGAAATCCCATTAGGCTCTCGTAGGGGTGTCTCATGCCGTTAGTTGGTTCCCAAGCTGAGAGCCATAGGCAGCCCCCTCTCACCCAGCCCAGCAGGATACATGCAAGTCCTAAAGCCAGTTGATCATCGCCTGAGCAGAGAAAGCGCTTTGCACAATGAGCCAAAGTCCCTGACAAAGTGTTACTCATTGAGTCAGTGCGGAGGCATCCTGTCTAAACCATTTCCGTCACCAGCAGAAGAGACTGGCTGGGTAAAAGACTCAGAGCCATTCCGTCAGTTTCATGCAGCCTCCCTCAGCAGTGCAAGAAAGGGCCTGAAACTTGATGTTAGACTCTTTTTGTATTGGCCAGAAATGTCTCTAACTCGCCAGGTAAAGAATATTCTGAAACGCCCACTTCAGTTCAATGATTTGAGGCCTTCAAAGATGTCTTCTGGAAGGCACCTATAGGAGCCGAAGTGTGTCCCACAAACATGCATATGCTGAAGCCCTAACCTCCAGCATCGCAGAACGTGACTGCGTTTGGAGACAGAGGTAACTAATTTCAGGTGAGACCATTAAGCTGGTCTCTAAGCCAATGTGACGGATGTCCTGATGAAGAAATTTGGGCACAGATGTTCAGAGGGGACCATTAAAAACACAGAGATAAGACAGCCAGCTACAAGCCAAAGAGAATGGCCTCGGGAGAAACCTTGATCCCAGATTTCTGGCCTCCAGAATTGTAAGATAACAAATATCTGTTGTTTAAGCCACCCAGTCTGTGGTTCTCTCCTATGGTAAGTTCAAGCAAACTAATACAGCATTTATTTGATAAATCTCTCCAAATGATTCTAGCAGGAAGCACAGGCGGGCAACTCTAGCTTTAATTCATCAAAGAGTGACAATCATAGTACACCACTGTCAACAGCAACAACCACCACAAAAAAAATGAAAGCATTACAGATTTTCACAATTAATATACCACTGTCACACACATTTTCAAGTTCACAGAGTCTATATTTAATAAAGCTGAATCACAAATACTAGTTCCTAGACCCCTCAATCCTGGGCAAATTCCATGTCATCATTTCATATATCTGCTTTTCACCAAAGCCGTCTGTGATTCAGGGTGACCACATTCCCCAGCTTTCCTAAGACTGTTCATGTTCATGCTGTTTTCCCAGAGTAATTATTAGTAGTGCCCCCTTTCACTCTCAAAAGCATCTGGACGTACACCATTTATTACACAGGCCTGCTACATGTAAGCTACATTTAATAGTGAGAGTTTTCCCAGGGTGGTTTCAAATCCTCGCTAGAGCAAAGTGGCTATGAATATGGTAAAGAAATGTCTCTCTGCACTCGGTGTTCTCACAGGCACCCCTGAGGGTAAAGACACAGGCTGAATGTCAGGCCGTGGTGTAGAAAACATGGTACAGTTTGGGGCTACATTCAGGAGACCAGTGCCTTGGTTTGGACCTGCCACTGGCTTGCAGTGAAAGCATAGTTAAAATGAGAGAATTAAACTAAACGACTCTGTGCTCACTCCAGCTTCATTTTTCTGGTTAATTCAATAATCACCTAATGTGTTTCAGGGACCCTTTAAGAAAGCAGGCAATAAAAGAGGAATGATGGGCCGTGTGCGGTGACTCAGCCTATAATCCCAGCACTTTGGGAGGCCGAGGCAGGCGGATCACGAGGTCAGGAGATTGAGACCATCCTGGCTAACACGGTGAAACCCCGTCTCTACTAAAAATACAAAAAAAAAAAAAAAAAAAAAAAAAAAAAAATTAGCCAGGCGTGGTGGCGGGCGCCTGTAGTCCCAGCTACTCCGGAGGCTGAGGCAGGAGAATGGCGTGAACCCGGGACACGGAGCTTGCAGTGAGCCAAGATAGCGCCACTGCACTCCAGCCTGGTGACAGAGCGAGACTCCGTCTCAAAAACAAACAAAAAAAAGGAATGATGGGCATGTTCCAGGAGCTGGGAGTCTTTTGGAGAGGTAGGACATACGTGTGATTCTAATGTTTTGCTCCAAAACATCTGAAGTGTGTATTAGTTAATTTGTGACAGTAAGAAACAACCCTGGCAAAAAAACAAAAAAAAAAAAACTTTTTTATTGTTGCTTACCACATAAAGGTCTATTTTTTGTTCTCACAAAGTTTTTTGCGAGTACAGCAATTCTCCAGAGCAGATATCTTCCAAGCAGTGATACAAAGGTTCCAATCTTGTAACTTCCCCATCTGGAACAGGCATCTGAGGCTGGAGATGGAGAGCTAGGGGGTGGTGAGTACAATATACTCCCTTCCGCTCAAGCCCCATTGTCTGGAACTAGTTGCATGGCCTTCCCTGAGGCTGGGAAATGTGGGAAAGTACACGGGTCCTCAGTAAGCAATAAATGTGTTTTTATGAGCAACCTCACAGAATCCAGAGAATGATGGAAACACGTTTATTTGCTCTTTCCATGCCCTTCTTAGCAGCCTCTGCAGTCTACCTGCAATGGGCACTTGGGAGGCCCTGCTCCACATTGCAACACCTGTGTGCATACAGCCATAGTGCCCAGCCCCTGGGGTTTCACCCTGGGGGAAATATTTCTCTCCTCAGAGTCACAAGTGTACTTGGAGTACAAAGAATGAGAGGGAGGTGGGTATTTACAGTACAGTGATATATTGGCATGATAGATGCTCTACTCTGAAGAACTGGGAAGACTTAAAAGACCTCCCCTACAAAAGCTTTGGTGGGAAGGACAAAGTGGGTGAGCAGTGATCAGACAGCACCTTTACCAGGTAACCTCCATCCTTCGAAATTCAGTTGCAATCAAGTGTTTCAACGTCACAGATACAACGTCCTGCCTGCACACCCTAGCTCCAGACATACCCCAAGTGCATGGTACGAGAGCTGTCTCCATGCCTTGGCGTGCTGCTGTTCCTTCTGCTATGCCCTCCTCTCCTCCCCTCTGCCCAAGACCACTCAGGCCTCATGATTCATTTAGGTTCCATTTGCTTGTATGTTTTCCTAGGACTGCCATAACAAATGGCCACAGACTGGGTGGCCTAAAACAACAGAAATGTATTTTCTCACAAATCTGGAGGCCAGAAGTCTGAAATCAAGGTTGTGAGCAGGGCCATGTGCTCTCTCGTATCTTCCAGAGTTTGCTGGCCATCCTTTGCATTCCTCCCCTTGCAGCTGCATCACTCCAATCTCTGCCTCGATCATTACATGGCCATCTTTTCTCTCTGTGTCTTCACATGTGTTCCCAGATCTGTGTGTGGTTCTCTCTGTGTCTGTTCTCCTCTTATAAACACACAAGTCATATTGGATTAAAGACCCACCCTACTCCAAGATGAATGGAACTTACATCTTAATTACTTCTACAAAGATCCTATTTCCAAATAAATTCATATTCACGATACCAGGGGTTAGGACCCCCAACACATCTTTTTGGAAGATACCACTCAACCTTGACAGTGCTTCAGAAGTCTACCCAGCTCCCCTCAAGCAGAATTATTCCCTCCACCTCTTGTCCTCATTAATCATAGACCATCTATTTTGAGTATAGTGTTTGTTCCATGGCAGGAGTTAATGGTTTGCACATCTCTCTTTCCCATTTTGTGAGAAAAGCAAATTGCAGAGAATGCATCTTATGTACCATTTGCATCTCTCTAGCAGCATTCCTCACGATGCCTGATGCTGTGCAGAGGAGCCTAGTCAAGAAGGAACATGGATTTTGGAGACAGGCATTCCTCTCAACCCTAAACCTGCCATCTCCTAGTCATGTAACTTTGGACAAGATATTTAACCTATAAACTCTTTCACGTCTTCATCTTTGAGATGGAATAATAACCCAATCCAACCCATTTAATTCATGAGAGGAATGCATTAGCTTAGAAAACTGAAACAGTCTAGAACGTATCTAGATTCAGACAGCGCAAAATGCAAAGTTTTAAAGGACATCAGCAGGTCCCTCTCTCTCGCTCTCTTCCATTTTTTTGCTGATACTCTGCAGCATCAGCTTTATTTTCAGACAGTTGCTTTCCACATCCAGCACAGATGGTGGACAGTATCTAAGTATATATCATTGGGAGAATATACTATCCCGAGGAGAGGAAAGGTCTCCTCTCTCTTGGCCAGAGCACATACTGTACAGCTAAATTCCGGCCAAGAGATTAGTGTCAGAGGGGGACAGGGTCGATCAGCCTCTGCTGTAGGAAATGGAGCAATCTGATTACCCAGGCAGGATCTCCTGACTCTTCACTGTCAGGAGCCGCAGATCGTGTGACTGGAGCCCTACCAGTTGAGGAGGTTGCTGGTCACAACAAGGCAGTCAAAATGAGCAACATGTGTCTAATACAGAATGTCAGAAACTCAGGAAAAGAAGAAAGCTTCATAAACCTGTTGTAGCATCCCACTTCTCTCACTAAATTCTTGTCAAAATACTGAATGCCTAAATAGGTAAATTCATATAGCACTTCACCAGTTAGTAAAAATGTCATCCATCTAGAAACCAGGTTAGAAGATGCTTCATAAGATTCTTCTCTCTTTTGAAAGGGGAAATAGCCAAAGGGCTGTTATAATGGGAGAAGCCCTAGGCCTGGAATCAGGAGGGCAGGATGCCCACCTGTTCATCCACGAAGGCGCCGTTCAAGGAGGAGAGGCCTTTCCTCCCTCTGGGCCTCAGTTTCTGCCCAGAAGTCCCAGTCTCAGTCCAACGGCTCATTTTACCAAAGATTTTTTTTCCAGTAGTGGTATTCTCAGATCCTTCCTCATCTCTAATGACTTTTACTAATATGAATGAACCTGAAGGGAAAAGTCAAATTGTTCTCCAGGAGGTTTGCATAGGAAGGAAGCAAAAAAGCTTCAGAAGGCTGAGCAGTGACAGGTATTTCAAAAAACCAAAGTTAGACTGGGAAAGCTGGAAACACAGAGGTGCCGCTGAGGAGCAGTAGGGCAACTGAAAGTACTTACAGTAATTAGCACTGAAAATTCACCATCTTTTGGAGCACAGTGTAAGTCCAGTAGGCAGAATCCAGGCTGCTGGGTTCTTTGCTCTTCCTTAGATCAAATGTGGAGAGGTAGAAAGCATGAAGCTTGAGTTGCAAGGGAAATGACAGGCAAATGAAGTGAAGAGAACTAATTAACTTCAGCCTCATTCCCCAGATTACAAAGGACCAAGCACACACAGCAAGCTGGATGGGAAGCTGGGAAACAGTGGGGTCTCCAGGCCCGCCCACTGACTCGGTGCTAGTGTGGGGGATACCTCCCAAAATGACCACCCAGGCGTCTCCTTTTATATTCAAAGCTTCCTTTGGAAAAAGGCCACTTTTTCAGGGCAAATATTTAACCTTCCTCCCGTAGCCTCTATTCTGTGCCCCTTCTCATGGGCCTTACTAATGACCCTAATGGCCTCTGTTTCTCTTCTCTGAGCTCTGGCACCTTAAAAATGCAAGTATTGTCCAAGGGGAGTGACTTCCACAGGATGACGAAGGGAAGGGCTCAGGGTGAGCCCACCAGTCTGCACCCAACTCTACCTGTGTGATCTTATACAGGGGAATTAACTGTGCTGAATTGCATTTTCCTTGTCTATAAAATGGGAGCTCTAATTCTGACCTCAGCAGTTGGCCTAAGTATTAATGGGAACTCAGTGCATAGCTATTATCATTATGTAACTGAGCACCCAACATTGTTTAACCTTTTCCACTACAACCAACCTCAAAGGGCTGATACAGGGAACAATGAAATATTGTATGTGAAAGTGCATAACAATATCTACCACTGATTATGGCAATAGTATGATTGCCAATTCTATTACCATTGTGAGTGATGGATTCTGTCTGTTTCTGTGTATACAACCCAATAACATTCCTACTGTTTGGTATGGTATGGCGCAGTGATAAATGAGTGAAGTACAAGGATGACAGAATTTCTGCTCTTTGGAGACCTTGCAGATAGACACTACGAGTGTTGTTTCTAGGTTCAGATGTTCCTGCATTAGGCACGGGTCTCTGTCAAATAGATTATCTCGTTTTCTTCACCTGCAAAACGTGATCACAATCAAATTCACCATATAGGGAATGAGAATCAAATGAGAGAATGTAGAGGAAGTGTTAATCTATCATCTGGCACAGAGTAGGTGCTCAATAAATGTGTCCTTGCATCAGATACTCTGGGAAAGCTACAGCCCATCAGTCGCAACAAAACTGATGAAGATGGAAACACATGCACAAATAATAATGCTCTCGACTTGAGAGAATGCACATTCTCTAAACTTAAAAATGTTTAGCTTTGATTCTATAAGGGAAAGGAATTTCCAGATTTAAAATTCTTCCAGGCCGGGTGTAGTGGCTCATGCCTATAATCCCAGCACTTTGGGAGGCCAAGCCGCGCAGATCACCTGAGGTCCATAGTTCGAGACCAGCCTGACCAACCTGGCAAAACCCCATCTCCACTAAAAATACAAAAATTAGCCAACTGTGGTAGCACATGCCTGTAATCCCAGATACTCAGGGTGTTGAGACAGGAGAATCACTTGAACCCAGGAGGCAGAGGTTGCAGTGAGCCAAGATCATACCGCTGAACTCCAGTCTGGTTGACAGAGTGAGACTCTGTCTCAAAATAAAATAAAATGCTTCTGTTATGAGTTAGTTCGCAGCCTCATCTGCTTATTTGGGCCTACGTTTGAGGTATTTTTAAATAGGATTTAGTTCCTAATACGTGATGAACGCAAAAGTAGTGAAAGCATTGAAAGTTGTGCAAATGAAAATTGAGAATTTTTCTGTGAAAACTGAAGAAAAATGACAAAGGTAACATGAGTGTGTGGCAGGATCTTTTCAATAGTAAGAACATTCTTGAAGACAAAGAGTAAGTCTGTTGTGTTTAAAAAGGGGGGCAATGTGCACCAATGGCATTTAGCAAGAGATGAGCAAAAGTGAATGTCAGGCACTCGGCTGGACCTAGAGGTACAGTGATGCACAAAAAAAGACGACCCTGCCCTGTGGCATCGCAACGTCGTACAGGAAACAAATATTCCACAGATAGTCACACAAAGGTTGTAGATGGATGCTAAATGAAAGTTGTATAGTCTGATACATGTGGACACTATGCATGTTGCCTGGGCGGAATTAGAAGCCCTCCCCTTCTTCTGATGTATTCCTGTTGAATTCCTGCTAAGCGCTAATGACATCGTCTTCACATTTTGTGGGCTTGGGGATAGTAAAAGATGATGGTGGACACGGCAGAGGTCAGATGGAGAGAGGTGGAAAGACTCAAGACAGTTTGGAGGGAAAATCTCCAGGATTGGTTATGAACTGGTCCGGAGGCATGAGACGGTCAAGGACGAGGCCTGGACACTCATACTGTACAACTGGGGGAAAGAAGTTGCCATTCACTGAATCAAGGAAGTCTGGGAAGATGGAGTTTTGAATGTTAAGACTAACGTTTTGGATATTTTAATTTTTACGTGCTTGTCAGGCATCCAATTAGAGATAGCAGGTGAACACCCTAGACAAAGGCTATTCGTGCCTTCAGCCACCATGTTATGCTGCAACTCAATCTGTAAATCAGGTAACGTGCGCCTTGAGCCTTCTATTTCAGAAACAAGGGTAGGTGTTTAAATAAAAAGACAGACCTCAGAAAAAGACACATTTGAATCCTTACCCGGTTGTCTAATAGCTGTGTGACATCTGAAGGACAATTGAGAAAATCCTTTTGCCTGTGTGAGCTTCACTAAAAATTAAAGCTAACTCCTATGTCACAGAGTTGCTTTGAGACTAAAAAGAACATTTTCTAGTTGGTAGGCACCAAAATTGAAACATTTCCCCTTTCACTTGTTTATTTCCCTTTCTCTCCTCTATATCTTGGTTACTTCGTAATGAGGCTAGAGTGAATTAATATTAGACATGGAATCGAAGATTACTGAAATTATTCTGTAATATTTAAAATTATTTGCTTTAACCCTAGTTCCTGACCATTGCATATACATGTCTAGATTGAATGATCAATCAATTGCCTATTCACCAAGGGTCCCCATCTTATTTTCACACAACGCAAAGATCTGAAAAACTTACAGCTGCCTGTAATTGTGATATTTCCTCCCCTGTCATTTCATTTCTTTCTTTCTTGGTCTGAGCATCTGGGGTAAAGGCAATATTCCCTCTCCCACCTGTCTCTGGTTTCCAGCCTTCTACTTACCGAGTGCCACCCATCCTAGAACAGAACATCATTAAATGACTTCCCACATAAAGCAGCTGGAGTACTCAGCCTTTATGAGAGAGGACACATGCTTAGACACATGAACGTGCTTTTCAACCAATATGCTCTGGGTAGCAGTCACTCAGACTCTGCTTGGAACCTGTAGAGCTCTTCGGGGCTGACCTCACCATATTTACCCAAAGACTGCTAGACCTCGGGAGGAGGAAGAGACACACAGAAGGCCGAAAGAGAAGCTTTCTTTAAGCTATGAGAGTGGATCCAAAAATGCTGATTCCATAAAGCAGCACTGGCGTTTGGTACCATTGATCTGTGGCAAAAAGTCAGGGAATCGTTTCTCTTTGTGTTTCTCCTTCATACAATCTGTAAATAATATCAGTACAGCCCTTCCTTATTTCTCCATCCATTTATTCATTCAGCAAATATGCCTGGAGATTAGTGGCTTGATGTAATGAGAGAAACACCCTCAATCCTGCTTACCTGCTGTAAGCAGATAGGCATCACAACACCTATAGGGCAGTGGTGCCTAGCACAGTGACCAGGCTGTGGGAGGCACCCCATAAGTAATGGCTTATTGTTATAATTGCTAAAGAGACGTACAAATTGATGAATAAATGAAAAGACGGACAAAAAATAGGTGAATGAATGAATGAATGAGAAAGAAGGATGCTCAGATGGTGTAGATAGGAAATGGGAAAGAGGTAGACTTGGAGGTATATAAGCCTTCCCTCCCCATCTATAGTGCTACAATTAATTTTCTCAGCTCTTTCCCTCCTAGAATTCACAGCCTATTTGGAGAGATAGTGGCTCCATAATTTCTGAATCCACAACACATAGCCCAGAACTCGGTGTAGACTGAGCAGAAAGAGTGGAAACGACTCTGAGCTTCTGGCTCATCAGGCACAAGTTGGAATCCTGGCTGTGCCTGTGAGAGCCTGGGCCAGTCCTTCGAGCTTGAGGAATCTCCATTTTCTTCCATGAGGAGGGTGATGAGAGCTTATCTTACAGAATGGTCACAGAGTCCAGTGGGTACAAATGTGTGTCATAGTAACTTGCCAATCATCATGTAGGCATGATGTTCAAAGAAATTAGCAGGCTCAGGAACAAACAAACAGACAACAAGCCAGATTCAATTCCAATCTACAATATTTCATCAGCGTCCACAAGACTGAGGAATCTTTGCAGACAATAATCCAATTTTCTGGCCAAGAGGAGCATAGTGGGGCTATTCTCTGTTTTATCCCTTTATTATTCTTAGTCTTGCAGGTATTCCTTGCTCCCCAGGCCCTCAGAAGTTTTGCACTACCACGATCCCCAAACACCAGGCATGACTTGGGATTGCCTGGCAGCATCAGAAGCTCTGGGTGAGGACTGAGGAGAGAGAAGAAATTTTCATTTTCGAAGATGTATAGGATATTTTTGAAGCCTTGAAAAAATAAATTTGCAGAGGTTCTAATTTTGGAAACCTTGAGAGAGACTGTGGCTGTTTATAAAAGAATTTCCCAGTGATTAGCTAGCACGGTGGGTAGCTACTGATATGCTCACTTTCACACTGCTTTCCCCCCGAACTTCACACTGCCTTCCCCCTGAACTCTACAGTTTGCAAGACGTTGTCTTGAAAACTAGTTGGGCTTGAGAGACATTGGCCTGGGTTCAGGCCAATGGTCTCTTCATGAGTAAATGTGCAGTCTCCCCAAGGTTTGCTGAAACACTCAACTTTGTGCTGAGGTTTTCTTGATGTGGGCGTCCCCTCACAGATGCCTGGTGGGTGTTAGCACCTCCTTGCTCTGCCCCAGCTGTGCCCACTTCCGATCCCTAAGACATGTAAATATCAGGGTGTCTCATCTGTGAACACCCCATGGCCTTGACTCTCAGGCTGCCAGCACGTCTGGGAAAGGGAGCCTGCCCTCCCTCTCTTCCTGGAAGCTCAGACCAGGTCAGTGCCAAGAATAGCCACTACTTGTTGAAGAAGGACCTTCACACAGCCTGTGAGGGTGGCCGGCATAGGTGTAAAGGAAAAATTTCTCCTTCATCCTCTGAAGTTTCACTGATAAATCAACTCATGAAAGGCAGATAAATTGGAGAAAACACATGCAAATTTATCTGACCATAGTTTGAGGTGACACGGAAGCCCTCAGAATGGAGACCCAACCCCTACATGGGGCACAGAAGCTTATAAACCATCTTGAGGTTACAGAAAGAACAGGGGCATGGGAGCTGGTCATACAGGTCATGGGAGGGGAAAGAAGAGGACTTCTGTTGAGGGACAGTAAATGGTTACTGGGGAGAATTTAATAGGCTTAAAGAACAGGCAATCATCTGGGACAAGCTCTGATGGGTCTGTACAGCAGACGATGGTTTGTGACAGAAGTCTGTCCAGGTGTGTTGACAGATCTTAGCCTTCCTTCCTGCAATATGGGTTCAGTTCATGAAAACTCAGAGAAAGGGCAGGAGGTGATTGTTTTCTTCGTTGGTAGGTCTGGACTTGAGGCAAACAGAGAACTTCAGAAAATCCTATGCTTTGAGAGAGACGGTAAGATGTGGGGAGGCCTGAAAGAGCTTAAAGCTCCTGTTTCAGTTTGGCATGTACAAAGCATCATATTTTGGGGTATCAGTTTCTGAGCCCCAACACAGGCATCGCAGTCTTTACTGAAGAAGGAGGAGCAGAGGCCACTGTGCACAGTTCGTCCCAGGGAATGAGAAGTTGAGCCCATCTCTGCCTCCAAGGCCCCTCAGCCTGTCCAACTTTCATCTTCTGCTCTATTCTCAATGTGCTGGGCCACATTCTAGGTGCTGTCGTAGCCTGGAGGGCAAAGGAGAAACAGACTCTGCCTTTGACAAAGTTAACATTAATACAGACCAAAAAAGTAACTAATCTCATAAATGAATATTTGCAAACTACTATGAGTTGATTTCATCTGAGTTTTGAATGTAGCCTTGAGTTGAAATCTGAAGGACAATTAGCAAAGAGTGAAAAAAAACAAACAAGCCTCAACTAAGAGAACCACATGGAGAGAGACCTTGAATATGAAGGGAGAATGGCCCTTTTAAGGAAATGAAAGGCCAGTGAGGGAGCTTGTGTGAGGGAGAAACATCGAGATAAGCCTTCAAAGATTATTCAAGACCAGACCATCTAGGTCCATGGGGCCACTGTCCCAAGAGCAAGAAGCTGTTACAAGTTTTTAGGCATGAGAGTAATACAAACAGATACACATTTTGAAAAGCTTCCATAGGCTGCTTTCTGGAAACGGATTGGAGGAGGCCAAGAGGGTTACATGGGGTGCCAGTTAAAAGGCTGTTATCCAAGTGAGAGGTGGCGGTCTCACGTTCGGCTGACCCTCGTGTCCACGTCAGTCTCTCTAGCAGCAAAATCTGAGACCTGGATTCTGGTGCAAGTGGATTATGGGGGTAGTGCTTGCAGCAGAACCCTGTGGGGGAGAGAAAGAGACAGAAGGGGGAGGAAGCATTATGGGGAAGGCTGACCTAAACCTGATTTCTCAGTGAGTTCTGGAGCTGAGCTATATCAGACTCTGTGCAACCCAGAGGTGAGGGGCTCAGGCAGTCCGTAGCCCAGGATGCCTGTGGGAGTGGGGAATTCAACCTCTCAAACATCACCAAGCCCTGTGCCTTCTGTCAGTCAAAGGCAATCCTCCCCAAAAGGATGAAAACAGGAGTAGTTAGCAATCACCCTGCAGCAGCAGCAGGAGGAGACAGAGTCTCTGCCTCTCTGACCTTGTCCCTCTGTCCCTCTCTGTGTCCATCGCTCTCTGTCTCTCTCTCCCCGGCCCTGACAGTATCCACTACAGCTCCAATCACGGTTCCAAGTGACAATGTTGTTTGGATCAATGAATCAGACCCAACGTAGTACTCTATGTTATTAAGTAGAAGCCAAAGCTGATGATATTAAATAAGTAACCATGCAGAAGCTTGTGTGGCTAATGACTTTTTGAAGGTATTATTTCCTCCAAAAGCCAGAACAGAGGGAGAAAAGTGCAAGTTTGGGAGGGCCAATTCTCATTTTGTTCAGGCTCTGAGGTCTTGGTGCAGGGCCAGGCTTTGAGGTGTGTGGGATATGCTTCCTATTCTGCATAAAGCTGGCAATTGTGTTCCAACACCTGGGACTGGGACACCTTCCAGCTCCACAGTCCTGTGGCTAGTCCTGGCCCTTAGGGAGGTGTCTGTAAAACTAACAGTTTTCATCAAGTAAAAGGAACCCATTCTCTGTGGATATCAAGTTTCCTGCCAACAGCTTCAAAGAAAAAGGAAAGTTTAAGTCTTTTGGAAAGACTTAAAGGGGAAGCTGCCCTGGACACCCCTTTGACCTCTGGCTGATGTAGTAAAGTGCTTGGGTGAAGTTTACAGAGCCTGGCCCTATCATGACAACCAGATTCTAGAGCTAGTCTATGGATGAAATGTGGCACAAAATCTCCCCCTGTTTTACAGGTGAAGAAGCCGAGGCAGGGAGAGGCTGAGCAGCCTGCTCAAAGAACACAAGGGTAGTGAGAGGCAGAACCAGGAGTAAAGTGTAAAGCACGTGGCATCACACTCCACATCAGACGTGAAACCACACGTCCGCAACTGTGAATTGGGGAAATTGTTAAAACACGTTATGACAGTGACATTATAAACTGTAATGCAGTCATGAAATATGATTTCATGAAGGCACATCTCATATTCACATACCATAATGCTTATATTTTTACCAAAAATTATTATTTACATACATGTGTGCCATAAACCAGAACAGATCAACGTTTGTATTATACGATTTTTATTTTTCTGTTTTTTTCTTATCCTTTTCTCAATTTTCTCCAAATGTTAATTTTGTAATAAAAATATTCTATAAATATAAACTTAAAAACTAAATTTCAAAAAAGAAAGGAAAGGGGAAAGTGAGCAGGGAGACGATGACTTTCTCCAGTTGTCTTACAGGAAAGAAAGAATTTGGTGTGAATAGATGACATTCGAGAGAATCAGAGGAAAGGCAGATGGGTTGATGTGGGTCAACAAAATAAAAAGAAGCAAGAGAAGGAGAGCATGAATGAGAAACAGAAAAGGGAGACAGCAACTGTCTGTCTAAAATCCAGGCAACCTGGAGATAAAAACTGGTCAGATCATTGCCCTCAGAGCAAACCTCACTTCACAGATGTAGCAATGGGATGCAGGGTTCTGAAACCACTTCCTCAGCTCTGCGGGGACTGAGGCAGAGCTGTACTGGGCAGGCAGACACTGTACAGCAGACAAGGCATGAGCCCCAGCCAGGGAGACCTGGGTTTGAAGTCAGCACCACCCTCAACCAGTCAAAGTGCACGAGTGAAGGATGTCCCCCAAGATTCAGCCTCTACTGCTGAAAGGTGGGAATCATTTCCACACACAAATGCTTCTGTGAAGGTTCAATTTAAAAAACAGTTGAAATGAATGTGCCCAGTACAGAGAAGGTCATAATACATTGGCTTCCTTCTGTAGTCTAGAGAATTCCTTCCCTGTATGAGAACCCTTAGCCTTGAGCTACGTTGGCCTCAGATGCATCAGTAGGAGTTTGATTGGTAACGGACCTGGTTTCTGCTTTCTGACTCTCTGTCTCTCCCTGTCTATCTCTGCCTCTGTCTCTGTCTCTCTGTCTCTCGGTGTCTCTCTCTGTTGCTCTGTCTCTGTCTTTCCGTCTCTGTCTCTGTCCCTCTCTGTCTCTCTTTATTTCCTGCTGTCTCTGTCTCTGCTTTTCCCCGTCTATCTCTGCCTGTCTTGTCTCCGTCACTCTGTCTCTCTGTCTTTCTGACCCTGTCTCTCTTTCTCTGTGTCTTAGTCTCTGTCTCTGCCTCTGCCTCTCTCTATCTCCGTGTCTCTCTGTCTTTCTGACTCTGTCTGTCTGTCCCTCTCACCGTGTCTCTCTGTCTCTCTCTCTCTCCCTCTCACACACAAGCACATGCACCCGCACATGCCTGTAGTACAATAACCATCTGGCACTCTTCATTTCCAAAGTCTATTGATGATGTCACTGGGTCTAAGGGGACCAGTCCACTGGAAAGGGAGTAGCCCAGAAGGGCCAAGCTCGGGGCAGAGGCAGCGAGAAAAGCAAACACAAATTGTTGAAATAACCTCCCTGTGGTATCAGCCTGTCATGTTTGCCCCCTTTCTCTCCCTTTGTACACCGAACACCTCCCTCTGCAGAGTGGAGGACAGCTCTGCTTCAATTACATCGGTTAATGCTTCCCTGTCACAGCAATGCTCAAATCTTGCCAGCCATCCCTAGGGCCTGGTGGATTGGTCTGTTAAAATCCTGCGTGGCTTTATAGCACCGTGGGCAAGAGATCTTCCTATCAAAGGCATCTCTGAGCTAATGCTACTGTGATCTTGGCGTGCCTGCAGCTTTGGGCATGAAAGATGGGTTCACACTCACAATACCATGATGGTTATTATTCTACTGCCCAGTAAAACTATGTAATTTGTCCTTGAAAACTACCAAGAAAGACATCCCAGACTCTTGTCTTACAGGAATTGAGAAAACGTTAAGTCCAACCTGAGTTTCCACCCATAAGTGTAGAGATGTTGGGCCGGTCATCTCCCTCTGTAAGTCTATTTCTCACAGTCATAACACAAAAAGTTTGGACAGAATCACCATTTCCCAAGGTGTGTTCCTCCAAATGCTAGTCATCGAGATTCTGCAAAAGAATAAAATGAGTTGTTTCATAACCAAATACTATGGGAAGCAGCTCAAACTCTCTTGAGTTTCATGATGCTTGTTGGCGTATTAAAGATCCTGAGAAGTCCTGCAGGAAGTATGCCTGTTGTATTTGCTATCAAATAAGTTAAAAAAAAAAAAAAAAAAAAAAAAAACTGGCCAGGTGCAGTGGCTCACGCCTGTAATCCCAGCACTTTGGGAGGCCGAGGCGGGTGGATCACGAGGTCAGGAGATCGAGATCATCCTGGCTAACACGGTGAAACCCCGTCTCTATTAAAAATACAAAAAATTAGCCGGGCATGGTGGCAGGCGCCTGTAGTCACAGCTACTTGGGAGGCTGAGGCAGGAGAATGGCGTGAACCCGGGAGGCGGAGCTTGCAGTGAGCTGAGATCACACCACTGCAGCCCAGCCTGGGCGACAGAGCGAGCTAGAGTCCATCTCAAAAAAAAAAAAAAAAAAAAAAACTACTGGACACTAATCTTTGTGGAATATCTACTGTTTAATATGGCTTGAGGTTATCTTGCTTATCTTTATGGAATATCTACTGTTTAACATGGTTTGAGGTGAGGGTTCAGCAAAGCACACTAGTGCTTACCTGTTCCAGCATCTGCATTCCTCCAGCTGACACGCTCTGGATTGTTTAGATTGTGTAAACCTAAACCACTCAGGCTATTTGCTTTTGCATCTAAAGATGGGGAAACTAAAAAGTGTTCTTTTCAGAAAATTCTAGGTTGTTGCAATCCCTGGGACACCATCATTTCACAGGAATGTATGTTTTAGACACATCTCAACGTTTTACATTAAGCACGTACCTTGCTACATGTAACATTTAACGTGTTTTCTTCCTTTCTTCACTTGTCTACACTTGTTATCTTCCTTCAATCATGCACATTTCTTACCCTTTAAGAGAAGACATCACTGTCCTGACTCGGAGTTCCATGGAAGGTTTTCTAGCGTTGGCTTCTCCTTCTGTAGCGACTGTATTTTTCATTATCTGAGCACTTTTCACACTGAACTGAAATTGCTTATTTGCCTATTTCCCTTCTAAATGAGGAATTCCTACAGGTCAGGACACAAACTTTTAAGTATTTTATCACCTGTATGGTTAACACTTAATATGTAAAACTTACTTTAGATATTGTTTGTATATCTCATTCATTTAAATATTATGTCAAGCACCATCTTATTTAATCCTCTCAATTATCCAATGAAGTAGAAGTTGGCCCTTCACCTGATTTATTGATGAGGAATTGGAAACTTAGAAACATGTACTGGCATTCCCTAAGCTTTAGAGGCTACATAACTGCAAGGTTAGGGGCTGAAATTTGAACCCAGACACAGTCAGATTCCAGAACTCTTACTCTGGCCACCGTATTATATTACCCAGAGGCACTGAGGAGATGCTCAACAAAAATTTGTTGAAAGAGAAATGTATGAGACTTTATTAAAAGAGCATCCTATAAGACGGCTGCTTCTCTGATTTTACATACTCTAAATCTTGGAGTGAATGGTCCATGAATCCTCTCCAACCCAGGTATCCATCTCGAAAAACCTACAGAGGGATTTGTTAAGTCAGGAGTTCATGAAGCTGATCAATGACTTAACTAAGTAATGAGAGACTCATTTTCTGGAATGAGAACTGTAGGTAATGCAGATTTTTAATTAATATATAACAGCTTTATTGAGGTATAATTTACTGCTATGGACTGAATATTAGTGTTTCTCCCAAACTGACGTATCGAAGCCCTAGTTAATCCCCAATGCAATAGTATTTAGGGGTGGGGCCTTCGGGACATAAATGCGGTCATGGGGATGAGGTTGTGGGAATGAAACCTCTATGAAGAAATCAGTGCCCTTGTAAGGGATGAAGGGACCAGAGCTCCCTCTCTCCACCAAGTGAAGACACAGTAAGGAAGCAGTGTTTGTAAGCCAGGAAGGGAGCCCTCATCAAGAACTTGACAATGCTGGCACCCTGATCTTGGACTTCCAGCCACCAGAACTGTGAGAAATAAATGTTTATTATTCAAACCACCCAGTCCATGCTATTCGGTTATAGCAGCCCAAGCTGACTGAGACATTTTCATAATAAAAATCATTGTTATATACTCAAAATGGGCGAATTTCATAGTATACATTTTGTATGCATTTGTACTGCTGTTCCTTCAACCAAACCATGACAAGTTTTAATACAAAAATTATGTTCTTTCTTGACAAAGAACGGGTGAAAACCTCCAGATGGTGTGGGTGCCCCCTTTCTGTCCTATACTGTTTCAACCAAGGTTGGGCAAAGACCTTCTTTCCTCGGTCAGGGCCCTCACGCCTGTATTGCAGTTAGCCATGAGTTGCTGTAGCCTGCCACATCCCCTCATGAATTGTAAGCTCTCGAAGGAAAATGACGTTTCTTTTACATTTTTAAATGAACCCAAGAATAAACAAAGTGGCATACTTGTCTGGAGAAAACGTAAGGCATGAAATCAGGTGACCCAAGTTTGCCTCCCAGCATCCTTCCTTTAAAACTATATGACCACAAGCCTCAATTTCCCCATCAATATAATGGGAATAATACCATTATAACCCCGGGTTCCAGGCTGACTATGCCCCCAACAATCCATATGGTATTTACCAAATAAAGGGGTACAGAGGGCAAAGACTTTTAAATATTTTCTACTCCTTGAAATCTTTGATGCCTGAATTTTAAGAACTCAAATTTCCAAACAAAAACTTTTTTCTTAGTCTCTAAGCAGCCATTGTTCCCAAACCACTTGTTTTTATGACCTAGACTGCAAATAACAAGTCCTATTTTGCTCAGATGAAAGAGTGATTTGAGAACCATTTAACGGTGTACACTTCCTCAGCATCGCAATCACAGAAATACCTGGGCTAAATGGCGCAGTGCTGATCCACTGTGAAAATTTGTAGAGTGTTCAATTACCCTTAGAATTGTTCATCTTTTACCTGTGGAGCCCCAGAGTCTAATCACAGGACAATAGGCTGCAGCTGGAAAATTTTTCACAGCACACAAAGAAAGTTCACAGAGAAGCCACAGGCCCCAGACCCCACCTGGAAAGTGAATTGTCCTGCATTTTACAGCACATGCATCATCCCTTTCTTCACAGTGTGTTCCTAATGTCCTCCTGGAGGGACAGAATAATAAATAATAACGATAAATCTGACATTGGCTTAGCAAATCTAAGGACAGAATTAATTCAAGGGCTACAGATTCCAGTGACTAGCATTTGTGGATCTTAACTGGATCTGAATGGATTCAGACATATGTCACATTTCTGGCCCCAAGTCTACTGAAGATTCTGCTCTTGACTCAAAGGACACTCACTGGACCCCAAAATGGAAAGGCCTCCAATGACACTTAGTTTTCTTAGATTGAATGATAGACTTCTTCATTCATTCCTTATTCCACAAACAGTTAGTACTTGTCAACTATCTTCCAGCGACTCTGCTTGGGGCTGCAATTAGAAAACAGATAAAATACAATCCCGGCCCTCAAGAATCCCCCTGTCCGAGGTGTCCTGTTACCGTTCTGCCCTCTCCAGGAAGACGCTTGTATCGCGTTTCAAGGACATACTGTGGGAAACGGCCTGGGCTTAGAGCCAAACGGAGGAGTCTGGTCTGCAGCAGCCACTTACCCCTTGCTGACTGAGGTACTGAGGTAGGGTTTTTTGGTTTTTTGTTGTTTTGTTTTTGAGTTGGAGTCTCGCTCTGCCACCCAGGCTGGAGTGCAGTGGTGCAATCTCGGCTCACTGCAAGCTCCGCCTCTCGGGTTCCCGCCATTCTCCTGCCTCAGCCTCCCGAGCAGCTGGGACTACAGGTGCCCCACACCACGCCCGGCCATTTTTTTTTTTTTTTTTTTTTTTTTGTATTTTTAGTAGAGATGGGGTTTCACCGTGTTAGCCAGGATGGTCTCGATCTCCTGACCTCGTGATCAGCCCGCCTCAGCCTCCCAAAGTGCTGGGATTACAGGCATGAGCCACCGTGCCCGGCCTCAGGTAGGGTTTTTACCCTCCTTAGCCTCAGGTTCTTCAACTGTAAAATGGCAGGAAAGCAAGCCAGCAGTTACAGCACTGTACTGTCAATATTATAAGAGAAATAAGCACAGAGCACCAGGAGAATTAGGAGCCATGGAACAGGTGCAGGCAGGCACCACACGCTAAAGAAGGCAGAACTGGGTGTCAGTTTTGAGAGCAGAGTAAGAGCAAACTGACTCTAGAAGTGTGGGGGAGCCCTGCAGCCTAGGCATGAGAAACCTTCTGGATATGAGATGCTGCGTGCTCTGGGAGGAATTAATGGCACCTTTAGAGAAAAATGCAAGGGGATGGGAAAGCTTGGTTAGAGGGAGCCCTAACAAACTGAGTGGCTCAGATAAAATCAGTGACAATTGTTTGACAGTTAAGTCAGTGCCTGAGTGAGGTGACTTTAGGATAAGTGGGTTTCTGGCATTGATGTTGACATGGATACTCTAGGTGACAAAACCTCGCTGAAAAGGACAAAGCAATGGGTTCCAAATGAAGCAACAGTCTCCTAGTAAAATAGCGCATCTCAGGAACGAAGTTAGTTACGGCTACTACAGATCGTGTGACTGGAGTGTACAGCTTCCCGTTTCCAGAATCAAATCCTTCATTTTCACAGTGACGAGTTGTGAGTGCTTAGGCTCTGAGGAAAGGGAGGAGGATGTGTCTAAGAGGAGACCATGCTCAGTTCTCTCCCTTTTTCTTAATGCACAGAATTTCTCACTTGGCCGTGAAGAGCAGAGAAAGGAAGGGACTGTCCAGGCTACAGACTTCTCACATTCTTGTGTGAAAAGAAAACAGGGGCTGGTGAATGAGGCTCCCTCTTTCTGTACCATTGAAACCCACTAGTGAATATTAAGGTAGAGTATTGTGGGAAAACGCCCTGGGCTTTGAGTCTGGCCGGCAGCAGCCACTTACCTCTTGGTGACTGGGGTAGGGTTTTTACCCTCCTTAGCCTCAGTTTCTCCATCTGTAAAATAGAAATAGGAATGCCAGCTCCACACGATGCTGAAAAGACTACTTGAGAGTCTGTGTGGATCACACAGCACATCTTGCGGACCGCCTTTCTATTTGTTGCTGTTTGTTTAATTCCGTATTTTGTAGATCAGAGAGATCTATTCCAACCCATTCATTTGCTAAATGTCCCTTTTCCTTTCCCTTTTATTTATTTTCCTTTTTTTTTTTCTTTTTCCACCCCAACCCCTCCTGCACACACAAACACACCTATGTTTCCTGCAGAAATGAAGCTAATTCCAACACTCAATTAGTGAAGTCATTGCCACAGAGAGTAGCCAAGGTGCTTTGAGAGGGATGGTAACTCATAACATTTCATTTTATTTCGAACAGGGTTAACCACATCATTATTACCAAAACACAGTCCCAAAGGCTCCATCTGTCTCCCATTGATGTCTATTCATGGTTTGCTGGCAGCAGTTCAAGGAGTCTGACCGGTTTAAAAACACAAAGCTCCTGAAACCAGAGCGAGTTTATTTTCCTAGCAGGTGATTACAATGCTTAGCTCTAATTTAGTGTGAAAGGGCTCCAGTGATTGCCTCTGGAGATAGCTAGGCACTGTTAGCTTGAATTACAGCACTTGGTCCATGACTGTTCACCTACTGCAGGTATAGCTCCAGAAGGACTAATGTGTTACCGAGTTTTGGCGGAGCTGAGCAACTGGAAGTGTAGAACACAGAGCTATTCACAGATTTTCTGTGGTCAAAGACAGAGCCTGAGATACTCATTGATGACTGATCAAGGCTAAAAGAATGCTGACAACATGTACTTTTCTCCTGAACCTTCTTTTAGATATAAATTTACTTAGGTATACAATATGGTTTGGATCTGTGTCTTCACCCAAATCTCAGGTCCAATTGTAATGCCCAGTGTTGGAAGTGGAGCCTGGTGGGAGGTGATCGGATCCAGGAGCCAGAGTCCTCATGAATGAGTTAGCACCATCCCCTTGGTGCTGTTCTCATAATAGGGAGTGAGTGAGTTACTGTGAGATATGGTTGTTTGAAAGCATGCAGTACCTTCCCCCTTTCTTTCCTGCTCCTGCTTCTGCCATGTAAGATGTGCCTGCTTCTGCTTCACTTTCTGCCATGATTGTAAGTCTCCCGAGGCCTCCCCAGAAGCAGAAGCAGCTGTGCTTCCTGTATAGCCTGCAGAACTGTGAGCCAATTAAACCTCTTTTCTTTATAAATTACCCAGTCTCAGGTGTTTCTTTATAGTAGTGCAAGAATAAACTAAAACGGCATATTTTACATGTCATATAATTCACCCATTTTAAAGTATACTATTCAACGATTTTTTAGTAAATTCACCAACTTGTGTAACTATCACTATAAATCAGTTCTGGAAGATTTCCATCAACCTTATAAGATTTCTTATGCCTGTTTAGTGTTGATCCCAGTCCCCCACCCCCACTCACTTCCCCAGGCAATTACTAATCTACTTTTTTCTCTTCAGATTTGCCTTTTCTGGATTATTTCACACAAATGGAATTATTCAATAGGTGGTGTCTTGCGTCTGGCTTCTTTCACTTATAATATTTTTGAGGTTAGTTGATGTAGTGTGTATAACAGTTTATCCATTTTTATTGCTAAATAATATTCCATTGCATGATTATACATTTTGTCTATCTAACTCACCAATTTATGGGCATTTGCATTGTTTTCCATCTGGGGCTCTTATGGATAATACTACTAAGAAGGTTCGTGTATAAGTCTTTGTGTGAACATACATTTTTATTTCTCTTGGGTAGATACCTAAGAGAAGTATTACTGGGTCATATGGTATAACTATGTTCAACTTTTTAAGAAACCATCTCCAGAATCTTGATTCTCTTATAGAAGCTCATTTCCTCTTTGCTCCCCAACTAAAACACTAGTGATTCAGATGTAAGGAACACACCTCCACAGCTCTCCCTATGGCCCAGGATGAAAATCAAAAACAGAAGCAAACAAAGCTGTTTTTTCTCTCCTGATTACACTCATAGCAGAAAAGCACAGAGTTGAAACCACAAAATGAGCCCGCCAAAGAAGTAACAAACTCTTTATTCCCTCTTTTTCAGTCTTTTCTGGCTATACAGTACAAGTAAAACAAAATAACAGTAGAGATACTGAAAATCAAACCATAAGCTTCAAAAGTCTGTCTTGGCTCATGGATCACTTGCTAAAGCCTTTATTTTTAATGTTCTGAGCAAAGATTAACTATTATTTCATTGCAATTTAATTTACCAGAGAGTTTTACAAACCTACCAAGTGCCTAGTACAGAAAATGATGGAAGTAGAAGTTTCCAATGAGCAGCTTCTAGTCCCACTGGTGAGAAATCCATACCTTACGATCACATATCACATGGTAGTTTGTAAGGGGATTTTGGATTTTTTCTCCCCTTTTGCACACATCAATCCTGTTAACAAAGATTCTTTTAGGGGGAGAAGAGAAAAGGAAGATTGAACTTGGATCGTCTCCAGTTTTATATCTCCAGCTATGAACAATAGATGATGGGGAGTTGAACTTGGAGAACAGCTAAACAAATACTGAAAGTATTAGCATATTAGGCAAGGGATAAGGAGGTTCCTTAATTTATATATGTATGCATTGGGATGGGGAGGGGAGGAAAGAGAGGGAGGGGAGAAGTTCTATGGGATTTTTGTTTCTTTTGTGTTGCTGTTCTTGAAAGGATAGTAGCATTAACTTATATTGTGCACTCACTCTCACACCTAAGACACTATTACTGTTCCCACTTTAAAGATAAGAAGCATGTGGATCAGAGCAGTAAAATCACTGTTAGGCCAGAAGCCCAAGGTTTCATCCTAGGAGTGCCATGTGCTATTTCTGACCCCCAACCTGAGTTTGTTCTACCACAGGACATGATAAATGGCAATGCTTTAAGGTGGGTTAGCCAGTGGTGTTCTGGTAAATTTTAATAAATGTTGAACAACTCTCTAGAAAAAAAGTATATATACACACATATATATATATACACAACTTTGTTATAAGTGTTACCAGTATAAAAGTTATATAGTACATAATTTGTAAATAATAATGAAATATACACTATTCTTCATTATAAATTCCATATAGTCAGTTGCTTCTCATAGAATTATTTCATCGATTTTTACTGAACTCTCATATCTTTAGCAAATCCATGGTTGTAATTGACAAATGAGTATAGTTCTGACATCAATATTGGTTGCTATTTTCCTTTGTATTAATGAGTTAATAAAAGTGGAACAACAAAGAAATAGGAGAACTTTACTTGCTCTTCAGAGATGTGGGCAACTTTGTTGAATCAGATAATAGTTTTCAATATTGGAAGAATATATCCTCTTTGTGCTATTCACAATGTTGTAGATATTGACACAGCACACTTTTAAGTTAAATCTGCTTTATTAATGTTTCCTCCATTATCTTCTTAAGTCTAATGTGTCAACAAAGCAATAAACTAAACCCTGATTTGTAGCATGTGCCAATTTCTGTGGTGTAATTACTCCCACAGTGGCCAATGTCCAGCTGCAAATATGACTTCACTAAATTGAGAGTGGTGAAGAGATAAACAGTAGCATATTTTCACCATTCAGATAAAATAGATGTACATAATATCAAGACTATAGGTAAGAGCGAAATGTAATAAAGTAATTAGAAAGTGATGCATTTTGTATATTCATTGTATTTGCTTTTAGTCTAATTTTGTCAATTATAATTTTATATAATTTAATTTTTAATAATGACTGTTTAACAACTGGTGTGCAAAATTCCTGAAACTTTAATGCAGAAATCAGCTCTGCTGGGCCAGCTTCAGCACACCACTGATAACTCAATATTCCGTCTGCTCTTCTTCTTCCTCTCCATGCAGGTCTGACATTGAATGCCTCCTTTATTACTGATTTTCTATGAAAATGTTTCAGGCTTTATCAGAACACTACCATTGACTAGTTGACCTTGGAAAAATATTTGACCTTAGAGAGTCATTTCATTATTTGCACATCAAGGTTATTGTACCTTCATCATAGCATCACTGTAAAGATGGGTAAAGTAACCGAGACTGTGACAAGACAGCACACCTGCTCAGAAACTATGAGCTCGCACCCTCGTCTGCCCCTCAAAAGTCCTGGGGTTTATACCTGGAGCAGGTGCATGGAGAACTCTACTGGTCCTTCTTTGCTCTTCTTTTTCATTTTTTTCTTTCTCATTGTTTGGTTTTGTTTTGTTTTGTTTCATTTTGCTTTTTGAGACAGAGTCTCACTCCGTTGCCCAGGCTCGAGTGCAGTGGCACAACCTCTGCTCCCTGCAACCTCCACCTCCCAGGTTCAAGCGATTCTCCTTCCTCCTTCTTCCTTCCTCCCTCCCTCAAGCGATTCTTCTTCCTCCTTCCTCCCTCCTTCAAGTGATTCTCCTTCATCCTTCCAATCCCAAGGAGCTGGGATTATAGGCACATGACACCATGCGGTTAGCCTGGCTGATTTTTGTATTTTTTAGTAGAGAGGTTTTGCCATGTTGGCCCGGCTTGTTTTGAACTCCTGGCCTCAGGTGATCTGCCCATCTTGGCCTCCCAAAGTGTTGGAATTATAGGCAGGAGCCACCGCACCCAGCCTCTTTCTTGTTTTTTAAGAAAGCATCTAACCCTGTTGCCCAGGCTGGAGTAGAGTGACACAAACTTGGGTCACTGCCGACCTCCACCTTCTAGGTTCAAGCAATTCTCCAGCCTCAGTCACCTGAGTAGCTGGGATTACAAGTATGCACCACCATGCTTGACTAATTTTTGTGTTTTTAGGAGAGATGGGGTTTCACCATATTGGCCAGGCTGGTCTCAAACACCTGGCCTCAAGTGATCTTCCATCCTTAGACTTCCCAAAGTGCTGGGATTCCAGGTGTGAGCCACCACACCCAGCCCCTTCTTTGCTCTTCTAATCTCTGTTATTAGCGCACCCAGAACTGATAGCGACCAGATGACCTCTGTGACTAGGAGAGTGGGTACCCATAGGAAACAATCACAACAAGGCTCTATATGTATTGATTTTTTGATCCTTACAACAATTCTGTGACGTGTTCTCATCAACTGTATTGCAGATAAGAGAAATAAATCCCAGAGGGATCACATCAACTTTCTCTGACTTGAATGTGCACACAGATCCCGTGGCCTCTTATTACAATGCAGATTACAGTTCAGTGGTCTGGGATGGTGCCTGGGATTCTGCCTGCCTAACCAGCCTTTGGGAGATGCTGCTGGTCTGGGGACCACACTTTGACTAGCAAGAAATGGGAATTCCCAGGCTAATAAACAGATACGGCCAGTTAGCCAATTCCAAATCCCACACTCTTAATGTCCATGATATTTAACCTTCTGGAAAAGCCTAAGTCTACAAGGAGAATTCCTGGAGAAACAAGGGCATCATAGATATCTATAGAACCAAAGAAGAAAATTCAGCTCTTCCTTAAGGGAACCAGAGCTCTATGTGGATAAATCTACCATATCCAGGTCACCTGGCATCTCTGTAATGACAGTGTTTACCATTATTTGAGCCACTCATCAACGTGCTAGTTACCATACACACAAGATGTCTAACATCCCACAGAAATTTCCTACCAGCAGGCTCCATGCAGACATCTCACCCAGACATCTGCCAGGGGAGGAGAATTTAATCACTACATTTATTGGAGTTTGAGCCAGAAGACTCTCAGAGCCCAAATAATCTAAATTCCTATATTACAGCTGGAGAAATTTCAGCCTGGAGAGGGCAGGCACACTATGAGTCCGAGGTTGCTCTCTCAATCTCCAGTTGGTATGGTGGTTGCCACTGAGGGCGGCCTGGGCATTCAGGGTCCTTGGTCAGCACCTGGCTCCCTGCTTTCTCTGGAATCCTAAGCACATGCTCCAGGTGAGACAGAACCTGTCCTGCAGGTTGTCAAAGACAAAGCCGCAGAGTCAGATGAACTATGCAGGATGGAACAAGGGAAAACATGCAAAGTTGGAAGACTTGCTTTTTTAATGGTTTCCAAGGGAGCAGACATTCTGGAGAGATTAATTCTGTGGGTGAAGTCTCAGCTATTACAAAGAGGGTAACACCTCCCCTGCTCCCATCCTGTTCCATCTCCTGCTGGGGTTGTGGCAGTAGCTTCCCAAAGGGTCTCTCTGCTTCCACTTTATCCCTCAATGACATACCTATTCTCCAGCCAGAAGACAGAGAGATCCTATTGAGTCATAATTGTTATCTTTGTGTTCCTGTCCGAGACCCTGATGTGGCTTCATAGCCATGGCCTAAGTCTACTGCCTCTCAGTGACTACAGAGAGGGTCTTGCCACATCTGCCCTGATTCTCCCAAAAGGTTCTTGGACCATCTTCCCCATTCATCCCAGTAGGCATTCCAGTTCAGCCACGTGGACCTCATTACCTTGATTCAACTACTTAGCCACACTCCTGCCTTTGAACTTTTCATGCAGATACCCCACAGCTGATGTGCCCAGTGCCTTTTCCCTGTTCTCATCTTTCCAGCAAGGCTCACCTTGACCACCCCAAGGAGTATTCATACCCACCTGCCCACCCCTCCCAGCATTCTGATTTTCCCACCTGCTCTACGGTCCTTCCAGAGCACCTTATCACCTGCTAACATGCTATACCCATTCCTGATTCATTCTGTTTACTGTTATTGTTGTCCTTCTCTGTTCCATGGACAGAGATCCTTTTCTGCTTTGTTCCAGAGGAGTTAGGCATCTTCTTTATTTTGTTCACTGATATATCTCGAGCAGTGAGAGTAATTCTGGGCCCACACTGAACACTAAGAAAAAAATAAATGTGTTGTTGAATTCATTTTAGTAAAAATTTCTAGCCTAAATACTTATTGAGGACTTGTTCTATTCCAAGTATAGTTGTAAGCATTTTGCATACGTTATCTCATTTAATTCTTACAATATTCTCAACATATAGCAAAACCTAAACACCCTCGGTGCCAAATGCTGCTATTAAACAGTCCCTGGGGAACACAGATGAGCTGTATTGTGATGATTGACTCCCACCCTGGCTTCCTGGGTTTAACTATCTTTTGATAAGTGCTTTGAAAACCCATGTTTCCAGATAGCATGATAAGATAGATCTGCCACACCCCAGAGCTCATCAGCGTGGGAAAGCAACTGTGTACCAAGGGCAGTAGATAAGCCCTGGGGTAAATCTAGGATTCCAACCACTCTCCATTTCCATGAAACCCAGCATGACGCAATAGAGAGTAACAGTCTTTGGGTCAGACGGGCCTGATACTGAATGCCATTCAGGAGTTTACTGCTGTGCAGCTGCAGACAATATACTTGGCCTCCCTGGGCTTTTCCTCCCCATCTATAAAGTAGAAATATGGTTTAACCTGAAATGTCAACAGGAATAATTGAGAAAAGTGGCTGACACACTCTCAGCAAGACACTGTGGACATAGGATCTTTCACAGGCCAATGTGTCCATTGCCTTTTGGGGAATGATTTCAAACTCAAGTTTGGATGGACCATGATGTTGGGCAGACCTTGTACTAAAGCTCAGTTCTGTCACTTCACACCAATCTGTATTGAACTCTTCCTGTGGGCAGGGCCCCAACCTAAGAGCTGGGAATATGGATATAAAATAAATGTCATTTTTTTTTTCACTGAGAGATGTAAGTAGGTTTCTTCAGCTCTCTAGCCGCTCGGTTACTGAGAGGATCAAATGAGATGGGTCTGGAACAAGAAAGCTTGCATCCAATGTTCACCTATGCACCTTTTCATTGTAGACATTGTGGGAATAGTGGCTGTGACATGCAGCGTTTACTGTTTACAGAGAGAGATTTGGCCAATTGTTCATGATGGCTGCTCTTTGGGGCAGAATGCGGGCTGTAGGGAGAGAGTGGAGGGGCAGGGACCAGACCATGGAGGGCCAGTGAGCCATGTTCCAAAGATGGACTGTGACTACAGGCAGCAGCAGTGCCAGATTTTAGAATGAGGATCCTGGCCACAACACAGTGAATGGATTGGAGGAAGTGAGAAGTGGAGGGAAGGAAGGGGAGAGAGTGCTGGCGATTCTCAGATGACAGAAGGCAGGAGCCACCCCTTCTTTTTTTTTTTTTTTTTTTTTTTTTTTTTTTTTGACCTGCTGCAATCATAAAGTGTGGCACAAGGAGATAGAGGAAAGGCTATTTTCCTAGGGGGCTCCTTCTCTGGAAGCCCCTCTGGCACTCATGGGAGGCCCCTCCCAGCTTTCCTGCAGACTGCAGAAGAAGGTCCGTTACTTTTTTTTTTTTTTTTTTTTGAGACTTATTCTCCCTCTGTTGCCCAGCCTGGAGTGCAGTGGCACGATTTCAGCCCACTGCAACCTCCACCTCCCAGGTTCAGGTGATTATCATGCCTCAGCCTCCTGAATTGCTGGGATTACAGGCACCCGACATGATGCCCAGCTAATTTTTGTGTTTGTTTGTTTGTTTGTTTTTGAGATGGACCCTTGCTCTGTCACCAGGCTGGAGTGCTGCAGTGCAGTCTTGGCTCACTGCAACCTCCGCCTCCTGAGTTCAAGAAATTCTCATGCCTCAGCTTCCCTAGTAGCTGGGATTACAGGCACGTGCCACCACACCCAGCTAATTTTTTTTATTTTTAGTAGAGATGGGGTTTCACCATGTTGGCCAGGATGGTCTCAATCTCCTGACCTTGTGATCTGCCCGCCTCGGCCTCCCAAAGTGCGGGGATTACAGGTGTGAGCCACTGCACCCAGCCTAATTTTTGTATTTTTAGTAGAGATGGAGTTTCACCATGTTGCCCAGGCTGGTCTCGAACTCCTGACCTCAAGTGATCCATCTGCCTCGGCCTCCCAAAGTGCTGGGATTACAGACGTGAGCCATACCATGGCCAGCCCATTATGTCTTTTTTACTTAGGCTATTTATGGGGTGTCTACTTACCGGGTACAGATCAAGTTTTTATTTTGAGGATTCATATGTGTGTGTGTGTGTGTATGCGTGTGTGTGTGCACGCACGTGCATGTGTGTGTGTTGCTTTTTTATGTTGTTTTCTATCACGCATCCAGAATCTTTCAGGCATGACCATCTATAAATTAAATTCCACCAGGAACACATCTATGGACCTATAAAAAGGGTAATTCACTGTTGTTATTGTATTTGCTCATTACATACATTGATGGTCTATTAAAAGTTACATCTCTTGACAGAAAGAGACAGAGAGAAAAAGGAGAAAGCATTTGAAAAGATGAGATGTAAGGCCCCTCTTTGTCTAGGTTCGTGTATTTCCTCTTGCTGAATCAAAATTTAAACAAAAAAGAAGAGGGGGGAAAAAGCTTTTATGGGTTTTCTGGAAACCTGGGCATCAAGGATTCAGGATTATTTTCTTGTTTTCTAAATTAGATCAGCTTTTTTTGTCGTTCTCTTTTTCTCTCCCCAAGAAAATTAAAAAGATTTTAAAAAACGAGCATTCATTTAAAAGGCACATAATGAGGCTTAATTAGAAAACGAGTACTAGGGAAGTCAAGGCCAAGCAAAAGGGACCCGGATCACCTCACATGGAGCCAGAAGCTGCAGTGGAACCTTCTCTCTCTCCACATCTGGTTAGCTTGGACAGATGATTTCACTTCACAGGGTCTCATTTTCCTCATTTGTGAAATTAGCAGGTTCAAGCAGATGATATGTATTTTTCCACCCAGCTTCATGCTTTGAGATTCTTTGAGACTACAACTCTGGAAAAGGAGCTAAAATCAAATGCCACCCTCCACTTTGCACCTGCAACCCATAGGCAGTGCTGGTCTATTCTAGAATACTCTGAAACCCTTTTCTGCCTCAATAAACAAGAATTAGTTATTCCCTTGAGGCATTCCTGCCTCCAGGAGTCTTGAATCTTCTCAGGCACAAATATTTCCTCTGCTGCTCTTCTGTGTGAGGGTCTTGACAGGTGGTCCCTAATGTCAGGAAATTCAGAATTTTGGTAGAAGATGTGCATGCAAATGATGACTGTGCAGGTGGCAGTCCCTGAAGACCAAAGTCTGATCCATTTCAATGGAGAACCCAGGGCCTTACTGTGAGTCAGAAGAAGCTAGAAGACAGGAATGCAGCCCAGGTAGACTCCAGGGACTGGAAGGAGATCGGAGAATGGGCTACCTCCTGACCCATAAGGACTTCTGACTAAGTATGAATCCAACAGGCAGCAGTTAGAACTGAGTGCCAAGGGAAAGCAGGGCCAGAGCCAGGTAGACTGTCCTGAAACCAGGTAGCCATTCAAATGGTACAAAGATAGGAGTGTGGGGAAAAGAGAGGCAGAGGGGATGACAGTCCCTTGCTCACTGGCTTGGTTCCCACTCGGCTGTCAGCTTTATGAGGGCAGCACCTAATCTGTCTTGTTTAACGTGACCCAGGCCTGTGATGAACTGAATATTTGTGTCCTTTAAGTTCCTATGTCAAAATCCCAACCACCAATGATGGTATTGTGCGGTGGGGCCTTTGAGGCCCTCATGAATGAGGCACTAATGCCCTTCTAAGAAGAAATATGAGAGAGATGATTTTTTTTGGCCACATGAGGATACCACAGGGAAACAGCTCTCTGCAAATCAGGAAACAGGCTCTCACCAGACGCCAATTCTAAGGGTAGCTTGATCTTGGACTTCTCAGCCTGCAGACCTATGAGGGATAAATATTTGTTATTTGAGCCCCCCAGCCTATGATAATTTGTTATAGCAGCCCAAACTGACTCAGACAAGGCCTAATACAATCCCCAGCCCACAGAGGCTACTTAATGCGTAGTTGACTTGAGGATAACATGAGGGTTTTCTTCCTGATTTCAACACAGTTCAGTAAAGAATTTTCGTCATTGTTAAGGAGTTGGTTCCCATGACCCAGACACAGAGCCTTTTAGGAATAGTCAACAAGGATGCAAAACGAGAGGCATGGGGTTCAGGTTGAAGCTGGGGAAACACAGCTGTTATTCACTAAGGAGAGAGCAAGCATCATTCTAGTTCACAGAGCAAACGTGTTACATCCGCGTAGAAGCATTTGGGCAAGATTATTGGAAAGGATGGCATCTGCACTGGTACCCGAAGACCAAGGAGAGTTGGAAGATATAGAGATGGGAGAAGAGGAGGAGAAGAGAGGGAATGGGCCTAGCAGGCCGAGGAGACTACATGAGCAAATTGCTTCTCAACTTGCTATAGTTCAGCTGAGCAGGAAGTTCAGTTTGCATGGATTGTAGGTTGAAAAACAAAATTGAAGAGTTGAAATGATAACTAAGATAAAATCGTAAAAGATCTTTGAGTGGAAAGGGATTAGCGTCAAGGAGATCAATGAAGGAATTCTTGCAGGGGTCCGGGAGAAAGATCAAGAGGCTTTGGTAAGCACAGGACACTCCAAGTTCTCATGTCCTGTTACATATGCACATCTCTCCGAGTATATGGATTTTTTGAGACTCTTCTACTGGACTTTCAACTGCTAATGATTCAGCACTTTTATTCTTCTCTGTTTAACACAGGGACAGAAAAGTGCTCAGGATATTTTTGATGATTATCCACCATGGACAACATCAAACAGCCTTACCCTCTGATTTTACAGACGCAATAACCAGGGCTTATAGTTATGAATGGTTAAGTAATTTAGTTGAGTGACACAATAGTTGATAAAATAGTTAGGGCTCAAACCTGAATCACACAGCCAAGCTCTCAGTCCCATTCAGCTGACTGTCCCTCGACTCATTGTCCAGGATTGTGGCTGAAAACACCATAAATGGGAGGCACTGACAAGATGTATAGGACCCTCTGAGCAAGGTCCCTAACGCTGCAGCTGCTTCAGAATAGAAGCTTGTCTTACATTTGAGGCATTTTCCTAACTTTGTGCTACAGACATATTGCTAGGCAGGACAAAAACAGCCTCCAAATTCGGTGGGTTGCGTTTCCTGGCGTGCAGTGGCACAAGGAGATACAGTACTTTATAGGATTCCAGTCTCTGAGCAGGGTTCGCAATCATGCCTTATCATCAGTGTCTGCTTCCCAGCAAATGAAGCTTCCTGCAAGATAGCGAGGCATGGGTTCATTGCAACTACCCAGATCAGGAGAGAGATTGTACTGTGGCCAAATGATAGATAACAAGACCCACTGTGTCTTCATTGGCAGCTCAAACTCCAGTATGACTCAGATAGGGGAAAAGAGAGCATGCCACGGTGGGGCAACGGCAACCTATTAGGACCTTCCCACCTGTCCTTGTTCTTACCAGAAACCAGCTGAAAGCCTTGCTCAACTCCTGTGAGATTCATCAGCAAAGAAACTCTTATGGGTGCACCTTTTCCCCCATTCCTCAGACACCCAGTGTGGCCTAGAATGGACTACCAGTCATCAACAGAATCTGTTCATTGAAGTGACAGGTTTTAAACCAAGATATGTCCAACTATAGGACCCAAATGGCTAGATCCCTGAGCCATGGTTTTCTCATCTGTTAACATGAGGACAACATATGTATCTAATTTAAGAGATTGTGATGATTCAATCAACTCACCCAGGGCAGTACCTGCAACAACCTAGATGCTTACTACCTGTTAAAAACATTTTTTTTTCTGCTGTATCTGTCAAGAGGCTATTCCCAATGACTACATCTTTATGATGTGTATTAGTCAGAGCTCTATAGAAAAGCAGAATCAACTCTGTGTGTGTGTGTGTGTGTGTGTGTGTGTGTGTATAGTCATGCACCATATAACATTTAGGTAACTGAAGGGCCTCCTATATGATAGTGACCCCATAAGATGATAGTGGAGCTGCAAACTTCCTATCACCTAGTAATGCTGCAGCTGCTGTAACATTGTAATGCCACACATTACTCACGTGTTTGTGATGATGCTGGTGTAAACAAAACTGTGCTGCCAGCATATAAAAGCATAGCACATACAATTACGTAAGGTACACAATACTTAGTAATCATAAATGGCTACGTTACCGGTTTATGTATTTACTAGACTATACTTGTTATTGTTATTTTAGAGTGTGCTCCTTTTATTTATTTTTTTTAATTAACTGCAAAACAGCCTCTGGCAGGTTCTTGAGGAGGGATTCCAGAAGAAGGCATTGTTATCACAGGAGATGACAGTTCCATACATGTCATTACCCCTGAAGACCTACCAGTGGGACAAGGTGTTGGGGCGGCAGGCAGTGATCCCGTTGACCCTGACCCTATGCAGGCCTAGGCTAATGTGTGTGTTTCTGTCTTAATTTTTTAACAAAAATGTTTAAAAAGTAATACAAATTTTGAAAGTTTAAAATTAAATGTTTACAGAATAAGTATATAACAAGTATCTTCGTACAGCTATACCATGTGTTTTTGTTTTAAGTGTTATTTCAAGAGTCAACATTTTTTAAATTGAAACATTAATCAAGTAAAACAGTTACAGTAAGCTAAGTTTAAAGAAAAAAAATTTCTAAAATAAACATACAGAGTCTCCAAACATACAGTAGTGTACAGTCATGTCCTAGGCCTTCACATTCACCCACCACTCACTCACTGACTCACTCAGAGCAAATTCCAGTCCTGCAAGCTTCATTCATCCAAGGTAAGTGCCTTATACAGGTATGCCATTTTCTTTTCTTTTCTTTTCTTTTCTTTTTTGAGACGGAGTCTTGCTGTGTCCCCAGGCTAGAGTGCAGTGGCACGATCTCAGCTCACCGCAACCTCCACCTCCGGGGTTCAAGCAATTCTCCTGCCTCAGCCTCCCGAGTAGCTGGGACTACAGGTGTGCACCACCACACTCAGCTAATTTTTGTATTTTTAGTAGAGACCGGGTTTTACCATGTTGGGCAGCATGGTCTCGATCTCCTGACTTTATGATCTACCTACCTTGGCCTCCCAAAGTGCTGGGATTACAGGTGTGAGCCACTGTGCCCCACCCAGGTGTGCCAGTTTTTAATCCTTTTTAACTTATTTTTACTGTACCTGTCTATTTTTAGATATCTTTGTACTTGTAACACATGTACCATTGTGTTATAATTGTTTACAGTATTCATTACAGTAACATGCTCTTTAGGTTTGTAGCCTAGCAGCAATAGGCTATACCATATCACCCAGCTGTGCAGTAGTTCCACCATCTCGGTTTGTGTAAGTACACTCTATGATGTTCACCCAAGGACATGCTTCCCAGAACACATTCCCATCATTAAGAGATGTGTCACTGTATATACATATGTATCCAGAGAGAGAGAGAGAGAGAAAGCAAGGGAGGTTTATTTTAAGGGATTGTCTCACAAGATTTTGGGAGAAACCTGTAGGTCAGGCTGGCAGGTGGCAGATTCAGGTAAGAGTTGATGTTATAGTCTTAAAACTAAATTCCACAGGGCAATAGGCTGGAAACTCAGGCAGGCTTTGTATGGTACAGTCTCGAGGCATAATTTCTTCTTGTTCAGGAAACCCTAGTCTTCGCTATTAAGGCCTTCAGCTGATTGGACGAGGCCCACCCACATTATGAAGCATCCTCTGCTTTAGTCAGAATCTACTGATTTAAATGTTAATCATATCTAAGAAATAGCTTCACAGCAACGTCTACACTGGTGTTTGAACAAACAACTGGGCTCCATAGCCTAGCCAAGTTGACTCACAAAATTAACCGTCACACCATGAAACTGCAAAGGCAGTGAATAGGTGGGGAGTGGTGATTAAATCATCTCGTTGCCAGAAATTCATTATTGGACTTCCCTCTCAAGTTTCTATGTGAAGTGTTACAAGCTCAAATTTTCAGGGGGCAGTCTCCTAATATAAAAATGTGAGATAATAGGGAATGAACGGTGGGGCTTCATGAACTTGAAAGAATAGACCCCATACACATATATTTAAACTTAAAAAAAAAAAAGCTGTAAACTTGTTACAGCTTAACAAGAAGGCTTTTTGTGCTCTTTGGTTTTTCAAGGATGGGCAGATCAAGCATATGGATGTTGACTGGCATGTAGGCCGTGGTGCATCACGACCCCAGAACCTTCACTTCGTTGCTCAAGGAGAGTGCTAAAAATCTCCTCGGCTTAGAAGCAGCATGTGCAGGAACATGCAACTTGAAGGAGGTTTACACCTAGCACCCTTACAGCTTAGGGACCAAATGGAATGAACAAAATGGACATCGATCACTTGGCTACAGTTCTAGAACTGCAGCTTTGCCTCTCTGTAATCGAGTAAGCCACATTTCTGACCTGGCTGAAATATTTCAATTACCAACCGCCCTTCTTGATGCTACTGGTTGTTCAACTACGATATCCTTTAGTCATTTGGGGTAAGAATTGGGCCCTAGAGAATAAATATAATCATGAACATGCAATCAATATATGAGGAAGGTGCTACACCCCTGCTCTTCCCCATGTGTAAAATGGGAATCAGATTCACTGAATAGCTTGTTCAGTTGGCATAGCTGCATTCATATCCAGTCTACTCGCTCCCAGAGGACACTTGCCCTCAGGATAACTCCTGCCTTCAGCTCATCCGTTCTCCTTCTTTCTGCTCCTTCTCATTCTCTTCTACTGAAAAATATAACCAAAGCCTATCTTGGCTTTTTTGGGTCCTCAAACTCACTAAATAAAAGAGTCAGAATCCAAGATGATCTTGTACTACACTCTGTCAGTCTCCATCCAGGTCTCCCTCTCAACCTTTTTTGGGAATTGCCTTGGGTGAGTAGGGTTGCCTCACCTGGAGCAGCCCACACCCACTGACTGGACCACCAGGGGTGCATAGACCTGGCCTTCCCACCCCAATGTGGGATGCTCAGAAGAGTCCTCATTCCCCGTGGGGGCCACTGAGGCCTCTGTTGCAACTGCATCACAGCCCATTTCTCCCTCTGCCCAGTCCTGCCTCTTTCTCTTCCCTCCACAGGGGTTGGTCCCAGGAGCACGCCCTAAAACACTTTCTGCATGGTCACCTCTGTCTCAGAGTCTACTTCCTCAGGAGCCCAACCTGTGGCAGTTCCTGAGGACATGGGACATGTGCTGAACATGAGGCAAAAAAAAATTCAGCAGGATGGGGATAGAATAGGACTGGACTCATAGGATTGTTAGGAGGATTAAATGGATTAATATCTTGTGAAATGTAAACAATGACCAGTTAGGTGAAAATCTTATATATAAATTTCTTGCAGTTCTGATTTTCATTATAATGATAGTGTTGTACCTTATTACTATTATTCATGATGTTTGTGCCAAAAATCAAACTGTATAAAACCTTGAAAGAGAATTGTGACTTAAGAGCAATTTTAGTGATTTCTCAGCAGCCTGCAAGCTCACTCTGAGTGTATAGAATGAGAAGCTTCTGGAAAAATCAGAACTGAAGCTAAAAGTCCATTGAGAGAACTGTAGTTTTACAACAGAAGAAATGGCAGTCCTTTCTGTGCTGGTCAGACTGCACCTGCCATATTGGGTGTAGCTGGGAGTATCTCACTGTAAAGGTGAGAAATTAGAGGGGAATGACCAAGATGGGATGGAGAAGATGTCTTTAACTCTTGGAGTAGCCTTCCTGTACTTACTCTCCACCGTCAACTCGCCGTGTCATCCATCTGGCAATTCAACCCCTCACTGGTTGTCACCACCTAGTGAAAGCCTTCCTTGACTATACCATCACTTAAATATTTGACCAGCTTCTCCCTCCTATTTCTTCTAGACCATATGTACATTTTTTACCATTGTGCCTATAGCATTGCTCGTGTTTGGATGTGAGTCTGATTCATTTCTTCGTCCCTTGGGACAGATGAGACGTTCAGTGCATGTCTTTTCCTGCGGCTGCCATAACAAATTGCCACAAATGTAAACGTACTGACTGAATACAACAGAGATTTACTCTCACCGTTCTGGAGCCCGGAAGTCTGAAATCAATGTTTAGGGCCGTGCTCCCTCCCATGCCTCTAGGGGAGAGTTCTTTCCTGCCTCTTCCAGCTTTTAGTGGCTCCAGGTGTTCCTTGATTTGTAGCAGCATCACTCCAATCTCCGCCATCTTCACATGGGTCTTTTCCGCAGCCTCCTCATAGAAGAACACCTTGCATTGTATTTAGAGCCCACTTTAACCCAAGATCATCTGATCTCAATATCCTTAGCTTAGTTACATTGTTAAAGACGTTTTTTCCAAATAAGGTCACATGTACAGTTTCTGGGTAGACACACACCTTGGTACACATTGTTAAACCCACATATCAATTCCACTACACTGAATTGGCTTCTATTAGGTCTACATGAAAAGTAATGAGGGTCTGCAAAGGGCAGTTTCAGAGGGGAAATAAGATAGGGAAAACGCAAGGAAAATGCGAAGGAGGACTAGATGGGTGTCATTGACTGGTCATGCAGGAGGGAGATGCAGAAAGGGAAAAGGAAATCAAAGATCACTGCCAAGTATTGGACTGAAGGTGCTGGAAGGGGGCTCAAGCAGAGAGACTGGAGTGCGTAGGGTGATGTGCTCTGTTTCGGCAGAAGATGAAGTGATTGCAAGAACAATTATTTGGTTGGCCCACTGATGTTCCGTGCCTCAGTTTCCCCACAAGCCTATGGCACTTCCGGCTTTTCCAGGATGTGCTGAGCTCCTGGTGCAATCAATTAGCCTGTGTTGTTTCCCCGGAGGACGCTTGACCAGCGTCCGTGACAAGCAAATCGAGCAGCAGTTTAAAAAGCTTTATATGATTCATTTCACTAGGTGGGTGGGATGGGCTGAGTGGACCGGAAAGGCAGCTGGCCCTAAATGTTTGAGGCCTTGTAAAATGATGTGCATCTACTTAGGAGACTAGTAAATGGTACTGTCCTCCCCAGGTGCGATAGCCAACTTGGGAACCTTGAGCATCTCCTTTCAAGGTCCGATCTCAATTCAATGCAAAACAAACAATTTTGCCCTATTATGCGTAACATTCTTTAATAACATTTTCTGTTATTAAATTCTGATATGTTGAGAGTTTATAAATCTTTCACCATTCTATATTTTTTAAAAGTATATCTAAAATCTCAACACTTAGGATTCAGATTTAGGGCAGGGAGACCTGGTAATGCTTGTTGCTCTTTGTAAGCAGTTTACAAACAGGCTTTAACCACTTACTGTCTAGGTAGATGGCTCTTTATTTTCCAGCCTTGTTAATATTTTCCTTCAATAATCCACTGTAGGAAGAACAGCTCCTGCTCCCCATTCCCCATTCTCCCCACCTTCTTTCCTTCTCTCTCGTGTGTCCCTTAGTTGCTTCCAGCTGGGCCTGCTCTGACTTCCTTTGCAACATAGCTGACACACACTCTCCAGGAGACGGGCAAACTGATGCATAGCCCTGGTTCTACTCCCAACTAGCCTGGCCACCTGGAACTAAATCCCCTCCACTCTAGGGCCCCGTTTCCTCATCTGTAGCATGGAGCTGAGAAGAATGCCTGCCTATTTGCTACTCAGGCTTGATGCAAACATGAAATAAAAAGAGAGTTTGAGTTCAGCTCTCTTCTTAAAGTTAAAAAGGCCAAAGCTGATTATCTAGAAAGGTCAGAGGTAGTTCCCAGTCTTTTGGGTTCTTGAGGCACCTGGGAAGAAGTTGAGAAATTCTCAGACTCTATCCCATACTCCTAAAATTGGCCTGGTTAAAGCCATTGAGGCAACTGTTATATGGGCTGTCAGAGCACAGAAATGGTGCCCATAACCTAGAGACACGATGAAACTGAGGGCTCCTTCTCAGTGCAGGGATAGGTCAGAATTCCTCTGGTATCAGAGAGAGTCAAAGGACTCTATCCAATTAACGACATGGCTTGCTATTGTGTATAAGCCCAGACTCACAGGCCATTTATGTATTTGTATCTAGGTATCTATTCATTATCTTACAAACATTCCTGCAAGCATGCAGGGTCAGTTATCCAGTGTTCTAGGAGAGAAAAAGATGCCCAGGCTACAACCTACCCTTGCAAGGCTCCAGTGCAAGGGGACACGGACAGGTACATGTATAATGAATGCATGTACAGGGCATTTAACAATATTTGATTGTTTACTTGCTTATGGCTTGGCTCCCTAAATACACTAAAAGCTCCAGGAAGCAGTCTTCATCTATTCTTTAATTACTATACCCTATTGCCTAGTGCATTGCCTGATAAGGAATAAACCCAATAACTATTTATTGAGTAAATGAATGATTGGACTCATGAACAAACGAAATGAATGGCAATAGAGAGGTATGCAAATGTACCAGAGGGACTCAAAGCGGAAGCAGCAGGGAAGAATTCATAGGGAAGTAATATTTGAACTTGACCTTGAAGAATGAAAAGCATTTTGCCAGGCCCAGAGGAGGCAAAAAGAATAATTAGATCAATGATATGGGAGCATTAAGGAAAAAAAAGGTCTGGCCCAGAGGCCACAGTGTGGGATGACCTGGCAGAGAGAGACGGTAGCGGGATATAAAGAAGCAACAGAAATGGGATTCCAGGCCACTGGGGCAGGAAACTTAGCTACCGTGGTTAAGAGTTTGGGTTTTCTCTTTCAGGAATAGAGAACTGATGAGGATTCTCAAGGAGGTGACTTGGAAACTTAGCTACCGTGGTTAAGAGTTTGGGTTTTCTCTTTCAGAAATAGAGAACTGATGAGGATTCTCAAGGAGGTGACTTGATAATATTCTGCTATTAATAATTACAAAGGTTGTTCTTGCTGCAGTTTGGTGTATGGATTGGAACCCCGGAGGCCAGGAAAGAAGTTGGGGTAGATGCTGGAAGTCAGCCTAGAGATACTGAAAGCAGAAGTAAGGCTGAATATATTAAATAGCTCAAGAAAGTGACAAAGAAGAGAGAGAGTCAGGAGGCATTTGGGGACTCTGACTGTTAGGATCTGGTGACAGATTAGGATGATAGCAATGATAGAGGGGGAGGGGTGGGAAGACTCAAGGTTAGCACCCAGGCTACTGGTTTGGAAACCGTGTGAGCAATGGATTCTCTCACTAGGAAAAAGTCCTGTGCCTGCTGGAGAATAACCAATTAGAAAGATCCAGAAAATAATTCAGTGTTCATGCCTGGAACTTAGTAGAGAAGTCAGAGTGCAGATGGAAATTTGCGAATTCAGCTGTATTTAGATAGAAAAAAATGAATAATGAAATATGTGAAATAGTATAATGAAATTTTAAAATAAAAAATGGAAAAATGAAATTAATGATAATGAAATAAGCCATCATCTTTCTAGATGGTCAATATACACAGTAACAAAATATACCCAAACAACTCACAGATTTTTAAATGTATTACGTTCTATTCTATGGGCTACAGGCAAAGTCCAAGATGAAGAGAGAGCCTGAAGTCATCCTGAAGTATTTCCTGGACTTCTTTAGTTTTGTGTGTCCCTGTATGAGTGTCCACTCAGCTGCTCGGTGGACCAGGCACTGACCCAGGCCCTGGGGACGCTAAGTCCTGCAAATCTCTGCTTTAGTGGAGATGGAAGTTGAACAGTCAGATGTGAACACACGTTACCTGTTAAAACAGAAGTAAAATTAAAACTCAGGCAAATGCTGTGAAGGAACGAGTCTGAGAGGTCAAAGAGGATTCTCTGAGGAGGTAGCACTTGAGCTGAGTTCGGAAGTAAGAGTTGCCATTAATAAGAAGGAAGACAAGGGCATCTGAGAAAGGGGGAACGGTACCTGAAAGGGCCCCGTGGGAGGCAGCAGAGAAAGTCCAAGGATCAGGAAGAGGCAAATTTGCTCCAAGTGGAACTGGGAGGACAAACAGGGTAGCTGAGCTAAGGAGGCCATTGTCAGGAGCATTTGTGGAGGAAAAAAATCACCAGTTAGTGTTTGATAGAGCTCACGAAATGCCTGCAAAAGAAAGGAAAGTGTAGGAAACTTGGCTGATTAAATGAACTAGGAATGTATAACAATGATGCTTTATGACACTGAATGTATTTAATGAATGTTAGCAAATTAACTCAATGAAAAATAAGTTAATCTCTTCATAGAAAATGCCTTAGCAAACTGCCTAAATGATATGGGAGCTCAATAAATATTACTTGAATCAGAGTTGCTATTGCTAAATAGTCTGTCTTCCCACGTTGGATAATGTTTGCTAGATTTTTATGAAATTCAACAAACATAGGAAAGCATCTGAGACATTGCCTGGTTTATGGTTGCTGTCCCTCAAATTTCTTAACAGCCTCTCATCAACCGTGTGGCAAAAGTACGATATTCTTCATTTTACAGAGGAGACAGATACTGGCAGAGCTTGAGGACGGTACCAAGGTCACCCTGCTGATGAGGGAGAGGCAGCCCACATGCTTGTCTTGACTGGGCACTTCTTCTGCCTCACACTACTGTTTCCTGTAAAATAAAGCTCTTACATTTAAAAATTAAGTAATTGGATTACTTTAAACACAGATTTTCTTTAACCCTAGCGGTAATGCAAAGAGAGATTCAGAATTATGTGTGAGACATAATTACTTAAATCTGACTGGGTGGTTGTTTCTATGAATGAATGCACTTAATTAATTTTTCCCCTAGCTTCTTGCTATTTCCCAGCTATAATTTATTTTCTTTCGTCCCAGGGGCAATAGAAGGACAACTAAAGAAGGAACCAACGATTTGAAATTCCAGAACTTCAGTCTGCCAAAAAACAGGTCAGAATATTTCCTTGTTTATTAACAGAGGAGTGAAAATGTTAATTCTGTAACAAATAAGCTGACCATCACACACACGGAAATTGTCAATGTGATGGAATGACCTGTAGTGACTTAGAGGTCAGACAGAGACCAAGGTACAGGAGAAGGGGCTTGGCTGGGGTTGAGCAGCCAGAAGGTGTGTGATACACAGCGAGGCTGAGAAGCCCCCACCTCCGCAGCTCTGCAGGCCAGGCCTCCTTCCACCCACCCCTCCCAGGTCTCCAAACAAGCCCAGAGAGAGCCAGTGATGGGGAGGCTTCTCTTCCAATGCCAGTGAATGATTTGAATGATGGATCATGGATCCGGCCACAAGTTTACCTTGGAGTCTCACAGCAAGCAGACAAGAGACAGCCAAGTGCTTACATTGCTATTTCCTTTGTCTTTCGATTGAGAATAACGTTTGCTGAGCAGTGATGGCATCAAAACTTGCACAGGCTACTGAAAATGCAGAGACCAAAGACAAAGTGTCTCCCTCAAGGAGCTCACAGACTAGTCAAAAATCTCAGAATGGAGTGCTAACTTGATTGAATGACTGACAAGAGACAAGACCTAAAGTCAAATCCAGCTGTGCACCGCCCAGCCCTGCCCAGCAGACTAAACCTGGGCCACATCCTCATGTGCAGAACTGTCTCTCTGATGCTCAGGTGGGACTCCCTGGCCAAGCATTCCTGTGGGTGGCTTCTGTTCCTAGAGGTACCCAAGGGTCCTTACAAGTTATATCAATCCTCATATCCCAATTCAAGTCCATCCAACAAACATCCTTCATTCCCTACTATGTGCCAGACACTATAAGCAGTCTTGAAATTCTAAAACGTTCTGGAATAAATAGTTCTCCTAAGCAGAGTAAATGAATGCTGGTAAGATGATAGAATACTTGAGGTGTTTTGCAAAACCACTTTGAGTAGAGGGAAATTTGTGCCTGTTCTCAGACTTCTTCAATGTTTACATTAAATACATTTGAATAATGCATTTTAAGTCCGTTTTCCTTATTTCTTGACAATAGCAAGAGATGGGAGATGGAAGGTTTAGAAGCCCTCCTTCAAATGGAGAGGGATGAAGCAATTACATACATCAAAGTAATATTTACAGTTACATTTGGAGGAAAAAAGACAGAGAGAGAAGAGCAGTGCTTTTTTCTGAAGCAAATTATTTCAAAATGTGTCATAGCATGCTCAAGATATATTAAAAAGAGCAACAGATGATGTTTTTGCAACCTGTTCTAAACTATTTATAAACCTAAATTAAAAAAATCTATAGACATACAAATCTCTATACCACTGCATATTTTATAATGAATGCATTATATGAATATAAACTACTATTTGAGATATATAAATCAACTAAAAATGTCTGAAAACTACAAATTTGTATCTACCATCTTCCTTGGTAAAAATTATAATTATCAATATTTGATGAGAAGGTAAGGAAGAAGCTACTTATGGGCAGCATTGCAGTGTAGAATGAGTCCATTGGATCGGGATTTCTATCTCAGCTGACCTACTTATTAGCTGTGTGGCCTCAGACAAGCCTCTTTTTCCATTCCGACACATCCTGTGTTTTAGAAGTGATATCTGAAGCCGAGCGTGGTGGCTCATGCCTGTAATCCCAGCACTCTGGGAGGCCAAGGCAGGCGGATCATCTGAGGTTGGGAGTTCGAGACCACTGACCAACATGAAGAAACCCCATCTCTACTAAAAATACAAAATTAGCCGGGCGTGGTAGTGCATGCCTGTAATCTGAGCTACTTGGGAGGCTGAGGCAGGAGAATCACTTGAACCCGGTAGGCGGAGGTTGCGGTGAGTCAAGATCAAGCCATTGCACTCCAGCCTGGGCAACAAGAGTAAAACTCCATCTCAAAAAGAAAAAAAAAAAAGAAATGGTATTTGAAAAAGTAGACTCTGTTGTTCATTATTGAATCTCTTGAGCCTTCCTGTGTCCACAGAATAAATGGATGACCTCTGAGGTGTGCTGGGAATAGAGTAGGTTCTCATTAAATAACGTGGGCTAATAGTCACTGAGTGGTCACTGTGTGCTAGGTGCTGTTCTAAGAGCTAATAGGTAACCCTTCCTGGATCCCAACAATTACACTCTTATTAGTTTCCTGTAACAGCCCAGAGAGGGTGAATAACTTCCCTCGAGGCTCAGTGGCTAGTTGTGAGATGGTAAATGGCAGCTGTAATTATTACTAATATCAACAACCCTGGTGCTCCCCATCACTGCCCTCATGCTAGGTTGAGTGTGGGAGTTAACTCTCCTGCAGGCCCCTACAGCCCAACCACCCCAAGTTCAAAAGTGCCTTGATCTCCTGGTAATAAACAAAGCAAAACACCAAGTTGAGTGCTGGACCCCACTTGGATGATACGGCCTGGGAGGATCTCCAAGAAAAATACATATCACATCCACATTCATTATCCATGATCTGTCTACAATATTGAAATGAATGTGTTTTATAGCATCTCACTAAATCCCCAATACCCACTTTTATTTTGTACTGTTTCCTCATGTCCATAGTGAAAGAAAAACACCAACTGATGTTTCTCAATTAAATCCAAACTCCACTCAATAACTGAGCACCCGATGTGCGCCAGAACCTTGGCATCCAATGTGCACCATAATCCTCTGAAGTAGGCATTCATATTCCCATTTACGATAGGGAAAAATAGTCTGAGGGAGGTTATATGTTTTTGTCACAGTCCCAGTGGAAAGGGGTACCAGTTGGATTTGAATTCAGAGTCTAGCTTCAAGTCAAGTGGCATTTCTGGGATTTTTTTGGTTTGGTTTGGTTTGGTTTGGTTTGGTTTTGAGATAGTTTCACTCTTGTTGCCCAGGCTGGAATGCAATGGCACAATCTCAGCTCACCGCAACCTCCACCTCCCAGGTTCAAACGATTCTCCTGCCTCAGCCCCCCAAGTAGCTGGGATTACAGGCGTGTGCCAACACGTCCAGCTAATTTTGTATTTTTAGTAGAGATGGGTTTCTCCAAGTTGGTCAGGCTAGTCTTGAACTCCCAACCTCAGGTGATCTGCCTACCTTGGCCCCCCAAAATGCTGGGATTACAGGTGTGGGCCACCCACCGTGCCCAGCTCTGGGTTCTAAGTGATCAAAACTTTCTTATGTATATGTATATATATGTATATGTATATTCTTATTTATATGTATATGTCAGCATATACATATGAATGTAGATTTCTATTCTGATGAGTCACTAATCTGCTCCTGTCAAGTCTCCCCACCATGAGGAAGGGGCATGTGCCCAGCCCTTCTGGAAAGCACAGCCACATTTACATCAGGGAGGCCTGGTAGCTGCGGTTCCTAGAGCGTGGGCCTGGGACCAGCAGCTTCAGCATCATCTGGGAACTTAGCATTGCTGATTCCCAGACTCTGGCCTACTGCACCAGAAGGGCAAGTGTTGGAGCCCAGGCACCCGTGTTGAAATAAGCCCTCCCTGGGGGTGCCAGTGTTTGCTCAAGTTAGAGAACCTCGAATGGAAGCATGTTTACCAGGAGTGTAAGCTTCCAAGTGGCCTGAGAGGCCCCTGGGCTTGAATTCCGCTCTGCCCCTACTCACTGAGTGACAGTGAGTGGGGTGGAGGGAGGAAGATGGGAGGCAGAGGGTGGAGGGAGATTGGAAAAATGGTGGATGCAGGAGCTGTTTCCCCACTGGGGAAATGTCTGACTCCTTCCATTAACCTCCTTCAGTTCTCTTTGTTGGGCACTGGAAAAATCAAAGATGAATGAGACATAGTCCCTGACACCAGCATGCTCAGTATCTGGTGGGAAGCAGAAGAATGGGTGTGGAACTATAAAGTACATACATAACAGATCATAAGCCCGTGCCATGCACCATGGCAGACACAGACGCAGGCCCTAGGGAACAGGAGGTACACAGGATCAACCAGGGAGCTGAAGGGCTTGCCAAGTCCTCTCTCTAGTGAGCAGCGCCACCAAGGTTCTAATCCATGTCTTCACTTTCCAAGCACTAGTCTCCTTTCCTTCCTTTACTCTTGGCAGCGCTGCTAGGACAGTGTCACCACACTATCCACATTCAGACCCTTCCCATTCGTCACCTCATCGGCTATGGAGTTCTTCCTTTCTGCCACTAGCACCCGCAGCAATAGTTAGATCCAGGGGGGCAAAGTGCAGGCAGCCGTAATTTCTCAGGGCCCATGAGGCCCAGTCGTCATCCTTTGGAGACTGGAGTCCTCTTTTTGTTTTTCTGGGTTTTTTGTTGTGTTTTCTTTTGTTTTTTGAGACTGAGTCTCATGCTATCACCCAGGCTGGAGTGCAGTGGCGCTATCTCAGCTCACTGCAACCTCCACCTCCCGGGTTCAAGTGATTCTTGTGCCTCGGCCTCCTGAGTAGCTGGGATTACAGGCGCCCGCCACCACGCCCAGCAAGTTTTGTATTTTTGGTAGAGACGGGGTTTCACCATATTAGCCAGGCTGATCTCGCACTCCTGGCCTCAAGTGATCCACCCACCTCAGCCTCCCAAAGAGCTGGGATTACAGGCATGAGCCGCCGCGCCCCACCTGGAGTCCTCTTCTATTCGGTGAACTAGGAGGCCCTCTACTGGGCCCCTTCAGCCAGGCAAGCCCAGGAGCCTGCTGGCCACAACCGCTGCCCGCTCTCCTGGCTGCTCTGGTCTGCCCCGCCTGCCCTGAGCCTCTGGAGCACCGAGAGAGCCATAAGGGTCACACTTCTCACTGTGGCCCACCTCACCATGTAGAAGGCAGAGTGCCGCCCTGAAAGGTGTCACAAGCAGAGAGCTTTGGGACAGGTCCTAGGTTCTTTCACAGAGGATGCAGAGAAGAAAATGTGGTGCTCCACTGGCTTTCTGGAAATTGTCCCCAAAGGTCTCCTACATAGTAGAGGCTCAGGCTGGGCGCTGTGGCTCACATCTGTAATCCCAACACTTTGGGAGGCTAAGATGGGCAGACCATTTGGGGTCAGGAGTTCCAGACCAGCCTGGCCAACATGGCGAAACCTGATCTCTACTAAAAATACAAAAATTAGCCAGGCATGGTAGTGGGTGCCTGTAATCCAAGCTACCAGGGAGGCTGAGGCAGGAGAATCCCTTGAACCTGGGAGGCAGGGGTTACAGTGAGCTGAGATCACATCACTGCATTCCAACCTGGGCGATAGAGTGAGACTCCACCTCAAAAGAAACTAACAAACAAATAAATAAATAAACAACAGAGTAGATGCTCAAGAAACATTGGCTGACGGGGGAGGAGGAAGAAGGGAGAATCAAGGCAGAACCCTAGGGTCTTATGTTATGGATAACCCTAGGACGCTGTTGATCTGTAGTATACCGAGAGCCTCCTATAATGCCTGGCACTTACTAGATACTTAAACAGACGTGAAAAAGAAACTTTAATAGGGAAAGAAGGATAGAGAAAGGAGGAAGAAGACAGAGACCAAGTGGGGAAGTGGGGGAGGCTCAGAGAGTGGATGAAGGGATTTCAGGAGCTGCTCTGCCCACTAGAGGAATGTCTGAGCTATAACAGGTCTGGCAAATCATCCTGCTACTCTACTTGTCTGCTGCACAACCCATCAGAATGTCAAATATTTTTGTTTTCTTTTTTTTTTTTTTTTTTTTTTTTTTTGAGACGGAGTCTCGCTCTGTCGCCCAGGCTGGAGTGCAGTGGCCGGATCTCAGCTCACTGCAAGCTCCGCCTCCCTGGTTCACACCATTCTCCTGCCTCAGCCTCCCGAGTAGCTGGGACTACAGGTGCCCGCCACCTCGCCCGCCTAGTTTTTTGTATTTTTTAGTAGAGACGGGTTTTCACCATGTTAGCCAGGATGGTCTCGATCTCCTGACCTCGTGATCCACCCGTCTCGGCCTCCCAAAGTGCTGGGATTAGAGGCTTGAGCCACCGCGCCCGGCCCTGTTTTCATTTTTTAATATGCGTTGGGAGCATTATAGCTTATAGGCACAGGACTATAGCTTATACAGACATGTTTTCTGCCCTCAAAGAACTTAAAGTAAAATTGAGGAAAGGAAAAAAACACAAGTAAAGTTTTACAATATGAGATTTAAATAATAAACTAATAATTAAATGTCATCTTCTAGATTTACTAAATGCATGATTCGAGCAAGAAGTGCCACAGTGTCTCAGAGGAGGGAGGAGACCAGACAGGCCCTGGCAGGGCAGGTTCTGAGGAGGTGGGAGCCTCACTCAGCCAGGAGGGTCTTGGGGGCATGAGCTTGATGAGAGTTCTGAGCGGCACCAAACACTTCCAGCGTTTTCCCCAGGTCCCCTTCAGGGAATTGAATGCCCCAAATATTTCTTATAAAAATAAAATAGGTAAGAGGAGAATTCTTGAAACCAATCAGGAATGCCTTCTAGAAAGAATGAACCCATGGATTCACTTATTTAAAATGAGCCTTGGCCTGATTCCATCTCGGGGTGAATTTCATCTGGATTGAGAGGGGCTCTCCAATCTCTAATCTTGAAAATGTACAAGCGATTCCAGGGGAATTTAAGTGGCACTTGTGCACACACATGGAATAGGTTCCTACTACATTCTAGGCACTCCATCTGGCCTTGTCGGGATAGGACAGGTCAGCCTATAGACCCAGACATGATCTGCAGTGTATCTTTGGCCCATCTCGCTTTGGGATGCCCTCTTTTCTATGCTTCCCTCTACATGCGCCTGTGGCATTCATTCACTTATGCATTCACTCACTCTTACCCAGTCAGCACCATGTTGGTGTGCACATGCTCCAGGCACCGTATTAGGCAGCAGGCCTCCCTTTTAGAAGCCAGAGGTTCAGGGTAGGCAGTCTGAGAATTCCAGTTGCATTCTGTTCTAGTTATGTCAGTGTGAGTTCCATTACATAGGTACCAGGAATGTGCCCAGGTAAGGAGAAGAGGGCATCGGTGGCCACATGGGAAACAAGAAAAACAGTCTGTCCAGGCCATCACTACCTATTCCCTGAAATATTATAGAGTCCACTCCTTCTCTCTCAAATCAATGCTGTGTGTTCCTATGTTACCTCTGTGAGACACAGTTCTAAGCATTCTTCACTCTTGCAAACCTCCACACGACCTCTAGGATGAGGCTTTGCTCATTCATCCCTCCAGATTCCCTACTCTCTGAGCACACTGCATTTCCAAACCATAGTCCCCACAGCTCCATGATGCAAACGCTCCACCTTTGAGTGGTGGAGACAAAGGGGAGAGATGTATCATCAGACAGGCTCGGTGGGACTCCCAAGGGGGCTAACCTCAGCTAATCCAGCTGCAAAATTAAAGGGTTCATTTATGGTGTTGAATGTCCCTTTTGGCACTAGTGATATTTTACAATGGCCCTAAAATTGAGATAAAGATGCTTTCTACCAAGAACTGCTATGAGGTTTGAGTGAAATCATCTTTCTACAGTGCCCGGTTCCAGATGCAGTGCAGACATTCAACTAGAGGGAAGAAGGTGATGAATGCAGAAACTTTCCATCCTTCCTTGTTTTTATCTAGATTATATTTAAAATGAGTAACTCTTAGAAGTACAAATTGTCTTTCAAAAATTAGAAAGTCTTATTCTAGAGTCGCTTTCTAATTTCAGGCGACGAACTTAAAATGAGATGTGGAGCTGAACCAGTTGATTTCAGAGGTTTGGGAGAGACAGAGAAGGCTGGCAGTGTGAAATCACCCTTATCATTTCCCAAGGGTTTTGCTGCTGAATTCTGGACTAGTAGTCGGTGCCTGGGGAGACCCAAAGGACTGCATACCACACTCGAGGAGGCAAAGAAACATTCATCTCCATGCCAGGAGCTTGACCCTGGAGACAGAACCAAATCCCTCTCTATGGGACTGGAATAACACACCATCCGAACTCTGTTCCCATGGATAAGCAGAAGGCAAGCACGCCCTGTCTACTTCATCACAGCCAGTTCTGCTGGGCAGCAGGAGAGAAAAAAGTGGAAGAGGAGAAGGAGTTTACTTTAGTAGCCTTTAAAAATTAAAAATTATGAGAAGTATTAAATTATTTAAAAGTATTACAAATTAAAAATAATCCAGAATTTAAAATCTGTATTTGTAATGAGCTTTAAATATTAAAAAACACAGACCTCGAAAGGTCAGCCTTGTTCATTTCCTGTGCCACACACTTTCTTGTGACAGGGTTGACACCTGCTTACACACACCGGAAATAGAGAGGAAGGAAAAATTGCTTTCTTTAGGCCCAGCTGTGGAGGGGAACAGAGATAGGGAAGGCAGAAGGGTGGATGCCAACTTATAACACCATCCAGCTGTGGCCCGCTTGCACGTGGCCGTGTTACGGATGCTGTTGACAAAAGGCAGCCGGGGTGCATCCTTGTAATTCCCTGGCAAAAGGCAGCTTGCTAACACATGGGCCTTGCCTGAGCACAGATAGAGTACATCAAATCTCCATGAAGTTTGCTAGCAGTTCCTTTCATTAATCACCCTGGGCTGTCAAGTTGCAGAGTGTTAACACAGGAGTCCTTTCAGATAGCTCATCCGTTGCTTGTGTCAAGACAATGTCCACAATCCATGTAGACAAAACTATGGCGTTCGGGCCACCTCCCCTGATCCCCTCCCTCCCAGACCCTAAGCGCCTGGTCCCAGCCTTCCTCTTTTCCCTCCCCGCTTTGTTTCTGCAGCTCTCTGGCTCACAGCAGCAGGCTCAGCTGGAATAACAACACCATTCCCTGTTTGGCTGATGCTTCCTCTGCTAATTCACTTGGCTTGCACTGACGCACGGAGAGCCCCAGGGTGCATAATCCCGGAGGATGTGACATATGAATGAGCACCATTACTCTGGAGCCCCACTGAGAGGCAGAGTGGATCAGATAAGCCACTTTCAGACAGCTTTGACAATTGGGAGGAAGCTCCCAGACAAGAGAACTCTGCGGTCTACGTTGCTGCCATAGGCTTGTAAATAAGAAGGGATTTGGAGGGAGTCGGACAAATCCCAGCCCTGCCGATTGCTTGTGCCACTTCAGGCACGTTGCTGAACTCGTCTTAGTTGCAATCTGCAAAGTGGAGCTGGAAATGCCTAACAGCCTAAGTCTATGCCTTAAACTTACCCATCACCTCCCAAAGTTTCCTCCCACCCTCTTTACTTATTGTTATGATTAAGTGTGTGCATGTCAAGAACAATTAATATAAGATTTACTCCCTTAGCAAAAATGCAATTATGTGATATAGTACCGTTAGGCGTAGGCACTATGCTGTCCAGTATATCTTGAGGACTTATTTATCTTGTCTAACCAAAGCTTTGTACCCTTTGACTAATATCTCCTCATTTTCTCCTCCGCCCAGCCCTTGGCAACCACGCTTCCACTCTGCCTCTATGAGTTTGACTATTTTAGAGGTATCATAAAAGCAGTATCATGTAACACTTATCCATTCACAAGTATATACTTACATCCAAACTCATCAAGTCATCTAGTTGTACACATTAACTATGTACAGCTTTTTGTATGTTAAAAATAATAAGTAGATAGGAACATTCTAAAAATTGTGAAAATGAATGTAAATGGGTTGAACAGACCATAAAAAAAAAAACTGCCTACCAGCCAGAGTTGAACCTATCTCAGTGCCCAAACAGGTGCTTACAAATACAGGTTATTTTATTTTCTGTTTGGTGCCACTCTTTTTAGATGTCAGAAGGCTTCAGTCCTGCCTCCAAGTGTCTGAGACTAGGAACAATCCGGTAGCCACTCTAGACCCCAGTTCTCCCATTTAAAAAGCTAACGAACTGGACGACATTCTCTCCAACATGCTTTTTAGCGCCAGTTTGTCTTTGATTCTAAAATCCAGGTAAGGCCAGGGTTGGAAGATAACGAGAACCCTGATTTAGAAGTCAAAGTTCCTTCTGGAATCTCAGAAACAGTTTGCCTTTTATTAGAAATTCCCGAGCTCCAGCCGCCTGCGCTGGAGGCTCTGCCTCCGATCAACGGGACGGCTTTTTACGCTTACATTAAGCTCCCTGTACACAGTCACAAAAACATATCATTTCCATGTCCCGTGTCATGAGTTGCAAGTCCTGGGCGCCTTTTGAGGCCTTAATCAAAGACCGAGATACCAGAGAAGAGGCCATATGTTTAAAGTGTCAAGAGAAAGCACTCAGGCCTCCGATAAATGATTTGCTCCTCACTGGCTGATTTACTGTTCATTTCTGCAGAACCTCCGGCAGCCTGAAAGGGCGCCAACTGTTAACCACAAGGGCTCTGAGGTCGCAGCTGCACGGTGCCTCCTAAGCAGGACTTGCCGTTTCCTATAGGCCTGGGGTGAGGGAGACAGTAGGGCCCCGGGAGGCGGATAGGCTGGTGTCAAATCCCTCAGTCTTAGAGGCTCTGTGGATTGGGCAAGTTGTAGAGCCCTCTGAATACCCCATTTCCTGTTCTGTAAATTTCAGGCGGTAAGAGCGAGCCCACAGGTTATTTCATTTTGGGGTGTAAAATGGTGAACAGAAGGCAGTAAGGTACGCTGAAGTCAGACGCAAGTCACAGGCCGTGGTCTCCTGGTTACAAACGTCTTACTGCTTCACTATTCTGTGCCCAACGTCCCAGACACCGAAGAGACCTCATAAATATTTACACCTGGCGTGTGTTGCGATGTTCAATTAATTGCTCCTGTGACGCACTTTGAGTGCCTTGGAGGAAAGGTGTAATGCAAAGGCCTGGGATTATTAAAGGCACAAACGAGTCAGCTCACGGAAGCAGCGTCCTCAGGAGCCTTTCACTGCCTCGGGGCTTTTCAGAACAGCCCAAAACCTACGGAAAAAGTGTTTCCAAAAGGATCCCATCCAATGGTTGGATTGTGGCTGTGCAAAGACCTTGTCAGAAAATGAGGCCAGGCGCAGTGGCTCACACCTGTAATCCCAGCACTTTGGGAGGCCGAGGCGGGCAGATCACCTGAGGTCAGGAGTTCGAGACCAGCCAGGCCAACCTGCTGAAACCCCGTCTCTACTAAAAATACAAAAAATTAGCCCAGTGTGGGAGGTGGAGGTTGCAGTGAGCCAAGATTGTGTCATTGCACTCCAGCCTGGGCAACAGAGCGACACTCTGTCTCAAAAAAAAAAAAAAGAAAAGAAAAAAATGGGCAAAGACATGTACAGATAACTTACCAAAGAAGACACATAAATGGCCCAAAACCTTTTGGGAAAAAAGAAATTCAATCTCACTAGTCATCAAGGAAATGAAATGGGTAAAATGAGGAATCAAGTGCCATGTAGGCAAAGTGGTTTTAAGGTATGGATTTAATGGTGGTGAGACACAGTGAGATGAGCTCTTCACATTCCATGCATAACAATATAAATTATTATTAATCGGCGCAGCTCATCCAGAAAGCTTCTGAGTAATATGCAACAAGGGGCCGAGAGTGTTCACGTTATTTGACCCCTTCATTGTGCTTGATAACATCTCTCTATAGAAAGATCCAAGCCGGGCATGGTGGCTCAAGCCTGTAATCCCAGCACTGTGGGAGGCCGAGGTGGGTGGATCACAAGGTCAAGAGATAGAGACCATCCTGGCCAACATCGTGAAACCCTGTCTCTACTAAAAATACAAAAATTAGCCTGGCCTGGTAGCACACACCTGTAGTCCCAGCTACTCAGGAGGCTGAGGCAGGAGAATTGCTTGAACCCGGGAGGTGAGATCATGCCACTGCACTCCAGTCTGGCGATAGAGACTATGTCTCAAAAAAAAAAAAAAAGAAAGATTCAGAGATGAGGTTTAAATGCTAAATACACATGGCAACATCATTTTACAAAGTTAGGACTAGCAAGAACCTAAATGCCCCTTAAAAATATCATGTAGATCAGGGGTTCCCAACCCCTGGGTCCCAAACCAGTACTGGTCCGTGGTGTGTTAGGACCTGGGTCGCACCGTAGTAGGTGGGCAGTGGACGACTGAGCATTATCGCCTGAGCTCCGCTTCCCATCAGATCAGCAGCGGCATTACATTCTCATGGGAGCGCAAACCCTTCCATGAACTGCGCCTGGGAGGGATCTAGGTTCACACTCCTTGTGAGAATCCTACTAATACATGATGATCTGAGGTAGAACAATTTCTTCCCTTCATCCTGAAACCATCCCCAACCCCCGTCTCTGGAAATACCGTCTTCCAGGAAACTGGTCCCTGATGCCAAAATGGTTGAGAACCACTGAGGCACATAATCAACACCTTGTTTTTCAATAACATTTGAAGATATAGAATATATTTGTAACATCAAAATCCTACACGTTCTTTTATATTATTATTTTTTCAAGAGATCTTGCTATGTTGCCCAGGTTGGATGTGAACTCCTGGGCTCAAGTGATCCTCCCACCCCAGCCTCCTGAGGAACTGGGACTGCAGGTGTGTGCCACCATGCTGGGCTCTTTTATATTGATACGGATAAAAGAAAAACTTCAGCCGAATGAAATTTAAAGGAGCTTAATTGACCAACTAATGGTTTGAGAATCGGGTGGCCTTCCCAGCCACAGGAGGCTCAGAGACTCCAGTGCAGCCATGTGGTGGAAGAAGGTTTATGGACAGAAAAAGGAAAATGATGTATAGAAAATGGAAGTGAGGTACAGAAACACCCAGATTGGTTACAGTTCGGCATTTGCCTGATGTGAACACAGTTCCAACAGTTGGCTACATTTGACTGGCTAAAACTCAGTGATTGCCACAACGATAGGCTATTGTCTGTTTACACCTCCACTTTTTATAGTTCATGATGTATAGAGAAATCTTTAGGCAGAACTTAAAATATGTAAGGAGGCAACTTTGGGCTAAGCTTGATTTGACAATGCCTATATGTGTTTAAATGCATGCATACATCTTCAGGTATGTATATAGCTATGTACATGAGAATAACTAAAATATAACCCATAGTGTCCATTTTTATTTTCTTCAACATGTTGTTTTCTAGAAAATAGAAATATGTACATTATTTCTGTGTATAATAGAATAATATGTGACTTCAGGTCTGTAATAGTACATACGTAAAGCAGCTTCAGAGGCTGACTTGTACAATGATGTTTGATGACTGCCTGTTCGTACGCAGGGGATCGGTGGAAGTGCAGCAATGGACACTTAACTTGGTTCTCTTTTCTTCCCTAGGTCATGGCCTCACTGCAATAGTGCAACAGGTGAGTCGGGGCTCTCTATCACCTAAGTGATGGGAATGTCAGCATGAGTCTGTTGGGCTGTTATTTCCATTCTTTTTTGTTTTTATTTCAATAAAACTATGGCCTATTCGAAGTGACATTAGCCACTGCCATTCCTTCCAGTTGCCCCAGGGTACAGCCTGATCTGTGACTCTCGCAAGCTTTGGAAACTGGCTGGATGGATGGGAATCCTGGCTCTCTACTTAGCTGTGCAGCTTTGCATGGAGCACAGATCTTTCTGAGCCTGAGTTCCTTCATCTGTGCAATGGGTATAAGTCTAGCTCAGTGCCAGTCTTATGGCAACTCGCTAATATTCATTCAACTAAATTCTATATAATTAGTTACCCCAAAACATGGGTGGAAAGAATGAATGGTTCAAAAGCCATCTTTGATGCTTCTCCTGTATCTCTCTTCATAGCCTCTTTTCTGGTACTAGGCACTTAACAGGAACCCATTAAAGCTTAAGTAAAAGCATGCACTATTCATCGGGGAAGGTTATTATTTCAGGGAAAGTTCCACAGAACTTCCCTAGAAAGCTGGTGTCTAGATAGAATGACTGGAACGAGGCAGAAAAACGGAGACGTTGTCCAGAGGAAGCACGCAAAGAAGTGATGGAGTCCTAAGGAGTTATGTACTCGGCAAAGGCATTTGAAAGTTTCATCATACAGCATGTTGGAGTGCATAACCAGCCCTCAGCATGTCCCACCCAGCAGCCAGGAGAACTGGGCAAAAAGCAAAAGTGAAAGCGGGAAATATGAGTTCACACAGGCAGAGAGCACCCAGCCTTAATCCCTCTACAGAAAATTTTTTCATTCAACTTCCTGGTCAGGCCTCACCAAGGTTGTGTTCTCTCAAGGTAGATAATACCAAATTGTGTTGGGGTCTTTAGTATCAAAGGCACCTCTCACCCCTCCCATCCTGCACTGGCATCCTGGAGGGTAGAGAATATTGTAACGGGGTGGCATACCTGGGAATGAAGTGGCTTGTCTGATGTGCTTGGCAACTGGTGAATCATAAAGCACACAGGTAAAATAGAGCGGCCAGCTCCACCTACTTGTACCCTCTTCCTCCCATCTTGCTCAAGACAGACAGAAATGGACAGATGGGCACTCCATTTCTTAACAACAATCTAGAGACACCAGCAGGAAAAACAAAACAAATCGAAACCCCACAAAAGTCCATTGAGATAAAGTGGCCCAGGCCTGCTCATACACACTCGAACCTACACCTTACCAGAAACACTTAGCAGCAAATCATGACATTCCCAGTCTGTTCAAAATAATAGCCCAGACCAGGCGCAGTGGCTCACGCCTGTCATTACAGCACTTTGGGAGGCCAAGGCAGGCGGACCACAAGGTCAGGAGTTCGAGACCAGCCTGGCCAATATGGTGAAACCCCATCTCTACTAAAAATACAAACATTAGCTGGGCATGGTGGTGGGCACCTGTAGTCCCAGCTACTCGGGAGGCTGAGGCAGGAGAATCACTTGAACCCCAGCGGTGGAGGTTGCAGTGAGCCGAGATTGCCCCACTGCACACCAGCCTGGATGCTCTGGGTGACAGAGCAAGGCTCCGTCTCAAAAACAAAAGAAAAGAAATAACAGCCCAGCAGACCTATGCATACTTATGAATTGGCCTAGGCATACTTATGAACCACAACAAATGTCTACTAAAGCACAGCAGACCTTATCTAATTAAGATACGCACGACGATTTACAAAACAGACTGTGCACCACGGTGGTTTGATAACGTTCCCAGATACTTCAAGTTGTTTCTGATTTTTGACGATGGGATCATTTGAAAGCAGGAGAGGGCGTTCATGTGAGAAAATACTAGGGAGTCATTAAAATGACGATGTTGAAGCATATTCATTGTCATGGATGTGTTGGTAGCATGTGATTTTGTGAAAAAGCAGGGAAAAATAGGATACACAGAGTGATTGTATATTTATAAACTATAAATCGATGATGGGTGGTGTGTGTGATTATGTGTGTGTCTGTGTGTGTGTATGAGTGACTTGACTATAATCAAATATTTGTATACTTGTATGATTTGTCTTGCTATGGTAACATTATAGTAATTTTTATTCCCTTCTTTTTTGCGTATCTGTGGCTTATAATTTTCTACAGTAGCACATGTTTTTGTATGCTAAAAACAATCTATCAGAAAATATTCTTTAGGAAACTATTCCAAGCCTGGAGAAGACAGACATATATTCAAACTGGGACAGTCTGTCAAGGTCAATACCTTCTCAGAGGCTGATACACAGAGAACAGTGCAATGCTTTCCATAAAATAAACTCCTGAGTTTTTCTCCTTCCCCTAAATGAAGAATGTAACTGGAAAAGATGGCCCTGTTTAGAAAGTGGATCCTTCTGTCTTAAGCCTCCACGTATAATAAAAACATTGATGAAGATAGATATTGGCTGATTTGATTTAAAAGACAAGAAATTTCATTTTGTCCAGGAAAATCTTACTTTTAAGTCTTTCTAAGGAAAGCAGTCTTCAAGGTTGATTTTTCCTACTTGTAAAAGAAAAATTAATAAGGATTTTAGGACACGAGGGAAGACAGGCAGGTATAGCATATGTGAGCATCTAATGCCCCCTGCTGGCTATTCCCAGATGCTGCGATGCCTGTATTAATTGAGCGGATGCTGGCGTCCTCCTGGTTCTCTCCACAGGGTGTTGGGAATAATCGTGAACAGAAACAAATAAAAAAAATTGACAGTTGAATCTCTGGGACAAGCCAGGATTTCAAATCATCCCAAGATGGGTAAACCCAAGGATTAACATTGTCTTCAAAATTCAATTACAACAGTTAAAATTCACAACAGTTAAAAGTGAATATTTTCAAGCCCATGTTGGGGTTTAGCTCTTCGGCAGGCATATAGTAAAGCCAGGGAATCCCTACTTTTAACAAGATGATTCCAATTCAAGTAGTTCTGGGCCATTCTTCTTTAGAATTGCTGGCTGAGGGTTAAAAAGAGAGAGAAGAAAACTATCCAGACTCTTCCCACCAAGACGCTGTCCTCAATTCTCTAGATAACAAATGTCTCCATATTTCATTTGAATTTCTAAGGGCACTCAAGGAATGGGACAGGAGGCAGCTGCCTTCCCTATCACCATTCACCCACTCATCCATCCATTCATTCAACCAATTTGTGATACATTCATATCTGTGCTTTGGGTACAGATTTAAAAAAAAGAAAGAAGGAAAAGGAAAACAAAACTTAAAGGTCCTGGGGATTCAGGTAGTCTGAGATTGTATTACTGTATTTTGCATATGAGGAAATTAAGAACTAGAGAACAGAAGTAAATTTCCAAGGGCCACCTAGTGAGAACATTATGCCTGTTCTCAAACCCCCATTAAAGGTTTCCTGTGTAGCTATTTCTGTGAGTTTGGACTATTTGTGGCTTCGAATTATTAGCTCATAATCTTCAGATCAAAGAACTGTTGTTCAGTGAATAAACTGAAATGCCCAGAGAGCTAGATGACTGAGTCTGTCTCTCTCTCTCCTCTCTCTTTTTTTGTGTATGTGTGTGTGTGTGTATGTATACATACACACACACATATATATATACACATACACGGTCATGTGTCACATACTAATGGGGACGTATTCTGAAAAATACATCATTAGGTGATTTCACCATTGTGTGCACATCATAGAATGCACTTACACAAACCTAAATTGTGTAGCCTACTACATACCTAGGCCATATAGCATGGTCTATCGCACGTAGGTTACAAACAAAACATCCTGCACAGGATGTTACTGTGCTGAATATTGCAGGCAGTTATAACACAATGGTAAGAATTTGTGTATCTAAACATAGAAAAAATACAGTAGAAATACAACATAAAAGATAAAAGGGGTACACCTGTGTAGGACACATACCATAAAGGGAGCTTGCAAGACTGGAAATTTCTCTGGATGAGTTAATGAACGAGTAGTGAGTGAATGAGAAGGCCTAGATCATCACTGTAAACCCATGTCGACATTAGAATCTCTATGCTTAGGCTATTTGATTAAACTATATATTTTCTTCAATAATAAATTAACCTTAGGTTACCAGAACTTTTACAGTTTTAAATGTTTAAAGTTTTGTGACTTTTTGACTCTTTCCTGGTAAGACTTATCTTAAGCACAAAGGCATTCTACCATTTTACAAAAATACTTTCCTTCTTCATGTCCTTATTTCACAATGTTTTCTTCTATTTTTAATTTTTTTATTTTTTTATTCTTTAAATGTTTTTGCCAAAAACTAAGACACAGGTGCACACATTAGCCTAGGCCTGCACAGCGTCAGGATCATGAATATCACTGCCTTCTGCCTCCACATCTTGTCCCACTGGAAGATCTTTAGGGGCAATGACACACATAGAGCTGTCATCTCCTAGGATAACAATGACTTCTTCTGGAATCCCTCCCAAAGGGCCTGCCTGAGGCTGTTTTACAGTTAACTTTTTCTAATAAGTGGAAGGATGCTTTAAAATAACAAAAAAATAGTATGACATAGTAAACAAACCAGTGTTACAGTTATTTTATCATTATGAAGTATTACATACTGTACATAATTGTATGTGCTAGACCTTCATATGACTGGCAGCAGACTGGGCTTGTTTACACCAATGTCACCACCACAAGTACATGAGTCATGCATTGTGCTATGACGTTATAATGGCTACAACATCATTGGGTAATGATACGGATCTGATGAGTGGAGGAAACCAGGGTCCTCAGTCTTGTGCCGAACTGGATAAAACGACATGGACACATGTGGAGTGGTCTTAAGGAGTGGAGAGTTTAATAGGCAAGAAAGAAGGAAGGAAGAAGAAAACAGGTCCCCCATACAGAGACAGAGGGAGGGGGGATTTGAACAAAGAGAAAACCCCTGTGTAGCAGAAAAGTATTTGCTTATATGAGGAGGCTGGAGGGGGTGGTGCCTGATTTGCATAGGGTTTAGGGGATTGGTTTGACCAGGCATGTCATTCATGTAGCCCGTGAAAAAACTGGCCCTCCTAGCCTTTTAATATGCAAATGCAAGGCACCATGATGTTCTACACACTGATATGTGGGGTTGGCCATGTTGCCAAGGACATGTGGGGACAAGGGCGAGAAGAGGGCAGGAATCACCAAGTTTGGGTGGACCTAGTTTCTAATGGCTGGCCTTTGCATATCAAAATTTGCTAGCTGGTTCTAAGAGCCCGGGCTTTCCTACTAGACAAGAAGTATCTCTGGAGCTGCTTTAAAAGAAACAAAAACTTTCCAAGGACCCCTTTTCCTCTCTATTTGCCTAAAATAATTTATTAATAACTCCCATAACAGTAATAGGAATTTTTCTGCTCCATTATAATCTTATGCGACCACGGTCATATATGTGATTCATCATTGACCAAAACATGGTTATGTGGCACATAAATGTATATACATATATATTTTTTCCATACCTATTTCTCTCTCTCTCATTCCCCTCTTCCTTCCTCTTTTCTTCTTCTTCCCAGTTATAAGCCATATAGTCAAAACTCACTGACTGTCGTAATCCTTTACTCAGAGATGGTGAAATGTAAGATTTAAAGAGTTCTACTTTGGCCTTCATCTGGCCACCCAGATGACAGCAGCCACTGAATCCCTGTGCCTCACAGCTGAAGGGGACCCCAGCTTGAAGAACCCTTGTGAAGCATCAGCAGGTGGATATCAACAGAGTTGAACGCTGAAAAAGTCGCACATGTTGCTTAAAAATGAGCACTAAAAAATGAACAAGTTCTCAATATAGATCTGAAAGCAGTGCTAACGACCTGGGTTGAGTGAGAAGGATTTGGTCATGACGTTAAACTTGAAAAGACAAACACACAACACGGCATCTTGTTACTGGGCGCTGAGCCAAGAAGTTATCCTCTGGGAATTCCGAGTTGATTTCCCACCTAAATTCTATGGACCAAAACTTCTCAACAGCCGTTTGGGGGTAGATGCTATTACTCCCATTCTACAAGTTAACCCTAGTTAACTGAGGCTTATAAGCAATTGGGTTTGCCTGAGGTCACATGGCTCCAGAGTGACAGGGCCAGGATTTAAGCCTAAAACTTCTCCACTCAGCTCCCATGAAATACATGTTGCCTTCCTCATGCCTTTGATCAGCTGCTCTGCTGTGTTCCCGGCAAACACTAACCTCCGTAAGGAGATAAAACATCAAAGGCTGCAAGGCACTTAAAAAAATTCATGGGGCTTAAACACGAGAGATGTTTGTTTATTTATTTATTTTTTCTTATGTAAGTCAAGTCCCAAGGTAAGCAGTCCAAGGCTCTTTGGCAGCTCTGCTCCTGGAAGTCCTCAGAGACCCTGTTCTTCCTGCCTTCTTGCTCCCTCCCTTGTATTGGCTTTAATCTTACAGCCTAAAATAGTGATGTCTGTACTCCAGGCCACAGGATGGAGAAAGAAGAGAAAAGGGAGAAATAAAAAGTGCATAACAACTTCAGGAAGTATCCTGGAAATTGTGACTTGATTTTCCACCTAGATTCAATTGACCAAAGCTTGGACTCATGGGCCATGCATAGCTACAAGGAAGACATGTAGCTCCAGGTGGCCACGAGCCCAGCTAAACAGCAAAGGGTTCTGGTACCAGAGAAGACAGAGAAAATAGATATGGGGAGACACACGACTGTCTCTGCCACAGAGTAGTTAGTAACAGGTAGCTGGGACTCATGGACCCCTCAATTTTCAACACATATTCTTAAGTCCAGCTGGCAACCTGCAGATTTGGAGCCAACTCTGATCTTTGCCACACCTCTCCTCCCCTTCCCCATTGCCCTGAGTCTTCTTTTGAAACTGAAAAGAAACCAGAAGCTGGTTTTGCTTGGGGAACCTGTCTGGCTTGAGAACGTCCAAGCAACCTGCTACCTGACTTGCTTTCCTAGGGAAATAGAAAGTACTAAACCACTGCAGGCTTCCTATTTTTATTTCTCTTCTCATGCAAGATAAGCATATTCTCGTCATGGGACCCACCGGGAATTCTTCCAGTTCAGGATTTCCTTTGAATGTGAATATCCCATGGCAACAGCACTTGAAGGTCCACCGGCTACCCAGTCCCTGCAAAGCCACTAAATAGGGGCATAGATGAAGGCACCGGCCCTGCACCTCCAGAGACTTAAGCTCCCAGAAGTGTTTCCAAATGAAAATAATCTGAGAGTCTCTATTTCCCTAATGGCCTGTCTTCCTTTGGAAGGGAACTGAAGCTTTTAGGTTAGTGGTTCTAAAACTTCAGGGTGAATAAATGTCACCAGAGGAGCTGGAGGAAAAAAAAAAAAAAACAGACTGATTCAACTGGTTTGCTCTGGGACTCAGGTTTTGCCTTATTTCCTTTTTTCAGCTCCCAAGGTGAGTCTGATGCAAATGGTCAGGGGACCTCAGTTGGATGGGTATTGGCCAAGCACCTCTGTCATCCTTGGCTGGGCCTCTGCAGACACAAGAAGAGTTGTTCAAGGGACAGCCACAGGGCTGGAGTAACTGCCTTCTGGCTATCAGGAGGCTCTCCTGGGCTTTACACTGCGTATATCTATCTTCACGTCCCTCTTAAAAATAACTTTCAAAGGGACATTGTTTCTTGCAAAAAGACGTTTCCTTGAGGGAAACAAAGAAGTCAGCTGTTCTCTGGAGCTGTCTGGTGTCTGTGGGTGATGAATGTCTCTCCACACATCCACGCAACACAACCGTAACTCTCCCAGGATGCAGATGTGAAATCTACTGAGCAACTCCCTTTCTCTTTTTAGAGAATGGTCCCAGGAAGCCAATCTTTCTTTCAGGTCCAGGAAGATGCGAATGCCTGGAAGGGTTTGGGTGAGCCACTTTGGTGGGGATCTGGGACCATGAGGGGAAGTGTAAAGCTCTGTTCGCTCAGCGTGGGAGGAGGAAGGTTCCGTCACTGCTTCCCGGTTCTGACATGTTCCTGCTGTACTGCATTCTGTATTTGACAACTGACTGTTTATTGATTGTGCATTCACTGTATGCCCATCTCTGCTACACATGGGTTGCAGGAGCCATCAGGAGCCTGAAGTCTTGCCACTGCCTGGGGGGAGGCAGGTACCATAGTTTGTAACTAGATTATTTATTGGTTAGCTTTGTTCCTAGACGCTATGGAGAAACTTTAAAAAAAAAAAAAAAGTATTAATCAGGGAGGACTACCATCTACAATGAATAAACTACAAATGTTAGTGGAATATAAAAAAGGTTTATTTCTTCCTCACATCACAATCCAATGTGGATCAAAGCAAGGCTTTTTCCAAACAGTCATTGTGATTCACTTCCCTTTTACCCAACAGCTTCCATCATCCCCATGGGCCTTGGGGTCTCTGCCCAGCCACTGAGGCAAGATCAAGAGCATAGAAGGTCAAGTAGGGCAACCTAGATTCCATCACAGCCAACACCCCAGGGGTGGGAGATCCATGCCATGCCCACTCGCCTGCCCAGGGCAAGGGAAGGAGAGATATGTACACCAGCCAAGCACCACAGGAAAAGGAGACAGACCTGGTGCACACATGTGTGCAGCATTCTCACTGCCATCCCAGGTGCCAGGGGTGGTGAGGTACAGGGCTGGAGAGGTGCTCTTTAATTTTTGCCTGACATCGGTGGTCAGGGAAGCCCCCTCCAGGGGAAATGACATTTCAGATACAGTTGGATAGTGGACAAAGATCCAGGCATGGGCAGATCCAAGAAAAGAGGGCTATAGACAGAGGGATGGTGTGTGCAAGCTCCTGAAGTAGCGTGAGCTGGGCGTGCTGGGAGACTCAAGGAGAAGCTGGCTGAAACAGCGGAAGTCAGAGGTAGAAAGAGGTAAAGGAAGAGTTTCATGATTCTTATTGCAGAATGGTGAGACAAGCTTTATTCCAGATGATGGAGATAGGTACGGGATTACTGCAATGAGTGTTTGCAGTATGAAAGAGACTGGGCTCAACTCAGAATACAATAAAGACAAGTGGAAATTTATAGGAGAGGTGTAGCAGGACAAGTCGCAGACAAAACCCCTCAGACACGGAGTTAAAGAAGGAAGGGTTTTATTTGGCTGGGAGCTTTGGCAAGACTCACGTCTCCAACAACCGAGCTCCCCGAGTGAGAAATTCCTGTCCCTTTTAAGGGCTTACAACTCTAAGGGGGTCCACGTGAGAGGGTCATGATCAATTGAGCAAGCAGCGGGTACATGACTGGCAGCTGCATGCACCAGTAATCAGAACGGAACAGAACAGGACAGGGATTTTCACAATGCTTTTCCATACAATATCTGGAATGTATAGATAACATAACCGGTTAGGTCGGAGGTCGATCTTTAACCAGGCCCAGGGTGTGGCGCTGGGCTGTCTGCCTGTGGATTTCATTTCTGTCTTTTATTTTTTACTTCTTTCTTTGGGGGCAGAAATTGGGCATAAGGCAATATGAGGGGTGGTCTCCTCCCTTAAAGGTAGCAGCGTGAAGGTCTGGGAAAGGAAAATTACAAAAAGGAAACCTCAGGGGTAAGGGAAAGGGCGGGGGCAGAGGTGGTTTCTGGCTAAACTGACCTGAAAAGATTCTTGCTGAAGGCAGGCCAGGGTGATCAGACATCACCGGAGGAGGGTGGCAGAGGAGGGCCCTGATTGGATGAGATATGGAGGCTGATCAGGCATGGAGAATGAGAGATTCTGGCTGAACTGACTTAGCAGGAGTCTTGCAAAAATTGGACAATGCAGAAATGAATGTGGAATCTCACAAGGTGGGCCTCGCAGAGAAAAGAGTTCAGGATAGCCTGACTACAGTTTGGTCCAGGAGAGAAGAGGCTGGAAAGGGATGAGGTCAGAGAACAGGATGGGGCAGGTTGTGCTGAGCTCTGGGGGCCACACAGGGCACCTGGTCTGTATGACATGGGCAACGAGTGACATGAACTGATGCACCATGTTAGGATCATGCTTTAAAATTACATTTTCAAAACTCTGCACTGATGACACAGATAGGTACTCTGGGAGATTGAAAGATAAAAGACAATTCCTTCCCTAAAGAACATACAACAAAAAAGTCATCAGATCCTGCCTATTTGTATTTAAATGTCATGGTGAGTGAGACAGAAAACACATACATTAACAATTCAGTGAGATTGACCTGGCCTGGAGTAGTCAGAGAGAAAAGCAGGGAAATCGGATCTGAAAGGACGATGAGCATTTGGGAAGCAAAGGGGAGGTGAGAGGGAGAAGGGGCTCCAGGCAGGGTCTGCACCAGCAGACACAGAAGGAGCATGAAGCGTATTCGGGGAATCTGGGAGAGTCTCAGGCTGGAACGCTTGCCTCCGGTGAGAAAGGAAACCCCGCAGCTCCCCAAGAAGATGTCAGTATCATGACTGCACTCCTTGAGGCCAATTTCCTAAAATGAAATTATATCGAACCCTGAATTAGACAGTGGAGTTGTTTTCCTCGATAACGAGGGCCAGAGCAGATCCCCAATAATTCTGAGCTCATTTGCTCCTTCCGGGCCAGCTGGTCTTTAATGGGTGACCTTATTAATTTAACTCGATTCATGAGCGAGTACAAATTGCTGCTCTAAAGGGCTGGAAAACGTGTTGGTTTCTCTGCCAAGGATCTCAGTGGGGATGTAATTCTGCTGGGTCAGGAAGGTGTCATCAGTGTCCCAGAGCTGCTATCCAGCCACAAGGATGGGCTGGGACGGGGGCAGGTGCGGGCAGGATTCTGTTCCTCCCAGCTCATTATTTCAAGGAGATAAGCTCTGTCTCATTAACACTTCCCATATGCACTGGTCCTAGGCAAATTCCAGAGAACTGTGTTTCCACTGAGCCAAATTTGCATTAATTTGTACATTACACCTTACAAAAGACTTGGGCATGCTGATACAATTAACAACCCTTTATTTCATATTTTGGTAACATAAGGGAATTCAGAGTGAAAGAACTAATGTTTAAAAAAATAAAAGGCCAGGCACTGTGGCTCATGCCTGTAATCCCAGCACTTTGTGAGGCCAAGGCAGGTGGATCATTTGAAGTCAGGAGTTCGAGAGTAGCCTGGCCAACATAGTGAAACCCCATTTCTACTAAAAATACAAAAGCTGGGTGAGGTAGTGTGCTCTTGTAATCCCAGCTACTTGAGAGGCTGAGGCACGAGAATCGCTTGAACCCGAGACGCAGAGGTTGCAGTGAGCTGAGATTGCACCACTGCAGTCCAGCCTGGGTGACAGAGCGAGACTCTGTCTCAAAGAACAAAACAAAACAAAAAACAAAACAAAAATAAACAGGAAAATATTAAAGCCAAAACACGATGTAGAAATGCTTATCATATCATGGTCCTCTACAATACTTAGATGAAATTCAGAAATTTATCCTGAATTTCTCGGCAGCCAAAGGAAGAAGGGAAATATCCTTAAATCAAAGCAAACCAGTCACTAAAAAGCATGCAGCTTCTGCTCCTAAGACCCGAAAGAAACTTCTCACATAAGTGCTAATAAAGAGAATTTGATTTGAAAAAAGAAATTTAAAATAAAATTGTTTCTAATGCTCCCCGATGCAGGCTAATAGCAAGAAACTACAATACGATTTAGGAAAATAAAGTTTATGAAGAATGAAAAAATCTGCAGTGGTTTTGCATAATCTGAGGGTAAATTTTTAAACACAGAATACTGAGTGGGCTGAATGACCCCAGGCAATCTTTCATAAAACAAGCCCAAATAAGAGTGTTGAGTGCTGAGAAAAGACAACTGCTGTGTTTTCATTCAGCAAACACCTGGTCCATAACTCAGTCGTTCAATATGGGGTCTTATGCCTGGCGCTAGAAATAGATGAATGAATAGCTATGACTTCTGTCCTCAAAACACTTATAGTCTATTCAGGAGACAGATGTATGGACAGATTATTGCAATTGCAGCATGCTGTGCCTTGTGGGGGAAGAGAAGGGAAAAATAAACCTCATCATTAGCTGAGCTGCTGCTGACTCATGACTTCGGGAGCAATTGCTATGAGAGGTCTTCTAACATTATTTTTCTCTTGCAATGGGAATTTTGACCTGCTACAGTAGAGGTTTCTTACCTCCAAGTCACTGATTGATTTGAATTCTATTATCTTTTCTTCTTTTTCTTTGTCCCTGTTTTGCAAGAGCAACAGGTAAAATGGGAAATAAAGAAAAATGCACTTTAGTTTTGAAAAATCATAATCAAGGTAAGTTAACTAAAACTGGCAAAAGATTTCTGGAGAAAAACAAGGGCCCAGTCTTTTTGATATTTGGAGCTACCACGGTGATTAAAATAACGCTCGGTCTGTTTGTGTTGGCAGGCCAGTACCAGAGGATTAACGAGCCTCTCCTAGACTGGGTAAGTCAGTTGCTTCCCTTATCTATTTTATAAGTCTTTAATATTTGCAAAGTAGGTGGATTTTATTCAAGATACTTGGTAAAATTTTTAAAAATCAACAGCAACAGGCTGGGTGCGGTGGTTCACACTGTAATCCCAGCACTTCGGGAGGTCAAGGCGGGCAGATCTCCTGAGGTCAAGAGTTCGAGACCAACCTGGCTAACATGGGGAAACCCTGTTTCTACTAAAAATACAAAAAATTAGCTGGGCATGGTGGTGCGAGCCTATAATCCCAGCTACTCGGGAGGTAGAGGCAGGAGAATCGCTTGAACCCAGAAGGCAGAGGTTGCAGTTAGCTGAGGTAATGAATGCCATTGCACTTTAGCCTGGGCAACAGGAGTGAAACTTCGTCTCAAAAAAAAAATCAACAGCAACAACAACAGCAAATGCTTTTCTAAGTGGTATACTTTCTTGGCAAGAAAAACTGCATTTTAATTCTTGGGTATAAAACTGTAGCAGAACAGCCACAGACAAGAACCCCTCAGACACCGAGTTGTAGAAGGAAAGGGCTTTATTCAGCTGGGAGCATCAGCAGACTCACGTCTCCAAAAAACCGAGCTCCCTGAGTGAGCAATTCCTGCCCTTTTAAGGGCTTGCGACTCTAAGGAAGTCTATGTGAAAGGGTCGTGATCGATTGAGCAAGCAGGGGGTACGTGACTGGGGGCTGCATGCACCAGTAATCAGAATGGAACAGAACAGGACAGGGATTTTCACGATGCTTTTCCATACAATGTCTGGAATCTACAGATAACACAAGCAGTCAGGTCAGGGGTTGATTTTTAACTACCAGGCCCAGGGTGCAGTGCTGGGCTATCTGCCTGTGGATTCCATTTCTGCCTTTTAGTTTTTACTTCTTTCTTTGAAGGCAGAAATTGGGCATAAGACAATATGAGGGGTGGTCTCCTCCCTTAAAACTATATTCCAATTCCTCAGCTATAAAATGGAAATAAAAATTAATTAACATGGTCATTGTGAAGACCAAATAAAGTGAAAATACCAACACACTGTGCTGGCAGGTGCGTTATGAGAAGCGCACTTCCTAACACTCATAGTAAAATTTTAAATTGAAATAAACTTTCTTGAGAGCAATTTCATAACATTAAGTAAGCAACATTAAAATACTCACTTTTTTGGCCCAATAATTCAATACTTAGGAGTTTAAAAAGCTAATCTAAAATATGTGCTGATACTTAAACACATTCACATATTTTATAATAATATTTTAAATGGCAGCACGTTTGAATTATGCTAAGTATTCAGTAATACAAAAGTAACTGCATCTTGCTACATCTATTTTATGAAATCATTTGCAATATTTACAAATAATTTTAACAACTAGAGAAAAAGATTAAAAGTTATAACATTAATTCAATATATTTTATTACAAGTAACTGCATAGGTATATAATTTAAAGTTATAACTTGCATATCTATAGATTAGATGGGCAGATATATGATTGATTGATTGATGATTGATTGATTCTGCTCATAAATTCATTGACTCTTTACTGTTTGAAGTAGCTCTTTAAGAATCTAACAAAAAGCTATGGACCCTTACCCGGAAACACACATACACACATACACACAGGCACACACAAAAATTGTAAAACTTAAAAGGTTCATGGGTAAAGAATATTGAACCTCTAGTTAAAAATCCTTGAAATTGATAGAAAATAGATAAAACATTGATAGATAAATAGATATAACTCTGTATTTAAAACAAATATCTCTTTCTCTCTCTTTCTCTCTCTCTCTAAAGAAGTACACCAAAATACTTATATTTACTCATGGGTGCAAAAGTATCTTCTGACCTGGAGTGATGCTTGTTCTTCCCAGCCTTCTTATCATGTCCTGACTCTATGAAGTCTAGCAAGCTATAGGGTGGAAAGTTGGAAAATGGGTTCAGGCTCATATCCCAGTTCTTCCAGCAGGTCCAAGACTTTCCCCCAAGAAGCTATGCCCTAGAGAGCCTTGGTAATTGCCGTTAACAGTATGTAAATGGCACCTTTGCACACATACCCATCTGTGAAATCCCCAAAGGAGTCTCCTGCCTGAGCTCCAGCTCAGAGCTCACTGGGTGTACAGTTCCAGAACCGAGACACCATCTCTCCCTTTGCTGTGTCAACAGTGAAACTTCCTGGAGTTCACACACTAGCAACTTTGCTTTGCTTTGTCGTGGGTACTGGGCTCTACCTATGACTCAGCACACATCAACTAGAGAAAAAAGATCCAACAGGTACTGAGTTCCTGCTGTGGGATAGATGCCAAAGTAGAGCGTTGAGATACATTTTCTCAACTAACAACAACGAGATAAGGTGGGTTTAGTCATCTCCAATTTACAGATTGAACATATCAGTCAGGGAGCTTAAGTAACCTTCCCAAGAATGCGAGATCAAGAGTCGTGTCCCTGCTTACACATAACACGATGCCGGCTGCAGATTTTAATGCGGAGGAGCACATTCCAGAATTCCTATGATGACCATTGCATGCGAGTGCACCTGTTACGGATTGGTGTCCATTCCTGTCAGTCTAGTGTTCAGACCCAGAGCCTTTGGTGAGTGCCTGTGTTAGTCTTCCAGTGTTGCCATAACAAAATGCCATAAACTGGATGGCTCAAACAACAGAGATTTATTTTCTCATGACTCTGAAGACCAGAAGTCCAAGATCAAAGTGTCACTAGGGTTGGCGAGAACTATTCCCTTGTGATGCAAATGACTCCCTGTGTGCTCACATGGCCTTTCCTTAGTGTGTGCATTTGGGCACGGGTGAGGAGAGAGAGGGAGAAACCCAGAGAGAGAGAGAGAGAGAGAGAACTCTCTGCTGTCTCTTCTTATAAAAACACTAATCCTTTTAGATGAGAACCCCACCCTTATGACCTTATTTAACCTGAATTACGTTTTTAGAGGTACCATCTTCAAATACAGCCACACTGATGGTTAGGGCTTCAACACACAAATTTGTGTGAGCAGTAGGGGGTGGGGTGGGGGTAGAGAAACATTTAGTCTATAACAATAGCCAAAGCAAAACCTAAGGTTAGAGAGGAATCGTTGAGACGGTCTTTTATGGCAACTGTTCTTATTAACAGTACAAATATGAAAAAACTAAGCTTCAAGGCAAAGGCATATCTGCAATCTAGCAAAGTGAAGACTTTAGTCAAAGTCTTCATGTCCAAAGTCCAGTTACACTTACTCTACCTCAAATGTTGTGCAACACCAATGGTCTATAATCTGGTCTCCTGGCTCCATTTCAGGAATGGAAAAATGACCAAAAATGAAAAAAAAAATGATAGTCTTGGCCAATTCACTTGGAGAGTGGGGCAGCTGGGGGGATATGAACCCATAGAATTTTCTCAACTATACATTTTACCTAAATTCTCACACCTAAACCTGATTCAATGAACTAGAATTTCAAAAATGATGGTGTCAGCTTTAGCACAAAATTTCACCTTGCAGTTGCTTTTACTGCGATAGTGTCACATTTTAGGACAATATACAGAGAGTGGTGTCACTTCTTGAAGCCCCACCCTTAACAGTAAAGACCCAAATAATTGCATTTGTTTTCCATTGCTGCCATGACACATCCCCACAGATTTGGCAGCTTGACCATTTATTATCACACAGTGGATGCAATCAGAAGTCTGAGCACAGCATGGCTCAACTAGATCCCCTGTTCTGGGTCTCACAAGACTGAAAGCAACATGCTGGCAGGGTTGCATTCTCCTCCAGGGGCTCTGAGGAGGAACTTGCTTCCAGATTCTTTTAGGTTGTTTCATAGCATCCAGTTCCTTTCTACCGCCGGATTGTGGTCCCCATGTCCCTGCTGGCTGGCTGCTGTCAAATCCTTCTACTCTTGGACTCTCTGTAAGTCATCCTTCTGCCAGATCTCTCTTTCTTTCTCTTCCACTTCCTTTCTCTGACTTCCTCTTCTGCTTCTTAAAACAGGGTTTTTTTTGAGATAAAATATACATGCCATTCAGTTTACCCATTTTATGAGTACAATTCAATGGTTTTTTAGTATATTCGCAGAGTTTTATAACCATCACTCCAATCAATACATTTTTATCATCTCAAAATGAAACCCAGTTCCCTCTTCCCCCAGATGCTGGCAAATATTAATCTACTCTTTATCTATAGATCCTCCTGTTCTGGGCATTTCATATAAACAGAATCAGGCAACATTCCACTTTGTATATGACTACCTTCTTATCATTTAGCATAATATTATCAAGGCTCATCCATGTTATAGCATACATCAATACTTTATTACTTTTCATTGCTGAATAATATTCCATTGTATGACTATACAACACTTTATTTACCTGTGCAGTAGTTCATGGATATTTGGGTTATTTCCACTTTTTTTACTATTAAGAATAATACTGCTATAAACATGTGCTACTTTTTGCATGAATGTGGAATTGCTGGATTACAGGGTAGCTCTGTGTTTAACCTTTTGAGGAACTGCCAAAGTGTTTTCTGCAGTAGCTGTACCCTATTACATTCCCATCAGCAATGCATAAGAGTCTCAAATTCTCCACATTCTCGTCAGCCCTGATTATTATCTGTCTTTTTTTTAATCATCTTGGTGGTGTATGGCTGACATCTCATTGTGCTTTTGATTTGCATTTTCTTAATGGCATCTCTCCATGGGGTTATTGATGATTTGTATATCTTCTTTGAAGAAACATCCATTCAGATCCTTTTCCCACTTTAAAATTTGGTTATTTATCTTTAAATCATTGCATTGCAAGAGTTTTTCATATATTCTGGATTTAAGCTGCTTATCAGATACATGATTTGCAAATATTTTCTTCATTCCACAGTTGCCTTTTTATTTTTTGTGGTCTTTTGAAGCACACAGATTTTCATTTTAATTAAGTCCAATTTATCTATTTCTTTTATTGCTTGTATTTTTTGTTCTATCTAAAAAACCATTGCCTAAGCCAAGAAATGAAGATTTACTCCAATATTTAAGAGTTTTATAGTTTTAGCTGTTACATTTATATTCATGGCCCATTTGCATTTAATTTTTGCATATGATATAAAAAAGAGGTTCAACTTCACTATGATGCATGTGGATATCCAGTTGTCTCGGGACTATCCGTTGAAAGACTATTCTTTCTACCCATTGAATTGTCTTAGCACACTTCTTAAAAATCAATTAACCCTAAGGGTAAAGGTTTATTTCTGGACTCTCAATCATATTCCAATTATCTGCATGTCTATGTTACTACCAATACCACATTGTCTTGATTACTGCATCTATGTACTAACTTTTGAAATAAGTGTTAGTCCTCCAACTTTATCTTTTTTTTTTAACCCAAGATTGTTTTGGCTATTATTGGTTCTTCTTATTTTCATAAGAATTTTAGGATTATCTTGTCAATTTCTGCAAAATAAATCAGTGTATTAATTTGCAAAGTATTTCTATTTTAACAAGATTAAGTCTTCCAATCCATGATAATTGGTCATCTTTCCATTTATCTAGGTCTTCTGAAATTACTATCAACAGTGTTTTGCAGTTTCCAGAGTACAAGTTTTGCACTTCTTTTGTTAAATTTATTTCCATATATTTTATTCTCCTTGATGCTATGCTAATATAATTGTTTCCTTTTTAAAAACATTTTCATACAGACGAGGTCTCACTCTGTTGCCCAGGCTGTTCTCAAACTCCTAGCCTCAAGCAATCCTCCTACCTCAGCCTCCCAAAGCACTGGGATTACAAGCATGAGCCACTGCACCTAGCCCATTTTCTTAATTTCTATTTTCAGTTTATTACTAATTTATAGAAATATAAATTGTCATTACTAGCATATAGAAATACAACTGAATTTGGTATATTAATCATGTATCCTGACACCTTGAGGAATCATTTATTAGTTCTAATAATTTTTTTAGTGAATTATTTAAATACAAGATTATCTTATTTGCAAATAGGTCCTCTTTCTGCTTCTAAGGGTTCATGTGATTACACTGGGCCCACCCAGGTAATCCAGGATAATCCGCCCATTTTAAGGTCAGCTGATTAGTGACCTTCATTACATCTGCACTGTCCCTTCACAGCAGCACCTAGATTAGTGTTGATTGAGTAATCAGAGATGGGAATATTGGGAGATATCTTTAGAATTCTCACTAGCACAAGAATTAAACTTCTATTTAAGATCCCAGAACCTAGACTCTTAAATATTTTACTTGCAGCTAACAAAGTCTATCCCACTTCTCTAGTTAGCACTGTAGCCTGTCTTTGTCAACATTGTATCTTCCTTTGAATCACTGGAATGTTACCACCTCCTTAGGAAAGAAACTTTGCTGCAGTCCTGGATGGAGCAAAAGGCCACAAAGATGATGACTATGATGACCCTGAGCTTCGGATGGAAGAGACGCGGCAGTCAATTAAAATTTTACCAGCCCGGCCTATAAAGGAATCTGAATATGCAGGTAACGTTTAGGGGTCTGCCTAGAATAAGAAGATGCATATACACGCCGCCATATTGCACACTATTTAAAGGTGCGGTTTCTGAATTAAACAACCCTAGGTTAACATCTGCCCGCGTGACTTACTAGCTGTGTGACCTTGAGAAAGTCTCTCCAATTCACTTTCTCTTTCTGAAAACAGGGTTCATAATAATAGAAGTTGCCCCAGAGAGCTCTTTTGAAGATTACATGAACGATGCATGTTGAGTTCTCACCAGAGGACCTGGTACCAAGCCAGAGATCTGTAATCCTCACCATTATTATCATGATGTTCTCCGTGAGCCTTAGGAACAACTGATGAGCATAACGGAGGGTGGATAGGCAGGGATGCGGCAGCCTGGGAAATGTTAAATGAGGTCTGCATAGAGGGGAGTAGAATGAAAAAAAAAGACTTTTTAACTTGGCTAATTCATTGTGCAGCCAGCCAGCCAGCCTAAGAGCATCAGCAGGGCATGGCAGCAAAGCTGCAATTGTTAAGAATAAAGAGGACCTAATTTCACACCCACCTCTGTCTCTACCTGTAGCACAAAGGGCAGCTTCAGCAAGTTCCTTGAGATAAAGCACCCTATTGTAAGGGGGAAGAGGAAGCATTCACGATTTCTGAGGGCCTGAACCACTAAAATGAATCCATAGAAGTGTATTTGGAGAAAGTCATCTTGTAAATGATGATGACTTTTTTTGTTCAGTCATTCGATAAGCATTCACTGAGCATCTACTATGTGCCAGTTTCCATGTTAGGATTGATCGGAGGACACAGAGACAAACAATGCATGATCCTTACCTCAGGAAGGTGCAGTCTCGTGGCAGAAACAGGCAGCTCAACCAATGAATGTGATAGAATACGTTAAGTGTGTAATATAGAAAGGAGAGCTGGCATGGGGTGTGGCTGGGTGGGATCTAGTAAGATTTTTAAAGGGCATGGCATAGCCCAAATCTTGCAAGAATTACAGAATTTCTAAGATGAATGAGAAAATGAAGAACGTTCAAGTTCAAACTTTGGCATTTATTTGTGTGCACTTAGAAGAGCAATTTCTTCTCTTCATACATCAGTCTCCTACTCTGTTAAATGAAGGCAGAATTGCTTGCCTCGTACTTACATTGTAATGATCCAGTGAGTTTGTAGATGTGCAAATACTTTGTAAATTGTAGTGTGCTGAGTCCACATAAGGTATGACTTTCATATTTTTCTGGTTGCACAGATAAACGCTATTTGAAGGTTGCAATGGACACTCCCCTTCTGTTAGACACCAGGACCTCTATCCCTATTGGACAGCAGACCTGGAACACACAGACGAGGTTGGAAAGAGTGAGTAAAGGCTGGACTTTGTGACCCAAACATGTGTAGGGCTCTTCCTAACCAGCCAGAAACTGCCGCATCTCCTGTCCCCCAGGCCATCTCATTAGGGAAAGAGCAGGTCGAGCTCATTGAGGTGGATGGGAGGTGACTCTTATACCTGGTAGCATCATGGTCCTGCCTCTAGAAAGGAGTAGAATTCAGATGTGTTGAAGATTGTGAGCCAGAGAGCAGGCTAAGGACTTCCACATGCATCTCATCTAACGCTCATCGCACTCTCCAGAGAAAGAACATGAACTCAAATCTTTCTGATCATAATGTAAGATTTTGCCCAGCGTCTCAGCCCAACGTGGTTGAGGTAATAAGTCAGTCATGAGTGGGGAGGTAATAAGTAAGTCATGAAACCTCTCTAAGCCTCCTTGTAACTTTATCTGCCAAACAGGAAAAAACAGAAAATTCTACAATGCTTATTTCAAAATGCTGTTTGGAAGCTACAAAAGATAATTTTGTACCACTGCACTCCAGCTTGGGTGCCAGAGTGAGACTCTGTCTCAAAAAAAAAAAAAAGAAAGAAAGAAAGAAAAGAAAAGAAAAAAACTAGTAAATGCAAATGCCCTAAATGCATACATAGAATTTTATTTTTAATAAAACATTTGCTAACACTTAATTTTCTTAATCCAGAAAGGCATAAAAGACAAATAAATGATCACCCCCTGGGATTGCAATTATCAGTCATAACATTTTGGTACACTTCATTATCAGTTTTTTTTGTGTTTTTTTTTTTTGAAACAGAGTTTCGCTCTGTCACCCAGGCTGGAGTGCAGTGGCTCAATCTCGGCTCACTGCAACTTCTGCCTCCCAGGTTCAAGCAATTCTCCTGCTTCAGCCTCCTGAGTAGCTGGGATTACAGGTGCACGTCACCACACCGGGCTAATTCTTGTATTTTTGTTAGAGATGGGATTTCACCATGTTGGTCAGGCTGGTCTCGAAATCCTGACCTCATGATGCACCTGCCTTGGCCTCCCAAAGTGCTGGGATTATGGGCGTGAGCCACCGCACCCGGCCATTGTCAGTATTTTCTATGCACATATCTGTCATACGAGGGAAGTCTCATTGTTCAGTATATACTTGCTTTATTTTTCTTCTCACATTAAGTTCTGGTATAAAACAATTTCCCATGTGATAAACAAGCATTCACAGTCATAATTTTTATAGATAAAGCATAACCCGTTACGGGATTTTCAATTATTTTACTAAACCATTGAGTGAAGACATTTTAAAGGCTTTTAGTATGTACTGTAAAATTTCCTTTCTAAAAAATTGTTTCCATTTACCCTCCCAGAAACTCTGTTTAGGAAGGTCCACCCCTTAGAAATATCACCAAAACTGGCTATTACTTTTTCAGTAGTATTTTTTAAAAAGGGATTTCATGGCCGGGCGCGGTGGCTCAAGCCTGTAATCCCAGCACTTTGGGAGGCCGAGACGGGCGGATCACGAGGCCAGGAGATCGAGACCATCCTGGCTAACACAGTGAAACCCCGTCTCTACTAAAAAAAATACAAAAAACTAGCCGGGCGAGGTGGTGGGCGCCTATAGTCCCAGCTACTCGGGAGGCTGAGGCAGGAGAATGGCGTAAACCCAGGAGGCGGAGCTTGCAGTGAGCTGAGATCCGGCCACTGTACTCCAGCCCGGGCGACAGAGTGAGACTCCGTCTCAAAAAAAAAAAAAAAGGGATTTCACTATTCTTTTTTAGTTTGCACCACAGTTATTAATGAGTATTAACGTGCTTTTAAATATTCCTCACATATTACATATTCACATCATCTGTTTAACTTGAGGGCTTCTGTTAATTTGGACAGAAAATGAAACTACAAATTTTACCAAGCAACACCGACCATTTACACAGAAGATATCTGATAGAGACTGAAGGAACAAGATGAGTGATGAAAAATCAAACACTTCCTTTTTACACGGGCACAGCAATGATTGAAGCTAAACACTTCAATCATTCACTCAACAAATTCATTCAAGAACTGTCATCGGTGCCTGCTAGGATCAGACACAATTATAGACTCTAAAGACACATCCGTGAATGGCCAATTCCCTGTGCTCGTGAAACATACATGCTAGTGGTAGGAGATCAGTGATAAATAAATACACAATAGATAGACAGTAGATAAGGAAGTGTGCTTCAAAAAATCATGATAATGCAGGACAAGGAAGATCAAGGAAAAAAATCCTCAGTAGAGATTGGATTAAAAGAATCAAATGAAATTTAATCCTTAAAACAATCTTGCGGTGGGGTGGTGGCTCGCTCCTATAATCCTAGCATTTTGGGAGGCCAATGTGGGAGGATCACAAGGTCAGGAGTTCGAGACCAGCCTGACCAACATGGTAAAATCTCGTCTCTACTAAAAATACAAAAATTAGCCAGGTGTGGTGGCAGGCGCCTGTAATCCCTGCTACTCTGGAGGCTGAGGCAAGAGAATCACTTGAATCTGGGAGGCAGAGGTTGCAGTAAACGAGATCATGCCACTGCACTCCAGTCTGGTGACTGTGCGAGAGTCCATCTCAAAAACAAAAACAAAACTTGAAAGATGAATATCACTCCCATTTTAACGGCTCCAATTTTATAAGCTCTGTGCCTTTGGGCCTGTTACTCACCCTCTCTGAGCCTTCATTGTCTTACCTATAAAATCCCATCACTGTTGTAGTAATACATAGAAAACACAGTATTTCCATGTGCTTTCAGCACATAGGCTGAGGTGGGAAGATCATTTGAGCCTGGGAGGTCAAGGCTGCAGTGAGCTGAGATAGCAGCACTGAACTTCAGCCTGGGCAACAGAGTGAGATCCTGTCTCAAAAAAAAAAGAAAGAAAAGAAAAAGAAAAGAAAGAAAAAAAGAAAAGAAATGGATCTTCAATAAGACCCAAGAAATGCATCTTTGTGCTTTCAGCCTGAAGCATAAAGCAATCTGTCCCTAGAGGACAACTCTATGAGGTCAGGTGCTATTTTAGCCCCCACACCTAGCATGGTGCCTTTGTAAGAGGTTCTCAATAGATACTGGTTGAATGAATGAAAAATAACATACTTTCAGTCATTTGAACTCAAGCTTTAAAAATAAATACCTGTTTAGTAGGAAAAGAGACCCAGTCTTTCCCCAGTTCAACTTCTGTTCACAGAGAAGACTTTCTCAGTCTGGCCTTCAAAGTTCTTCTATTTTCCTGCTACTATTTGCTGCTATCATCAAGATCTGCATCTAGGGCAGTCCCCCAGGGGCTGTCTGAGAGGGAGGACAGCATTTCAGGACACTCATCACCAGAGCATAAAGCGTGGCCAGGGAACGAGAATTCCAGAGAGATTGGACCAGTGGCTAAAGACACAGCTCTGGTCTGGTTATAAAGTAGAGAACGCTGAACTAAAAAGTTGAGCCGCTTTGGGAGGCCGAGACGGGCGGATCACAAGGTCAGGAGATCGAGACCATCCTGGCTAACCCGGTGAAACTCCGTCTCTACTAAAAAATACAAAAAAAACTAGCTGGGTGAGGTGGCGGGCGCCTGTAGTCCCAGCTACTGAGGAGGCTGAGGCAGGAGAATGGCGTAAACCCGGGAGGCGGAGCTTGCAGTGAGCTGAGATCCAGCCACTGCACTCCAGCCTGGGTGACAGAGCGAGATTCCGTCTCAAAAATAAATAAATAAAATAAAAAAAGGTTGAGCTGAACTTTCCCTGTAAATGACTGACAATCCCTTTTTATACAGCTTACGGCTTCATGAATAGAATTTTTTTTTTACAAAGAATAATTCTCATTTGATTTTTTTTAAAAACAACTATGCCAGGATTTAAGCCTTTATTCTTACACTTTCTATTCCTTCAAATCATCTTTGTAGTTTCCTGTTAAAAATAAGTTTCTTCCTTTGGCTAGATCACTTTGCAGGTGGAACTACAATCTCAGCACATTAATTCAAATGAAATCATGTGAGGAAAAAGGATAGGGCAAGGTGAGCAAAATTTCAGAGGGGAGTTGTCTTACAAATTCAACAAGTGTTTGGCCTCAGTTCAGATAAAGAGAGCGTTTTAGCCAAGTGCAGTAGGTGATGTCCGTAATCCCAACATTTTGGGAAGCTGAGGTGGGTGAATTCCTTGACTCCGGAGCTCAATAGCAGCCTGAGTAACAGAGTAACATCTCATCTCTAAAGCAAATGAAAAATAAAAAATAGCTGGTCATGGTGCCACACGCCTGTAGTCCCAGCTACTCTGGAGGCTGAGATGGGAGGATCACCTGAGCCTGGGAGATTGAGGCTGCAGTGAGCCATGATTGTGCCACTTCACTCTAGCCTGGGTGACAGAACAAGACATTGTCTCAGAAAAAAAAAGGGGGCGGGGGGAGGAGTTTTACTTTTGTAATCAATGTTGTAAACATGAAATATTTATGGCAATCAGATTATCTTTTATTGTGACAATCTCATTCCTAGGAGTTGATTCTTACTAGTTCTGCACATTTATGTTGAGATTATCTGTGAAATGGATCTTCAGCCAGGTGTGATGGCTCACACTTGAAGTCGCCATGTTTTGGGAGGCTGAGGCAGGTGGATTGCTTGAGCCCAGGAGTTTAAGACCAGCCTGGATAACATGGTGAAACCCCATCTCTACAAAAAGTACAAAAATTAGCTGGGCATAGTGATGCATGCCTGTAGTCCCAGCTACTTGGGAGGCTAAAGTGGGAGGATTGCTCGAGCCCGGGAGGTCAAGGTTGTGGTGAGCTGAAATTGTGCCACTGCACTCCAGCCTGGGTGACAGAGTGAACTCCAGCCTGAGCGACAGAGTGAGACCCTGTCTCAAAGAAAAAAAAAAAAATAGAAAGAAAAAAAGAAATGGATCTTCGATAATTTTTACAAAGGCAAGTTCTTGTCGAGACTGCTTCGGTGGGTTACAACTGTCTTGCCCTAAACCACTACCCATCCTTCTATTTACTGAGCAGGTACTGTGTACCGAGCACTGTGCTTAGCAATGGGGGTAGGAAGGTGAGCCAGTGCCCACAGTCTAAGGAAGGAGGCAGTGACCCAGATGGGCAGTTTCCATGTTCTAGGAAGTGGTCAGATGGAGGTAAGCACAGGGTGCAAACGCACGCAGACCTGCATCTCTGAACGTAGCCAGTGCCTTTGGAGGAGTCTTACGAAGGAAGCCATATGATGCAGTCTTCCACACCTGGTGCATGTTGCATTATGATCAGTGGTTCTCCGTGGAAAGTTTTTGCACTCCCCCCCCTCAACAAGGGACTTTTGACAAAGCCTGGTGACATTTTTGGTTGTCATGACTGAGTGCTACTGACATCTAGTGGGTAGAAGACAGACACGTTGCTAAGCATCCTATAAGGCACAAGAATTTTCTGACCCCAAATCTCAATTCTCAATAGTACCCAAACAGAAAAATCTGTTACAATGTACCTGTGAATCCAAGCTGGTGTTTCTCTTTGTTCCCTCATAATCTAGCATTGCCACAGACATATTAGTGGGTACTAGTAAATATTTATTTGATAGAAATTGGGAATTGCCCCAGGGGAGGGATAGGAAATATTCCTGGGCCAGGGAATCCTATACTAATACTGCTTCTTGGGACTGCTCGGAGCAGTCCCACCCAAGGTAGCAAATCCCACCTAAAGTGGAGACAACGGGAACCTCTCCTGCCTCCATGACCAGGCTAGCAATGCAGGGTGGGGCATGAGCATTGAGAGAAACTCCATCTGTGGGGCAGGCACACAGGGAAGACTAAAAGATCAAGGTGCACAAGAACATTGAAAAAAAAAAATCCAGCACCCCAGTCCCCACAAGGTAACCCTGGAGAAACTGGAATGAAGAAGACAATAGCCACGATAAAGAAAAAAAAAAAAAATCCAACCAACACTTAACCCCTAACTAGATATAACCAAAAGAAGAAGGGCCATGCCCTTTCCAGGCATAAATACTGTGGTTCAATGTTCCACAGAGGATAAGAGGTAACGGGGAATTCAACGAACCCCTGACCCACCTTGCCCAACTCAACCTGGTGCCAATAAAGACTAATACTAGCCGGGCATGGTGGCTCACACCTGTAATCCCAGCACTTTGGGAGGCCGAGGCCGGCGGATCATGAGGTCAGGAGATCAAGACCATCCTGGCTAACACGGTGAAACCCCTTCTCTACTAAAAATACAAAAAACTAGCCAGGCGTGTGGTGGGCACCTGTAATCCCAGCTGCTTGGGAGGCTGAGGTGAGAGAATGGCCTGAACCTGGGAGGCGGAGCTTGCTGTGAGCTGAGATTGCGCCACTGCACTCCAGCCTGGGCGACAGAGCAAGACTCTGTCTCTCCAAAAAAAAAAAAAAAGACTAATACTAAAACCCTAATATTAATATTACCTAGGCTTAAAGGTTTTCAAAGACATAGGGAACCCTTCATGATCTTCATCTTGTTCACCCTTATGTCTTCCAGTTGGGTACCCCTTAATAGTTCACTAATGTCTTTAATAATATTAATAGTGATACATGTATTCAGTGTGGTTAGTGACACCTGTGTTCTTGGCACAGTGCATGCTGTGTTCTGTGTTATCCTCCCATCCTCAAAAAGGTATCAGTGCCTTTGTTACCTCCATTTCGCAGATAAGGAAACTGAACCTCAGGAAACGGAAGCTAAGTAATTTGCCATGTTCTCACAGTAAGCACGAGCTGGAGGTGGAATCCTAACCCGGGTCTTCCCACGAGGCCATACCCTGTCCTGCCTGCCTCATTGCTTTCATGTACCTGATCCCATAGATGGATCATCATGTTAACTCAGGGACATGAATGATGAGCACTTTTCCTATGATAAAGATGAAAAATCTGAAGTTCATAATACACTCAATGTCTTTTCCAAAGCCAGCAATAGAGGCAGGATTGGTTCTCAACCCTGCGTGTTGTTATACCAAACACCACTCAGGCCACCGCACCCTTCATTGGCAGAGGTGCATGTATTTATATGTGTTTGCTGACAGTCAACCATACATTGAAAACCAGAGAGCCTGGGGACTTATGGCTTTATCCTTGGGACCCTAACCACAGACAGTGTCAAGACATCAGATGGGGTCATAGTCACAACTGAAGAGATAATAGTGCCACATTGTCTTCTACAGGTGGACAAGCCCATTTCCAAGGACATCAGAAGCCAAAACATTAAAGGTAAGGTCATGTCAGTCAAAGTGTAAAATGTAAGTATGGAAACATGTATTTTGCTTCTAAGATCGTCTTGCATTGCTGTTCGTGGTCATGGGTGACCTTATACAAGGCGATCTATTGAATTACACTTCAGGAAATAACTACTAATTTTAGTAGAGTCTCACACACTTTATGTCTTTTTATTGCCTTACCTTCTTGATGAAGAAATTGATTGTAAAAATTCACATTCTTTGTTGTGCAATTTTGGAAATGAATTGTTTTGAAACATATGGATTGCATTAAATATATAATCATGTTATCTCTCCAAGCATACCCTCAGAAAAGTCACAAGATAGAAATCTAATTTTAAAACATTGATTAATTAATATGAAAACAGATTTTAAGGCCTGAGGCAAAACAACTCAATTTGAAGACGAAAATACAGGTACGAGCCTGAAAGCAAATAATCAAATTCAGTAGTGCTAGAAGCATAAATGGAAGATAAGCCAGACATTTAATGGTATTGTATCCATTATAGCTTCTCTCATCATTTTCCCCCGTGCCCCTATCTCCTTTTATGATGCTTGATTGGAAAAGATGACAATGCCAAGATTCACTTTGCCCAATAATTGAAACATATCAAATTCACCTTTCATGTGTCTAATGGTACCATCTATAACGTATTATTGGTGCCATCTTTTCTTTAATGGGAAAGTGTACCAGTTAGGGTCCCAATAGGCAATAGACAGCATACTCAAATTAGGATCATTGAAGGAAATGTATGGCAAAGGAACTACTTACCAGGTGAGTGTGGTATAGGGGGAAGAATAAAGAACGGTGCAAGAACCATGGCTGACAGCAGCGGGGCTAGCCCCACCCCTAGGTGAAGAGGGATGAGGGAACAGTGACTGAAAACTACAAGGAGCCCACCGCCTGCAGGGGAGCAGTGACCACTGGTCCTGGGACACCACCAGCCCAGGCAGACTTCTTGGGGAGGGGGCCAAGGGAGTAAACCCCCCACCTCTCTCTCCAACCTCTCTGTGACCTCCTGCTGGGGCTTCCCAATGGCTAAACCTAACTAGAAACGAGAGGACAGGGGCCTGTGTGTCCCTACTGGTCAGTGTCACCAGGGTGGAGAGCAGTGTAGAGGAAGGTGAAAGTGGAGGGAGATTCTGGAGGGCAAATGGAAGACACTCATAGCAGGAAGTGCCAGCGCAGTGAAAAGGGGACGGAGAGTAGCCAAAACCTAAGGCACACCCCCAGGCTGTGTGACCTTAAGTAAGACCCCTAACCTGAGTTCTCCTTTTATTTATTTATTTATTTATTTATTTATTTATTTAATTTATTAATTTTTCTTTTCTTTTTTTCTTTTTTTTGAGACGGAGTCTCGCTCTGTTACCCAGGCTGGAGTGCAGTGGCCTGATGTTGGCTCACTGCAACCTCCACCTCCCTGGCTCAAGCGATTCTCCTGCCCCAGCTTCCTGAGTAGCTGGGATTACGGATGCCCACCACCACGCCCGGCTAATTTTTGTATTTTTAGAAGAGACGGGCTTTCACTATGTTGGTCAGGCTGGTCTCAAACTCCTGACCTCGTGATCCACCCACTTCGGCCTCCCAAAATGCTGGGATTAACAGGCGTGAGCCACTGCACCTGCCCCTTTTCCTTTTTTTTTTTTTTTTTTTTTTTTTTGAGACGGAGTCTCGCTCTGTCGCCCAGGCTGGAGTGCAGTGGCGCGATCTCAGCTCACTGCAAGCTCCGCCCCCCGTGTTCCCGCCATTCTCCTGCCTCAGCCTCCTGAGTAGCTGGGACTACAGGCGCCCGCCACCAGGCCCGGCTAATTTTTTTTTTTTTTTGGATTTTTAGTAGGGACGGGGTTTCATCGTGTTAGCCAGGATGGTCTCGATCACCTGACCTTGTGATCCGCCTGCCTCGGCCTCCCAGAATGCTGGGATTACAGGCGTGAGCCACCGCGCCCCGCCCCTTCTCCTTTTCTTTAACCAGCGCATTAAAGAACAACACCTGGTGAATTATGTAGAGAAAGTATTTTCACTCCTCTTAACAGAGAAAGGGATGGGAAACATAGAGGGATCACAGACCAGACCACAATCAACTGTTGCAAAAATGACCTCAGTCATAATAATGTGCTTTGTAGGCATTCATGGAGAAATGAGTCCTGGAGAGAAATCAGATGAGAAATGAACTTTATAATTGCCATCTTATTCACAGTTCACTGTGGGCATCCACCCTCACTGCTTTGACTGCAGAAATTTCTTCGACCATTATTCCACATATCAATATGTCTGTTTACCTCTCTATCTGTATGTTTATCTACCCTTTGCCTCAGTTCACAAAGATATTAGTTAATAAAAGCTTGAACAATAAAATAGAAGAAAATCTACATAGATGACATAATTAAAATAAAGATAAAATGTAAGATCCTCAGGCATGCATCACTAAATTCTACTATAATTAAACTGTTAATTTGCCTCTGAGCTGCCTGATAGTCTAAGCAAAAAGGGAATCAAGCTTCCTTATGTGATACAAATTTCCCATTACAAGAAACAAACCAGTTCCTCAGAGAGAGCAAGGAAAACACATTTTTCAGGATTGAGTTAGCGCTCTGTTTTATAGCGAATGTTGGGTCCCATGGCTACAAAAATATGAGCGTTTTGTAAAGCAGACTTCAGTGAAAGCAAGGCTCAGAGAGGTTGAGGCTTTTGCGGGTGGGGCAGGTTGTATAGAAGACTTCTTCAAGAAGAGTTACTTTATGTACAGCATCCTCGCCTAGATTTCCATCACTGATGGTTCCCCATTACCATCCAGAGCTCTAAGGTACCATATCTAGAACGAGGCTGGAAGGAGGGAAATTAATATGAATGCCCCCCCATTTTCGGATCAGACATCTTGCCGAAAAATGCTTGGATGATTTATGTGTTTATTACAAAATTCTGTATTTTTGATGCAAACACATTCTCAGATAATTTATTCACTCTCACAAAAATGTCATAAAAAAACATATCGGTTGATTCAGTAATGGCAGAATTTTATGGTGATATTTTTCATCAAGTTGAGCAGTTATAGATTTATGTTAATGTACATTTTATGTCATTTTTCTTGCAATCATATTCTGACATTATCTGTAAACTGTCAGATTTCAAGAACTTATCTTCCCTAAAGCTTGACTTTTTGTTTTTCATTCCTAAAAATAGGTAAAAGTTTATTTGGAGGCAAAGTATTTAGAATACAAGTTGTGTGTGACAAACCACTAGCATTAACCATAGATCTAGAAGAAATCATCTTAGTTTCAGATAGGGATAGCTATAATTTTCAAATACAGTGTGGCTTATTTTTCTAGAGAAACCAAAGTTGAGAATAAAGGAAGCTAAATTGCATTTTCTCTTTGCTGTAGATGTGAACCAAGCACAAACTCTAAGCCAATTTCCTTTGAGGTGACAAGCATACATATACAAGAATGAATTTATAAAGAAATACAATACGCCTCCAAGAAAAGAAAAAAAAGAGAGAGAATTATGCATAGGCTAGTGAACCTGTATATCCAGAAACACAAGCTGATTGAAAGAAGCAAAGTAGAATTCCACAAAATGCCATCAAAAGACCTTTATACTAGTTTGCTTTTAGACAAGTTTAGATGCTGAAGAAATTAGAATCAGAAATGAGTTTAATCTGGGTCAATTCCCTCATTTTACATAAGGAAGCTTAGCAAGGGAAGTGGCTTGCTCAAGGCCATCAGCAAGTAGTCACAAGACCAGAGCCAAGGTTTATTCCACTATGGTAATGTTGCCAGGGTTTTCTGTGTTTGCCAGTGTATAAAATGCATTCTGCAAACTCTCCCTCTCATTTGGTAACCAACATCCCATTCATCCAGACTACACAAAGAGCAGAGCCAGAGTGAGTTGATAGATGACACTGCTCCCTAGTGGCAGAACTTGGCAACACACAATATTGCAATAATGACGAAATTTGGTATTTTCTATCCTTTGCAGAAATAACACGCCTGAGGTTGCAGAATTCATCAGAAACAAATGTAATATTATTCCCCTACCATTTTACATGTAAATGTATTTCAGCCACAACACATGGCTCAAAAGCAACAGAGACATTGATATAATGCTCATTCAAAGTTAACATTATTAACTTCATGAAATCATTCATTAATTGAACTACAGAACAGTATTTTGTCTCACCACCACACAAGAAAAATAATACAGTTCAGAGAAAAGGAAAGGAATCTGTAACTGCTTGATGTAACAAATTTATTTTCTGATAGAGAAATATAAAGTAGGTAGAAACAGGAGACTGAAGAACAAGGTATTTAATAAAGGAAGCTCCAGAAAATTTATATCTCCCAAATAATAATTCCCCAACAGAATTGCAATGTACAAGAACTGCCTTTTACATAGGCAAAATATGGCCTTCCCCATGAAACCATTTCAAAACGGCTTGAAGTACATGCATAATGAAAAGCATTTTTTATTTTCCTTGTAATGTTGGGGTGTTCACTGGAATCAACCACCCCAGTTTGCTCTGGATGGAGGGGTTCTTCAGAAGTAGGACATTCCAAATTAAAACCAGAGACATCTGGGGTAAACTGGGACAAGCGGCCTCTATACCTGCATGTCTTATGTGCAAGCCAGCAGAATGGAGGCGTTATTTTGTATATTTAATCAAAAGTTTTAAAATAGCAGCATCTCCACAATCCAGCCCCTCCTTGAAACTGAGGCATAGCATCCCTCACAGATAATTGAGTTGGTCAAGAGCCTCACCACCTTCCCAGGAAGCACACCCTACCTTTAAGAAGCCCCAGTTCTTTACTTTCAGCTAAATATGAGGAACAATGTCTTCCTACAACATCCTCCCATTGGTCCTTGCTCTAAGATGAAATGAATGAAGCTCCAAGTAGCTCAAAGTACAGTTATCTGAAATTAATTAGGTGAGATGTTGAGAATCATATTAAATAAAAGGGAAGGCCAAGCACGGTGGCTCACACCTGTAATCCCAGCATTTCGGGAGGCCGAGGCAGGCGGATCACCTGAGGTTAGGAGTTTGAGACTAGCCTGGCCAACATGGTGACACCCCATCTCTACTAAAAATACAAAAAAATTAGCTGGGCGTGATGATGTGCACATGTAGTCCCAGCTACTTGGGAGGCTGAGGCAGGAGAATTGCCTGAGCCTGGGAGGCAGAGGTTGCAGTGAGCCGAGATTGCGCCACTGCACTCCAGTCTGGGCAACAGAGCAAGACTCCGTATCAGAAAAAAAAAAAAATAAAATAAATAAAAGGGAAACTCTGGATGCACTAATCTTGAGAAACACTGAGTTAAACAAAAATAAACAGATCTCTTTACTGCCCAAGTTTTTAGAGCATTGTGGATCTCCAAAATGGGGATATGGCATGGAGCATTGTAACTTAAGTGTCCATGGAACCTGTTTTTTCTTGGATCACATTCTTTGGCCCATGCTCCTTAGAACACATTTTAGAAAAGCCTAGATTGACTCATATATTAGTTTCATTTCTAGGTTCACAGTACATTTCCTATTCTAAGTAGTTTCTCGGGGGTTATAAATGATCCATTGTTTGGGACGGATATTCCTCAGTCTATGAAAGCCACATCTACAGGCGACTTGTGAACGTAAATGCTTCCGCCCCTGCATGCTCTCCCCTCCCCTTCCTGCCAGTCCCTGGGGAAGGGATGGACAGTGATAAGCTTGCCCTCTCTCTTCTCTACTTAGTTTTTCTAATGCCATATCCTACATCACAATGTGAAGAAAAAGCCATTAATAATAAACATGAAATTGGTATAGTAAAAGCTGCTTGTATGGAAAGGATAGAGAAGATTATAATGCAGGATGAAAATGGGCACACATGTAACCCCCTGAAGGGTTCTTCCTGCATACTGCATAAAGAGAGACCAGGGCACTGCCATAGAGAAAGAGTTTAATAGACACGAGGCTGGCCACACCACGTGGGAGATGTTCATACTCAAATCATCTCATTCAAAACTCACAGGTTAGGGGTTTTCAAAGGCAGTTTGGGGGAAGGGATGGGAGGGCAGGTAACAAGTGCTTACTGCTGATTGGCTGGGGTGGAGATGAAATCATAGGGGTTTGAAGCTGTCTTCCAGCAGGTGAATTGCTTCTGGTGGGGCCACAGGAAAGGGGCTGGCGGTAAGGTGGACACATTGGGTTTAGCTGGAACCATGGATGTCAGACATGCGTGCAAAAAACCGGGAAAGATATCTTCAAAGGTCAATCGACAATAGTGATGTTATTTTCAGGAATAACTGGGGAAATTGCATGTCTTACAACCTCGGGAATAATGGCTGACAATCGTTTATGTCTGCGCCTTAGCTGGACTCAGGCTGTTCTCATCCCCCCAGCCTGATGGCTTCCCATTAGCTTTACAAAAGTGGTTGACTTTTGGGCAAGGCCTATTATTATTTAAATTATAGCCTGAAAGTCTTCCAAAGTTAGCTTTGCCCAATAGCCCAGGAGTAATTAAGGGAAAGACAAGATGGGGCGTGAGTTAACTTAGCTTACTATTAATATTATAATTCTCGCCCCCGCACGGTGGCTCACGCCTCTAATCCCAGCACTTTGGGAGGCTGAGGCGGGTGGATCACAAGGTCAGGAGATCGAGACCATCCTGGCTAACACGGAGAAACCCCGTCTCTACTAAAAAATTAAAAAGTACAAAAAATTAGCCCGGCGTGCTGACACAAGCCTGTAATCCCAGCTACTCGGGAGGCTGAGGCAGGAGAATTGCTTGAACCTGGGAGGTGGAGGTTGCAGTGAGCCGACATCACGCCACTGCACTCCAGCCTGGGTGACAGAGTGAGACTCAGTCTTAAAAAAAAAAAAAAAAAAAAAAATTAAAATTCTCTCACTGATATAATCTTTGCAAAGGCAGTTTCACATAGAGATCAAAGATGCAGACACACAGAGTGAGGTTAAGAGCAGAAAATGTATAAGCAAAAGAAAGCGAATAGCTCTCTGCTATGGAGAGGAGCCCCAGACAAATGGGTTGCTGATCCACAGTGAAACAGGGGGTTTTATAGATGAGCTAGTGGGGAGGCAGTGTCTGAGCTACACAGGGCATGAAAAAACCAGTTAGGACCAGGTTTGCCATCTACATAGGGTGCGAACCTTTGGCAGCCCCACCTCAATCTTTTTTTTTTTTTTTGAGACGGAGTCTCGCTCTGTCACCCAGGCTGGAGTGCAGTGGTGTGATCTCAGCTCACTGCAAGCTCCGCCTCCCGGGTTCACGCCATTCTCCTGCCTCAATCTTCTTATGCAGATGGGTTCTCAGCCTGAGCTTTTCCATGCTGCCCATTTCTTTCTTACTATACATGTGCTGACGAAAAAGGGGAGATGAAGATTCCATGGCAGACATGCCTGGCCCCAAGGCAGCCCTTTTTTCTTGGTATAGCTGGAGGTCTCCCCACCACACCCCCTGCAAGCTTCCGACTTCCTTATCTATGTTTGCAGCTCGATCTTTCAGGCTGCTCTTTGTTGGAAAAGAAATGATTTCTTGGGCTGTTTTTTTTTTTAGAAAGGAAGTTCTGCTGGGGACTCTTTTGTCCTCACTATCTGCCTAAATAATTTCTATTTCCTGTATCAGATGCATAGCAAATATTTGTCAAATTAAATCTGCAATTTAGCCCATTTTAATAGTTCATTGGATAAGCATTACCTCTTAGTATGGTGTCCTAGGAGCACCTGGAGATGAGCCCGTGGCCTCAGTCACACATTCATATTAGGTAGGGGCCTCTGGAGAGGCAAGTCGAGAAGCCTGGGTGACTTCTGGCCCCCTCTGTCCCTTTCTGAGTTTAGGCATATCATATTCCTTCGCTGGGCCTTAATATCCCATCCGTAGAAACACAGTAGAATCAGTGGTCCAGCATTTTGTGAATTTAAGGATATGATTCATACATACAAATCCAGCCACTCCACTGCCCACATCATCCCCTCCTCTCCCTTCCTCCATTCCCTGAGGCACCGAGATCAGGGGAAAAGATACCTCCCAGGCTTGTTTTGGAAAAATGTTCCTATCCCACATCGCTCACTAACCCCAGCATGAAAGCAGTTGAAGTACACGTCCCTCAGAAAATGCATTTTCCGACTTTCTTTGAGGAGCTGTTAGAGCAGGCAGGTTTCTCTCACATCCTTGGCTTTGCCTAACTTAATTCCTTCCCGTCGCAATCTAAACAATGGTTTCGGCAATGTACTGCTGCGATTAATTTCTGAAAGTTTCAGCAGACTTGGAGAGGTTTCTCAAACCGGCCTTGCCAAATACACATTTTTAGCCACTTGGAGTGTAAGTTGCTTCTTTGGACTCTCCCATAAATAATCATCAGGACACCATATCCTAATGGTTTGCTTTCATAAATCATAAAGCTCTTAGACACAATAAAATTTTTGATTGAGACCAAGTTTATCCAATTTTACAAAGTCTGCATCTCTAATTACAGAACATTATACTTATGTTCTATTTCTGAAAGTATTGATTTGCATGATTGTATTTCATAGTTAAAGGGTATTACAGCCGGGGGTGGTGGCTCAAGCCTGTAACCTCAGCACTTTTGGAGGCTGAGATCAGTGGATCATTTGAGCCCAGGAGTTTGAGATGACTCAGGAGCCTGAGCAACATGGTAAAAGCCCATCTCTACAGAAAAAAAAAAAAAAAAATACAAAAAACTTAGCCGGGCATGGTGGTGCACACCTGTAATCCCAGTTACTTGGGAGACTGAGGCAGGAATCAAGAAACAGAGGTTGCAGTGAGCTAAGACCACACCACTACACTCCAGCGTGGGCAACAGAGCCAGACTTGGTCTCAAAAAAAGGGCGGGGGGTGTTGCATATATTTACCACAAATTGAACAGTAGCTAAGTGAAAAACAAATACAGAAGTCCTCCTTATCCTCAGTTTCACTTTCCACAGTTTCAGTTACCCACGGTCAACTGAGGTCTGAAAATATCAAGTGGAAAATTCCAGAAATACATAATACATAAATGTTAATTTGCACGCTGTTTCTGAGCGGCATGATGAAATCCTGAGCGGTCCCACTGGAATCACTTCTTTGTCCAGTGTTTCCGTTGCGCTGTGTCCAAACCACCTGTGAGTTGCTCAGCAGCCGTCCAGCCCATCAGATCCGCTGAATCGCAGTGCTTGGGTTCCAGTCACCCTTACTCTACCTAATAATGGTTCCAAAGTGCAAGAGTAGTGATGCTGACAGTTCTGATTTGCCAAAGAAAAGATGTAAAGCGATTCCTTTCAGTGAAAAGGTAGAAGTTCTCAACTTGAAAAGGAAAGAAAAAATATTGTATGCTGAGGTTACTGGGATCTAAAATAAAAATGAATCTTCTATCCGTGAAATTGGGAAGAAGGACAAAAAAGTGTGCTTGTTTTGCTGTCACGTATCACCTTTATCATAGGTCTGTATATTTAGGAAAAGCATAGGATATATAGGGTTTATTACTATCCTCAGTTTCAGACATCCATCATGAGTCTTGGAACATTTTGACTTAGGATAAGCGGGAGGCCACTGTAACTTAAGTGTACGTTTATGTAACTTTTTGTTTGTTTGTTTTTTTGTTTGTTTTTTTAGACGGAGTCTCGCTCTGTCGCCCAGGCTGGAGTGCAGTGGCTGCATCTCGGCTCACTGCAAGCTCCGCCTCCCGGGTTCACGCCGTTCTCCTGCCTCAGCCTCCCGAGTAGCTGGGACTACAGGTGCCCGCCAGCACGCCTGGCTAATTTTTTTGTATTTTTTATTAGAGACGGAGTTTCACCGTGTTAGCCAGGATGGTTTTGATCTCCTGACCCCGTGAGCCACTGCACCCAGCCTATGTAATGTATTTTTAATAATGGTTGTATCTAAAGCCGGTTCACAGAATTCCTGAAAGCTTAACAACCATCCATTGCAAGCTGGCACCAGCCACTCCAAAGAACGATCTCTTAACTCTTTTTCCTTCTCCAAGAGGCCTTACTTTAACCCTCCCAGAACACGGTGATATTGACAATGTCTTCATGGTTTCACCATACTAGGTTGTGGTGGAAACAGTTAAACTAAGGTCCATCGGATTCTGCAACCATGCTATGCCCACCTCAGTACAATACTTCCCCCAAAGTAGTTACTTTGTGAGATCGGTCCTGAGACTGCAAAGCAAATGAGTCTCTGGGCAAATGGTGCTGATTACACCTTATGACCACCAGGTGGCGAGCATGCCGGGCTTCTCCAAGAGTAAACTGGAGATGGGGAAGACTTCAAACAACTGTTTGGGTTCTCTTGTTTGACAGGTAGAGAACTTTCCCTAGCATTTTAGAATATTTGTGTACTTCATTCGGAGGGTAAATTCCCACTTTCCCTCTAATTTTTCATACTATAATAATAGTAGTAACTGCAGCTGTGCATTAAGAACCATGCCTTGAAGTTCATCAATTCATTTATTCCACACATGAATTTTCATGAAGTATAAATAAGCACTTCTTACTTCTCCAGATGGGGAAATTCATTCACTCCTCATTCCATTTGTTTATTTCTAAACATTTATTAAGCACTTGCCATGATCCTGCCCATAGTATGAACAGAATCAAGATTCAATCTTAACAAATTCAGCTCCAAAGCTCACCCTCCTTTAAATATCACAAATACTTGAGTTATTATTGCTTTATTAAATAAGGCCCCCAGATTTTAAGAAACTTGCTGGAATTACCTGAATTACCATCAAAGCCGTAAAATGGTAAACAAGTTACTTTGCTTGTTCAATCCAGTTTCTTTCACTTGCAAAGTTCTTTAAGTTCACCTTGACTTCTTACTTTGAAGGATTGCGGTTAGCTAAGCAATGATTAAGTGAAGCTCATGGTATCAACACTTGCCAGTCGGCGTATTTGATGCGGCTGAAAGCCCTGTGGATTTTTGTAACTATTGCTGATATTATCCTACAAAGGCATCTTAAAAGGGAGGGAGGAATTCACAGAATCTTTGTTACAAAATCTTTATGAGAACAGGAAGAGGGACTTGAGCTAGCACATTAGCACAGTCAGCCTCCTCGCCACTTAGTGTCCCGCATCATCTTAGCAATCCTCAGAGTCCCCGCCAGCAAGAAGGCTCTCATTACATGCGCCGCTTTGTTCTTGGGCTTACTTAATTTCAAGTATTCTGTGTTAAGCAACAGAAAATGAACTGACACCACCTGAGGACTTTCGCCCTTGCCATTTTCCTCTGTCAGGAATCCCTTTCCCAAGATATCCACATGACATGCTCCCTGGCTGTCCTCAGGCCTCTGATTTCATCCCCTAACCACAGATGCCTCCTCAGACCAGCCTAAAACACAGTAGCCCCGGCTCCTACTCTCCGTGCCCTGCTGTCCTCCAATCTGCTTTATTTTCTGCATAGCGCTTGTCATCACCTGTGAATGTTTATTTATACTTTTGTTTATGTATTTCCTAGCTCCTGCCACTGGAATGTAAGTTTCATGGGAATAGCAACTTTATTTGTTGGTATTACACTCCCAACACCTACATCAATTCATATATTAAAAATGAGTCCATGCCTGACACATACTACGTGCTCAATAGTAAATCAATGAAATGAAAGAAGACAGATGTCCTAATCTACACTCACAACCCCTGAAGCAAACTGGATAGTTATCTTGAAAACCATAAATGGAATTTTCCTATTAAATTACAGGAACTCAGTCTCTTTATTGAATTCTTTTTCCGGTGAATTGAATTGATCCCCAATAGATATAGTGAAAAAAGACCACTTGGAAAGCCAGCATCTAGTTTTGCAGGAAAAGTCATCAACCCAGGCAACAAGATGGTCCACCAGGGAGCTCTGGAGGTGAAGCCAATAAACAATAACATGAAAGGAAATTAATTTTATGTTTTCTAATTTTGTGCCTTAAGCAAGCATCACGTGGCCTAAGCTTTTTTGTGATTTCCTTGAAATAGTCAAAGATCTAATGTTAACTAGATTGCTGCTGTTGTTGAAGGACATCCTGGGTCATATTTTGGGTTTTCACAATGCCAAGGACATCAATTATTTCTGTATGCAATCAGCATACGGAATTCATAAAAAGAAGTGAATCCTACCTATTTCAAAAGTGTTTTTCAAAAATGAAAACAGAAAGGAAGAATGGTAATTTTATTCTTATTCTTTGAAGTAATTATTTTAGATATGGAAGAGCCATTAAAATCATACAGACCAGTTTGTGCTGTGTTGCATTATGTTGTGTCGTGTTGTGTTGTGTTGTGCCAGTTGGACTTTTCACCAAGAGGAATCTAAAGAGGAGGTGCAGTGGAAAGTGGGCTGAAGTTAAGCCCTTAATGACATGGGGTGGCGAACCGGTAACCAGTCCCCCTGCATCCAGGCACCAAAGGACTTTCAGGGGAGAGCGCAGGGGGTTCTTCAGCACATGGTTAAAAATCACTGATTTAGCCCAACCTCCTTGTCTCACAGATGAAGAAAGCAAAGGAGGCTCAGTGCGAAGCCACCCAGCCAGTATCCAGTGGAGGTTTAAGTCTCCTGTAACAAGAGATAGACATTTTCTCACTGATTCCCCAACAGCCTTATAAAATAGCATTTATTACACCACGCCCATTTTTAGAGATAATCAAACATTGCTTTTCCAAGGAGCCTTCTTCTGACAACCCAGACTAACTTAAGTCTCCCACATATTCATTTAATACTTTGTCCTTCTCTACTTGAAATCCTTATCAGATTGTTCATGATGCCTCAGTGCAGGTCTACCCGCTAAGGTATAAACCCTATGGCAACAGGGTCAGTGCCAGCCATCTTCACAGTCACATCGCCAGAGCCAGAAGCTTGGCCTGTGAACACCCCAGCTAGGAGGACCTTGACAGGAAGGATCGAATTGTATTTGTCTTTTTACCCCAGTGCCTGGTACTGTGTTTAGCTCAGAGTAGAAGGTCAATAATTACATTGAGTCGAATTATGGAAATAAAACAACCTAAAGTTCAGACAAATCTGCTCCAAGCTCCACTTGGGCTTTTTGTAGGGTTAATTGGCCTTGAGAAATTATCCCATGTAGTTTGTCCTTAGGTTTTTTCATCCATAACATAAAGAAGTTGGATTCTGGGGGTCTTCAGAAATTATTCAATTTTGAAAAATCTGTGATGCTATTTTCCTCTGCTTGGAAATACCCCATGAAGGTGGTAGGCAGGAAATTGAATAGTGTATGTACACACACACACACATTAAGTTTAAACAGGAATCAGTGGTTTCAAGGGGACCATAAGAGTCACAGGACGTGCAATGAAATCTTCATTCTACGATTTACTCACTGGGTGAGTGCAGGTGAGATATTTAACTTCCCTGTGTGTCAGTTTCTTCATTAACAGAACAAGGCTGAGGATTTAATAAGACCACATAACTAAAGTGTTTGGCATTATTCTGGGTATCTCATATGATCTCAACAAATATTAACTGACATTATCACCAAAATTATTACAAATCAAAATGATTTTCATGTAAGTGTGTATAAAATCAATGCTTGATGACATTTTCCATAAATTCACTGGTATTCCTTCTTATGTTTTAGGAGACACATCCATAAGAAAGAACAAGGTAGGATAAATCATGAAAATGCATTTGTTATTCATTATTTACTTTAGAAGCCTAGAGATATAGACAATGCAAAATTTCAGATATCTCTTGAAAAATATATCCTATAAGTCTGGTCACAATTTGTAATTTCTATTTGTAAATCAAAAAACTGTTAACCATTGGCCCTGCTCATAGAACAATAAACTTAATTTAGGTTTCTCTTTTCTTTTTCAGATTCCTTTACCACCTCCTCGGTAAGACACTTTAAAATAGCATTTTATTTCTCTATACACTGAAATTATTTGTGCCAGCATCTGAAAAAGAGAAACACAAACATTTGACATTGAAAATCTAATATGATTTCAGAGTGAGAGCTGGATATAGAAAAAAAAAACTAATATGAGGTATTCAATGAACAAGATTAAACAAGCCTTCATTCATCTATTTAATCATTTATTCATTCATTCACAGTTTTCTATTCAATATACCTTCACTCATTATTTCTTGATGAATGTATTCCTCCCCTGTTTCTTTCTATTCCTCTCCTTTCTTTCAGTACAGAAATCTGCTGATGATATTGCTGGGTATACTACTGGCAGGCCTAGATTCATATGAAAATGGGATATGCCCTCAGGGAACTTACAACATATTAAGTATATATTCATGTGATATATATATACACACACACATATATGATACATATATAAATACTATTACATTTATACATATCTGTGGAGAAAAGAGCAACAGGCAGCTGCAGAGGCTCTGAGTGACTGGCCACTCTTGTTGCTCTATCTGGGACCCCTGAGCACCTCTGCCATAGCATGCATTACATACTCTGCCAATCATTTCTTCACCTCTCTGTCTTCCCTGCTAGAGGGAAGCAGCTTGAACCAAAAATCTACCAAAATACCTGATATACTTTATGAACAAATGAGTGAATGGGTGAATAAAATATGAGTGAGGCATTCACTGACTTTCAAACATTTACATATATATATATGTGTGTGTATATATATATATTTTATATATATATATACACATTTTTTTGAGACAGTCTGGCTCTGTTGCCCAGGCTGGAGTAGAGTAGCGTGATCTCAGCTCACTGCAACCTCTGCCTCCAGGGCTCAAGTGATTCTCCTGCCTCAGTCTTGTGAGTAGCTGGGATTACAGGTGCATGCCACCGTGACTGGCTAATTTTTGTTTTTTAGTAGAAACGGACTTTTGCCATGTTGGCCAGGCTGGTCTTGAATTTTTGACCTCAGGTGATCCACCCACCTCAGCCCCCAGAGTGCTGGGATTACAGGCGTGAGCCACCGTGCCCAGCCACTTTTTAAAATATTTATTTGGGTAGTACTAAAAACTCAGATCTGCCAGTCTGGGATGAATGGAAGGCTGTTATCATTTTCTCCACAGGTCTCCTAAAGCCAAAACAGTCGCACTATGGAGGAGCACGTTGACTCCCTATAGAAAATTATATCACGCCCTTTAGAAAACAGTGCCAGACCTGAGCAGTCTGCTCTGTAGTTAGCATCCAAAAACTAGCATTTTCAACCCAAAGCTGGGGACACGGAGGGCAGAGCAGTGTGGATTCAGACCTGAGGCATCACTGCTGCAGCAAACCTTCTCAGGAATCTTACTGCGACTCTCCACACAGGCCTCTCATCACACTTCCGAAGCAGTACCAGCCCTTGCCCCCTGAGCCGGAGAGCAGCAGGCCACCTTTAGCTCAGAGACACACCTTTCTGGAAGTCCAGAGAATGCCCAGGTGAGTCATCATCATTAATGGTGAAATGACCAGCAAGAGTGTGGGTGTGGGGAAGGGGACAAGGAAAACCAACCAAAGTACCTGTCAGAGCAGGCTCCCTAATGGGTGGGGAGTGTTTTGGTCCATTCAAAGACATAACCAAGACTGGGTAATTTGTAAAGAAAAAAGTTTTAATTGACCCACAGTTTCACATGGCTGGGAAGCCTCACGAAACTGACAACCATGGTGGAGGGGGAAGCAGGCATGTCTTAGGTGGCAGCAGGTGACAGAGCCTATGTCCAAAGCAAACGGAGAAGAGCCCCTTATAAAACCATCAGATCTCATGAGAACACATGCAGTAACATGAGAACAGCATAAGGGAAACCGCCACATGATCCAGTCACCTCCCACCAGGTCTCTGCCTCAACACCTGGGGATTACAATTAAAGATGAACTTTGGGTGGGGACACAAAGCCTAACCATGTCAGGGAGGAACCAGTTATACCTAGAGGAAAATAGTCCTAGAAACCTGTGTTTTGATTCTTTGCAGGAAATACTGCTTCTCTGTAAGAAAATGAGTTATTGAAAGAATTGCTCACTTGTGGCCTGAATTAGTTTATAAAGAAAATGTCAAATGCCAGAACAGAATCAGCATATTTTATGTAAGAACTGAAAGGGGATTCAGATTATTCCAGGACCAATATTGGCCCCCAGCTTCCCATTACCCAGGCTGGAGAAATATAACCATGCTTGAAAACTCTTTTGTCAAAAACATTATTGCCTTTATGAAAAATAAATATAATAAACCATCCCTCTGGTATTAAGCACTGATGACGGCTCCTTGTTCCCAAACGTGTGGGACATTTGGCAGCTGGTGCTAATCACAGAATGCGACAAACTCGAGTGAGCATATTTCATTTGCCCAAAAGAGTTTAAATTTCCAAAATTACCTTATTTTGAAAGTCAGAAAAGAGATTAGCATTTCCTTCTTGTTTCTGCATAGAATGAAGGATGCTTTCTTATTTTTCATCCTTCTTCAAGCTTGCATCAGCAGTGTGGGGCACAGGCATTATTTAGTGAGAAAGCATTTCTCATGGATACAGAAACTCAGGATATCAGGCTCATTTTGAGCTTCTATGGGAAACCCGTTCATCACTGATTCTAATGGGGACCATTAAATAGCCTGAAATGTCATTCCTCCTTCTGTGGCGAATGTCTCTTCACCATGTCCTCCACTATAGCCCCACACAAGCATAAGTTTTCCAAGAAACACCTTCCTTGTTGCCTTTCCCATGGAGTGCCCTCTCTTTTCTGTCCCCCTTTCAACTGCCATGGCAGCGTGGGAAGGAATAGAGGCTCTCAAGTCTAGATTCAAATGGTTTGCCTTTGTATTAGTTCTCACATTGCTATAAAGAAATATCTCAGACTGGGTAATTTATAACGAAAAGAGATTTGATTGGCTTACAATTCCATAGGCTGCACAGGAAGCATGATTCTGGCATGTGCTCAGCTTCTGGAGAAGCCTCAGGAAACTTACAATCACGGCAGAAGGCAAAGGGGAAACAGGCTTGTCTTACATGGCAGGAGCAACAGAGTGAGGGGGGAGCTGCTACACTCCTTTAAACAACCAGATGTGGCGATAACTCACTATCATGAGAACAGCACTGAGGGGATGGTGCTAAATCGTTCATGAAGGATCCACCCTCGTGATCCAATCATCTCCCACCTGCAAAAGTGAGGATTACACTTCAACGTGAGATTTGGGAGGGGACACAGATCCAAACTATGTCAGGGTTGAAATTTAGATTCTACTTCTCATGAATGATGGATCTGGGGAAGTGATTCTAAATTATGGGTGACTTTATCCTCCCTCTCCCCATTGGACAGTTAGCAATGTTTGGAGACATTTTTGGTTGCAGCATCTTGAAAAAGCGATGCTACTGGCTGCTAGAGAGTAGAGGCCAGGGAGGCTGCTAAGCATCCTACAGTGCACGGGACTGCGCCACAACAGAGAATAACCTTAAAAGGTTAATATTGCAAAGGTTGAAAAACTTTGCCCTAACACTTCTAGCAAAGTACTGAACTTTTTCCAAGCCCAAGGTTTTACTCTGCAGTAAAGAACAGATAATATTAATATCTACCACCTACCTCATGGGCTAAGGTAAGAATTAAATGAGGTGATTCCTATAAATTGCTTAACAATGCTTGCCCAGTACCTATTTTTAACCAACATTTATTGCACTTTTATTACCTTGGGCCCATTGGTACCTATGTTACCCCATATAATATAACAAGTTAACAAGTCGTTTCTTCTACCCCAGGAAGGGGTGGAGGAGGAACTGACTCATTTCAGCACCCATATAACCTGGTACAGTGCCTGAAATATAGTAGATGTTGGATAAATATAAATTTCCTTCTGCAGCTTTCAAAGGAACCTATCCAGACTAGGAGTAAGCAGATTTGCTCTGTTTTGATTTCCATTTTCAAAGAGTGAGAAACTGGAAGGCAACAGTAATAACAGACCATCCAACCCATGAAGATGTGTCATCAGAATTGGAAACGTGAAATGCAGCATTCCTAAAGCTCCTGGTCAAATAGTCTAATATGTAAAGGACTGATCCAACCTCAGAGAAGTAAGCAGACAGAAAATAGGATCAATAAAATACCGAGACTGGGCATAATAGCTCACGCCTGTAATCCTAACACTTCGGGAGACCGAGGCAGGCGGATCACATGCGGCAAGGAGTTCAAGACCAGCCTGACCAACATGGCAAAACCCCGTCTCTACAAAAATACAGAAACTAGCTGGGTGGGGTGGAGCATGTCTGTAATTCCAGCTACTCTGGAGACTGAGGCATGAGAATCGCTTTAACCTAGGAAGCAAGGGTTGCAGTGAGCCAAGATTGCACCACTGCACTCCTGTGACAGAGGACGACAGAGGGAGACTCTGTCTCAAAAAAATAAATAAATAAACTAAAATAAAATATTGAAGATGATAAGGTTGTTCGGTGTGGAGAAAAAAGAATTTTATCTTCTTTCTGTTTCCTCATGCTGAAAAGAACAGTATCTTGGGACCCGGTAGCAATGAGTTTGGATCCCAGTTGAGCCAGTTTTGGCTGTACGATTTCAGAAAAGCTCTTTAACAACTCTGAGTTTCGCTTTTATTATTTATAAGAAGAAAATAACCATCTTCATGTGATAAAATGACAATGAGAAGGCATGCCATTCCTGTAAAGTGCCTAGGATAATATCTGTCACAGCACAGGAAAAGAAGAAGAAAAGAAAAGAAAAAGCAAGCAAGAGAAGGAAGAAAGGGAAGGGAAGGGAAGGAAGGAGGGAAGGGTAAGGAAATCCTGCTTCTCCCATGTGTTCTCAGCAGAATTGGTTATCCAGCATCTATAACCGTATATTTTTCTAGAAATAGAGACTGTATTTTTTTCTTTTTCGAGGTGAAGTCTCGCTCTGTTGCCCAGGCTGGAGGGCAGTGGGGCAATCTCGGCTCACTGCAACCTCCGCCTCCCAGGTTCAAGTGATTCTCCTGCCTCAACTTCCTGAGTAGCTGTGATTATAAGCACGCGCCACCACACCTGGCTAATTTTTGTGTTTTTAATAGAGACAGGGTTTCACCATGTTGGTCAGGCTGGTCTCGAACTCCTGACCTCATGATCCCCTGCCTCAGCCTCCCAAAGTGCTGGGATTACAGGTATGAACCACCACGCCCAACCAGAGGCTGCATTTTATAGTACAGTGGATCTCATCCTGGCTTTACACTAAAATAATTAGAAAGCTTATTTTAAAGCACTATCCCTAGTATCTATTTTAATTGCTCTGAAGTGGGACCTGGGCATCAGAATTTTTAAGGCTCCTCCAGGTGAAGCTAATATGCAGACAGGGCTAAGAACCCAGAGGGAACCAGGTTGGAGGAATACATTCACCACAAAAGCTTTGAAGGTATTTAAGCCTTATCTATGCCCAGGTTTCCAGAGTCTAACATAATGCTCACTCAACTGGCAAATGTGTCCCTCTGTGGGCCCGAACCCCACCAGTCTATTGGGTCACTGTCTTGGTGGTGTTGACATCTTTAGAAGTTGGCATTTGATGTCTCTGGGGTTCCTGTAGTTACAGTTTACATTTATGTAATCGTTTTTAGATGTGATGAGAATTGTGCTGGATCTCTTCACCAAAACACCTCAAGAGAGTAATTCTATTTTCTCTTATCGAATTTTTCCAGCAGCCCTGTAAAGTATGGTTTCCTAAGCCTCAGATGAGTAAAGTGCCAAGCCCGGTGGATGGCACACGTGCTCAGTAAATAGTACTTGCATATTCATTGGGCACCTAAGGTCACCATGCTTCAGAGAAGTTAGGTCACTCAAAGTCACAGGGTTGACATTTGACTATTGATGGGGCAAAAACTTCCACAGCCCCATAGCAGACACTGGAGTTAGCATGATACATGAGATGGCTTTGCTTCTGAAAGAGAGATGTGCTTTCAAATTCATTTTTAGCAGGGCCCACATGGGTGGTAAGAGCAGCATTAGTGATGCCCAAGTCCCATGTAATCAACCACATAAGGATATTGCTCTGAAAACAGAAGGAACATTGGCAATCAAAGCTTCTGCAGCCGAACCATGCAGCTAAGTGCCTGCTGCGTCTCCGCCAGCTGTTGGTAAGGCACTGTGAGTGAAATGAATTGCCTTCCCTAAGGCAGAGGCCATGATTTACATCTGGCAATCAACTGTATCAATGGCAGGCAGTTAGACAGTTGCAGCCCTTTGCAGCAGGCTGTGCTCACCCTGGACGGTCTTTGTGGTTCCAGCTATTGTGTTTCGGGCCCCATTTGTCTCTGCCAGCTCTGCTATTCTCTTTTTTAAAGCTAAGCCTTGGTTTCACAAAACAATTACTGAATTGAAGCACTTCAGTAAAGGAAAACGTCACCCCAGTCATTCATTGACAACTCAAAACCAGAAGAGCACTTCGAAGTTTGGAGAATGTTGGTTGGACATTCTCAACCACTTATGCACCATTATTATGATGTTTACAATATCCATGTACTTACTTTTTCTGCCCCGTTCATTTTATTCAACTTAAATAAACTTACTTAAAAGAAATACATATAATTAATATAAATAACTTCAATACAGATAGCTCCCAACCAAAACTTTGAGCTCTGGGGAATTTTCCCTCTGATAAAAGGGAAGGTAAGCAAATATTAGAAAGGTGTTTCATATCTACTTAACCACTGCACTGAGCCTTTCTCCTTGACATAATCTGAAAGACAATTAAAAAGGGGATAACTTTTCTTCTGCGAATCCACTGCAATTTTAATACCAAGGTCCATACACCAAAAAAAATCATCCTGAGTAACAGCAAGAGTAATCAACATTTTCTGAGTTTTAACTACACACCAGGCCTGGTTTGGAGTTTCATGCATGTTCATTCATTTAGTCTCACAACAGCACTGTGAAAAAAGCAATATTACTATCTCCAATTTACTGATAAAAATTAAGAAATTGAGAGTTCATTGTTCCATATGTCCTTTAAGCTCCAGTACACTTAATGGCCCAAGGTGGGGTTCAGCCAAAATACAATTTAAATGACGCACCCAATATTTAAGAAAAAAAACACCCACTTGCCTAACTATGGCTTTCCTTTTTTTTTTTTTTAAGTAGAGACAAGGGTCTCACTAACACTCCTGTCCAGGCTGGTCTTGAATTCCTGGCCTCAGGCAGTCCACCTGCCTTGTCCTCCCAAAGTGCTGGGTTTACAGGTATGAGGCAACACGGCCAGCCAGCTTTCCCTTTACAACCAGCAATGCTGGCATCACATCAATTCAAGCAATCTCTATCGCAAAAATATATGCTCTGATGATTTGGGAAGCGAAAACAAAAAATCTTTATAGATATCAAGAAACCATGGTCTTTTAAAAGAGAAAGTGTGGTTATAGAGATATACAAATTTCTATCTATGAATGGAAACTATTGATTTTAAAGTATAAACATTATAATTATTGTTTTCCAAGTTGTTGCCGTTGGGGGAAACTGGATATAGGACACACAGGAACTCTGTATTATTTCTCACAACTGCATGGGAATCCATCATTATCTCAGGATAAAAAGTTTAGTTTCAAAGCATATGTGAACATTAAAATGTTCTGCAAATGTAGAGAGTTACTTCACTCCAAAGAGCTTTCACGTCACATGCTTTCATTAGAATCTTCAGCAAATCTCTTCACTACTCTCTGGATTTACCAATTTCACAGGTGGGAAAACTAAGCTTCAGAGAAAGAATTTAACTTATCCAGGGTGACGAAGCCCACAGATGACAGAGCAAGAATCAAATTCAATTCATTTAAAACTAAGCCAAAAACTAAGGGATTCCCAGGAAGGCCTATATTTACAGTAAAAGGTAATATCTTTATATTTATAATGAGGACCTCTTATGCATAGGAAAAAATGCAAAAAAAAGTAATGACTCTGGTTTTTTTGGCCATCTTCAGCAGACAGAACTTGGACACACATGTGTTCAAAGCTCTTAAAGAGTAAGAAACTCTTGTCTGCACAGAAATGGCTTCTTACAATCACTCGGGTTCTCAGTTAAAATTCCATTTATTAAAGCTGCAAATTCCAAACCCAAGCTTTCCTGAAGCCTCAGATTTCCATCTAAAGTGTATTGCTCTATTTATAAATCAAGTGATTTTATCCAAACAGAAAGACAATCACTTTGCTTAGTCTTCAACAAATGTTCAACCAACTCAAGTTAAATAGGTTAAAGAATCTTAGTAAAACTGTTTAACGAACTCATTTAAATCTCCTTAAATATTTGAAATACCTTTTTAAATTCAATGTCTTTGATTTTTAAGTACTTCTAATGTTGACAGGGCAGGTTTAAATGCTAGCCAGCAAAACTTTAACACTTTCTATAAATCCAAGAAAGTAAATGTATAAATACAGAAAATTTTAATTTCTCTTAAACAGTTCAAACTCTTTAAAATGGAGACAAACACATCTTGACACTTGGAACTTCAAATCTGCATTTTAAATTGAAGCCATACAGCCGATCTTTCAGTATCCTTAACACGCTGGCTTCTTAAACATTAAATACTGAGATTAGCCAAATTTTAACCCCAAAATAATTAATACTCTGGGTGTTTGTTCTACTTCATTACCTCTATTCAAATCTCTTTGTTTTCTCAGGTTTCCAGCTAAAAGGGGGAGGGAGGGTGTAAGAGGTAAGAGGGTGAAACCTTGGAACCTTGGGACCCTTGCCTATTGCTTGCAGGTGTGAGACCAGGATCTAGCATCTGAGCACTGTTTGTTTCTGGGATACTGATACAGCCTGACTCCTAAAACTCTAGATCAATAGCCTTTAACTGTGATCAGTGTTGCACGCTTAATAGTCCCATATTCTTCACATCCAGTGTTTTCACTGATGGATCTGGGGAGGTGGAACATATACCCTCACTCCACTCCCTTCATAGTTCCTTCATCAAACTTTGACCACATTCTGACAACAACGCACATTGAATACCCAACAGTGTTATTTTTATTTATTTGTTTATTTATGTATTTTTTGAGACACAGTCTCGCTTTGTCACCCAGGCTGGAGTGCAGTGGACGATCTCAGCTCACAGCAACCTCTCCACCTCCTGGGCGCAAGCTACTCTCCCGCCTCAGCCTCCCGAACAGCTGGGACTACAGGCATGTGCCATCACGCCCAGTTAATTTTTGTATTTTTAGTAGAGACAAGGTTTCACCATGTTGGCCAGGCTGGTCTCGAACTTCTGACCTCAAATGATCCGCCCCCCTCAGCCTCCCAAAGTGCTGGGATTCCAGGCATGACCCAAGGCACCGGGCCCCAACATTGTTACTTTTTTATTTCTAGCAATTCTCACATTAACACTCGTAAGTACTCTTGTTGCCATTTTGAAGATGAAAAAAAAGGAGGTTTAGAGAAGTTAATTGACTCGCCAATAGAATGAAAAGCTTGGAGTTTATTTAGAGATCTTTCCAAAATTCACATTATTCAATTCCATGTTGGATTTTTTTTCTCTACCACTCAATTTCATGTTTCATTTTTTCTCGTGTCTGAAATCTCCGTTCTTTATCAGCATTCTTTCTCTTACACTTGCCTTCCTGGGATCCCACTGCACCTGACAGCTTCATATTGAAAACTCTTTATGTTCCCTCAAAGTAAAAAACGAAAAGCTTTAAAACCAAGTTGATAATAGGTCTGACTGTGCTAATGAAACTTGACGTAGGAAATCAAACGTCAGGAGAAATGACGTTTTTTTTAATTTCTCCCAAAATGAGATGCAAGTTTATTCATGTCCTTTCTATCATCACCTTTTATTTTGGCTCTTAACTTTGTCTTTTCCTTAGAAAATTATGAGAAAAATAACCTGGCTTTAGTTTTATGGAAGAGGGATAAATATCACACCGGACGATGGGCTGTTAATTTGGCAGTGAAAATGTAATCAAAGGTTTGTGAGGCTTAGAATGATTTTATCTTGGTCATGATGAACTGTGTTTTATGTAACACCATATTTCTTTTTCTTGCAGTCAGATAAGCTTAAGGGACTTAAGTGAGGTAAGTAGCAATTTTATCCTTGGATGCAAAGAAGGGAATTTTGAGGCATTAAATGTCTGCAATAGGCAAGATTCTATTTGCTTCAGATACTTACAGTTAATTCTGACAGTAACGATGCTCAAAATGCATTAGTATCTCTATTTTAAAGATGAGAAAGCCAAAGTAAAACAAGCTTAGCTCCAGATTTTAAACCAAGATCCTGTTTGGCCACCATGGTCATTCAGGGTTCATTGGTATAAGAACATGCCCAGTTCCACATGGAAGATATGCAGTATCAACTGATGGCTTCCAGCCTCCAGTATTACAGAAATCAAGTGTTAGCAATGGTATTGCTCTTTGCTATTTGTCCTTCATAAGAAAGACAGGAATGCAAAGTAGAAGGAACATGAGATTCAGAGTTGCACAAGACCTGGGTAGGAATCCTGCTCTGCCACCTACTCGCTTTGTGAACTTCAGAAAATGCTCCTACTCATCCCAGTTTCTGTTTCCTCAGCCATACAATAGGGATGGGGGCTGGGTGCAGTGGCTCACACCTGTAATCCCAGCACTTTGGGAGGCCGAGGTGGGTGAATCATCTGAGGTCAGGGGTTCAAGACCAGCCTGACCAACATGAAGAAACCCCATCTCTACTAAAAATACAAAATTAGCCAGTTGTGGTGGTGCATGCCTGTAATCCCAGCTACGCTACTCGGGAGGCTGAGGCAGGAGAATCGCTTGAACCTGGGAGGTGGAAGTTGCAGTGAGCCAAGATGGTGCCATTGTACTCCAACCTGGGCAACAAGAGCGAAACTCTGTCTCAAAATAAATAAATTAATTAAATAAATAAAAATAAAATAGGGATGGGTACATTTCTGTGCAAAGTTGATGTGATAAAGTCAAAAGTAAGTAGTGCACAAATGGCCAGGTGACCAGTAGCGGCTCAATAAATGGCATAAAAGACATGTGAGATAAAGCTGTAATAGAGCCTTCCAAGGGTATTGATGCCCTTCAGTGCCCAAAGAGAAAGTTCCCTGCGAGGCTAGTGGGGCTACCATGACTGATGGAAAGACTGTCCAACAACACAAGTGGCCTCACCTCACTCCCACTGGACTCTAAGGAATTTTGTTCTTGTCTTTGTGTTTGACCTATGCTCTTATCTAGATCTTAGACGTGAATTTCTTTCCTTGCTTTATTTGTTGGTTTTGTGAGAATGTTAAAATCAAAAAGTCACATTTCCAGCTTGTCACTGAAACAAGACATTTATTACCCCTAATCTCCCTAATCCACAAGACAATAATGTCAAGAAAGATAACATACATAACCACTTGATGAGAAAAACAGTTCTGGTTCCACTGAGGACTTCACCAGGCTCACGCTCTTCTGGGAGGGGGTGCACTTCCTTAGTGTCACCCGGAAGGAGCAGGCTGGGGTGATGCTCGGCTGCTGGGGGAACCTGCACATCCAAGGTGCCTGAATCCAGGACTCTGTCCCCTGCTTCCTGTAAGCTAGGCCTAGGTATCTCGAATAGTAGTTGGGTGCTGCTCACCATGACCTCAAATCATAACCCATTGGTCAGTCTGCGAGGACAGTAGGCCTCCCAATCACAAACAAGCAAAAAGGAATTGGGAGACGGGGGTCAGCCTTAGATGGCAGGAAATGTGCAGGACTGTTTTTTTTCTTTGCAACTTTAGTTGGCATTCTGCTAGAAGTTGATATCATCTAAAGAACAAGAAGGTCTAGTGGAAAAACACATTGTTGCTCCTTATCTTTTGCCAAGACACTTCCCCATTGTTTGTTTGGGCTGAGATTCAAGGCCATTTCTTCATAACAAAAGCCCATCAGGGCAAGCTGTGCTTGTGCCTGCGCTCAGTGCTTGCTTGAACACTGTCCTGTGGACTAGAATCTTTTACGTGCTAGCTGCCCCCACTCAAATTCACATGGCATTTTATAGTTTTCACGGAAAGGAAAGACTCATTGTCTCATTTTGTACTCACAAAGCCTTAAGAGAAAAACGAAACCCCAGAGAGGTGGCAAAGAGTCCTCACAGCCGGGAGGAGATAGGGCCAGTCCTGGAAATCCCAAAGTCTAGGTGTCTTCCCCACCGCCATGTCCCTCTGCCTTAAAACATACAGAAATAGCTCTGTACTAAAATAACTAAAAAGAATATGGAAGGAAGGAATGAAAGGAGGGGGCAGAGAAGGTGAAAGAAAAGGAGGAAGGAAATGGGAAAGAGGGAGGAGAAAGGAAAAGAAAAGAGGAAGAAGAAAGAGGGAGACAGGTAATAAAAGAGATACTACTATTTAACTCGACTATGTTTATTTTCTAACAAATAAAAAAGTTACAGAAGAAAAATGAGTGATTTCATGCTACTTTTCTAACTACATTTGATTTGAAATTCAGAGCCCTCAAGCCAAAAGTTGGTTGGTCTCAATGAAATAAAACAACTGCTCCCCCAGATAGAGGGCTTCTCTGCGCTCTTCGCATCTCTTCTTCTCCTCACCGTTGACAAGCCTGAGAGCTGCATAGGATTGAGCACTTTGAACAGCCAGGTTCAAAGTCCTGGGGGAGACTCAGTAGGGATACTTTCAAACCACTCACTAGAATGGATTCATTACTCTTTTTACTTAGCCTATAGAGTTTCTTTGATTTTCTGTCCATAATGAAATGTATGTCCTCTTTCCAGAATCCTAGGGAATGCCAAAGTCTTTGAAATAAAAAGTCTTCTCTGTTGGCCAGCTTCAGAGGGAGGCGTACAATGCCTCTCTAAGCAATTTGTTGCCAAAGTTTCTTATCTGTGAAGCAACTATGAGTCAGGAGAGCTGGGCTCAGGGTTAGTTTAGCCTTCAGATGACTGTGGGAATCTAGGAGAATGGCATGATCCTTTGGGACCTCATCTGTAAACCAACTGTTTTTAACATTTAATGGACCTCACACCACTTTGAAAATTTGATGAAAGGTATAATAAACCTTTCTCACCCCAGAAAAAGAAAAAATATATACACATACTTAGAGAGAAAAAAATTTAGATTTTCATTTCAGAAGGTTCATGGACCCCACTAGGCCATTCAATAATCTATTTCATCCCCCTGGTTAAAGCAGTTCTCATCTAAATGATACCTGAGGTCTTCTTCAACTGATGCAATATATACATGGACTTCCTAAAATTATTTTCAGTTAAATAAATACTGCAGCAAACACTGTACCTCCTGTAACGCTTTTTGCTTCTTCAAGGGTAGAGTAGAATAGGGCCCAAAGATACAAGTCCAATAAGCATGAAGATTTTCATAATGAAGAATGACCAAGAATTCTACCACCATAAGGAAGGAAAGAGAAAGAAAATGTTTGGGAAGATAAATGGCTACATTTAAAAAGGATAATGTGAATATTTCCATGCTTATTTTAAAAAATAGAAATTTCAGAGCAAGTATAAAGAAAAAATTAACCATAGCCTTATTGCTTAAGTACAACCTTTAATATTTTATCATATTACTTCAAATCATTTCTTCTGCATACACACAAATATACATGGGTATAAAATACAATCGCATAAAAATATATTATGGGTCCATTTATTATTCCAAACTTTAAATGTAACATGGATGCATACTTATAATCTTATTTCATTCTCTATATAAATACTTATAGTGTCTTTATAATATTCCAATAAGTGAGTATAGTACCAAAATTAACAATGTTCAGTTATCTGGGCACGTAGATTGTTTCCAGCGATTTAACTCTGTAAAAGGAAGGCTGCAAAGAACATCTTTGTGCATAGAACTTGGCTCAGATTTCAGGTTGTGTCTTAGAAAAAGAGTCTCATCAATGGAATTATTGAGATAAGAATAAGAGTATTTCTAAGGTTTTAGATAATTATGGTAAATTACTTTCTAAAAGAGTCAAAGCAATGGATAGTCCCATCAGCAGACTGTGGACTTGTCTGTTCCTTCACACATCGATTACAAAATTTTGATTTTTGTTTAGTTTTCTGAGGAATTATTTGTAGATTTTAAAAAAAAATACGAACTACGCTAACAAAAATTTTACCAAAATTCTACCAACCAAATGCTCTGAAAGCACACATGGTATTATATTAAATTCTCTGTCATCAAAAGTCAGTAAATATTATTTTTTTTTAATTCAATACAGGTCCTTGAAGCAGAAAAAGGTGAATTGTTTACATTTGTTTCCTTACCCTAATACTAATAGATTGGTTCTCTTTCTAGATCTACAGTGCTTATGGTTATTGAAAGGGATTGATTGTTTGGAAGCCTGGGATAGGGATGTATGTGTGTGCATGATGACGTGATCCTCATGCACACACATACATCCCAAGGACCTCAGAGTCCTCTAGTCTAAACAGAGTGATTTAAATCCAGAATAGACCAGACATCTTTTTTTAGCCATACGCTGCTGACCAAAAGGCATTACACTGTCACCCTCTGCCACTTTGGAAAGACATAGCTAGTCCCCTGCTCCAAAGAAGCTCTTGGTATCTCTGCCTCTGATGTCACCCATGCACACACACATGTGTCTCTTTCATGCACACACACATGTACACACATGCACATACCTCTACAGTGTTGGTGTTGTTGTGCAAGCATGCAATCCAACAGTCACTCATATCCTAAATGGCAGGATGCTAAGCAGGTAGCACTTTCATATTCACCTGGGAAACACTGTTCTCCATTCCTCTAGAATGATGAATTATGTCCAGAGCCAAAGGGCCTGCATCACAGTCCAAAGAGTTCGCAAAAGACATCATAGTTCAACAGAGCAACATTAGGCTAGGATTTCAGAGGCCTGCCACAAAATCACTGTATGGTTTTGGTCAAGTTGCATTTCCTCTGTGAGGCTCAGGTCTGCTCTTCTCTACACATTGACAAAGCTAAACTGGAAATGAGGCCTAAATTGGGTTTATGGATTCCCCATGAGTCCCTGATGGAGGAGTAGGAGTTGTTGGCAAGCCAAAATAATTCACAAACCTAACTGAAACCATGCCCTTTCCCACAATACAGCTCAACATCCTAACTAAAATGTTCAGGTTTTGTTTCATCAGACAACACAACAATGAGTGTTAACACAACAACGTGGCATTGTTCAGCTCAAGAGGGGCAGATACTCTGGGTGGCTACTGATGACATGAAATGATTTTATGGGATGCATGATTCATGGACCAGCCGCTGACTCATGTTTCAAGTAATCACAGTCCTTCGATCAAAGGTGTCCAGTTTGTGATGAACCTTGGGCAGAATACAGAGCAACAAGCACAATTAAAACATGCTGGTGCCTGTATGCACCCTTCGCTTTATTACTTATGGTCACAGCTGGGAGAGTGTTTTATGAGATTTTATATCATAGTATTATGATGTGCCCTTGGCAATTCTGGATGGCTAGTTAAATCTGTCTGTGATGAAAAGAAAATAAAAAGCAGTAACATAAAGTGCATATGTAATTACTAAATAACTCCAGATTGTATGGCTGGCAGAACTTTTAAAAACTTGATGATCGAGGGGGGAAGAAATTGAGAAACTGTATCCCTGGTTGGATCCAGGTAGAGACTGCTGGTCTACCTCAGAACCCTAGGAGCTCACCTGCCCTATCACAGGAGGGCATGAGAATACAAGTGCCATGACGAGCTGGGCACCCCAATCTTCTCCATCAGCCAGAACAGTCCTTTCATTTAACTTTCTTCTTTTTAAGATCTCATCTCTCAGAAGGGTCTTTCTTAGCCATATGTATAGTCACTCTGTATCCCAAAGTAGTACTTCATTTCCTTTATATCATTGTACTGCCTAATAGAAACGTTCTTATCAACTTACTTTCATGCTTATTTCCATTTCCTTTCATTAGAATATAAGAACCATGTCTGTCTTCTTCTCCACTGTATTCCCAGACTCTGGCAGAGTACTTGTCCCATAGTAGCTGTTCAGTAAATATTTGTCAGATGATATAAATGAATGAATGAATGAATGAGGATGAAGCTAAAAATCTTTTAAAATCACAGGTCCAGAATAATCCCTAAATACCTTCCAAAGTAATATTCTGTATTTCTGGGAGGTTCAATAATGTGTTCTAGCTTGTAAATATTCAAAGTGATTTTTACAACATATAAATATAAATAATATAAAAGTCATTCTCAGGAGGCAGAAGAGTTGTAGAATATGTGAGTTACAGTTTCCACTGACCATCAAGAGCCCCCTTCTAACAATCAGAGATTACTTGGAGGAAATTATAGTAGTTCCAGTGGGCTTCTAATGGTTCTCAATTATTTTTCTTTTGCAATCTGACTAAATTATGTCACTGTTTTATATAGTCCCTCATAACCAGAGGAAGCCTGAATCAACTCATCTGTTACAAAACCAAAATTCTCAAGAGATTCCACTTGCCGTTAGCAGGTAAGGAGCCAGGAATCCCTTCTCAGGTCTGAGGCTGGGGGTCAGGCCATGTGCTGTCTCAGATAAGTGATCACGAAGACTTTCTGATAAACAAAAGTCTTTGTGTCTGAAGCCCAATAATGAGGTTCAAGAGAAACTTGTGAGTTACGGCTGTTATTGATTTGAGAATGTTGTTCTTTCGGAAATTTATAAATGATTGAGTGTTAGAGAAGTTTGGGAAATTTTAAGGATTAACCAGATAGGATTAACTGGAAAGTATGCTAATCAATCTGGGAGGAAAAGTTGGTTGTTTCAAACTATTCTGGGTTGATGACCACACCAAAGCTTTAGTCACTCCTGAACAGCAATTGATGGCCAGGTGACTAAGTGTTGAAAATGCCCTCACCAGAATCATCGGATTAGATACTTGCCTGCCCCGCTTCTTGTGACGACTGTCAACCCAGCCAAACAGTTAAAGAAGCCAAGGCTCAGGCAGGATATTTATTGACCGAAGTCACTAAATTAGTAGTGACTGCCTTAAAACAAAATCCAGGGCCTCCAGTATTAGGTGCTGTAAGGCCCTTATGATCTCACTCTCGCCAGTACCTCTGACCTCAGTTCAAGCCACTCTCCTCTCACTCTGGGGCACTGAGCCTCATCAGATGCCTGCCAGCAACCACAGTGCCACTTAATGCACGGCATTGGCACGCGCCCCTCTCCCGCGTGTAGTCAGTCCCTCCCCCCATATTTGCTCCTCTCCACCCTCTCCCTACTTGGAACACTCCTGTTCCTCCATGGAACCCCAGCTTAAAGCTTAATGAATCCAGGAGATAATTTGCATCAATTCTTCAGATGAAAAACATAAAGCTGAGAAAGACCGAGCCCTTTACCATGGAAGCCAAGCCCAACCCCAAAGTCCAAGCACTGTTCAGTAGCCAGTGCTGCCCATAAGGACTTGATTCTAAAAATGCAGCCTATAAATCCTGACTATCCCTGGTGCCTGCCCACGGCTAAAATGCTGCCTTTAATTGATTCCGTAAGTATTTGCTGGGAATGTACCATGTTTGTGGTGGAACAGAATAGTGGTTAAGCAGGATCCACTGAGGCCAGGTTGCCTGACTTTATCAGCAGTGAACCACGTGACCTGGGCGACCTCACTGTCTTACATGAGAAACCCAGGGCAGAGTCAGGCATGTTGCAAGAGCCCAGTGAACACTCGCTCTCATTGCTATTGCCAGGCCCTGTATATCGGGAGCATGATCACCATACCCTATTCCTTTCCCTCCTTTACTTTCTTCCCTGGTCCCATTTGGCACCTTCAGTAACTTTGTTTGGCCTGTGGGTACTAGGACATGTAGCTTCATTGTGCTTTGGGGACCGTCTGGTGTCTAAGCCCCAAACAGCTTAAATACAAAACTCTTCCCCATACCACAGTATACTCTTCCTCTTCCTCTACCTCCTCATCTTCCTCCATTTCCTCCTCCTCCTCCTTCTCCTCCTTCTTCTCTTCCTTCTCCTCCTCCTTCCCCTCCTCCTCCTTCTCCTCCTTATCCTTCTCCTCCTTCTTCTCTTCCTTCTCCTCCTCCTTCCCCTCCTCCTCCTCCTTCTCCTCCTTCTCCTCCTCTTCCTTCTCCTCCTTCTCCTCCTCCTCCTCTTTTTCTTTCTTTCTTTTTTTCTTTTTCTTTTCTTTTCTTTGTTTCTTCCTTTCTTTTCTCTCTTTCTTTCTTCTTTCTTTTTCTTTGAGACAGGGTTTTATTCTGTCTTGTAGTGGCACAATCACATCTCAATGCAGCCTTGACCTCCTGGGCTGAAGCGATCCTCCCACATCATCCCCCAGAGTAGCTGGAACTATAGGTACATACCACCATGCCCAGCTAATTTTTGTACTTTTTGTAGAGAAGGGGTCTCACCATGTTGCCCAGGCTGGTCTCGAACTCCTGAGCTCAAGTGATTCACCCACCTTGGCCTCCAAAAGTGCTGGGATTACAGGCATGAGCCACCATGCCCAGTCGCCTTTCTTAATGTAATTTTCTAAAAGTAAAAAATACACACATTACATTATAGTGAAAAAATAACAAGCTCTCCAGTTGGCCTCATTTCTGTAATAGTTATTTGATGTGGTTTCACTTCTTTTGTTTATTTATTTGTTTGTTTCATTTATTGAATAAAGAGTCTTAATGTTTCTTCCTCTTAACTGACTGCTGCTTCTTCTAATTCCTCATCTTGGACTTTCTCCCAAACTGACCTCTAAATGTTGGTATTCCTCAGAATTCATCTGAGGTCCTCTTTACTATCTCTAAGGCCTGCGTAATCACATCCATCTCCAGCACCAAACTTCAACCCCATGTTGTTAATTACCAAATCCCTATCTTCTGCAAACCACCTCTCTTAGCTCCAGACCTGTGTATCTAATGACCCATTGAGCAGTTTTCCTTAGCTAAGTCCCAGGCAGCACAAACTCATAATGGTGAAAATCAGACTCTTCATTTCTAGTCCCATTCTGAAACCCACAATATCCTCTGCAAAGCTTTTCATCCCAGTAAACTCAATTAGCTCTCTTTCCCATCTTCACTCTTCCCCTATCCCATCCATTTTCAGCTCCCAAAATTATATCTGTAAAACATGTGTTGATTGTCTATTTCTCCCCCATTTGCCTAGCTCCTTGCATGGCCCAGTCCCTATCAACTTTTGCCCGGACAATTGCACTAGTCTTCCAATGATACTGATCATCTCCACACCCTCCCTTTCCTCTAGAAGGAACTGCTTTCTGGTGTCTTGCAGAAAAGGCCATGCCTCCTTGCCTCTGGGCCTTTGCACGTGCTGCTCTACCTGCCTGGAATACACTCTTACTCCTATTCGTGCTTCAGGGATCAGCTTGGTTCATCTTTCTCCCTTAAAGCCTTTCCTGAGAATGAAAGCAATTTTGTCTCATTTACATGACCTTTTACTACTACAGAAACTTCTGCTGTGCACACCTTTACCATAACATTTATTCTACATTATAATTATGGTACAAGGATGTGTTTCTTTTATAAACTAACCTTCATTCAGGCAGAGGCCATGTCTTCTGTATTGTCTATTCCCCAGAACATACCATGTGCCTAGTAAGTATTCAACACATGTTTGTTAAACCAGTCATCATTTTTATTTCCTTCCTTCCTTCCTTTCTTTCTCTCTCTCTCTCTTTCTTTCTTTTTCTTTCTTTCTTTCTCTTTCTTTTTCTTTCTCTCTCTCTCTCTCCCTCCCTCCCTCTCTCTCTCTCTCCCTCCCTCCCTCCCCCTCTCTCTCTCTCTCTCCCTCCCTCCCTCCCTCCCTCTCTCTCTCTCTCTCTTTCTTTCAGACAGAGTTTCACTCTCGTTGCCCAGGCTGGAGTGCAGTGGTGTGATCTCGGCTCACCGCAACCTTCGCCTCCTGTGTTCAAGCGATTCTCCTGCCTCAGCCTCCCAAGTAGCTGGGACTACAGGCATGCGCCACCACACCCAGCTAATTTTTGTGTTTTTAGTAGAGACAGGGTTTCACCATGTTGCCAAGGTTGATCTTGAACTCCTGACCTCAGGTGATCTGCCTGCCTTGGCCTCCCAAAGTGCTGGGATTACAGGCTTAAACCACCGCGACAGGCCTTTTACTTTTCATTTTCATTATTTTGCTTTTATTTTTTCCTGCTTATATTCATATCAACTACATACTTCTAGAATATCCACAGAGGACATTTCTATTCTTTTCAACATTTTCTAAAAATCCTAAACTATTAGAGCAGAGAAATTTTGCTATTCCCTATTTTTTCCCAGACATTTAACAGAATTGTACACTGGCTGCTAGTAAAAGGATTCTCGTTTTAATGGAGTCAGATTTTGAATTTCAGTAGCAGTCTGACTGGCAGTCACAGCGTAGTATGGTGACTGGATGAACTGCTCGCGTTTTTATCCACAAAGCAAAACACATGACCTCGGGCTTTTATGGTGACAACATAAACCAGATATATGCTCAGTTGATTTCATTGGCACTAGAAATGGATCAGGTTTCATTTAATTAACCCAGAGGCTTTAGTCAATAGCACAGTCCTTGGAATAGAGCATCTCTCATGTAATTAGATTTAACTGTGGTAGCACCTGGAGCTTATATTGATGATGCTGACCACAATACAAAATGCACCAGAAAATTAGAGCTAAGTATTAAGTAGAGTGCTAAGAAAAGCCACTGATGAACAGTCTTGATAATATAATTTTTGTAGTTAGAAATGCATATTATTATTTTGTCTTATAGTTTTATAATCTCTTTTTCTTTGGCGTTTTTCTTATCATAATCCACTAAGTTTTCTTACTCAGCACACAATTCTAGAAGGTATACAATACTTTCTATGTTCTTCTTCCACTCTATGGTTGACTTTCAATTGGTAAACAGTTTCTATAGATTTTGAGCCCCCACCAGCAAAATGTTGTGTTCCATAGTGACTGTAGCTACAAAGCAAGTTTGAACTCATGGTTTCAAAAAGTGAAGAATAATGATACACACTCACTGAAAAGACCTGAGGAGAACTTATATGGTCCGTTTGTTCCACGTGTAATATTGCCAGCTTGAGAAAGGAGGAGAACATGCCTCCTAGTGCCTTTCAAAACAAATTATTCTTCTAGCTTATCCAGTAAAATATAAACTGCTTTATAACTGTGACTTCAGGCTATTATCATTGACCTTGCCTCTGAGTGGGATTTTACCACCAAGGGGAAATACTAACATTCTTTGAATTCTAACATATTTTCTTATAGTTCTTCATTCACGATGAGCAACCACGGTGTGCAAAACAGAGGTAAGAGCACTGTCAGAATTATCAAATAAACAGGTAAGTCATGATACTGTGATATTGCTGCACTGTGACTTAGCTGTTGTGAACCCCAGAGCCACTGAGCTGATGTGTACAGATGTAATTAGCTCATTTCCATTGCATTACTATGACAATAATTTTAATCCATGATTAAATATGATCACTTAGGTGGTTTCTAGTTTTTCCTCTTATGAATATTATTATGCTATCAACATTAGTATAGATGTTGTCCCATGTATAAAATGTGATCATTTCCCTTCATAAGAAATTGCCTTCATGAAATTGCTCTGTCTTAGGATATGCATCTCTTCAACTGCCCTAGATGTGTTTTCCAAAGTAGACATTGACTGGTCTCACCAACAGTGTGTGAGTCCCCATTGTTCCCCATTCTCTCCAACAGTTGTTTTTGACGAACTTAATTTTTCCCAATCAATTGGGTGCAAAACAAATTTGTCTCAAGAAAAATCTGCAAAATGAAGAAAATAAAACTGACGTCTCTTAGTAACTGTTTGTAAAGTAAAAATCAGAAGGATATCACATCTGTGGCAATGTCTGAAGCGGCAATTATAAATACAGAGTTCCATGACTGTTAGTGGTGGGTGTTGATACTACTAATTATTTTGCACAAACTATTGCCATCATATTCATTTGTCTTTCCTTTTTTCACTCTATGTGCCATGAAGATTCTGTGTTTACATCTAGCACTGGAATCTCTCTTTGTTGAGCCAAAAAAAGAAAAGGGGGTTTAAGCCTGGAGGAAGCAAAGCCCACAGGGTATTGTGGAGAGGATGAGGTTCTCTACTGATACTGCTCCTAATTCTGTCTCTCTTCTTATAGTAAGATCACTTTGAACAAATTAATTATTTGAGCTTTACCTTTCCCCTTTCATAAAATTCAAGTAGTAATGTTAACTGATATACTCATATTAATATAGTATTTGCGCACACACACACACACACACACACACACACACACACAGCCCTCTGCCTGCCACGTAGTAGGCAACTGATACATTTTAATGTCCTTTTTTCCTTTTCTGCATTCTCTTTCTTCTTCCCACCCAAATGACCTCAGTAGACCTGTGGGTTGTCTCACTGACTTCCATCATGCCTTCATATCACTGCTGCCATAAGCCATCTGGGCCTGAGGATGGAAAACCAAGCTGATAAATTCACTTCCCCTCATATACACATTGCTAATGGGTTTCCCAACAGCAGATTCCTTTATTTAAAAGGTGCCCAAAGAGGGCTAAAATAAACCCAATGGACTCAATCCCTAGTCATCAAATGTCAGGAATGGAAGTCCTAAAGGTCAGATCTGAGTGGATGAAGATGAAAAGACTTGGAGCATCCCGGAGGAAAGTCCAGAGGCTGACTGGGCTCAGAAGGGGTGTTACTTATGGAGGTTTTGTTGCAGGGATGGGGAAGCAGAATCATAGCTTAGAGAGAAATCCAGAATCTTAACTTGAAATATAAAATCAAGCACAAATAAAAAAATAAAGAGCAATTGAAGAATGGAATGGAGGAATGGAAATGGCCTTCACAGATATGAGTCCAGTCAAGCACCCCAGGGCTGTAAGTAGATCATCTGTACTAGGGTTGCTTAGGTTACTGTCAGCTAATCTCACCTCATCTCAGAGGAAACAAGTTGCCGAAAGAAGCCTGAGATGGATGGCGAAATGTTTGAGCCTTCATTAGTTCCTGTTTCATAAACAAACATCCAACAAGAACATGGTTTGTACCAAAAATTGGGCTGAACCCAAGAATACGGAGTGGAGACCAGCCCACCTTCTCTTAACCAGTGCTTAAGCACACCTGCGATGTTCCTCCATCAGCTACTGAACCGATACTCATTCTACTGGGTATGAATTCATGCCTGGATCACCAGTACTTGGCGATGTGAAGTAGGCAGAAAACAACACGAAGTCTCTACACTCCTAGAACTATCGGTCTAATGAGCTCTCCAATGCATCAGGTATAGGCATTCTAATGCATCAGGTATAGGCATTCTAATGCATCAGGTATAGGCAGCGGAGTGAAATTGACACCTCCATAGTTGTACATGTTATTATACTTATTTTACAAATGAGAAAACAATTTTGGGGAAGTTCAGTTATTCTTGTTCAGTTACTGCCTGATAAACAGATTTGGCTCAATTCTTCGATAAATGCATTCAAGTTAAACTATTAGGAACCCAAGCAAGTGGATCTCAGGACAGAAAAAAATATTTTGACATGTTGGAAGAGGCCCCAGTTTTGGTTATATTCCAAAGTAGTAATGTTATTCTCTAAGTCTGGGATTGTAGATCATCTGTTTTCTTTTCCTTTTTTATTTTTAGTTTTTGTTCACTAATGCTTTCTCTTTGCTTTAAAATAGATGGCTCTTTTTCTTTTCCTTTTGTTTTTTTCTTGGAGATGGAGTCTCATCATGTCACCCAGGCTGGAGTGCAGTGGCGCAATCTTGGCTCACTGCAAGTTCCGCCTCCCGTGTTCACACCATTCTCCTGCCTCAGCCTCCGGAATAGCTGGGACTACAGGCGCCCGCCACCATGCCCGGCTAATTTTTTGTACTTTTAGTAAAGACAGGGTTTCACCATGTTAGCCAGGATGGTCTCGATCTCCTGACCTCGTGATTCGCCTGCCTCAGCCTCCCAAAGTGCTGGGATTACAGGCGTGAGCCACTGCACCCAGCCTCTTTTTCTTATAAAATTATTTTTTAAATTGTGTATAAGGGTGAATTAAATTTTTCAAATAAATATTTATAGACTATCTGCTTAACATAAAATGCTTTATTATAAGTTACAACAGGGAGGTCTAGAACTGTGTTTCTCTAGTAATATTAGCAACACGCACAGCTAGTCTTGATGGGGTGGCTATATGATCAAACACTGTGCTAAGAGCTTAATCTATAATGCATAAGAATTTTAAATATTAGTAATTATTGATGTCAGTATGGTTTTTCAACCCATGCCTTTTCTATTAGGCTACTCTCCCTCAAATTTATTGTGCACCTCCACTGTGCTAGTCCCAATGTTCTTCCCCTTATCTTGTGGCTTCATTTCTGTGACCCTCCATTCTCCATATGAGGAGAATCCTATTTCATGGGGTTATAAAACTTAAATGTAATGTTTTATTTAAGAAAAAAGATTCCAAAGATTAACTGCTTCAATTATTTTAAAACAAAATCAATTAAATACTTATAGCGAGTTACAGAGTCAGAATTTCTTTCATTCATTCATTCAACAAAGATCCAACCAGGCTTTCAGGGAAAATTTACTTGGCAAACTTGTTATTTTTGTTTCTTTGTTCTGTTTTGTTTTAAGTCATTCTCTGAACAAACTACAAATGCATAGCTGTTTCCAAATGCTCTTTTTCAAGTAGGACTTTTAAAATATCCAGGCAAGGCACTGAAGGTTAAAAAAGAATAAATCAGTTGCCACAATATCATGAAAAATTCATAATCACTGAACATTACTATGCATGCAACACCATCTAAGTGATAGGAAATACCGAAAATGGTTATTTTTTCCTCTTATGTTCCTATTTCTTCAATCCATGTTGAAAAGTTAATTATGGCCATTTAAATAAGTCTCAAGTCAATTGTATTGTGTATTAGTACAGCTCTGTTGGCTTTCTCTTGGTTAGGATTTGCCTGGTATACAGGTCTCCATCCTTTTGCTCTCTGTGTCATTACATGTTAGAAGTGCAATTAGCAAATAGCTGGAATTTTTAAATCAATCTGCATCTGATTTTTAAAGGTAAGTTTGCACCTTTCATACTTATTGTGCTTACTGATATTTTGGGGTCTGTTTTTATATATGTTGTGCCTCCTATTTGTCCTGCTTTGTATTTAATTTTTTTGTCCTGCTGTATACTAGATTCATCTCGCCTTTATTTTCCTTTCTTTCTTTTTCTTGGAAGTTATACATTCCAGTATCAGTCTTCTTTTGGTTACCCTAAATATTTTTAACAATGGCATGCTAAAATTTTAGCAATCTGAAATTCATATTTTCTTTTCAAACAATACAAAAAACTTAGAATGCTTTATTTCCGAAAGTGCAGATTCTTCACTGTGTTTGAAAGTTAAATTTTTTTATTTATAAAATAACATTTTAAAACTAGGAATGGCTCTAGTTTTATTCTCATTTTTTAAAATATAAATTGATGGCTGAAATTAACCACAATTAAGGTAATTTAAACTTTAAGTGATCAAACAGTTTTCTGCAACAAATATTTTGATACAAAGAAGCCCTCATAACAAACATCCTTAAGCTCAACATTAAAAGCAACAATCCTGGCCAGGCGTTGTGGCTCACGCCTATAATCCCAGCACTTTGGGAGGCCATGGTGGGCGGATCCCCTGAGGTCAGAAGTTCAAAACCAGCCTGGCCAACATTGCGAAACCCTGACTCTACTAAAAATACAAAAATTAGCTGGGTGTGGTGGCAGGTGTCTGTAATTCCAGCTACTCGGGAGGCTGAGACAGGAGAATCGCTTGAACTGGGGAGGTAGACGTTGCAGTGAGCCAAGATTGTGCCATTGCATTCCAGCCTGGGCAACAAGAGCAAAACTCCGTCTCAGAAAAAAAAAAAAAAAAAAGCTACAATCTTTGGTTCTCCTTAGAATAAAATTGTCAATGGATCAGAAGTAGTGTTCTTCTTAGTAAACTTAGAGATAAATTTGGCTTTTTGATTACAAGAAGCAGAATTAGCGCCTATATAATCTAAATATTATGGAAAATGGCATTTATTTGCTAATGTTTAATATTTCATCTCAAAAATTTACTGGATCAAAAGCAACCCATCCTTTCAAAGTTCTTGTTAAGTTACTAAGCATAACTGTAACTTTGGTTATGTTTTTAAAAATGAATTACAACTAAAAAACTTATAATTCTATATTCACACTGATTACCTCTTTTCCATTTCATATGTTATTTTTGCCTAATATTTTACTTACATAATGTTTATCTATCCTGAAGGTTTTATGTTTTTAAAATAGTTACTCTTTGCTTAAAATTACCAATAAATTTACAGCTGTCTTGCTTGGTATTCCTCCTTATACTTCACTCCATGTTTGTGGTCTAAATTTCAAAATATATATATATTTTATTATTATTAACTGGGAAGACATGCAATAAAAATGTTATTTTGATTGAGGTATGTAGAGAAAATAGCACATTAACATTTGACAAGTGGTAGTGTCTTAAAGTTTAGGTGTCATGTGAAATCAAACCCCTATCAATGAACTTTTTATATTCTGCTACTTTAAAATCCCTCGGTCTGTCTTGTACTTGAATTTATCTTTTATCCAGGCAGGATTGTGCAACATCATGTATTGATGACTTGGAAAATAATGGATAATAGACATAAACAGGACTGCCACTGTTGATACATGTTATTATGTAATATATTTTTTAAATCACATTTGCACCACCCACCACATTAGAAAAGTATAAATGTTGGGTTTCTGTTATGTTACAGTGGCAGATGCAAGATTCCTCAAACTCCAGTTTGCACTTGCAAAGTCCAATCTTATGATCAGGAACAGACACGGCCCCTTGTTTTCCATGAAGTGACAGGCTCACTTTGTTCATTTTTAGTAACGTATCTGTCAGATATCGAGGTCGGAATAACAATAGCTTGTCAGTCATTCTTTTGGGTTAAAAAGTATGATATTTCATTTTTTAAAGTTATTCTTTCAAGTTGAAAAAAATAGTGTTTCCAAAATAGGTAATGAACTTGTCCTGTTTAAAAAAATGAACAGAGTTCATTACACACAGAACAGAGTAGACAATTGGGGGAGAAGTGAGGATGTGGATGGAGAAATATGAATAGACAGTCCATTCAGAGCCTTATGGACAGAAGGAAAACACTTACATTTTCTTCTAGGCAGAAAGGAAATCATATCAGAAATTTTACCAAGGGGAGTGGCAGAGTCAGAATTCCAATTTTTTTTTTTTTTTTTTTTTTTTGAGATGGACTCTTGCTCTGTCACCCAGGCTGGAGTGCAGTGGCATGATCTCGGCTCACTGCAACCTCCGCCTCCCTGGTTCAAGCGGGTCTCCTGCCTCAGCCTCCCTAGTAGCTGGGATTACAGGAGTGTGCCACCACGCCCGGATAATTTTTATATTTTTAGTAGAGACGGGGTTTCACTGTGTTAGCCAGGATGGTCTCCATATCTTGACCTCGTGATCCACCCACCTCGGCCTCCCAAAGTGCTGGGATTACAGGTGTGAGCCACCACGCCTGGCTCAGAATTACATTATTAAAAGATGACTCTGGGAGTCCTAAGGAAAGAGAGGAGGAAGTGCAAAGCTACAGGCAGAGAACAAAACAGAGAGAATTAAGGTCACTGGGTGAGCTGATGTGGTGTTGACCAAGAAGGTCCTCACAGATATAGGAAGGAGCGAAGGGTTTCAGTTCCTTTTAGGAGGTGGGGGACAGCCTGCACCAGTCACAAAATCACACTGAAATGTGAATTTAACCTTTCCAGATCATAGAGGAGCCTTGCAGCCCTGTTCTCCTCAGAGATGCCAGCCTCCAGCCAGCTGCAGCCCTCACGAAAATATACCACCCTATAAATACACAAGCTGGAGACCACCTTTCCCCAAAAGGTCTGATAGAAAGGTAAGCAGACATTTCTCTGCCAAGTCCTTCTAGATATACTTGGCATCTAAATAGAGCTTTCCTGAACAATGCCCAAAATGAGATTATTTATGTTTGACTTTAACTTTTTCCCTTCTGGCTACATATTACTGGGTTTTACTATTTTTAAAGTATTTTAATATTTTTAAATATGTTGCTATATAACATATTATGTTGGTCTCTCACCAGATTCTTTGACTGGCATGTTTCCAGATTCTAAAGTGTTTTTTAAAAATTAATCCAAAAATATAGATATTTAGACATGTGTTTTATATTTACCGGCTGTCCAATAATCTTGTGGGGGGTTAACTAGGATATACAGGTTGCAATTTTTTTCCAGCAAAAGATTCATGTATTACACACTCATTTCAGTTAACAGTCCAGTGACCATTAGTTGAGCAGTTATTGTGCCAGATAATGTGCTAGAGGTTATGGTCCCCACCCTAATGGAGATGTAAAGAGTGGGGAGATGCAAATGGATGCTAACTGTGTTCTTGTGTGTCCATCATCTATTTTGTGGTCTCTTTCTAAAATATGCTCATTCCCTACAATTGATTATTTTTGCACCGTTTTTCACTTACATTACCCTATGGTGGGGGGATAAAGCTTTCACTGTATCTTGTATGCTTTCTCTCCATCACATTAGATGTTATTTATTAAAGTCTTTCACTGTAAAACCCCAGAGGATGTGCCTCTTCCAGGTCTCCATCCCACACCCTGCTATTACTCACTGTCCTGCTACAGAGCTTGTGAAGATTTCTAAGCAGAAGCAGAATGAATAGGATATCTCTGGTGAATTCTTACAGTATCCTAAAGCTCTTTTGTTATCCTTATATTCATATTAATTTCTACCAATTCTAAAAGGGTCTCATAATCTGAAATTAGACTTTGGAAAATATTTTCACATCCTGGCCAGGCATGGTGGCTCACGCCTGTAATCTCAGCACTTTGGGAGGCCAAGGTGGGTAGATCACCTGAGGTCAGGAGTTTGAGACCAGCCTGACCAACATGGAGAAACTCTATCTCTACCAAAAATACAAAAATTAGCCAAGTGCAGTGGCACATGCCTGTAATCCCAGCTACTTGGGAGGCTGTGGCAGGAGAATCACTTGAACCTGGGAGGCAGAGGTTGCAGTGAGCTGAGATCGCACCACTGCACTCCAGCCTGGGCAACAGAGCTAGACGTTGCCACAAAAAAAAAAAACAAAAAAAAACCACACGTCCTGCTTTTATTGTCCCTTGTCATGCACTCGCCTTCCTTTTGCTCTTTCATCTTCTTCATAAACATGGGGATCCCTTGGTTCTAACTAGAGCTAACTAGAGGTCTACACAAGGTCACGCTCCCTCCCAGATCCCGAATTCCTCATAGGCATGAGACAGGCTTGGACCACATCAGGATTTCCCCGATTTCAGGTATTTGAATGTGCCTTTATGATTTGTGGCATATCTATGTCCTGTCAATAATAACATTTACTTAACAATACTCTTTAAGGTGACCTGTTTTCACTTGATATCACTATCCTTGTTAATTTTTTTTTTAAACCAGTGTTATATATCATAGAAAGTGACTTTAGAAGTAACTCCATTCAGGCCAGGTGCGGTGGCTGACGCCTGTAATCCCAGCACTTTGGGAGGCCGAGGTGTGCGGATCACAAGGTCAGGAGATCGAGACCATCCTGGCCAACAGGGTGAAACCCCATTTCTACCAAAAATACAAAAATTAGCTGGGCATGGTTGCACGGGCCTGTAGTCCCAGCTACTCGGGAGGCTGAGGCAGGAGAATTGCTTGAACCAGGGAGTTGGAGGTTGCAGTGAGCCAAGATCGTGCCATTGCACTCCAGCCTGGCAACAGAGTGAGACTCCATCTCAAAAAAAAAAAAAAAAAAAAGTAATTTCATTCCTTAGCGTATGCCCCAAAGAATTGAAAGCAAAGACTCAGATATTTGTACACCCACATTCATAAAATTATTTGTAATAGACAAAAGATGGAAACAACTTCTATGTCCATTGACAGATGAATGGATAAACGAAATGGTACACACACGCACACAATGAAACAGGAATAAAGGAATAAAAGGAATAAAAAAGGAATAAAATTCTAACATGTGATACAATATACAAGAACCTTGAAAACATTATGCTGAGTGAAATAAGTCAGACACGGAGGACAAATATATGACTCCACGTATACAAGGTGCCTAGAACAGGCAAATTCGTAGAGACAGAGGGTAGGATGGTGGTAACTGAGCCCTGAGGAAGGAGGTGGAGGTAATGGAGAGTTATTCTTTAATGGATACAGAGTTTCAGTTTGGAGTCATTAGAAACTTTTGGAGATGGATAGTGGAAATGGCTGTAAAGCAATGTGAATGTACTTATTGCCACGGAATTGGTTAAAATGGTAAATCTTATTATATTGTTGCCGAAAAGAGTCAAATTCTGGAAAATATTTGAAGAGATTTATTCTGAGCCAAATATGAGTGACCATGGCCCATGACACAGTCCTCAGGAGGTCTTGAGAGCGTGTGCCCGACAGGGTACAGCTTGGTTTTATACTTTTTAGGGAGATAGGAGACTTCAATCAAATACACCTTTTTTCTTTTTCTTTTTTTTTTTTTGTTTTCTTTTTTTTTTTTTTTTTTTTTTGAGACAGAGTTTCACTCTTTTTGCCCAGGTTGGAGTGCTATGGTGTGATCTCGGTTCACTGCAACCACTGCTTCCCAGGTTTAAGTGATTCTCCTGCCTCCCGAGTAGCTGGGATTACAGGTGTGCGCCACCACACCTGGCTAATTTTGTATTTTTAGTAGAGACAGGGTTTCACCATGTTGGCCAGGCTGGTCTCCAACTCCTGACCTCAGGTGATCCACCTGCCTCAGCCTCCCAAAGTGTTGGGATTACATTTAATAAATACATTGTTTCAGTCCAGAAAGGTGGGACAGCTTGAAGTGGGGCCTTCCAGGTTATAGATAAATTTCAAATTTTTCTGGTTAACAATAGGTTGAGTTTATCTAAAGACCTGGGATCAACAGAAAGGGAATATCACTGATAGATAGAGGTCTTTTTATCGGTTAAGATAAGGGATTTTGGACCAAAGTTCTTATTGTACAGATGAAGCCTTCAGGTAGCAGGCTTCAGAGAGAATAGAGTGTAAATGCTTCCTCTCAGACTTAAAGTCTGTGTTGATGTTAATGACGGAGAGGTATAATGAGGCATGTCTGACCCCTAATTCCCGTCATGACCCAAACCAGTCTTTCGGGTTAAATTTTAACAGTGCCCTGGCAGAGGAGGAAGTCCATTCAGATGGACTTAGGAGGCCTTAGAATTATATTTTTGGTTTACAATATTTTCCCTAATTAAAAAGAAATTCATTGCAATATAAACAAAACAAGCTATTAAACTGTAGCAGGATCCCATCACCTGCTAATGACTCTCAGCATAAGGACTGCTCCTCTTCTGTTAAAGAAGAGATTAGAAATGTCAGACAGATATTAAAGATGCATTAGGCCAAAATGAAACATTCCTTTTGAATTATTCAGGGGAACTAGAAAGAGAATTAGAAGGGACTCCCTTCCCCACAAGTGATTCTGAGATATGTAATTCAGTTTCTGAGCACCAGTTACATTCACCAGCCATCCCGCATGACCACACCTGGAGAAACATAGGACTCATCTCTAAACGTCTTCCAACTTGGACAAATAAATAAAAACAGAGTAGATGAAATGCACCATGACTGAGCTCTGCCAAGTCCATGGACTGGAAGCAGTAGACCACTTCAAGCTTAGACAGTTCACGTTTCAGTGGGGAGATGGGGCTCCACGGCTTCCCTTTGTCTCTAGAGCCTGTCACATGGCTTTGCTGGAGTGAGGCAGAGCTGGTCCTGCCATGGACCTTTTCAGCAAGGGGGTAGGGACTAGGTCAAATAAGAGGTGAGTTTTGGACCAGGCGCGGTGGCTCACACCTGTAACCTCAGCACTATGGGAGGCCAAGGCATGTGGATCACCTGAGGTCAGGAGTTTGAGACCAGCCTGACCAACATGGTGAAGCCCAGTCTCTACTAAAAATACAAAAATTAGTCGGGCATGGTGGCACATGCCTGTAATCCAGCTACTTGGGAGGCTGAAGCAGGATAATTGCTTGAACCCAGGAGGCAGAGGTTGCAGTGAGCCGAGATTGTGCCACTTTCCAGCCTGGGCAACAAGAGTGAAACTCTGTCTCTCAAAAACAAAAAAACAAAAAAAAAAAGAGGTGACTTTTAGTCCCAATCTTGATGCAAAAGAATGGCTGAGCTGGGTAGGCAGAGGTGAAGACCAGGAGGGATTCCAAGCAGTAGGGCCAGTTCTGTTCTATTCCTGAAGCTGTGTGTGTCCAGAGTACAAGCACTTTTGTCTGGCCAGACCCATGTCTGAAATGGGGTGGCAGGAAGTGAGACTGCAGGGTTGAGTTAGAGCTAACTCATACCGTTCCAGATGGTGTTCACATCAGTGTGTTCTCACGTGAACAGAATCAGAATCTCAGTATTGAATGTATCAGGTTTATTTTTCAGTGGACCAGAGACTCCAAATGAATGAGAGACAAAAGACCTGACATCACGTACCTAACTCTTGCCAACCATGTGACAGGTTTTGACAACTTTTTTTTTTTGAGACGGTGTCTCGCTCTGTCACCAGGCTGGAATGCAGTGGTGCAATCTCGGCTCACTGTAACTGCCACTTCCCAGGTTCAAGCGATTCTCCTGCCTCGGCCTCCTGAGTAGCTGGGATTATAGGCACGTGCCACCATACCCGGCTAATTTTTGTATTTTTAGTAGAGACGAGGTTTCACTGTGTTGGCCAGGCTGGTCTCGATCTCCTGACCTCTTGATCTGGCCACCTCGGCCTCCCAACGTGCTGGGATTACAGGCATGAGCTACCACGCCCAGCTCAGGTTTTGACTTTCTGAACCTTCACTGTCCATCTTCACTAGGGTTAATACTACCTGACATGCCTACTTCAAAGATGTGTTGTAGGGATGGACTGATATGCTACTAAATAAGGAAGGACCTTATAGATGCTGGACTCACAAGGAGGGTTATTTAATATTACGATCCTCGGAACCCTGTGAAGGAATTGCAAGTCCATGATGCATCTCCCTGACTGCCTTTCCTTCTCCCAGTTAGTCTGGATTTTATCATCAAAAGAATTTAAAATCATTTAACAGTGATATAAATAAAGCAGCGTGGCCCAGGGAGAAAGCTAGATAAACTAGGATCCGAATCATAGCTCAGCCGCCTGTGCCTCTAGAGAAGTGGCAGAGATGGACTCTTTCTCCCTCCCTGCTGTTTGTATGTTACTAGGGCAGTGTAGGCTTCACAAACAACACATATTTCCACCTCAACAAGCCTCAGCAGCTGAAGATTCAGAAAGCACTGATAGATAGCGGGCTTATCATCTGTTCTGAGGGTGGTGCTGAAGGACCTTTCTCAACAGATTCCCGTTGACTTCAGAATTCCCCAGATGCAGTAACTTTTTCTGTGTCTCCCTGCCCCAAGTATCTGTGGGCTTCTCCAAGTTCAGGGACTAAATGTTAGGCACTGAATATCTACTATAGATTAAACTGTGATTAGGCACTGGTGGAACAAAAGTAAATTTTGAATTAATTAATCAATAATTCATACTTTCCTTTGACCCTAAAATGTTTGTAATTGATTCTGTTCTGCAGGATTTCCAGCACAATGAATGGTACATTGGAGAGTACAGCCGCCAGGCAGTCGAAGAGGCATTCATGAAGGAGAACAAGGTAATGCCTTTCACATGGTCCACCGTCATTGTTTCCATAGGCATCTTAAGGTTCTCTGCTCATGTGTCACAAGATGTAACAAGCAACTTGCTTTCATGTATTATTTCCTGCATCACCCTGCATTTCTCAACGCTGGGAGGCTGTAGTTGAAAAAGGCATTTAACATGGAGAGTTTCAGGCCAGGTGCAGTGGCTCGCCCCTGTAATCCTAGTACCTTGGGAGGCCGAGGTAGGTGGCTCACTTGAGGTGAGGAGTTTGAGACCAGCCTGAACAACATGATGAAACCCTGTTTCCACTAAAAATACAAAAAAAAAAAAACAAAAAACAAAAAAACAAAGAAATTAGCCAGGTGTGGTGGCACGTGCCTGTAATCCAAGCTACTCAGGAGGCCGAGACACAAGAATCACTTGAACCTGTGAGGTGGAGGTTTCAGTGAGCCAAGATTGTGCCACTGCACTCCAGCCTGGGCAACAGAGTGAGATGCTGTCTCAAAAATAAATAAAATAAAATAAAATAAAATAATAAAAACAAGAAAACATGAAGAGGACTGGGTGCAGTGGTTCACGCCTATAATCCCAGCACTTTGGGAGGCCGAGGTGGGTGGATCATCTGAGGTCAAGAGTTTGAGACCAGCTTGGTCAATATGGCGAAACCCTGCCTCTACTAAAAATACAAAAATTAGCCAGGCGTGGTGGCAGGCACCTGTAATCCCAGCTACCCAGGAGGCAGAGACACAAGAATTGCTTGAACCTGGGAGGCGGAGGTTGCAGTGAGCCAAGATTGTACCACTGCACTCCAGCCTGGGCAATGGAGTGAGATGCTGTCTCAAAAATTAATTAATTAACTAAATTAAATAAAAATATAAAAACAAAAAAAAAACATGAAGAGGACCGGACGCGGCAGTTCATGCCTATAATCCCAGCACTTTGGAGGCTGAGGCGGGTGGATCACCTGAGGTCAGGAGTTCAAGACCAGCCTGGCCAACGTGGTGAAACCCCGTCTCTACTAAAAATACAAAAATTAGCCAGGCGTGGTGGTGGGTGCCTGTATTCCCAGCTACTCATGAGGCTGAGACAGGAGAATCGCTTGAAGCCGGCAGGCAGAGGTTGCCGTGAGCCGAGATCGTGCCACTGCACTCCAGCCTGGGCCACAGAGCAAGACTTTGTCTCAAAAACAAAAAACATGGAGAGTTTCAGGCCTGAGGCTTGGTTGTGCTAATTATCAGCTGTGTGGCTTTCTCAAGTTTCTAAATAACTTCCCATGTAGATTTATTCATTTGTAAAATGAAACATAGTAAAATCAACCCTAAGGAACTATTTTGAAGATGAAATATGGATACTGGACTATAGAGGTCACAATAGAAGGGGCTTCCTTCTGCTTTCATCAAGGTTTATCTCCTTAATCAAGGTTTGCCCAAGGTACTGTAGGGTGTTTATGTCTCACTTCTTTGAGAAAGGAGCAGGGATTGTGAAGGCTGCAAAAGTCAGGATATGGTAGGTTACGCTGCAGTAACAACCCCAAGATCTCAGTTGCTTAACATAATGAAACTTTACTTTTGCTTGCAAACCATGTTCAGGATGGGTTTGGGTGGATAAACCCAGGCTGCTGGGGCTCCATCTCAATGGTGTGCTTCTACCCTCACACTCTGACTCGTAATACATCCTCTCAGAAGTAACATAGTTTACTTCCGCTTACACATTTTTGACCAAAGGAAGTCACGTGACCAAACTTAACTTCGAAGACAGTGAGGAAGTACAAACCTACATGTGACTGAAAGGAGAAAAGAACTGGAATACTTGTCATCAGGTCAAATGACTACCACAACCATCATCCCAAAGAGCAAATGATTATCAAGCAATGACTATGTGCAGAGAACTATGAGATTGCTTAGAAGTTATAGAAAGTGTCTCAAGACTGATGCAACATCAAAACCTATCCCCAGCTAATCAGTACAATGGGCATTGTTGAAAGAGGTAACCCAAACATGAATGAATTAATCAGTGAATAAATGAGAGGTCTACAATAAATTTTCATAAAACCTAGCTCTCAGAATTGATGTTGTAAAATTAAATAAATGATATGTATAAGTTGCTATGGTAAGCAGAATCATGCCCACTCCAAAGATGTTCACACCCTAATCCCCAGAACCTATGAATATGTCACCTTCATAGAAAAGGGGACTTTGCAGATGTGAAGGTAAGGATGTTGAGAAGGGGAAGTAACTATGCATTATCTGGGTGAGTTCAATATAATCACAAAGGTCCTTGTAAGAGGGAACCAGGAGTTTCAGAGTCAGAGAAGGGACGTGATAATGAAAGTAGAGGTCAGATGAATGGGAGAGCCACAAGCCAGGGATCTTGTTGGCCTCCAGAAACTGGAAAAGTCATGGAAACAAAGTCTCTCCTATTGATTTTAACCCAGCAAGACTCATGTTAGACTTCTGACCTCCAGGACTGTAAGAGAATACATTTCTGTTTTACATCACTAATTTCATGGTAATGTGTTATAGCAGCAATAGGAAATGATACCATTGCTTACAAAGTATCTTGAACACACACGGAATAAATGGAATATCCCATTTCCTAGATGAGGAAACTGAGGCTAAGCCAATATGTTGGTCATAAAGTAGAGAAAGTGACAGAACATGCATTCAAGATCAGTGCTCTTTTCACAAAATCCCAGCTGACTCTAGTAGCCCTCAAAGTTCTTTTCACAGCCCGGGTGGAGAGCCCTGGGTGGTTGGCTGATGCAGCTTCTTGAGGACCCTCCTTTCCTCCTTCCAGGGAATCTGGCCATGCCTTGGTAGAGTGGCGAACCTGGTGATGGTAGATTCCAACGCTGGCTGTCGTTCTTGGCTAATCTGTGCCCAGGGCACATTGCACTCACAGAGCCTGTTTTCCATCAGAAGAACTAGTCTTAGCAGACCTCCTTCCAGGAGCCCATGTGTGGATTGTGCTGGAAAAGCAATATGCATGTGACCTGATGCTCTTCCGGCAGCATTTGGGCGCTCAGCAAATGCTCCCTTCCTCTCTTTCTGTGTGCCTGCTTCTGCCTCTTCCCAAGAAACTTATACCATAGCAACTTATACGTATAACTTATTTTAATTTTAAGAAAATAAAATCTCAGTTAAATGACTTCATATGCTCCCTTTCATATTCTACTTTTCTGTTTGTCTCAGTTCTGTCAAAATGTGTTTCCCATTTATGAAAGATAATTTATTTTAAATTTCAGAATTACTCAGATTTATTTTGACAAATCATTTCAGAGTTTAAGAGGATAAACCCAAAAATTGGCCGTGAGTTTTGGCCTCTTCTCTCCTTCTGATCTTTGGCAGTGCTCTGGGCTTGAACATTAAGGCTTCAATTATGACTAAACATTTTAGGCAGAACAAGTTCCAGAAAATTCTGCCATCCTATTTTATACAGTCAGAGGCTTGTGTATTTAAAGGGTGAGGATTTGGTTTGGCTTTTCAGTATTCCATTTAGTAACTGTGATGCTTTAGGGGATTCACTTAAGCCTTTAGACTTTTATTCCTTTACTTGTAAAATAAGAATAAAATTTTTCCATCAATGTTTATGTAAAGAACCCAACGTTTATGTAAAGAACCTGTAAATAGGCTGGGTGCAGTGGCTTACGCCTGTAATCCCAGTACTTTGGGAAGCCGAGGTGGGTAGATCACGAGGTCAGGAGATTGAGACCATCCTGGCTAACACGGTGAAACCCCGTTTCTACTAAAAATACAAAAAAAATTAGCCACGTGTGGTGGCGGGCACCTGTAGTCCCAGCTACTCGGGAGGCTGAGGCAGGAGAATGGCGTGTACCTGGGAGGCGGAGCTTGCTGTGAGCCGAGATCGTGCCACTGCACTCCAGCCTGGGCGACAGAGCAAGACTACGTCTCAAAAAAAAGAACCTGTAAATGAACCAGGCACAGTGGCTCACACCTATAATCCCAGCACTTTGGGAGGCTGAGGTGGGCAGATCATGAGGTCAGGAGTTTGAGACTAGCCTGGCCAACATGGTGAAACCCCGTCTTTACAAAAAAGACAAAAATTAGCCAGGCGTGGTGGTGGGTGCCTATTATCCCAGCTACTCATGAGGCTGAGGCAGGAGAATCACTTGAACCCTGGAGGCGGAGGTTGCAGTGAACTGAGATTGCGCCACTGCACTCCAGCCTGGGCAACAGAGAAAGACTCCATCGTAAAAAAAAAAAAAAAAGTCCTCTAAATGAAACAATGTGTGCAAAGTGTTTGGCAATTCTCAATGCACCTTAGCTACCAGTATCATCATAACATCACTATCATGTTACAATATTATTTATAGATTTTGTATACTTAAAGTATTGCTATGTTGTATTATATAGTATTACCATTATTATATATCTATAAGTATTCATTATAGAAATATATACTTATATATAGCTATTATAAAATATAGAGAATTATATATCATAATTTATTATTATAGCTATAAATCACTATATATATAATCTATATTTATCATGCTTTTTTTTTTTGAGACAGGGTCTCACTCTGTCACCCAGGATGGAATGCAGTGGTGAGATCTCGGCTCACTGCAACCTCCGCCTCCTGGGTTCAAGCGATTCTCCTGCCTCAGCCTCTGGAGTAGCTGGGATAACAGGCACATGCTACTATGCCTGTCTGATTTTTGTATTTTTAGTAGAGATGAGGTTTCCCCATGTTGGCCAGGCTGGTCTCGAACTCCTGACCTCAAGTGATCCACCTTCCTGGGCCTCCCAAGTGTTGGGAATACAGGTGTCAGGCACCGCACCCGGCCTCTATTCTTCATAGATCACTTATAACCATCTATACAATACACACAATTACACTTACAGATTTTTCATTTTCATTATATAAATAACACAATGTAACTACAAAACTAAGCCTGGTAGATGTGTTCATGTGCAGGAGGACTGCTCCATTTCTCAGTCTTTTACAACCAGATCTTAGTATCATTCTGAATCATTCCCTGGAGTGTACAAATTATTTCTAATCATTGTCCTGTTCTCAGCTTTTGGACCATTTGACGCTGTTGACCTGCTTTTGGAAACCCTCAGTCTCCACCTCTTGACTTCTGTCACTCTGAATCTCCTGGTCTTCCGTCATCTTTCAGACATCTCCAGACCTTTTGTGTCCTCTCTTCTTTGCCCTGTACTTGCCCTCACCTCAACATAGGCTACAATTCCTCCTCCCATAAAGGGCCTCTCCATTCAGTTTGATATCCATGACTTAGAAGCCCCATGTCTCTTTCAGGAACCCTAATCCTGCATAGACATCTTTGCACACAGAAGTCCAATTTATCAGGTAAAAGCTTTCTCTGCTCAAAGCCTCCCACTATCTCTAGAATAATACCCAAGCATCAGGCAGAAGAGGAAATATGTGAACACTGAGAGATGAATACATTAAGAATCGAGCTGGAGAAGGGCTTTTCCATGCAGAAGGAGTAGCACATGTGGCATGGTTCAGCTGTGACCCTACACAGATCTCATCTTGAATTGTAATCCCCATAATCCCACGTGTCTAGGGAGAGACCTGGTGGGGGTGACTGGATCATGGGGGCAGTTTCCCCCATGCGGTTTTAGTGAGTGAGTTCTCGTAAGATATGATAGTTCTATAAGGGGCTCCTCTTCCTTCACTCCTCAGTCTGCTCTCTCCTGCTGCCATGTGAGAAGGTCCAAGCTTGCTTCCCCTTCGCCTTCCGTGTGATTGTAAGTTTCCTGAGGCTTCCCCAGCCATGTGGAACTGTGAGTCAATTAAACCTCTTTCCTTTATAAATTACCCAATCTCAGGTTATTTCTTTATAGAAGTGTGAAAACAGACTAATACATCATGCAAAATCTGGGAGCCCCAAAGCAGATGGTACCTTTGGGAAATGGTGGCTTAGCTGGAGCCAGGAGCCAGAGGCAGAAAGCTGCAGGAGCAGTGAGAGATCAAACTGCAAGATAGGTTGGTCATGCTAAGTTCATGGGCACTATGCCCAGGTCAGTAGGAAATGATGAAAGTTTTTTTCTTTTTTGTTTTTGTTTTTGTTTTGGAACCGGAGTCCTGCTCTGTTGCCCAGGCTGAAGTGCAGTGTCATGATCTCGGCTCATTGCAGTCTCTGCCTCCCAGGTTCAAGTGATTCTCCTGCCTCAGCCTCGTGAGTAGCTGGGATTACAGGCACGCACCACCACCACGCCTGGCTAATTGTTGTATTTGTAGTAGAGATGGGGTTTTTCCGTGTTGGCCAGGCTGGTTTCAAACTCCTGACCTCAGGTGATCCGCCTGCCTTGGCCTCCCAAAGTGCTGCGATTACAGGGGTGAGCCACCACACCTGGCCTTGATGAAAGACTTTCAAGAAGAGAGTGTCAAGATCCAACTGGTACACATCTCAGAAAATGACAAGAACCCGTAGACACGCAGACACTCAGTACAAACTTACTGAATTAAAGTGGTTTACCGAAAACTAAATCCATCTGGGAATCTCATGCATGCAAACATCATTGTTGCCACCATTACAAGGGCAGAATGCTGGCATGCCTGAAAAGATGGCTGTTACTCTTTTTGTTTCAGGATGGTACTTTCTTGGTCCGAGATTGTTCCACAAAATCCAAGGAAGAGCCCTATGTTTTGGTTGTGTTTCACGGGAACAAAGTCTACAACGTAAAAATCCGCTTCCTGGAGAGGAATCAGCAGTTTGCCCTGGGGACAGGACTCAGAGGAGATGAGGTGGGTATAACTTAACAGCCTCCCTGTTCCAGGCTAAGCCCAACAAATAAAGGAAGAGTTTGGGGGATGTCGTTCCGGAGGAGGAGGATGCTGCCCTGAAGGAGGGGGATGTAGTCTGACCTCCCCACCCCTTCCACAAATATCTGCACATCTTACACTTTGGCCTACCAGGCCAGTGGCCAGTTTTGACCATTTCATGCACCCCCGTTGCCTGCCTTGCCTATTAAAGAAAACTCATTCTACAAGACACATCTAAACTCTGCCTCCCAGGAAGCCTCCGGAGGAGCATATACTAATGCCAAATTCCTTTCCCTCCTCAGCACTGAAATGCCCACTGCAGACATTTCTGATGTCTGTCAGAATTCCTTATCTATAGATTTGTGTCCCCAAAATGAATGTGAAACCAACCACAGCATTTGGGCTATGTTGAGCATGCCTGTCCTCAGTACAGATCTGCTGATGGGGGCGAAAGAACGAATCAATTAAAATATTCATGAATAACAGAAATCAATCCACAAGAGAGGAGAAATTTTCACTGAATATGTATATGCCAGGCCTAGTCTATCTGCATTACTATTATTATTATTTTGAGACAGAGTCATACTGTCACCCAGGCTGGAGTACAGTGGCACGATCTCAGCTCACTGCAACCTCCTCCTCCCGGTTCAAGCGATTCTCCTGCCTCAGCTTCCCGAGTAGCCAGAATTACAGGAATGCACCACCAAACCCAGCTAATTTTTATATATTTTTTAGTAGAGATGGGGTTTCACCATGTTGGTCAGGCTGGTCTCAAACTCCTGACTTCAGATGATCTGCCTGCCTTGGCCTCCCAAAGTGCTGGGATTACAGGCATGAGCCACTGTGCCTGGCCAGCATTATCTTATTTTGATCCTCAACAACTCTTTGGAGTCATGATTTTTCCTATCTTAGATGTAGGAAAACTGAGGCTCAGAAAATTAAATAAATGGCCAAAGACGCACAGGCAGTAACAGAAGGGGGAAGGAGAGGCTGCTCCTGCAACTCTTCTGTTGATGAAGGAAGGGGTAAAGGAAGGAAGGAACGAAGTTAGTTATGAGCCACCATTTCTAAGGATGTGAACTCAGGCCGGTGACTTAACTTCCCTGGGCTTTAATTTCCTCAAATGTCAGTTATTTTAAAGCCTAGACTTCAACAATTTAGTGATTCCCATTTAGCATCTCCAGGTTGCAGTTTTATCTGTGGGTGTGCATTGTTAGGGGCTGAATCGTGCCTCCCTCACTCCAAAAAACCCACACGTTGAAGTCCTAACCCCCAGTAGCCCAGAATGTGACTGTATTTGAAGATAGGGCTTTGAAAGAGATAATTAAGGTTAAATGAGGTTATTGGGATGAGTCCTAATCCAATATAACTGATGTCCTTGTGACAAGAGGAGACACACACAGAGGGGCGACCATGTGAGGACACGGGGAAGGGACGACTATCTGCAAACCAAGGAGAGAGGTCGTGGGAGAAAGCAACTTTCCAACACCTTGATCTTGGGACTTCAGCCTCGAGAACTGCGAAGAAAGACATTTCTGTTGTTTAAGCCACCTCATCTGTAGTGCTTAGTTACGGTAACCTTGACAAACTAATACAGGATAAAACCAGAACTTTCACACAGATACCGACTGTTTTTCAACAAGTAACAAAATAGGGCACATTGTTAGGGCTGCCAACAGGCCTCAGGTAGGCACACGTGTGAAATCGACGTGCAGGCTGCATGAATATTCCAGCTTAAATCCCGTGTCTGACCCAGAGCACTTTTTTGAGGCTCGGAGAGGAGTAGTTAGCACCTGTGAGGCGACCATGGGGTCAGTTCACCACCCTTTGCTATAGCCCGGGAACACTGTGACATGAACAAGTGCATAAGTGAATCCATAGATTAATACATAAATCTACCAGTTACAGTCACATTAAGAAAGTGCTATGTTAACACCAAAGAGAGAAGTGGCCAGTTCTTCATTTTGTGGAGAGGATTGACAAGTTAATAAATGTAAAACACTTAGTGCCTGGGACCTATCAAGGCCATGATAAATTTTAGTTATATTTTCGTCACTATTACTGAGTCATTTTAATAAGTAGGATATAGTCCCCCTAAGATACCTATGGTAATGGACTTTCCAACTCAATGTCCCTTGATCTTCCTATATCTTGTCTCAGCTCATAGAATTTCTCATCTTTAGGAAAGCATTATATAATCCTTATTTCTTTATTTATTTATTTTGAGACAGGGTCTTGTTCTTGTTGCCCAGGCTGGAGTGCAGTGGCATGATCTTGGCTCACCGCAACCTCTGCCTCCCTTGTTCAAGCCATTCTCCTGCCTCAGCCTCCCGAGTAGCTGGGATTACAGGCATGTGCCACCACGCCTGGCTAATTTTGTATTTTTAGTAGAGATGGGGTTTCTCCATTTTGGTCAGGTTGGTCTGGAACTCCTGACCTCAGGTGATCCGCCCACCTTGGCCTCCCAAAGTGCTGGTATTACAGACATGAGCCACCATGCCCAGCCAGGAAAGCATTATATAATTCTTAAATGCTTGGGTTTAAGGGGGTTTTTTCCTCTGAGAATAGAGGACGTGGACATGGTGTGCCTTTGCATGTGCCAGGCCCTTGGGCCAAATGCTGTGTAATTTGCTCTCACATGGAGTTCTTGAAAAAGCTCTGGAAAGGACATCTTAATGAACCTCATTTACTGGCGAGGAAACTGAGGCCTGAGATAGTTACAGCTTTTTTTTCCAACATGCACTACTTTGGTCTGCTAATAAAGAAAAGGAAGTAGAGTGACTCTGTGATAATATCCTAATAGCTTAATCAGACTGTCAGCCGGTTCACTGACTGTCTCGGCAAATAAGGAGCAACTCCTATCGCAGGCCATAGATTAGACCCTCCGCCTCCAGATGAGCTGCTCTAATTACTGTCACCAAGGAACCCTGAGAGAACCAAATGTCTGTTTTAAGAAGCTCCTTTCTGTGTTCCTCTGGAATTTTCTCCTCCTTTGCATTCCCTATTTTTTTCCCATATGTGTTGAACGTACATTTCCACAGGTGAAAGAATGAATCAATGAAAGCATTCACTAATAATATAAATATATATACATAAATCAAGCAATAAGAAAGAAATCCAAGGCAGAATCCTGAGTTTTGGTGGGGTTTTATATGCACTAGAGCTATTCTGTGCAGTTAGCCATTAATAACTAATTTGATCTATTGAATCCTCATACCCAACCTCTGGGGTAGGTGCTGTCAATATTTCATTTTAACAAACTGTGACACTGAGGCACAGAAATGCTAAGTATCCGGCCCAAAGTCACAGCTAGTAAATGGCAATTCTGGGATGCAGTATGTTTTGCAAAACATTGACTTCCATTACCAGTTGAAGGTATGCAGATTCTTGGCGTCTTGAGCCAAAAATTGGCAAAACACACAAACAAAGCAAGGAAAGAATGAAGCAACAAAAACAGAGATTTATTGAAAATGGAAGTGCACTCCACAGGATGGGAGTGGCCCAGGCACAGGGGCTTGAGCACCCTTACAGAATTTTCTGCGGTTTAAATATCTGCTAGAGGTTTCCATTGGTTACTTGGTGTTCATCCTATGTAAACGAAGAGGATAAAGTAAAGTTACAATCATTTACTCAGTGTAGGCCCTATGTAAATAGAAAGGATATATCCTGTCACAACTGAAGTGTTTCCATTTGATTTGGTTCTAGGAAGTCCTTAGATTCCCTGCCTCCAGGCCCTATTCTCATGTCTCGCTTCCATAGACAGACTCAAATAACACCATCGCAAATACAAGCAATCACCCACCCGTTTGAAAACACTGCAGGTTGAATCACAGTTAAAGAATAGTTAACACTTACTTGGAGCTTCCTGTGTGCCAGGGAGTGGGTAAAAAATGACAATTCACAGGTGGTTTCTTCCTGCCTTCCCTCTGAGGGAGATGTGTAAGAGAAAGAGGGTCTGGATTTTACTCAGTTCCCTCATGCTTTTCACAGCCTGAGCCTTTTGTCTTGCTGAGGAAGAATCACACCTCTTTAAAACAAGATTAGCAAGGCTCTGCTAAATGCAAGCCAACAACTAGCTACTTTAGCCAGGGTCCAATTAAAGAAAGCATCTTCACCCAACTCAGCAGGAAAAACATGAGAAACAGCATCTTCAAAGATTACTTTAATTTCATGTCGTTTTGTAGCTATCTTGCCGCTTTTGAATTTAACCACACAGATGATGCAGCAATGCCTAACTCTTGGGAGTTATTTTGAGTGTGACATGAGTTGATGTAAATAGTGGCAGACACATAGAGGCAGGTGCTTAATAAGTACCACTTCCCCAGAAACTTCGCGGTTTAAAACAACTGAAATGTATTGTTTCACAGTGCTGGAGGACAGAAGTCCAACATCATGGTATCAGCAGAGCCACACTCCTTCCGGAGACTCCAGGGGAGAGTCACCCCTGACCTCTTCCAGCTTTCCGCAGCTGCCAGCAATCCTTGTCTTCCTTGATTTATGGCCATGTCACTCCAGTCTCAGCCTCTATGGTCACATGACCTTCTCCTCGCTACGGTCACGTGACCCTCTCCTCCTCCTATGGTCACGTGACCTTCTCTTCTCTGATCAAAATCTCCCACTGCTCCTATCTTATGAAGAAACACATGATTGCTTTTAGGGCCTACTGGGATAACCTCGGATAAGCACCCCCTCTCAGGATCCTTAACTTTATCCTGTATTATACCATATAAAATAGTATTAACTCTTTTATAATGTAAGGTCATATTCTAGATTCTGGGATTAGGACACGGACATATTGGGGGGAATCATTCAGCACTCGCTGCTCATTTACTTATTTATTGTCCGAGCATTAATTGTAGGCCTACAGTATGTTAGACTCAGTGTTGCATTCTGGGAACACAGAAAGAGTCATGTCAAGTCCCTGCCATCCAGAGAATACCCTGTTCATCTGTGCCGATCTCCGTAGGCACCTAAGCAAGAATGAGATTGTAGAACACCGGCCCTAGCCAGCCAAGGAGATGCCTGCCTTAACCTGCAGAGCTTAACTGCTGCCAAACATCGGCCCTGCATCTCAGTTTTATAAGTCATGTTTGTCAACACTTCTGTGAAATCTCAGAGAAGGGAGATTTCAATTTCAATTTCCAGATCTTTCCTTTTTGTTCTACAAATGTTTATATGTTTCTAAAAATCACCGTACATGTTTACATGATAAACTAAACTTTAAAGACTAGAGAACAGAGACAATCAACCCATGGGTTTTTTTTCACACCTTCCCTGTCTGCTTCCTTCTCCTCCTGCTTGATTGGCATTTATCTCTTTCTCTTTTCTCCCCCTTTCCTTCTTTCACTCTCATATGTGTACCCAAACACATTTCTTTACTTTTCTGGAAGGAAACATTGCCCACAGTTCATATATACAATAAACACAAAAGGTTTAAACAAATGGGCCAGGCGTGGTGGCTCATGCGTATAATCCCAGCACTTTGGGATGCCAAAGTGGGTGGATCACGAGGCCAGGAGTTCAAGAACAGCCTGGCCAACATGGTGAAACCCCGTCTCTACTAAAAATACAAAAAGTAGCTGGGCATGGTGGCACGTGCCTGTAGTCCCAGCTACTTGGGAGGTTGAAGCAGGAGAATCGCTTGAATCTGGAAGGTGGAGGTTGCAGTGAGCCAAGATCATGCCACTACACTCCAGCCTGGTGACAGAGTGAGATTCCATCTCAAAAAAAAAAAAAAGAAAAGGTTTAAACAGATGTTAAGATCTGATATTAGCAAACATTGCTTGTCCCCCTGGAAAAGATTATTCAATATGCAAGAGCTTAAGTATAATCTTTTTTAAAAGTCTCTTCAGGACAATATTTCAGTTTTGACCCCATCATTAGAAACCAATAATAAGAAAAGACCAGTTCAGGCAAGGTGGCTCATGCCTGTAATCCCAGCACTTTAGGAGGCCGAGGTGGGTGGATCACTTGAGGTCAAGAGTTCAAGACCAACCCGGTCAATATGTTGAAACCCCAGCTCTACTAAAACTACAAAAAGTTAGCTGGGCACCAATGCACATGCCTATAATCCCAGCTACTTGGGAGGCTGAGGAAGGAGAATTGCTTGAACCTAGGAGGCAGAGTTTGCAGTGAGCAGAGATTGTGCCGCTGCAATCCAGCCTGGGCAGCAGAGTGAGACTCCATCTCAAAAAAATAAAATAAAACAGGAAAGACCATGTGACTAATTGCCCCTGTCTTGCTTCCTACCACCTGTTAAAATTAATGAAATGTCATCCATGTAGCAGAATTTTAAAACAATTAATAGCAAATGTATTATTTGGGGACAATCTTTTTTTTTTTTTTTTTTTCTTTTGAGACTGAGTCTCACTCTGTCACCCAGGCTGGAGTGCAGTGGCGCAATCACAGTTCACTGCAACCTCTACCTTCCGGGTTCAAGCGATTCTTCTGCTTCAGCCTCCCGAGTAGCTGGGACTACAGGCATGCGCCACCACGCTCGGCTAATTTTGTTTTTTGTATTTTTAGTAGAGATAGGGTTTCATCATATTGGTCAGGCTACTCTCGAACTCCTGACCTCGTGATCCACCCGCCTGGGCCTCCCAAAGTGCTGGGATTACAGACGTGAGCCCCCGAGCCCAGCCTGGGACAATCTTAAAGAAAACAGGAATGAGAATAGGAGAGATAAATCATCTTCCCTCTGAAGACTAACACTAGGAAAGATTTCCTTTTATCAATGTGGATTTAACCAATTTTGTGAAAGAGTTCTACCTGGAAAGTTTTTGCTGTTGTTGTTATTCACTTTTTGTTTTATCAAGCATGAAGAAAGAAAAAGAAAACTTTGTGCTTGGTTTAAAATTGGAAATGAAATACAGAAAATTCTTCTTTTCCTAAAGGCTTACAGTAGTGGTCTGTAAACTTCTTGGTGATTTCATTGCTCTCCCATGATGTTCTTGGCAAATCTAGAAGGGAGGAGTTAATCGTAAGGCCTGGCATGTACTGAGCACTCACTGTGTGTCACGCTTTCTTCTAAATGCTGTATTGCTTATGCATCAATTCCATTCTCACAATGAACCTCAAAGTTAGGTCCTATCATTACCATCACTGTTGGTAGAATAACTGAGGCACAGAGAATGCAAGAAACTTGCTGACAGTGACACTGCTAGTGGTTGGGAGAGCCAGGCTTTGAACTCAGGCATTTAGGCTCCACAGGCCCTCTACTTACAATTACCCTGCTGTAGTAGGAATTAATCTCCCCATTGGACAACGGGGAAAGTACCTTACCTTAGCATCAGGTGGAAACTCATATTTATTGTATACATAACATGGGTGGTGGTATAGTCTGAATGTTTGTATTCCTCCAAAATGTATGTGTTGAAATCCTAAGCCCTAAGGTGATGGTGTTAGGAGGTGGGGACTTTGGAAAGTGATTCAGTCTCGAAGGTGGAGCCCTCACAAATGGGATTCATTCCCTTGTAAAAGAGTGCATTGCTCTTTGGACCATGTGAGGATACAGCATTAAGGCAAGAAAATGGGCCTCTCCAGATACTGAATCTGCCAGTGCCTCAATCTTGGACTCCCCAGACTCCAGAACTGTGAGACATAAATTTCTGCTGTTTCTAAGCTGCCAGGTTTATAATACTTTTTGTTGTTGTTTGTTTTTTGAGATGAAGTCCATCTCCCAGCCTGGAGTGCAGTGACGCGATCACAGCTCACTGCAACCTCTGCCTCCCGGGTTCAAGCGATTCTCCTGCCTCAGCCTCCCAAGTAGCTGGGATTACAGGCACACACCAGCATGCCTGGCTAATTTTTTATATTTTTGGTAGAGATGGGGTTTCACTATGTTGGCCAGGCTGACCTTGAACTCTTGAACTTAAGTGATCTGCCCACCTTGGCCTCCCAAAATGCTGGGATTACGGGCGTGAGCCACCAGGCCTGGCCTATTATTTTAACAGGCCAAACACACCAAGTCAGACTGACACATAGGTTATCTCACTGGAAACTGCTGCAGATCCAGTAAAGGTTTCAGAGGGACAAGGGACTTACAGATTGAACCAGGACTCTTTGGGTGTGAAAAGACAAACCCCAATTCAAATGAGCTCAGGCGGGAGAGAAGGAAATTTGTTATAATGTAACCAGAAAGGACAGAAATGGACTAGATCCAAGGACTAGTTAACATCAAGACATTCCCACTCTACATTTCTTTCCCCACATTTTTGTCCCCACTGTCGTATCTGTTTGCTCTTCACACCTCCCGGCATAATGGTAGGAAGGAGGAGATGACCCTGGAAGTCACATGTTTTTAGCGTTTTAGTTGCTTTCTGTTCAGTGCGCCACTAAGAAAAAATAATGTTCCCTCCCAACAGCCCCGAGGGAAGCCTCTGAGTGACCTGGTGAGGTTCTTATTAAGCCTCAATTGACAATTTTCACAGCACACATTTCTAAATGAAATTATTTGTTTGCATAGGAAATTATTTTCTGCCAGCTCCCAACAGAATGTCATCCCTGTGAGGCCCTAACTGGTCAATCTCATTCCCCGTTGGCTATTCCTGAGGCCTTCCAACATTTCTGCGCCTAGGATGCCCTGGGCAGAGGAAGGAGTAGGCAAGACCAAATCAGATGCAGAGTAGCCTCCACGGAGGTGGCTCCCTTTCTTCAGGCTGTGTCATCTCTACCTTGGTGTGTTGGAGCATCAGAGGTCACAAGCTATAGGCAAAGTTGAAAAATAAAAAGAAATATCCAGAAGAGTGAGCCTTCATTCCTGGTCTCACCCTCCCTAGCCGTGGGAGACTCTGAGTAAGGCAGTCCACTTCTCTGAGCTGAAATTCCCTTAGCTCTTTAGGGAAGATCATCCCCCCTGCCCTGTTCACCTCACAGGCTTGCTAGGGAAGATCCAAGTTGTCTTGAAACATGGGAGGCAGGTTGAGCAAGCTCTTCCTAATTATCTCCCAATATTCTCCTTCGGGAACTCATCCAAACTCACCTAATCAGAATGACTGTATATGCAGAATGGACGTTGAAGACTCAGAGAGGGAGAGGGTGATAAGGGGGTTAAGGAATGAAAAATCACCTAGTGGGTAATACAATGTATATTATCTGGGTGACGGGTACACTAAAGCCCAGACCTCACCACTATACAATTCATCCACGTAACCAAAAGCCACTTGTACCTCTAAAGCTATTGAAATTTAAAAAATTACCGTATGTGCTCAAGTTTTCTCAGTACCCTGTCCTTATGCATGGCCCTGTACATTCTCTGCTTTTAATGTCTTTAAACCCTCCTGTCTACTTATCTGGCATGACCCATAACATAGCCCATTTCAAGTCTGCATCCTTGACAAAGCACTTCCCCATTTCCCTAAACCTGAAATAATCCTCCTTTCCGTTAAATTGTCATAACACTTTATCTGTGTATCTAGAAACACTGAAATCTGCAGCCACCTCATTATTTCACAAGAAGCTCAAGGAGGGCAGCTGAACCGGCTAAGCAGCCCTGTGGTTGTCCCTGTTCTTTCTATGTATACTAGAATTCCTTAGACTTCGTTACTGGAGAGCAAGCTCACTGCAGGCATTGCCCTCCAATTTACTACATTCGAGCCTGAATCTTCTATATTTTTGCTGGTCAGAGCTAAGGTTGAGGTTTGGGAGGCAACAGAGATTACAAGGATTGATTGCTGTGTAACTAACCCACCTAAGTCACTTAAGATAGAAAGGCTGTGATAACAATAGAATGGAACTTGACCCGTGTGATCTGATTCCAGAGAGGGAAAACTCCCTGTGTAGGAAATTTAAAGAGCTGCCATAGGGCTCACTTTTGGTCATCTCAAGAACTTTTTTTCTCCCTTATCATTCTTATCACTCATCCTTCAAGCTTGCCATATTCTTTTTAAAAACTACTTCTAGTTGGGTGTGGTGGCTCATGCCTGTAATCCCAGCACTTTGGGAGGCCTAGGCAGGTGGGTCACCTGAGGTCAGGAGTTTGAGACCAGTCTGGCCAACATGGCAAAACCCTGTCTCTACTAAAAATATAAAAATAAGCTGGGCGTGGTGGCCCATGCCTGCAATCCCAGCTACTTGGGAGGCTGAGGCAGGAAAATCGCTTGAACCCGGGAGGCAGAGGTTGCAGTGAGCCAAGATCACATTACTGCACTCCAGTCTGGGTGACAGAGCAAAAAAATGTCTCAGAAAAAAACAAACAAGAAAAAAAACTACTTCCTGAAACACCGTTACCATACAAAAATTGTTAAATTGGTTCACCTCTTCCCTGTGCAAAATCAAGCACCTTAGCTATATTTTAACCTACAGACACAAAAGATATTTTAAAAATCATTAACTTTCTTTTCTGTGTTTCAGAAGTTTGATTCAGTAGAAGACATCATCGAACACTACAAGAATTTTCCCATTATACTAATTGATGGGAAAGATAAAAGTGGGGTCCATAGGAAACAGTGTTACCTCACTCAGCCATTCCCTCTCATCAGACACCTCTCACCTCTGTAGCCTGGTCTTTGTGTTATCTTTGGTTTACTGGATTCAGCGCTTCCATCGTTTTCATTGATTTCAAAAGATTATTGCCTGTGCCTTCAAGGGATGACTTTTTTGACTTTGTAGAAAAGAAAAACACTCTATAACAAAGTGGAAAATCAATCATGGTTTTGAAAGTTCAAACCACAGAGAAAATATTTATAACATGCAAAAAATAAAAACATTCTAGTAACTGGCCACTGGACAATAAATAAAAATAAATAAAAACTAGGGTTTTAAAAGTATCTTCTAAATAACAACAGAAAATGCTATCAACATAGCTATTATGTTCATGATATAGGCGAGCAGCAAAGGGCACCAGAAGCTATTGCTTAAATGTTTGCAGCCAGCGCAGGACAAGTCAATGGGAAATTCCCAAATTTGTGCTCTTTACAGGGCACTGTGCTGCCTTTATGTCAGTCGTTGGGCCTTATACATCTACAATGTGTGGATGATTTCTTACACTAAAGATGTTGATGAATATTAGCTCTTTTTTATTGTAATCCTAGAAATTCAAGTATAGGGAAGAAATGTGGTATGGAAAACCAGCAATTGTGAATGTCACCTTGAAGACAGAAATTGAAAATATTCTGACCAGGGTGTGAAACAGCCAAGGGACCAGCCTCCAGCATCCTCTGCTTTGAGTAGCTTTAAGTCAAATGGAATTAACACATTCATAGTAAAGAGCTCAGATTATATCCTACACTAGCCTTCAGGCGAGCATATGTCTGAGGGAAACTAAAAACTGTATTAACAATTCCAATTATGGACTTCCATTCAAAGACACAGAAAAACTGTCCTCAAATTAGTGCTAATTCTTGCAGTAACATTGCACATGCCATGATATTATTCCCTGTAAAGGCTAAGAGGATTTAATTTTGTTATTGTTTTACAATAAAGATGAGGAAGCAGAGGCTCAAAGAAGCTGTCGATCTTAATATGAGAAGAGAGCCCAGATTGTAATCTGCTTTGCCTGGCTCCATGCAAGCTCATCTGCCCAGGTACATTCTCTGCGCTGTGGCATTTTACAATCAAGTTGAAAAGCTAATTTAAAAAAAAAGAGAGAGAGAGAGATAGAAAGATAGAAACAATTACAAAATACAGATTTACCACCTTAAAATAAACAAACTCTTCTAGTGGGAATAAGCTTTTTTAAAAAAGATACTGTTGAAAATAACAGTGTATCATGATGCCAAATGGTACCAAAGCTTACATAGGAAATTCATAGAGTATGTAATGGTAGCATTGATGCAGAAAGAAAACCAAAAATAATTAAAAGGCAATAGAAGCAAATGAAAACAATAAAAACAATGCACAGGATTCTCTCTTTTGTAAGACAGCAGACAATGAGCTCTCTGGGAAAAGTTCTTAGCATCTACCCATCATCCAAATACCCGCTCAGATGTTCTCCTTTCACAAGGTCAATGTGAAGTGATGCCTATAAGTTACATCAGGAGCATTTAATGAAGAAGCTCTTTGTAAAACTGGAACTTTTGAGACCCAACTGAGCCTATCGTAGAGTATGCCTGCAGAGGATTACACAGAACCAAGAGACAAGAGTGTTTATATTGGAGCTTGGATACGAAAGAACTCACTGGTCCGGTCAGAGGTAAAAGCTGTATGGTTTCTGGTCATTCTCTACTGGAATTCAACAAGCCAGGGACAGTGTGGAAACAAAGACTTTACAGAAGGGCTCCAGGCTCATATCAGGAAAGAATCTGACCCTCACCCTAAAAAGCTACTGGAGATTACTCATACCTCCAACTCACTGATTCATTGAGGACATGCTATTCAATGCTGTGTTCTCAAGAATGTCTATGAGTCCTCTCAACCATTGTTGTTGATAAAATAGGTGAATGTCAGGTGGGGGTTAGCATTTGATAAGGTGTACGTTTGAAATAATGTTTTATCACCTCTTCTTCATAAATACATGATATAATTCCAAGAAGAAACAAGAAGTAGAAATTCAGCATCCTTAAGATGACAGAAAGAATGAGGGGGAAAAGGAAGAAAAAAAATTAAGCATTTTGCAATAAAAAGCTCACAATATTTTTATGTATTTGAACATTTCCGTAAAAAATATAAAATGGAAAATATTGACATGGGCTGCTTCGGGTGATTGGGGTTTGAGGGACTGTGTTAGTCAGGTTTTCTAGAACTCAAGACACCAAGACAAAGTTAGAAGTGCAAACACTGATTGGAGGTTAATGTTTGAGAAAGGTAAAAGGGAGAAGAAACAGAAGTATGGGTATGGGGTGGGCTTTCAGGCTCCCACCTGTGAGAGGGAAAACGGGAGGTGTGGGGAGTGAGGAGAAAAACCATGAGATGCAGACCCAGCTCTGGGAGAGTCTTGGCAGGCTCATGGTGAGGCCCATAGCAAAGTTTGCCCAGAGAGGAGAGAGTGTCATGCTGGGCAGAAATGTCTGGGTCTTAGTGCCCCACCATGTTAAGTCATCGTCTGGGGCTATCCTGGGGAAAAAAAAAAAAAGACTTGCAAACGCTGCGGACAATCCAGAAGGCACAGCTGGAGGCTGTCCACTAACTTGCTGGCCAGAAAGTTCTTTCAACAGAGACTGAAGTGACCCACCTCTGGCCTGCCACAGCAACATTCTCAATTCACTGTTTTCAGTGTTGATCGTAGTAAGGACAATCACATTTACATTTTGCTTATAATGGATGATTAAATAATAAGGGTATATAAATTTGATTGTATTTGTTTCTTACAGCACTTCTGTAAAGAAGAGAGGGCAGCTTTCTCTAATGCATTTTATAATTGAGGAAATTGTACCTCATTGGCTAAAATCTCACAGTGACACAGTTGTGACTAGAACCAAGGTCTCCATATGCAATTATCCTATTCTTGGTCTACCTGCTTTATTAGATCTGTAACTGAATATTCAATGATTTGGATTCGGCATGCTCAAATTCCAGTGTTTTAATCCCTTTTCAACCATTACCTCATGTTTAGTTTAAAAGTATCACTTGATATCTGGTTTCAATAGAGTAATAGAATTTTAGCTTTATCCAATTACAGCACTTATGCTTTCTAGATTTTTTTTTTTTTGGACTAAATAATTCTCATTCCGGATAAATGTGCATAGCCCTCATCATTAGTCATGTACTGTGTTAGCACGTTTGTGTACTGCATGTGTATTCATTACTAAGCACTATTGTAGATGCTGAAAATAGAGCAGTGAATGAGTCAGAGAGATAGATGACAAATAAATATACAAACAAATAAGATAATCTAAGTCAGTTTCCCATTACTCAATTGGATTTCTATTTTAACACTTATCTCTGAGTGCTTGTGGGGTGATGCCAACATTAAATGTTTTGATGAAGCTCCTTTGAGATGGCTTTGAAAAGTCCCGAGTCAGAAAATTTAAAATTTTCCCAAACTTATTTATGTGGGGTGTGCATGTGTGTATGTGTGTGTGTGTTTAAGTAACTGCATCATGGCTGAAATCAGTTAAATCTCCTGTTCTAATTACTACGGAGGAATCAAATGAACCCCATTGTCAAATGTAGCCAATTATGTATGTGTGTACACAAATATAAATTTTTACGAGATAGCCTGTATTGTAATATTAGCATTATATTTGTATATCTTTTTATTCTGAGCAATATTTGTTCTAGCTAAGCACATTTACATTCATAATTTACAGCCTTACTAATTTAAATAAAAGCAAATATGTAATTGATTTCTGTCTCTGAGTACTGAAGAAAGAAATTCAAAACATAGTTTAATTTTGTTTCATACCCTATTACCCCTAAAGCCCTTTTGAAATTATATTTAGGGCAAATTTAGGATAAAATTACTAGAACAATTATTGACATATGAGCATTATGCTGGACTTTGGAGATAAAGACAAAAAAGACACAATCCCTGTGATTGTGAGCTCAGAGCCTGGCCGGCAAGAGACACCTGTAATAGCCATCTTAATATGTGTAAGTTAATATTTCATTGTGGTTTTGATTTGCTTTTTCCCAATGATTAGTGAAATTGAGCAACTTTTCATATGCCTGTTGGCCATTATCAAAAAACAAAACATAACAAGCGTTGGCAAGAATGTGGACCAATGGAAACCCTGTACATTGTTGGTGGGAGTGCCAAATGGTGCAGCCACTATGGAAAACAGTACAGAGTTTCCTTAAAAACTTAAAAATTGAACTATTATATTCAGCAATCCACTTCTGGGTATGTATCCAAAAGAAATGAAATCAGGATCTTTAAAAGATATCTGCACACCCATATTCATTGCAGCATTATTCACAATTATTCCAAGATATGGAAACAGCCTAAATGTCCATCAAAAGTGAATAAATGGGCTGGGGATGGTGGTTCACACCTGTAATCCTAGCACTTTGGGAGGCCGAGGCGGGCAGATCACTTGAGGTCAGGAGTTCAAAACCAGCCTGGCCAACATGGTAAAACCCGGTCTCTACTAAAAATACAAAAAAAAAAAAAAATTAGCTGGGCATGGTGGTGGGTGCCTGTAATCCCAGCTACTCGGGAGGCTGAGGCAGGAGAATCACTTGAACCCAGGAGGCAAAGGTTGCAGTGAAGTGAGATCGCGCCACTGCATTCCAGCCTGGGCGACAGAGCAAGACTCTGTCTCAAAAAAACAAAACAAAACAAAAAACAAGAATGAATCAATGAATGAAGAAAATGTGTTATATACATACAATGGAGTATTATTCAGCCTCAGTAAAGAAGGAAATCTTGGCATATGTGACAAGGTGGATGAATCTGGAGGACATCATGTTAAGTGACATAGCCAGGCACAGAATGACAAATACTGCATGACTCCACTTATATGAGGCATCTGAAATAAACTCACAGAGACAGAGGGTAGAATAGTTGTTGCCAGGAGCTGTGGGAAGAGGGAAATGGAGAGTTGTTGTTCAATGGGTATAAAGTTTCAGTTACACTAGATGGAAAAAGGACTAGAGATCTGCTGTATAGCATTGTACCTATGGTCAACGAAAATGTATTACCTACTTAAAAATTTTTTAAGAATGCAGATTTCATGTTAAGCATGTTAAGTGTTCTCACCACAAAAAGGGAGATGGGGAGATGGGGTAGTAGGAAATGTTTGGAGGTGATAGATATGTTTATTGCCTTGAGAGTGATGATGGTGTTATGATTGTATGTGTATCTCCAAACTCATTAAATTATATACATTAAATATGTCCAGTTTTTCAATATATCAGTTATAGCCCAATGAAGCTGTGCTTTTTAATTTTTATTTATTTATTTATTCTTTGTGAGACAGAGTTTCACTCTGTCACCCAGGCTGGAGTGCAGTGGCGTGATCTCGGCTCACTGCAAGGTCCACATCCTGGGTTCACGCCATTCTCCTGCCTCAGCCTCCCAAGTAGCTGGGACTACAGGTGCGCACCACCATACCCAGCTAATTTTTTTGTATTTTTAGTAGAGACGGGGTTTCACCGTGTTAGCCAGGATGGTCTTGATCTCCCGACCTCGTGATCTGCCCGCCTCGGCCTCCCAAAGTGCTGGGATTACAGGCGTGAGCCACCATGCCCAGCTGCTGTGTACTTTTTTTTGTATTTTTTTATATATATATTTTAAAACGATGATAATGCATGTTAACAAGATCATGTAATGCAAAATAATAGATTTGGTAATTATTTCCCTTGTACCACCACTGCACTGGGAGGCAGAAATGGAATGTGTGGGGGAGGATGTAGTTGGGGAAAGTTTCCCAGAGAAGATGTTCAGGCAGAGACTTTAAGGGTGCGCCCAGAATGCAAGCTTTAGAATGAGTTTGTCCAACCCTCAGCCCATGGGCCACATGCAGCCCAGGATGACTTTGAGTGTGGCTCAATACAAATTTGTAAACTTTCTTAAAACATTATGGGATTTTTTTTTTGCAATTTTTTTTTTTTTTTTTTTTTTTTTTTGAGATAGAGTTTTGCTCTTTTTGCCCAGGCTGGATGCAATGGCGCCATCTCGGCTCACTGCAACCTCCATCACCCGGGTTCAAGTGATTCTCCTGCCTCAGCCTCCCACGTAGCTTGGATTACAGGCGCTTGCCACTACGCCTAGCTAATTTTTTGTATTTTTAGTAGAGACAGGGTTTCACCATGTTGGCCAGGATGGTCTTGATCTCTTGACCTCGTGATCCACCTGCCTTGGCCTCCCAAAGTGCTGGGATTACAGGCGTGAGCCACTGCGCCCAGCCATTTTTTTAAAGCTCATCAGCTATCATTAGTGTTAGTGTATTTTATGTGTGGCCTAAGACGATTCTTCCAATGTGGCCCAGGTAAGACAAAAGATTGAACACTCTGCTTCAGGAGTACAAGCACGTTGCCCATTATTGGGTACTCCTGCTTTAGGGGCAATAGTCTAGGCCATGGGGAATAAAGCAGTGACTACCTGTTTGAAGGGGTAAGTGCATACAACAGAAGCAGCATCTGTAGAGAAAGAACAGATGATTTATTAAGTTGTTCTGGTTAATTTGGCTCACCATATAGAAAAAATACAATTATGTCCCTACCTCAAATCATATAAAAATACACTTCACATGAATCAAATACTTAACAGCAAAAAGCAACCATTAAATTGAGTCTTACATCTTTGTCTAATAATTTTTAAGACTTTGAGATAGGGAAAGAGTTCTTAAGACAAAAAGATAAATCATCAAGGGAAGGATTGATAGATTCATTATACCAAAATTTAAAATGTTTACAAAAGTTAGACAAAGTCAAAAGGCAATTAAACAACCTAATATGTATGAGCAAAGGCTGTAAACAAGTAATTCATATACACACACAAAGCTGGAATGTCTTAACTTACCCACTCCTGTAAGTTAAGAAAATTAATAACAATTAAGTACAATTAAGAAAATTAATAGGCCAGGAGCAGTGGCTCACGCCTGTAATCCCAACACTTTGGGAGGCTGAGGAGGGTGGAACATGAGTTCAGGAGATCAAGACCAGCCTGGCCAAGATGGTGAAACCCTGTCTCTAATAAAAATACAAAAATTAGCCAGGAACGGCAGCATGCGCCTGTCATCCCAGCTACTCGGGAGGCTGAGGCAGGAGAATTGCTTGAACCCTGGAGGTGGAGGCTGCAGTGAGCTGAGATCATGCCACTCCAGCCTGGGCAACAGAGCGAGACTCCGTCTCGAGAAAAAAAAAAAAAAAAAAGAAAAGAAAAAGAAAAGAAAAAGAAAAAAAATGAATAAACAACTAGCAAAAATAATCAAAAACATAAGGAAAAGGACACATTACTAACAAAAAAGAGAAAACAATCGATACTACAGACATTGAAGGGATATTAAAGAACTATCAGAAATGCTTTTATTCCAGTGGAGTTGAAATAGATAACTTTACAGATGAAAATCAATACAAGAAGAAATAGAAAATCTGAATGGCCCTTCATTGTTAAAAGAAATGAGAAGCTTTCCCAAGAAAAAGTCTCTAGACCCAAATGAATCCTATCAAACATTTTTAAAAACTAATATCGAGTCAGGTGAGAAGCAAGCCGAGCTGGTGTAGACACTTCTTCTCTCAGAGGGGCCTCAAGAGAGAACAGTTAGCTATGGCTCCCTGATTAGAAAGGATCACCCAGTCCTGTAAGTTAAGACATCTGGCTTTGCTATTGTGTGTCTATTACAGCTGGTCAGTGATGGAATTTACAGGGGATGCCCATAGCCATTGTCATGGAACTATCACTAAAGACAAATGACATGGAGCCTAATGGAGCAGAGTGGGAGATGAGGTCTGGCTTCCCTGGTCCCTAACCCCTCAGCACTAGACAATGGACCCATACAGAGGGAGATTTCAACCTGAATGCAGAAAGAGAGGCCTGAAGCGTGAGTAACCCCCATGAGAATGGCAAAGGGCTTCCTGGCTACCTATTTGTGAGGGTTAATACTGAGTGTCAACTTGATTGGATTGAAGAATACAAAGTATTGATCCTGGCTGTGCCTGTGAGGGTGTGGCCAAAGGAGATTAATATTTGAGTCAGTGGGCTGGGGATGGATTGAAGAATACAAAGTATTGATCCTGGCTGTGCCTGTGAGGGTGTGGCCAAAGGAGATTAATATTTGAGTCAGTGGGCTGGGGAAGGCAGACCCACCCTTAATTTGGGTGGGCACAATCTAATCGGCTGCCGGCGTGGCTAGAATATAAACAGGCAGAAAATTATGAAGAGAGAGACTGACCTAGCCTCCCAGCTTACATCTTTCTCCCATGCTGGATGCTTCCTGCCCTCAAACATTGGACTCCAAGTTCTTCAGTTTTGGAATTCGGACTGGCTCCCCTTGCTCCTCAGCCTGCAGATGGCCTATTGTAGGACCTTGTGATCATGTGAGTTAATAAACTCCCCTTTATATATATATATTCCATTAGCTCTATCCCTCTAGAGAACTGGAACTAATACAGATTTTGGTACCAGCAGTCCATTAGATGAAAGTAAAATGGGCAAACGAACCCTAGAACATTCCTCAGTGCTTATTGGGAGGCCTGGCAAGGGATGATCACCCAGAAGACTCCCCAGCATTTCCAGACTTCATGCGGATCTGATAGCTACTTCTACGATAGCAGTCAGAGAAACGTTAATTAAAATAGCAACTACATAGCACTTTCACCCATCACACTGGGTGAAACTTAACATTCAGATAATGTCAAAAGCTGATGAGGATGTACAAAATAAAATTTTCATCTACTAGTTGGAAAATCAATCAGTATAGCATTTTGGAAAGCAATTTAGCATTATTTAGTAAAATACAAAATGTATGCACCCACTGTAATAAGACTTCCAATTAAAACATAGCTAAATAAGAGGTCAAACACGGTGACTTACACCTGTAATCCCAGCACTTTGGGAGGCCAAGGCAGGCAGATCACTTGAGGTTAGGAGTTCAAGACCAGCCTGACCAATATGGTGACATCCTATCTCTACTAAAAACACAATTACCTGCACCTCCTGGGTTCAAGCAATTCTCATGCCTCAGCCTCCTGAGTAGCTGGGACTACTGGCGTGAGCCATCACACCCAGCTAAGTTTAAGGGTAAATAGTGACTCCAATCTCCAAGCTTTTCCAAGTTTTCATAATGGGAATCAGCTTGTTTCTTATTAAGCTTCCTCCTATTTCTTATTTACTATTTTAGCTTCCTTTATTTTGTTAACTCAGTTATCATTTGTCCATTCGACTTCCCTCACCCAAAATTTTGTTGACATCTGTCTTCTTCTTCTTCCATGTCTTCTTTCATTTCCTTTATCCTACGTTCTTTTTTTTTTTTTTTTTTTTTTTTTAGACAGAGTTTTGATCTTGGTGCCCAGGCTGGAGTGCAATGGCACGATCTCGGCTCACCCGGGTTCAAGCGATTCTTCTGCCTCAGTGTTCTTATCTTTTCAATTCCTTTATTGATTTTGCCACTGCACTCCAGCCTGGGCAACAGAGTGAGACTCTGTCTCAACAACAACAATAAATATATAGCTAAATAAGGACATAACTTTGATCCCTGTAGAAACTCAGTTATAATCAGGAAGTTCAATAAGAACCAAGCTGATTCCCATTATGAAAACTTTGAAAGGCGTGGAAATTGAAGTCACTATTTACCCTTATAAACTGGTAAAGGGACTGGGGTGAAAAGAAGAGTTATTCATCAACAGGCATTGTAAGAATCCATTAAAATCAACACATCCCTCACCCAGGAACCAGAGGTTTACTTAGCCAGGATACCATCCTTCCCCAACCCTGGCAGCCATCAAGACAATGCATCTCCAGGAAATATTTTGAATTAGGCACATAAGATACAGTTGAAAGTGGGAAATGGGTGCTGTGTTGAAAAATACAGTTGAAGTGAAAGTCTCATTACCAAAGTTTAGAACCACAACCCCTTTTAAACATTTGATTCCAAGGAGGAACTGATAGAATTATAACCCTAAAACAAGAGAACAGAGCAGTTCTGCTACAAATGCTGATCCTTCCTAAAGGACATCAAAGAACAGACTCCTTCATAAAAGGGCAGATTCCCACTCTATCATGCTGCAGTGGAGCTCACCCATGCCCATACAAGTTTCTATTCATGTGTTTGTGCCTCATTCTTAAATGTGAACTCTGAGAAGCTTGAAGGAAAGCTTCTAATGGGAAAGACATGTTTTTTTGTTTGTTTTTTGTTTTTGAGATGGAGTCTTGCTCTGTTGCCCAGGCTGGAGTGCAGTGGCACCATCTTGGCTCACTGCAACCTCCGCCTCCTGGGTTCAAGCAATTCTCCTGCTTCAGCCTCCAAAGTAGCTGGGATTACAGCCACCTGCTACCACACCCGACTAATTTTTGTATTTTTAGTAGAGTCAGGGTTTCACCATGTTGGCCAGGCTAGTCTCGAACTACTGACCTCAGGTGATTCACCTGCCTCAGCCTCCCAAAGTGCTGGGATTACGGGTGTGAGCCACTGTGCCCGGCCAAGACATGTTTTAAAATGCTACAAACCAGAAAAAAAAAAAAGGAAAACTCAAGGGAGAGAGATAATATGTGATGCTGGAGAAAAAAAAAAAAAAAAACAAAAAAAACCTACCAGAAGAAATATAGTTAATTTCATGGAGATATAAGCCATTGAAACCACACAATATGAATGGAATGCTATTTAAATAAATACATCTTCAGAAGCAAAAACTGAGAGCACTGAAGGGGAAAACTAAGTATATTTGGAAATTTTAACACACAACTCACAGGAACTGATAAAGTAAGCAAATAAAAATGAATAAGGATATGTAGGAAATTTTAACATCACTATCAACCAACTAGACTTAATTGTCATTTACAGACTAGTTCACAGAACAACACAAAACAAATATAGATACACATTCTTTTCCTAGTCCATATAGAACATTTAAGAAGAGCCATCTCCTGGGGCCTAAAACATATTGCAAGAAATTTTAAGGAACTGAAAAAATATAAAACAAAAGACAACACAACAGATACTACAGACATTGAAGGGATATTAAAGAAATATCAGAAGCACTTTTATTCCAGTGAAGTTGACAAAGATAACTTTACAGATATGGGTCAATACAAGAGGAAATAGAAAATCTGAATGGCCCTTCATCTTTAAGAGAAATGAGAAGCTTTTTCACACAAAAAAAGCTCTGGACCAAAATGAATGCTATCAGACATTTTTGGAAAATAATATCAAGTCACGTGAGAAGCAAGCAGGGGTGGTGTGATGGCTTCTCCCAGAGAGGCCTCAAGAGAAGGGTTAGCTATGCCATCCTTGATTAAAAAGGTGACCAGCACTGCGAAAGCCCCCAAGGTCCTTGGGCTGTATGGCCAAGGTGTGTTAGTCGACAGGATCATTTACATTTCAGGACAGCTAGTCATGGACTCTTCAAGTGCACAGCTTGTGGCAGGAGAGGTAGCCAAAGAAGTTAAACAAGCTTTTACAAAGATGGGTGAAGTTCTGAAGACTGCAGGTTGTGATTTCACTGATGTGGTAAACAATTTTGCTGGCTGACATACATGACTTCAGTACCGTCAGTGTAATTTACAAACAGTACTTCAAGACTAATTCTCCAGCTAGAGCTGCTTACCAGGTTGCTACTTTGGCCAAAGGAGTCTGAATTGAAATGGAAACAGTAGCTGTCCAAGGACCTCTCACAACAGCATGACTGTAAGTGGGCTCAGTGTTGTTTCATCTGGAACGTTTAACGTCTTAATTTTTTACAACTAATGTAACATCTTAATTAACATCTTCATTTTTACAATTGATGAAAGTGTAAGGTTTGAGTAAAACACCTGAAGTTATTATGGAGATACTATATAACAGGGACAGTTCAACATAAACTAGAGATTAGATCAAGAATCCAGTTACTGATATTATTAATGTACACCTCTATTACTGAATGTAGGAAGCAGATAATCATTACATAGTTATTCAAATAAATGTAAAGACAAATAAGCATTAAAGAAAGTTATTATTCCTGATACATAATCAAAAGCATACCTACTTCAAACTAATTTAATGATGTGAAATACGTAGTTCTCATGTCAAATATATGATTCTGCTTTTACTTGAATAAAATTAAAGTATTTAATGGCAATGGTCAAAGAGAGGAAAACAGACCAAAATTTCATATAGACAATTTTTTTTTGACAGAGTCTCGCTTTGTCACACAGGCTGGAGTGCAGTGGCATGATCTCAGCTCACTGCAACCTCCGCCTCCTGGGTTCAAGTGATTCTCCTGCCTCAGCCTCCCAAGTAGCTGGGATTACAGGCATGTGCCAGCACGCCTGGCTAATTTTTGTGTTTTTAGTAGAGACAGGGTTTCACCACGTTGGCCAGGCTGGTGTTGAACTCCTGACCGGAAGTGATCCGCCTGCTTTGGCCTCCCAAAGTGCTGGGATTACAGGTGTGTGAAGGGTGGTTTGTTTAAATAAACATTTCTAGTACAGCTGCTTATCAAATGGGAGCAGTAGCAGGGAGGTAGAGCTTTCCTTTTAACTATATAAAAATAATGTCTGTGACAATTAAATGTTTAAATATAAAAATGTAACAAAAACAAGGTAGAAGATCTAGGACAACGTTTATATGCCTCTGGCATTGGTGGCAGTGGTGTGCGTGTTGGGAGGACTTCTTAAGCAAGACAGGAAACTCAAAAAAATGAAAGGAAATAAAGAAACATTTGACTATGCAAATATTTACAATCTGACAGGCAGCAGTACATAAAGTCAGAAGACAAAGAACGGGCTGCAAAAAATTTTGGAAGCACATATGTCCGATAAAGGATTCCTACATATTATATATAAATAATTCCCATAAATTGATAATGTAAGGACAAATAACCCAGTTGAAAAATCGTCAAAGGATAAAAATAGTCATTTTACAGAAGAGGAAATCCTGATGCTCACAGACCCATGAAATAAGCTCAACTCCATAGTCATCAGGGAAATGCCAAGTTTAACAGTGGGTTAACATGTTTTTCCCTTAACACATGGCAAAGCGTTCAAAAGACTTGTTGAACCCAGTGACAGTTGGGGAATGATGGGAGGGCAAGACAGTAGGTTCTATCATGTTTTCAAAACAATGAACACTAAAATTACTGCAACTTTGTGAAAATTAATCTGGCAAACTCTGTTGAAATAAAAAAATATATATCCTTTTGTTTACCAAGTCTAGTTCTGGAAATTTATCCTTTAGAATTAAATCCTATAGAATTAAAAGCATATTTACTGAAGTAGGGAGTATATTGGTAAAGTGTGTTTATTGAAGCATCGTTTGCCAAGTGACAAGACAAAAAAATAAAAAAAATTGTTAACAAACCAATGGTTAAATTAACTTGAATACACCTATGCTGTGAAATATTATGCAACTGTTTAAAAAAAATGCTTTGGGGGCCGGGCATGGTGGCTCACGCCTGTGATCTCAGCATTTTGGGAGGCCAAGGTGGGCAGATCATCTGAGGTCAGGAGTTCGAGACCAGCCTGGCCAACATGCAGAAACCCCGTCTCTACTAAAAATACAAAATTAGCTGGACATGGTGGCGCATGCCTGTAACCCCAGCTACTCAGGAGGCTGAGGCAGGAGAATCACTTGAACCCCGGAGAAGGAGGTTGCGGTGAGCCGAGATCATGCCATTGCACTCTAGACTGGGCAACAAGAGCAAAACTCCATCTCAAAATAAATTAAAAAAAAAAAAAAAAAGCTTTGGGGCTGCATCCATTTTCCTATTGGAATATACATTATAGAATGTTGACTGATTAAAGTACCTTACAGAAAGATGCATATAGAATTAGTCTATGTTTGTAAAAACAACTCTGTCCTGTGACTTTTTAAAAAATGTCAATGAGTTTTTTTTAAATTAGTTATATTTTAAATATCGAAAATTTTTAAATATTTAAATAATTATATTTTTTAATAATTAAAATTTGTTAGAGGTAGTATGGTGATATGTTTGAGAAAGGACAAATGGTTTGGGGGTAGATAAGAGAGAAAATGATTGTACAACATGAAACATACTCTGGCATTGTGTGAGAACAAGAGTAAACTAGAAAATTCTGTTAATAGAATTGCAAATGTGTGAAACTGAATATGTGATGGCATACCTTGGAACATTATCTTAATTGGTTATTTTTTAAAATGTCGTTCTTTGTTACCAAGCCTTATAATGCACCCATCTAAAATGATGTTATCTATAAAACTCAATTTACTACTAATTTACTAGCAGTCAACACATTTCTGCAGTCTCTCATGATATTTGCAAGCAATTACCATTTTTTACTTGAGTCCCTTTCTAAACATATACACAACTCAAATTCCCCATTATATCTTCCATTAAAAAGAAAAAAACCCTGAAACCTTTGTTTTGTTGTTGTTGTTGTTTTTTTTTTTTTCTTTTTTTTTTTTGGAAACAGGGTCTCACACTTTCACTCAGGCTGGAGTACCGTGGTGTGATCCTGGCTCACTGCAACCTCTGCCTCCTGAGTTCAAGCTAATCTTGTGCCTCAGCCTCCCGAGTAGCTGGGATTACAGGTGGCCACCATGCCCGGCTCTTTTTTTTTTTTTTTTTTTTTTTGTATTTAAAAGAGACAGGGTTTTACCTGGCCTGCTCATTTTTTTTTTTCTGCTGTCTTTTGGCAACATATCTCACATTTTTAAAGAGTAACCATTAAGAGGCCAGGTGTGGTGGCTCACACCTGTAATCCCAGCACTTTAGGGGGCCAAGATGGGTGGATCACGAGGTCAGGAGATTGAGACCATCTTGGCTAACACGGTGAAACCCCGTCTCTACTAAAAATACAAAAAATTAGCCGGCCTTGTTGGCGGGAGCCTGTAGTCCCAGCTACTTGGGAGGCTGAGGCAGGAGAATGGCATGAACCCGGGAGGCGGAGCTTGCAGTGAACCAAGATTGCGCCACTGCACTCCAGCCTGGGGGACAGAGCGAGACTCCGTCTCAAAAAAAAAAAAAAAAGTAACCATTAAGAATTTGGAAAAACTTCAGTTTCAAAATATTATCCAAATCTCTGTAACAAAAATGATCAGATTGAAAATGGTAGTTAAAATTGAAATTCATATGTCAAAAGTATTATTCATCTTTAATAAATTAAAATCACACATATTGAGGACCTGTTATGTATGAATAGCTTAATCACTTTAATCAATAAGTGAGATGCTGTGTCATCTTTCTTTACTCTTCACGGAATACCTGGGAAGTGGACTTTATTATTCCTGATTAGGATCTTACGATTATGGCTCCTTACCTGCACATGGCCACATATGAACAATTAAGAAAGCTTTGTCTTTAGAAACACCACCACCCTCTAGCTAGGTTCTCTAGACACACAGGGGAAATATTCAATGGAAATTTTACTGACCCTGAGACCAAGGCACCTCACACAGACTTTGGTGGTTCACAATCTAAAGATAAAGTAAAATAATAATAATAATAGTAAAGCTTCTGGTAGTCCACAATCTAAAGTAAAATAATAATAATAAAGATAAAGCTTCTGGACATTTCTGAGTTCTCTGCGCTTTCTTTCTCCTGCTGTACCATCTTTTACCTTTATTAAAGCTCTAAATGAGCACACCCTGGGGGGTCTTGTGAGTCCTTTCAGTTGCCCAATGCTCCCACTCCAGTGACTCACTTGAACATTGAACTTTTAGTCAATTAACTTGTGTTGAAACTGACCATGTCCATTCTCACAACAGGTATAGGAAAATGGCTGTCTTTGCAGTCAGGTACCCTCTCAGGCATCCTCATACAGTCATGTTCTTCCAAGGGTGGCTCTTTCCTCAGGCTCAAAGGGCAAGTCCAGACGAGGACCAGCTATAGAATTTGCAAGGTCCAATGCAAAATAAAAATGGGGACTCTGTGCTCAAAAGGTATTAAGAAGGTCAAGATAGTGACAGCAGCTTTAAACCAAGTGCAAGATCCGTCTAAGCACGTGGCCCACGTGACTGCACAGGTCATCAGCACACGGTGCCAGTTCTGGGCCCGACTGAAGCACCACCATAAGCTGTCATTCTTTATAAAGAGACAGGAAGAGGTCGGGTGTGGTGGTTCACACCTGTAATCCCAGCACTTTGGGGGGCTGAGATGGGTGAATCACCTGAGGCCAGGAATCTGAGACCAGCCTGACCAAGATGGTAAAACCCCATCTCCATTAAAAATACAAAAATTAGCTGGGCGTGGTGGCACATGCCTGTGGCCCCAGCTACTTGGGAGACTGAGGCAGGAGAAAGACTTGAACCTGGTTGCAATGAGCCAAGATAGCACCATTGCAGTCCAGCCTGGGTGACAAAGCAAGACTGTCTCAAAAAAAAAAAAAAAAAAAGAGAGAGACACAGGAAGAAAAATCTTAAGCTTCTAGAAAGTTTCTCACTACACACAGGCAAAGTCAGGCTCTTTTCCTTTTGAGGGTTGCACTGTCTGGAGGGCTGGGCTGCTCTCATTAGCCAGAGGGCAATAGTGTCCCACCATAGAAGGTGGCAAGCACAGACGGGAGGAGCTGTACCTCCTGAGAGATGAGACTATACATTTCCTTAGTGTTTAAACTAATGTGGAGTTTTCTATTCATTAGAAGTGAAACCATCCATTTCAACTCATACAAAGGCTTTGCAAAATAACTACGATTATTTTCCATTCTAGAGATGTGGACATGAAAATGCAGGGAGACCACCTTGCTTCTAAGTCCTAAAGCATACTTGATAAACCTAGAAGTTAGTCCCAGCTCTGCCACATGATGCCTGCCATCCCATATGAATGGTAGCCCTGGACTTGGGCAGTGTGGCAGCCCTGCTCTAAAGACCATGGTTTCTAACTCCCCACACTTTATACCTCCCATTATGAAGGCATAGCCCAAATCCAAAACAATATGAGATGCTAAGCAATTTCTTCAGCTGCGTGGGGGCCTAGATTTTTAAAAAAGATTTTTCCCCTTGGAGGCAGAGGTTGCAGTGAGCCGAGATCATGCCACTGCACTCCAGCCTGGGCAACAGAGCAAGACTCTGCCTCAAAAAAAAAAAAAAAAAAAAAAAAAAAAAAAAAAAAGATGATTTCCCCATTGATACAGAAAATTTGTTTTTTTTTTTTTTTAGAGGGATTCTCACTCTGTTGCCCAGGGTAGAGTGCTACAGAGCAAGACTCTGTCCAAAAAGAAAAAAGAAAAGAGAGAGAGAGAGAGAGAGACTGAATTTTCTGGTCTTGCTTGTAGCTAAGTGTGATCATATGACCACATTCTAGTCAACAGGAAATGAGTAGATCTAGAGTATATACGGCACCCAAAAATGGCCTTATAGGAAGGGGCATGCAAGTCTTTGCTCGTCTCCCTATTCTACTGACTGGAATAAAGGGATGAGGGGTCATGGCTGGAACTGGAACAGCCATCATGGACCATGAAGTGCATGTCACTTCCTGAGGATGGTGAAGCAAGGCAGAAGGAGCCTGGGGTCTTCCTCATCATGGAGCTGCCATACCCACTTGCATTCCTTACCCCAACTTAATGTACTTAAGAGGAAAATACACTGCTATTTTGTGTTTTATATTATTCACAGCCAAACCCAACATGATCTGATGAAGTATTTTCTGGGAATGAAAAGGATGGGAGTAGGTAAAGCATGAGTTAACATGGTATGAAAAATGAACAGCACGGCCGGGCGCAGTGACTCATGCCTATAATCCCAGTACTTTGGGAGAGTGAGGAGGGCAGATCACAAGGTCAGGAGTTCAAGACAAGCCTGGCCAAAGTAGTGAAACCCTGTCTCTACTAAAAATACAAAAATTAGCTGGGTGTCGTGACACGTGCCTGTAGTCCCAGCTACTCAGGAGGCTGAGGTGGGAGAATCGCTTGAACCTGGGAGGCGGAGGTTGCAGTGAGCAGAGACCATGCCATTGCACTCCAATCTGGGTAGCAGAGTGAGACTCCATGTCAAAAAAAAAAAAATGAACAGCATGTTTTGGATGGTTTGCAAATTCAAATAATTTAGCAGAAATAAACACTTGGAGTGAGAAGTCTATAGAAGAAAAAGAATTAATATTTCTCTCCCAACCCAACCCCTTCAAAAACTCCCAGAAATAAAGTGAGGGCCATTGCATCTCCTATTACAAGTGGGATGCTCTCACAACTTCTATTTGAATCTCAGAGTAAAGAGTGATATATCTTCTCCTCTTGCTGTCTTTAAAAGAGCTCTGAGGCCAGCTGTGGTGGCTCATGCCTGTAATCCCAACACTATGGGGGACTGAGGTGGGTGGATCACCTGAGGTCAGGAGTTCGAGACCAGCCTGGCCAATACGATGAAACCCCATCCTCTACTAAAAATACACAAAATTAGCCAAGTTTGGTGGCGGGCACCTGTAATCCCAGCTACTCAGGAGGCTGAGGCAGGAGAATCGCTTGAACCCAGGAGGCGGAGGTTGCAGTGAACTGAGATCGCGGCACTGCACTGCGGACTGGGCAACAAGAGCAAAACATCATCTCAAAAAAAAAAAAAAAAAAAAAAGAGCTTTGAGTGCTCTGCATGCATATCATGGTTCATGATGATTAGACAAGCACATGCAGAATCAGACACTTAACCTGGTGTGCTATTTACTCCTCACCATCATGGTGATCAGCATGGAGTTTTGAACTACTTTTTTATAATTATTTTTAATGAATATCCATACTGACTAATAGACAAAATAAAACGGCAAAGATATTACCGATGCCAGAAAATGGAAGTAAAAAAATGACAATTTTCAGCATTTCCAAGCATCAAGATGAACTTTTCTAGCTACCTGAGTTCCAGGTATGTGATCCAAATCCACATGTAGTAGTTCAAGATTTCTCCAGCAATTAAAAAATACAAAGAGAAATTATATCCTATATTATTATTTTATCCAATTTGGCTTTAAGGTTTTTGGAAGTAAAGACTATCTACACCAAGAGTGTTTTATTTGCAGAGAAGTGTTTGCAAATACCTCTGCATGAAATTCTTTCTTATCATTTAGAAATAAAGTCATGAAAACTAGAGATAAGAAATCACTTAAGAGGAAAAATACTAACGTTCTAAATAACTCATCGTGAAAACAGTGTATTTTCAGTGTTGCATAATGTAATTTGCATTTTAATCTGTATTTTATATAAATTGTATTCTCAAACCAAAGCATGTATTTTTAAAAATAATGAATTCCTTAAAAGTACTGAAAAATAATGACAGATATTTTTTCAAAGCCATGCATGAATATGGTTAAAACATTAAATGGAATGGGAAGACAAAATGCAATAGTCTACTACTAAATCTCTTCTTTAGCATTCGTTCATTTGATGAGTATTGATTGAAGACTCCTACAATGCCAAGCAGACATTATTAAAGGGTCTTTTAATTAATTCCACCTTTAACTCTTCAAGCTATCACATAGGATAATTAGCTCCAGATGGCTAAATATTTGTATAATGTTCTTTTTTTGATTTATCAATTTTAGAAATTCTTTATTCTGCTATGATACACACAGAATTGTTTCTTTCATGTGAATCATCACTTCCCCTCCATGAAGTTATTTTATATAATTATTTCTCTTTGTTTTTCTCTTTTGGTTGCCTTTGCAAGTTGAAATAAGATATTAAAGCTTTAACTTCTTTTTTTCATTATAGACACAGCATCTTTTGCTCCTGGCTTTGTAAGATAATCCCCCGCCCAGTGCCTTTCCTTCAGCCCTCTTCCCTTCCATCTCTTGCCCCTGTATTCTCTACTTTTACATCTTCAAGGCTGAACATGCATATTCTGCTGTTTAGCATACATGAATGACTGCCTCTTTTTTCATTATGTGGATTATAAAAGTGGAAGTCAAAGTAGTTACATTATTTTAATTATAAGCATGTGAAACTGGCTTGGTGTGGTGGCTGAGGCCTATAATCCCAGCACTTTGGGAGGCCGAGGCGGGCGGATCATGTGAGGTCAGGAGTTCGAGACCAGCCTGGCCAACACGGCGAAACCCTGTCTCTACTAAAAATACAAAAAATTAGCCAGGCGTGGTGGCAGGCGCCTGTAGTTCCAGCTACTCGGGAGGCTGAGGCAAGAGAATCGCTTGAACTCCAGAGGCGGAGGTTGCAGTGAGTCCAGATCACGCCATTGCACTCCAGCCTGGGTGACAAGAGCGAGACTCTGTCTCAAAAAATAAATAAATAAACAAACAAACATAAGCATATGACACTATTGTTGAATTTCTAATTTTCATGGGGAGTTTCTACATGCAGGTTTTTCTTAATTACTAAACAGAAATATATTTTCAAGTTTTTCCAACGTCTTTTTTAAATGGAGTATTCTAAAAAGCTCCCCCTTTTTTCTCTCCCAACCGGCAAATTACCAGCAGACATGTTCTTCCTCCAGAGGTCATCGGCTTGGGCATCTACACCTGCTCCCCAGGGGTCATCCTGTGATTTTCCCTCATGCCTTTTCTCTTTCCTATATTAAAATCCTGGATACTAGAATCCCTTGGCTTATTTACTTCCTTTCTTTTTGCCAGAAAATATCTCAGATAATTTACTAAGAAACAGTAGTGTAGGAGGTAAGCTTTCTGAAGCCTTACAGCCTGAAAATATCTTTTTCATTCATCACACTAGGTCAGTGGGTATTTCTAGGTTGAAAACAATAGCTCTCCAAACCTTTGAATGAAGAGCTCTGTTGTCTTCTTGGCTTAGTGTGGGTGAAAATTCTGATGCCTGTTTCTCTTTCCTTTATAAGTAAACTGTTACAGAGTTTTGTCTTTATCATTTGTGATGTTGTATCTAGATATGGATATATACATATTTATTGTTCTGTGCAATTAACGCAGCCTTTCAATGCAGGGATTCATGCTCTTCAATTCTGGACTTTGTTTTTGTTATCTTTTTGTTCTTTTTATTTTTTTACACTGTCTGTTTCTATCATCATCATCATGACTATATTATTATTCAGCTATTGAAACTTCTGGATTGATCTTCTCCATCATTCAATCTCTTCTCTCATATTTTCTACTTTTTTTCCATTTCTATTTACTTTCTGGAAGATTTCTTTGACTTTATCTTCCAAAATGTACATACTTCCCATGACTATCTCGGTGTCTTCTGGTTGTCCCTTTTCTATAGAATCTTGCACTTTATGACTGCATTGTATTCTGTAATCTCTCTGCAGATGCTACTTAGGATTTCTTTTTCATCTGAGGTCATTTGTTCTCTAGCTTTCAAATGAGAGTGTTTCCTCAAATGTCTGGTGATCCTTGCTTGACTTCTGCATAGTATAATGAGATCATCAAAAGCAAATGGGAGATTAGGATACACAGCAGTGCCCAACGACTGGCAAGCTTTGCTTTGGGTTGATTTGGTGGAGCCACTACTTATGTTGAGAGATCCCTGAAAGTCTGCATGTGGATTTCATGCTTCTTGAGGCACTCTATTCCCTTTTTGACTAATAAGGCATTTCAAAATATCATCAGGGCATTTAACAATTATCCACATAGTCTTTACCCAGCTTTAGATAATATGAATGTCTTACCATATTGCTTTAAATCTCCTCTTTTTCTTCCAAAATAAAATAGAAACATTGAAGATATACTTAAAGTCAACTCTGTGTTTCTGCTACACCACATTGTTCTCCTTCTCTCCTAGAGAACACCACAATGCTGAATTTTGTGATGACTATTTTGATGAATATTTGTGTATTTTACTACATATGTATTATCCTTAAATAAGAGTACTATTTTATGTGGTTAATTTCATACACATATAAGTATATACATGTGATATGTGTGCATACAGCGAAACATAAAAAATAGTACTTGTTTTTTGAGACAGTCTCGTTCTGTCCCCCAGGCTGGAGTGCAGTGGCATGATCTCAGCTCACTGCAACCTCTGCCTCCCACAATTATACTGCCTCAGCATCCCGAGTAGCTGGGACTACAGGTGCATGCCAGCATGCCCAGCTAATTTTTGTATTTTTAGTAGAGATGGGGTTTCACCATGTTGGCCAGGCTGGTCTTGAACTCCTGACTACAGATGATCCACCCGCCTCGGTCTCCCAAAGTGCTGGGATTACAGAAAAATAGTACTCTTATTTAAGTATATATCACATACATATACGTATGTGATTACAGACGTATACATATGTGTGTATAAAGTTGAACATATAAAATAGTACTCTAATTACATGTACACATTATATAACAAACAATATATAATTGTGTCTATCAACCTATATATAATTATAATACATGTAGAAAATAAAAAATAAATTTTCTGAAAAGAAAAAGATAAAACAAAAAAATAAAAATAATAATTATAATGCATGCATATTCTGCAAACTGCTTTTGACTCAACATCATATTTTTGATATCTATTTTGAGGTACATAATCTAAATTCATTTCCATGCTGTATGAGATTCCATTTTATGACTAAACCATGAGTATGGTTCTCTATTTCTGGATATTTAAGATATTTTCAATTTTCTAGTGTTTAATCGGTGCTGTAAGGAATATTCCTTTACACATCTTTAGAAGATGTATTGGAATGGAGAGATAATAGAGGCAGGGCTACTAGTAGAAGAGATCATTAAGACCTAAACTTGACAACGGTGGGATGAAACAGATTATAGAAATTTTTTGAGATTATACATACTACTTGGTGATTCGTCAGAAGTGGGGGTGAGAGTGGAAGTGGCACATGAGAGAGAGGAAATAATTTAGGATGACTAAAATTTCTGCCTTGCAAAAATAAATAGATCTTTGAAACACATCCCAATATAGGGCATTCAGAAGTGTTGACAGGACTAGTGGGGTGGGCAGAAAAAAAAGTTCCATTTTAGAAACAAGTTTATAGTTTGTACGACCATGAGCTATTCAGCTGGAAATTTCCTGTGGCTAGCGAAGTTACAGTACTTTCCAACTCTATGATTCATGGTGCTATCTATCTTGGCTGCTTTGGTAAGCAAAAGCACATTGGGCATTTAAAAAGATGGTTCTATTGGTATAGCAGGCTGAATAATGGCCCTCCAAAGAGTTCCATGCCCTAATCTCTGGAATTTTATGTAGCAAAAAGAACTTTGCAGATGTAAGCTAAGGATGTCAAAATGGGGAGATTATCTGCATTATCCATGTGGGTCTAAGATCATCACGAGGGATTTTGTAAAAGGGTGATAAAGTTTGGATGTTTGTCTCCTCCAAATCTCATGTTGAAATGTAATGCCCAATGTTGGAGGTGGGACCTGGTGGGAGGAATTGGATCATGGGGGCAGATCCCTCAGCAATGGTTTAGTGCCATCCTCTCTGTGATGAGTGAGTTCTCACTCTGTTAGTGCACATGAGATCTGATTGTTTAAAAGAAGTTGGCACCTCTTCCTCTCTCTCTTGCCCCAGCTCTTGCCATGTGACATGCTGACTCCCCTTTGCCTTCCACCATGATTGGAAGCTTCCTGAGGCCTCACCAGAAGCAGATGCTGGTGCCATACTTCCTGTACAGCCTACAGAACTATGTGCCAAATAAACCTATTTTCTTTACAAATTGCCCAGCCTCAGGTATTCCCTTATAGCAATGCAAGAATGGACTAACACAGAGGAGTGCAGGACTCAGAGTCAGAGAAGGCAATGAGACAAAGAAAGCAAAGGGAAAAAGGCTATACAATATGGAGCTAGGAAACAAGGAACGCCAGCTCCTTTGGGAACCTGGAAGGCACAAGGAATGGGCTTATCCCTGGAGCCTCCAGAAGGAGCCAACCATGCTAATGCCTTGATTTTAGCTCATTTTGGACTTCTGGCCTCCAGAGCTGTAAGATAATAAATGTGTGTTGTTTAAAGCCACGATCTTTGTGGTAATTTGTTATAGCAGCCAAAGGAAAATAATGCAGTTGGCTTTTCAATAAGAAGACTTAACTGAAGACAGGGCTGACTTCAAGGGCACGTGATCTGTGTAGTCACACAAGTCCCCACACTTACAGGGTCCTCCTGGTTGGTTTAATGCTCTATGGTCACCGTCTTCACATGATTAATGATATTTTGAACAAGGAACCCCACATATTCATTTTGCATGGGGCCCTGTCACTTGTGTACTCAGTCCTAACTAAAGATAACATATTTGACATACTTGGGGCATAGCTTTCTTTTTCTTATATTTTTCTGTTACTAAGATTTTCTAGGCTGGGTACAGTGGCTCATGCCTATAATCCTAGCACTTTGGGAGGCCAAGGCAGGCAGATCACTTGAGGTCAGGAGTTCAAAACCAGCATGACCAACATGGTAAAACCCCGCCTCTACCAAAAATACAAAAATTAGCTGGGTGTGGTGGTGCCCGCCTGTAATCCCAGCTACTTGGGAGGCTGAGGCAGGAGAACTGCTTGAACCTCCACCTCTTGGGTTCAAGCAATTCTGCCTCAGCCTCTTGGGTAACTGGGATTACAGGCATGCACCACCATGCCTGGCTAATTTTCATATTTTTAGTAGAGTCGGGGTTCCACCGTGTTGGCCAGGCTGGTCTCGAACTCCTGGCTTCAAGTGATCTGCCTGCCTCGGCCTCCCAGAGTGTTGGGATTATAGGTGTGAGTCACCCAGCCCGGCCCAGTCTTTCTTTCTGAGCAGCTATGTGCCCAGTAAGAAATTGTAAGAAGGTCATGATTAAGGAAAAAAAGAGAGACAGATTTAGGGTAACGACTACCAGACTGTGCTACCACTGTAACCTTAAACTAATTATACGTTTTGGTGGGTTGTCTAGCAACATTTCACAGAGTATTTCTAAGAGACGCTTAAAGGGCCATGTGTCCATATACCTAGCTAAAAGTGGGGTTCTATTAAGGAAAAAGAGAACACACATTGGGTAAAACCTGGCAGCTTCCAACATAACTATGATCACTACATTGTATGTATCAGACTTTTCCTAAAGAGTCAGGGAAACAGTGAAAAAACAATTCATTATATTGTTCATTCTTAAAAGTCTGTGACCACCTAATGTCTGGAAATTTATCATAGAACACTTTTCACCTTAGGGTGCTTTCTCTACTCTGAACTTTTCTCTCAAGTTTTCCTAACCTCAAATTCCTTGGGAGCCAAAACTATAAAAACCCTAGAAGAAAATCTAGGCAATATCATTCAGGACAGAGGCACAGGCAAAGATTTCATAACAAAAATGCCAAAAGCAATTGTGACGAAAGCAAAAATTGGCAAATGGGATCTAATTAAACTAACGAACTTCTGCACAGCAAAAGAAACTATCATCAGTGTGAACAGACAACCTACAGAAGGGGAAAAAATTTTCCAATATATCCATCTGACAAAGGTCTATCATCCAGAATCTGCAAGGAACTTAAATTTACAAGAAGAAAACAACCTCATTAAAAAGTGGGCAAAAGACGAGAAAAGACACTTCTCTAAAGACGACATACACTTAGCCAACAAGCGTGAAAAAACCTCAACATCATTATTACAGAAATGCAAATCGAAACCACAATGAGATACCATCTCACAGCAGACAGAATGGCTATTACTAAAAAGTCAAAAAAGAACAGACGCTGGTGCGATTGTGGAGAAATAGGAACACTTTTACACTCTTGGTGGGAGTGTAAATTAATTCAACCATTGTGGAAGACAATGTGGTGATTCCTCAAAGACCTAGAGGCAGAAATGTCATTTGACCCAGCAATCCCATTAATGGGTATGTACCCAAAGGAATATAAATTATCCTATTTTAAAGATACGTGCATGCATACGTTCATTGCAGCACTCTTCACAATAGCAAAGACATGGGATCAACCCAAATGCCCATCAATGATAGGCTCTATAAAGAAAATGTGGTGCATGTACACCATGGAATACTATGCAGTCATAAAAAGAAATGAGATCATGTCCTTTGCAGGGACATAAATGGAGCTGGAAGCCATTATCCTCACCAAACTAACACAGGAACGAAAACAAAACACCGCATATTCTCACTTGTAAGTGGGAGCTGAATAATGGGAACACATGGACACATGGTGGGGACCAATAAACACTGGGGCCTGTCAGTGTGGGGAGGGAGAGCATCAAGAAGAATAGTTAATGGATGCTGGACTTAATATCTAGGTGATGGGATGATCTGTGCAGCAAACCACCATGGTACATGTTTACCTATGTAACAAACCTGCACATCCTGCACATGTACCCCAGAACTTAAAATGAAAGTTGAAGAAAAGAAAAGAAAAATTCCTGGGAGCTATGCTGTTCTCCTCATGCTGTTCTGAATAAGGAGTAAACTCTCTGCTTTACTTCTGGGAAGTGAGGTCGCCAAGGCAAGCTCTCGAACTTTATTTTCCTTAATAAAGATGGTTTCTCCCCAAGAGAAATTCTAGTGGCAGTTGTTGATGTAACAACATTCTCAACATGCTTATTTGCTAAATAAATGAATCATCTACATATTTCTTTACAGGGTTCCTGGATAAACTGGAAAGGTAAATTTTCAGGGCTGTCATCCCCTTACTAGTAAGATAAGACATACTTTCGGCTGGGTGTGGTGGCTCATGCCTGTAATCCCAGCACTTTGGGAGGCCAAGGTGGGCGGATCACGAGGTCAGGAGTTCGAGACCAGCCTGGCCAACATGGTGAAACCCCGTCTCTACTAAAAATACAGAACAATTAGCTGTGTGTGGTGGTGGTGGTGGTGGTGGGGTGCCTGTAATCCCAGCTACTCGGGAGACTGAGGCAGGAGAATCACTTGAACCTGGGAGGCGGAGGTTGCAATGAGCCGAGATCACATTACTGCACTCCAGTCTGGGCAACAGTACAAAACTCCATCTCAAAAAAAAAAAAAAAAAGGTATACTTGCCAAATAGTCATTGATTCAGTAATTATTGTGCCAGCCATTGAAATAGAATCTCAGTATACAAAAGGAAAGTGAAACAGACTATTTTACTTCCAATGGACCTTAGCATCTAGTACTATCTAGTGCCATCCAGATTTTGTGAAGAGAGAACAAGAGAACCCCAAGAGACCTATCCCTAACACACTCCTTCGATATAAAGCAAGAATGCTGGGCTCTGTCCAAGAACAGGAAAAAAAAAATCCATGCTGAATATCCACATAAGCTCAGCCTTCCCTGAGTTTTGTCGTTCATGATGTTTGTGGACATCACAGTATACTGGAAGACTTCTAAAATGAATAGTAACAATAGCTGTTACCATCTAGAAAATATGTCCAGTTCTCCAAGGCACATGGTAGGATGGCACTCCTCTGTTCTTTGCAGTTATGAGGGGGCATGTGGCTTGCTTTGGCTAGTTAAATGAGAGTGGAAGTCATTTGCATGTCTGGTTGAAAGTCTTAAGAATCAGTGCTCTGTTAAGCCAACCTCTTCTTCCCTCTGCCTTGACAACTGACCACACATCAGTTGGTATCTGCTTGGTAAGTGTGGTTTCTGGACTAAAGATACCAAGGAGTACTCAAGCAATCCCTGATGGAGATCTAGTGTAAGTGAAAAGAAACCTTTGTCTTTCTAAGCTACTGAGATTTGGGAGATTTTTTATTACTGTAGTGTAACCCAGCCCATCCTAACTGATGCAATCATAAATGTCTCTCAACATGAGAGTCTTCTACAAAAAGTAACTCATCTCATCCTCATGGAAACCTCTTGAGGCAGATACTATCATTATTTCCATGATTTTCTCTGACAAGAAAATTTAGAGATGAAGGAGTGGATGAATAGGTAAGTGCTAATATCCAAACCCTGAGATTCCAAGTGGGGTTTCATGCTTTGGTGACTCAAACCACAGTTTTTGCTTGAGTTAATAAATGGGAACTCAACCATAATGGGTGCCTATAACTGTCAGGCCTCTGTCTTAGGCGCTGGAAATCTAAGAGTGAACAAGACAGACAGTAGCTTACATCCAAGGGGAGGAAAATGAAAAGACCCAAGAAAACATACAACAAACAGTTTCAGTTCATTATGAAGAACATAAAACAGGGATGTGACAGAATGAGGAGTACTGAAATGGTGAGAAAGGTCTCTGAGAAGCTGATTTTTGAGTTGAGAGGAGAAAGAGATATCCCAGGCAGGCATAATTCGTGCAAAGGTCTTTCCTGGGAGAAGCCCTGATGCATCAGCGGTGCAGAGTGGAGTCAGTTTTGCAAGACCATGAGGAGAGGGTATAAGACAGCAAGGGGCGCATCCTGTAGGACTGGAGGCTGCAAGGACTCTGGAGAAGGGGAATGACTTAATTCAGTTTGCTTGTGTAAGGACCACTCTGGATGTTGCAGTGTGGGTGGGAGGCCAATGGATGCAGACAAATGAGCCAGGAGAACCTCGCGGCCGCCTAGATCTACCTGTGGTGAAGGACTAAGTCTTGCCCCCAGGCCTATCCTTTCCAAACATACTCGAGTCTGCGCAGTTCTGCGCACAAGTGACCACTCCCTGAGTTCGACTCCACCCAACCCGAATTCCTGTTGCTGACCCGGAGCTACGACGCTGCAGTTGTGTCAGGTTGCAGTTAGTTTCTAAATGCGCCCTCTCCAGTTCTGATCTATGTCCTCCGGAACCGATCTGGGGACCGGCCCCTGTCCCCCTCTCCGCTTTCCAGAGCTCTGGTCTAGGCAAGGGACGCTGACGGCTCCACCTGGATGGGCCATGGGAGCCAAGCCTGTTCTGTGCCAGGCACCATGCTCCTGCTATGTCCCAAGGATTTAATGACGAACAAAGCCCACGCGCCACGGTCCTGGTGGCGCTTTCAGCCCAGAAGCGGCGGGAACACAGTGGGAGGGGCGAGGAGCTGCAGTCATCAGGAACCCTCGGATTCCACGCCAGCCTGGGGAGGGAGCAAATTGGAATGTAAAAACAAAACATTACATTCCCGATTCTCGGAAGCACAGGGCGGACTGGAGCCAGGGTGCCCAGGTGAGCGCCGGGCTGCACCGCCTGCCGGCGCCGGGGTAGAGCTCTACACCGGGAGCTGAGCCAGCCGGGCGCGCAGCGACGCTGCAGGCCGCGGGCGGTACTGCAGCGCAGCGCAGCGCGGCCCGGCGCCTCTCGAGGCTCTAACGGGCGCGCATGCCCAGCGCGCCGCTCGTGGCCCCTCCAGCCTCACTGCGCGCTTCCGCGGCAGCCGCGGAGGCCGAGCTGAGTGTGCGCGGCGGGGATAGCTGAAGGATGGGGCCTGTGCCGCAGGGCGGGAAAGGGTGGCTGGGACGTGGTCCCCGCCTTAGCCACGCCCTAGCGCCTGACACCCTCCTCCACGAAAGGTTGCTCCAGTTACTCCTGTTTTGCAGTTGAGAAGACATCTCAGAGACTGGCAGTAACTTGGCCAAGGCCACACAGCTGGAAGGATGGCAAATGAGTTAGGGATTCGGACTCTACATCTTCAACCTCCTGCACCCCAGGACTGTGAGGCGAGGTAAGCTTGAGAACCGGGGCTGTCTTATCGGAGCTTGGGGGGCCTTTATCCTTCCTTTACAGATGTGCAAACCTCCTTTCTAGTAGCTCAAGGAAGTTACTAGAAACTTCTGAAATGTTTTAAAAGAAAGAAAAAGCGACTTTCTGGGATCTCCTGTCCATTCATAAAGCCTTGAAGGGTCTGAGATTGACGTGTCTGTGCTCCGACCTGGGTGTTAGAGACCTGGCTCGTTTCCAACGGACAGTGCTGTTTTTGTCAAGTCATATAATATTCGGGAGTGCTAGAGGCCAGAGAGAATATAAAACTGGGTAATGAAGCATGAGGGAAGTTCAGAGCAAGAGAAAGGATGATCATGGAAAGCTCGCGGAGGCCTTCCTCTGAGCCCCAAGCTCCCCACTGGCAGAATTCGATGAAGGGCTCTCTAAGATCACGCTTTGTAGGCGCCTAGAATTATCTAAATCCACACTGCCTTTCCTTTTCTTCCTCAAAAGCACCCACCTCAGGGCCTTTGTACATGCTCCCCTCTCCCCCATTCTCTGTCTTCTTGTGGCAGCTTTCCTACTCATGGCTTACAGCTCATCTCCCAAGTCCTGGTCATTTCATCTGTAAGGCTTGCGGTCCGGAAATGCATGTTCCCTGAGGGCTGAGCCTTACCCTGTTCCTCATTCCTCTAGCCTGAGCACTAGCCTGTGCCTGCACTGAAAGAGCATTCAATACATAGTTTTTGTTTTGTTTTGGATACAGAGTCTTGCTCTGTTGCCCAGGCTGGAATGCAGTGGCTCGTTCTTGGCTTACTACAACCTCCATCTCCTGGGTTCAAGCAATTCTCCTGCCACAGCCTCCCGAGTAGCTGGGATTATAGGCACCTGCCACCACGCTCAGTTAATTTTTGTATTTTTAGTAGAGGCGGGGTTTCACCTTGTTGGCCAGGCTGGTCTTGAACTCCTGATCTCAGGTGATCCACCCGCCTTGGCCTCCCAAAGTGCTGGGATTACAGGCATGAGCTACCGCGCCTGGCCAAATACATGTTTTGTTTAATGAATGAGTGAATGAATGAATGTTGGCTCCCAAATCTTATACTCAGTGACTGGTTCACGTCTTCCCTCTTCTCTCCGACATTAGGTAGTCATAACTAGGAGGGTGCATTGGTTTCTTAGGGTGGCTGTACCAAACAAACATGTATTGTCTTACAGTTCTGTCAGCTTAGAAGTCTGAAATCAAGATGTCCGCAGGGCCTTGCTCCCTCTGAATCCTCTAGAGGAGGCCTTCCTGCCTCTTCCATCTTCCGACAACCATTGGCTTGTGGCTGTATACTCCAATCTCTGCCTCTGTCCATGGCTTCTTCTCCCTGTGTGTCTCCGTGTCTTCCCATGGCATTTTCCTCTCTGTGTCTCTTCTTATAAGGACACCATTCACATTGGATAAGGGCTCACCCTAATGACCTTGTCTTACATCTGTAAAGACCCTGTTTCCAAATAAGGTCACATCTGTAAGTTGGGGGTGGGGGATATTAGCGCTTCAACGTATTTTTCTGGGAAACAATTCAACTCGTGACAGAAGTGATCCATGGAATTTAGGCAAACTAAGCTGGGGGTGGGGAAGAAGACAATGAAGGGCAGACATAAGTGTAGGGAATGTGTGACGATTCACATTTGCAAGCATCAGAAGACTTTTGGGGACATCAACCTTAAAGGTTTCTGCTGAAGTAGTTTCTGTCTTTCCTTGACCCTTTTTCAGGCTGTAAACATCCCATTTCCAGACTCTCCACAAAGCATTTCATCTCCCTGAATCTGGGCTACTGAAGAGTAAGTTAACACTCACTTCTATCTGCCAGGGACTGTGGTAAGTCCTGACTTGCTTTCTCTTGTTTAATGTTGACAACCCCCTTGGGAGGAAGGACCTATTGTACACTGAATTTTACATGAGAAACTGAGGTTCGGACAGGCTCATAACTTCTGTGTGCCCGAACGGGGATTCATAACCAGTTCTAACTTGAGAGAAACTCCCAGGAGACCCGTAGGTACCTTGCATCAATTCTGTGTGACTTAAGAGGGCAGAACTGTGATGCCATGAGTAGAAGTTATAAGGAGAGGCAACAATTTGGGCTACAGTTTAGGAACATTTTCTCTAATGTTTAGACCTCAAATTCTCCAGTACTTAGAATTAATAGTTTTTCCTGATGTGGCTCTTTTTGCCACTAGAGATTTTCAGGCAGTGGCTGCTAGTTTGGATTCCCAATGCCCTTCCCAACTTGACCCTACTCTTGAGGAATACTTTGAACTCTCTGGCATATTGCCTCTGATAGGAGCTATCTGCACATAAATGTGTTTTTCTGAGAAGAGGTCCCTTAGCTTCTCTGAGCCCTAGGAGATAGAAAACCAGGAGCCTAGCAGCTCCCTGATCAGGACCGGGGTTAGGAGCACCGCAGCCTAAGGCAGGAAGAAGGATTTGCTCTCTGGGCTGCTATTTCTTCTGCTCGGCTCCTGATATTTCAGTGGCGAAGGTTTTGGCCAGCGGCTGGACTTGTGGCTGAGCCTGTCTTCCTCAACTCTGCTTCTCCATGGGGTACTACTGCCCAGCCCCACATCTCCTCTGTGCAGCATACTGGCTGCTGTCCGTGCACGCCGACCTCTGGCCGCCAACAGGAAGGTGATGAAAACCAGCCTTGCCCGCCCCCCCCCGCCCGCTTCCAGAGCTTTGAAATAAACTTTAGCTGTTCATCCCGAAGAAACTGTACTTCCCAGTGACGCTGCTCCCGTGCCTCAACCAGCCCCTGCTGGAGAGCAGTTTCACTTTGTGGGGAGTCACTGATTATGCGGGACCTGGCAATATGGTCCTCTTTCCTCTTAGCGGCTCTATTCTAAATATGTCTTCCTTCCAGATCGTAGATGCAGGTGTATCTAGAGGGCATTTGGTTTGCCCAAAATAGCACTTAAGTCCACGAGGCAGGAAAGAAACTCTGGCATTAAATGAGCTCACACCGTCTCCAAACTCCCAGTCATTGTCCCCTCTGACCCTCACAACGCCCAACTGCTAGAGGAGGCTTTGCGCCTCACATCCGACCTTCCTCATCTTCAGAAATGAAGACACTGAGACAGGTCAGGGGACTTTCTCTCCATGGTCCAGTAGCTAAGACGTAAAGGAGTCGGGAGAGTCAGGATTTGTACCCAGGACTTCAAGGCCATCTCTTTCACTGAAGCTCTCCAAGAAGGATGAGTTTGGAGGCTGAGGACCTGAGCTCCTTTTCTCTCGCTTTCACTCACCCGCTGCAAGGCTGCAGGTTCCCTGGGGGCAGGCGCCAAGGCCGCCCCCGGCGGGACCCGGTACCAGGCAGGCGCCCCGGGATGGCGGACTGGGCCAGGACCGAAGCCGAATCCTTCTTTTGCAGAGGAGGCTCTGAGCCTGCAGCATGGCTAAGTGTGGACCTCGCTCGCTACCCTGCGAACGTGTTGGGTCAAGCTGTAAGCCCAGAAGTGGGGCTGAGCCGGGTCTGAGGCTTCCCGCTCTGGACAGCTTAGAAGCCCGGCGGGGGCGGGCGCAGCCTTAGAGACCTCAGGCGCCGGCCTCGCTGGAGCCGGGCCGCCGCTTCACACTGCGCACGCGCGGGGCTTGCGCGGGCTCCGCCCCCCGGGTAGGGACCTACAGCGGGCGCGGCGCCGGAGGTCTGCGGCCGGCGGTGTAGACGCCCCTTTGCCGGGACCTGGCACCCGAATCCGGCCTGCTGGGTAAGTAGCTGAGCGGGAGGGCAAGGGCCCCTGGATCCGCGTGTACGTGACCGAAGCGCCGGCTGCGGCCGGGTCGTGGGGCCGCGCGGGGCGGGGGCCTGACGGGGCCGGGCCGGGGCGGGTCGCGCGGCCACGGCCCCGCGTGCCCACGCTGCGAGCTGGCGTCGTGGCGAGCCGCACCGGGAAGGCCAAACGCGGGCTCTGGCTGGTGGGCGTGGGGCACTGGCTGGGGTGGGGGCCCGGGCCGCGGCTTGGCGCGTGTTGAGCAGGGACGCGGGCCCGGCCTGGGGTCGGGGTCCGGCCCGGCGCCCCCAGCTCGCCTTTGTGCGCCTCGACCCCGCGGACTCACCCGACGCACTAGGGCGACCGGGGCGGGGTGGCGGCATCCCGCGGGGCAGTTGGTGTGGTGCCGCTGGCCCAGCCTGCGCTCCCCGCCCCCAGCGTTATGAAGGATGCCTCCTCCGAGGGCTCCTACCGTCCGCGCCAAGCAGGAAGTGTCGTCAGGAGGCCATTTTTAAAGCCTCCTGCGGGCCTCCGAGCTGAGCATTGACGGTTTTGGTTTTCTTCGGTTGGAAGAATCCCGGCCTTCCCTCGCGGCGAGCGGGCCCTTCTGGGAGACGACGATGAGCCCGCTGCACCTGGCCTCGTCCTCTGAGCGCCCAGGCTTAGGCGCGCTCGCCTCGGATGCTGCTTGCCATCGGGGGAGCGTGCCGACAATAAACTCCAACACCAGCCTGGCATTGTCTTTCCTTGAGAGGGTCTCAGGGGTGGGCTCGTCCATCGAGATTCTGCGCATCTTTTGCCGGGGGGGTGAGGACTTAGGAGGTTGAGTGAGAAGATACAGTGAAGGTTTGAATTGTTCCAAATGCTGATGTCATTGTGGGACCTCCCCATCCCGGCGTGCCCGTCTTATCTTGGTGTCTTTGGGGTTTGGGGCTCTATAAAGCCAAGAAATTTCAGGGTTCAAAAGAATGAAAGTTTCTCAACCAGAAAGGAAAAGCCAAAAGAGCGAACGGGAGAAAACACTTAAGTCTTTGTAAGTTGTCTAATGTATCCCGTTAAAATACCTCTGACTTTAAAAATTGGAATAATGAACGATTTGTCAACGTAACATTAAAAAAAAATGAACTACTGAACATTATGTCCTATTTAAAAGTAGATATCTACGTAGCTAAAATCTAATGTTGTGTTAGAATCCTTAAACCATCCTAAGTTTAGACTTGAAATCACCAAGAGTTAAGGCAAACTGGGTCTCCAGAAGCTTGCAGTACTCTTCTACAGTAGAGCAGAGACTGAAGATGGTAATGCATCTCTTTCTCTCTCTCGAGTCACATAGAGCAGAGTTCAGCCCAGCCTGTGATGTCAGTACACATCCAAGGGTTCAGGAAATATTGTTTTAGAAACCAATGTTATATACTGTTGTCTCTTTGAGTAGGATACAAATAGTTCTTTTTTAAAATTGTGTAATACTGATATCTTTAACCTAGGATGCAATTCTTAAAAATTACTTTCATCTTGGATCACATTTAGCCTTGAAAAATAACACTTTTGTATGTAGACAGTTTTGTTATGCTGATAACATTCATTGCAAATGCAATTTGAAAAGAGCAGACAAAGGATGGCATTACTTTGTTTATTGGAACTCCTTTCTGATGTACTATGCCCAATCTGAAGATTTTAAAAATGCAAAATGGCAATTTTAAAAAATCCATTGAGATCTCTAGAGATTTATTTGCCTTTAAGTAAGGGGATCGGGGCCAGTTTTTGTGCAAAAGGAAGAACAAAGAACATTTTATTTTTGTCTCTGTGAAGGCTGCTCTTTCATTAGTTCACTCATTCTTTCAACCAATACGAACCTTACTGAGTGCCTGCCTTGGCCAAACCCTTTGCTATTGATGATGATAAACAAGATCCTTACCAGGGAGGGTTTTCCCAATTTTGATTGTTCTCAAACCGCCTGTTGTCTACTCCTTTTTCTTTGTTATGCAAACCCAGCTAACTGCAATTTCCAGGATTCATCCTTGGAGTGAAAGCAGCTACAGATCAGCCAGTCTAAACATTGTCATCATGGGGTGAGGGTGGGGAGGCATCAAAATCAACTAGGGAGAATTTTCAACCATATGCCTGAGCCCCACCCCAGGAAATGGTAACCTGATTTGCTAGGTTGCATGTGAGTCCTGGGAATCCTTTTTAAGTTCCGTGGGTGACTTTGCCATACACCCCTGCTTGAGAACCACTTCTGGGGCTCATTCCCCTTATCTTCAGCACTCTCTGAGAAACCAAGGCTATGCCTGTCCAGGACTTAAACCCAAGTGTTTGGCTTCTGTTGCAGGCCTCTTTGTGCAGCCTTGCTGACCCCCAGGGTTCTGATGTAGAAGCCTACACCAGGGCCTGAGGTTGTGAAACTCATGGCACTCCACGCCTGAGAAGAGAAGGCCTGAAAGAGAAGGAAGAGCCCATGGGACTTGCCACATTTTTTACTTGTATCTGCAACTCCAAGGCTCCAGGCAGGAAGTAAGAACAGTGCTGAAGTGGCAGCAGATACTGTCTATGGCTTCATTTCACAGCTTCACACAGCAGGGTAGCAGAAAACAAAGAATGTAAGACTGGACACACTTGCTGCTGTTCACCAACTCTGATCTTCAAAAAGCCATATAACTTCAGCAGACGTGTTATCAGGGAAGAAGCAGATAATTGAAGGCTGGCTTTGAGAAGTTTCGAGGTAACATAGGAACCTGCTTATGCAGGCAGTCTTTCCATCTGACTTGGGCCAAGGGCCAGGGTGCTCCGGGATTGACAAGCAGCCAGCCACTGGGAGAGTACTCTAATCAGATCATTGATAGAACATTCACTACTCTACTTATCATACCCATTTACTTCTCTCCATCTTCTGTTAGACTCCTTAAAAACGGCAGCCCACAGCAGGTGTGGGGATAAAACAGTCCTGGGCAGTGCTCATTGTACTCACACTATGCCAGGCACTGTGCCAGGAACATCCAAATTTCTAAGAATCTGCAAAGTAGATACCTCATTATACACTTTACAGAGAGCATCATTGGTGTTTCCAAGGTCACAGGGCTACGCAAGGGTGGAACCCTGAGTCTGCTTGTCCCATTACAGCCCCGGGGTGGTGGCCTCACCCCACCTCCAGGCACCCACAAGAATATAAAATCTTGTACAAGGATGTCGATATTATTCTTGCCATTCCCAAGTGCACGTGCACCTGTAATGCCAGGTGGTTTGCAGCCTTGGCTGCATAGCTGCATGTGAGAATTACCTGGGAAGCTTTTAAAAATCCCAGTATCCCCACCTCTTCCCCAATTACAGTGGAGTCTTGGGGGTGGTGGGGGACATCATTTTTGAAGCTTCCAAGTAATTCTGGTGTGCAGTGGGGTGATCAGTTGTCCCAGGGACCTCCTCTAAAAAAATAAGTTTAATATCCCGGGCACATGACAGGCCAATTGCCCTAATGCAGTGAGGGTTAAGAACTACTGGTTTAATGGAAGATATTTTTTTCTGTGCTTGATTATACTGTTTTATTAAACTCTGAATCCATTTTTTTCTGCACATTTTTAAGGCAAAAAGGAAATCCCTTTTTGATTTCTTTTTTGAAATAAACACGTCTCATTTTTAGCACCTTTAGAGACCTGGAGTCATTTGGTGTGCTTCATGACATAAAATTTTGTAATATTCCTTGTAATACTACCTTATTTTTACCATATGTATTTTTAATGCTTACAAGAGCACATTTGCTCTTTCACATTTTTTTTTCACATACAAAGTTGAAGTTTTAAACATTACGCACTCTAATACTGGCTGTATTCTTTTTTAGAAAGATTTTTTTCTTAAAATGTTAAGAAAAAGCCTATAGTATCATTTCCTTTGTTTTCTGATATAGACTTAGTTGATGTGCACAGCAGTGTCAAGTCAATCTCTAGAATATTCCGTGTAGACAGGGTGGGGAGAAGACCCTCACTTCCTGCCGACTAATGAACTCATGTTGATATAGACTTTTGCCTCATCAGATTCATTTGTTAAGCTAAGCAGTATCTGCTTCTCTGGACATTATTGAATTCTTCTACCTGTGAGGGCATCTTAAAAAAATATACTGACTGATTTCTTAACGAAACATCTACTCTTTGCCAAGCATAAAGTTACCTCCCACTTGCATACACCCTTTTCTCATTTATCCTCACATCAACTGTATAAATGAGAAATATTCTCAGTTTATGAGTGAGAACATTCAGGCTCAGATAGGTTAACAAGTTTGAAATCATGTGCTAGTAAACCAGACACCTAGGTTTTGAACCTTGTTCTTGATGTCCCAAGGTCGTTATTCTCTACTGTGTTACACTCAGCTGCTTTCACCTGGAAAGCAGAGGAATCGGGCTGTCTCCTGCAGCCTTCTTGGTCCATTCTGCTGCCCAAGCAGTACACTTGGTTTCAGATGGAAATCTAGGATCCCAAGGATGGTACATTTGTCAGCAGCATTTGGAAGTATTTTTCATCATCAAGATGGCAATCAATTTGCAATTCAGTCATCTCATTGCAAGGTAGTTTGACAAAAAGGTTATGACACTTAATGGATTTTTTCCCCCTTTTAAATCTGTTCACTCAGCACTTCGCTTCTGATTCATATTAGTGGTCTGAAAAAGCTCTTTCTGAGGCAACAGTTTCTTCCTCAATATCATCCTACTGGGGAAATGTTGGCAGTTGATGTCTAATTTTGAAATTTTTTTTTCCTGATTAATTTTAAGTGTTTACTGGGCACTTTGGGGTAGAATTGTTTTAAAATTTTGGTTACTGGGAAAGCTAGACAAGCCTTTGCTATGGTGAAAGAGACAGAAGGAATATAGATACAATTTGTAAGTGGTTATGCCATTGGGCTTAATGCTTTGCATACATATCTAGTTTGCATCTCCTGATCGCCCTTTAAGTTTGCTGATGGTAAAGCATTATTCCTTGCTTGTCAATGCACAGAGAAAAATTATTTGCCGAAGGACCCTGCAAATAAGGGACAGGATCAGAGATGGAACCGTAAACCTTTCCACCCATTCCATTGTGATCTTCATAGGTACAGCAGCTATACCCTGCCCCAGCAATGAGTATGGTAGAGGCTACATTCAAAGGAGGACTCTGGGGTCAGAATTCCTGAAAAGAGCTGCTTAAGTCTGCTTCTCCATCCGAAAACGATGCAGGCACAGTCAGCTAACACTGAGCTTGCTGGGCATCTCATGAACAGAAATGTATGTGGTGGTCCATGTAGCATGTATGCGATATAACTGGCCACCTTTTCACATTAACACTTATCACAGAAACACATTCATTTGCTACAGGGATATTTCACAGTTTGGCTGAACTTTGAGAGAAGTGGGTGAGGAAAAGGTAGTTTAGTAACTAGTTTATATATAAACCTATATTGTAGTGAGTACTCTTGTAGTTGGAGCATCTTTTCTATGGTGATTATAAATGGCTGTTAGCCCCTTTGCACTGAAGCTAGGTGGCTGGTTTTGCCACAGAGGTAAATTATCTTTTGGGCTGTATAACCAGACAAATAAGATTAAAATATAAAGTGAGATTCAGGGCATGTTCTGAGTAGAGCAGTTAATTAGGCAGCTAAGAAAATTGTATTTTAGCCCCTCTGACTATGTGATTGGTATTTTTTTAAATTAAAAATGGAAAATAATATTTTTAACAGCTTATGATATGTCAGTAATTTAATCCTCCCAGTAGCTCTGTGGGGTAGGTATGTACTGTTTCTGTCTCATTTTACAGGTGAGGAATCAAAACAGTTTGCATACCCAGGTCATATATCTAGAAAGTGATAGAGCTGGGATTTTAAACCTTATAATCTGATTCCTGAATCTCTAGCTTTAAACACTGTGTTACAACTTATTTCTCTTCTAATTCTATTGAGCATTAGATGTTTCCAATATTTAGAAGTCAAATACTTCATTTTTAATAGGAACTTACACAGTCTTTTATGTTTTTTTATAGTCCACAATGTTACTGATCTGGATTCTTCCAAACTCGATACTTTGTTTTTATGTCTCCATAAGAAGTTTTTAAGAAAACAGGGCAAGTGAGCTCAAAATCAAAAGAAAACCCACCAACAGTGAATGCATTCAGGGCTATTTTCAGGTCTTTCCTTTGAAGAAAGATAAGACTCAGTCCAGAGAGCACATCTGTGACACACTGTGCCACTCGCCTTTGGTGCGTGGCAGTCATCTTTGGCTCATGCTGTATATCATTCTACATTAGAAAACTCACTGTATGTTGCTAAATAATTTTTTGAAAACAGGCAAATAAATAAATGGGCATCTTATTTATTGTGCCATAAAATTAATGATACTATTTTCTGTTTTTGAGTGCTTTCCTAAGCCATCTGAAAGTCTTAAGATGTCAAATGCAGAGGCTTTTTAACAGATGTTGAGAGTTTTCAGGGTAGGCAAACACTGACCCTGCTGTTTATAATAGTGATTTATTGAGTACCCTTTCAGTTCCAGCATACCCATGCACAGCTTTGTCTCCAGGGTCTTTTGTACTCGTTGGTCATCCACCCCCAGGGCCATAACTTGCCAAGATGACTCAGCTTCACAGGTGTGTGTACTTGGATGTGAACCATGGAGTACGTTGTGTGGAAGGGATGGGCTGAGAGCCTTTTATATAGATAGGCTTGCTGTCCCTCAGGAGCGTCCCTGTATAAATACCAACATCGGAGCCATCTTCATTCTTCATGCGGCTCTGTCCATTTATCTTTGTCTTAGAGTATTACATCTTAGACGCATATTCCCCTGTCACTAGACACACAGGTTACAAAGGCGAAAGAGAACTCCCATCTACTTGTTACGAAGAAATCTCACATCTTTTTCACTTGCACAGAGGGATGTGGCAATGTAGTAACATTGCATTCTTTTGAGCATAGTTTAGAAGCCAAGAAGATACTTTCAAACAGGTGACATATTCCAGTTACGGCCCAGATGTCCTGCCTTCCCCATCGCACTGCATTTGCTAATAATCGTGGCTGCATGCTTCATATTGGCACTTGCTCCTATGGATTCTTAATTCAAAATAACTGCTGAGAAAATTTTGCAGAGGCCTCTCCAAGAGGACTCTGCCTTCCTCATGCATTCTGGTTGGCTTGGTGTATTCTCTGGGGACTTTCCTTGGCTGGGATGCTCTCCATTCCTTGCTGATGGACATGATCTTACTGCCCAGTCTGTCTCAGATTTTCAAGTATTCAGTTTTAGAATCAGTGATACCTCCCCACCCCCAACTTTTGAAGGGACGTAGAGAGAAAAATGGCAAAGTGCCTTCTGTGATTTTTGAAGACTCCTGGGGGCTGAGCAAGAGGCTGAAACACTGAAAATGAGCCAGTGGAATCCTGGTTTGGATAATTGTTCAAATAGAGGAATCTTGTCACATGACTTAGTTGAGAATTTCTTAGGGCTAATATAGAGGGTGTTATGTTGAAATAGTTGGTAAGCAAATTGTGGCAGGCAGGTTTCTTTCTCACACTCACACTAGTATTATGAGACTGGTAGGTCAAAGCATAAACGTAGATACCAACTTGTATGCAAATCTTTTGAACAGAATTGAGAAGTGAGGATGAGAGATGTGCAGATTGGTAACTGGTTGGTCAAGAGGAATTAAGTTTATTTTTGTTGCTTCAGAGTCAAGGCAGAACAAGGAAATTTATAGGAAAGCTGATTTCTCTTTCATTTAAGGGTAAATTGTTGGTAATGAGAACTATGTGAAAATAAAATTGGCTGCCTGTAGAGGGAAATGGTTTTTTGTTTATGGCAATATTAAACTATCAGCTGCATGGTCAGTTGCAGAAGATGTTTTAAGGATTTAAATATTCTCAGAAGCTTCAACCAGTAATTTGGAATGCTGGCTTTTCATCAGGATTACCTAGGGTGCCTTTACAAGCCACAAAAATCTCTTTTCCTTCCTTCTCTCCTGAGACTTAGATTCACTCACTTTTAGATGAAGCCTGGGAAATTGTCCATTTTTGCTCTGATTCTGAGGCTTTTCCAGGTTGAGAACTGCTGGATCAGATCCCCCTTATCACCAGTCTTAAGCCTCTTCATTCCTTAGGCTTTGGTTTTCTTGGGTTCTGGCTGCTGCTGCAGTTTTTCTGTTTTACCTGGATACCAATGCTGACATGACTATGTTGATGATAGTAGCATTCTTTAGATGATAAAGTATGTGATTTTGAGGATCAGCAGTGTCAGACTGGGCATAGAAGTCATGGGCCTGTTTTTAATAGATGAATAAGAGATGCAGGTGAGTTCCTGCTTGAGGTCGCTTGATGAGCAGCAGAAATCCTGGGAGTTACTTCGTCTTCCTTCACTAAAGCCTCTGCAAATTTGGAAATTAAAGTGTGTGCCAGCTTCTCATAAAGACTCCTGAAAGTGGTGTTGTCTCTACCAGAAATGCAGTGTAATGTGAAAGGCCTTATCTTTGGCCATGTATTGTTTGCCAGCTTGAGGCATTCATGTGTCCTGTCCAAAATCATGATCCCCTTACACAGGTATGTGTGTTTCAACATTGAGGGGATAGATGTTTCTCCAACCCCCCACTGCAACCCTGCAGGTCTCCATCTGCTTGATGTCTTAAGTGTTGTATGCATACTTAAGATAGGGCAAGTCTGATTGAGGGCCTGATTTCATGCTGGAAACTGCTTTTGAAGAAGGTGACTGTCTTTGGCAAAAGTAGAGTAGGAAAAGACAACACTGCCAAAGAAAATACAGCTTATCATCAGATATGGTATGTTACTTTGGTGCTTTCCAAAGGGCAGGTTTTACACCAGATCTGAGTGCATTACTGTTGTATCTCTTGAGCCCTATGGAGGGGCTTTTTCACTCCCCCACGTCGGTCTTTCAGACTACCTTTATATGGCTCTTGACCTGTTAGCACTGTGCCAGAAGGAAGCTACCTGTGTTGCTACCCATCATTGTCATTGAACAAACACTGACTGAGTCCCTCTTGCCTCTTGACACTGGGAGAAGGACTCGAAACACTCTAGCGTTCTTATATTCTAGCATTCTAATCATCATAGTGGCTCTGGGAGGGATTGGATAATTGTTCCTAAGTCTAGTTGCCAGATGAAAAACTGAGGTTCAGAAGATCTAAGTGATTATCTTAAGTCATGAAAGAAAGGCTTTTAGCAGATTCCAAACTAGAACGGATTTTGTTACGCTCCTAGTTCGGCATATTCTGGGAAAATAAGTGTCTTTAAAAAGATTGTATAAAGGAGTCACTCTGGCCAGTGCCTGTAATCCCAGCACTTTGGGAGGCTGAGGCAGGCGGATCACCTGAGGTCAGGGGTTCAAGACCAGCCTGGCCAGCATGGAGAAACCCTGTCTATACTAAAAATACAAAATTAGCTGGGCGTAGTGGCACAAGCCTATAATCCCAGCTACTCGGGAGGCTGAGGCAGGAGAATCGCTTGAACCTTGCAGGCGGAGGTTGCGGTGAGCCAAGATTGCACCATTGCACTCCAGCCTGGGCAACAAGAGCAAAACACTGTCTCAAAAAAAAAAAAAAAAAGGTCACTCTGTGTATATTGGAGTGCTTACGTGCTCTAGAAAACATTTGTCACCTCTTGTGTCCCAGGCCAGGCCATCCGTGATCTCCTTTCTGCCCCAGCCTCTCCCCTGCCATGTCCGTACAATACTGGGTTATTGTCTTTCCTGGAACATGTCTTCTGTTCCCCATTCCCCTTGCTGTTCCTCACGAGCAGCAGGTCCACTTCCCCCAGATCTTTGCCTTTTCTCTGCTGGAAACACCCCTTTTCCACCAGCCACTGCTTACTGTGGTTGCCCCCAGGTCTCTGCTCAGACATGAACTTAGCATGAGGCCTTTTCTGACTGTCCTCACCTCCACACCCAGCCCTGCAACCTCATCACCGTGACCTTCCTTGTCCTGTTGGCCTTGCTTTATGGTATTTCTTTTCTCAAGTATCTTACCACAATTGGCAAATATGTAATCTGTTTCCCCCTCTGCAGTGTATGTATCACCAGGATAGGGACTGATTTGCTTTCATTCACTGCCTTACAGCACTTTTGAATAATGCCCAGCACATAGTAGATTCCCAATAAGATGTTGCAGCAGGCTTGCTATCATTGTCAGTATTATGGGCTTCTTACCACTCATGAAAGCAAATTAAGTGTGTGAGTGAGAGAGTTGGTATTCAAGCTGGTAATCTATAATGTTGAAACAAATGTGAACCACTTGATAACTAACTTGTTCAAAAACTGAACTGACAGTGTCCTGTATGACATTTTTGTGAAGCTAATATGAAATTATACCTATGAAAGATGTGCTGACACTTGAAAATGACTTTCACTGATCAAAGGCTGTCCTGAATGGCTGCTGTGATGTGCTTGCTCCTGGTATACCTGTGTTCATTGATGATTTGGCTAAAATGGTAATTTATAGGGGGCTGAGTTTGAAAATGGTTTCAATTTAGGCTTACTTGCCAACTGTGTTGTGTTCTTGTTATAACATGTGTCTAAAATCGTATGTTGAGATTTACCATAAAATGTCCAAGGTCATTAAAATATAGATAAGTTTGTTAATAGCTTAGCCAAACTCTTATATTAATCATGCTTTATAATTTTGTTTTCCTTTAGTGTTACCTGGAATGTCAGAGAGCTGAAAGCAGTCATATTTTGGGATCATGCACCTACTGTGACAGTGTATAAAAAAAGATAATTAAGTATGCACCCAAGAAGTAGCTGCTCCCCTACCCATCACAAACTGTATAGAAGGATATCTCCTAAGGATTTTATCATGTGAAAACTTTCTGAATTTTAGTTGGCTGTTTTTAGAAATGCAGATAAGATGAAGGATATTGGACAGCAGCTATACACTACACACTTGAAGGGTGGACATAATTCCTTGACCATGTCACCCAAACAGCCTGATGCTAATGGAACACCTCGCCCAGATAGACAAGAAGCACAAACCCTTTTGTATCAAGGCTCAGAGGCAGAGGCTGCCATGATGACCACTGCTACATGTGCAAAGTGCAAAAGTGTTCACAAGATCTCTCTTCAAGATTTGCAGAAGGGTACAGGGAAGGACGGTATATATGTCTGCTTCCAGTGCAGCCTCGGTGCAGCTCCTCCCAATTTTCATTTTGTGAGCAATAATCCCAGTGCTACTCATGTTGGAAATAAAACTGAAAACTTCTCAAGTCCTGTCAGTAACAAATTTAAGGTAAGGAACTTTAAGCCAGGCAAATACTATTGTGATAAATGTCGATTTTCCACAAAGGACCCGTTGCAGTACAAAAAGCACACCCTTCAACACGAGGAGATTAAATTCATTTGTTCTCACTGCAGCTACATTTCGTATACGAAAGGAGAGTTTCAGAGGCATTTGGTGAAACACACAGGCATATTTCCTTATCAGTGTGAGTATTGTGACTATGGTGCTATTAGAAATGATTATATTGTCAAACACACAAAGAGAGTACATGAAAGGGCAGGTGCGAAACGGCCAGTCAAAGCTGTTGCCAAGCTGGAGCCAAAAAGAACCGGAACTTCAAAACAAAACCCAGAGCTTCTAAAAGCTTCCAGTCCACGGACTGCATTTCAAAATAAGTGGTCAGATCAACTGTCAGGTTTCTCTCTCCATGCAAATAAAGACAAAATGCACAATATCATGTTGTTACCTGAACCAAAGGAATACCAAAAAGATGTAGTTTGTATTCCAAATAAAATGACCCTGTCCGAGCCAAATGAAGTCAACCTATTTGAGAACAAAAATGTTGAAGTAGAAGTGTTATCCCCTGCTAAAGAACCTGTTCAGCCAGGTATGCCATTGACAGTTGTTGCACCAGCAGAACTAGTTGTTCCTGCAAACTGTTTAGCCCAGTTGATAGACGTGAAGGTTGTCAATGGTACACAGCAGCTTGTTCTGAAACTGTTTCCGCTGGAAGAAAATAATTGCCTTGAAGCTGGAAGGGGTAATGGAGGTGATTCTGAACGTATGGTGAATGAGAAGAGTTCAAATGAACAAGAAAAAATACTTTCTGCAGAAAAAACAAAGTCACTGACAGTTGACAGGAATGTTGGAAAACTCGTAGGCATTGATAGTTTCCAACCTTCAGTTCAGAAACAGCTTAAAAATGTGAAATGGGTAAGGTCTTACGATTTTATTATGCCAAGTTCTAGTGTGCACAACAATGGAAAATCCTTCATTAATTCGGAAACAATTGAGGATTTTCAGAAAAAAAATAATTTGTATCCACATAGAACTGCTTTTCCTTCCGTTGCCTTAAAAGGTCATTCTCTAGCATCTGTATTTAAAAACAGTGTTTTACGTAGTCTTGGAGCTGCATCAAACCCTTTTCCATATAAAGCTGCTGTTTGTTTTGCTGAAAATGGACGAAATTTACACAGTAACTCACAGCAGTTACTCCCTTTTGCTGCATCACCTGCAACCTTTTCCTTCTCTGGACAAAAGGGCTTATTGCCTATAAGTGAAAATGACTTGGAATCTACAAGTAAAATCAGTATTCCTGTAAAAATGGTTTCCTCTAATAGAAAGCAGGAAGATAACCAGACAGAGGAACACAAGGCAGTTTCAACTGTAGGCCAGATTTCCTCTCAACATAAGAGTGAGTATTTACATATAAACATAACTGGAGAAGATAGATCTCAACAGCCTGGGGATAAGCCTTTGGAATTAAAGAATTCTGAAAGGACTAACAACACTAATGATGGCCCAGTCATCTCATCAGTATTTTCTCTGAGCTCTGGATCTGAAAATGTCCCCGAGGGCATTAAGTGGAATAGCTCAACGTCTAAAATAAAGTCAATTGAACTGTTGCGCAGAAAAATAGCTCAGTTAATTGAGTCCTGTGGCAAGCCTTCATCTTTGGCTTCAAATAGTGCACATCGTCGCTCTGTAGGACAGGCATCAAAGGGAACTTCAAAAGCTACCTCTGAAGGTATTCAAGAAATCAACGTGTCAGTCACTGGCCCTGGCCATCCCACAGGTACTCCTCAGAAACCTCCGGATGATGGTGGTGTTACTGGTAATGGACAGCTTACTCATCAACAAATATATCCACACTTTGCAGATGGCAGTAATAGGAAAACTAAAAGCAGAGTGGCCAGGAAGGCTCATGTTGCCACACCAGTGTTAATCCCCAAAGGGGCTGTGTTGAGGGTTCTTAATTCCTCTGAGGATGCCCACATCATAGAGGCTACATGTGAAGCACCTGTCAGCATACCTTGCAGTGAAACACAGTTAATAAAACCAGTTCCATTTTGCCCTGTGAAACAGGCAGACTCAGAGCCTTTAAGAAGTGAAAGCGGGCCAATAGATATGTCCCAAAATATTGAGACACCTCTGCGCCCTAAACTGAGAAAAGAGAGTGCAGTCTGTAGCACCATCCATAAAAAAACTGGCCTCTTGCATGGACAGCAAGGAAGCAGTGAATTAAGTAAGCAAGGGAGACTGCTTTCCAGAAGTCTTTCTATAAGTAGAAATAAAACCAAACAAGTACATTTATCCAAGAAGAAAAACAAAATTCAGGCTGAACCCAGCCACTGTCTCAAGGATCCTTCAATTTTTCAGGTTGCAAGGCAACTTCGACTGATAGCAGCTAAGCCAGATCAGTTGATTAAGTGTCCCCGTCGGAACCAGCCAGTCATTGTGTTAAACCACCCTGATGTGGACTCACCAGAAGTGACCAATGTGATGAAGGTAATAAATAAATACAAAGGCAATGTCCTCAAAGTTGTTTTATCAGAGAGGACTAGGTGTCAGCTAGGCATCAGACGGCATCATGTACGCCTGACCTACCAGAATGCAGAAGAAGCCAGTCAAATTAAAAGGCAAATGATGTTGAAAATGAAACTCAAAAAAGTTCATAAAAACAACTACCAGGTAGTGGATTCCTTGCCTGATGATTCTGCACAGTGTGTATTTAAGTGCTGGTTTTGTGGGCGGCTGTATGAAGACCAGGAAGAGTGGATGAGTCATGGCCAACGGCATTTGATAGAAGCAACTAGAGATTGGGATGTTCTTTCCTCCAAGGGCAAATAAGTAAACAGTTACTCTTTAAAGCAAGTTATTTTTTAGTTTATTCTGGTTTGGAGTCCCTCCACCAAGATTCAGTAGAAGAAATACAGACTGTAGAAATGAGAGGACTGCTAATTGTTCAGAACTGTAGGAATATTGGGAGCCAGGAGTCTGAACCTGAAATATGTGATTGGACCCCAGAATGTATTTGAAGGCTCTGAAATTGTACACACAAATTGGTACATACACATTTTTCTGGAGAGCCTGTGAAACTGAACAGATTTTCAGTGGGATCTGAGACTTTTCTTTGTTTAGCACCCCATTTTCTAAGTACATACACACACAGATGTTTAATAATCCATTCAGAGGGGCAGATTGAGAATGTTTTACACATTTTCTTCATATAAATGCTACAGAAAAACCTTTGTTTTGGTGTGCACATCCATTTTGTTTTTGCTTTAACTTGTGCTCTGAGTATTTGGTGCACAATGGAAATTGTATTTTCTACTTTACTGGCTTCAATTTGGTTATAGAGAAATGGCCATTCTTTTACTCCCTCCCTGGTTTTGTAATACTCCCGAGTGTTCTGTATAGCACAAAGAGTTTTGCTTTTATTGGCCATTTTAAATAATGTTTTCAACTGCTTGCCTGGATTTACTCCTTTCACTGCAAGTGTTAGATAACATTTTCAAATGTTTAGCTTTTGCTTTCTTTAAAATACATTGCTTTATGACATATGGGAAGGGAACGTACCTTTTTGCAAAGACAAAAAAAGATTACAAAAGGAAAATACCTAAAACTGTTTTCTCTTTGCCCTTACCATTCCCAGAAACATAAGTGACCAATTTAAAATGCTAGGGAACAGGCTTATAACATAGCTAAAACTTGCAAACAGAGTTCAAGGTAGGCTTATAAAGTTGTGAAAGGGGTTTCATATGCCTTTTAGTTTTCATTTGGGATTCATCCAGAGACCGTGGGTGGATGCTGTCTGTTCTCGCTTCTTGATCCCTTTGATTCATGGACACTCTCCTCCCTTTGTCATTTCTTCTGAACAGGGCCTCCTGTGGACTAGCACAACTTCCTTGCCCACTGTTTCTTCCCTTCTGTGCCTTTGAGACCCCTTAAGGTTTTCCCTCATGAAATTACTAGAAAATGGCAGGAATTAACAAAATGGAGACCTCCCACTGTTTTTGCTAAAGTTACAGGAACATGATCCCTATTTTTCATTGATAGTAATGCTCTGTTTCTAATTTGTCTTAACCACATTCATGCTTACCCTGCTGCTCAGCTGTCTCAGGGAAGCAACTCCGGGAACACTGCTTCCACTCCGTTCTCTACCAACAGATGTCAGGACTGTCACTTGTCTACACAACACATTTGTGTTCTTTAGAAAAGGCCCGCCCCCTGCACAAGCACAGCCTCTTGGGCAGATAGATGGCTTGGTAAAAGCTTAAGACATGATTCTAGTCTTCACTTTCCTGTGCAGCTGGGCACTGACCTTCAGGTAGACCACAGATGGCACAACCGTGAGGCAGCCCCAACTTGCATTTCCCTCCTTCCAGGGGCTATTAACTGCCTTAGGCGATTTGTGGGGTGCAGTGAATGAAGGGTTGTCACACCTGAAAAAGACACCAATGATTTCTTATTGGGTAGTCGATTGGAGACTTTTTTTTTTTTTTTTTTCACATGGGAAAGTCTTAGATTCCAGTAGATGGAATTTCAATCCTTTGCAGTTTGTTCTCATTACAGGTAATCAACATTTCTTTTGTATAATTCAATACATGATCAAGTCAATTAGTTATTTTTTATTGAAATTTAAAACTTGCATTTTTATATATGTGTGTGTGTACACATAAAAATATTTTTTACCATATGAAAATTGCAGTAGCTAGTTTTCTGATTTCCTATTTTATAACAATACATGGGCTGGAAAAATGTAGAACGTTTTTATATTCTAGAAATTTATTTTGGAAGTACATTTTTATAAGGGTCTAATCTCACTTTCAGAAAATGAAAGCACAGGAATGATGGGGTCTGGTTTATATGAACAAGTGAGTGGAAACCCCTGTGGATCATTTTATTATTGCATTTAGTCCCTGTGCATTTTTATTTGGTGCTTTTTAGGAAGTAGATCTTTAGTACCATTTCACTACGTAAAGGAGAGCATTCGAAGTTTTATCCATGTTATATATTGTACTCCTGTGGCATGAAAAGTAGCTCCCGAGATACGGAGAGGAGAGGAGTGAGGAAGAAAAGGCTGTGATTTTTTGGGGTTTTTTTTTTTCCTACTTTTTTTTCTCTCCTATTCCTCACCACACAGTGCTTTTTCCTGAAAAGCTGGACTGAGAATTGGCCTTGAATCAGGTCAGAGTGTTAACTGTCAACATGAAGTATTTGCACTTTGCAGCATCAACTGTTTTTCAGGCATTAGCTAAAAACACAACTTGCATACTTTGACAGAGCTTAATTGCGTGAGTAGAATATGTAGCAAAGCTTTTTAGGATTTTCAGAACTAGAATACCTTTTAAGGAATTAAAAGGGTTTCTGGAAGTCAAAAATGGGAAAGCAAAAAGTAGCTGTCCTCCCTAAATAAAGAGCTTTAGAAAATAGCTTAACCTGTAGGTACATGTTATGAAATAAACATTTCTAACAAGGGAGTAAGGGCAGACCTGTGTTGAGTATTTGCGTGTGTTCTTAACTTTGAAGGACCTCCAATCACTACATTTTGTTAATACTACCAATAAAATCATTTTAAACTTATTTTTAAAGTAGGTTTTCTTACTTTGGGGGACCCAAAAGTGAGAGATTGTTATATTTAGGATATAGACAAATAGAGTAAAAGTTAAAAAAACAACAACAAAAAACCTTACTCAAAGTATACTCTAATAGACTATATTATATTCAGTTTTTTTAATCCCCAGTCCGGAACATCTTGTAAGCCATCATTAAGGGCCACCTGCTGTCTGTTGAACTACACTGAACACCATATATTGTCTCTCAAGCTCCATCCCAATTTCTTTAGGACATGTTATATAATCCATCCCAGAAAATGAAGATGTGATGCTGCTCGGCCTTTGGAATAATTTTTAAATCTGTAAATGTCTATATGAGCAGAAACAAAACATTGTGTAACATGTTAGAAGCATTATTGTAATTCCTGTGTTAACAGTTTGTGTGTCTGCTGCTCTGGTTTTGAAACATGTTTGTATATAGATATTGGAGTTGGCATACATTTTGTTAAATAAAGCAACATTTTCTTTGCCCTTTGATTTCAAACGTTATGCAGGTGACTTGTTTATTACATAGCCTATTTGTATTATACATTTCTGAGTCAAAGGCAAGACATCATTCTACATAACAGGTGTTTTGAATTCTACCAGGGTAGGTTTTGAATTAGATGCAATGATGGGATGGTTAACCTTGCAGACCCTAATATGAGGCCAGGTCATGTTTTTGTTTTGTTTTGCTTGCAAATTCACAAGAGGTGCTGGTTTGGACAGTAGTGGCAATTTTCCTGTTGTGGACAGTGGCCTCAGCAGAGAATGTATGTGGGCCTTTAGCCTGCCTTCCATGTCTTGGGTAGAAGAGTTCCCAATCAGTGATAAGCCCCTAGACCACATGAGTGTACTTGCACTATTGATGTCATCTCTCTAAATGATCTCTTGCACCCAAGTCCACATATGTTTGCGTTGCAAGAGTATGAGGATATTTAAAGAGGCTCTTAATTTCCTCATCTCACTCCCAGGGCCCAAGGAGTCATAAGGGAAAGGAAGAAAATTGGACTTGTGACAAATATTGGCAGATTGAGAAAAAGGGAGGTGAGTTGCTTAAGTTCAGCAATTTGATCAGTTTATTTTCTGAGTTAAAATGAGTCATCATCTTTGAATCCTACAGGATCGTTAACTGTCACCTTTGACAGTAGTTATTTAGGGGAGAGTGAAGGTCAAATAAGGCAGCAGGAAACTGAAGGGGCTCTGTATTATGCATAGAGTACCAGGGGTAGCTGTAGTGTGGTGAGTCAAATAGGAAACATGAGGGGAAATTGACTTCAAGCGTGTAAAGCTAGGAAGTGGCCGTCACTAATGTACACTGTTATAGAAAACATATTAAAACTGAAGCTCAGGAGAATTAATAACACCTGATTGACCAGGTTTACATGGTGCCCTTTCATTTCAAATATTACGAGCCTTCATTTATCACATTACTTCATTTAGAAAATAGCTTAACTTGAATGTGCATGTCATGAAATTAATACATTTCTAACAACGAGGGAGTAGGGGCAGAACTGTGTTGCGTATTTGTGTGTCCTCACCTTAATTTTGAAGGACCTCCAATTACTACATTTTTTTGTTGTTTGTTTTTGAGACGGAGTTTCACTCTTGTTGCCCAGGCTGGAGTGCAATGGCAGGATCTTGGCTCACCACAACCTCCGCCTCCTGGGTTCAAGCGATTCTCCTGCTTCAGTCTCCTGAGTAGCTGGGATTACAGGCATGTGCCACCATGCCCAGCTAATTTTGTATTTTTAGTAGAGACAGGGTTTCTCCATGTTGGTCAGGCTGGTCCCAAACTCCCGACCTCAGGTGATTGGCCCACCTTGGCCTCCCAAAGTGCTGGGATTACAGGCGTCAGCCATGGCGCCCAGCCTATATTTTATTAATAAATGACAGGATAAATGAAGTAATGTGTAGGATAGTGTTTTGGCAGGAGCACCTTAGTACCCCCTAGTATCTGCAAAGCCCTCTCCTTTGTACTATGTAGTCATTTGTTCCCACAGCTACACAGTATGAGTTGCTTTGTAAGGTTTGCACATCCATCAGACTGCTGGGATGAGATGCCATGCTAAGGATCTAGACTTAGTCTAGAGTCTTGCTGTCCAATAGAAACATAATGTGAGCCAATTTGTAGCCACATTTTAAGAGTAAAAAGAACAGATGAAATTAAACATTTAATTTGTCGCAATACATCTAGAATATTCTTTATCTTCAATCAGCAAAATATTTACTGCAACATTACACACACACTTTAAAAAAAAAAACAAGTTTCAGAAATCTGGTATGTATTTTACATATACAGCATGTTTCAAGTTTAATGCTAAATTTTCAGTTATTGTAATCAAAAGTAACCCTACCAAAACCCTGAAGTTTTTAATGGAAAGATATTTTACACCGCTTCAATTTTAAAATTATAGTTCCTCAGCCACCCTAGCCACATTCCAAGCATTCACATGCCTAGTGGCTGCTCTACTGAACAGCACAGTAGGGGAGGTGTGCTGTATTGTGAATATATACTTCTCTGAGCTCCTTGATGGGAAGCATTGGATTTTATTTTCTATATATCTGAAACTAGGGTAAGCTAGGCTAGACTTCACTCACCCAAATTTAGCGAATGCCAATTCTGTGCCAGGTTCTGTATTCATGCCTGGCAGTTCTATTTGTAGGTCTGTACGCCAGAGAAACTGTTCATGTGGGACTTTTTGAGGTTGGCACTCATTTATTTGGCAATTCTAGTTGTTCAACAAAAGAAATGTTTATTTCTCATTCACAGTACATGTCCACCATGGGTCAATAAGGCGCTCAGCTCCCCATAGTCTGTTAGGGACCTGGGCTGATGGAGGGCCCCATCTTGTAGCTGCCCCTCGGGATCACCTGGGTGTCTCCATCACTGAGACAGGAAAAGAGTACGAGGAGAGGATCTTGCACCAGTGGGAACACACAGCACTCCACTCACAACCGGCTGCCCAGAACTGGTCACGTAATCTAACAGGTCTATTCAGCACCACCATCTTTGCACATAGGAAAAACAAGAGAACCAGTGTATTGATAAACACCAATGATGTCGAACACACTGGTCATACGGGGCATGCTGGAGAAGTATAAATGTCAATTGTCTACATGAAAAGCAACTTGCCAATCTGATAGTTGTGAAATGGTAACATCCTGATAGGAGTTGAAGATCTGCAGAAACGGGGATTTCAACATAATACTTGGCAATACTAAACTTGAAACAATATATTGTTTTCATTTTCCTAATTATTAATGAGCTAGTACCCCTTTGCAAATATTTATTGGACATTTAAATTTTCTGTGAATTGCCTGTTTATTGGATATTTGAATTTTCTGTGTATAACCTATATTCTTTGTCTACTATTGAACTGTTCATTTTAAACTTTTAGAAGAAAATGTGGGCACTCTTAAAAATTCCTAGAGAAAAAAAAACTTTAAGATTGGGCTTCTTGTACTTTTTAAATAAAAGAAATCTTTCCCTACCCTAAGTGTAAGAAAATAGTGTTTCGTGTTAAATTGGTATTAAAAATAAACTTTCATACAACAGTGGAATCCATATTGTTATACAAGTGGTCAGTTATAGGTTTTGTAAAAATCTTTTGAAAAGGATCTAGGTCCAGATTTTTCTGTATGAAAAAATTTCAAAGTCATATTAAGTCCACACTCTCACAAAAGTTAATTCCACGTGGATTATTTACTCACTTGTCCTAAAACCCATTGTTAGAGTCCAAGCTTTTCCCCCTGTATGTCACACTACATCTGTACATCCAGGTTTCATATTTGTGTGGATCTATGTTGGGGTCTCTGTGCTGTGGCATTATGCTGTTTGTTGTGACTCTTCTTCAAAATTATTTCTAATATTATACCTTACAGGTATATAAAATATGGAAAGGCTTCCCATAGTGGATATTATAAAGATACAGTAATGGCAGTAATGGCCTTAGCTATTCTTGATTCTTTGCTCTTCCATATGCATTTTTATTATTATTATTAGTTTTAGACAGAGTTTCACTCTGTCTCCCAGGTTGGAATGCAGTGGTGCAATCTTGGCTCACTGCAACCTCTGCCCCTCGGGTTCAAGCAATTCTCCTGCCTCGGCCTCTGGAGTAGCTGGGATTGCAGGCGCTTGCCACCACACCCAGCTAATTTTTGTGTTTTTAGTGGAGACGGGGTTTCACCATATTGGCCAGGCTGGTCTCGAACTCGACCTCAAGTGATCTGCCTGTCTTGGCCTCCCAAAGCGCTGGGATTACAGGTGTGAGCCACCACACCCAGCCCATATGCATTATAAAATGCTTGTCAAACCCTGCTGAGATTTTCATTGGAATAGCATTGACATTTTAGTTGCATTTGAGGAAAATCGTCATCAATGGGAAAGTGCTATCACCATTTAGTCTGGTAAATGTAATAGAAATAAAGTTGTGCCGGACCAATTACATTTCACAATTTATTTCCTGTATTTTGGGGAAAAGATCTCATTTTCAATAAAAATGAAAACCAAGCAGGCACAGTGGCTCATGCCTGTAATGCCAGCACTTTGAGAGGCCTAGGCGGGCAGATCACCTGAGGTCGGGAGTTCAAGACCAGCCTGACCAATATGGAGAAACCCCGTCTCTACTAAAAATACAAAAAAATTACCCGGGAGTGGTAGCACGTCCCTGTAATCCCAGCTACTCAGGAGGCTGAGGCAGAATCGTTTGAACCCTGGAGGTGGAGGTGGAGGTTCTGGTGAGCTGAGATCGCATCACTGCACTCCAGCCTGGGCAACAAGAGCAAAAACTCCATCTCCCCGACCCCCACGAAAAAGAAAAACCCCACAGATTGCAAAATTGAAGCCATGAAGAAGAAAGTTATATGATTTGCAAATAAGAGAGGTCAACATTTCCAAGTGTAAATTCATTATTTAAAAAAAAAAAATCAATCAGGTGTCTATGCATGAGAAATAGAAACAGCTCTAGTAGGAATATTTCTATCACTTCTTCTCTTGGGACACTTTAAGAAAAGCCCTAACCAAAGTAATATGAAATAAAAAATAAACATGGGGGTACCCCTGTATTTTCTAGGTAGACAAAAGATTAGGGCTTAAAAGAAATCAATATTGCAAGAGACAAAAGGGTCCTTAGAGTTTTGCCATTTCATTTAAGCATAATTTTTGTCATAGGTTTTTGGAAGATGCTCAGCTTAAGGCAATTCCTTTATTCCCAAATTGTTTGATTTTTTTCATAAAATTTTAACATTATGTGAATTGTTTCTTTTAAAAGAGTTACTTTTGTCTCTTTTAAAAATACCTGAATAGATTTTTCTTATATTTCTCCTTATATTCCTGGAATGAACCCTACCTTGTCAAGATCTATATGTATAGATGATACTGCTAAGTTTGCAGATCTAATAGAAATCTTTATGTAAGTGATATTGCTCTATAATTTCCCCTTTCAGTATGTCCTTACAGTGTTTCATTATCAAGATGATACTACTCTCATTGAGTGAGTTGGGCCACTTTCTGTATTTCTCTGTTTGATGTAAATTGTTTCAGAAAATAGAAATTAACTGCTCCTTGAAGTGGTAAGCCATCTCACCAATGGAAACATCTTGGGTAGGTGTCTTTAACAGAGAAGGAGAAACATGAACGGGGTCAGGAAGGAGGGTTTGGAAAGTCTGAAATTCCGATTTGATTGCTATACTGATATTTTTTCAGGTTTTCTATTTTTAATTTTTCTACTCTATTCAGTTCACTATCACTAGATACATATAAATAACAGTCATGTTCTTTTGGCATATAAATGCAAGTCAGATGATGCACCTTTTATTATTGTGTGGGACACACAGATTTATATGCCATTACCTTAGCCTCCTGCTCCAGCTGCAGTAACAAAATACCATAGACTGGGTAGCTCATAACAGAAATTTAAGACTGGAAAGTCTAAAATCAAGTCGTAGGCAGATTCAGTGTCTAGTGAGGGCCCACTTCCTGGTTCATAGAAGGCACCTTCTCACTGAGTTCTCACGTGGTAGAAGGAATGAATGAGCTCTCTAAAGTCTTTTTTTTTTTTTTGAGATGGAGTTTCGCTCTTTTTGCCCAGGCTGGAGTGCAATGGCACGATCTCAGCTCACCACAACCTCCACCTCCTGGGTTCAAGCAATTCTCCTGCCTCAGCCTCCCAAGTAGCTGGGATTACAGGCATGTGCCACCATGCCCGGCTAATTTTGTATTTTTAGTAGAGACGGGGTTTCTCCATGTTGGTCAGGCTGGTCTTGAACTCCCAACCTCAGGTGATCCACCTGCCTTGGCCTCCCAAAGTGCTGGGATTACAGGCGTCAGCCATGGCGCCCAGCCTATATTTTATTAATAAATGACAGGATAAATGAAGTAATGTGTAGGATAGTGTTTTGGCAGGAGCACCTTAGTACCCCCTAGTATCTGCAAAGCCCTCTCCTTTGTACTATGTAGTCATTTGTTCCCACAGCTACACAGTATGAGTTGCTTTGTAAGGTTTGCACATCCATCAGACTGCTGGGATGAGATGCCATGCTAAGGATCTAGACTTAGTCTAGAGTCTTGCTGTCCAATAGAAACATAATGTGAGCCAATTTGTAGCCACATTTTAAGAGTAAAAAGAACAGATGAAATTAAACATTTAATTTGTCGCAATACATCTAGAATATTCTTTATCTTCAATCAGCAAAATATTTACTGCAACATTACACACACACTTTAAAAAAAAAAAACAAGTTTCAGAAATCTGGTATGTATTTTACATATACAGCATGTTTCAAGTTTAATGCTAAATTTTCAGTTATTGTAATCAAAAGTAACCCTACCAAAACCCTGAAGTTTTTAATGGAAAGATATTTTACACCGCTTCAATTTTAAAATTATAGTTCCTCAGCCACCCTAGCCACATTCCAAGCATTCACATGCCTAGTGGCTGCTCTACCGAACAGCACAGAAGGGGAGGTGTGCTGTATTGTGAATATATACTTCTCTGAGCTCCTTGATGGGAAGCATTGGATTTTATTTTCTATATATCTGAAACTAGGGTAAGCTAGGCTAGACTTCACTCACCCAAATTTAGCGAATGCCAATTCTGTGCCAGGTTCTGTATTCATGCCTGGCAGTTCTATTTGTAGGTCTGTACGCCAGAGAAACTGTTCATGTGGGACTTTTTGAGGTTGGCACTCATTTATTTGGCAATTCTAGTTGTTCAACAAAAGAAATGTTTATTTCTCATTCACAGTACATGTCCACCATGGGTCAATAAGGCGCTCAGCTCCCCATAGTCTGTTAGGGACCTGGGCTGATGGAGGGCCCCATCTTGTAGCTGCCCCTCGGGATCACCTGGGTGTCTCCATCACTGAGACAGGAAAAGAGTACGAGGAGAGGATCTTGCACCAGTGGGAACACACAGCACTCCACTCACAACCGGCTGCCCAGAACTGGTCACGTAATCTAACAGGTCTATTCAGCACCACCATCTTTGCACATAGGAAAAACAAGAGAACCAGTGTATTGATAAACACCAATGATGTCGAACACACTGGTCATACGGGGCATGCTGGAGAAGTATAAATGTCAATTGTCTACATGAAAAGCAACTTGCCAATCTGATAGTTGTGAAATGGTAACATCCTGATAGGAGTTGAAGATCTGCAGAAACGGGGATTTCAACATAATACTTGGCAATACTAAACTTGAAACAATATATTGTTTTCATTTTCCTAATTATTAATGAGCTAGTACCCCTTTGCAAATATTTATTGGACATTTAAATTTTCTGTGAATTGCCTGTTTATTGGATATTTGAATTTTCTGTGTATAACCTATATTCTTTGTCTACTATTGAACTGTTCATTTTAAACTTTTAGAAGAAAATGTGGGCACTCTTAAAAATTCCTAGAGAAAAAAAAACTTTAAGATTGGGCTTCTTGTACTTTTTAAATAAAAGAAATCTTTCCCTACCCTAAGTGTAAGAAAATAGTGTTTCGTGTTAAATTGGTATTAAAAATAAACTTTCATACAACAGTGGAATCCATATTGTTATACAAGTGGTCAGTTATAGGTTTTGTAAAAATCTTTTGAAAAGGATCTAGGTCCAGATTTTTCTGTATGAAAAAATTTCAAAGTCATATTAAGTCCACACTCTCACAAAAGTTAATTCCACGTGGATTATTTACTCACTTGTCCTAAAACCCATTGTTAGAGTCCAAGCTTTTCCCCCTGTATGTCACACTACATCTGTACATCCAGGTTTCATATTTGTGTGGATCTATGTTGGGGTCTCTGTGCTGTGGCATTATGCTGTTTGTTGTGACTCTTCTTCAAAACTATTTCTAATATTATACCTTACAGGTATATAAAATATGGAAAGGCTTCCCATAGTGGATATTATAAAGATACAGTAATGGCAGTAATGGCCTTAGCTATTCTTGATTCTTTGCTCTTCCATATGCATTTTTATTATTATTATTAGTTTTAGACAGAGTTTCACTCTGTCTCCCAGGTTGGAATGCAGTGGTGCAATCTTGGCTCACTGCAACCTCTGCCCCTCGGGTTCAAGCAATTCTCCTGCCTCGGCCTCTGGAGTAGCTGGGATTGCAGGCGCTTGCCACCACACCCAGCTAATTTTTGTGTTTTTAGTGGAGACGGGGTTTCACCATATTGGCCAGGCTGGTCTCGAACTCGACCTCAAGTGATCTGCCTGTCTTGGCCTCCCAAAGCGCTGGGATTACAGGTGTGAGCCACCACACCCAGCCCATATGCATTATAAAATGCTTGTCAAACCCTGCTGAGATTTTCATTGGAATAGCATTGACATTTTAGTTGCATTTGAGGAAAATCGTCATCAATGGGAAAGTGCTATCACCATTTAGTCTGGTAAATGTAATAGAAATAAAGTTGTGCCGGACCAATTACATTTCACAATTTATTTCCTGTATTTTGGGGAAAAGATCTCATTTTCAATAAAAATGAAAACCAAGCAGGCACAGTGGCTCATGCCTGTAATGCCAGCACTTTGAGAGGCCTAGGCGGGCAGATCACCTGAGGTCGGGAGTTCAAGACCAGCCTGACCAATATGGAGAAACCCCGTCTCTACTAAAAATACAAAAAAATTACCCGGGAGTGGTAGCACGTCCCTGTAATCCCAGCTACTCAGGAGGCTGAGGCAGAATCGTTTGAACCCTGGAGGTGGAGGTGGAGGTTCTGGTGAGCTGAGATCGCATCACTGCACTCCAGCCTGGGCAACAAGAGCAAAAACTCCATCTCCCCGACCCCCACGAAAAAGAAAAACCCCACAGATTGCAAAATTGAAGCCATGAAGAAGAAAGTTATATGATTTGCAAATAAGAGAGGTCAACATTTCCAAGTGTAAATTCATTATTTAAAAAAAAAAAATCAATCAGGTGTCTATGCATGAGAAATAGAAACAGCTCTAGTAGGAATATTTCTATCACTTCTTCTCTTGGGACACTTTAAGAAAAGCCCTAACCAAAGTAATATGAAATAAAAAATAAACATGGGGGTACCCCTGTATTTTCTAGGTAGACAAAAGATTAGGGCTTAAAAGAAATCAATATTGCAAGAGACAAAAGGGTCCTTAGAGTTTTGCCATTTCATTTAAGCATAATTTTTGTCATAGGTTTTTGGAAGATGCTCAGCTTAAGGCAATTCCTTTATTCCCAAATTGTTTGATTTTTTTCATAAAATTTTAACATTATGTGAATTGTTTCTTTTAAAAGAGTTACTTTTGTCTCTTTTAAAAATACCTGAATAGATTTTTCTTATATTTCTCCTTATATTCCTGGAATGAACCCTACCTTGTCAAGATCTATATGTATAGATGATACTGCTAAGTTTGCAGATCTAATAGAAATCTTTATGTAAGTGATATTGCTCTATAATTTCCCCTTTCAGTATGTCCTTACAGTGTTTCATTATCAAGATGATACTACTCTCATTGAGTGAGTTGGGCCACTTTCTGTATTTCTCTGTTTGATGTAAATTGTTTCAGAAAATAGAAATTAACTGCTCCTTGAAGTGGTAAGCCATCTCACCAATGGAAACATCTTGGGTAGGTGTCTTTAACAGAGAAGGAGAAACATGAACGGGGTCAGGAAGGAGGGTTTGGAAAGTCTGAAATTCCGATTTGATTGCTATACTGATATTTTTTCAGGTTTTCTATTTTTAATTTTTCTACTCTATTCAGTTCACTATCACTAGATACATATAAATAACAGTCATGTTCTTTTGGCATATAAATGCAAGTCAGATGATGCACCTTTTATTATTGTGTGGGACACACAGATTTATATGCCATTACCTTAGCCTCCTGCTCCAGCTGCAGTAACAAAATACCATAGACTGGGTAGCTCATAACAGAAATTTAAGACTGGAAAGTCTAAAATCAAGTCGTAGGCAGATTCAGTGTCTAGTGAGGGCCCACTTCCTGGTTCATAGAAGGCACCTTCTCACTGAGTTCTCACGTGGTAGAAGGAATGAATGAGCTCTCTAAAGTCTTTTTTTTTTTTTTGAGATGGAGTTTCGCTCTTTTTGCCCAGGCTGGAGTGCAATGGCACGATCTCAGCTCACCACAACCTCCACCTCCTGGGTTCAAGCAATTCTCCTGCCTCAGCCTCCCGAGTAGCTGGGATTACAGGCATGTGCCACCATGCCCGGCTAATTTTGTATTTTTAGTAGAGACGGGGTTTCTCCATGTTGGTCAGGCTGGTCTTGAACTCCCAACCTCAGGTGATCCACCTGCCTTGGCCTCCCAAAGTGCTGGGATTACAGGCGTCAGCCATGGCGCCCAGCCTATATTTTATTAATAAATGACAGGATAAATGAAGTAATGTGTAGGATAGTGTTTTGGCAGGAGCACCTTAGTACCCCCTAGTATCTGCAAAGCCCTCTCCTTTGTACTATGTAGTCATTTGTTCCCACAGCTACACAGTATGAGTTGCTTTGTAAGGTTTGCACATCCATCAGACTGCTGGGATGAGATGCCATGCTAAGGATCTAGACTTAGTCTAGAGTCTTGCTGTCCAATAGAAACATAATGTGAGCCAATTTGTAGCCACATTTTAAGAGTAAAAAGAACAGATGAAATTAAACATTTAATTTGTCGCAATACATCTAGAATATTCTTTATCTTCAATCAGCAAAATATTTACTGCAACATTACACACACACTTTAAAAAAAAAAAACAAGTTTCAGAAATCTGGTATGTATTTTACATATACAGCATGTTTCAAGTTTAATGCTAAATTTTCAGTTATTGTAATCAAAAGTAACCCTACCAAAACCCTGAAGTTTTTAATGGAAAGATATTTTACACCGCTTCAATTTTAAAATTATAGTTCCTCAGCCACCCTAGCCACATTCCAAGCATTCACATGCCTAGTGGCTGCTCTACCGAACAGCACAGAAGGGGAGGTGTGCTGTATTGTGAATATATACTTCTCTGAGCTCCTTGATGGGAAGCATTGGATTTTATTTTCTATATATCTGAAACTAGGGTAAGCTAGGCTAGACTTCACTCACCCAAATTTAGCGAATGCCAATTCTGTGCCAGGTTCTGTATTCATGCCTGGCAGTTCTATTTGTAGGTCTGTACGCCAGAGAAACTGTTCATGTGGGACTTTTTGAGGTTGGCACTCATTTATTTGGCAATTCTAGTTGTTCAACAAAAGAAATGTTTATTTCTCATTCACAGTACATGTCCACCATGGGTCAATAAGGCGCTCAGCTCCCCATAGTCTGTTAGGGACCTGGGCTGATGGAGGGCCCCATCTTGTAGCTGCCCCTCGGGATCACCTGGGTGTCTCCATCACTGAGACAGGAAAAGAGTACGAGGAGAGGATCTTGCACCAGTGGGAACACACAGCACTCCACTCACAACCGGCTGCCCAGAACTGGTCACGTAATCTAACAGGTCTATTCAGCACCACCATCTTTGCACATAGGAAAAACAAGAGAACCAGTGTATTGATAAACACCAATGATGTCGAACACACTGGTCATACGGGGCATGCTGGAGAAGTATAAATGTCAATTGTCTACATGAAAAGCAACTTGCCAATCTGATAGTTGTGAAATGGTAACATCCTGATAGGAGTTGAAGATCTGCAGAAACGGGGATTTCAACATAATACTTGGCAATACTAAACTTGAAACAATATATTGTTTTCATTTTCCTAATTATTAATGAGCTAGTACCCCTTTGCAAATATTTATTGGACATTTAAATTTTCTGTGAATTGCCTGTTTATTGGATATTTGAATTTTCTGTGTATAACCTATATTCTTTGTCTACTATTGAACTGTTCATTTTAAACTTTTAGAAGAAAATGTGGGCACTCTTAAAAATTCCTAGAGAAAAAAAAACTTTAAGATTGGGCTTCTTGTACTTTTTAAATAAAAGAAATCTTTCCCTACCCTAAGTGTAAGAAAATAGTGTTTCGTGTTAAATTGGTATTAAAAATAAACTTTCATACAACAGTGGAATCCATATTGTTATACAAGTGGTCAGTTATAGGTTTTGTAAAAATCTTTTGAAAAGGATCTAGGTCCAGATTTTTCTGTATGAAAAAATTTCAAAGTCATATTAAGTCCACACTCTCACAAAAGTTAATTCCACGTGGATTATTTACTCACTTGTCCTAAAACCCATTGTTAGAGTCCAAGCTTTTCCCCCTGTATGTCACACTACATCTGTACATCCAGGTTTCATATTTGTGTGGATCTATGTTGGGGTCTCTGTGCTGTGGCATTATGCTGTTTGTTGTGACTCTTCTTCAAAACTATTTCTAATATTATACCTTACAGGTATATAAAATATGGAAAGGCTTCCCATAGTGGATATTATAAAGATACAGTAATGGCAGTAATGGCCTTAGCTATTCTTGATTCTTTGCTCTTCCATATGCATTTTTATTATTATTATTAGTTTTAGACAGAGTTTCACTCTGTCTCCCAGGTTGGAATGCAGTGGTGCAATCTTGGCTCACTGCAACCTCTGCCCCTCGGGTTCAAGCAATTCTCCTGCCTCGGCCTCTGGAGTAGCTGGGATTGCAGGCGCTTGCCACCACACCCAGCTAATTTTTGTGTTTTTAGTGGAGACGGGGTTTCACCATATTGGCCAGGCTGGTCTCGAACTCGACCTCAAGTGATCTGCCTGTCTTGGCCTCCCAAAGCGCTGGGATTACAGGTGTGAGCCACCACACCCAGCCCATATGCATTATAAAATGCTTGTCAAACCCTGCTGAGATTTTCATTGGAATAGCATTGACATTTTAGTTGCATTTGAGGAAAATCGTCATCAATGGGAAAGTGCTATCACCATTTAGTCTGGTAAATGTAATAGAAATAAAGTTGTGCCGGACCAATTACATTTCACAATTTATTTCCTGTATTTTGGGGAAAAGATCTCATTTTCAATAAAAATGAAAACCAAGCAGGCACAGTGGCTCATGCCTGTAATGCCAGCACTTTGAGAGGCCTAGGCGGGCAGATCACCTGAGGTCGGGAGTTCAAGACCAGCCTGACCAATATGGAGAAACCCCGTCTCTACTAAAAATACAAAAAAATTACCCGGGAGTGGTAGCACGTCCCTGTAATCCCAGCTACTCAGGAGGCTGAGGCAGAATCGTTTGAACCCTGGAGGTGGAGGTGGAGGTTCTGGTGAGCTGAGATCGCATCACTGCACTCCAGCCTGGGCAACAAGAGCAAAAACTCCATCTCCCCGACCCCCACGAAAAAGAAAAACCCCACAGATTGCAAAATTGAAGCCATGAAGAAGAAAGTTATATGATTTGCAAATAAGAGAGGTCAACATTTCCAAGTGTAAATTCATTATTTAAAAAAAAAAAATCAATCAGGTGTCTATGCATGAGAAATAGAAACAGCTCTAGTAGGAATATTTCTATCACTTCTTCTCTTGGGACACTTTAAGAAAAGCCCTAACCAAAGTAATATGAAATAAAAAATAAACATGGGGGTACCCCTGTATTTTCTAGGTAGACAAAAGATTAGGGCTTAAAAGAAATCAATATTGCAAGAGACAAAAGGGTCCTTAGAGTTTTGCCATTTCATTTAAGCATAATTTTTGTCATAGGTTTTTGGAAGATGCTCAGCTTAAGGCAATTCCTTTATTCCCAAATTGTTTGACTTTTTTCATAAAATTTTAACATTATGTGAATTGTTTCTTTTAAAAGAGTTACTTTTGTCTCTTTTAAAAATACCTGAATAGATTTTTCTTATATTTCTCCTTATATTCCTGGAATGAACCCTACCTTGTCAAGATCTATATGTATAGATGATACTGCTAAGTTTGCAGATCTAATAGAAATCTTTATGTAAGTGATATTGCTCTATAATTTCCCCTTTCAGTATGTCCTTACAGTGTTTCATTATCAAGATGATACTACTCTCATTGAGTGAGTTGGGCCACTTTCTGTATTTCTCTGTTTGATGTAAATTGTTTCAGAAAATAGAAATTAACTGCTCCTTGAAGTGGTAAGCCATCTCACCAATGGAAACATCTTGGGTAGGTGTCTTTAACAGAGAAGGAGAAACATGAACGGGGTCAGGAAGGAGGGTTTGGAAAGTCTGAAATTCCGATTTGATTGCTATACTGATATTTTTTCAGGTTTTCTATTTTTAATTTTTCTACTCTATTCAGTTCACTATCACTAGATACATATAAATAACAGTCATGTTCTTTTGGCATATAAATGCAAGTCAGATGATGCACCTTTTATTATTGTGTGGGACACACAGATTTATATGCCATTACCTTAGCCTCCTGCTCCAGCTGCAGTAACAAAATACCATAGACTGGGTAGCTCATAACAGAAATTTAAGACTGGAAAGTCTAAAATCAAGTCGTAGGCAGATTCAGTGTCTAGTGAGGGCCCACTTCCTGGTTCATAGAAGGCACCTTCTCACTGAGTTCTCACGTGGTAGAAGGAATGAATGAGCTCTCTAAAGTCTTTTTTTTTTTTTGAGATGGAGTTTCGCTCTTTTTGCCCAGGCTGGAGTGCAATGGCACGATCTCAGCTCACCACAACCTCCACCTCCTGGGTTCAAGCAATTCTCCTGCCTCAGCCTCCCGAGTAGCTGGGATTACAGGCATGCGCCACCATGCCTGGCTAATTTTGTATTTTTAGTAGAGACGGGGTTTCTCCATGTTGGTCAGGCTGATCTTGAACTCCCAACCTCAGGTGATCCACCTGCCTTGGCCTCCCAAAGTGCTGGGATTACAGGAGTGAGCCACCGAGCCCGGCCTTCTCTAAAGTCTTTATAAGGACACTAATCCCATTCATGAGGGCTTTACCCTCATGATTTAATCACTGCCCGGAGGTATCCTGTTAATATCATCACACTGGAGATTAGGTTTCAACATACACATTTTGAAAGGACACAAACATTCAGACCACAGCAGCCATTGTGTGCAAACCTACATCCTCCATCTGTTATATGAGTTGTATATTATATAGGTTGTAAAGTGAAATGTTTGGGTAGGTATGTGTTAACACTGTTCCAAAAATGTTTTATTCAGTTAATGAATGCAGCTCATGAAATCTCTGAAAGCATCGTTTCCATCACCCTAACTGTGCTTAGAAACATGTCCTTATGTAAAAAAGATGGCTAGAAAGCAAATGGTGCTTGTCATAGAATGCACCTTGACCAAGTTGCAAAGAACAGTGTCTGCTGCTGCTATTGCTAAACCTTACAAGTCTTCAAATATTCCTCAGAGCATTGTACAATAGGCTTTTTACAATGAATGGTCAAAGAGCTGCCTGATATCAACACTGAGCCCATATTAGTCAAAATAATATAACAAAACTGAAATTTGAAGTGCATTAAATACAGCAAAGGTTTATGCATCCCCATGTGAAGTCCACTTCAGGTTGGACAGCACTCCTGCCAACCTTACCTTGGGGGCCACATGCTTCAGATGGCAGAATACAAAACAGGGAAGATAGGGTAGGAGAAAGGAACACTGATTCTTTAATGCCTTAGCCAGGAGGTGACATATGCAATGCCCCCAACATTCTATTAGCTGAATTTAGTTCAACAGTTTCAACTATCTGCAAGGGAAATCAGGAAATGCAGGGGAGCATGGGGAATATTTGCTAAATAACTTGCCACATTAACTGTCTGACTTTGCGCAAGTAACTTAGCCTCCCTGTGCCCCAATGCATGTAGTATTAGCTCTAATTTTATAGCTAAAACTAGCATATTTTGTATCTTGCAGATTATAAGAATTCAAACACTCAACATGGTATCTCAGTGTTGATTCAATAAGCACTTACTAATCGATTGACATCTTTTCTGGAGCAGGCACAGACCATCTTGATGTAACAGTGAGTATACTAGCAAGATCCTTGTCCTCATGTTGCCTAGAATTTGTTACTCAAAGTATGGTCCTTGGTCTGATAGCATCAGCATTACCTGATATCTTGGAAGAACTATAGAATTTCTGGCCCCATCCCAACCTCCTGGATCACAATCTGCAGATGCCTGGATGGCTTGCATGGAAATGAGAGTGTGAGAAAAACTGACTAGAACACTGCTCCTTCATTTCTCCCATTCATCTAGTGAAATGTTTTCTTTCTCAAGAGCACCTGTCCTGATTACCTCACCAACTCCACCCCCATCTCACAGTCAGGGATTAGATGTTGCCATGACATTGCTATTGCTCTTAGAAAATGAAAGGAATTATAAAGTGCTTATGGTCCAGTGGGGAAGACAGACAGCATCTTTATGTTATTAGGGGAAGCAGTGCCATAGGCAATAATTAGTGGTAATGTGAACCAGAGGTGTAGGGGGAAGGGGTAAGCAGGGAGGAAGAAATAAGGGACTGAAAGACAGTGTCCTCTTACTGTGCACACTGGACAGGACGCTGAAATCCAGGGTTGAAGGAAAGTGAACCAAGATGCTGTTGCTGTTCAGTTCAATTAAGAATTTTTTCAGCACTGATCTCTCCAAAGTTGAATACCTGCTTGCTATGGCTTTTTGTTGCTAGTTTACTGTATTGCTGGGACTGAGAGCAAGACTTCCCAGGGCCTTGTGCATAATAAGCCTGTGATTTAAAGTCTCAGCAGAGTTTGAGAAGCACCCACTTATTGTGCATGCAATGACTAAGAATCCCATTAAAAGGCAGATTCTGAGTCAGTGTGTCTGAAGATGCCGATGCCGCTATTCCAGGGACCACATTTGCAAATCCTCAAGTTCTCTTTTATAAAAACAGAGTAAGCAACAGCTTTTGGGGAAAGTAGCTAGCTTACAGCCTTGCTACTACTTTTTACATATTTCTACGAAAATGCCATGAAAAATTTCTTGCTAATTTTTACATATTTCTATGAACTGACCTAAAAAGCAAAATAAATTTCCAAGTCTTCTCTTAAACACTAGACAGTAAATAGTGAATCAGATTATAGGGTAGTCTGCCCATCAGCATCTCAGCAACTCAGACAAGGCTGATCCTGAGACAGCTATACCTCACCTCTCTACAGCCCTCCTCTCCAATGCCATCTTCGAGGATTTGGGCCTTTAAAGCTCTTAAGGTAGTTTGAGCCATGGACATCTATCACCTCTATCAACTAGGAATTCTGAATAATACTTTATAATGAACTCCTATAACTAGCCATTGTGTGGGTGGGCCCCTGGAGAGCTCTAAGCTGGTCCCATGGTTTAAAAATCACTTGGGAGAATGGGCAGGTGCTTCAGGGCTAAGCAGGTGGCACTAGGGTCCCCAACCCTCACCCACACCCCAGCCAGAACAGCTCCAATTTTACCTGTTATTGCTGTGGCTATTGTTGTTTTTAATTTGTCTGCGAATGTTTTGAGGAAAAGAAGCAATTTGATCCTTTGATAAACTCCTAATTTAGCCTATCATCTTACCCCAGTTAGAATGACTATTATCAAAAAGGCAAAAAATAACAGATGGTGGCAAGGATGCAGAGAAAAGGGAGTTCATACACTGTTGGTGGGAATGTAAATTCATTCGGTCATTACGGAAAACATTACAGAGATTTTTCAAGAAACTGAAAATAGAACTACCATACAATCTAGCAATCTCATTACTGGGTATTTTTCCAAAGGAAAGGAAATTAGTATAGGAAAGGGATACCTGCACCCCTATGTTTATTGCAGCACTATTTACAATAGCAAAGCTAAGAATCAACCTAAACATCCATCAATGGATGAGTGGACAAAGAAAACATGGTGTATATATACACAATGAATAGTATTCAGCCATAAAAAGAATGCAATCCTGACATTTGCAGCAACATGGATGGAACTGCAGGTCATTATAAGTGAAATAATCCAAGCAAAGGAAAATATCACATGTTCTCAGTCATATGTGAGAACAAAAACAGCCAATCTCATAGAGGTAGAGAGAACAGTGATGGTCACCAGAGGCTGGGAAGGGTATGTGTGTGAAGCAGGTGGGTGGGGATGGGGAATGAAGAGAGATTGGTTAGTTGGTACAAACAGATGGAAGGAATGCATTCTAATGTTTGATAGTAGATTAGGATGACTTTAGTTGTTGATGTATTGTACATTTTAAAATAGGTAGAAGGGGCTGGGCATGGTGGCTCACGCCTGTAATCCCAGCACTTTGGGAGGCCGAGTCAGGTGGATCACTTGAGGTCAGGAGTTTGAGACCAGCCTGGCCAGCATGGTGCAAACCCATATCTACAAAAAATACAAAAAAATTAGCCAGGCATGGTGGCACATGCCTGTAGTACCAGCTACCTGGGAGGCTGAGGCAGCAGAATCGCTTGAACCCAGGAGGCAGAGATGGCAGTGAGCCAAGATCGCACCACTGCACTCCAGCCTGGGAGACAGAACAAGACTCCGTCTCAAAAACAAACAAACAAACAAAAAAACCCAGGCATGGTGGTGCATGCCTGTAATCCCAGCTACTCAGAAGGCTGAGGCAGAAGAATCACTTGAACCTGGCAGGCGGAGGTTGCAGTGAGCCGAGATCATGCCATTGCACTCCAGCCTGGGGAACAAGAAACTCTCTCTCAAAAAAATAATTTTTTGGGCCGGGCGCGGTGGCTCAAGCCTGTAATCCCAGCACTTTGGGAGGCCGAGACGGGCGGATCACGAGGTCAGGAGATCGAGACCATCCTGGCTAACCCGGTGAAACCCCGTCTCTACTAAAAAAAATACAAAAAACTAGCCAGGCGAGATGGCGGGCGCCTGTAATCCCAGCTACTCGGGAGGCTGAGGCAGGAGAATGGCGTAAACCCGGGAGGCGGAGCTTGCAGTGAGCTGAGATCCGGCCACTGCATTCCAGCCTGGGAGACAGACCGAGACTCCGTCTCAAAAAAAAAAAAAAAAAAAAAAAATTTTTATATATATGATTTATATATATTACATATATATATATGACAGGACTTGAAATGGTCCCAACAGATAGAACTGGTAAACACTCAAGGTGGTAGATACCCTAACTACCTTCACTTGCTCATTACACACTGTGTGCATGTAACAAAACATCACATGTACCCTATAAATATGTACAAATATGTATCAAAAAAACTTTTAAAAAATTAAAAAATACTTCATGAGTCACTTCATTTCATCTAGTCTCAATATTATATAAATCCCTGTCTTTTAAAGGATTATGTATTATATTTAGCAGGAAATAGTGTTCTTCTTTCCAGTCTATATTTCGGTAGAAATTTCACTAGGAAAGCCATAAAAAAAATCATGATTTAGAACTCAGGTTTCTCAAATAAAATGAGATCATTATTGTCAGTTGTATTTGCTAGTAGTTTACACAAATGCTTTCTAAAACTGGAAGTTATCCATATATTCAACGGCAGTAAGGACTAAGACTTGTAAGAAAGCTAAAAATAAATAGCCATAATAAATATTTAAATGAAGCAATTTTTAAAGGCAAAATAAATTTTTAACCTGTAGAATGTGGTGGAGTAGATCATAATAATAATGCTGTTTATTATTACTATCATTATTACTACCATCAAGTAGAGCTGGAAGGAACCCTATCTCAGTCCATCTAAACCAGATTCTCAAGTGAGCTTTCTTCTGTCTTGGCCCTAGACTGGCAGACAAGATCCCATTTGCTGGCACACCTAGAGAACTATGGGCCATATGGCCTGAGCACACACAGGAAAAGCCCTCTCTGCAGCCAGGCACACAGAGTCAGGCACCAATAGAAGAGAGCTCAGAAGGAGCTGACCCTTCCATGCTCACTTCCTTCTCCCAGAGGCAGTAATTGCATGTCATTCCATTTCTAGTGGAGAAGAATGAGTGGGGAGGGGCACAGGTAGTGTGTCTCTGGGTGTCATCCTAGTGGAAGACCCATCGTGGCAACCACTGAAGTTCTCATGGCAACCACTGAGTTTTTCCACAATGCTGGATATGTTCTGCTTGTCCCTTCACCACCCTGCTTATGTCCAGAGAGGCTGAACTCTATGGACTGAAGTATAAGGGCTCCCTTAATCTCTGGCTTCTGTTTGGGTTTGAAGATCAGAAGGTGGCAGATTCAAAAGGTCAGGGTATATGTATATCTCCAGTTTCCCCATTGCCAAGATCTCCTTCGGAAGTACTTATATTTCTCTACCTAAGACCATAGGCAGGGGCAGAACTAGTTTTCTGAGGTGAGGTGGACATTTGCACAAATTTTGGACCCTCCTTTAAATAATAAAAAATTGGCTGTGTGCAGTGGCTCACTCCTGTAATCTCAGCATTTTGGGAGGCTGTAGTGGGTGGATTTCTTAAGCTCAGGAATTCAAGATCAGCCTGGGCAACATAGTTAAAACCTTGTTTCTACAAAAAAAAAAAATATATATATATATATATATATATTTATATATATATATAAAATTAGCAGGGCATGGTGGTGCACGCCTGTGGTCCCACCTACTCAGGAGGCTGAGGTAGGAGGATTGTTTGAACCCAGGAGGTGGAGTCTGCAGTGAGCTGTGATGGTGCCACTGTACTCCAGCCTGGGTGACAGAGCAAGAACCTGCCTCAAAAATAATAATAATATGGGCTGGCAAGATGACCGAATAGGAACAGCTCCAGTCTGCAGCTCCCAGGGAGATCAATGCAGAAGACAGGTGATTTGTGCATTTCCAACTGAGGTACCTGGCTTTCCTTACTGGGACTGGTTAGACAGTGGGTGCAGCCCACAGAGGGCAAGCCGAAGCAGGGTGGGGCGTCACCTCACCTGGGAAGCACGAGGGGTCAGGGAACTCTCGCCTAGCCAAGGGAAGCTGTGAGAGACTGTGCTGTGAGGAACAGTACACTCTGGCCCAGATACTACGCTTTTCCCATGGTCTTCACAAGCTGCAGCCCAGGAGATTCCCTTGGGTGCCTACGTCACCAGGGCCCTGGGTTTCAAGCACAAAACTGGGCATCATTTGGGCAGACACCGAGCTAGCTGCAGGAGATTTTTTTCATACCCCAGTGGTGTCTAGAATGCCAGCGAGACAGAACCATTCACTCGCCTGGAAAGGAGGCTGAAGCCAGGGAGTCAAGTGGTCTAGCTCAGTGCATCCCACCCCACAGAGCCCAGCAAGCTAAGATCCACTGACTTGAAATTCTTGCTGCCAGCACAGCAGTCTGAAGTCGATCTGGGACACTCCAGCTTGGTTGGGGGAGGGGCATCCGCCATTACTGAGGCTTGAGTAGGTGGTTTTCCCCCTCACAGTGTAAACAAAGCCACTGGGAAGTTCAAACTGGGAGGAGCCCACAGCAGCTCAGCAAAGCCACTGTACCCAGACTGCCTCTCTACATTCCTCCTCTCTGGGCAGGGCATCTCTGAAAGAAAGGCAGCAGTCCCAGTCAGGGTCTTATAGATAAAACTCCCATCTCCCTGAGACAGAGCACCTGGGGGAAGGGGTGACTGTGAGCGCAGCTTCAGCAAACTTAAACATTCCTGCCTGCCAGCTCTGAAGAGAGCAGAGGATCTCCCAGCACAGTGCTTGAGCTCTGCTAAGGGACAGACTGCCTCCTCAAGTGGTTCCCTGACCCCTGTGCCTCCTGACTGGGAGATACCTCCCAGTCAGCGAGGTGGCATCTGGGGTGCCCCTCTGGGATGAAGCTTCCAGAGGAAGGAACAGGTAGCAATCTTTGCTGTTCTACAGCCTCTGCTGGTGATACCCAGGTAAACAGGGTCTGCAGCGGACCTCCAGCAAACTCCAGCAGACCTGCAGCAGAGGGGCCTGACTGATAGAAGGAAAGCTAACAGAAAGGAATGGCATCAACATCAACAAAAAGGACATCCACACATAAACCCCATCTGAAGGTCACCAACATCAAAGACCAAACATAGATAAATCCACGAAGGTGAGGAAAAACCAGCACAAAAAGCTTGAAAATTCCAAAAACCAGAACACCTCTTCTCCTCCAAAGGACACAACTCCTTGCCAGCAAGGGAACAAAACTGGATGGAGGATGAGTTTGATGAAGTGACAGAAGTAGGCTTCAGAAGGTGAGTAATAACAGACTCCTCTGAGCTAAAGAAACATGTTTCTAACCCAATGCAAGGAAGCTAACAACCTTGAAAAAAAGGTTAGAGGAATTGCTAACTAGAATAACCAGTGCAGAGAAGACCTGTAGAGATGACCTGATGGAGCTGAAAAATACGAGAACTTCGTGACGCATACACAAGTATCAAAAGCCGAATCAATCAAGCAGAAGAAAGGATATCAGATATTGAAGATCAACTTAATGAAATAAAGTGTGAAGACAAGATTAGAGAAAAATGAATGCAAAGGAATGAACAAAACCTCCAAGAAATATGGGACTATATGAAAAGACCAAACCTATTTTTGATTGGTGTACCTGAAAGTGACAGGGAGAATGTAACCAAGTTGAAAAACACCCTTCAGGAGAGCTTCCCCAACCTAGCAAGACAGGCCAACATTCAAATTCAGGAAATACAAAGAACATCATAAAGATGCTTCTCAAGAAGAGCAACCCCAAGACATACGATCTTCAGATTCACCAAGGTTGAAATGAAGGAAAAAAATGTTAAGGGCAGCCAGAGAGAAAGGTTGGATTTCCCACAAAGGGAAGCCCATCAGACTAACAGCAGATCTCTCTGCAGAAACCTTACAAGCCAGAAGAGAGTGGGGACCAATATTCAACATTCTTAAAGAATTCTCAACCCAGAATTTCATATCCAGCCAAACTAAGCTTCATAAGCAAAGGAGAAATAAAATCCTTTACAGATAAGCAAATGCTGAGAGATTTTGTTACCACCAAACCTGCCTTACAAGAGCCCCTGAATGAAGTACTACATATGGAAAGGAAAAACCAGTAACAGCCACTGCAAAAACATACCAAATTGTAAAGACCATTGACACTATGAAGAAACTGCATCAACTAATGGGTAAAATAACCAGCTAGCATCATAATGACAGGATCAAATTCACACATAACAATATTAGCCTTAAATGTAAATAGGTTAAATGCCCCAATTAAAAGATGCAGACTGGCAAATTAGATAGAGTCAAGACCCATCAGTGTGCTGTATGCAAGAGACCCATCTCACGTGCAAAGACACACATAGGCTCGAAATAAAGGGATGGAGGAATATTTACCAAGCAAAGGGAAAACAAAAACAAACAAACAAACAAAACAGGGTTTGTAATCCTAGTCTCTGATAAAACAGACTTTAAACTAACAAAGATCAAAAAAGACAAAGAAGTGCATTACATAATGGTAAAGGGATCAATGCAACAAGAAGAGCTAACTATCCTCAATATATATTCACCCAATAAAGGAGCACCCAGATTCATAAAGTTCTTAGAGACCTACAAAGAGACTTAGACTCCCACACAATAATAGTGGGAGACTTTAACACCCCACTGTCAATATTAGACAGATCAACGAGACAGAAAATTAACAAGGATATTCAGGACTTGAACTCAGCTCTGGACCAAGTGGACCTAATAAACTTCTACAGAACTCTCCACCCCAAATCAACAGTATATACATTCTTCTCAGCACCACATCACACTTATTGTAAAATTGACCACATAATTGGATGTAAAACACTCAGCAGATGCAAAAGAACAGAAATCATAAACAGTCTCTCAGACCACAGTGCAATCAAATTAGAACTCAGGATTAAGAAACTCACTCAAAACTGCACAACTACATGGAAACTGAACAACCTACTCCTGAATACTGGGTACATAATGCAATGAAGGCAGAAATAAATAAGTTCTTTGAAATCAATGAGAACAAAGACAAAGTGCCAGAATCTCTGGGACACAGCAAAGGCAATATTTAGAGGGAAATTTATAGCACTAAATGCCCACAGGACAAAGCAGGATATAGCTAAAATTGACACCCTAACATCACAATTAAAAGAACTAGAGAAGCAAGAGCAAATGCATTCAAAAGCTAGCAGAAGACAAGAAATAACTAAGATCAGAGCAGAACTGAAGGAGATAGAGAAACGAAAAACCTTTCAAAAAATCAATGAATCCAGGAGCTAGTTTTCTGAAGATTAACAAAACAGATAGACCACTAGCCAGACTAATAAAGAAGAAAAGAGAGAAGAATCAAATAGATACAAGAGAAAATGATAAAGGGGACATCACAACTAATCCCACAGAAATACAAACTACCATCAGAGAATACTATAAACACCTCTATGCAAATAAACTAGAAAATCTAGAAGAAATGGGTAAATTCCTGGACACATTCACCCTCCCAGGACTAAACCAGGCAGAAGTCGAATCCCTGAATAGACCAACAACAAGTTCTGAAATTGAGGCAGAAATGAATAGCCTTCCAACCAAAAAAAAGCCCAGGACCAGATGGATTCACAGCCGAATTCTACCAGAGGTACAAAGAGGAGCTGGTATCATTCCTTCTGAAACTATTTCAAACAATACAAAAAGAGGGACTCCTCCCTAACTCATTTTATGAGGCATTATCTTGATACCAAAACATGGCAGAGACACAACAAAAAAAGAAAATTTCAGGCCAATATCCCTGATGAACAAAATCCTCAATAAAATACCGGCAAACCAAATCCAGCAGCGCATCAAAAAGCTTAGCCACCATGATCAAGTAGGCTTCATTCCTGGGATGCAAGGCTGGTTCAACATATGCAAATCAATCATCATAATGCATCACATAAACAGAACCAATGACAAAAACCACATGATTATCTCAATAGATGCAGAAAAGGCCTTCAATAAAATTCAACACCACTTCATGCTAAAAACTCTCAATAAACTAGGTATTGATGGAACATATCTAAAAATAATAAGAGCTATTTATGACAAACTCACAGCCAATATCATACTGAGTGGGCAAAAGCTAGAAGCATTTCCTTTGAAAACCAACACAAGACAAGTATGCCCTCTCTTACCACTCCTATTCAACACAGTATTGCAAGTTCTGACCAGGGCAATCAGGCAAGAGAAACAAATAAAGGGTATTCAAATAAGAAGAGAGGAAGTCAAATTGTTTCTGTTTGCAGATGACATGATTGTATATTTAGAAAACCCCATTGTCTCAGCCCAAAATATCCTTAAGCTGATAAGCAATTTCAGCACAGTCTCAGGATACAAAATCAGTGTGCAAAAATCACAAGCATTCCTATATACCAATAATAGAGAGCCAAATCATGAGTGAACTCCCATTCACAATTGCTACAAAGAGAATAAAATACCTAGGAATACAATTTACAAGGGATGTGAAGGACCTCTTCAAGGAGAAGGACAAACCACTGCTCAAGGAAATGAGAGAGGACACAAATGGAAAACTATTCCACATTCATGGATAGGAAGAATCAATATCATGAAAATGGCCATACTGCTAAAATTAATTTATAGATTCAATGCTATCCCCATCAAGCTACTATTTACTTTCTTCACAGAATTAGAAAAAAACTACTTTAAATTTCATTTGGAACCAAAAAAAGAGCCTGTATAGCTAAGACAATCCTAAGCTAAAAAACAAAGCTGGAGTCATTATACTATCTGACTTCAAACTATACTACCAGGCTACAGTAACCAAAACAGCGTGGTACTGGTAGCAAAACAGATATATAGACCAATGGAACAGAACAGAGGCCTCAGAAATACCACCACATATCTACAACCATCTGATCTTTGACAAACCTGACAAAAACAAGCTATATGGAAAGGATTCCTTACGCAATAAACGGTGTTGGGAAAACTGGCTAGCCATATGCATAAAACTGAAACTGGACGCCTTCCTTACACGTTACACAAAAATTTAACTCAAGATGGATTAAAGACTTAATGTAAAACCTAAAACCATAAAAATCCTAGAAGAAAACCTAGGCTATACCATTCAGGACGTAGGTATGGGCAAAGATTTCATGACTAAAACACCAAAAGCAATTGCAACAAAAGCCAAAATTGACAAATGGGATCTAATAAAACTAAAGGACTTCTGCACAGCAAAAGAAACTATCATCAGAGTGAACAGGCAACCTAAAGAATGGGAGAAAATCTTTGCAATCTATCCATCTGACAAATGGCTAGTATCCATATTCTACAAGGAACTTAAACTAATTTACAAGAAAAAAAAATTAAAAAGTGGCAAAGGATGTGAACAGATACTTCTCAAAAGAAGACATTTATGCAGCCAACGAACATATGAAAAAAAGCTCATCACTGGTCATTAGGGAAATGCAAATAAAAACCAGAATGAGATGCCATCTCACGTCAGTTAGAATGGCAATCATTACAAAGTCAGGAAACAACAGATGCTGGAGAGGATGTGGAGAAATAGGAATGCTTTTACATTCCCACTGTTGTTGGGAGTGTAAATCAGTTCAACTATTGTGGAACACAGTGTGGCAATTCCTCAAGGATCTTTGACCCAGCAATCCCATTACTGGGTATGGTATATACCATACCCAAAGGATTATAAATTATTCTACTATAAAGACACATGCACACACATATTTATTGCAGCACTGTTCACAATAGCAAAGACTTGGAACCAACCCAAATGCCCATCAATGATAGACTGGATTAAAAAAATGTAGCAGATATATGCCATGGAATACTATGCAGCCATAAAAAAGGATGAGTTCATGTCCTTTGCAGGGACATGGATGAAGCTGGAAACCATCATTCTTAGCAAACTAATACAGGAACAGAAAACCAAACACTGCCTATTCTCACTCATAAGTGGGAGTTGTACGATGAGAACACATGGACACAGCAGGGAGGGGAACATCACACACTGTTGGGGAGTGGGGGGCTAGGGGAGGGATAGCAATCGGAGAAATACATAATGTAGATGACGAGTTGATGGGTGCAGCAAACCACCACGGCACATGTACACCTATGTAACAAACCTGCACATTCTGCACATGTATCCCAGAACTTAAAGTATAATTTTAAAAAAGTCAAAACAGTCAGAAATAATAACAGCTACAAGTCTTTAAGAAATACATAATATAAAAAATGTAAATAGTGAAATAAGTGAAAAATTGTGTGGGGGACAGGTACAAGTCTAACGTTTCTGTATGCAACAGAATTTCTGTTATCAGTGTAAAATAGTCTGTTATACTTATGAGAGGTTTTATTTCAGTCCTAAGTAAACACAAAGCAAAAAACCATAACAGAGACACAAACAATAAAGAAAAGGGAATAAAAACTTAGCACTACAAAAAGAAATAATAATGAATGCTCCCTCTCTGGGTGGACATCAGCTAAATTTGGTCGGGATTTCCTTTCTGCTCTAACAGGACAGCACTGAGTGCAAGGCCTCACAATTACTGTGTTATCCCTCCCTCAGCACCCAGAGATGCCCTCTGCATCATGCAGCTGTGCCTGCTGCTGCCAACGGGTGAGGGAGAGGTGGTGTTGGCAATTCAGGGCTTAGTGCCTCTTTCAGCCATGTGAAGTTAAAACCAGGTGCTGTGTGTGCTCACATGCTTATTAGTTCTTACAAAGGTGTTTTTTTCTGTGTAGATAGGTGTTAACTTGGTCTTCTTGTTGGGGGGACAATCAGTGGGGCTTTCTATTCCATCATCTTGGTTTGCCTTTCCCCACTGTGTCTTTGTATTCAAATTTCTCTCTTCTAAGGATACTAGCCATATTGGATTTAGAGTCCACTGTAATCCAATATGACCACCTAATTATATTCACAGAGATCCTATTTCTATATACAGTTACATTTATAACTTTAAGGGCTTTAGACTTGAGGGAACACAATTCGATCCACAACAGTGCACATATGTGAAGTTTCTCTATTAACCTTTAGTCTACAATCTAGACTTTAAGACGAACGATCAGGCTGGGTGCGGTGGCTCACGCCTGTAATCCCAGCACTTTGTGAGGGTGAGGTGGGCAGATCATGAGGTCAGGAGATCAAGACCATCCTGGCTAACACGGCAAAACCCCGTCTCTACTAAAAGTACAAAAAATTAGCCGGGCATGGTGGCGGGCGCCTGTGTGTCCCAGGCGGGAGAATGGCGCGAACCCGGGAGGCGGAGCTTGCAATAAGCCGAGATTGCGCCACTGCACTGCAGCCCCAGCGGCAGAGCGAGACTCTGTCTCAAAAAAAAAAAAAAAAAAAAGAGAAACAATCAGATAACAATATGCATCCCCTTGCCTCAATTTGGCAATGTTTGTCATCTAGGCTTCTGGCCAGGTTGTCTTATTTAGCTTTTAGTAAACTACTTTAACACTTGCATTTTAATTTTAGTATTGCTCAGAAGCATTTGAAAATTAATCATTCTAGTTTTCTTAAAACCTTCCTTTCTCTAGCCTTTCCAAATCAGTGTTTCTTCCTGAGTTGTCGTCTGTCTTTCCAAGCATCTCCTTCAAGTCTCCATCTGTGTCAGGGGTCCCGCCAAGACCACCCCGAGTTTTCATGGCCCACTGCAAGAGCTCTCAGGACCCATCATATAGTCATACTTGTAAGCTAAGATTTATCACAGTGAAGGGATACAAAATACAGTGAGCAAAAGGGGAGGGTACATACAGACAAGTCCAGTGGAAACCAGGTGCAAGCCCCCAGGAATCTTCTAATTGTGGAGTCATACAGGGCACACTTAATTCCCACTGCAAGGAGTTGTGACAAAGTAAGTACCTATCTGGGAAGTTCATTAGAGGTTTTTATTAGAGCTCATAAAAAAACAGAGTTTTTTTGGGGGGCCTGGTTTTGTTGACACCCTCTGCCTGGCATGCATTCAACGCAGACCACATTGTCTGCACACAATGGGCACAGTGAGCCATTCTTATTGAGAGGAAACTTCCTATCAGTGTGAGTAACTGTTTACCAGCCTGGGGCCAACCTTCAAGCAGACCCTTCTGAAGATCGGTCTCAGACTCGGCTGTATTAGCTCTTTTCTTCTACCCTTCACCACTTCCCTTCTCTTTTTGCCATTCCCTTGGGCTCTTCCTAAATGTTTATTTCTCCAGATAAATACTAGTTAAGTAACATTTAAAGTATATTTTTTGAATGACGGGCATTACTTGAGATTATAATTTGTTTATGATATATAAAGATGTATTTCCATTTTTGATATGGTGAAAAAAATGATAGACAACAGAGGCATATCATGTGCTTGCATATGTAGGAAGTCTCAATATTATTCAAATAGAAAGAGAGGAAGTCAAACTACCTCTTTGCAGACAATATGTTCCTATCTAGAAAACCCCATAGTCTCTGTCCAAAGGCTACTAGAACTGATAAACAACTGCAGTGAAGTTTCAGAATGTCAAATTAATGTGCAAAAATTATACACCAGTAACATCCAAGCTGAGGGCAAAATCTAGAATGCAATCCCATTCACAAAAGCCAAAAAAAGAAAAAAAAGAGTAAGATACCTAGGAACACAGCTAACCAGAGAGGTGAAATATCTCTGCAAAAAGGATTTCAAAACACTGCTTAAAAAATATCAGAGATGACAGCTGGCATGGTGGCTCAAGCCTGTAATCCCAGCACTTTGGGAGACCGAGCTGGGTGGATCACCTAGGTCAGGAGTTCGAGACCAGCCTGGCCAACATGGTGAAACCCTGTCTCTACTAAAAATACAAAAATTAGCCAGGCAGGGTGGTGGGCACCTGTAATCCCAGCTTCTCGGGAGGCTGAGGTGGGGGAAGTGCTTGAACCTGGGAGGCAGTGAGCCGAGATTGCGCCACTGTACCCCAGCCTGGGCGGCAGAGCAAGACTCCATCTCAAAAAGAAAAGAAAAGAAAAGAAATAAAAGAAATCAGAGATGACACAAACAAATGTAAAAACATTCCATGCTCATGGATAGGAAGACTCAACACTGTTAAAATGGCATTATAACCTAAAGCAACTTACAGATTCAGTGCTATTTCTCTCAGACCAGCAATGTCATTTTTCACAGAATTAGAAAAAAAAAGATTCTAAAATTCATGTGGAACTAAAAAGGAGACTGAATAGCCTGAGGAATCCTAAGCCAAAAGAACAAAGGCAGAGGCACCACACTACTGGACTTCAAACTATACAAGCCTACAGTAACCAAAACAACATGGTACTGATACAAAAACAGATACATAGACCGATGGAATAGGTTAGGAAACCCAGAAATAAAGCCACACACCTACAACCATCTGGTCTTTGACAAAATTGACAAAAAGGAGAAATAGCGAAAGAACTCCTTAATAAATAGTGCTGGGATAACAGGCTAGCCATATGCAGAAGATTGAAACTGGACCCCTTCCTTTCACCACATACAAAACTCAATTTAAGATGGATTGAAGACTTAACTGTAAGACCTAAAACTATGAAAACCTTAGAAGAAAATCTAGAAAATGCCATTCAGGACATAGATCTTGGCAAAGATTTCAGGACAAAGTCTTCAAAAGCAATTGCAATAAAAAATATTTATAGATAAGTAGGACCCAATTAAATAACTTCTGCACAGCAAAAGAAACTATCAACAGAGTAAATAGACTACCTCCAGAATGGGAGAAAATATGTGCAAACTATGCACCTGACAAAGTTCTAATATCCAGAATCTATAGGAATCTTAAATCAGCAAGCAAAAAACAAGCAACCTTGTTAAAATGGGTAAAGGACATGAACAGACATTTCTCAAGACATTTCTCAAAAGAAGACATATGCACAGCCAAACATGAAACATGCTGAACATCACTAATCATTAGAGAAATGCAAATCAAAACTACAATGAGGTGTCATATCCCGTGCCAGTCAGAATGTCTATTATTAAAGTCAGAAAATTACAGATGCTGGGAAGATTGTGGAGAAAAGGGAATGCTTATATACTTCTGGTGGGAATGTAAATTAGTTCAGCCACTGTGGAAAGCAGTTGGAGATTTCTCAAAGAATTTAGAACTACTATTTGACCCAGCAAAATCATTATTGAGTATATGCCTGTATTAGTCCATTCTCACACTGCTATAAAGAAATACCTGAAACTGGGTAATTTCTAAAGAAAAAAAGGCTTAATTGGCTTACGGTTCTACAGGCTGCACGGGAAGCATGATGCTGGCCTCTGCTTCTGGGGAGGTCTCAGGAAACTTAAACATGGCAGAAGGCAAAAGGGAAGAAAGGCACATCTTACATGGCCAGAGCAGAAGGAAGAGAGTGAGGGGGGAGGTGCTACACACTTTAAAACAGCCAGTTCTCATGAGAACTCACTCACTACCATGAGAACAGCACCAAAGGGATGATGCTAAATCATTCATAAGCAGCCTGCCCCCCTCTGAACCTAAAAGGAGGAAAAAAAAGGTTTATGTATAGTCCCCCACATTTCTTAGGCTTATTCCTATGTATTTAATTGTTTCACCTTAGTTCTATAAATATGATCTTTTCTTCCATTATATGTTAATCATTGTTTTTAATCTGCTTTTAAAAATGCTAATTTCTATATATTAAAGTTCCAACTTGTCACATCTATGTAGTATTAGTAGATACCACAATAATTCATAGAAAATTAGTATACATATTTAGAAATAATTATTGCAAATAACATACCAAGTTCTTTCTTCTTATACCTATTATTTTCTTCTATTTAACTGCTTTGACTGGTACATTCAGAACAGTATTAAATAGTACCAGTTATTGAGATGGCTGAGAAGGTAGGATTGCTTGAGCCTAGGGGTTTGAGACCAACTTGGGCAGTATACCAAGACCCATCTCTAAAGAAAACAAAAAATAAAAATAGTACTACTAATATCAAATCTAGTATTAGTACTAGTATGTATCAGATTACTTTTGGTATTTCACTCTAATCTAGGCTTATTGCTTTGGGTGGAGGAATCTGATTAGAAACATATAACTTGCTAGATATTAAAGTCCACTATATTCCCATATGTACATAGGTCTGCATGTGAACGTACTATTCTTTAGTTATTTTCTTCTCCTGTATTACACTCCCGATTATTGAACTTTATAATAAACTTTAACATCTACAATCTAATAATTACTTTTTGGGAATGGTTGAATTTTTTTTCAAATGCCTTTCTCATTGTAATGATTATATGTAAGATTTTTCCTCCTTGGGACTATTAATAAAGTAAATCATTAAACCATCCTGAATTCCATTTAACTGGTTGTATTGTTGATACTATTCCTGTTACTATTATTGATACTATTATACCCAACAAAATATAGTTTATATGCATGGTCCTAGTGGGCTTTCCTAATATTTCACATTGATTTCGAGATGTGATACCCAAAGCAATACTTCCTTAAAATTAATGGCAAACATGTCATTCCTACACAATTCAGTAGCCAGCCCTTTAAAAAAGATATTTTTCTTATATAAATCAAAATATTATATCCCCAAAATTATGAATAACTCTTTGGTATTGTCTAACACCCAATCTATATTCAAATATCCCTAATTGTCTCAAAATTTATTTTTCAAATTAAGATCTAAACAAAGTACTTGCATTTCATTTGCATATTTTCTTAGCTATCTATCTTGGCTCTGGATGCTGTTGTAAACAGCACAAGTAGTAACTGGATTTGAGGCAGGTGGTCTGAGGCTGACTTCATATGACTTGCAAGAAGCCTACAGGAATGCCTTGAGCCCCACAAGAAATACAGCTATCTTTCCAGATTAAAGTCCTGGCCTGCAGATTTGGCTAAGAAACAAGAAAAATAGGAACACCCACCAAGGTCAAGTCAGCCACACTGGAAAGATTTGCCTCTTTGGAATGGAGCCTTAACCAAAGCTCAAACACACTTTTCCCATTATCTTTGCCTGAGCCGCCCTTTGCCAAGGGAATCACTATACATGCCCAAGTCAGTTCAGGTCAGTGCTAGAGCATCCCAGGGCCCTGCTTCCTAAGTCCCAGTCAGCCTAAGTAGAAACAGTTGTTCATCATGAGCAATGGAGAAAGATGCTTCCATGATCCAACTGCTCTTATACTAATATTTGACGTTTTGGGCCCTGGCAAGGCCCAAAGCCTTGATCTGGCTCCTTATTAGTTGTGTTCCCAGCCACGAGAATTTGTCTCTCAACACATCTGGCCAGTGGATCAAGATCTTACAAGATATTAACATTAGCTGATATGGTTTGACTGTGTCCCCACCCAAATCTCATCTTGAATTGTAGTTCCCATAATCCTCATGAGTCATAAGGCGCAGCTACTTGGGAGGCTGAGGCAGGAGAATGGCGTGAACCTGGGAGGCAGAGCTTGCAGTGAGCTGAGATTGCGCCACTGCACTCCAGCCTGGGCGGCAGAGCAAGACTCCGTATCAAAAACAAAAAAAGCAAAAATAACCCAAAAATAACAAAAGAGGAGACCCAGTGGGAGGTAACTGAATCACGGGAGTGATTAATTCCATGCTGTACTCATGATAGTGAGTTCTCATGAGATCTGATGGTTTTATAAGGGGCTTTCCACCCCCCTTCTCTCTGTACTTCTCCTTGCTGCTGCCATGTGAAGTAGGATGTTTGCATCCCCTGCTGCCATGTGAAGAAGGATGTGTTTGCATCCCCTTCTGCCATGATTGTAAGTTTCCAGAGGCCTCTCTAGTCCTGCAGAACTGTGAGTCAATTAAACCTCTTTCCTTCATAAATTACCCAGTCTCCGGTATTTCTTCATAGTAGCGTGAGAACGGACTAATACATTAGCCTTCAACTTTCATGTTTTAACTCATGTTCTGTCACTCAGGCTAGAATGCAGTGGTGTGATCATGGTTTACTACAGCCTCGACTTCCTGGGCTCAAGCAATCCTCCCACCTCAGCCTTTTGAGTACCTGGAACTACAGATAGGCACAACCATGCCTGGCCAATTTTTGTGCACGTGTGTGTGTGTGTGTGTGTGTGTGTGTGTGTAGATGGGGTCAACACTATGTTGTCTAGGCTGGTCTGGACTTCCTGGACTCCAGTGATCTGCCACCTCAGTCTCCCCAAGTGCTGGGATTACAGGCATGAGCAATGGGCCTAGCACCTTCAACTTTTCTATCTACTCCCAAATTAGGAAATCAACCAAGGAATAACACAGAAGTCAGATGGAGTTAAATACCTTAACTTCATTTCTGGCAACTAGATTGGAGAACACAGTTGATACATGTGGTCATAATAAGCCTCTTGAGATTTCACATGCTATAATACCTGCCACCCAGTCACTGACCCTGCAGGACATCACAGTCTTCTTTACAGGATCAGCTGGGCCCTGTCACCGCCCTACAAAAGGCAGTAGGGGACAACACACATCCTGTGGGCTGGGGAAACCCAGAAAAGAATGATCACCATGGTGACGAGCCACACAGGCTCAGCTCATTACCCTAACAGGATGGGACCCCTCTAACTCCTCCTCTGAGCCAAAGCAAAGTTCATAAGGAAGACAGCTGGAAGTGCTCCTCATATACTTCTGGATAGTGGAACAGAAAGTCCCTTCTCCAGGTAAAAATGTGAGGAATGTGGGTAAGAGTAACAGGACGTCTCCCTTAGGTGAAATACAACCAAAAAGGGGAACTGGCCGTGACATGTTACTAGGTGTACACAAAAAAAAGTGTAAGGTGCTCCTGTGTGCCAGCACTCTGATAGGTGCCACATAGAGCTTATATGATTTTCTCCTTTCAATAGCACTTAAGGAAAATAATCTCCCCAGGATCACCCAGCTAGTGAATGTTAAACTTCTTGAGTCCTGGTTTCTCTACCTATATAAAAAGGACAAACGGATTCAACCATTTCCAAACTCACTGTTTTTTCATATAAACCGAGCTAGTCAGGTGCAGTGGCTCACACTTGTAATTCCAGCTGCTCATGAGGTTGACGTGGAAGAATCACTTGAGCCCAGGAGTTTGAGACCAGCCTGGGCAATATAACGAGACCCCATATTTTAAAGACAGAATAAGAACCAAGCCACTTTTGGAAGTCTGACTCATGAAACAAACTAAGGTAACCAGCCTTTTCTCCTGGGCATCTAGTTCTGACTCAGTAATTCCCAGACTTTGTAACTACCTAAGCACCATGTGTTGACCATCCATTCCCACAGGATTGGGTGGGGGTGAAAAGCAGAAAGGATGGTAAAAACCAAGTATTTAACATTCCCCAAGACTTTTTTTTTTTTTTTTTTTTTTTTTTTTTTTTTTTTTTTACAGAAAGCTATAAATCTTCGGCTGGGCCTAGCTAATGTGCTGTAATAAAAGGAGATGTTGATTCGATTTTCACAATCCATTATTCCAAGGCCAGAGAAAAACAGGAAAAGAGCTGCTTTTCTTGGAAAGAAAAGAAAACGTTTGTCAAATTGTTTCTACTTATTTGTATTCACGCATCCTGTCTCTCCTAATATCTCACCTGTCAGAGACTAACAGGATAAAAGTGGACAGGTAGAATGACTTTAAATTATGTGTATTGAGAAAAATGAATGAAAAACAGCATGCAAAAGAATCCAAGGAAATTAACATGGTTGCTGCTTAGTTCTCTCCTGCTCCCCACTGGAGGCTGAAGAGGAAGATAACATTTCTATTCAATTCAATCCAAAAATTGTTAGGAAGTGAAGATGCAAAGATGATGACATGGCCCTCAAGGAACTCAGAACAGATGAGAAGGTAAGTCTGATACATATGCTAATAGCAATGAGGGCGATAAGCCTAGAGTAACAGATGCAGACTCCCTAACCCGAGGATGCCTTTGGAAGAGATGATATGTGAGCCAAGTCAGAGGTTGTGCAGCAGTGAGCCAGCAAAACGAATAGTGGGACAAAGTCAGCAATAACAGCATTCTAGGCAAAGGAAATACAAACAACAAAAAAATGTCCAACATCTACCAGACCTTGCTGCCTTCTGATACTGTCTTAAGTGCTTTTCATGCAATCTTAACTCTGATGACACTGTGCTCAATGAAACCGCTACTATCAGCATCCCTATTTTTCAAATGTAACAATAAGACTGTAAAGTTAAGTAGCTTGCCCAAGCAGTAGGAGGTACACATCAGAATGAGGATTTGAACTCAGGTCAGTATGATTCTAAAGCCTCATTTTTTAATAGTAACAGGCTACACTGCTCTCCCAAAGTGATCAGCAAAGGTACCAAATGTGGGTGACAGCATATCACCAGGGGGTAATGACTACAAAGTGTGCTGTTTCCAGATGGTAATGGGGGAAGCAGAGAGCAGCTAAAGATTACATGAAACTTTTTTTTTTTTTTTTTGAGATGGAGTTTCGCTCTTGTTGCCCAGGCTGCAGTGCAATGACACAATCTCAGCTCACTGCAGTCTCTGCCTTCTGGGTTCAACTGATTCTCCTGTCTCAGCCTCCCAACTTGCTGGGATTACAGGTGCCCACCACCACGCCCAGCTGGTTTTTGTATTTTTAGCAGAGACGCAGTTTTACCATGTTGGCCAGGATGGTCTCAAACTCCTGACCTCAGGCGATCCACCTGCCTCGGCCTCCCAAAGTGCTGGGATTACAGGCGTGAGCCACCACGCCAGGCCACATGAAATGTTTTATGTACCACATGAAGAGGTTGGATGTTATCCTGCGGTAATACGATCTCAGAAAATGTTTAAACAGGATAAATGCCATGGCCAGATGTGTTTTATATAAATTCATTCTCTTTGGTCTCACACCACAGTAACGTGAGAGGAACAAGATCAGAGACACAAAGACTTGTAAGATCTAATGGTAACCCAGGAAGTAGGGTGTATGAATTAGGATGGTGGGAGCTCAGGTGGAGAAGAGTGAGATGATTTGAGAAATACTAAAGAACAGTAGGACTGCTGAATATAATGGGTGTAGGCATGACGGAAGGAGGAGGAGGAGGAGGAAGAGTTAAGGATGACTCCAGGTCTTCTGTTGGAATGACTAAGTGAACGTTAGAGCCTCCAACTGGAACAAGAGCACAAGGAGAACTGTTTGGCTTGAGTTCAGATAACACAACAGATTCTTAATTACATAAACTAATTTCTGTAAATTCGTTATGTAAATTATGTAAGCTTGTTTGACTTGGTTTTGAAATGGCTCATGGTTATACCTGCCACAGCTGGATTCCAGGACTCAACCACAATCAGAATTTTTCTTTCATTCTCAGCTTGAATTTCCTTTTGTAGCACCCTTGGGCTCACTCTTTATGGCAGTGATAACAATTGACACGCTTTATTTTCTGATCAATCATCATCACAGCTGAAGAGGCTTGGCTTTTAGTAACCACATCAACCCTTGGGAAGGAACTTGAACACCCCCCACTGGGCTCATATATCTGCCCCCTGGAAGATCACTGAGTGGATGGGAAGAGATAATCTGAACAGTGATTCTGGATTATATGTCCTTCCTGCTGATGGGAGGAAGTACGGTCAGGGAAACCTCTGAAAGGAAGAGCAGTCCCATTACCAAAACAGGTCTGTCTAGTGAATAGGCCAAAGCAAAGAAACCCATTCCATGGGAAAACATCCCATTTGATTATATGACTGTGGAATGTGGAGGGACAGGACAAGGTTGAAGGTAAACACTTGGAAGTCATCAGCTACCTTTGAAGTTAAAACTGAAAGAAAGTATAGATAAGATTGAGTCAAGGATGAAAGAATTCAGGGAATACCACCCTTTAAGACAGGAAAAGGAACACAAAGTAGAGCAAAAACAGAGGAGAATAATGTGCCAAAGAATGTATGAGCATTGTCTCATTTAACTTTATTAGCAATACAGCCCTATAAGGAGGGCATAAGGGTTTTTCATTTTAACAGCAAAATTACTCTGAATCTGAGCTTGCTCATCATCAAATTTGCTAAGTGATAGAGCCGGGATTGGAATCTTTTCTTGTGAGACTCCAACTCCATTCTACTAGAAAGATGACATGTTCCCCACCAAGGACCTAAGATGTATGCTGTTTCTAGATGTTTTCTCCTAGCACGTGGGAGATTTTTAAAACACGTATTTTCTTCTTGGCAGTAAATAGCATCTTTGTTCCACAAAGAAACAAAATTAAAAACAGTTCAAATCCTCATGCTTCAGAAGAATTTATACTTAAGCATTCTCAGTCTGTCCTTGATTACATGGGTCTCAGTTATAGACTCAAGAAAACAGAAATATAGAATGTGAGCACTATTAAGATAATTAGAAATAATCTAGTAAAGGATCCAGTGATGGACTTCAGTGGAATCTATTTAGAAACCCTTGAAATTGAATGCAAAATGTTTGTGCACAATGGATGTTTTTTTCTGGGAAGACAGTCTATTCTCTGAATTCTTGAAAGTGTATAGGTCCAAGTACCCTCACTTTGCAGATATGGATATTAGTCATTTATATTCCATGGGCCTCCAGCTCATACCATGAGGCCTTGATAGAATCAGGTCTGGACCTTAGGTCTCTTGGTTCCCAGAGCATGGCACTCTCAGGAAGCCTCTGTAAGTATACTATTAAGTGCCTGAAAGAAGGGTTTCTTGCCCTGAGATCAACTATACATTTTTTGACCAGCAAGGGTTCCCCCTCTTGTAAACAGTTATTCCTTGGAAAATAAAATTGATATTAAACTGTCACTTACAAGCACAGGGAATATGAGATGTGGACTTGACAATGTTGGCAGTTGGGAACTGCACAGAAATCCAGGGCTCTGTTGCCTTCCTACCTGCTACTCCTTACCACGTCCAAGAGGAGGGGAGAGGGCATTAGGTATGAGAATCCACATCTGCTGAGCACCCAGGGGAGAATGAGCTTAGGAAGATCTTGGTTTGGGTTTCCAGAATCAGAGCCCATGACGAGGATGTGTAAGTTGTTTATTAAAGATGTGCTCCCAAACAAAACTGGGAAAGGAGAACAAGGCAGGGGCAGAAGTCAGGGAAGGGTGTGATGTCAGAGTCCTCTGGAGTGTGACAACAGCCTGATCCCTCAGGGGTGAGAATTTCCACAGAGCGTTTTAGAGCTCATCCAAATTTGAAGCCTGGAATCTGAAGTGCCTTAGTCCTGCTGCAAGGGGCTTGAACTAAAGCACCTGTAGCTCTTTGCGTGTTTTGTGGTATGGGCAACAAAGACAGATCCAGTAGCCCAAGGACAATCATAGGAAGAAGAGAGGTAAATGTGAGCCATAGGAAGAAAATGCACGCATGTTGGGAGGATGTACAGAGTAAAAGGGATCCAAGGGGACCTGGGCAGAATGTTAACGTCTACTGAAGGAAGGAAAATGAAAATTTATTGAAAATTCTCTCATTACCCTCCTTTTTCCCTTTCAATACACAGTTCAGAAGGAAGTTTGCTATGGATTTCTCTCAGTTATTTAATATAGGACAAATAATTTACTATAGCAGCAGATATTATGGGACTTCATTGGATGTTTGTACATTTAAACCTGAGCTTCTGAGCCACAGTTGACTAACACAGGTGCTAATAATCATTTTCAAAGAATATCATTACTCAGTGTTATAAAATACATTACTAATAATTCTACTGCTAACAGCAAACATACATTGTACACTTACTATGGTCTAGAACAGCTCTAATATAAATTTACTTATTTACTCTTCCCATCAAATCACTGAAGTAGATACTCATACCTACTAGACACACAAGGAGACTGAAGCAGGGAGGGGATGAATGTTTCACATAGGAGCACATACCTGGTTAGGAGATGGTGCCGATCTTCAAATTCAGGCAGCCTATTTCTGGAGCTCACATATGCTGTTAACACTACATTGGTTACTTTGGTATTAAAAACTGGGAGTGGAGATCTTAGTTTGTGCTATGAAACCAGTTATCCATTCACTGTATAACCGAGTATTTTTTTATTATTGAACAAACCAAGGACACATGCAATCCTGACTCTTTTAATGAGAGTGTTCATATCACAGAGGTATAATCTGTCTTTCTTGCATGATGATGAGGCTACTGGAAAACCATGAGAATATGTCATGAGTGGTTCTCTTCATATTCACCACCCTTTTCTAAACAGAGCACACATAATGCATGTATTTGAATAACCAATATCAGTATGTTTTGAGGACAATGACATGCAAACCATCTTATATCATCTCTTGGGGAAAACGGTCTCCTCTTTCATGGCTAACATATGTGGTTTCAGACTCTTCAAACAGCAAAGGCAGGCACTTTTGGAAATGGAGTGCTCATATCTTTCAGCAAAACTTACCAGGTTGTAAAACATATCTTTACTAGCCTAGTGAAGTTAATGTCATTTCCACACAGACCTCCATGAAGTTAAATCTATCTTAGGTACTGGAAAGCTCTGGACAAGTGTTTTACAGTTTTTGAAAACAGCTTTTGTTGAAAGAACCTGAAAGTAATCAACTCATTTTTTAAAGATTCGAATAATTTATTCTAACAAAAGTATAGGGCATGGAAAAATTAGTGTATTTGAATCATTTCAGAGAGTAGAACAAGTTTCACACTAGCAGATTTCAGATTTTAGCACCTTTGAAAAGAAATATTCAGAGTTAGACATAAGTTGTCATATTAAGACAAGTGGCAACGCAGGCTGCAGTTGACCTACAGGGGGGATACTCATTGGACTTCGGTGCAGTTCACATCACAGTGCAGTCATTTGGTTTTTGAGAGTGCCATAAAACACACTTAAAGAGAACGAGAAAGGAGTTCATTGCATTCATGGCTGGTGGTTAGAAGTTGAACTAGAGACAAAAGCAGAAAGGTTATAGGATGGACTGGGAGGTCAAGTAGACAGTCCGAAGGCACCACAGTGCAGTACATGGTCTTATTCTCCCATCGCACAGTGTAGCTCCCATCAGTAGAGCTGTCCCAGAAGCAGGAACTTGCCGTGTGTGATCCAGCTCCATTCTTTTGTGTAATTACACAGGTCACAATGTATATAAATTGTCTTCCCAGCTTGGTGAGTTGGCTTAAAATTTGTTCCACGTTTGTGGTCCACTGGTTCACTTTGCTGTGTTGACAAACATTACCAGCAATGGTGATTTTTTTTTTTTTTTTTTGAGACAGTCTTGCTCTGTCACCGAGGCTGGAATGCAGTGGCGCAATCTCGGCTCACTGCAACCTCCGCCTCCCGGGTTCAAGCGATTCTCCTGCCTCAGCCTCCCTATGAATAGCTGGGACTACAAGCGCCTGCCACCACGCCCGGCTAATTTTTGTATTTTTAGTAGAGACGGAGTTTCACCATCTTGGCCAGGCTGCTCTCGAACTCCTCACCTTGTGATCCGCCTGCCTTGGCCTCCCAACGTGCTGGGATTACAGGCGAGAGCCACCGCGCCCGGCCCCAATTATCCTTTCTATAGCCTTTTTTACAATGTTGCTCACTTCAACAATAAAGGCAGCCTCCTCTGCAGTCTCGTGGTGGCCCATCTTTCCTCCAGGGAATAGCCTCCGCCTCCTGGAGTGGTGCGACGCAGGCACACTCAGGCCCCGCCCCACATGTGCCACGCCTCTCTCCGTAGCCGGGCAGGCACCGGCGGGCATGCCCCACCCACCCCCAACTCCTTTTTTTTTTCACTTGTGTTACATTTATTCATCTCAATTCATCCTTAGAGCAAAACTCTGCAGTGGGTGCTGCTTTTTGTTTGTTTGTTTGTTTGCGAGGAAGTCTCACTCTTGTCCCCCAGGCTGGAGTACAATTGCGCCATCTTGGCTCACTGCAACCTCCGCCTCCCGGGTTCAAGCGATTCTCCTGCCTCAGGCTCCTGAGTAGCTGGGATTACAGGCGTCTGCCACCACGCCCGGCTAACTTTTGTATTTTTATTTTATTTTATTTTATTTTATTTATTTTATTTTATTTATTTTTTGAGACGGAGTCTCGCTCTGTCGCCCAGGCTGGAGTGCAGTGGCCGGATCTCAGCTCACTGCAAGCTCCGCCTCCCAGGTTCACACCATTCTCCTGCCTCAGCCTCCCAAGTCGCTGGGACTACAGGCGCCTGCCACCTTGCCCGGCCAGTTTTTTTTTTTTTTTTTTTTTAGTAGAGACGGGGTTTCAACCATGTTGGCCAGGCAAGGTCTCGAACTCGACCTCAGGTGATCCGCCCGCCTCGGCCTCCCAAAGTGCTGGGATTACAGGCGTGAGCCACCAAGCTGGGCCAGTGGGTGCTATTTATCTCCACTTTGGAAATGAGAGTAGCAGAGAAAGATGACTAAGATTTACAAAGTGTTGAGAATCCAGCCTGGCTAGGGGATGCTAACCAGAGCAGGGCCTTATGGCCCCAGGAGACCTGGTTCTAGTTGGGTTCTTTCCTAAACCACAAACCCACCAAAAGCAGCGTATCCTCTAGGATAAATACCCACAAAGGCCCAGGGAAAATGTTCCAGGTGGTCAAGAACTCAATTCCTAATGAAAGCTTGGTAAATGAACTATGCCTCGGTCTGTTCATCCAGAAATAGGGTTAATATTTTACTACTGGCAGGGTACAGTGGCTCACACCTGTAATCCCAACACTTTGGAAGGACAACACAGGAGGATGACTTAAACCCAGGAGGAGTTAGAGACCAGCCTGAGCAACATTGTGAGACTCCATCTCAACAATCAGTCAATCCATAGCCGGGCATGGTGGTACATGCCCTGTAGTCCCAGCTACTGGGGAGGCTCAGGCGGGAGGACCCCTTGAGCCTGGGGGGATGAGGCTGCAGTGAGCCATGACTGTGCCACTATGCTCCAGCCTGGGCAACAGAGCGAGAGTCTGTTGTCCCTTAGAAGTTTGTTTACTACATAGCACTGAGCAAGCCACACCAGTACTCTTCTGATGTCCATAAACAGATGGATATGGATTAATCAAGGTTTACTGAGTACATTTCCTTACTTCAGCTTTTCAGGAATAAAGGGACACGATCAGGATTCACAGTGAGAAGTGCTGATGCTTATGTGGGTTAAATTCCATCATTCAGTCCCTGGGCTTTTTCGTGTTTGTTGTTGGTGCTGCTACTGTTTTAAACTGTTTCTCAGGTCTCCAATCTTCCTCCTCCTGTGTACCATGGCTAAAGTCATCCTCCAAAATATCCCCAACCTACAACCCATTAGTGGCTCCACTGAGTAAAGTCTTGGCTCTTTACCGTGACCCTCCAGACCATTGCATTGTCATCTTGCATTCCCGTAGTCTCCTCTTTCTTTTGTAGTCTTTTCCAAGCTTTTAATTTTGGTATGGTATTAGAGCTACAGAAACATTACATCAATAGTATAATAAATGCTATATAGCTTTTGCCCAGATTCACCAACTGTTTACCTTTCCCCTTTTTTGTTTCTGTGTAAATGTATATTCATATTCACATAGAAACACAAATGGGGACACACACATTTTTTCTAAACCACTTGAGATTAAGCTTAAAACATCAAAACCTTTTACTGAAGAATAGGAATGTTCTCTCATATAACCACAGTACAATTAGGAAACCCAGAGAAGTTAATACTGATATTATCTAATTCTTAGTTTTTAATCAAATGTCCATCAATTGTCTCAATGTCTGCTCTAGCTCCCCTTACCCCCAGCCCAGTGCAGGATCCAGTACAGAACCACGTGCTGTGGTTGTCATGTCTTTAATCTGGAATAGCTCCTCATTCTCCTTTTGATAATTTTGAAGAGTAAAGGTCACTTTTTTTTTGGTAGAAAATCTGTCAAAGTCAAAAAAAAAAAAAAAAGACACTTGGGTTTGTCTGAGTTTTCTTCATGATTTGATTCAGGTTATGCATGGCAGGATTCCACCAGAAGTGATGGTGTGTCCTTGGTGCCTCTGATCAGAAGGCTGCTGACATTCATTTGTTCCAAAATTGCTAGTGTTAACTTTGATCATTTGTTTAGGTGATGTGTTAGGTTTCTCCATTTTAAAGTTACTGTTTTCCCATTTGTAATCAATAGGCAATTTGTAAGGGGCACTTTGAGACTAACTATCTTAAACTTCTGTCCACAGCAACCAATGCTCATTTTTGAACTCCATCCTTTCTTCCATATTTAGGTGTTATTCTATTGTTTTTTTTTAAAAAAGCTTTTACTTCTCCCCATTTATATAATTACTCATTTATATAGAGAGAGATGCATGGATTCACTTTTTTTTTTTTTTTTTTTTAACATGTACCCAGTATGTCCTCTATATCCATGGGAACTTGATCTGTGGTTGGTTGAGTCCACAGATGTGGAATCCAAGGATACAGAGGGCCTACTGGGGGACTTAGGCATTCATGGGGAGTCATAGAACCAATACCCCACAGAAACCAAGAGATGACTGTTATTCATTACTGCCATCATTTATTTTGCCTTTAAAATGTTCAGATATTTGTCCAATGGGACCTTCCTCAACATGGCCTATATGTGCTTTTGCTACATCGCCGTCATTCTTTGAACACTTCGTTACCTCTGGACAAGTGGCCCCAGGCTCATCTTGTCCCTGTCTTCATCCTGAAATTGGCCTCTTCTCCAAGATTACAAGCTTCCTTTTAGTTGGGAATGACATTTAGAAACCACAATAAGGGCACCAGGTGGGCTCATGATTTGTTTAGGCGGTGTCTGTTAGGTTGCTCCACTTTAAAGCTACTATTTTTCCCTCTATAATCAATAGGCAGCTTACAGGGACACTTTGAGACTGTGTAACTATCTCAAACTTTAATCCCCAGCATCCACTGCTGATTTTGAACTCCATTCCTTTTATATTAGGTGTTATTCTATTGTTTAAAAAAAAAAAAAAAAAAAAAAAGGGCTTTCACATCTCTCCCCATTCATGCATTTGTAGGCCCTCTGAATAGGAGGAATACACACATACATACATACATATGCATACACACACTGAAATTTGAGAGCCATTGCCCTAGAACAAAGACAGGAAAATTTCTTAGAGAACCGAATAGTCCTTTATTTACAAAAACGGGCAGCTGACCAACAGGTCATGCATTCTGATCCTGCTCTAGCACCATGAGATTTTCCAGTTGCGTGGCAGAGCTACTTGGAGCTGTAGCTTAATCTGTTGCAGATTGCTTTCTTGTTCCTGGCCCTCCAAAACTGGCAGCCTTCAGAGTCAACCCAGTTAGTGGATGACAGCAATATTCCCAAGCATGAGATATGATCTTTCCAAATCAGAAGGGCTTCATAGTTCCTTTAATTTACAACAGGAAGTATATGTAAGATGCAATAACCACTGTTCCCCTAAAACCTCACAAATTTGGACGGCTGCTGAAATTCTGTAGGGATTTCTTCTACCAACTGGTACACATATACCTTATTAAGGCTTCCACTGTTGTCTCTGTTTTCTCCTTTTTACGTCAGATCTTCATGATTTCATCAATATAATGGATCAGCATAATAGTCTGTGTAATATCCAGATGATAGAACAGCCATTAAACTATATTGCTGGAGAAAGCATTAGAGAGAGTACAATTTCCTGGGACAAGACCCTGATTGTGTACCACTGTCTATCCCAGGCGGATGCAAACGCTTTTGATCCTCTCTTCTGATGGGATTGAAAAGAATACATTCACCAAATCAATGACCACATACTAAGTAGCCAGAAGCTATGTCATAATTATCTATGATAATTATGAAACCACAATATAATAATAGTTATAATTAGGCTACCACTTGATGGAGTTGACAGTAGTTATATCAGTCGTGAGCCATCTGGTTTTTTTCAGGAGCCACACTGGCAAATGAAAAGGAGATGTAATGGGGAGCAGCAACCCTATCTCCTTAAAATCTTTGAGCGCAGCACTCCAATGGCACTCATTGCCATTCCAGCCTACATAATATATTGCTGTATATTTACTCCCTTGGCCTGGAGGTTGGGTAACTTCAGAGGGTTCCACTTAGCTATTCCGATTACATAGGTGTACTCCACAGTTCAAGGACTTAGTGTGAGTGTTCTGCCAGTTACTAAGTATATCCATCCTGATCAATCCACTCAGGGATCAGGAAAATCAACACAGGGTGAGTCCACGAACACACTGACCCCTGTGAAATGGATTTAGGCCAGGACTCTGTTTGCCACCTGGCCTCTATTTACCTCGTCCAATCTAAGAAGGAAGCATGAAGGCATGTTAGCCCTCATGGTTTTAGCATCCTCTTAGACCCTATATCCATCCAACTGCCCTTGAAAGATATGGGTATTTCCCTTCCCCCAGTGTACAGATATGTTGATAAAAAGCTGTAACTTCTTATGAGGAAGGACTGGGAAATTAGTGAATATACTTCCTGTCCTATTGCAGAGTCTTTCCTCAAGGAGATTCAGGCTTCTGTTGAATCAATGGCTCAGTTCTGGAACTTAAGAATCATGGCTTTTCACTGGGAAGGCTGATGTCAGTCTCAGTTTTCATGAATCTATTGGTACTTTTTGTTGGCTGTCAATCGACCTTGCCCCTAGCAACTGGGTGGTATATTAACTATCACTATAGATTCCTACAGGTGGGTCCTCCTGGTTGTGATTCTGTCCTTGTTGCCTATTTCTACGTGTCCACCTTGCCTCTGAGAGTTTATGCTGCCACTATGCCCTCCTATTCCTAAAACCTACCGTTCTTCCTAACACTAAGCTGCCTGGTGCTAGAACAGCCTCCTGGACTGTCTGTCAATCTTGGCCAGAGGGCATATCTGAGCTCCCTAGAAAATTACTTAACTATGTGCTTCTCAAAGTGAGACTAAATCAAGTAAGAATAGAACAAAGGCAGGATGAGGGAAATCCCCAGGCGGTGGTGAAGGGTTGAAGCCGTGGAAGACATCTGTCATGCGCTCATCCCCATGCTTGCATCAGGGAGGGCGAAGCACTTTTCCCAAGCCTTAGCATACCTTGAACTAAACTCACTTAAGTCTTACTTTCTATCACCACACTGGACTGACTCTGAAAAGTTTAGAATATTCCCCACAACTCACTTTAATTTGGAACTCTCTCAAGAAACTGAGACATTCTGGCCTGAACTTACTCTATGGGCCCCAGCTTATTGTCAGGGTTGAGAAGCAAGGCATGTGACTGTGTTCAGTAGGAAACGCATCTGGTAATTTTAGCAACACACCACACCTACTGGATATAGTCAAGGTAGGGCTGCCAGATAAACACAAGATGTTCAGTTAAATCTGAATTTCAGATCAATACTTTTTTTTAGTATGTTCTAAATAAGTACATTCTAAATATTGCATGGGACATGGTCTATCAAAGAAAAACTTCATTTATCTGAAGTTCAGACTTACCTGAGCATCTGTACTTTTTTTTTTTTTTTTTTTTTTGAGATGGAGTCTCACTCTGTTGCCCAGGCTGGAGTGCAGTGGCACGATCTCTGCTCACTGCAACCTCTGCCTCCTGGGTTCAAGCAATTATCCTGCCTCAGCCTCCTGAGTAGCTGGGATTGTAGGCACATACCACCAAGTCTGGCTAATTTTTGTAATTTTAGTAGAGACGGGGTTTCACCATGTTGGTCAGGCTGGTCTTGAACTCCTGACCCCTTGATCCACCCGCCTTGGTCTCACAAAGTGCTGGGATTATAGGCATGAGCCACTGTGCCTGGCCGAGCATCTGTATTTTTATTTGCTAACTCTAGAAACCCAAATTGGGAGTGGCTTCAGTACACACAGTTTTGAGGCAAACAAGCAATACTGAGGCAAACAAACAACATTGAGACAAACAGCTTTGTCAGAGGCATTTAAACCAGAGCAACTCCATCTTAAATGGGAGCTGAGTAAAATAAGGCTGAGACCTACTGGGCTGCATTCCCAGACAGATACGGTTAAGGCATTCTAAGTCACAGGATAAGATAGGAAGTCAGTACAAGGTACAGGTCATAATGACCTTGCTGAGAAAACAGGTTCCAGTAAAGAAGCCAGCCAAAACCCACCAAAGCCAAGATGGCGACAAGAGTGACCTCTGGTCATCCTCACTGCTACACTGTGTGTTGCCAGATTCTGTACAAATTTGGCATAGAGCTTAACGTGCAAAGAACTGTAATAATACAGTTATAGCTCCTCACCCCCGCCATCCCCAAAAGAAGATAGGTTTGATTTTTGATGGTTCATATGGCAGCTAAGCAGTGGAAATGTGGGACAAGATCCCATGCATTTACATTCCGGTCATGTTAGAGTTCCCGAGAGAAATAGAACCAATAGAATATAGACGGATGGATGCTAGATGTATGAACCCATATACAGAAAGAGAAGAGATTGACTCACAATTGTAGAGACCAAGAAGTCCCATGATCCGCCATCTGCAGCCTGGAGCCCCAGGAAAGCCAGTGGTGATTAAGCCTGGGTTCAAAAGCCTAAGACCCAAAGGAGCCACTGACTGAGCAAAGGTGGATATCCCAGTACAAGAAGAGAGCAAATTGGCTTTTCTTCTTTTTGTTCTAGTCAAGCTCTCATGAAATTAGATAATGCCAACCCACATTGGTGAGGATGATCTTTATTCAGTCTACTGGGTTCAAATGCTAATCTCTTCCAGAAAGACCTTACAAGTAACATCCAACCGGCCACCTGGGCATCTCTTAGCCTTAGCAATTAATCATCACACTAGTTTTGTCATTCGTTGGCCACATGACCTTGAATACACTTAGCCCCTCTGTGCCTGTTTCCTCATCTATACAATGGGAATATTAAAAGTTCCCACCTCATTGAGTTGATATCAAGATTAAATGAGTTAATACATGTAACACACTGAGCTACATCTGGTACATAAAGTCTCATTGAAAGGTAACTGTTGCTGTTATTCTGTGTTTACACTCTGCTGAAGTTGAAAAATCTCATCACCTGTCTCCTTTCACTTCCTTGCTTCAAATCTATTTGGGAGAATGGGGCTAATATGGAGTTTATTTCAAAGGTGCTAGTGAATTTTCAATCAACTTCCTTTATTTCCTCCCAGTGTGAGTTACAACAGTAGCAGCTAATATTTGTTATGTACTAACAGGTACTGTCCTAAAAACAAGACATAGCTCATTTCGCTGAGTCTCACAACAATCTAAGAGGTTGCCACCGTTATTATCTCACTCAATGTTATACATGCAGGGACCTCACCTCGGCACCCAGCTGGGAAGTAGGCATACTCAGGGTTGCCTTCAGGCCAGTGTTTCCCCCAGGGCTGCTAACTATGATCCTATTAGTTCTCCTCATACCATCCCTTCTTTTCACCATGAGGCTTATTCAAATCCCACCTGACCTGTAAAGTTGAGCTCTACCCTTTCGTATAAGTCAGAGTGACATCTGCAAGGCTATTTTGACCTTTTTGTTTTTATATTGTGGGTCTTTTCACTTGGAAAGTGAGGTCAAAGGGACAAGAAATAAAGCAAGCAAACTTTTGTTATTTTGAAGGAATCTGCTTCCTCCTGGAAATCTAATACCTGCTATTTCCCAGATCTGTGCAGCAGATGGCAGTATTCAATTAGTCAAAATAAAGTTCTAGCCTACAGACTTGCTGTTCACTTCTAAATTGCTCCATGACCCCTCAGTGCTTCCTGGTGGTACTTTATAAACTGTCAGTTATTTTAAATCATATCACTGTATTATGAAAGTCATCCAGAGTGCCAGGGGAGATGTGAATTAACTTCACAGTAGTGATAGGAAACTCAAAGCCGAGTGCAATACGAAAGTCACAGAGGCAGTAAGTGGCTGACGCAGAACCCAGGTCTTCTGGCTTATAGTTCAGTGTTGGTACACTACACCTCTGTGAATTAAAGGAGTATTAAAGATGATGGAGATGTTTATTTCAGTCTTCCTCCTACATGAGAAACTCTTGTCCACTGGACCATGCCCTTGTCCAGCCTTCCCCCCACCTCCCATTATATGTTCTATGTTGCTATACTATCTCAAAACAACGATTATAAAGCTAGTTTAATGACAATAGGTGTGTTCAAACAGAAAAAACAAAGTAGGGAGAAATTAAGTCCTGTGATATCAGTCTCTCTAGGCATTAACCCAACAGGGTTATTTTTTGAGAGCTTTTATGAAATCGATTCTATTTTTCTATTGGCAATTTAGCAATATCCTTTTGCACTTTTAAGTGGTTGCTCTAGGAGTTACAATATCTATCCTTAACTTTTCACAATCTACTTAGAGTTGATAGTTAGGCCTATTACATAATATGTAGAAATCTTGTAAATACATATTCACTTATCCACCACTATCTTTTTTGCTATATTTATTGTGTGTGTAATGTCAACATACATTTTAAACCTCATAGGACAATAATAATTTTTGCTTTAAAGAGTACTGTGTATTTTAAAGAAAGAGGAAAAGGTCTTTACTATTTAGTCATCGATTAAAAACAACCATCTAATTTCCAACATACTTACTATTTCCAATGATGCCATTCCTTCCTGAAGATTCAAGTTTTCCTCTGGTATTCTTTCCCTGCAACCTGAAGAACCTACGCCGGTATTTCTTGTAGTATGGGGATGCTGACAACACATTCTCAGTTCTCTTATCTGATAATGTCCTTATTTCACTTTCATCTGAAAGGACAATTTTGCTAGATATGGAATTCTAGATTGACAGTTGTTTCTTTTAACATTTTAAAACACTGTTTACTTCTCTTTTGGCCCCCATAGTTTCTGATTAGAAGTTGATAGTAGTTAAAATTATTGTTCCCTATATATTGCACATTTTTCTCTGTATGATTACATCTATCTTTGGCATTCACCAGTCTAAGATACGCCTCACCATGATTTTCATGGGTTTATCCTATTAGGGTTTGCTGAGCTTCTTAGATCTGTACATTTATATCTTTCCCTAAGTTTGAAAATGTTTCTGTTGTCATTTCTTCAAATATTTCTTCAAATATTTCTCGTGTATTTCTCTGTTCTTTCTCTTTAGGACTCCTGTTACCTAGATATTAGCTTTTTCAATATTCCACAAGTTCCTGAGGCTCTTCATTTTTTCCAATATTTTTCCCTGTTCTTCAGATTGCATAAATTCTATCATTGTATCCTAGAAGTTAAGATATCAACTCTTATTGCTTATAGGAGTTTTCTTTTTCTCTGGAAGCTTCACCATGTTTTTAATTCTAGGGAAAAGTCTTGACCCCCTGACCCATCATGGGCCCAGGCCATTATGCTGCTGCCAAGAGCCATCTCCAAAGACCTCATTGACTAACATCAGGAGAAAACCAAACCAAGAACCAAATTAATACATAGCAGAAGCTATTCACAAACTTAAAGATGACCTACAAGTTCATTCTCAAGAAGATCACAGTCATGACTGCTGCAGTTTCCCAATTGCAGAGCTTTCCCAAGTGCCTTATTTCCACACTGGTCAGTGAAAAAGAAAACCTTGAGTTCACATAATCTAGTATACTTGCCACCTCTTCATTTAAATGGTCTCTTTACCTAGCTCAGTTGCTGCTTTGATAACTCAGTGAATTCTCACTCTTACAGAGTTTGACCTCTTCTTGAGGTTCTCCAAAAGAGAATTTGAAGACTCCCATGAAACTTCCATAGGATCCTGGTGATGGGGATGAGAGACACAAGATCTTTGCACCCTCCATGGTCTTGCTGTGGATTCTCCCTTTATAGCAGAGTACTAGGACTGGGCTGCTCCCTGGACTCAGAAGGGTGATTCGTTCAGTTTAGATCTGGAGGAGGATATATGGTTCCAGAAATTTTTTTTTTCAAAGGCCTCTGTAACTAATGGCATTCACTTCTCATTGAGCCTCTGTCAGTTCACTTTCTAAGCATTTTAGTGCCCCATTATGGCAAGGCATTCTTTCAGGCTCACCCATTTCCTACCTTTAGCCATCACTTAGCATTATATGAGAAGTGAGTTAATGCGATGTTTCTTCTAGGGTTTATAGCCTATGCTAGAACTCTTATGGAGGCGAGTCACTTCTAGTGGTCCTCCTTTTAGGTCCCTGATCAGTCTGGCCCAGTTATTCTCCACTGCCCCTGAGTCCATGTATATTCTTACTTCAGGCCACTCATCTCTTTAACCAGGTATACCACCCAATTCTCTGCCCCACTGTTTTTCAGGCCACTTCTGAGCAGGGGTTTCAGGGCTGCAGAAGTCTATTTGTCATTTGTACCCACATACCAAGCCAACTTAACCAAAGCCTGAGCTTTTTCTTCCTCTCTTATCTGGTTACAGGGAATTCTTCCCCACCCCAGTCCCAGCTGTATGAGCTACTCTATGGACTATTAAAAGGAATTATACTGGAAGGAGAACTCCTGACACTGCCTCAACAGCAAACTGTGGTTGCTAGTCCACATTCTCCAGAATCAATATGAAATGTGGCCTACCAAAGTCTTGTGAGCCTGGATGTAAGAGAATCTAACAAGACCCCTAGAGATCATGGCAGGCTACATGGTCATTTCAAGTACCACGATGCCATATGCCATGCTTAGTTTCTACCAGTATGTGGGCCTAGAGCAACTCATGCATTGGCATAAAAGGCAAGCACTGGGGATGGGTTCAGGTACTGAACCCATCTGTTTGCATCTGCATGCCTTCAAAGAAAACTAACACAATAACCAGAACAAAACACAGATGAGGTGGAGGGGTTCTGAAGTGGCTAAGTAGTTTCTGGGCCATAGGATTACTGAAGTTAGAACTCAGGGATTGGGTTAAATAATATTAAATAAGACTGAGAGAAATAGTGAGCTAGAAGATGGAGCCGAAGAAATTGCAGTGTAAAGACAGACGGAAACAGGAAAGAGACTTTGGGAAACACGGAAGACTGAGTAAGAATGTCTTTAAATGTCTATTTTGAGTTAGAGAAAAACAGCTTAAAACACAGGGCAAAGGAAATACTATTTGAGGTTGAAGAAATAATTACCGAAAATTCTCAAAACTAAAGAAAAACAAAATACCAATCCAGATTTGTGAAGCTTAACCAAATCCCAAGCCAAATAAAAAAATAGAAATTAGCGGGCTAGGCGCAGTGGCTGATGCCTGTAATCCCAGGCCTTTGGGAGGCCAAGGTGGGCAGATCTTGAGGTCAGGAGTTCGAGACCAGCCTGGCTAACATGGTGAAACCCCATCTCTACTAAAAGTACAATAATCAGCTGGGCTTGGTGGTATGCGCCTGTAATCCCAGCTACTCAAGAGGCTGAGGCAGGAGAATCGCTTGAACTTGGGAGGCAGAGGTTGCAGTGAGCCAAGATCATGCCACTGTACTCCAGCCTGGGCAACAGAGCAAGACTCCGTCTCAAAAAAACAACAACAACAACAACAAAATACGGAAATTAGCTACCAAGACACATCCTAATGAAACTGTAAAGACAAAAGTATGATCTTGAAAGCAGCCAGAGAGTAAACCACCATTCTTGATTAGGAAATATAAGTTGACAGTTGAGTAACAGCAACAATGAAAGCTACAAAGCAATAAAATTATATCTTTAAAGTGATGAGGAAAATTTGTAATACAGTCATGCATCATATCATGGCAATTCAGTTAATGATGGACTGCATTTACAATAGCAATCTCATGATTATAATGGAGCTGTCAACTTCCTGTTACCTGGTGGCATCATAGCCATCAATGGTGTAGCAAAATGCATTACTTATGTGTTTGTGATGGTGTCGGTCAAACAAACTTGCACCGACAGTAGTATAAATGTGTAATGCATATGTATAATACATAATACTTTATATATAATAAATGAGTTACCAATTTTTTACTATACTATTATTGCTAAAGTATATTCCTACTTATAAATAGTAGACTGTGAAACAGTCTAGGCAGGTCCTTCAGGAGCTATTCCAGAAGAAAGCGTTGTTACAGGGGATGAAAGATCCATGTGTGATATTGCCCCTGAAGACCTTCCAGTGGGACAAAATGTGGAGGTAAAAGATAATGTTATTGATGATCATGACTCTGTGTAGGCCTAGGCTAATGTGTGTTTCTCTCTTTGATTTGAACCAGAACATTTTACAAAGTAAAAAAAAAAAAAAAAAAAAAAAAAAGGAAAAAAGCTTATAGAATAAGGATATAAAGAAAATTCTTTTGTGTAGCCATACAAGGTGTTTTAAGCTAAGTGGTTTTTTTTGTTTTTTTTGTTTTTTTTTTGAGACAGGGTCTTACTCTGTCACCCAGGCTGGAGTGCAGTGGCTCAGTCTCAGCTCACTGCAACCTCCACCTCCCAGGTTCAAGCAATTCTCCTGCCTCAACGTCCCAAGTAGCTGAGATTATAGGCATGTGCCACTACACCCAGCTAATTTTTGTATCTTTTAGTAGAGACTGTGTTTCACCATGTTGGCCAGGCTGGTTTCAAACTCCTGACCTCAAGTGATCCACCTGCCTTGGCCTCCCAAAGTGCTGAGATGACAGACCTGAGTTCCACAGCACCTGGCTAAGCTAACTGTTATTACAAAACAGTAAAAAGTTTTTAAAATTTAAAAGTTTACAGAATAAAAAATTACAATACACTGAGGCTAATTATTGAAAAATATTTACTAAATTTAGTGTAGCCTAAGTGTAGGATGTCTGTAAAACCTATAGTAGTATACACTGATGTCCTTGGCCTTCACATTCACTCACCACTGACTCACACAGAGCAACTTTCAGTCCCTGCAAGCTCCATTCGTGGTAAGTGCCCTATACAGGTGTATCATTATACTTTATTTTTGCTGCTCCTTTTTTACAGTATTTATTGTTGTGTTAAAATTGCCTACAGTATGCAGTACAGTAACCTCCTATACAGGTTTGCAGCCTAAGAGCAATAGGCCATACCCCACAGCCTAGGTCTATAGTAGTTACACCATCCAGGTTTTAGTATGCTCTATAATGTTTGCCCAACAGTGAAACTGCCAAACGACACATCTCTCAAAACATACCCAAACTGATAAGCAATGTAGGATTGAAAGATTTTTTAGACAAGCAAAAAGGATTTAACACTAGCATAACTTCTCTAGGATAAATTCTAAAGGATACACCTCAAAAAAACTAGTGCCAGAAGAATGGGCTGCAATGCAAGCAATCATATTGGTAACAATTGGCCATGTAAAATAACAAAAATGGTTTATCTGTGGTGTTTTTTTTATTTTTATTTTTTTTATTTTTTATTATTTTTTTTTTTGAGACGGAGTCTCGCTCTGTCGCCCAGGCTGGAGTGCAGTGGCCGGATCTCAGCTCACCGCAAGCTCTGCCTCCCGGGTTTACGCCATTCTCCTGCCTCAGCCTCCCGAGTAGCTGGGACTACAGGCGCCCGCCACCTCGCCCAGCTAGTTTTTTGTGTTTTTTAGAAGAGACAGGGTTTCACCGGGTTAGCCAGGATGGTCTCGATCTCCTGACCTCGTGATCCGCCCGTCTCGGCCTCCCAAAGTGCTGGGATTACAGGCTTGAGCCACCGCGCCCGGCGTGGTGTTTTTTTTAAAGTGAAATAAGGAGAATAGGTTTACTATATTATAGAAATCAGGGAGTGATTGGAGTTAAGATGTTTTACATGCCTTTATGTTCCAGAGGAAGATAAAATAATTGACTTTAGAGATGTTCATTTAAATAGACACATTAACATTTCTGGGCTGAAATAATTAAAATAGAATATCATACTCTTGGTAAAGAGAATACAATAGTCTGTAAAGAAAAAGGCATCAAGAGAGGGAAACTAAAAATAATTGAAACAAACCTAAAGCACAATAAAGATAGGAGTAATAGTGGATCACAACAAATATGAAGGAAGTAAAATCTCTAAACAAGGGTTGTTAGACTTTTTTTAAAATAAAATTCTTGCAGTGTCACTTATAAGAGATTCACCTAAAACAGAAAGGCACAGTAGAAAGTTAAAAGATTGAAAAGAGATTCTAGGCAGATGCTAACTTAAAAAAAAAAATGCTGGAATATCATCTCCCCACCTCCCTCCATCTCACACCAATAGACTTAAATTAAAAAGCATTTAACAGGGAAATTCCTCATAAAATTATTTCTGTCATGGATTTATCACATCTGGGAGAAAAATCCACATATGTATAGAATTTACTGGCATCACATGTGGCTGGTCACACATGATCACACAATAACACGCCCCTACAGGGGACTCCCCTCCACACCCCAACCTTCCCCTATTCCCTGCAAAAATGCTTTTGGCTTAGCATGCATCAACCACTTGAAAATAGCAAGATAGGGAATGAGGATCAATTCTGCGATCTTTAACTCAAGAAGAAAGACACGAATCCACTGGAATCATGAAGAACACCCCAGATCCCAGAGAGGAGAATATGGGCAAATAACTCTCATGATGGTGTCTGGTTGGTAAAAGTGAGTGAAACCCCAGTACATGAGAAAGGCAGCGAATCTTCCTCTGTGATTTAACTTTCCACTGCCTATCCGAGCAACCCAGGCCAAGGGAGAGCATTTGGTTTCTCCCAGGTCCTAGAGCTAACTGGGAGATAGGCTTGGAGGCACTAAGAGGGCAAGATACTGGAAAAAAAATTGCAGGCATTTTCCCAGATCAGGGACTGCGAGCAGAACGCCATTTTAACCCAGACACATATGAGGTCTGTCATTCTTTAGTGACATGGCAACGTGGCCATGCAGGCATTTTAGTCTCAAGCCAAAGACTCGAGCATTTACACTGGAGCAGGGTACTAGCTTCCACAGCCAGAATGGTGGAAAGCACCTCAGCAGTAGGTACTGGAATTGTGCTTTCCTGTTGCAGGCCTGGGGCAGGAGGAGAGCTGCTACAGCTATGGTTTCTCCTGGGCAATGAGACTTGCAACCAGACTCACTTGTGACGGGTACCTACTCTGCATATGTCATTTCTGGGTGCCCCAGCCTCCTCCCCTGAGATTGTGGTACATCAGGGCCCTCTGTGCTCTACCCCCAGGCAGAACTCCAGGCATGTGAAGTACATGCTTGCCTGGACTAGCAGCCTGAGCTGCCCCACACTTCCTGGGCATAGATCATAGTACAGGGGGCTAAGGGGAAGGCCTCTCCACTTCACACCCAGGCAGAACTCCAGGAATCTGAAGCACCTGCTCACCTTGATCAGCAGCCTGAGCCACCCCACCTTTCTTGTGCAGAGATCCTGGTGCAAAGGAGCCTTCATTTCATGCCCATGTATACCTCTAAGCATTCAGAGCACCTGCTCAGCCAGACTGGAAGCCTGAGCTGCCCACTTTTCTTGGGCAGAGATTGTGGTGCAGCAGGACCCTCTCTGCTACACACTCAAGCAGATTTCCAGGTGTGGAACACCCACCTGAATGAACTAGCAGCCTGAGTGGCCCCACCCTTCCTGTGCAGAGATACTGATGGCCCTCTCTGCTTCATGCCCAGGCAAATCTCCTGGCAGTCAGAGCACCCACTCACCCGGATCAGCAGCCTGAGCTGCCCCACCCTTCCTGTGCAGAAATTGTGGGGGACCGGGCCCTCTTCATGTCCAGGCATATCTCCAGGAAGTTAGAGCCCCCCTTCATCTGGATTAGCAGCCTATGCCATCCCACCCCTCTCTATGCAGAGGTTGTGGTATAGTGGGGCCTTCTATACTCTATGCCCAAGCAGATCTTTGGGCATCCCTGGGGCACCCCTTTCCTGGATTAGCAGTTTAGGCTGCCCTTCCTACCTGTACAGAAAACTTGAGGCTGAGAAGTTTTCCAATTCCATGCCTAGGCACACATCTGGGCACTTGATGGCCACCCAATGTATTCTACCTTGGTGCTGGTGCTGGCCATTGCAGGACCTAAAGGTAGTCCGGCCCCACCTTCTTTGTCTGGCTCCACCCTGTCTTGCCCCCAGCCCTCCAAAGTCTGATCAGAAAGCTCAGACCACTGTGTACTCCACAGATCAGCCCATTGTCCAAGATAACAGACTTCTCCCAGCAAAAAGCGATCAAGTATATACCCAGCTATGTTAGCTGCAGTTGGCTGTTACCCATAAGCATCTTCTCCTGGCTTGTAGGTCAAACTGCACAGCCTGATATAAAACATGCTGACCAAAGCACACAGATCTATAGAACCAAAGCCAAAGGACCCTACTCAAGTTCTCTACGGTCACATCCTCTAAGTGAGGGGAAGAAAGAGAAAAAGGAAAAATAATCTTATAGGTTAAGAAATTAAAATTTTAAAATCTCACCTGAATGAAAATAGTTGCAAAAATTACAAATGCCAGCATCTCCAGATGAGATGGAATCAGCACAAGAATTCTTGCATGATGGAAAGTCTAAATGTAGTGACACCAAAAGTCTAGATGTAGTGATCACACTAGCTCTCCAGCAATGGTTCTTAACCAAAATGGAAACTCAGAAATGACAGATAAAGAAATCAAAGTATGGATTGCAAGGCAGCTCAACAACATCCAAGACAAGGTTGAAAATCAACACAAAGAAACTTCTAAAGCAATCCAAGAAATGAAGGAAAAGATACATCTTTAAAAGAAATCAATCAAAACTTCTGGAATTGAAAAACTCACTTGAGGTATTTCAAAATACAATTGAAAGCTTTATCAATAGACTGGACCAAGAACAAGAAAAAAAGTTAAGAGCTTGAAGACCAATCTTTTTGAACTAACCTTGTCAGACAAAAATTTGAAAGAATTTTAAAAAGTGAACAAATTTTTGAGAAATATGAGATTATATAAAGTGAACAAACCTACAAATTATGGCATTCCTGAGAGACAAGGAGAAAAATAATCTGGAAAACACTTAAGAAAATTTCTCTAATCTGCTACAGAGGTAGACATCCAGACAAAAGAAAACAGAATACCTGCAAGGTACCACACAAAATGAACAAGGTATATAGTTATCAGACTATTTAAGGCCAATGCTAAAGAAAAAAATCTTAAAAGCAGCTAGATAAAAGGTCAGATCATGTACAAAGGGAACCTCATCATGTTAACAATGGACTCCTCAGGAGAAACTTTACAAGCCAGGGGAGATTGGGGGCCAATTTTAGTATTATTAAGGAATTGAAATGTTGACCAAGAATTTCATATCCTGTCAAACTAAAGCTTCATAAGCAATGGAGAAATAAAATATTTTCCAGACAAGCAAGTGCTAAGGGAATTCATTACAGCTGAACCAGCCTTACAAAAGATCCTTATGAGGGTTCTAAACATGAAAAAGAATGAATGATACCTGCTACCATTAAAAGACACAAGTACATAACTCACAGATGCTAAGAAGGAAACACACAATGGAAACTACAAAGCAACCAACTAACAAACTTTATGATAAGATCAAAACTTCATGTCACTATTAACTTTGAACGTAAACCGTCTAAAAGCCCCATTAAAAAAGGCACAGAGTTGCAAGTTGGATAAAGAAACCAAGACCCATCCAACTTCTGTCTTCAAGAGACCTGTCTTGCACATAATGAAGCCCATAGGCTCAAAGTAAAGAGTTGGAGAAGGAAGACAGAGCAAGCGGTCCAAAAAAAAAAAAAAAAAAAAAAAAAAAAGACAAATGGGATCATATCAAGTTAAAAATCTTCTGCACAGCAAAGGAAACAAAGTGAAGAGACAACCCACAAAACAAGAGAAAGTATTTGCAAACTACCCATCTGACAAGGGACTGATAACCAGAATATATAAGGAGCTCAAACAACTCAAGAAAAAAAAAATCTCAATCCAATGTAAAAATGGATAAAAGATCCAAATACACATTTCTCAAGACATACAAATGGCAAATAGGTATATGAAAAACATGCTTAACATTACTTGTCTGAAAAATGCAAATCAAAACTATGAGACATCATCTTATCCCAGTTGAAATGGCTTTAATGCAAAGGATAGGCAACAACAAATGCTGATGAGTGTGTAGAGAAAGTGGAGTCCTTATATAATGCTAGTGGGAATGTGAATTACTACAAGTGCTGTGGAGCAAAGTATGGATGGTCCTCAAAAAACCTAAAAATACAACTCACATATGATCCAGCAATCCCACTGCTAGGTATATACCTCCAAAGAAAGGACATCAGTCTATCAAAGAGATATCTGCACTTCCACATTTATTGCAGCACTATTCACAATAGCCAAGATTTGAAAGTAACCTGCGTCCATCAACAGATAAAAAAAATGTGTTGTATATATATACAATGGAGGACCATTCGGCCATAAAAATGAATGAGATCCTGTCATTTGCAACAACATGGATGAAATTGGAAGTCATGATGTTATGTGAAATAAGCCAGACACAGAAAGACAAATGTCACATGTTCTCACTCATTTGTAGGAATAAAATTAAAACAATCGAACTCATGGAGATGGAGTAGAATGATGGTTACCAGAAGCTGAGAAGAATAGTAAGGAGAGCAGGGGAAGCAAGAATGGGTAATGGGAACAAAAATATAGTTAAAATGAGTAAGATCTAGTATTTGATAGCACAACAGCATAATTTACTGTACACTTAACTATTATATAATTGGAAAGCTCATAACACAAAAACATGATAAATGCTTGGGGTGATAGATACCCCATTTACCTTGATGTGATTTTACATGGTATGCCTGTATCAAAATGTTTTATGTACCCGTTATGTATATGTACCCATAAAACTTAATTTTTTTTAAAAAAAAGGGATGATGATATTTAAGGGACAAGAGGCATTAAGGGTACATGAGACTGTCATAACCGTTGCCTTCTCCAGCTCCTAAAGAAATTTTCCAGGGACTTAAGGGCCAGTCTACCTGTAGGAAAAGTTTATAAATGGGGAGAACCCTCTATTAAAAATTTTTAAATTGTTTCAAAACAAACACTTAAGAATTGTTGATATTTTATCCTCACTTAAATTTTTATAAGATAGAAAATATTTACATTTATAAGATACTCTTTTCCCTCACCCACCTGTCCAATGCTGGTCAGAGTTAAACCCTATTTTGATATTACTTTAGGTGTGAAATGTACATGATTCATATTCTGCCTGATAATGCTATTAATACTACTGCAAGTTGTAAGCTTCTCATAGCTTCTTTTCCCTCTTGGTGCAAGTTAATGGAATTGCCTTGAAATTCCTTCTTTTTCTAAAGTTTTTCCATGAGAAAAGCAAAGATCTAACTGTAAAATCCTCAGCATCCCTGCTGAGTTACAGAACAACAAAAATATGTAAATTGGCATTAGATCCAGCATTACAGACCCTAAAAGACCTGTAGGGAACTCTTTTGAACATAATTTAGAGGGTTTGAAGATGAGGTAAAATGACTTAAAATAATTACATTTTAATTCTAGTTCACATAATAACAGAATCCAGTTAAAACATTAGATAATTTAAATTGCCCTTATTTGGGGATTTCAAAGATAGCTATATAGCTTCTCCCTGATTCTGTCAAGTGAAATGAAAATGCAAACCCAACATGTTAGATTTTATTTCATCAAGATATTGGCTTTTGGTTTTTTAAACAATGCCTAAATGAAATGCCCCTAAATCGTAACATATGCCTCATAGGGGAGGTAATTTACTATAACCTACACATTTAAGATTATATAAGCGCAAACAGATGTTCAATTAAATTGAACATAATAAACCTAGTATCTATTCTTTCTCAGAAACTCATACTATATTGCAAACTATGTGACTCTACAACTTGTTCCACTTTCCTTAAAACTTTACTAGGAGAGTGTGTTAACTTTATCTGACAAATCCTTTATATCAGGTTTCCCACCCCCCCCAAAAATGCCTAATTGACTCAGACTAATACTAAGATAATTTTCTGGTGATTTCTAGAAAAGTAATTCTAAGAAATAATGTTGATAGTCCACATTACTTCCATGTATGATTTTCTAGTTTCTTGTGAACGTATAAATTCCTAAATCAGTGTACCATAAACATTGACTTCTGACTATATGTGTGCATGTATGTATGTTGCATTTACAATTATATCAAGGTAAAGTTAACAATTAAGAAAAATAAGTCACCTGCAGAGAACAGAATGCTAGTGAATTAGAGAAAAGAAATTAGGCTCAATAATGGTACTCCACCTGGGGGTAGGATTTGTTTGAACAGATGTTTTGGGGACTGTATTCTGATTTGTTTTCCCAGCATAGTCCAGATTATCACTTTTGGGGCTTAACATGAGTTAAAAAACAAGATCAAAGGAGTACTAGAAGGAAAAAAAAATACATTCAGCAAATAGTGCTAGATTTACATGTGTTGGAAAAGGTAAGCTGATAAACTTAACTGACGCATTTGAGAAGAGTAGAGGAGAGATTGGAATGAGTCATGAGGCACATAAACCCTACAGTAAAGAAAATGTGGTAGAAACAGATATGACTGCCAGCACAGGTCAGACACAGAATCACCATATGCAATTGTGTGTTAAAAATATTGAAGGACCTAGTAGAGTTAGGTGGCCAGAGGGAGCAGTTATAACCTGTAAGATCCCAGATAGAAGAACAATACTTGCCTGATCCACTACTGTTAAGGGAACATGTAGCAAATATCCACAATATGACCATGAGGACTCAAGACAAACCTATTCTAGAATGCTGATGTGGAAAATTATTTTCTCTTTAGAATAATGACTTTCTTTCCAGCTCCATGTTCAGCGATGTCATATTGGTAGCTTCAAATAGGCCATGATGGGAGAATTTACAGCATAAAAACCGGCAAACACTACAAATCAGAACTTTTTTTTTAAAGAGACAGCTGCACTTACTAGCACACCACTGGATAAAACGTCTTGGAATTTTTTGTAAGTTTCTAACAAAGGTCAGGTTTTTAAGGTACTCTAAAAATTAATTTGATAACTTGGTTTCAAATGATGAATGCTGTCCTGAAAATAGGATTAAATTTCCTTTGTTTACTGGGAGGCATGCCTAAACCTGGGAATGATCTATTTTCAAAGAGACTTAATAAAAGAATAAAAAATTAATCAATGCTCTTAATCATTTTGTGTATAGTTAGATTTGATGACATAACACTACATTTATAAATTTTAGGATTGACTTTTTCTGTAGTTCCAGTTTTGAGATTATGTATCAGTCCATTCTCACACTTCTATAAACAACTACCTGAGACTGGGTAATTTATGACGAGGTTTAATTAACTCATAGTTCTGCAGGCTTAACAGGAAGCATGGCTGGGAGGCCTCAGGAAACTTACAACCATGGCAGAAGGTGAAGGGGAAGCAAGTGCCTTCTTCACATGGTATCAGGGGAGAGAGCGCATGCACGAGAGGGGAAGTGCCACTTTTTTTTTTTTTTTTTTGAGACGGAGTCTCACTCTGTCACCCAGGTCGGATCTCGGCTCACTGCAAGCTCCGCCTCCCGGGTTTATGCCATTCTCCTGCCTCAGCCTCCCAAGTAGCTGAGACTACAGGTGCCCGCCTCCCTGCCCAGCTAGTTTTTTTGTATTTTTTAGTAGAGACGGGGTTTCACCGTATTAGCCAGGATGGTCTCGATCTCCTGACCTTGTGATCTGCCCATCTCGGCCTCCCAAAGTGCTGGGATTACAGGCTTGAGCCACCGCGCCCGGCCGGAAGTGCCACACTTTTAAACCATCAGATCTCGTCAGAACTCAACATCATGAGAACAGCAAGGGAAAATTCACCCATATGATGCAATCGTCTCCCACCAGGCCCCTCCCCTGACACATGGGAATTACAATTCGACCTGAGATTTGGGTGGGGACGTAGAGCCAAACCATATCAGACTAGAATCCTTTATTAATGTTTATGTCAATGATATTAAGATGACTTCTGTGGAAGATTTATTGCAATGTTGTCGCTGTGTTCTAACATCAATTTCCCCTAGCCGTTACAACCTGTATTTTCAGGAAAATATCTTTTCCTGAAACTGTTTAAAATGCAAGAATGCAATGAACTGTTTAAAATTGCAAGAATGTAGCTGCACCTGTGGGATCGTGTGTGGCCCCAAACTCAGCAATAGCAATGCCTCTTCCTTTCTTTCTGCTTGAAATAACCCAGAGCAGAGCAGCTGACTGCATCTGGGAGCAGGTGCTTCTCTCTCCCTGGTGTATGCTGAGATGATGCTCCTGAGGTCTTGTGCAATGCTGTATTCTCACAGCCACCAATGAAACTGATCATACAATCTTTTCAAGGGTCGAGACCTGTGGAGAGATTCAGCAACTTAATAGATGACAGCCCCAACAGCAAATAATGGAGGCACAACACAAAGCAGTTATCAAATGGGTTCTAGGTGGCTCTAGTCCCTATAATCCCACAGAGCTTCTACTCTAAGCCTATAACTGATGAAGAAAAATTTCCAGGTTCTATCTTAGGGGAACTAGTGAGCCTTAAGAAACTAACAGCAGCTGCAGTTAATTTGTCAGGAAAGTCACCACTCCATATCGTCAAAACAGCACAAAAAACTTCTGTAATAAGGTTTGCAAAATTATACACAAAGTAGCAGATAGAATGGCATAACCCCCACATATCCATCATTGGCTCCAACAATTATTAACGTATGTCTCATCGTGTTTCACTTCTCACTCACCACCCAGTCCCACTGCTGGATTATTTTAAGGCAAACTTGAGAATTACACTATCCTACCTCTAAAGTTGCTATTACATATCTTAAAACTAGAACTTTAAAAAATAATAAGCACAATAGGACAAGGTGAGGTGGCTCACGCCTGTAATCCCAGCACTTTGCGAGGGTGAGGCTGGTAGATTGCTTGAGGTCAGGAGTTTGAGGCCAGCCCAGGCTGGCCAACATGGCAAAATCCTGTCTCTACTAAAAATATGAAAATTAGCTGGGCGTGGTGACAGGCACCTGTAGTGCCAGCTACTTGGGAGGCCAAGGCAGGAGATTCACTTGAACCCAGGAGGCGGGGGTTGCACTGGGCTGAGATCACACCACTGCACACTCCTGCCTGAGGGACAAAGGCTCTAAAACAATATTAAAAAAAAAAAAAAAAGGCACAATGTAACTAAAATACACACCAACAATTGCATATTGCCAACTATCAAATATCTAGTCATTTCAGGTTTCCAGTTATTTCACAAAGGCATTTTTAATGCTGACTTATTGGAATCAGGATCCAGGGAAGAGACCCTCATTAATACATTTGTTTGACATGACTTAAATCATTTTGAATCTGTAACATTCCCATCTCTAGTTCCTTGCTTTTTGAATAAGTTGTCTTAGACGGATTTCCTAAAATCAGAGCCCAAGATGTGGATTTTGGTGAAAGTGGTATTGAGGGAGTGCGTTCAGGAGAGGGAAAACAGCAGGGAAGCACGACTGGGAAGAAAAATAACTAAGCAAGGATGGTATAGTGATTAGCTCCAGTCTGACGCCAGAGGGAGCTCTGGCACCACAACGTTGAGTTCCCTTTGAGCAAGGGACAGCACAGTACCGCAGGCCAGCCAATCCGTAAGGGCTGTGCCGAGTGGGTGGGCATGGTTACCTCTTGGACAAGAAAGCTCGTTTGTGGCCAAAGGCAGTTTTCTAGAGGAAGGGACTGTTGTAACTTTCGGCAGCCAGTGCTCCCAGCAGCAGACTTATGGGATCGATGAAGGACACTAACAGCATTCACACCAGAGTGCCTCTATCTTGTTTCCTGTAAACTCAGCATAGATCTAGAGGCCTAATCCAAATCAGGTTTTAAATTTGGCAAGACTACTGCTATGGTTTGAGTGTTGGTCTCATCCAGAACTCATGTTGGAAATTCCCAATGTGTCAGTATTGAAAGATGGGGAGTTTTAACAGGCAATTGGGTGGTAAGGACCCTGCCCTCATGAATGGATTAATCCATTCACAGATTAATGAATTAATGGGTTATCACGGGAGTGGGACTGGCAGCTTTCTAAGAGGAAGAGAGACCTGAGCCAGCAAGCTCAGCCCCCCTCACCTGGAGTTCCCCTGCGCCACCCCAGGTCTCCGCAGAGGCCCCCTCCCCAGCTGTGCTTTCTTAACCTTAGACTTCCAAGGCTCTGGAACCGTAAGAAATAAGCTCCTTTTCAAGTTACCAACTTTCATGTACTGCTTTATAGACAGAAGAGAGACCAAGACAACTACACGGACTAGTGTTATGTGCTTCCCCCTACACCATCTCAAAGGGCACTTTATATCTGGTTATTACACAGAAACTTCTGTTGCATGATTCTGGTGCTATTAAATATCTGCCAGAAACTGATTTAACCGCTTCCACATTGCTTAATGAATTGGCTTAACAAGTTTGAGAACCTGGTTTCATTTAGCAGTGTATATGTCTTTGATGTGTATTTCACAACTCTTTATAACCCATATAAATGTGTGGTATTCTTATGTGGAAAAAATGTTTTCCAACAATAAAGCTAGAAAAAATGAGTGCATTTTTTTTGGGTTCTTTCAGATGACTGGGAAGTAAAACCAAATTAAAACTGGCTTTAAAAAAAATCAGTTAAGTGTGACTCATTTAACTGGGGCGTCATAGCTGAATCCAAAACCTAGAGGATAAATGTCAGTAGATTTTACTGAGTTTTTACTGAGTCTTTTACTGGCTTTTCTCCTTTCCTTTAGGTGGCTGCCTTGTTAACCGGAACTGCTCTAGGACAGTCAGGCGTTTTCATCATCATATTTACACCCTATCCTTTCTTCAGTCCCAACAGTTGGGAATGAAATTTCTCATACTGAATGAATATTGTTTTGGAATAAATGTTTGGGTACCTTCCCCACATGTTGAAACTCTAACATGACAGACTGTCGTGAATAGGATTACAGCTCTCATGAGAGACATGAAAGCTTGCAGCCATGTGAGGCTACTGTGAAGTCAGCTGTCTGCAACCCTGAATAGGGCCTCACCAGAACCTGAGCATGCCAGCAAAATGGTCAAGCCTTCCAGCCTCCAGAACCATAAGGACTGGGGTAAATCCCACCTGACCATGGTGAATGCCGCTTTCTAATGTTCTGTTAAATTTGGTTTGCTAGTATTTTGTTGAAACTTTTTGCATCTATGTTCATCAAGGATATTGGACTATAACTTTCATGTAACATTGTCATTTAGCTTGGTATCAGGGTAATGCTAGCCTCATGAATTTGGAAGTATTTCTTCTTCAATATTTTCCTGAATATTTTGAGGAGGCTATTGCTATTACTTTTTTAAATGTTTGTTGGAAGTCAGCAGTGAAGCCATCTAGTCCTAGGCTTTTCTTTGATTGGAGACTATACTGATTCAATCTCCTCACTATTGGTCTGTTCAATTTTTCTATTTCTTTAGAATTCAATCTTAGTAAGTTATGTCCAGATTATTTTTTCTCCTAGGTTATATAATTTGTTGAAGTATAACTGTTCATAGTACTCTCTTATGATTCTTTGTATTTCTGTGGTATCAATTGTAGTGCCTCTTCTTTTTGACTGAGTTGAGGTTTGCCAATTTTAACCTTTTTAAAAAAGAAACAATTCTTATCTTCATTGATCTCTTTCTCTGTTCTCTTTCTGCTGATTTCCTTCTGCTAACTTCGGGCTTATTGTTTTTCTATTTCCTTGAGGCAAAACATTGTTCATTTGAGATCTTTCTCCTTTTTTGACCTAGGCATTTATTACTATAAACTTCCCTCTTAAAATTGCTCCCCATAGGTTTGCTGCCTCCCATAAGCTTTGATAGGTTGGTTCCTTCTACCTCAAGATTAATATTTCCCTTTTAATTTCTTCATTGACCCATTGGTTGTTCAGCAGCATGTTTAATTTTCATGTTTTAATTTTTGAAAATTACTGATTTCCAGTTTTATGCCATTGTGGTCAGAAGAGACTTAATTTTCTTAAATTTGTTAAGACTTATTGCCTAACTTGTGATCATGGAGAACCTTCTGTGTGTACTCGAACTGTGCATTCCGCTGCTAATGAAGTGTTCTGTATGTCTGTTAGGTCCATTTGGTCTAAAGCATAGTTATCAAAGTCTGATATTTTCTTGTTTCTTTGGATGATATATCTATTATTGAAAGTGAGTTTTGAAATCCCTTGTTAGTGTATTACTGTATCTCTGATTAGATCTATTAATATTTATATTTAAGTGTTCTGATGTTGGTGCATATGTATAACCTGACCCCTTTATTACATAAATATTTTCCTCTTTTTATATTTTTTTGACTTGAGCATTTTGTCTGATAGATCTGGGCTCTCATTTCTATTTGCATGGAATATCTTTTTCCATCCTTTCACTTTGTCTTTGTGTCCTTACAGGACAAGTGAATCTTACAGGCAACATATACTTGGGTCTGTCTTTAATACATATAGCCACTGCCTTTTTAGACTTGAATCCATTTATATTCCAGGTAATTACTGGTATGTAAGGTTGCTGCCATATTATTAGTTGTCTTCTGGTTGTTTTGTAGATTTTCTTCCTCTTTTGCCATCTTGTGATTTTTTAGTGGTATGCTTTGATATTTTACTTTTTATGTTTTGTGTATCTACTATTGGTTTTTCAAGAGAGTAAAGGCAGGTCAAGTAGAAGCATCTCAGACTGAGTCATGTTTGTCTAGGGTCTCCAAGAACAAGATGCCCATGTTTAAACACATAAGAATTGTTATGGGCAATACCTATGTAAAAAGAGGGAGGCTGGAACAGACTAGGAGAGTGTTCAGACTGTGTGTAAGCCTGACACCAAGAGAAGGAGAGAGGGAAGGTAAGTTGGGTGAAGGAACCTAGATAGCTAACTTTGCAGAGGGCTCCCCAGCAGCCTCGCTAAACCTTTATTAGCCTGCACACTATCAAAGGAGTCTCCATCTCTTAAGATCAAGCCTGTGTTGGTGGCTCTGCTGAGCTCATCTGGGAATAGCTTCGGTGAGCCATGTCTGTTAGAATAAGTGCTGTGGTAGATTTCAGAGTTCAGCAGCTAAGGGCCTTAGTCACTTACACTCTCTAGTTAGAGGTCTGTGAGTCCTGTGTTCTCAAGGCCACCACAGCAGTGCAGGTCTAAGGAAAGGTCAAAAAGACTGTAGCAGGGTTCTTGCCTATAACTTCAGGAATTGTATCTTAGAATCCTCATAGTTCCCAGTGACTAGACAGGAGCAGCCCATGGGAAGAACAATCTCAGCACAAATACAGAGACTGGTTTCAGAACCAGAGGCTCAGGCTATTGGTCAATGGCCCTCTCTCTACAATCAGAACTAGAAAATGCACTCATGGTCACAAATTTCCTCCAGGCCACCATAACTCCTCCTAGATGTCTCCTGGCCTAGGGTCCTGGAGTTGAGATAAACACATACCGAGTAATTTTGTGACCTGGCATCTGCTCTCTACACATAGAAGCTAAGCACTGAAGTCCTCCAAGAACTAAGTACGATATCTGAGCATCTTCATTCTTACCAAAACATGTTCTATGCCTTCCTGGGACAGTGAATAAGTTGGGCCACCTTATCTTATTGAGGTAGAAGAATAAGGTCGGGAGGTAGGAGAACAAGGTCGGGAGGCAGGGAGCGTAAGGTTGATTCATGCTGACTTCCTAGAACTGAATCAAAAGGAAAACTCTGCCTCTCCACACGCGAGTAACAAAGATCAGCAGCTACTCCCTTTGCGAACCCCCACTTTCCACTGCATTGCAAATGAAAAATGGAAAGTTTCTCTGATTGTTCCCCTCCCACAACCAGTCAGACGGTCACAAGCCTAGCCTTCATTTGCACTGCAGTACAACTTTGTAACTTAAGCCTCAGACCAGTTGCCTTTCGCATCCAATTGGACTGGTTACAAGTCACTACTCATTTACATAGGGTGTAACTAAGTAATCAATGAAAAGCCTCTAGAGGGTGTTTAAACCCCCCAAAATTCTGTAACCCACACTTGAACCAGTGGCTTGAGCCTCCTCCCACTATGTGGGGTATACTTTCGTTTCAATAAATGTTTTCATTGCTTCATTTTCACTGCTGTGTGTATTTTGTCCAATTCTTTGTTCAAAATGCCAAGAACCTAAACAACTTATAGTCAAGACCCTCTGCCGTTAACACTGTCTCTAAAACAGCATTTTCTCTCTGCAGATCCCATGGAATTATCTGAATCATTCTTCCTTTTTCCATAAAAGAATGGCTTCTCCTACCTAGGATTGTTTCCTGATCCTCCTCTCCAGATGCTGATTTCAGAGGTGTTTCTCAGTATTTTCACATGCTAAATTCCATTAAAGTCGGCTTCCTAGGAAATCATCAGTAGGGAGACCAGGAAGTCCCACAACAGGCCACCTGCAATCTGGAGAACCAGGGAAGTTAGTAGCATGGCTCAGACCAAGTCCAAAAGCCTTAGAACCAGGGAAGCTGAATGTATCACCTGCAGTCTAAAGGCCTGAAATCCTGGGGGGTCCAGGGGAATAGGGAAGTGGGGGCACTGGGAAAATTCTCACCAAGTCTCACAGTCCAAAGGCCAGATAACCTGGACTTGTGATTTCCAAAGGCAGGAGAAGAGTGTCCTAGCTCCAGGAGAGGGAGCAAGGACAAACTCACCTTTCCTGATTTTGTTCCATTTGGGCCCTCAGGTGACTGGATGGAGCACGTTCACATTGAGGCCTGATCTTTCCCACTCAGTCCACTGATTCGCATGCTAATTCCATCTAGAAACAACCTGACATACCAGAAAAATGCTTTAGCAGCAAGTTATATAGATGTCCCCTAATTCAATCAAGCTGACCCCTAAAGTTAGCCATCATCCTACGTGAAAGATAATGAAAACTCCATCTCATTTTAATGCCAAAATAAACTGGAGTTATCAAACTTATAATTTAAGCTTTTATAATAAAGAGTATACACACAGGTTATTTGGGTTGTAAGGTACATGAATGTGCTTTGGTCAAGGAATAAGCCGAGGTGGACATTCAGGCCTGCATGACCCAGCGAGTTTGGCATGCAGGCACACACCTGCACTTGTTATATAACCTGTTTAAGTCCATACGTGGCTCTGAACCACTATTGTCTGATTGTCAAAGGTGTAATTGTCCTGCTAATGCTGCGCAGGGGCTCTTGGGGCTTCACTGAGGTCAACATCGCTTGACATGGGTGCGCTGCTGCCCAGAGAGCGCGAGCCAAAGCTGTCCATCTGGACAGTGGTGAGCCAGGACACAGCTTGTGCCCAAAGAGAAAAAAAGTGTAAGCTTCTGACGCTAAAGGCAAGGGAGAGCCGGCTGCTAAGGGGAGCTTCCAGACTAAGCAGCTGAGACAGGGTGGACAGTATAAAAAAGCTAGTGTGAGTAAGCTGTGTAAAAAAGCTGCTGCCAAATAAAACCGTATTCACCTGCCTATGGCCTGAGTGTTCTTTCTGCTCATCCACCCACTCCTTCCAGAGCGCAGCATAGACTAGAACCTGACCCTGGGCTTGACACTTTGGTGTAGTCATGGACCTAACCTGGCTATATTGCATGATGCTGAGGCTTGGGGTCCCAACAATCCATTACCCAGGCAATGAGCGTAGTGTCCAACATGGGGTTCTTCAACCCACAGTCCCCTCCCCTCCCATCTAATCCCCAGTGTCTGTTGCCATCTTTCAGTTCTCATGGATTCAATGTTTAGCTCCCACTTGGAAGTGAGAACATGTAGTTTCAGTTATCAAATATTTTAATCATAAAAGCCAAAAGTACTAAAGTAAGCAGAAATTTTAATATATAAATTGAGAAAGGCTTTTTAATTATGAGAGAATTCAGAAGGCACACATTTTCAAGTGGTGAAATTTTCAGGTCTTTAAAAAACACCTGTCTACAATAAACAGTAAAAACGAAGGAAAACAAGCTAAGGGAAATATATGCAACCCAAATAAGTGACTTGGTAGTATATAAGCAACACCTATAAATCAAAAAGCATATGACCAGACATTTCATAGAATAGTAAATGCAAATGGCTTTTCATCATATAAAATGCTCAAGGGAAATTATCACAACACAGTAAGTGCAGAACTCAGGTGATCTACTTGGTTGCCTTTTTATTCAACTGTGCCAGACATATTGCAAAGGGCTTGACTTCTTAGGGCTGGGAAGATATCAGGCATGTCAGACCAAGAAGCACTGACACCTGCTGAGGGTGGGGGAATTTAGAACAGCCATAGAAAAGAAAAATTCCAGTTGCAACCACAGGTAAACTGCAGCCATGGAGGCTGTGGTTGATCTTGATCTTTTAAGTCCTCCTCACAGTAAGCCATCCATGACAGCCACAGAAGAGCTGCTCCCTAAACTGGTTTGATACCTAGATGTGGCTGATGGTGGGTTCTCAGGGCTATGTGTCTCCAAGCTCTACTATGGGGACCCATCGTTGATGGAAGACATGAGATGCCTTGCTCTGAAGTCCTGAGCTGTGAGATCACACCTCCTGTGGTCTACTCCAGCCAACGACTGAGCCCTGTGGGGATACTGAGGCAGGATGGTCCTGGAGGCAGCCTCCTCTGATGGTCAACTGGAGCTCAGTCCTCCCAAGTGGACTTGATGAAATTTGCTTATACTTCCCTGGTCAGACTTTAAACTGCTGTGTGGTGTCCTTCTACTCCACTCCCTATTTTACCTTATTTTCTCTTAAAATTCTTGCCCCTTTAATGTGCCTTGGCCTCTCAGAACCCAGACAGGTCAAGTGGGAGAGAAGCAGAAACAAAACTGATTCTGCCTTCTCAAGCACTTCGAGTTTATCTTAGAAGACTCACACTCCTCTTCCCATGGGGGAGACTCCAGTGGGTCAGCTTTTGACCAAGAAGCCATTTGCAATGGGGCCAGCAGGCCTTGTGGTATGGAAGCCTATGGGCTTCCATAGTATGGTTAATCCAGAATTTCTAAAATGAACATTATGTTTCCTTAGGATATGGCTGTGACTAAGTCAGTATTGAATTCCCATTTTTCTAGTCAGGCATCTTGGTTTTCTATTGTTCAATGTCATACCTGAAAGAAGTGGATGAAACATCTGTATCACTTAAAAATAGTGAAATGGTAACACCCTTAGCAGTGAATGAGTCCACAGTTATAGGAGTGGTCTCACGGAATCAAGGCCCACAGTAGGTGGGCCAGTGGGCCTGTGAAGTTCATCCAGCCAGGTAAGCAGGTGTGAGGAAACCTTGACATACCCACTTCCAAACCTGGGCCTGAGATTTGGACTAGGAGGGTCCCGATTCTATGCTGGCTTGCTTGCTTCACCTCTAGGACCCCTGGAGAGTTTCCCATGGACACAAAAGTAAGTTGGCTAATATATCCAATGCCCATGATTATTATTTCTATTATTTTCCATGACCTTTCCCCCTCAAGGTCTTGAAATCCTGGGGGCCCCAGGGAGGGAGGGAAGTGGAGGCACTGCTAAAATTCTCACCAAATTCTCACCAAGTCTCACGTATACCTTGAAAACATGTGATGTAAAGATCTCAAGGGGAAAAGGTCAGTGTTTTCACTAGGAAAGTCCCATAGGGAGCCAGGGACGCTCCTGGCTGAGCTGACCCACCCTGCTCCTCCCTCAACACCTTCATCCCCAGCTGCCCACCCTACCTGCCTTAGCATACAAAGCATGATCTCACAGGCAAGACGCTGAGGACCCAACCTAGTATTCTTTCCTGGAAAGCACTTAAAAACACTGTGTGCAGAATTAGGTTTTTCCAGTAAGGAAAATTATCAAAATCTTTTCCTTTTGGGTTTCCCCTTAATCTATTACAAATTGAGAGTAAGTACAAACATAGAACAATTTGTATTGAACACTTTGTGTTTTGTGAAGGTAGGTATGCCTTCAAGTTATGGAAATAGAAGTTTTTTGTTCCAAATAGACTAACAGGCTCGTGTCACCTTAGGGGAGGTTTTCTGGTTCCTGTTATTTTTATCTACTATATTAGTAACATGCATTTGGAGACAAGTCAGTTTTTCTATCCATGTAAGACATTTCTATCGCACATGAGATAAAAAGAAAGCCACATCTGCTCTCCTTGCACCCATGAACCAGGCTCGGTTCCCATCTTCTCTGCTCTGTGTCCTCTGCTCTGGGAGGCCCAGGTGACTTTGCCACAGCTTCTGTTGCCCTGTGGCCTGTAGGTGCTGGGAGATACAAAGGACATCAGGACACCCCAAAATCTGGGAAATGGTCTTGCTATTGCTAAGCCAGACTTGACCACCTGTCTAGAACCAAGTAAAGAGCCTTGGAATGTAAGTAGCAAAGAGACAGCAGCCATACTTTCAGATGGCCCAGGCTGCTCTGAGGCAGCCACTTTGTCTTGTGACGAGCAGGTACTGTGAGATCTACAAAGACAAAGAACACCCCGGAAGCCAGGCAATCAGACAAGGTGGTCAACTAGATGCAGTCAGTTGGAAAATGTGTCACTGAGGGACAGGGACATCGGGAAGACTGGTGCATACCGAGCAGATCTTCAGCAGGCAGGCGTCAAAGGGGATGGCAAGCAGACACAGATGCTGGGCTGAAGAGGAAGGAAGTTGGGAAAACCTGCACAGGACTACCGTGTACCAGGACTCACTGCTGCCCCCTTAATGACTCCTGGGAATGGGATGATTCGAACAAGCAAGGAGTGACCCCCTCTTGGCATGGACTTCTGAAATGTGGGCAGGAGGAGAACCCCCACCTTCAACAGATCCTTGAGCTAGCAGGGAGCGCCACCTAGAGAGGCGGTAGGGGCAGAACTCCAGGCTGTGTGGATTCCAAAGGATTTGTTGCAGGAGTATCTATAGTGGAGCACAGCCAGGGACACCCATTCCCCAAGGCTCACCTTGCCCCCGCCCCCAGGAGACTTTAGCCATAGGGGGATTGTCCAACCTAAATGATGCCAGGTGATCCTGCCTATGAGATGAGGGCCAGCCTGATCTCAACATTGTCGCTAGACTCTCCTGGGGCCCCAGCCTGGCCATGCCTGCTTGCACTGCAGCATGACTCCATTCTCATCTGGAAGCTTGACTAGGGAGAGAGAGTCCACCTCAAGATCCCTCGGGTTTTTGGCAAAATTTCCTCGTGATTAAGCTAAGTCAGAAAGGGAGAGAATCTCTGTACACACTGATCTCTGACTTTACAGGAAGCCCAAGATCTCCTTTAAAGGTCTTCTGATTAAGTCAGTCTCATTCAAAATAATCTTGTTTACCTTAACTGATTTGGGGTCTTAATTACATCTGCAAAATCCCTTCACCCCTGTCATGTGACATGGCCTAGTTAAGGTCCTAAACATCAGGTGACAGATTATGATGTCATCACAGAATTCTGCCTACCATGGCAAGAGTTCCCTAACACCATCTTTAGTTAGCCAGTGACCATAGTGAAGAATCCACTTTTCGCTGCTTATGGAAGGCCATCTGGAAGAACATCTGAGGTATAAGAAAGCGACAGCTTCCAAAGGTCAAGTGAAACAGGGTAAATTGAGGCATAACAGAAACTTAGAAGTGACCCAGGTGGTTGAAGTATTGTACTTCCAAAAGTATCACATCAGCAAAGCCAAAGTGTGCCCATCGGGGCTGTGCAGTCTTAATAGCTGAAGAGCACTGAACAATGTTCAGCAAGATCATGTAATCAAATTGGGCTACCTGGAGAAACTGACTCTCTAACTTGATTCAGTAGTTCAAGAACTGTCACATCCGACTGAGAAACCAGCAACACAACTTCAACAATGGCCACCATAAGCAACATCAAGTTAGCTTGAGTGAAGGAGGAAGCAGTCCTACTATCCACAGCTGCAAATGTTTGTCCCCCGAGCCCTGGAATGTTGCACACCTAGGACTCTGATACACCCTAGTCTTCCAACACTGAGCAACAGAGAAGCTGGTACCTCTGTTTTGGAATTCATCATGGGATTCTGCATCTCATGATGACTACTACACCTATGTGGGGCTCTCCAAAACTTGCCGATTCTCCATTTCCTGTAATGTAGATCAATTTGTACAACCCTATACCTTACCTAGGGAAGACAATTCTAGTATCCTAGAATTATTTCTCCCCAAAATGTCCCATCGGAGATGAACTGGCACTGTTCTTCAACGTGGAAACCTCTGAGAAAGGTCTGTAATCCAGGTACCTTTCTTGGGTATATGTGAGCCTAAACAGACTAACACCCAAGGATTGATCCCTTCCTATTTTAAAAAACAAACAACAACCTGCCCACATTTGTCTTCATGTTGAGTGCCTGCTCACCCAAATTTCTAAATTATGCACAACCATCAGGTGATTGAGAACAACAGCAGAAACTAGCTAGTTTTTCTTGGCTCCCAGTTTACCCTTAAGCTGAGCTAACCTCAGTGAAGTATCCCAAATAGATTCAATATAACTTGATTTTTGCTGCTCCTCATTTATCTGTTTCAAAACTTAGAGTACTATTGAGGCTGGGGGATATCAACATGCAACTTGATAGCCTTCCCTACTAGATGTTTATAAATAGCTCTGAAGTTGCATGCTAACATAAATTTTCTATTTTTAGGAAGCTATTGTGATATTGTTGTAAACTTTGACAAAGAGACCATTAGGTTGCATGTTTATATTTTGGGCATATATTAAGAAGATAGAAAAATTTTGGAAATCACATAGTTAATAAAAGTACTTCATAGAATATTGAAAATGCAGGTGAAGCAGTTTTACAGAAAGAATGAAAAGACATGTAATCCCAGCACTTCGGGAGGCCTAGACGGGTGGATCATGAGGTCAGGAGATCGAGACCATCCTGGCTAACCCGGTGAAACCCCGTCTCTACTAAAAACTACAAAAAACTAGCCGGGCGAGGTGGCGGCGCCTGTAGTCCCAGCTACTCGGGAGGCTGAGGCAGGAGAACGGCGTGAACCCGGGAGGCGGAGCTTGCAGTGAGCTGAGATCTGGCCACTGCACTCCAGCCTGGGCGACAGAGCGAGACTCCGTCTCAAAAAAAAAAAAAAAAAAAAAAAAAAAAGAATGAAAAGACAGCAAGAGTAAAAGTCTTAATAAAGGTGGGTTCAAGTTAGATTAACAAAAGTTCCAGGTATTTAGAAAAATGCAGATTATTAAATAATGCAAGAAAGCCTCTAAAAAAAATGAAGGGCATGGATACCCAACACAAATGGAAAAATAGACTTCAAAAGTCTATTTTTGTAAAACTTGAGGATACCAAAAAATAAAACTTCCATTTTTTTCCCCCAAACGAGAATGGCAGAGAGAGAAGGTACAGAGAAAAGAAGGGGACTAATACAATTCAAACAGGACTCTTCAAAATTTTGTCCTCCTAAAATAGTAACTACATGAGAATTCAAACTTCTAAAGAAAATTATTGGGCATATTAATAACATACATGATTGTGTGAGAAATGAATTGCTTAGGGCAAGCACAAGGAAAGGTAGAATTTTGGAATGCATTTCTCCATTGAGGAACCTTGAGTTAGACCTGAAGGTCCCATGAGTTCTGGGTATCAAAAGGAGAGGAAGGTCTTAAATATGAGTTTTTGGGCAAGAGTGTTCTAATAACCTTACGCATTGTCACTGAATAGTCACAGAAAAACAGTTCTCATGACAAAGTGTTTTCACTGGACTCAACCCTGCCTCAGCCTCCCAAAGTGCTGGGATTACAGGCATAAGCCACTGTGCCCGGCTTGTGAATCAACAATGGTTATCTTCTCTTGGTGACAATTTGCCCTGTTTCCTACAGATTATATTTCAGATCACAGGCCTGTTGAGACTCATCAGAAACTGATACTTAAACATGAAAAATATTGATGTTTTAACCTTAAATGTGCTGCTTCCCACTAGTGCTTCAAATGTAAAACCTAAGAACACAGTCAAACACTTGAGAAATTCTCATGCCAGATCTGGACAGGCCAATGAAAATGCAGGATCCAAGAAGGGATCAACTCTCAGACAGTAGATTTCAACCCAAAACCTGGAGATCCTAAGAACAAAATATTCACTACACCCTGCTTCTTGAGGATTTGTACGTGATAAGCTTGTAGTTTGTAATATAAGTGTGATAAATTAGTTCTTCCAAGTCCACCAACATTTAATTTCCCTTAGGCATGTTGTTCCACCCTAAATTGTACACATTTTGTACTCAGTCCGGGGCATCATGCCCCATCTCATTCTCATGCCCAGCTTGCTGTCCTCCCCTCTGCCTAGGAAAATGGTTTCCTAGGCAGTGCACCTCCTCTAGGCAAGACTGGAGGATGACAACACAGGTGCAATGCATCACAATGTTCTTCAGTTTCCAGCACATAAGTTAAGAAAGGCCATGATGAGTGAAGCTTTGTCCCCACCAAGCAACTTTGAGATATCAAATGATATCTGCTCCACAAGATTAATTTGTTTTTTCAAACTTGTATTTTTTTCCCTAGATGTTTGCCATCCTTTACAGGGCAAGATAAGGAAATACAAAAATATGCATTAAAAAACACCCTCAGTCAGAGCAGTGAGAACATCTTAACTCAAAGACATCGTAACTAAAATTTGAGAATGGCAGGAAGAGAACAAGTCAATATATATGCAAATCAAATAGCCACTATAAAAACCCAAAGGACAACAAGAGTAGTCACCTTAAGGATGCTATTAAAAAAATCTCATACTCAAAAAAATTTTTAAAAATTAAGATATGTAGATACATAATCAATATCCTCCTATATAAGATCTGATATTACCCAACTGAAGAATGTAAAGTTATAAAATGAATTTAGCAAAAATATGGTACTATGTAAAAATATATGGGATAAATAGAATATGACTGAAGATTGCAAAGATTGCAAAGATTTCGTGATGACCAAAAACCACAAAAACTAAAAGGAGGAAGAGAAGAGAACAAAGTGAATTTGCATCAATCATTCAAACACCTCCCTCCTCCTGTACCCCAAAGCATAAGTAGAGAGTTAAGATTTTCAGGCATTTGGATTCAGGGCACCCTCCATGGCCCTGAATGTGTGGTTCAAATGCTTATGGACGCTTCTCTGCTAAGACAACTAATTTAACTAAGTTACAGATGTCATCAGAGGGGAACAGCAATAGGTAATGGACCAGTTCTTCTCTGTATTATGTATTGATAAAATAGTTTACTTCTGCTAGTACAAAACTATCCTTAATTAGAATGTAGATTTATATAGATTCAATTGAGAATTCAGAACATCAAATTACTCATTAGAGGACTATAAAAACATCAGGTACATACACAGTGCTATACTCTCAATCTAGTTAAACCTGAAGAATACTATACTCTTCATGATATTTGGAAATACTAAATACAGTCTATTTTGTCTTTCAAGAAAACATTTAATCCAGAAGAACTCCAAGATTTCGGATTTAACAATTTCATGATGGAACCCATCAACTTTTATAGAGGACAGCAAAAGGGAAAACCACTCCATGAGATAAGTTGCTCATGACACCTACCATAACCATCCCTGTGACTTTTTAGGAGGCCAGAAGCCTACAGATATTGATTCTACATCATGAGAACACATGAAGCAATATGTTTTCCTAAAGATAGAGAAGAGAAGAGAGACTGGGAAAGGTGAGTAGAAGGGTGAGGATGAAGAGGAGTAGGTTAAAGAGTACATATAATTAGATGGAATAAATTTGCGTTTGCTAGAGTAGGATGACTATAGTTAAGAATATATTGTACTTCAGTCACAGACATCCTAAATACCCTGACTTGACCACTATACATATTTACCCCCATGAATTTGTTCAAAAACAATGTTTTTCTACATGGACAAATCTTTTAGTTTACTTTCAACCAACTCATTTCAAAGAAAATCAGGGCCGGTAGCACAAAGGACACGCCTGCATCAAGACCTCCCAGTCATTTAACTATTCCCTACATGTGGAGCTCAGCCTGAGATTAGGGGAGAAGGGAAAGCACTTTGTCAGACGTGAGGTCTGTCAAATGTTAGCCCTGAGCACAACACTTCTGGACTCTTGCCCCCTAGTTCTTCACCATCCAAAGAGTCTTGGCAGAAATAGCTGGAAGCCTGAGATCTGAGAACCATTGATGTGTAGCCCGGGGGGAAAACCATGGTGAACCAGGCCCACAATAAATCTTGCCTTGTAATCTACATCCCCTGGAACTTCCTTGGGGGTATAAATACATCCACCAGAACAGTTAGGTGATGAGAAACCCTATCTGGACCATCCCAAATAACCTTGTCTTGAGACGGACCTTCATATGGAAGGATCAAGAGCATCAGACCAAGGTCAAAGCATGACGAAGGCTATGTCCCGCAAGGCTGATGGGATCAAATACCTCAACACAGAGGTGGGCAGAGTTAAAGCCAAGTACATGGGGCAGCACCTTCCACTCAAGGCAGCAGTGTGTGACCCAGGAACCTGAGTGAGGATGGCCAGGGACTACAATAAGGAGGGTTTCAAACATCTCATTCTTCCTTCTCATTCAATCTCTGGCATTTTTACATGAGAGAATAGTGTGAACTTTGTTAGGCTTCCTAGAATCCATGGCAGCTAAAGAAAGTAGGACATAGGAAAGAATAAGTTCTTTTCACTAAAAAAGAAGTACATTCATCATTCACATTCAAATGAGATGTAGACAGTTCTTAGAGTTCAAAGACTGGAAAAAAGAATACCTTAACAAAACTAAGTGTTAGCACTTCAGATCATATTTTCCCTTAAATTGTAGTTTTTTGCCAATAAAACGCAACAGTTAACATATTAAAATATTCACACTAGGGTGGAAATCCGATGTACTTGACTTCCCAGTGAAGCATGAGAGTTGCAGAATATTTCTACAAGGTTTATCTTACATTAATTCATGGCAGAAAAAGTAGATCTGACATATGATGTAGGTAAATTTTACAGACAGACACACACCGTTTTTGGAGAAAGCATTAAAATTTAGAATACAAGTCATCCTTTAAATTCCATACATTGTCAAAAGTTTACATCCTGAAGCATTTAATTCGAGCAGGCAGTGAAGGAGGCAGAGATGGGAACATGCCTAAACAGGAGTCAGAGCTATGTAAAAATCTCCCAGGAGAGGTAGAAGTCCCCACCACAGGAAGATGGAGCAGGGAGCTACTTGCTGCAGTCAAACACTGAGACTGTCCTAGTCCACGGTATGTTGCTATGAAGGAATTCCTGAGGCTGGTTATTTTATGTGTTTTTTTGGCTCATGGTTCTGCTGAATGCACATGCAGCGTGGTACTGGCATCTGCTCAGCTTCTCATGAGGGCCTCAGCCTGCTTCCACCTAAGGCAGGAGTAGGAGAGCCGGCATGTGCAGTGATTACACGATGAGGAAAGCAGCAAGAAATCCCGGGGGTGATGCCAGGCTTCTGTTGCCGATTGGCTCTGGCAGAAACTAACAGAGCAAGGATTCACTCCCTACCTATAAATAGGGCATTAATTTACTCATGAGAAATCCACTTTCATCACTCACACACCTCCCATTAGGTCCACCTTCAACATAGAGGCAAATTTTAATATGAAGTTTGGAGGGATCAAACATCCCAAAGGTAGGAGATCCCATCCCTCTTCTGCTGAGACAGGGAAACCAGATGGTGACATTCTACTGTAAAAACTGTTGCCTCATGCCATATCACCTGCCTCTGGATCCATTTGTGTCTATGCAAAGTCACATGTCTGCAGAGGGGTAATGATGCCTTGGGAGAGATGTAACTACAAAGAATTTGAAAAAGTTGGTGGACAGATGACCGGACTCTCTTCCACCCTGAGGGACTGTCTGAGATGCATTCTACATACACCTGTATTCCCAGTGGAGCTCAGCTGCCATCAGCCTAGAAGTGACCAGCTCAATGCTGTGCCCCTCACTGGCTGTTCATCCCACCCCATCTCACATTCACCGCTCCCTCCTGAGCTCCCTGGGATTACCTCCAAATAAAGTAGTTGCCTAAAGTCCACATTTCAGATTCTGAATTCAGCGATCCAACCCAAGCTATTACTTCCGTTTTTTCATTGGCCAGACTTAAAGGAAAAAAAAAATCAAAGTTACTTATATCAAGAATGTGAACTAGGACCTGTCTTTTTAATGTATCTAGGTTAGGATGTTAGGATAAAATTTAAGGAGATTTATTCAATTAAAATTTCAAAATTATTTGCATAAATGCCTGAAAAACACAACCTGCCAAGTCTCATATAAACTGTTAGAATATACAGCTTCTCTACCCCCTAAATTTTAAAGCCTTCCACCAAAACCACTCTATGAATGAAGGCTTCTCAACTGTCTCCCAAATCATTCTATGAGACTCCATTTCACTGGAATATTTTCAGATTTGAAGCAAAGCTCAGGGTAAGACACAGTTGTAGCATCACCCCCCAAAACTTTCTAAGCTCCCACTTACCCCGACTTGAAGCTCAGCACACTCCAGGACCTAGTGAGGGTCCTCCCTTCACCACCCCTTCTCTAGTGGGACACTTTTTTTTGGAGACTTGCTCTGTCACCCAGGCTGGAGTGCAAAGGCATGATCTCGGCTCACTGCAACCTCTGCCTCCTGGGTTAAAGCAACTCTCCTGCTTCAACCTCCCAAGTAGCTGGGACTACAGGTGCATGCCACTTCGTCCAATTTATATGTATTTGTATACATACACACACACATATACACACACATTTATATTTATATACATTTATATTTATATACAATTTATATACATATGTTTATAGTTATTTATTTTTGACAGTTTTGCTCTTGTTGCCCAGGCTGGAGTGCACTGGTGTGATCTCAGCTCACTGCAACCTCCACCTCCCAGGTTCAAGCAATTCTCCTGCCTTAGCCTCCAAAGTAGCTGGGATTATAGACATGCACCACCATGTCTGGCTAATTTTGTATTTTTAGTAGAGACAGGGTTTCACTATGTTGGTCAGGCTGGTCTTGGACTCCTGACCTCATGATCCACCCGCCTTGGCCTCCCAAAGTGCCAGGATTATAGGCATGACCCATTGCACCCAGCTGGTGTGTACTTTCCTTAAACACATACCCAAATTTAAGGATATGCAAACTTTCCTGTCAAGTGATTCCTAGTCCCACACCAGGGCACTAAACACCTTATTCACACTTAGATCAAGGTCTCCCTGTCCATCCCATACCTTCTTAGATCAATATGGTGATCTGGAATCAGGTCTCCAGACATGGTATCAGGGTATGTGCCGTACTAGTCAAACCTTGTCAGGAATAAAGGAGTACAAACCTGTACGACCCTGCAGCTAAGAGGATGAATCCCCACTGAAGGCCAATAATGGCCAAGACAATGCCCAGTTAGAAGTCCTCAGGTAAGCACCTCTGCCTGAGATGAAAATGGCAAGAATGAATCAATTTGAAATATGAGCATAAACATCATGAACTGAAATTTCCAAAAGAGGGTATTATTTGGATTTTCTATGAATGAAACTGATAAAATTAAAGATCTTCCCACAAAGTATCCAATAGGCCTATATAACTTCGCCACTGAATTCTGCCACCAGTTATGACACCAGTCACACACCAATTATTCCAGACAATGTAAAAAGATGGGAATATTTATCAAAAGGTTGCTTTCCCTTGGCAACCTAGTGGGTTCACTAGAACAGCAGGCAGCATCCTCACCATTTCTGTTTTAGACAGACTATACACTCACATCTCGGAGTGGACCATGAGGTTTCTGCTCATTAGTTGCAGGTGAGCATAGTATCACAAGAGGCTGGTTAAGTCTCACTGATGGCTGACAAAGTTCCCTCCCCCCATTTGGAATATTCTCTACCCTCCCTTATGGCTACCTCTGTTCCAAATGTCAGAACCACCTAGCCCAAAAAACGATGTCCAGTACAGACCTCAAAGAGTCCTAGACCAGGAATGTAAGACCAGTAGCTGCTTCCACATCAGAGCCCCAGCTCACACTTGTGACCCAAGGAGACTGGCAGACCCACCACTCCCCACACCATGGGAATAGGGATATCAGAATTCTGTTCCTTTGATCAGAGACTGAGCCCTTCTTTCCCAGAGGGCAAGGTGCTGTTTTTAAGGTGACCAAGATTGTTCCATGCGTTTGTGAAAGCCTCGGACTAAAGGCATCAAAATAGAAAGGCAGATGCTTCCAGCACCATGTGTTCTATCAGGCCTTCACCTCCTTTGAGTGGGCTTCCAAGATGCTGCACCTACCAGTGACTTGAGAAACTACCAAAGATATCAATCTCTCACCAAGAATGCCTGCTCATTACAAGATAAGGGGTGACTCAAGAGTATCATCTGCTAAACTTTCTAAGAGAAACTGGAGTTTGAAGCAGATATGGGTCACTTCATTAATAGTGAGGACACATCAGTACACAGGCATGAGAGAGGAGACTCCCTTTGCTCTCTGATCTTCGAGGTAGACCAATGAAATCCTTCCCTTAGTGCTAACCTGAGATGACCCTAGAAACAGGGTCCTGGCACAAAGGTATCAGTGTATGGGCCCTACGAAAAATAAGGCAGCTGTTCCTCATCTACTTGCAGAAGGGTTTGGTCCTCAGTTCTCTTCAGAGATAAAGACACTCGGCCAAGTCCTGAAGGAATTTCAGGCCAGAGGATGGACTGTACCAGCCCCACAGTGTTGGCAGACTGCCATGAGTTATCCTGAGAGTGGACCCAGTTTCTGGAACTGGGTTGCTGAGAAGTCTGCCAGCTCCAAGTGGTGCTATTATCCTGGGTGGATGGAACCAATTGAAGGAAAGAATTTTCAGGATAGAACCTGAGGAAGCACCTGTCAGTGTATAGCTACTCACTGGACAACTCTCATTAGGGCCCCCGTAGGAGGCTCCATCAACCTCTTAGCACCCAGACTCACCTGGCCCTTAAGAGATCCCAACTTGTGTGACCACTAGTAACTGAAGTGACAGGATATTTTAACATCCATCATATTGGATTAAGTTTCTGTGAAGGGGTACAGCTGAGTCTTTCAACATTTCCTTAGTATGTCGGATCAGACAGAGCTTCCACTGTCTAGATATATGTTTACCAGCCCAACAGGACAGGAAACAAATTGGACACACTACAGAAAGGCTATTATCTGGTCAGACTCAGAGGTTATCTTATAGAAATATGAGCAGTCATAATCACAACCTTACATGGCAATGACTGAGAGTATCCCCTGATGCATCACATGAGGCATTTGTGGGAACCACTAAGAGCTGCTGCACACATGCTCCAGGGTGGGACAGCCTTCACTGGGATGAGCTCCATGAAGGGCTCAACTATGAGTCAACCTAAGAGCAACCTGTGTTCAGATCAGAGACTCTGTACACCTTAGAGCACTCAGGGAAGATGCAGCTATGATCTGGATTAGTAAAATGACTGCTTTCATTGCTTATGTTCCTACTGCCTGTTCAATTGAAGAAAAGGCATAGGGCAGGTGCGGTGGCTCACGCCTGTAATCCCAGCACTTTGGGAGGCCAAGGCGGGCAGATTATGAGGTCAGGAGATCGAGACCATCTTGGCTACCATGGTGAAACCCCATCCCTACTAAAAAAATATAAAAAATTAGCCAGGCATGGTGGTGGGCACCTACAGTCCCAGCTACTCAGGAGGCTGCGGCAGGAGAATGGTGTGAATCTGGGAGGTGGAGCTTGCAGTAAGCCGAGATTGAGCTACTGCACTCCAGCCTGGGTGACAGAGCAAGACTCCATCTCAAAAAAAAAAAAAAAAAAAGAAAAAAAAAAGGAGAAAAGGCACAGTAAGCAAAAGAAATGTCTGCATTTCAGTCACTCAAACACCTTGTTTCAAGGGGCTCCTCCTCAGAGCAGGGTGAAAGGTGGTTATGACTTCAGGCATTTGGGTTCAAGGTGGCCTCCGTGCCTGTCACTTGTGGTTCAAACACCTAAGTGTTCTCATTCTCAGAGAAACCACAAGCAATGGGAAATAAAAGGCTGTCATCTGAAGGTTCTGCCACTTTAAGATACTTAATCTACATATCTTGAAGACAATCTTTGAGCAATAATCCCATGGTAGCATATTCAAGAGCCAGAGATTTTGGAGCCCAAGTGCATCCATCTTGGGGCAACTTCGGAGAAACCAGGCTCAAAGTAAACATTGTGCATGTAACAGCTGCCTGTGGACATGTCTAGAGAGTAATCAGAGCTAAAGTCTCTCCCAAAGTAACCAGAGGGAGAGAATCTCACATGGACCATGTGAGATTGAGAAGATGGAGAAGATCTGCTTATGGCAAAGAAGAAAGGATACCAGGAAGACCAGTTTGAAAATTCTATATGCTGTGGCCTTGAGGGTTTGGCAGGATGACATCACACAAAGCCCAGACACCTGTTGGCAAACAAAGCAAAATAGTCTTGGAATTCCTCAGTGTTCATTGTTCTTGTCGAAGATAACCTGGAACCAAGGTAAAACACTGCAGTGAATGCAGCAGGACCACAGTTTCAAACACATTTCACTCTCGTCTGATTCAGACCTGAGTGTTTTGAAGGAGATGTCATGCACCAAGCCAGCCTTCATTATGATCCACAGGACTAAATGCAAAGGTTAAGACCATCCCAAGATGATAAATGTCAGAATTTTCAGCTATGGAACAAGAACAGTCCTATTGCAATAGGACTGATGCTGTTCCTTTCTCACTAGAGGGGAACCCAAGTGTATTAGTTTGTTTTCATGCTGCTAATAAAGACATACCTGAGACTGGTCAATTTATGAAGAAAAAGAGGCTTAAGAGACTCAGTTCCACATGACTGGAGAGGCTTCATAATCATGACAGAAGGCAAGGAGGAACATGTCTTACATAGCAGCAGACAAGGGAAGAATGAGAGCAAAATGGAGAAACCCCTTATAAAACCACCAGATCTTGTAAGAACTCACTATCATGAAAACAGTGTGAGGGAAATCGACCCTATGATTCAATCATCCCCACCTGGTTCCACTCTTGATATATGGGGATTATTATAGTTCAAGATGAGATTTGGGTGGGGACACAGCCAAACCATATCATTCCACCTCTGGCCCCTCCCAAATCTCACATTCTCACATTTCAAAACACAATTATGCCCTTCCAACAGTCCTCTAAAGTATTAACTCATTCCAGCATTAACTCAGAAGTCCAAGTCCAAAGTCTTGTCTAAGACAAGTCCCTCCCACCCATAAGCCTGTAAAATCAAAAGCAAATTACTCCCTAAGATACAGGCATTGGGTAAATACACCCATTCCAAATGGGAGAAATTGGCCCAAACCAATGGGCTACAGGTCCCATACAAGTCCGAAATCCAGTGGGACGGTCAAATCTTAAAGCTCTGAAGTGATCTCCTTTGACTCCATGTCTCACATCCAGGTCATGCTTGATGCAAGAGGTGGGTTCCCATGGTCTTGGGCATCTCTGCCCCTGTGGCTTTGCAAGGTACAGCCCCTGCCCCCATGGGCTGCTTTCATGGGCTGGTATCAAGCGTCTGTGACTCTTTTTTCAGGTGCATGTTGCAAGCTGTTGGTGGATCTACTATTCTGGGGGCTGGAGGACAGTGGCCCTCTTCTCACAGCTCCATTAGGCAGTGCCCCAGTGGGCACTATGTGGGGGCTCCCACCGCATATTTCCCTTCCGCACTGCCCTAGCAGAGGTTCTCCACAAGGGCTCCACCCCTGCAGCAAACTTATGCCTGGACAGGTATTTCCATACATCCTCTGAAATCTAGGGAGAGGTTCTCAAACCTCAATTCTTGAGGTATGTGCATCCACAGGCTCAACACAATGTGTAAGTTGCCAAAGGCTTAGGGCTTGTACCCTTTGATGCCATGGCCCAAGCAGTACCTTGGCCCCTTTTAGCTACGGCTGGAGCAGCTGGGACACAGGGCACCAAGTCCTTAGGCTGCATACAGCAAGGGTCCCCTGGGCCTGGCCCATGAAACCATTTTTTTCCTCCTAGACCTTCAGGCCTATGATGTGAGAGGCTGCAGTGAAGACCTCTGACATGCCCAGGAGACATTTTTCCCACTATCTTGCCGATTAACATTTGGCTCTTATGCAAATTATGCATGAATTTCTCCTTAGAAAATGGGTTTTCTATCACATCAGGCTGCAAGTTTTTTGAACTTTTATCCCATTTCCCTTATAAAACTGAATGCTTTTAACAGCACCAAAGTCACGTATTGAATGCTTTGCTGCTTAGAAATTTCTTCCACCAGATACCCTAGAAATCATCTCCAAGTTCAAAGTTCCACAAATGTCTAGGGCAGGGGCAAAATGCTACCAGTCTCTTTGCTAAAACATAGCAAGAGTCACCTTTACTCCAGGTTCCCAACAAGTTCCTCATCTCCATCTGAGACCACCTCAGCCTGGATTTCATTGTCAGTATTTTTGTCAAAGCTGAGTTTTTAGGAAGTTCCACACTTTCCCACATTTTCCTGTCTACTTGAGCCCTCCAAACTGTTCCAACCTCTGCTTTTTACCCAGTTCCAAAGTCACTTCCACATTTTAGAGTATCTTTATAGCAGTGCCCCACTCTACTGGTACCAATTTATTGTATTAGTCTGGGTAATTTACAAATAAAAAGAGGTTTAAGGAGCTCAGAGTTCCACATGGCTGGGGAGGCCTCACAGTCATGGCAGAAGGCAAAACGCCCATCTTACATGGTGGCAGGCAAGAGAAGAATGAGAGTCAAAAGGCAAAACCCCTTATAAAACCATCAGATTTCATGAGAACTATCATGAGAACAGTATGGGGGAAACCAACCCCATGATACAATCATCTCCACACGGTTCTGCCCTTGACATGTGGGGATTACTGCGATTCAAGGTGAGATTTGGATGGGGACATAGAGCCAAAGCATATCACCCAGGAACATTGGGATCCCACTGGGAAGTATGGACAAGTGTGAGAGACCGGAAATCTCAGTGTTATCCTCTAGACCCCCTTTTTGTCAGCCCAGAAGTGGAAAACAGCACCTTGCCTGTTGTCTCATCCCATCAGGACTCTTTCCCATGACTTCAAGGTCATTGTCCTAAGGCTTTCCCAAAATTCTCCCAAGGCAGCTCAGCCTCAGACACTAAGGGCCATCTCAGCTTTGCAGAGAGCAGATGAACCTTGATCGATGGGTTGTCAGTTTGAGAGTGAATCCCAGAACACCGTTTCCTAGGAGGCACATCCTGAGATGATTCTGAAATGTTTCCTTTCAGCATTCCCGGTGAGACTGAACCACAACAGCCCAGAGGCAACCAGCCTAATGCTCTGCCCCTCTCCGCTGCTCTCTTTCACTGCTCCATCCCTCTAGGGCTCCAGCATCACTTCTTAAAAAAAAGATCTTCCAAGCACAGGTCTCAGATTGTGAATTTAATGAATTCAAACTAAGACTTCAGCATTTTCTTTCATACTTCAATCAGGACAATCAAAGAGTAAGAATTCTCTCATTTGATTGATACGAAAATATCAAGTTATTTAAATAAGGAATATAACATGGAACATATAAAGTCTCTAAAATTATGAGGTTTGTTCAATTTATATCCCAGTTATTTGTGCTAATGCCTGAGAGACAACTGAGCAAACCTTTTGCAACAAGTAAATATAGGATGTACATGTTGGCTATGAAGAAAATGATTCTCTAATTTTCAACCTCCCACCAAAAGCACAGATGACAAGGGCTCCTTGCTTCCTCTACACTAGGAAAACTTCCCATTTTTCCAGACCAAAAAATAAGCAATCTTTAAATTATTGTGAAAAACTGCATTCCATTGAAACACTTTCAGATTTGAAACAAAGCTCAAGGTAGCACAGACACAGCCTCATTCATGGTGATTCAAGTTCTCAAGGCTCTGCCCAATTCAGCTTCTTTATTCTAAGAAGTGCCAGCTGAACAAGGACTGAAGTGGAAACAAACTCCCTGAGGGGATACCTGTGAACACAACCCAAAACAGCCAATATTCCACATCACAAGGAGTCGGGAGGAAAAGTCACTGTGGCCCAGGAGAGACACTTGGCAGTGTCCAGTATCACAGAGTAACAGTGAACAAGGAGCCGTGAAGCAGAGACAGGCAGTGTCCACCTTCAAGCCTTTACGCTCCCTGTGCAGTGCCTACCGTGATGTTGTATCATCCCTGATGTGCTGTGCTGGAAACACAGGAGTGGGGCTTTGAAATGTGAAGACACTGAAACGTGTTCCGAATAGAGGTAGGAACCCAAAACAGGTCTGTACATACCCACTCCTTCATCTAAGAAAAACCCTGCAAGGTTGCAAACCTACCTAATAGAGCAGAGGAAGGGTCTTTGGGAAAACAGATTTTATAAAATAATGGCAAAATCCATAGGAAGTGGAATACATCTAGCCACACATCAACAGAAATAAGCTGCATCCTTGGGACATGCTTAAATACTATATATATATATATATAGTATATATAATTCTATATATATATATATAGAATTATAAATCCTCTGGAGTACGGTAGACTTAGTTTCCACACAGCAGCATATATTTGAAGCTTCATTCCCTTCCCTGATACCACTCAGTTCCTTCTTGGTTGCAGGTATTCCAGTCTCAGGTCAGTGGCCTAGAAGGCTGACTCAACTGATTGAGACCCCACAACTCAATAATTTCCACCTGGTTCCACCATTGATATGTTGGGATTATTGCAATTCAAGATGAGATTTGGGTGGGGACAAGGTCAAACCATATCATTCTGCCCCTCTGTATTATACTTCTCTGAAGCACAGGCTTTTAACGATACAGAAATTTCTTTGTCACATCATTCCAGGTCCCCACCTGGACACTCAAGACCACACATTTTCCATTTGCAGTATTTCAAAATATCAAGCTGATATTTGCAGTTTGCATGACAGGTATGTTTTAAAGCGTATGATCTTTGAGTACCATCCCTTCATGGAAAGAAGGCTGTGTCATTTTACAGGTAACATGCCTACCACTACTGCAAGATTTGTTTGATGATTAAAGGAAAACTTTTCTGTATCAGTTTTTCTGACTAAAGCATCAGCAGTTATGAAGCCTCAACCCTGAATGCTTTACGATCTCCAGCCCTCAACATCCATAGATCTTGACAGTAGTATTAATGAGCCTCTACCACAGCTAAAACATCTACAATCAAAACCTTGATCTTCCAGTGTAGATGATCCTTGTGACATCTGTGAGAAGCTTTACTTTAACCTGGTATGAGACTAGTCATCTGTCTCAACTAAGGAAAAGTTCCAAGAACAAGCAGACTACTAACCAGGAAATTAAAGCATACAATTTTCCATAAAATATTTAGTGGAGGGTCCTTTTAAGGTCACCAAGGATACCTTCAATGCTAGTTAGCAGGTAGGGTAAAAACAGGTAGGGTAAAAACAGGTAGGGGAAAGCAGCTTCATCCACACAAGGAAAAATGACATTTATCATTAGTGCTAACTTGCCATTGGATGAATGTTTAACTTTCCAATGAAATGCCCTTCAGCTCCAAAGGGGTGTTATATTCCACTACACCCTTTTTTATTTGTATTTTGAGATGGAGTTTTGCTCTTGTTGCCCAGGCTGGAGTGCAATGGCACAATCTCAGCTCACTGCAATCTCTGTCTCCCAGGTTCAAGTGATTCTCCTGCCTCAGCCTCCCAAGTAGCTGGGATTACAGGAGCCTACCACCACACCCAGCTAATGTTTTGTATTTAGTAGAGATGATTTTCACCATGTTGGTCAGGCTGGTCTCGAACTCCTGACCTCAAGTGATCTACCCACATCAGCCTCCCAAAGTGCTGGGATTATAGGCGTGAGCCACCGCACCTGGCTGCCTTTTTAATGCATGAACCATACATGAGACTTAAGGGTTCTAACAAGTTGAGGACCAATAGCCAATTTCATGTGCCAGGTAATGCAAACTCTAAGGCTCTATCTATGGGACCACAGGATGATTTGAAACATGGTGACATCGAATTGTTTCCAACTTACATCACCTGAGCAGTGCTTAGCACCCTCACGTGCTGTGTTCCTGAAGGAAACAGGGAAACCAGCTATGCAGTCTCAGACTACCCCAGATCTGGTCCCTCCATAAACTCCTCACTAATTGGGATTTTCAGAAATATGTGTTTTGGGAGGAAATATTCAGACTAGTTCTTTTATGATGTTTTTCATCTTTAAGTGACACACAACATAGAGTGTGTTCTAAACGTGGGTCTTCCAAGTTTTAGAGTTTCCTGGTTTTAGAAGTTCCACAGTAACCAAGAGACATCTTTTGAGTCAGGTATTGAACAACACTCCCTAGACCACAAGTGTTTCAAAGAGATCCTCCCGGAGATGTGGTTTATTGACGTGTAGGAACCGGGAACGAGCTCCTTGCTGCTGAAGGGACCCAAGACCCATTCCCAGTTTTAGGCAGAATAGGACTCTTCTATTCAAATAAAGAGCTTCCTGTTCATTGTTACTGTAAGGTTGTCTTCACCCCATACACAAAAAGAATGAAGTTTCATCCTCATTTTGTCACAGCATCAAGACAACCATTCACCAGCAATAGGAACAAGGATTGAGACAAGTAATGAAGATGAAAACCCAGAGTGAAGGAAGTTTAACATGCCCCAGTTGTTGCATGACTAATGAGATAGCAGCAAAGATCAACATAAAAAGACCAGAAGGAGTTTACTAGAAAGTGCCACACAGAGCACCCTGGAGTCATATGGGATCATCCATGAGGACCATAAAGACTGTAAGACACACCCTGAATTCTCAGCTTTACTGCCAGAATAAGATGCCCATATCCCCAGACTTCCCAGCTGGCCAGGGAGCTCCCTGTGTTTTGGAAGCCTGCTTCTCAGTGTGAAGGATGAGGGGTTCTATGTCTTCTCGCGCTTCCTTCGGCCAGTCCGTTTGCAAGCTGTAGTGTGGCTAAGAAAGCAATTCATTATAAGAAGTGGTGGAGTTCACAAAGTGCCACTGGCTTACAGTGTTTAGCTAAGCATCAGTGAACTGTAGCAGTGTGGCACCATGCGATTATAAAGGTTTCGGAATTTCACTCCAGGCCTCCTAGATACCCAGGGGAGAAGGCACAATATTGCCCATGATGATGACTACCCCGTACCTGTCTTCAACAATATTTATTAATGCCAAAAGAATCCAGACATAAGCTATGATATACCTCCACCTCTAACCTTCTAATATTCAAATTCCTGTGGGAAAATTTCAGGAGCAGCACTGGAGACATCAGAACTTGGGAGGAAATAGATATACATCATGACCTTCAATCCTGAACATCCCCACCAAGTAAGGAACAGAAACATTTCCTGACAGTCTCTTCTTCAATACATATGGACACATTTTATAGCCACTACAAGATCTCAAAGGACAAAGATACTAGCCACTTAGAGTATCTTTAACAAAACCTTACTCAATTGAAAGTGTTAAGAGATTGATGTATATAGAGTTCATATCCTCAAAGTTATGGGAGCAGACATTAGGCCAATAACATAAGACAAATATTTAGCCAAAAAATACTACATAAAACATGTGAATACTAAAGAATATGGCTGAAGACCACAGGGAGAATTCCTGATGACCAGAGAAAAATCAAAAGGCTAAAATAAGGAAGATGAGAGAACAGAATGTATTTGCTTTGATCATTACAATGAGCCCCCTCCTCCTGGCCCCCTGAAGTATAAGTAGGGACATTCAGGCATTTGGGTTTATGGCACCCTCCATGACACTGGACATGCAGTTTGAACACCTATGGACCCTGCCCTGCTCAGACAGCCCATGAAACTGTCCCAGTTATCCAAACCACTTTAAGAAATGGCAGTAAACAGTTTTCTGCATTGTGTATTTAGAAAATAATTTGTTACCATCAATATAAAATATTCTTATCCTGGATTGTCTAGGAGGAGACCGTCAGAAAAATGATTAAAGAGAAAGTAGAACAGGGAGGGGGAACTGGAGGTGGCAATCAGATTAAGATGTGCTGATTCTGCAGCCAAAGGTAGTCCTGCCTCTGACATTGAACAGGGTCTCCACACTGAAAGATACATACAGAGCCACAAGGCAAGGAATGCAAGGGTCTCTAAAGTTGGGTAAAGAAAGGGAACAAATTGATTCATGAAGCAGCCAGAAGGAAACAACCTTGCCAACAACGTTCGTTTTCTTCAAGTGACCGTATTTCCAATTCGCTAACCTCTTGAATTATTTTATTTTATGCCCCTAACTCAAAACTCACTTATGATGGCACGTGACAGGAAATAAAGTACCTGTATGAAAATTGAAAATCTAAGTTCCGTATTCAGGGTTGTCTACAATAAGGTGTTGTTAACCTTGTATTACTAACAAAAGTCCTCATAACTTTACCTGGAAACACTGAGAAGAAAGATACAATAAAAATTCCCACATATTCTCTTAGCATCCCAGTATACACATGTGCGAGTTATATCGTGGACACATTCATACACAGTTAAGTGTCAAATACATAGGCACAACTGCCTTAATAGACTGAAACATAAAGAAAAAATAGATTTCCTCTGAAGGAAATGAAAGACCATGAAATATCTTCCCCCCTGGATTCTACCACCAACTCAAGCAGAAACACATCAATTGTATGCTAATTATTTCAAACAATATTAAACCACATTTTTCCAAATGACACTTGTCCCAATCAACTAAGTGGATTGACTTAGACAAGCCGGCGCATCCTCAAATTCTCCATCCTAGAGAGGCCCGTTTCACAGAGGAGCACGAGATTGCTGCTATTCATCAGCAGTCAGTCTGCACAGCTTCCAAGAGGAAGAACACTTCTCACCAAGCACCCACTACAGCAAGCTCTTCCTGACCAACAACTGTGAACCTCTCAGGCTCTTAGAGTCACTTGCTCAAAAAAAAAAAAAAAAAAAAAAAAAAATTAACACAAAGTACAAATGTTGGAAGGTTCCCGCTTGTGGCCCCTAGGAGCTTGGCAGACCCAGCACTCCCACCCGTGATAAGAACGATTTCGGAATCCTGGTTCTTAAATACTACCGAGCCTTCCTGACCAGAGAAGGTGAGGTTGTGACCATGATGAGCAATGCCCCTCAGTTTTCTAGGGCAGCATTCACTTTGTACCAAAGGCATCAAAGAGAATGACAAGCTTCCAGCACCATGTGCTCTGCGTGTAGTCCTTCACCTCCTCTGGGTGAATTTCTAAGGAGCTGTACTTACCATAGACTTGAGAAACTGCCAGAGCAGATTTCAGTCACCACAAGCAGCTACCTGATATGTTCCGGATAAGCTGACTCTACAAAGTCTATTCTGTTTAATTGCCCAGGGGAAGAGAAAGAACCCAGGCAGAGCTCCATGAGTGTAGGTTGCATAATTAACATCAGTTCCCCGGCATCGGGAAGGAGTATTTTCCTAACTGGCTGGGGTCTTTGAGGTGGAAATAGAAAGTCCTACTCCATTAGTGCTCCTCAACTGGATAAGCCCCTGTACACAGGGCTCAGGCACATCAATCAGGGTCAGCCCTACCACGGCTATTACAGAACCTGTTCACTGTCTAGTCATAAAAAAGGTTTGCTTTTCAGCTCTGTGTGCAGGCACTTCCAGTCCCGATGGAACCAAAGGCCAGTGGGCTTGTTGGGTACAGGTCTCACAGTATGGGCAGCCCACAACAAGGTGTCTTCAAAGTGGACTCAGTCCCAGGAACTGGGCTGCTGAGGAGTTTCCTGGCTTGAGGCTGTGGAATTATCCTGCAGAGATGAAGCAGCTTGAAGGAAGGAGAATGTTCAGGATGAAACATGAGGAGGTACCTCATTGGATGCTCATTGGATGCTGGGAAACTCATCAGGACCTCTTAGGAGGCTCCATCAACCTTTTAGCCCTAGGCTTCACCTGGCCCTTACGAAAACCCAATATATGTTACCTTTGGTTATTGAATAGACAGAATATTGAATAGACATAATATTTTAACATTCTTTTTATTATACTTTAAGTTCTAGGGTACATGTGCACAACGTGCAGGTTTGTTACATATGTATACATGTGCCATGTTGGTGTGCTGCACCCATTAACTCGTTATTTACATTATGTATATCTCCTGATGCTATGCCTCCTTCCTCCACCCACCCCACAACAGGCCGAGGTGTGTGATGTTCCCCTTCCTGTGTCCAAGTGTTCTCATTGTTCAGTTCCCACCTATGAGTGAGAATATGCTGTGTTTGGGTTTTCTGTCCTTGTGACAGTTTGCTGACAATGATGGTTTCCAGCTGCATCCATGTCCCTACAAAGGACACAAACTCATCCTTTTTTATGGCTGCAGAGTATTCCATGCTGTATATGTGCCACATTTTCTTAATCCAGTCTATCACTGATGGACATTTGGGTTGGTTCCAAGTCTTTGCTTTTGTGAATAGTGCCACAATAAACACACGTGTGCATGTGTCTTTATAGCAGCATGATTTATAATCCTTTGGGTATATATCCAGTAATGGTTGAACTAGTTTATAGTCCCACCAACAGTATAAAACTGTTCCTGTTTCTCCACATCCTCTCCAGCACCCGTTTTCTGACTTTTTAATGATTGCCATTCTAACTGGTGTGAGATGGTATCCCATTGTGGTTTTGATTTGCATTTCTCTGATGGCCAGTGATGAGCATTTTTTCATGTGTCTGTTGGCTGCATAAATGTCTTCTTTTGAGAAGTGTCTGTTCATATCCTTGGCCCACTTTTTGATGGGGTTGTTTTTTTCTTGTAAATTTGATTGAGTTCTTTATATGTTCTGGATATCAGCCCTTTGTTAGATGAGTAGATTGCAAAAATTTTCTCCATTCTGTAGATTGCCTGTTCACCCTTTAGGTCATATCCTTCACCTACTTTTTGATGGGGTTTTTCTTGTAAATTTGTTTAAGTTCTTTGTAGATTCTGGATATTAGCCCTTTGTCAGATGGGTAGATTGCAAAAATTTTCTCCCATTCTGTAGGTTGCCTGAACATTCGTCTTATTGGTATAACTTGATATCAAGAAGAGAATACTTGTTTATGTCAAAATCCCCTTAGTATGTTAGATAAGATCAACAATTCAGTCTGGATATAAGTTCCTCACCCCAACAGCAGAGGCATAAATTAGACACTGAGAGCTCTCATCTGATGAGACTGAAGGCTGATCTTATGGAAACATGAACCCATAGAGTCAGAATTGCAGCTGTGTGGGCCAGAGAATCTTCAAGCCACGGAGCGTTCAGGGATAGGAATGCCTATAACATGACTGATAAAAACCACTGCTGTACTAATCCCTGACATTCTTACTGCCTCTGTAACGGAAAAAATAGCAAGGTAAGCAAATGCCCACATGTGCACTGGGGGACTGGGGTGGAGCCACAGGCAGAGGGAGGAGCCTGGCCTCTGCAGTTCTTGTGATGTGCCTTGCGGTGTGGGGGCGGGGGACCTGTTAGCAGGACTCAATCTCGCTTTGCTGATTTTTTTTCCCACTTTTTCACCCAATAAAATCTTGCCCTACTCACCCTTTAATGTATCTGCATGCCTAAATTTTCCTGGTCATGTAACAAGAACCTAGTTTTAGCTCAACTAAGGAGCAAAATTCTGCAACATCCTCATTCTTAGAGCAACCATAACCAACAGCAGGGGTGGGAAACAGATTTCTTAAAAGCTGTCACCTGAAGGTTCCACCACTTTAAATACCAAAACTATATGCCTTGAAACCACCACTTGGGAGGTAATTTCATGGCACCTTATTGAAGAGCCAGAGAACAGAGGTCAGGTTTGTGAATGTGGGCTCAATATTGACACTTAGTGAACTGAGAAATGAGGCTCAAAATAAACACTGCCCATGTGACAATATCCTGTGCACGTGTCTAGAGAAATTAGAGCTGAAGTCTCTACCACAGTATCTGGAGCTGAGAACCTCACATGGGTTACCTCGAATACTCAGGGAAGGATTCCTTACAACACATAAGGTGCAAGAGCATCAGGCAGACACATTAAAGCAAGTTCCAGGCTGTGGTCATGACTGGGTGGGAGAATGAGGATCACAGGAAACCCATATAGACCTGCTGGCAAAGCAAAATAGCTTTGGAATCCCTCACATAGTCCCATCAGTTTCTAGAACCACCTTATCCAAGGATTTATTGCAACAGATGCAGTAGGACCACGTCAAACTCATTACTCTTCCATTTCATTCAGTCCTGGCTGTTTTAAAGAAGAATATATCACTTCCCAGGTCAGTATTCACTAGAATCCACAGGGATGAAGAAGGTAGAGGCCATCACAAGATGGAAGGAAGAATCTTCAGCTATGGAACATGAACAGTCCTGCTGCAGAAGGACTAATCCCGTTCCTGATGTTTAAAAACCTCAGGAGCCATGGAATTCTTTATTCTGCCATGTGTGGGCAGGTGAAGCAGAGTCTGGGAAGTTCAGTGACATCCCACAGATCACTCTAATCAACACAGCTGCTGAGGTCAGCATCATGCCTGTAGCCCCATCCTGACTATAAAAATACAATGAAAGAAACCATACTGAAATTCCTGCAGAACACTGCATTACATTGAAACATATTCCCATTGAAGGAAAGCTCAAGATAGGGGCAGAAATAGCCTCACTCATGGTGATGCCCGAGTTCAAGGCATTCCCTAAGACAACTCCTGCATTTTGAAAACCATCTGAGCATGGCCTAAAGAATCAAACTCACTGAGAGCACACCTGTGAAAACAGCCCAATATGACCAATATGCCACATGAGGGGACAAAAGAGAGAAATTCACTGTCTCAGCAGATATGCGGGTAGTGCCCAGTACCACAGGCCAACCATGAGCAAGGAGCTATGAAGGAGGAAAAGGCAGTGTCCTTCTCCCAGCATTTATGTCCCAGGGCAGTGGTTATCCCTGACAGCATTTCATACCTGGAAGACTGTTAGAAACACAGGACTGGGGCTGCTGAAACTCAAAGACTGAAGTATATCCTTCAGAGTCCAGGTAGGACCCCAAGATAGGTCTACATACCCCCATTCATTTACCAAGAAGACTCCACAAGACTTTAGATACACCCAATAGAGTAGTAAAGTCCTTGTTAACACAGGATTTTATAAATTGAAGGCAAGGTCCAAAGTAGGTAAAATTGATCTGGTCACACATGGATCAGAAACAAGCTCCATCCTTACCCTTAGGAAACACACAAAGAGGAGGTAGAGAGTATTAGAAAGTCTCTGAAATACAGTGGGTTGAACTTCAACACAGGAGCATAGAAATCCTCACTCACTCCCCTGGACACTGTTGTCAGTTTCTCCTTACCCATGACTTTCCTGAAGCTTCAGGTCAAAAGATACGGACAAGACAGACCTAGCCTAAACTTAGCCATTCCCATCTCCTCTTCATACATACCTCTCTAGATCACAGGTTTGGAAACACATCAACATTTACCTCTTACCATTTGATTTCAGGTCCCAATCTGTGCATTCAAGACCACACATGCACTTTCTATTTGGAACATTGCAAAATATCACAATGATATTTACAGCATGTTTTCAACAGACACATGAGTTAAAGGGTATGATTCTTGAGCACCACCCTTCAATAGAAGGAAGACTCTGTCATCTGAGGAATAATGTGCTTACAACCATGGAAGGATTTCTGTGATGCTGCAAGGAAGAGATTCCCATAACCACATTTCTAACTACAGTCTCAGCATTTGTGAAGCCTCACAAATGTCAGTGCTTGAAGATGCTCAGAGTTCTCCCCTTCCTCCTATTTTCACGTTAAGTATTATGGAATCTCCAACCACAGCATCAATGTCCACAATCCCGACCTGGGTCTTCTGACATCGGTTATTTTCCCAGCGTCCTGTCAGATGCTTCAATTTAGGCTGACGTCTCATTGCTTTTGTACAGTGACACACATCTCGTCACCTCACTCTGAGCACTGTAGGCACCATACAGCAAACATTGCCACAAAAAGGTTATTGGGAGAGAAGAACCAGGGTTTGGGGGAGTGTTAACACACTCTCAGGTAACTCCATAAAAGCAGCTAGAGTGTTGAAAGATGTTACACTACTGCTAACGTATACACTATGTACTTTGAGCTAGGATGGTTGCCTATCTACTGGATATGTAAGCACTTTAGACTTCATCACTATTCCATAAATATGATGTAACAACCATTTATATCACATGTACCTGGCAATCAGTGTCATAAGTAATCTAGAGATTAAAGGACACAGGATTATGTGCATAGGTTACAGTATGCGAACACTTAGCTATTTTGTATAAGGAATTTGAGCATCTACAGAGGGTCCTGAAAATATACCCCACATATAAAGGGACAACAGTACTCATTTTTCATTCTGAATGTTACGAAAAGTCAAGTTGACCAGTCACACACAGTAGAACCAAAGAACAAGATCCTAAAGGTCAGTTGTTACTCAAGCTAATACCTCCATATCCCAGAACAGGAAGAACAGTGATGTGCCCAACTAATTGGGAGCTAGCACAGAAATCACTTTATTCCAGATTAATCCTGAGGACTTCAGCTCCTGTAGGATCAAAGGAATCTGTATTTTTCAGAATTTAGCAGCTCTTCCTCAGGCCAGCTACCATCACCATCTACTCCTGGATCAGCCTGACCGGGGCAAATAGAGCAACTCAAGCCAACGGACCAGGATGTCCAACTTGGAAGGAAACCACATTTCTAAGACTTTGGGGATAGGAGGCACATAACCCTCATTCCTACCTTAGTATATTATTGTCTTCATATGAAGAAGGAAATCAATTTCTTCATAAATATTCTTCTGCAAAGACAACTTACTCTCTCATTGACATGATATTCATGCAAAATGGGGAAGGGGAAGTAGCCACCATAAGCTGACATTCCCCCATCTCAGTGACATCCCCCAGATCACTCTAATCAACACAGCTGACCTGCAAAGAATTCCAAGCAGCAGCAAACCATTAACCATAAAATTCTCCATATACTATTAGTGGAGGGCACTTTTAAGGCTGTAGTTATGTTACCAAGGAACCTTCAATGATAATTAGCAGGTAGGGTAAAAAGACTCAGAAAATCTAAATCCACACAAGGAAAAATGTAATTTATCAGTAGCGCTAACTGGTCCTTGCATGAGCGGTTAAGCTTCCAGGGAAGTGCTCCTTCGACAATCAAAAGTGGTAGGGTGAGATAGTGGCACATCCAAAGGGGTGTTATATTCCACTAAAGTTCTTTTTAGAGCATGAAACACACAGGAAACTTAAGAAACATCTCTAGTTGGGGACTAATACCCAATGTCATGGCAGGTAATATATACCCAGTTTAAACTCTAAGGTCCCATCAATGGGTCCATGAAAGGATCTGAAACAAGGTGACATCTCACTGCTTCCAACACACCCATGTCATCTGAGCAGTGGATCCTCAGATGCCCTGTGCCTGAAGAAAATGCCACGTTCTCTCAGAGGCCAACCCAGATTTGCTCCCACAGACTTCTGTTTAATGGGGATTTTCAGGAATGTGTGTTTTGGGCAAGAAGGCTCCTATCTCTGATCTTTTTTTTTTCTTTTCTTTCCTTCTTTTTTTTTTTTTTTTTTTAAGACAGAGTCTTACTCTGTTGCTGCCCAGGCTGGAGTGCAGTGGCATGGTCTCAGCTCACTGCAGCCTCTGCCTCCCGGGTTCAAGCAATTCTCTTGCCTCAGCCACCTGAGTAGCTAGGATTACAGGTGTATGCCACTATGCCCGACTAATTTTTGTATTTACAGAGACAGGGTTTCACCATGTTGGCCGGGGTGGTCTTGAACTCCTGACTTTAGGTGATCCACCTGCCTCAGTCTCCCAAAGTGCTGGAATTACAGGCATGAGCTACCATGCCCAGACTGATATTTTCTATCTTTAAGTGACAGTTTATTGAGTGTCTTCCAAACCTGGATTTTTCTTAATCTGAGACCTCCATTGACCCAGTATTGAGCAGCACTCACCTGACCACGAGTGTTTCAGGAGACCCTTCTAGGGATGTGGGTTATTGATGATGTATAGGAACTGGGAATGAGCTTGTTCTCACACCTTGCTGAAGGGACCCAAGCCCCCACTGCATCACCAGCTTTAGACAGAAGACTTGTTTTATACTAAAAACTTTCAGAGAATAGACTCAGGCAGCCACAATCTTCCTTTTTCTTTCTACTATAATACTTTCTCCACCTCACAACAAGAAAGGACTGAGTTCCATTCTCAATGCATCTTAACATCAAGGTGACCATTCATTAGCACTAGGATCAAAAAGCAAGAGAGAGATCTAAAGAAAAGATGAAACCCAGAAGGGAAAGTAGTTGAGCCTGCTCAAAGTACTGAGTGACTAATGAGATCCCAGCAAAGGTAACAAAAAATACAACTACAAGCACCCTACTTGGAGTAGTCTTTAGTGCTAGGCTGTCATAATCAAGTCTGGGCATATTTTTTCTAGCTTATATCCTGTTTATCTCTACATGACATAGATTAAATAGCAATGAAAGCTGTGTGTGACATACTATATTCCCCGAAGTGGGAATCTAACCCTATATCCTGCATTACATCCCAATGAAGGACTAAGTGTTGGAAATTTCTTCTACATTAGTTATCAAAACAGCACATGTGTGATTCAACATGGGAGGTAGATGAAGTTTTAGCTCTTTAAGCCTAAATTTCCACCAGATTTGTGGAAGAGAAAAAAGCATGAGATTTAAAAGTCAAATCCTCTATTTTTCTCTCAGTGTTTAAAAATTCTTAGGTACTTAATAGAAACAGGCATCACAGGAGGCAGACAAGGAACGAGGCTGAGATACAGGGATGTGAGAAGAATTTCATTCCAGGAGAGGGAGAAAGTGCCTGTCACAGGAAGATGAAATAGACAGATCCTGGCTTCAGTAGGCGCTGAGTCCAACCCTCTTCTGCTGATGGGGGGACTCAGCCTGTTGGACATTGTTCTGGAATGACTAGATCCCTACATCACACCCTCCACCTGTAGAGGGGCCCGCTTATTTTCACAGAGGCACATCTCAGCAGTGCAGAGGAAGTGAAGTCTCAGAAAATTCAAGGACAGTGGAAATAGAATTGGTGGGTAAAAACAGACTGGTCCCCAGGAGGGACTTTCTGAGATGCATTAGTCATTCTGCTCAAGGGTTCCCATCAGGATTGAGACCTGGGAAGCTCTGTAAGTGACCAGCTCAATCCTAACAACACAGTGACTATTCTCTCCACCCACCTCCTGTTCACCACTCTCCTCCTCCAGGTTTCCTGGGACCATTTCCAAATTAAACACCAATAAAGCAGGCAGATTAATGGTCCTCTAACATCCTAATCCTAGTCCTTAGGACCCATGAACTTGGTATACTACATGGCAAGAGGAAAATGAGGGCAACACATGGAATTGAGGTTGACAATCAGCTGACTTTGGGGTCCACAAAGGTTATCCTGAATGGTCTAGATCACTGTCAGAAAAGAAAGTGGGAGAGGGAGGGAGGATCAGAGAGAAAGATTAAGGTGTACTGCTGGTATGGTTTGGCTGTGTCCCCAACCCAAATCTCATCTTGAATTCCCACGTTGTGGGAGGGATCTGGTGGGAGGTAATTGAATCATGGCGGCAGATCTTTCCCATGCTGTTCTCATGATAGTCTCACACGATCTGATGGTTTTATAAGGGGGGATTTCTTTCCCTGAACAAGTTATCTTTGCCTGCTGCCATCCATGTGAGACATGACTTGCTCCTTCTTGCCTTCTACCATGATTGTGAGGCCTCCCCAGCCACGTGCAACTGTAAGTCCATTAAACCTCTTTGCTTCCCAGTCTTGGGTATTTATCAGCAGCATGAAAACAGACTAATACAATGGCTAACTCTACAGCCAAGGGGGGGGTCCCCCCATCTCTGACTGAGGCTGAAGAGGGTACCCACACTAAAGGTTACAGAAGGAGCCACAACTCAAGGATTGCAGGGGTCTCTAAAGGTGGCTAAAGAGAGGGAAAAAAGTGTCCAGTAGAACAGTCCTCCTCCCCCCGCCCTGCAAAAAAAAAAAAAAAAAAAAAAAAACACCATTACTAACACCTTTTTCTCCAAGTGACCCCATTTTAAACTTCTTACTCTTTAGAACTGTAGGTACTTTTTAACTCATTGCTCACTTATCACAGCATCTTAGAAAAATGGTACCCATCCAAAATTCTTGTTTCAGTTTGAACATTTAGGGGAAATAGTGGAAGTCACATTACTTGCCTTGTATTTCAAAATAGGAGTCTTCAGAACTATCCCTTATGTAGAAACCCTAATCCAGAATAAAATAAATGCAATAAAAATGGCCACATATTTTCTTAGCATCCCAGCATTGAGATTTAGAAATGATACTATAGACAGTGCTCATTTAAGATGCCTCAAGGTAGATTACAGTATATAATAAGATATTTTAGATTTTCTATGAAGGAAACTAATAGACAAAATATCTTCCCTCAAAGCATTCTATGGGCCCAGATAACTTTCACACTGGACTTTACCACCAAAGTAGAAATATACCAACCATGTACAAATTGTTCCAAACATGAAAGCCAGACATTTTTAAAATTGGCAGTCCAATCAACCAAATAGATTGACTTAGACAACTGAGTGTATTCTCAAATTCTCCATCCTAGAGACTCCCACCCCACAGTGGAGCATAAGACTCCTGGCTTTTCATGAGCTGTAGGTCAGCACAGCTCCCAAGAGAAAGGACATTTCTTACCAAATACCCACTGCAGTAAGCTCTGTGTCAGAGAGATCTCAACTTTCTCCACCCTCTTTTCATGGTATCTGCATTTCAGGCTTTTTGAAGCACTTCACAGAAAAATGACAAATGTGAAAGGGTCTTGGAAATCAAGACCAGTGGCTGTTTCCACATCACAGAAGAGAACCCTGGCTCACACTTGCATCCCAGGGGCCTGGCAAGTCCAGCACTCCCCACACCAGGGGATGGGAATGATTTCAGAATCCTGTCCCTTTGATGGGAGACAACCGAGCCCTTTCTGCCCAGAGGAGGTGGTACTATTGCCACCATGATCAACGCTGTCTCTAGATTTTCTGGGACAACATTTAGATGTTACTAAAGGCACCAAAAGAGCAGAAGCCTCCAGCACCACGTGTTCTGCATTTAGCCCTTATCTCCTCTTCTAGGTGAGTTTAAGGTTCTGCACCTACTTGAGAAACTGCCAGGGGATTTAAATCTGCCATGAGGAATTACTTGCTGGTGAACAAGTGACTCAAGAAAGTCCATGGCCTACCAAACAATCCAAGGGGAAGAGACAGAAGGAGAGAGTTCCGTCGGGATACAAGTTGCACAGTTAATACTGAGGAAACTTCACTTCTCAGACATCAGGGAGGTATGTTTTTTTTTTTCTGTGGTCTGAGAGGTAGGAAGAGGAAAAGTACATTTCCTGAGGACTCCTTAGTCTTCAATAACCAGGTAAGCACGGTCTCAAAAAGGATTGGGCCAGTGGACCAGCCCTACTAACAAGGCAGCTGTCCCTTGTCTAGTCATAAAGGAAAGGTTTGGATTTCAGCTCTTCATGCACAGGTACTTTGCCAAGTCCTGATGCAATTGGAAGGCCAGAGGGTATGCTGGGTACAGGACTCATTCAGTATTTTATAGGAACACACCAACCACCATAGTGACCACCCAGCTAGTGTGCACATGCTCTGTTGGGGGTGGGGAGTACGTAGCAGCCTCCAGTGGGGTGGGTTCCATGAAGGCTTTGAGTCATCTGGGAGGAACCCGGGGCAGACCAGAGAATCTTGACATGGAATTCAGGGGAGAAGAGCAGCTATAACATAGGGTATATGAAGTACTGCTTTCCTAACTATGTGTGTTTCTACTGCTTCTATAATCAGAGAAAAGATGCATTAAGTAAAATGGACAGAATGTTGGCATTTCAATCTAATACCCCATTCCAAGGGGCCCATCAGAGCAGGCGGTAGGGAGTAGTCAGGACTTCAGGTATTTGGGCTTGGAGCCACTTCCATGCGCTTTACATGTGGTTCAAACACCTGTATGTTCTCATTCTCAGAGCAACCACAACCAAAGAAATGAATCAACAAGTCAGGCCGGGCGCGGTGGCTCAAGCCTGTAATCCCAGCACTTTGGGAGGCCGAGACGGGCGGATCACGAGGTCAGGAGAACGAGACCATCCTGGCTAACCCGATGAAACCCCGTCTCTACTAAAAAATACAAAAAACTAGCCGGGCGAGGTGGCAGGCGCCTGTAGTCCCAGCTACTCGGGAGGCTGAGGCAGGAGAATGGCATAAACCCGGGAGGCGGAGCTTGCAGTGAGCTGAGATCCGGCCACTGCACTCCAGCCTGGGCGACAGAGCGAGACTCCATCTCAAAAAAAAAAAAAAAAACAGGTCAAAGAAGGCTGTCAGCTGAAGGTTCTGCCTCTGTCAAAACTGATTTGAAGTCCCACCTTGAAGACTATCCCAGCAGATTATCCCCTAGCATATTGAAGAGCTAAAGATGAGACAGCCCAGATGTACGAATCTTGAGATGAGAGTCCAGGCGCAAACATTGCTCATAAACGCCTGTGGATATGTCTGGAGTAAAATCAAAGTATCTTTTACAACACTCTGAATACAACAACTTCATATGGATCACCTCAAATACTCCGATGGGAAGGGCCCACTTGTGACACATAGGGAACAAGAGCATCATGCAGACAAGTTAAAGGACGTCCGGGCTATAACAATGAAGGGTTTTGCAGGATGAGGATCACATAAAACCCGTGGATACCTGCCAACAAAATGAAAGCAAAGTAGCCTTGGAATCCCTCACCTTGTTTGGGCATTAGTGTCTAAAACAGGCTTAACCAAGGGCTAGGCTTTGCAGTGAATGCAGCAGGACCATGGTATCAAACAAATTTCATTCTTCCTTCTGATCTAGGTGTGTCTGCTTTAAAGGAGAAGACATCACGTCCCAGGGCAGCCTTCATTAGGAGTCCACAGGGCTGAAGAAGGTAAAGACCATCACAAGATAATGGATGTTTCGTAGTTTTCAGCTATGGAACTCTTTGGACATGACTACTGCAGTAGGACTGAGGCCATCCCTTTCAAGTGAAAATGAGTCTCCAGGAGCATTGGGAATCTTCTGGGAAGTGGGCACATATGGCACAGATTCAGAGCTCAACATCTGCCAACCCGAGTTTTCAGCATAGCTGGGAAGGACAGAACCATGCCTGCAGCCCCGCCCAACCAAGACCCTTTCCCGTGATCACTTGGTTACTGTCCTGGAGCTTTCCCCCAATTCTACTGGGACAGCTCAGCCTCAGGCACTAAAGGACAACTCAGCTTTCCAGAGAGCAGAATAACCTCAACCAGTGGGTTGGTCAGAGTTTGAGTGGGTCCCAGAATAAACTGTTTCCTAGGAAGCACATTTTAAGGTGATTTTGAAACATTTCCTGTAAGTATTCCCAGTGGGACTCAGCCACACACAGCCTAGAAGTGACCTGCTCAATGCTCTGCCCGTCTCCAGCTGCTCTCCCCACCCCATCTTTCACTGCTCCATGCTACTGGTTTCCTGGTACCACTTCCAAAATATTATATACCCAAGCATAGGGCTCAGATTCTAAATTCAGGGAACCCAAAGTAAGATACACAAGCTACATTTCATAGTTCAACATAACTCTCTACTATTCTTTCATTACCACTATTGACCAATATCAAAATGCCAAATTACTTATATCGGGAAGAAAAGTTGGGGCATAGAGTTTCTAATTGAAGTGATAGTCTAAATGAAGTTAATATGACCCTAAGTTTTGTTCCTTTAATCTACATTCTAATGTTATTTGTGCTAATACCTAAAAAAATAACTTGGCAAACCTTGCACAAAAAGTAGATATGGGATATACAGGCTTTCATCATTTTAAACCTCCCACCAATAGTACCCCAGGCAAATGCCTCTTGGTTTCTATTTTTATACTAATGAACTTTAAATTCTTTCAGACAAAAATACCTCTTTGCAGGTTTTTGCAGGAGACTGCATTCCATTGGGATGTTTTGAGATTTGAAACAAAGCTCAGGGTAGGAGCAGACACAACCTCATTCATGGTGATTTTCAAGGTCTCAGGACAGTATCCAACTTATTCCCACTATTCTGGGATTTACCAATTGAACAAGGCTTTAAGGCAGAACCTCCTCATGGAGGACACATCTATAAATAACCACACATGGCCAGTATGCCACATGTCATGCGGGGACAAGTCAGAGAAACTCACTGTGGCTCAGAGATGCCTGGCAGTGCCCATTACCAAAGGCTAGTGGCAAGAAGCTGTGAAGAAGAGACAGACGACATCCATCTTCAAATTATCAAGTCCCAGCACAGTGGTCATCCCTGACAGACTGTGCCAACCACACAGTTCTAGGGATGGAGAAACAAAGACATTCAAGTGTGTCCCTCAGACTAAAGGGGGGACTCTAAGATAGGCCTGCACATACCCATTTCTTCACCCAAGGGACACCCTGCAAAGCTGCAGGTCCATCTAATAGAAGGTCCTTGGTAATATTTTATAAACTCAAGTCAAGATCTACAACAGGAAGGTATCCAATTACACATATATCAAGAACAAGCTGCCTACCCATCTCTTATAACAAATACAAAGAAGGGAAATAAATTAGAAATCCTGCGCAGTGCAGAGGGTTGAGCTTCTTCAGAGCAGTGTGTAAATTCTTGCTCGCTCCCTCCCTGGACACCACTGCCAGTTCCTCCTTAATCTCAAGTTTCCTAAAGTTAAGGCTCTAGAGGGGGTAAGACATAGTCCAAACTTAGCCTTTCCCAAGTACTTATACCTCTCTAGGATTACAGGCTTTTAAACACATAAAAGATTTTTCTTCTATCATTGGATTCCACATCCTAACCTGCACACTAAAAGCCACAGTCACACTTTTTATTTAGTTTTTCTGTATATCAAGTTGATATTTGCAGTTTTTCAATAGTTGCAACTTTAGCAGGGTATGATCTAGGAGGGAAATCCTTTGACTGAAGGAAGCCTCCATGTCACCTGAGAGATAGCTACATGCCGATGACCAGCGCAAGATTTGGTTGATGCAAAACAGCTTCCTATAGCAATGTTTCTAATTACAGCATCTTCAATTATGAAGCTTCAGTCTTGAACATTTGAAAATCCTAACTTGCAGCTCCCACTTGGATTGACAGAACAGTGTGTGGATCTAAACTGTGAGGATGCAAAGGCATAAGAATGATACAATGGACTTTGGGGACTTGAGGGGAAGAGTGGAAGAGGGATGAGGGATAAAAGACTACAAATATGGTACAGTGTATACTGCTCGGGTGATGGGTGCACCAAAGTCTCAGAAATCACAAGTACTTATGAAACCAAGTACCACCTGTACTCTAGTAACTTGTAGAAAAATAAAATACAAGTCTTTTGATTCTTCCCTAAATGATTACCTAGGTTGGTACTACTTCATTCTTGAACATGAGTTCTCTGAAATACTCCAAAAGTATACACAAGCACAGGTGACAAAAATAGGTTAAAAATGCCTAAGATGCATACGAAACCTTATTTAAAAAAAACAGCATGTGGAGATTCACAATAAACTTTTGCTCCAAGAACTACTGCAGAATCTACCAGGAACACCAAAAGAATTCAGACCCTTTGAAAGAAGTGGCTCTTCACTGCAAACTCTGAGACAACTGAAAAACTGAGCGCCTAAAGTGTGAGTGGGGCAAAGTTCATCTTCAAACACACACCCTCACTGCAGAACCAGAAAATATAGGTCATGGGAGAAAGATTTAACCTTACCTAGAATTAAAATAGAGCTGAGTAAAATATAAAAGTAGAAGCAGCAGTGGGAAGAGCCTTGTGGACACTCCTGGTCTCCAGGGAAGCCATTTCTGACTGTCTCACAGGGTTCCTTGGGGAGGGCTGCCAGTGGAATTGGGGAAGGACCACAGGGAAAAAGAGACTTCCAGCCGAACTTCGTGGTAACTTTGCCCACACATTTGCTTGGGCAGAACCGGGGGCTGGGGTGGCAAATGGGAAGTACAGATACTGTTACCTATGGAAGGTATCTGATCTACCAGTGGCAAATCTGCGTGGGTCTGCAGCAACCTCAATTCTTGCCTCTTCAGAAGCAAGAATTTGACTGAGGGGCACAGGCAGAAAGAGACTGAGGAAAATTTTCAGAACAGGAATGACAGTTTATTTAAAAAGGCTTTAGAGCAGGGGAGAAAAAGTTCATTTGGAAGAGACCCAAGTGGGCACGTGAAGGTCAAGTGCTGTGTTTAACCTTGATGCTAGGACTTTATAGGCTGGCCCCTTTCCCACGGTTCTCCCCTTAGGGTGAGCTGCCCGCATGCACACGGCCCTCCTTACCCTTGTGAGGTGAGCATGTGCAGCGCGTTTCAGAAGTTGTATGCGTGCCCACTTGAGGCTTTCTTCCCTTTTCCAGTGGTGTACCCCTGGGTAAGGTAATGGCTGATTTGGTCAAGGAATAGGCAGGCCAAGGTGGATATCCAGGCCTGCATGACTCAGCGAGCTTGTTGCACAAGCGCATATCTCCACTTGTTACATAACCTGTTTGTGTAAGTTCATACTTGGCTCTAAGCCACTATTTTCTGTAGAAGGTATAACTGTCCTGCTGACACTGCACAGAGGGTCACTGAGGGCTTGGCTCAGCTCAACATGGCTTGACATGGTGGGAGCACTGGCCCCCAGAGAAAGAGAACCAAAGCTTGTAGATGGACAGAGAGAACCATCTTGCGGATAGACACGAGGGAGCCAGGACACAGCTTGGCTTGCTCATGCCCCAAGAGGTAAAGAGTTAAGCTGCTGACCCTGAAGGTAAGGTAGAGGTCACCATGCAGCTGCAGGCATGGGGGCAGCAGGAACCTCAGAGCCAGAGCAGACAGCCAACATAAAAGTGGGCAGTGTAAGAAAAGCTGCTCATGAGAGAGCTAGTTTAAGTAAGCCGAGTAAAAGAGCTAATGTGAGAAAGCTGTTGAGAGCTACTACTGAATAAAATAATCTTTCACCTGCCTACAGCCCCGAGTATTCTTTCTACTCATCCACCCACTCCCTCCAGACCTCAACATGACCTTTGGTGTAATCATGAACCTGACATCCCAGACGGCCCTGGTCCACTATTTTGTCTCTTAATACATATGCCAGGGAATCTGCTTCTCCCTGGTGCCTGTATTCAATTGACAGTTTAGTGCAACAGGTGTGGACCATCAGGAAATGGCCTCTCCCTGGCACCTGCTGCCAATTTATCACTTTTACAGCAGTGATGTGATCATTGCCAAACCATTACCTGACATTCCTACTGGGTGGGAGAGGCCTCTCCTGCTCTGGCTCATGCCTGTCTCATTACCTATAATAGAGGCACAGAAGCCTGGGGCTCCCCACTGAGAAAGCAAGCAGGGCTTTCAGGCCCCACCCCTCCTCACCTTCCCAGGCACAGAAGCTTGGGACTTGTGGCCTGTCGCAAGATCTCTGCCGTGTACACCGGAGGCCTGGATATAAACTTGGTGCTGTTGGTGGGGCACAGTGGGAGTGAGACTGGAGTTGCTGGCTGCCTGGGGCCTGGGTGAAGCTTGTCACTGCCAGCTTTCCCCCACTTCCTCAGTGACCTGTATGACACAGCAGAGGCAGCTATAATCCCCCTGTGAACATAACTCCATCAGCCTGAGAACCACACCTCCATCCCCTACAGCAGCCACAGCAAGTCCTGCCCACAGAGAGTCTGAGCTCAGACACGCCTGACCCTGCACTCAGCTGATGGTCTTTCTCTCCCTGCCCTGGTAGCTTAAGACAGAAGCTCTTGGGAGCCTTATGACCCTGCCCATCACCTGAGAAACCCAAACACTTGATCCAGGCAACCTTAGGGCAAGCTTGTATTTCCCCTATACTACCTATACCACCACAGCTAATGCTCTCTTGAAAGTGCCACCTCCTGGCTGGAGGCCAACCAACTCAAGCCATTACAGTAACTCAGCACAATCCTACTCCAAGAAAGGAGAAAACTGCTGCTTTTACCACCTGTAACATCCTGGCTAACCAGAGGTTCTGAGTCTGTCCACATGACAACTTCACTGCTAGCATAACCAGCATTCAAGAAAACCAGCACACTCAACTACCACCAAGAACTCCCACAGCGTCCATTTCACTCCCCTGCTTCCTCCCTTCACTGCTGCAGGTTCTGGTATCCATGGCTGAGAGACCTGAAGACAGATCACATCACAGCGCTCTTTGCAGACACTCTTCAGTACCAGCCCAGAGCCTGGTAGCTCCACTGGGTGGCTAGACCCAGAAGAGCAATAGCAATAACAATCACTGCAGTTTGGCTCTCAGGAAGCCCCACCCCCAGGGGAAAGGGAAGAGCACCACATCAAGGGAGCACCCTGTGGGACAAAAGAATCTGAACAGCAGCCTTGAGCCCCAGAATCTTCCCTCTGACATAGTCTACCCAAATGAGAAGGAAGCAGAAAAGCAATTCTGGTAATATGACAAAGCAAGTTTAACACCCCCAAAAGATCATACTAGCTCATCAGCAATGGATCTAAACCAAGAAAAAATCTTAGTTGTCAGAAAAATAATTCAGAAGCTTGATTAAGCTACTCAAGGAGGCACCAGAGAAAGATGAAAACTTAAAAATGTTAAAAATATAGGATATGGACAAAAAACATCTGGAGAAAGCTAGACACTCTTAATTGCAAATTATGCTTGGAAGTTTCAACAACAGAAATGAACAAAGTAGAAGAAAGAATTTCAGAGCTTGAAGACAAGGCTTTTGAACTAATGCAATCTGACAAAAACAAAAAAGAAAGCCTCCAAGAAGCTTGGGATTATGTTAAACAACCAACCTAAGAATAATTGGTGTTCCTGAGGAAGGAGAGAAATACAAGTTTGGAAAACTTATGAGGAAACAATCAAGGAAAACTTCACTGACCTTGCTAGAGAGCTGGATGTCCAAACACAAGCAGCTCAAAGAATGCTCAGGAAATTCATCACAAAAACATTACTTAGGCGCATAGTCATCAGGCTATCTGAAGCCAAGACAAAAGAATCTTAAGAGCTGTGAGGCAAAAGCATCACGTAACCTATAAAGGAAAACCTATCAGATTAACAGATTTCTCAGCAGAAACCCTACAAGCTAAAAGACTGGGGGGGGTCTTATCTTTAGCATCCTTAAAAATTATTAGACAAGAATTTTGTATCCAGCAAAACTAAGCTTCATAAATGAAAGATAAAGTCTTTTTCAGACAAACAAATGCTGAGAGAATTCACCATCACCACGCCAGCTAAATTGAACTGCTATAGGAGCTCTAAATCTTGAAACAACAAAACCTTGAAATACACCAGAACAGAACCTTTTTAAAGCACACATCTCACAGAGCCTATAAAAAACAGTAACACAAAAAAAGTATTCAGGCAACAACTAGCACGATGAATAGAATAGTACCTCATATCTCAAAACACTGAGTGTAAATGATCTAAATGATTCACTTAAGAGATACAGAATGACAATAGGTAGTTCACCAAGTATCTTTTGCCTTCAAGAGACTCACCTAACACCTAGGACTCACATAAACTTAAAGGGATGGAAAAAGATATTCCATGCAAATGGACAGTATCATTGAGCCTCGTATAAACCACCAGAATCTGCAACTGGAACCTGTTTCTTCAGATATAGATGGTCCCTGTCATGCCAGAGTTCCAGTTAGACTACTGTCTTACGGCTTACTACAGTGCCATACATCACTTTACCACAAAACATGGTGACTGTAGGCATCATACAGTATTCATCATCATCATGATGCAATAGTTAGGAGAGAAGAACCAAAGTTTTGGTGAGTTTTAACACACACATCCAAGTCACTAAATAAAAGCAGTCTAAGTGTTAAAGAAAATGCTATGTTGGTGCTGATACGTACACTACGGAGTCAGACCTTGGATACTTACATCTGTACTAACCACATGCAAGCAAACTTTTTTCCTTGTCATTTCCTAAATACTACAGTATAACTACATACAAAGCATTTACATTTAGTAGGTATTATAATCTAGAGATGAGTTTAAGTATACAACAGGATATGCATAGACTATACACAAATACTATGACACTTTACATAAGGGACTAGAGCATCCACTGATTTGATATCAGCCTGTAATCCTGGAACCAGTCCCCTATGGAAACCGAAGGTTGACTCTACTGTTTTCCACCTGTAACATCAAGCCTCCAAGACCTCAGAAACAACCTCTCCCAAGAGAATTATCACTGGAATGCTGGCTTATAATTATGGCTTATCTCTACAGCCTGCTCCCTAGATCAGCTACCACTGTAGACTGTCCTGGATCAGGCAGCACAGGGAAGATCAGCAACAAAGCAGTTGAAGGAGAAATCCACTGCAGAACACACGACGTTCCTGCACATCCCTTTGTTAGACATGTCAGTATTGAAGGTCATACCAGTGTCTAATATGAGTATTACTTTTAGTAGGGATGAGAGAGATAACCCTCATTTCTTCAGGCCAGGATTGTTGGCTTATATGGAAGACAGACAGACTTTTCACAAAGACTTTTCACTTTTCCTGCAAAGAGAATTTACTGACTACTAGTCAATTCTATAACCATTTCTTAACAAAAAAGAATCCTATAAACACACAGCTTCTCATGGCCACCAACCCACATCTAGAGTTGACATTCTCCATACACTGATAGAAATTCCTAACAAGGACAATGGTCATGATGGCAATGTTTTTCAAAATCAGTTGTAAGTACAACCATAGGTGACAGAAGGTATCTACAGAAGGGCAATATGTGGTAAGTCATTTAGACTTATCGCTAAAGGAGTGGTTGCGCTTGAGGGGATTCCCCTTTGATACATAGGTTGGTATGTAGAAACAAAGCTCAATCTCCAAAGATTATTTGAACATCTCCAAAAACAAAGCAAAGAGGACTAATGTCTAGAAAGTGTAACCAACAGTTGCTTTTCAATCCCATAAAATCTCTTGCTCAGGGCTTTGGGCAGATCAGTAAATCCCAGGTGGGCACTGGATATCAAGGGGAAGTACAGTGTCACGCATAGTAAGCACGGAATTCCAGCCTTCTGATAAATCATATTTCTACTGGTACCACGTACATCTGTAAGAAAAACCTACAGGGAAAGTCCAACCTTAACTTCAACATTTAAACTTCTTCTATGGAGAAAATTTAAGGACCAGCACCTGAGACATCATAGCTATAAGAGCAAATCAAGTTAAATACAAAAGTTCTTCAGCTGAGATGGATGCCACCTGTAAAAATATTTCAAATATTGAAATATTTCTCAAGTGCCGACCATGCATATTTATGCTTAGGTAGAACAGCCACAGCATGAACTCATACAATAGAGAATGTCACGTCAAGGGAACAATCTAAGAAAACTGAAGCTATAATAATTGAAGACAATTATCAAATAATATTAAATACATGGTTCATGTCCTCAAAAATAGTGAGGACATTACCAAGACAATGTAAGGATATGAAATCAAAACAAATATTCAGCATGTAACATAGTAGTGGGTAATAATATATGGGACAAAATGTGGTTAGATATCAAATGCAGATTTCCTAATACCTGAAAGCATTAGGAAAAGTCAATCTTAAAGGGCAAAGAGACAAAACATTCATTTTAGTCAACTATTTTCATCCTCCTGGGTTCCCTGAATGCATGGAGAGGAGAAGCATAAGACTCTTAGCATGTGAATTTAAGGTACATTCCATGGCCCTGGATAAGTGGTTCGAATGTCTGTGGACCCTGCTCAGACAGCACATCCCGTAATCCTAGTCACAGAAGACATCATAGGGAATAGAACTAGGTAACAGAAAAGTTCATCTCTACATTAGACAATTCTCAAAACTAAAATATTGTGTCTAATAGAATGCAAATTTTAATCCAGATTCAATGGAGAATTTAGGACATTAAGACAATTGGCTTTCATGAGGACTAAACACAGACTTGAAATATCCAGTGCTGAACTCCCATCTAGTAAATCTGGAATCATGCTAGATGGCTCACAGGGTCAGGACATGCTCATACCTAGCTTTTCAGTTCTAGGAAGACCCTGAATGCAGAACAACTACAATGTGAAAACTTAGAGAATAAACTCCAAACAGAACTCAAACTTAAGGCAGCACAAGAGGAAGCCACCCAGAAAGAAAAGAATGAAATAGGATGCCTGTCATACCTACCTGCAGTGTGACTTGTCAGAAGGCTACAGACCTTATACCCATAAGATACAGTATTAAGCAAGGTTTCCTAGTGGATCAATTCCACAGTTTCACCACGGAACTCACTCCAACAACGAAAATCAGTGTGACTCCACAAAGACAGTGGCACCTGGGGCTTGACCTCCAGGCAACCATGTATGGAACTGAACCTAAGAGGCCACTAGGGCAGAGGGGAAGAGTTTGTCTATCAGAGGTAGAATCTATAAGAGGGCTAGCCCTGCACAGCAGTGACGATGCCGATTCCTTAAACTGTTGATCATAACAAAAGGAACCCAAGGCAGAGAAGATTGACCACTTGAGACCCATGGATGTGGGTGCTTAGAAGAACCACAACAGCCCAGACCCCCAATAAATACTGCCCAAATAATCTATATCCAGTGGGGTTTCCTTGAAGGTAAAATAGAGGCAATGACCCCCACAGCAGTAAGGTTGAGCAACACTACCTGGACCATTCCAAATACTCTGGCTTAGGAAGCACTTCCATAGGCACAAACAGGGAATAGGAGAGTCATGCAGAGAAGACTCGAAGGATAACCCAGGCTGTGTCCAGCTGGGATAATGAGATCCAAACACTATACAAGAAAGTGGGCAATGTCAAAGCCAAATACCCTTGGGCAGCAGCTTTCACTAGAGGTGAATGAGCTCAGGTCGATGTCCTCAAAGATATAGTGAGGACACTGGCAAGAGGATGTAAGAATATGAAATCAAAACAAATATTCTGTGTCTGGTTGACCCAGGCACACGGGTTAGTCCTGTTAGTGACTGCACGTGGAGGAAAGGTTTTCAACAATCTCATTCTTCCTTTCTTCTCCTTCAATCCTAAGAACTTTAATAGAAAGGCAGTCACACTGGCTAGAGTTACTAGAATTCAAGTCAGCAGAAAAGACATGGAGTGCTAGAGAAAGGAATAAATTCTTCAACAGAAAGCACCATTTGCTCAAGAACAAATGATTGTGTCCATAAAAGCTCAAAAAACAAACAATATTGTAACAAAACTATATGTCCTTCGCAGGGACATAAGCTGAAAATCATCATTCTCAGCAAACTAACACAAGAACAGAAAACCAAACACTGCACGTTCTCACTTATAAGTGGGAGCTCAACAATGAGAACACATGGACACAGGGAGGGGAGCATCACACACCGAGGCCTGTCAGGGGGTGGAGGACTAGGGGAGGGATAGCATTAGGAGAAATACCTAATACAGGTGACAGGTTGATGAGTGCAGCAAACCACCATGGCACGTGTATACCTATGTAACAAACCTGCATGTTCTGCATAGGTACCCTAGAACTTAAAGTATAATAAAAAATTAAGAAAAAAAAGTTACAGCAAGAGATGGTATATAGCAATAAAAAAGCAATGGTTGACATAGTACTCACATGTGTATGGAGTACTAACACACCCTAACCTCTACTACATCCCCTTGAAGGAATGAAATTTGCACATTTTCTCTACAATTTAACTCATGACATGAGAGACCTGACATTCAAAGGAACACTAATTTTAGATCTTTAAAGACACAATCTCCCTTTGTGTGAGAGAAAAATGAAACTTAAATGAACTTCAGCTATATTTAAAGAATGAGTTGATTTTTTTATTCTCAGATTTTTCTTATCCTGTGGGAGGGAGAGATGGTAAGGGTAAATGAAATACAGGGGTGTGTAAAGAATCTCTTCCAGCTCAGAAAGAAAATATTTTCCAGCGGGGGAAAAAGCCCCCGTCCCAGGAAAATGGAGTAGGGAAGAGAGCCTGTCCATCTGAGAGGGAGACCCAGGCATTGGCTTCTTGAATGATTGGGCTGCCCCAAGCCATATATATTTTTTTATTATAAAAATGTATTTAAGGAATCATTTTGTTGGTTATCTGGTTAACTTTTCTCTATTTTTTTTTATACTTTAAATTCTAGGGTACATGTGCACAACGTGCAGGTTTGTTACATATGTATACATGTGCCATGTTGGTGTGTTGCACCCATTAACTTGTCATTTACATTAGGTATATCTCCTAATGCTACCCCCTCCCCTGCTTCCCTCTCCCCACAATAGGACCCGGTGTGTGATGTTCCCCCTTCCCGTGTCCAAGTGATCTCATTGTTCAATTCCCACCCATGAGTGAGAACATGCGGTGTTTGATTTTTTGTCCTTGTGATAGTTTGCTGAGAATGATGGTTTCCAGCTGCATCCATGTCCCTACAAAGGACATGAATTCATCCTTTTTTATGGCTGCATAGTATTCTATGGTGCATATGTGCCACATTTTCTTAATCCTGTCTGTCACTGATGGACATTTGGGTTGATTCCAAGCCTTTGCTATTGTGAATAGTGCCACAATAAACATGTGTGCATGTGTCTTTATAGCAGCATGACTTATAATCCTTTGGTTATATCCCCAGTAATGGGATGGCTGGGTCAAATGGTATTTCTAGTTCTAGATCCTTGAGGAATCGCCACACTGTTTTCCACAATGGTTGAACTAGTTTACAGTCCCACCAATAGTGTAAGAGTGTTCCTATTTCTCCACATCCTCTCCAGCACCTGTTTCCTGATTTTTTAATGATTGCCATTCTAACTGGTGTGAGATGGTATCTCATTGTGGTTTCGATTTGCATTTTTCTGATGGAGAGTGACGATGAGCATTTTTTCATGTGTCTATTGGCTGTATGAATGTCTTCTTTTGAGAAGTGTCTGTTCATATCCTTGGCCCACTTTTTGATGGGGTTGTTTTTTTCTTGTAAATTTGATTGAGTTCTTTATAGGTTCTAGATATTAGCCCTTTGTCAGATGAGTAGATTGCAAAAATTTTCTCCGTTCTGTAGGTTGCCTATTCACCCTCTAGGTCCACTTGCTTTTATGCAGAGCCATATTTTGGCTGAGCAAAAAAATTCATGCCTTGGGGTACGGGAAAAAATGACTAGTAAGGTTGATGGTCAATGACGAGAATATCACCCCAGAAGGACATTTGGAGTTGCATTATTCTTGGCTCAAAGGTCCCCAGCAGGATTGGGCCTCAGTCACCTCCACAAAGTATGAACTCAATCCTACCCCCTTCTAATGGCTGCTCTCTCCCTGTCCTCGGTTCCACATCCCTCCTCCTCTGTATTTCCTCAGCCCATTTCCAAATAAGGCATTGAACGCCACAGATTCATGAACTCTTAAGATTTCCATATTCTAGTAGTCCTAGAAGCTGTGAACATGTTTTGAGCCATGACAAGCGGGAAATCAGGGGACAGATGGAATGAACCTTACTAATCAGCTAAGATGCAGAACTATTCCTGTATTACACAGGAGGTCCTTTGTCATCCAAAGGTGATTCAACTGAGAAAGCAGAAGATGGAGGAAGCAGCAGAATGAGAATCTGATTTCAAGACTCAGCAGCTCTGAAGCTGATGGGGATGTCCCAGCTTCTGAAGCCAAAAATGGAGCCAAAAGCCAAGAATCAAGGGCTGCTGAAAGGTGGGGAAGAGTCAAGGAAACAGTCTGTCCATTAGAAAGCCAGATAAGATCCAACTATGACTACACCTTTATTTGTCTAAGTGAAATCAATTTCTATCTTTGGATCTCCACCACTCTGATTTAAGCACGTAACTTGGTGCTCATTTGTTACCACAGAAACAGGAAGTTGATGCAAGTCCTGTCCAGATACTTATTTTATAACCTACTTTGAAAGTAACCAGAATAAGTGATGGATATTTCTGTTCTATTTAAGTACTCATAACTCATCCTTCCCTGAGAAAACTCATCAGGAAAAATTTGAAGGCAATAAAATTGGTGTCATTCTCCTAGCATCCCAGTAAACATGTTTTATACATTAAATGCATTCACATAATTTTGTATTTGAAATAAACATGCAAAAATGCCATGAAGAATACATCTTACATTTTACAGGAGAAAAATAGATCCTGATTATTTCAGTTTTCTATGGAAGAAACTCAATATATAATTTCAAAAACCATTCCCCCACTAAAAAAAAAATTCTGTGGTTGGAATAACTTCACTAGATTGCATTAGTCAAAAGATACCAGTTATTCCAGACAATATAAAAAATGGTAGCATTTCTCAAAATATCACCCTGTCTTGACAACCAAGTGGACTAAAACAGCAGGAGGGATTCTCACTTCTACATCAGAGAGGCTAGGACTAGGAGATGATCACATTTCAAGGTGAACCATGAGGTCCGTGCTCCTCATGAGCTGCAGGTCAGTGTAGCACCAGGAGAGGCAGACCCTTTCTCATGGAGGACTGGTAACCAGCAAGTCTTTCTCACAGACAACACTTAAACCTCTCCACTTTCCCTTTTTATGGAGACATTATTTGGTGCCTCAATCACCTCCTCTCAAAAAAGCTATCTGCAAGTAAAGGTTTAAAAAGGTTCCAGACTTGGAAAACAAAAACCAGCAGTTGCTTCCAGATCACAGAAGACAAATCTGGCTGATGCTTGCACCTCAAGGAGCCAGGCAGCCCTAACATTTAGACAACACAAGGATGGGAATAATTTCAAATCAGGCCCCCTTGCATCAGAGACTACTGAGCTTTTCCTTACCCAAAGAGACGTGCTTATGTTGCCTTAATGAGCACCATCCCCAGACTCCCTGAGACAACAAGCTTCTGTGGATATGAAGGCACCAGAAAAGCAAAGCTCAAGCTTCTAGAACCACGTATTCTGCATTTAGTCTATCTCCTCTGGGTTAGTTTCTAAAATATTACTCCTACTACTGACTTGAGGAACTGCCACAGCAGATTTAAATCTGTCATCACAAGAAACTCCCTGCTTGCTTCAAGGTAAACACGGATTCAGTAGAATTCAGGCTCTGCTGAACATTCCAGAGAAGACAGTCAAAGAAGAGCTCTATGCAGATGTGGGGCATATACTCAACGGAACACTTCAGTTTCCAGACATGAGGGAGGAGTATCTTCCTCTCTAGGGACTATGAAGTAGCCAGAGGATATCACATGCCCTTAGAGCTCCTTAACTTTAGATGGCCCTGCAAGCAGAGCTCATGCTGGAGGAATAGGACCCGTTTACCAGCCCTACTAAAACTGACCAAGCATTTTTTTTTTTTCTGGCCAGAATGGCAAGGTTTGGTTTTCAGTTCTTTACACATTCCCAAACTTTACCCTCATCTGACAGACTTTCAGGCTGGAGGGTGGGTTGGATACAGACATCATAGTGCAGGGAGCCTGAACCGAGTTGTCCCCAGAGAAGACCCAGTCCGAATCCGGGCTGCTGAAAACTTTCCTTGCTCCAGCTGTGGAATTAACCTCCTTGGATAAAGCAGCCTGAAGGCAGAAGAATGTTCAGGATGAAACCCAAAGATGTACCTGTTACTGCAGAGCTGCTCACTGGACACTGGGCAACTCTGAGGACTCTAAGGAAGCTCCATCAGCCTTAGCCCCAGGCCTCACCTGGATCTTATGAGATAGCAACACGTTTCTTCTGGTGACTGAATAGACAAGGTATTTTACAATCTATCCATTGTATTATGGTAACTTCACACAAGGAAGCATGATAGCTGATTCTGTCACAGTGTCCTTTAGTGTGCTGGCTCAGACATTTCTCAGCCTAGATAAAAATTCAAGCCCAGCACAGCAGGCATAAATTCGACACTGCAGGAGAGTGATTGCCTGGTTGGACTCAGTGGTGCTCTTACGGGAACATATCAATCATAGCCATCAGAATCACAGCCCCACAGGAGAGTACCCGAGAGCATTGCCTGATACATGCGTGGGATTCATGAGAGCCACTCAGAGCTGCTGCACACATCCTATGGCTGGGGGGATTCCAGTGAGAGACTCCATGAGGGGCTTGACTATGGGTCAACCAGGGAGGAACCCAGGGTCAGGCCAGAGGATCTTTGAACCTCAGCATTCAGGGAGAAGGATGACTATAACATGGAAGATAAAAAGCACTTTTCCTAAGGATTGGCATTCCTACTGCCTCTGTAATTGCAGAAGAAATGGCAAAGTAATCAAAAAGGCACAAGTGTCTGCATTTCAATTTCTCAACCACATTCTTCCTAGGGGCCCTTCAGAGCAGGGTGGAGGGTCATCGGGACTTTAGGAATTTGGGCTCAGGGTTAAATCCCTACCCTGTACTTGTGAATCAGAAACACTTGTGTCCTCATTCTCAAACTACCACAACCAATAGGAAATCAAAAGATGAACGGCGTTATCATCTGAAGGATCTGCCACTTTAAGAGACTCCATCTACTTACCTTGAAGACAGCCCCTGAGAAATGACCCTGCAGTAACTTAAAGAACCAGAGATTTGACAACCCATGTGAGTCTTGGGTGGAAATCTGTGAGGCCAGGCTCACATGAACACTGCCCTTGTAACCACACCCTGCAGACATATCTAGAGAGAAATCAGAACCAAAGCCTCTTTCTGCAACATCCAGAGGGTAAGAACCTCACTTGGACCATGTCAGATACCCAGGGAAGGGAAGAACCCCTGACAAAACATAAGCAGTAAGAGTATCAGGCAGACAAGTCAAGGGACATCCTGGCTGTGACTGAGGATTTTGCAGAATGCAGATTACACAAAACCCATAAATACTTGCTGGAAAGTAAAAGCAAAGTAGCCTTGGAACCCCTCTCCTTGTTCCTTCTAAAACGACCTCAACCTTTGTGTCTAAAACAACCTGGACCAAGGGTTAGACACTGCAGTGAATGCAGGACCATTGTTCCAAACATACCTCTTTGCTTTGATGCAGTCTTGGATGTTTCTAAAGATGTCACATCCCAAAGCCAGCCTTTGTTACAATCCACAGGGCTTAACACAAGGTAAAAACCCTTCACAAGAGGATGGATGTCAGTATTCAGCTAGGTAACATGAAAAATCATACTGTAGGATGACTAATTATGTCCCTTTCCTACTTAAAGGAAAACCCAGGAGTATTGGGAATCTTTTGGAATGTGTAGGCAGGTGCGGCAGAGGCTGGGGAGCTCAGTGACATCTTTGTGACCTCTGCGTTATCTGCACAGCTGTGCAGAATGGCATCAGGTTTAGTCCTATCCCACCAGAAAACTTTCCTATGACCTTTCCTCAAGGTGAAGACCCTAGAGCTTTCTCCAAATTCAACCAAGGCAGCTCAGCCTTGGGCACAAGGGGACATTTCAGTGTGCAGAGATTAATCTTCATCAACAGGATGGACCAAGCTGGAGAGTGAGTCATGGAACAGCTGTTTCTAGCTAGGGCATTCTGAGATGCATTTGATGTGGTTCTGTCCAGCATTCCCAGAGGGACTGAGCCACGCACAGCCTAGCTGTCATCAGCTCAGTGCTCTGCCCACCTCTGGTTGCTGTCTTCACCCTGTCTCTCACCATTTCATTCTCTGGGTTTCTGGGATCATTTCCACAGTATCATCTACCTCAAGTATATAGCACTTGGGTTTGGAATTCAGGAAGTCCAAACTAAAACACCATAATTTCCCTTCATATTGAGAAGGAGAGGACTCTTAACTCTTCTTTCACTGGCATGGTCAAGATGTAAGTGCCAGACTCCTTATGTCACAAATAAATTGAGGCACATTTTTGCATTTCTAATTACAACGATATAATAAACTCTTCATTAATTTAAATTCCAAAGTTATTTGTGTTAATGCCTGAAAGACAGCTTAGCTAACCTTTCTCTAGAAGATATGGGATGTTTACAGGTTAACTCTGTAATGGTGATTCTGTAATTTAATCCTTCCAGCACCAGTACTGGCCAAAGCCTCTTCTCTTCCTTTACACAGAAAAGTTGCAAATTCTTCTAGACATCACTTAAGAAAATGAAAAGAAACAACTCCAAAATTGTTGCAGTAGGCTGCATTTCATTGACACATTTTCAGATTTGAAGGATAACTCAGGCTAGAAGCAGACAGCCTCATTCATGGTGATTGCCAAATTTCCAAGACACTAAAACAAAATCCCTATTCTCTGAGAAGCACCAGCCAAACAAGGCCTGAAGTGGAAACAAACTCCATGAGGAGTTTCACCAGGAGTCAAGCCAAAGAAATTCACCATGGCTCAGCAGAGATGTCAGGCAGTGCCCAGTAACACCAGGTAACCATAAGCAGAGAGCTATGAGAGACAGGCCATGTCCCTCCAAGTTTTTTCCCCAGTAGCCATCAAAAAAAAGCCAAGAAAAAACTTTCTCAGTGCAGTGGTCATCCCTGTAGGTTTAACACCCATGATGACCTGTGCCTCAACCACAGGATTAGAGCTGTTGAGATGCAAAGATGCCAAGATGGATGTATCAGAACAAAGATAGAACCCTAAGGTAAGTCTGTATACACCCATTCCTTCATTCCCCCGACAAATACCTTGCAAGGCTGCTGATGCAGCTAGTAGAACCAAAGAAGTGTCCTTGGTTCAACAGATTTAAGGAATTCAATGATACATCCACATCAAGTAGCATGCATCTGGCCATGCATCAACAAGGAATAAGCTGTACCCCTCAGGACACATGTAAAGGAAAAAAAAAGTATAAACCTTCTGGAGTATAGTGGACAGTTTTCATACAACAGCATACAAAGCCTTGCTCCCTCCCCTGGCACCAGTGTTAGTACTTTCTTAACCCCCAAGTATTCTCAATTTCAGGTCAAGGGTCTGGAGAGGATACAATTATGTTCATCTGTTCCCACTTCGCATCATAACTCTCTGGAACACAGGCTTTTCAAGATGGGAAAACTTCCTTTGTCACATCATTCTAGGTCCCCACTCCAGACCACAGTCACGCTTTCCATTTGCAGTGTTTCAAAGTATCCAGATGATCTTCGTAGCCATTTTGCAAGAGGCACAAGTGTTACAGGGTATGATCCTGATGTACTATCCTTTGTGGGTCAAGGGCTCTGTAAACTAAGGGGAAGTAGCAGGCCTATAAGCATTGTAAGATTTGTTTAAGTATACAAAGACAGCTTGCTATAACAACATATCTAAAGAAAATATCAGTGATTACAAAGCCTGGACCTTTAAAGCTTGAAGATCCCCCAACCTCTCCAAATCCTGACAGCATTCTTGGATCTCCACCACAGCACTAACATCTGCAATAAACTTGGGTCTTCCAGTGTAGATGATCTTTGTGACGTCTGTGAGAAGGTTCACATTAGCCTGATGTGAGACTAGTCATTATCTGCCTCATCCAAGGAAGAATTCCAAGAATGAGCAGACTACTAACCTGGAAGTTAAAGCATACAATTCTCCATATAGTATTTAGTGGAGGGTCCATCTAAGATTGTAGTCATGTCACCAAAAGTACCTTCAATGCTAATTAGCAGAAAAGAAAACCAGGTGAAGGAAAACAGTTACCTCCTCATGACAAGCAAGAATGACATTTATCACTAGTGTGAAGTTGTCCTCTTGAGCTGTTAAGCAGCCAATAAAGTGCTCATTCAACAACCTAAACAGGCAGTGAGAGGTCAGAACCAAAGGGGTATATTTTACTAGAGCCCTTTTTAGTGACTGGACCATATTCAAGATTTATGAGTTCTAAATTGGGGACCAACAGCCAATGTCATATGCCAGGAGAGTCAGAGTGTGAACTCTAAGATCTCATGAGCTAAAACAAGATGTCATTTGATTGCTCCCAGCGCACCCCTGTTATCTGAGCCTTGAATCCTCAGCTGCCCTGTGACTAGAGGAAATTGGGAAGAACAGCTATGTTCTATTGGAGGCTAACCCGGATCTGTTCCCACACATTCCTGTCTGGGATTTTCAGAAATCTGTTTTAGGCAGACAGGCTCCTTTAATTTTATAACCTTTAAGTGACACAATCGGTTGAGTGTCTTCTAAACTTGGGTTTTTCCCATAGTAACTGAGAGACTGCCATTGAGCCAGGTATTGAGCATTGCTCACCTGACCATGAGTGTTTCAGGAGACCCATCTGGGGATGTTGATGTGTAGGGATTGCAAATGAGCTCCTTGCTGTATCTTCCTGCTAAAGGAACCCAAACCTGCACTACTTCACCTTTAAATAGAAAAATAACTCTTGTCTTGTACTGAATGATTTCATAGAGCAAAGTAGGGTGGCCGAAACCTTCCTAGTTGTTACTGGAAGACTTTCTCCACCCTAAGCCAAGAAAAAACTCTCAGTGTGGCACATCAGCAAGGTGACCAGTCAACAGTGATATAATTAAGGATCATGAGACAAGCAATGATGGAAACCAGAAGGGGAAGGAGATTAACCTGCTCTGTTGGTCAGCTAATGAGACACCAGCAGTCATCATCATCATCATCATCAAGAAAAACTAGAAGCATCTAAGTTGCAGTGCTCCTCACTGGTGAGCTGTCATGATTGAGTCTGGGCATATTTTAATTGGTATAGCCTGGCTCTTTCAGACTTACAGAAGTGTCGTCTGAGGAAGGAAAAAAAATGAGCACATCAAACATGAAAGTACAAGTTCAAAAAGTTCAAAAATCTGTTCCCAGAGGTAACTAGCAACTTTAAAAAAAATTTAACTTCCAGGATACATGTGCAGAATGTGCAGGTTACATAGGTATACATGTGCCATGGTGGTTTGCTGCACACAACCCATCATCTAGCTTTTAAACCCCACATGCATTAGGTATTTGTCCTAATGCTCTCTCTCCCCTTTCCTCCCACTCCCCGACAGGTCCCAGTGTGTATTGTTCCCCTCCCTGTGTCCCTGTGTTCTCATTGTTCAACTCCCACTTATGAGAAGAACATGTCGTGTTTGGTTTTCTGTTCCTGTGTTAGTTTGCCAATGATGGCTTCCAGCTTCATCCATGGGCCTGCAAAGGATAGCTCATTTTTTTATGGCTGCATAGTATTCCATGGTATGTATGTGCCATTTTCTTTATCCAGTGTATAATTGATGGACATTTGGGTTGGTCTAAGTCTTTGCTATTGTAAACAGCACTGCAAATAAATATACATACGCATATATCTTTATAGTAGCATGATTTATAATCCTTTGGCCATATACTCAGTAATGGGATTGCTGGATCAAATGGTATTTCTGGTTCTAGATCCTTAAGGAATCGCCACACTGTCTTCCACAATGGTTGAACTAATTTACACTGCCATCAACAGTGTAAAAGTGTGTCTATTTCTCCACAGCCTCACCAGCATGTATTGTTTCCTGACTTTTTAATAATTACCACTGATTAGTGTAAGATGGTATCTCATTGTGGTTTTGATTTGTATTTCTGTAATGATCAGTGATTTTTCATGTTTGTTGGCCACATAAATCTCTTCTTAGGAGGGTCTGTTCACATCCTTTGATAATTAGCAATTTGATACCACTTCTGCAAATCTGTCCTGGTTGAATTGACCTCACCTTTTCGGTAGCTATCAATCAGACCACTCTGGACTCACATGGGCTCTTCTCCTCGAGGACCATGAACAGTTCACACCTTGAATTCTCACTAGCTTCACTGCCAAAGGAAGATACCCAAGTCCTCAGACTTCCAAAGCTGACCAGGGAGCTCAACACATTCGATACCATTTCTCAGTATGACAGGTGAGGAGTTTCACATCTCCTTGCAGCTCTGCTGACCAACGGTGCTTCTTCCTGTCAGAAGCTACAGCTTACAAATAGACCAAGAAATTCATTATGAGGAAGAGTCCTAGCATGGTTTGTTTTCCTCTTATTACAAAACCAACCCCCAAGGACGGACCTCTGGACCCACTGCCAGCAGAAAACTATCTTAGAAAAAGCCAGCAAGGGCTAATAGCATAAAAGGCATGAGCAACAGCTGCCATTTCTCAGGAAGTGTCACTCGCTCCCAGTTTAGCACTACGGGTCAGTTAACTGGAGTAGTGTGACACTGCATGATTGTCAAGGTTTCAGAATTCAGTTCCGAGTCGCAGATGGACCCTGGTTGCCCAGCGAAGGCACAGTATTACCAAAGATGACATCTGTTCCCTGTCCGCAAATATTTTATCTCCAGAGGCGCCAAAGACGTCCAGAGATAAACTACAGGGAATTCCCATCCCCAACCATCTCGCAATTCAGATTTTGCTGGGAACATTTCCGCAGCAGCACTCAGATGGTACAGCTTTGGAGGAAATAGAGAGATACATTATCACCTTTAACCCTGGGGGAGTCTGTCAGAACAGTGATGTTCCTGATTGAGCCTTCCCACCATTACAGATGCAAAGGCTTTACCACCACTACTGGAAACCACAGGACAATCACTAGTCATCTGAAGGTCATCCTTTTAAGGAAACTTCACTGAGTCAAGACCGTATGATCAAGAAATTTAGAGTTAATATCCTTAAAGAAATAGGAGTAGACATTGGGCAGACAAGGTTAAAGTTAAATAGAAATATTTAGGCAAAAGAGAGTACTTGATAAAAATGTGAGATAAATTCTAGAATGAACTGTCTGAAGATTACAGGAGTTTTTCTGATGATCAGAGAAAAATACGAAGGCTAAAATGAGGACAAGTGGACAGAACATACTTACTCCAGTAATTTGGACATCCCCCTCTTCCTAGGCCCCAAAGATCAAGCTTGGAGAGGTACAGGACTTTTAGGCATTTGGGTTCAGGGTATCTTCCATGGACCTGGACGTGGGGTTCAAATATCTATGGACTGCTTAGACAGCTCATTCCACTGAGTTACAGAGAAGATGAGGAACAGCAACAGATAATTCAACACTTTCTCTGCATTATGTGTTTAGAAAAAATTCCATCAGAATAAAATCTGTTGAAATGTAGATTTTGAGTCCTATTAATCTGAAAATTCAGTACCACATAGGTACTAGTGTTGTGACCACTAAAACAGATCCAGAAGATCCAGTGAGGTAGACTTGATCTAGCCAATACTGAAGCATGCTATACTATGCCAAGAATCCAAATTAGCTAAAAATGCAGCTTATTTTTCTCTTGTAGGCAGGGCTTTAAACCAGTATGACAGGGGTATTAAGACTTTCACATAGAACATTACCAAAGTGGATCCCATCTACCTTTGCAGAAGGCAACATAAGGGGAACTGCTCGACCTGTCACAGCATAGGCTGTGCAACTGTGCCCTGAAGCCAGAACTCAAACTCTGATTCTGTATCCAGGATATGAAACAAGGAGTTTTCCTAACTAGCCACATACTTCATCAACCCACTCACACCAAGAAAGAAAATCAGAGCTGGTCTACAAAGAGGACAGACTGCTATGACTATGGGTAGCTGTGTTTGGGGCTCAACCTAAGAACACTGGGAGGAGAGAAAAGGTTGTGAGACTTGGAAGGGCCAGTCCTATAGCATGGATGTTGCTGGGCCTTTAACCTCTACCCTTGACCACAGCAAAGGGAGCAATAGCAAAGAAGGTTTAATACCCAAGACTGAGGTCTCAAGATGCAGGAACCAGTGGGGGAAGACTCTGGTGACCCAGACCCAATCAATACTGCCCATGTAAGTCCATTTTATGGGCATGGAATGGAGTGAATTTCTCCACCAGAAAAGTAGTGAGAAACCTCACCAGGAGCACTGTAAATCCTCTGGTTTAATAATGACCCTCATGTGGAAACTATATCAATGCCAGTCAGATAGGGGTCAGAGAACAACCCAGGATGTGTCCAGAGCCTGAGGTAATAGAAGTGAGAAGCCACAGAGGATTGAAAAGTTAAACCCAAACACATTTGTGAGCAGCTTGCACAGGAAGACAGCACCAGGTGTGGTGGATCCAGGTACCTGGGTTAATCCTGCCAGGACTGAAAATAAGAGAAGGGGTCCACACCAGCTTATCCAACCCTACACATTTCAGTTGGGAGTCAGAGTTCTTTTGGCTGGAATCACAATTCAAACCCACCCCCCACCCCCACTCAAGGAAAAAAGTGGGAAATGTTGGGAGGGAAAAATAAATTCTGATGAAAAGATCATCAATGTCTCAATTTCAGATGGGATGCTGACTGCTCTTAGCATCTTAGTACCATGTGGAAGCACACCTAAACTAAATGTTAAAATACTTTCAATCTTATTTATTCCTAAGTAGCATGTTCAACAGCAATAACAAGCAAAAGTTGACATGTTCTCACAAGAGTGGAAATCTAACCCATAATATGCATTACAGCCCCATGAAGGACTGAGCATTGCAAATTTCTTCAACAATTATAGCAGCATATGACAAGTGATAAATAGAAGGTAGATGACATTTTAGCTCTTGCATCAAACTGTCTACCTTTCCTGTGGTGGAAAGCGTGAGACTTATAAGACAAAACATCCTTTGAATATAATGATCAGTCATCTCCATTTTTTATTCTCATTCTGAGATATTTAATAGAAACAGACATTCATTGCAGGAGACAGTTATAGGACAAGGGTGAAAGACACAGGGATGTGTGAGCAGCTCTCCCTGGGGAAGGAGAAAGTCCCCATCACAGGAAGGAAGAGTGGGGAGCTCCTTGCCGCAGTAGGCACTGAGCTCGTTTATCTTCTGAGACAGAAGCACAGGCAGCTGCACATTCTACTTGAATGACTGAGCTGCCCCAGGCCATGCCCTCATCCTCTCAGCTAGCTTGTTTTCTTGTAGAGTCACCCCAGCAGCTCAGGGGAATAGATGCTTGGGTGAGGAGAAAACTGGTGGAATGTTAGAAGTAGCTGGTTAAACCAGACTGTAGCCCTCCAGGAGGGATGTTGTGAAATGGATTGCTCATGGTTCCTCCAGGATCCCCAAGCAGGTTGAGTCTTAGTCACCTCCATCAGTGACCAGCTCAATCCTAACCCCTTTTCAGTGGCTGTCCTCTCTACTTTGCCACCCTTTCACTCTCCTCTGGGCTCCCTTGGATCACTTTCAAATAAGGGACCAATAAAGTAGGCAGATGAAGGGCCCTCTTAAAGTCCTCTTCCAAGTCCCAAGAACCCATGAATATGCTATGCTACACAGCAGGCAGGGAGTAAAGGAGAGACAGAACTGAGGTTACTCATCATCTTGAAGGTACAGAGATTCCCAGGATTGCCCAGGGGGAGCAATGTCAGGAAAGTGATTCAAGTGTGAAAGTGGGAGAGGCAGGGAGAATTGGAGGTGAGAATCAGGATTCGAGATGTGGTGCTCACTGGGCAGCTAGAGGTGGTCCCACCTGAGGCAGAAGAGGGTCCCTACCCTGAAGGTTACAGAAGGAACAAGATAAGGAATGCCATGGTCTCTAAAGATAGCTAAAGGCATGAAACAAATTGCCCAACAGAGCAGCCAGTTAGACAACCTTGCCAATGTCTTCATTTTTTCCAAGTGACTCCATTTTAAACCTCTCATCTCTAAGATAGAATACATTTACATTTAAGCTCCTAATGTACTGATTACTTATCACAGTACCATAGGAAACACAGAACCTGTCCAAAATTCTTTCTTCAACATTCAGGGGAATCCAGAGGTCACTGCTTTTCACCTTATATTTCAACTAAGAGTCCTTAAAACTCTTTCTGGAGACCCTAATTCAGAAAACGGGCAAGAAGAATGGCCACGCATGCTCTTAGCATCCCAGGAGGGAGATTTTGCAGTGATATTATAGATGGTTCTCATTTCAAGTGAGTGTCAAATGCTTTGAAATAGATTAAAACATGAAATAAATCAGTATTTTGGTTTTCTATGGAGGAAACTATACAGCACAGTACATTAACGAACTATTCTATGGACCAAGACAACTTCCTCACTGGATTCTACCACCAGAGTGGAAATCATATATAAATCTTTCCCAACACAAAAGCCAGACATTTTTAAAATGTCTCTTTCCAAGCAACTAAATAGATTGACAGACAACAGAGCGCTTCCTGAAGTTCTGCCTCCCATAGAGGCTCCCATTTCACAGGGGAGCACAAGGTCCCTGCCTTCCCCAAACTGTAGGTCAGCACAGCTCCCAAGTGGCACATTTCTCATCGCACACTCACAACAGCAAGTTCTTCCTGACTGACAGCTCTAAATCATCTTCCTCTTTCCATTATGGCTGCCGCCTTCCAGGCTCTTAGAATCACTTTCCAAGAAAGAAACACAAAACACAAACGTGAAAGGGTCTAAAATATGGAAAGCAAGACCAGCAGTGAGAACACCTCAGTGTTTTTCCTTCAAGCATTCCCAGTAAAGGTGAGCCACACACAACCTCGAGTGACCCACTCAGTGCTCTGGCCATCTCTGGCTGCTCCCCCTACCTATCTTTCACCATCCTACCCTATGAGTTTCCCAGCATCACTTCCAAAATATACACCTCCCCCAAGCGTAGAGCTCAGCTTCTGAATCTAGGGAATCCAAACTAAGACACTCAGGTGATGTTTCATAGTACAAGTAAGGCAATGCTTCACTACTTTGTCATGACTCACCAATAGCTAAATACCAGGTTACTTAGATCAGGAATAAAAATGGGACATACATTTTATTGTCTTTAATTCAGGTAAAGATGACATTATGAACTCTGCTACACAAACCAACATGAATTCCAGTATCATATGGGCTGAAGCCTAAAACACAACTTAGCAAATCATACACAAAATTATGTAATAAAATGATTTCACCATTTTAAACCTCCCACCAAAAGCACTGCAAGCCAAGCCTCCTCGCTTCCATCTCCAGCAGAATATTTCACATTTTCCTTGTCCAAAAATCTAAGTTTCCTAGTTGTTACAATAGACTACATTTTATTTGAATATTTTCAGATTTGAAGCACAGCTGAGGGTAGTGCAGACAGGCTCACTGTGGCTGTCAAGTTCTCAGGACATTGTCCAAGTCACCTCCCTTACTCTGAGCATCACCAGCTGGACAAGATCTGAAGAGGGAACAAAATTCCTCATGGAGAAGCCATCTATCAACAGACCCACATATGCCCAATATGCCACGCCACAAGGAATCCAGTCAGATCACCATAAGATACATGTGGAATGCTTCAGCTATGGAATCTGGATGATGCCTACAGAAGGGCTGACACTGTCCTGCTGAAGTCAACACTCAGGAACATCGGGCATCTTGTAGAACATATGGGCAAGCATGGCAGAGGCTGGGGAGCTCAGCGACCTGCTCCAGGCCACCTTGTAAGCAACAGAGTCAAGGAGAGTACATGCCCGTGTCCTCATCCTGGCCTCCCATACACACACAAAACTAACATAATGAAAATTGCTGTAAAACTCTGCATTGCATGAGAGCATTTTCCTATGTAGAGCAAAGCTGAGGGTAGGGTCAGGAAGAGCCTTAACTCATGGTGATTCCCAAGTATACAGGACATTGTCCAGATGATCTCCCCTATTCTGAGTGTCATAAGCCAAACAAGGGCTGAAGAGAACTCACTGAGCACACATTTGTGAACAAAATACAGCCAAGATGCCACACTTTTGCCAGTTCAGCATCCTCCCATGGGCTTCCTCAGAACACTTTGAAATTAGGTACTCAATAACATAGGCAGATTAGTGACCCCCTAAGATTTCTAAGTCTTAATCCTTAGATGCTGGGAACGTGTTTTTGATATGGCAAGGGGGAATGTGGGAGATAGAACTGAGGTTGCTAATCAGCTAATGTGCAGAGATCACCCTGGATAGTCCAGGAGGGTCCCTTGTCACCAAAGGTGATTCAAAAAATTAAGCAGAGGAGGGAGGCAGATGCAGAATGATAATCAGATCTCAAGATGCACTCCCAGTTCTGAAGCTGAGGGTGGAATCTCTCCGTCTGAAGCCCAGAAACGGACCACAAGTCAAGGAATGCAGGGCGCTGCTAAAATGGAAGTCAAGGAAATAGACTGTCCTCTAGAAAACAACAAGCCAACCATGTAAACAGCTTCATTTTGTTTAGGTGAGACCAATTTCAGTCTATTGATCACCACTGTAACGTGAGATAAATCTGTTTTACTTAAGCACTAACTTGATGCCCATTTATTACAGCAGAAAGAGAAAGAAATGCAAGACCTGTCCAACATTCTTAATGTTCTTTTGTCAGGGTGATCCAGAGTCAGTCACTGATGTTCACCTGAAAGTTTCTCTAAGAGTCTTCATAACTCTTCCTACCCTGAGAATCAATGGAGAACAAAATTAAAGGCAACATATATTAAAGGCAACATAGAGTATATCCTGAGCATTTCAGTATTTAAGTGTGATAAATGTCTTTGTTCAATTTACATGTGAAATGTATAGGCACAAATGGCATGAAAGACAGATTAAAATTTACAAGAGTAGGTCCTGACTATTTGTGTTTTCTATGAAGTGTACTAAATATATGATTTAGAACTTTCTACAAGATATTCTGTTGCCCAAATGACTTCCCCACTCGATTCTATCACCAGTTAAGATATGACACCAGTCACGTACCAGTTGTTCCAGACAACATAAAGAGATGGAAATAGTCTTTAGAATGTCACTCTCCCATGACTGACAGGCTAGAACAACCAAAAGCATTGTCATTCTCTCCACCTTAGACTATGAGGAAGGTCCCATCCAGATGGACCAGGAGGTTCCCTGCTCTTCACGAATTGCAGGTCGGGACAGCACCAGGAGAGGCTGATCATTTCTCACTAAGGCCTGACCATCAGTGGGTCCTTCTCACAGATGGCTCCGAATATTCTCCACCCTCCCTTTTGGTAGCCTCTGCCCTGGCTATCAGAACCACCTCCCCCCAAAACTACCACCCTACAAATCTGCAAGAATCCTACACCTGGAAAGCAAGACCATCAGCTGCTTCCACATCTAAGAGAGAACCCTGGCTCACGTTTGTGCCCCCAGGGGCCTGGCAGGCCCAGCACTCCCCACCATGGGGATGGGAAGGATGTCAAAATCCTCTTTGATGGGAGACCACTGAGCCCTTCTTAGCCAGAGGTGGTGGTGCTGTTGCCACCATGATCAACATTGTCTGTAGATTTTCCGGGACAACACTCAGACATTACCACAGGCACCAAAAGAAAGGCAGAAGCCTCCAGCAACAAGTATTCTGCATTGAGTCCTTCTCCTCCTTTAGGTGAGCTTAAGGTTCTGCACCTACCACCGACTTGAGAAACTGCAGGGATACTTAAGTCTGTCACCACAAGGAACTACTTGCTGGTGAACGGTGACTCAGGAGAGTCCCTGACCTGCTGAATGATCCAGGGAGAGGAGACAGAATGAGAAGAGTTCCATGGGGACACAGGTTGCATAGTTACTACTGAGGAAACATCACTTCTCAGGCATCAGGGAGGTATATATATATCATTTTCCTGCATAGTCTAAGAGGTAGAAAGAGAAAACCCCATTTCTTAAGTGCTCCCTAGCCTTCAACACCCATGGTAAGCTGGGTCCCAAACAGGATTGTGTTGGTGGAACAGCTCTATTGGAACTAACAAGGCAGCTGTCCCTTGCCTAGTCAGAAAGGAGGTTTGCTTTTCAGCTCTCTCCATGCACTGCACTTTGTCAAGGCTGGATGGAATTTCAGGCCAGAGGGCAGGCTGGGTACAGAACTCAAAGCCAGCAGTCTGAAATGACTTCTCTTTACAGTAGACCCTAGTTTATGAAACTGAGCTGAGAATTTTCCTGGCTCCAAACTATAGAATTACTCTAAACATGGTACAGCTTGAAGGAAACAATGTTCAGGATAGACCCTAAGGAAGCACCTGTCAGTGCAGAGCAGCTCATTGGATGCCTGGCAACTCTCATCAGGACCCGTTAGGAAGCTCTATCAGCCTCTTTGCTCCAGGCCCCAAACTGGCCCTTATGAGATCCCAACTTGTGTTGTCACCAATTACTGCAAGGATACAATTTTGACCACCTATCATATTGGCGTCACTTCATGTGAAACAGCACAGAGCCAATTCTGTAAAAGTTTCTTTAGTAAGTTGGAGCAGACTGACAGCTCTCACAGCCTGGGAGAAGGTACTTAGCCTAACAGCACAGGCACAAACAGGACAGAATCCAGGAGGGGTGGGCTGCCATATCATGAGACTGAGTGTTTACCTTATGGGAAGGTATCAGCCACAGCTATCAGGATCACAGCCACCAGCCAATGCCCAAGAACATTCCCTTACGCATCACGTGTGAGATTCATGGGAGGCCCTTAGAGCTGCAGCATACACTCTCTGGGTAGGGAAGCAGCCAGTGACATGGGCTCCATAAGGGGCATGAGTGAGTCATCTTGGCGAAACCTAGGGACAAACTTAAGGATCTTTACAACAAAGAACACTCAGAGGAAGAGAGCAGCTATAACCTCGACAGCTCAAAGCACTGCTTTCCTAGTCATGTGTGTTCTTACTGCCTCTAAGCTGCAGAAGTAAAGAGGTAAGCCAAAGGGAGTAGTGCCTGCATTTCACTCACTCACTCACCCACCCCAATTGCAGCAGCCCCTTAGAGGAGGGTGGAGGGTGGTCAGGACTTCAGGCATTTGGGTTCAGAGTCACCTCTATGCCCGTTACTTGTGGTTCAGAAAACTCTGTCCCCTCATTCTCAGAGCCACCACAACCAATTGGAAATAAGTCAACAGATCTAATACAGCTGACACCTGATGCTTCCATCTTTACTATCTGATGGAAGAACCTCTAAGACTAAGGCAGAGAAATTATCCCATGGCAATATATTGAGAAGCCAGAGATTTCACAGCCTAGGTGTGTGAATATTCAGAGAACATATGAGAAACCAGGCTCAAAATAAACACTGCCCATGTCACGGCCTGTGGACATGTCTGGAGATAAATCAGATGTAAAATATGTTCTGTAACATCCAGAGCGACAGCATCTCACAAGACCTGTCTCAAGTATTCTGAGGAGAGGGACCCACTCATGACATGCAAGGTAGAACAACATCAGGCAGACAAGCTAAAGGATACCCTAGGCTGTGACCATGAGAGGTGGCAGGATGATGTCACAAGCCCCACATATGCACCTGTTGGTGACGTGAAAGTAAAGTAGCTTTGGAATCATTTCTGTTACATCATTGGTGTCTTAACCTAGACCCAACGTGAGATATTTGAATGAACACAGCAGGACCCATGCTTTCAAATGCATCTCTATTTCATCTGACCCCAGTCCTCAGTGTTTCAAAGGCAAAGACTTCCCCTCCCAGGTCGGCCTGCATGAGAATCCATGAGGCTAAGGGAGAAGGTAAAGATCACCATAAGATACATGTGGAATGCTTCAGCTATGGAATCTGGATGATCCCTACAGCAGAAGGGCTAACACTGTCCTGCTGAAGCCAACACTCAGGAACGCTGGGCATCTTGCAGAACGTGTGGGCAAGCATGGCAGAGGCTGGGGAGCTCAGTGACCAGTTCCAGGCCACCTTGTAAGCAACAGAGCTATGGAGAGTACCATGCCCATGTCCTCATCCTGGCCTCCCATACACATGAAGAAACTAAAATAATGAAAGTTGCTGTAAAACTCTGCATTACATGAGAACATTTTCCTATGTAGAGCAAAGCTGAGCGTAGGGTCAGGAAGAGCCTTAACTCATGGTGATTCCCAACTATACAGGACATTGTCCAGATGATCTCCCCCAATCTGAGAATCATGAGCCAAACAAGGGCTGAAGAGAACTCACTGAGCACACATTTGTGAACAAAATACAGCCAAGATGCCATATTACTAGGTATCAGGAGAGCAACTGACACAGGCAGTGCCCAGTATCATAGGACAACCATGAGCACGGAGCTGTGCAGAATCAACTTGCAATGTCCACCTGCAAACGTTCATGCCCCAGGGCAGGGCCTGTCCCTGATAATGTACAGTCCCTGATGGCCTGTGACAGACAGACAGAATTACAGTTGTTGAAATGCAAAGCCCCTGAAGTGCATCCTTCAGTGTAGAGGTAGGAGCCCAAGACAGGTCTTCACACACCCATTCCTTCAAAGACCTTGGAAGTCAAAAGACCCACCTAAGTAAAGCAGTTGTAAATTAAAGGCAAGCACTCTAACAGGTAGAATTGATTGGTTGCATGTGGATCAGGGACAACCGCATTCCTTGTGAATACACAAATACCAAAGAGAAAGGAAAAAATTAGAAACCCTCTGGACTGCAGGGTGTTTTGCTCCCCCACAGTAGCAGGCCAAGCCTCTCCCCATATACCACTCAGTTCCTCCTCATCCATGAGCTTCCTGAGCTTCAGGTCAAGGATCTACAAAAGGTAGACCCAGTCTAAACTTCCCCATTCCCACCTCATCTTGGAGCACAGCCTTCAGAAAACATAAAAACTTTCTCCTCCTATCAAGTGATGCCAGGTCCCAACCTGAGCACTCAAGACCATACTGTCACTTTCCATTTAAAATGTTTCATAATATCAAGTTGATGTCTGCAGTTTTTCAGCAGGTACAAGTGTTAAAGGGGATGGTCTAGGAAGATAATTCTTTAATGGAGCAAACCTGCTTCACTGAATATGCCTACAACCCTCAGAAAATTTCATGATGAAGAGCAACAGTTTTCTGTAGCAATTTTTCTTGCCAGAACATCGGTTTCAAATCCATGGTTGAAGATCCTCAGCCAAGTCTCCCCCTAAAGCATTAATATCTGTAAAAGAAATCTGTTCTTCCAAGGTAGGTAGATGATCCTTCTGACATCCTGCTGGAAGGTTCAAGTTAAGCATATGTCTCACTACAGTGCAATGAAGCTAGTCATATTACTCCATGGGCACTGTAGGCCCCATACAGTAATCATCTTTACCCCACAAAGGTTATCAAGACAGACTGGCCAGGGCCTTTGTCAGTGTTAACTCTAGATCACTAGATGAAAGCAGTCTGTATGTGTTGATAAAGGAACTGTTCCCTTGATGCTGACATAAACTACATGTTTATGTCTAGGATAGTTATGTCTGTACTGAATACACAGACTTCACAGGAACTATGCCCCCCTCATCCTCTAAATGACGCAACTATGTTCAAAACATATAAAGTGTATTAGGGACTGTAAGTCATCCAGAGATAGCTTAAAGGATACAGGATTATGTACTTAGGTTACGTGCCTTTTATACAAGGGGCTTGAGCACTTGAAGGTCCTAGAATTAATCCCTTGCAATACAGGGCAAAGGGTACTCATTTTATTCTGAGGGTTTAAAAATGTCAACTGGACTAGTCACAAGCAGTAGAATCAAGGAACAAAGATCTAAAGGTCAGATGATACTTAAGCTAGTACCTCTCTCCACCCCAGAACAGTACATAGAATAGATCTAGCTAATTGGGAGGTAGATAAATCAACATTATTCACTTATGAATCATGGGTACCCCATGTGCTCTCAAGTTTTGGAAATACAGGCTCCTCTCAGCAGTCCCTCCCATCCTCAGGCTGCCTCCTGCCAGTCCATTCCTGAATCAGCCTGCCTGGGGCAGATGTACTACGTGGGTAGCATCAAAGGGGGTGTTCAATTCCACTAGTGAGAGACCACTTAAGTCTCCTGTGTGGAGATACAGGTAAGTAACTTGTCGCTAGGACCATCTTTTCCTTGCAGGAGTAGTTGAGCTTTCCGTGAAGTTTTCTTCCAGAGTTCCAAGTGGCAATGAGCGATAAGCGAACCCCCCAAGGGGGTGTTCAATTCCACTACAGCTCTCCTTAGTGCATGAAATTTTCTGGGGGTTGTAGGTATATTGACTGAAACAGGTTTGTTTCATGAAAGAATTTTCTTCCTAGACTATACCCTTTAAACCCTTGTACCTGCTAAAAAAAAAAAAAAAAAAAAAACTGTAGATATCAACTCAATATGTTGAAACACTTTAAATGGAAAGTAAGTATGGCCCTGAGCGCTCAGGTTGGGACCAGGAATCACTACCGGCTACTAAAGGACATCCAGCTAGGAAGGAAACCACACACTTAGACTTTGTGGGGAGGAACAGGACCTTCATCACTACTTTTGTGTAAGATTCTTGTCCTCACACAAAGGCAGAAATTCATCTCAGTCTTCTGCAGAGAGATCATTCTTTCATCATTGATGTCATATTCATGCAAGATGGGCAAGGAGGAATGGTCATCAGCAGCTCTCTTTGACCAACGATTTTCAAGTAGCAGCAAACTGTTCACATGAAATGAAAGCACAAAATCCTAGACTATTCATGGGAGGGTCCTTTTAAGGCTGTAGTTATATGTCACCAAGGTACCTTCAATGAAAACTAGAAGGTAGGGTGAAAAAGGTAAGGAAGAGCAGCTGAATCCATGTAAAGAGGAGAAACATCACTAGTGCTAACTTTCTTATGTCAGTGGTTGAACTTTCCAGGAAATGTCCCTTCAGAGTCCCAAGTGTCAGTGAGAGATAGAGGAGCACCCAAGAAGACATTCAATTCCACTACGGGTCTTTTTAGTGCATGAGCCACACAGGAGACTTAAATCTCTCACTAGTTCAGGGGTGGGGGTCCAACAGCCAAGGTCATATGCCAGGTAATGTACAGAGTTTGAACTCTAAGGCTGCATCTACGAGCCCAAGGGATGATCCAAGACAAGATGACATCAGCTCACTTCTCCCAGCACAGCCTGGGAGGAAAATCCCCAGATGCTCAAGACTGGTAGAAAATTTCTGAGGAAATCCCCAGATGCTCAAGACTGGTAGAAACAATGAAAACCAGCTGTATTCAGAGCCCAACATCGATTGGCTTCCCATGGACTCCTGATAGGAATATTCAGGAAACTGTTTTGAGCCGGATGTGGTGGCTCACACCTGTAATCCCAGCACTTTGGGAGGCTGAGGTGGGTGGATCACCTAAAGTTAGGAGTTCAAGACCAGCCTGGTCAACACAGTGAAACTCTGGTGGTAGGCACCTGTAGTCCCAGCTACTTGGGAGGCTGAGGCAGGAAAATGGCATGAACTCGGGAGGCAGGACTTGCAGTCCACTGAGATCATGCCACTGCACTCCAGCCTGGGCGACAGAGCAAGACAAAAACAAACAAACAAACACTGGGCATGGTGACATGAACCTGTACTCCCAGCTACTTGGGAGGCTGAGGCATGAGAATTGTTTGAACCCAGGAGGTGGAGGTTGCAGTGAGCCAAGATTGTGCCACTGCACTCCAGCCTGGGTGACAGAGCAAGACTGTCTCAAACAAAAACAAAAAAACAGCAAACCTGTTTTGGGCAGTAAGACCTACATTATTGTGGGGAGGTAGATTCCTGCCACTGTGTAGGAACTGTGGATGTGTTCCTTGCTCTCCTACTTCCTGCAGAAAGGTTCCAAAGGCCCATTCCTTTGCCAGCTTTAAACTAAGAAATAGGACTCTTGTCTGCTACTGAAAAACAGATTTCAGAGACCAAGATGGGGCAATATCCAACTTCCAGTTAGTTTTCCCTGTAGGACTTTCTTACCGTATAGCAGATGACAACTTAGTTTCACCCTCAATGTGCCAGAACATCAAGATCAACAGTCACCAGCAATAGGATCCAAGATTAAGTCAGGTTGTGAGGAAGATGAACATCCAGGGTGAACCTAGTTGAACCTGCCCTAATTGTTGCAGGACCAATAAGGTGCCAGCAGGTATCCATGTAGAAAATAAAGTCAGAACAACTCTATGTTGAAGTCTCCAATGTGAAACTGTCATCAAGTCTGGGCCATTTTACCATCAACTGAGCCCAACCTGACTCAAACAGGCTCACTGCTCTTTCTTTCCTAAGGAAGATATGGAATACCTAACTACACACCAGGAGGAAGATACACGTTCAAAAATCTGTCCCCATGGAGATGAGCAGCTTGCTATCCTCCTCTGCAAAGCTGTCCAGGTTCCATCGGCCTCACCTCTGGAGCAGGAAGTACTCACCACAGAACACCCTGGACTCAGACTCATCCCTGAGGACCAACACACCTCAGTGGGTCTCCTGGCTGCATCCTCACCAGAATCACTGGCAGAGTAACCCAAGATGCCTGAATTCTCAGACTTCCCAGCCAGGGAGCTCCCTGGGTTCACAGAGCCGTTTCTCAGCATAAAGGATGAGAGGACCTGCGTCTTCTTGCAGCTCTGCTGCCCAACGATGCTTCTTTCAGGGTCAGCCACTCAGACAATACACTAACTCCTCACAAGGCGCAGCCCTCGTGCTGCTTGTTTTCTGACTGTAGCCAGCCTTCAGGAGGGCTGTGACCCAGGAGCAGCAGGAAAGGATCTCTAGAAAAAGCCAGATCAGAGAGGATACCTGGAAGACATGACCAACAGCTGCCTCTCCCACCTGCAATACGGCAATGCGGAGCTGGCTGTCAGTCTGGGGACAGGGTCAGGTCACCACAGCAGTGCAAGCATGTGAGACTGTAAAGGTTCCAGAGATCAATGCCTTTCCACCAGAGGAGTCCTGGGTGCCCAGAGAAGGCACAGCATTGTCCACAATAACCACTATCCCATTTGTCCCCTATCTGTGACAACTTATTGGTGCCAATGGCATCCAGAGACACTACAGGAGACATCCAACCCCAAGGTTCTAGTGTTCAGATGGCTTGACGAAAATTTCAGGGGCAGCACCTGAATTCTAACAGCTTCAGAGAAAACACAGATGTATGTCACAACCTTCAACCTTGGTGAATGTCCCCTCAGCCTGTTACTGGAAGGAGGGCCTTGAGTGAAGGTCTCTCAAGGTCCTTGGCATTTTGAACACAGAAGCAAAGTAACAAAGGAATGAAACACAAACGATGCAGCAAAAGCCGGTATCAAAGTGAGGAAGCACCCACGGGGTGGGAGTGGGCCTTGGCAAGTGGCACAAGGGCCGGGTTACAAAGTTCTCTGGGTTTTAAGTTCTCCTTTTGAGGTTCCCATCCATTACCCCTTATCTGGATAAAAGATTTGGTCCATAGTTAATTAAGGGCTGAGGTGAACTGGCACCCTCTGCAAATAAATGGATGGTCCCTGCATAACCTGCGTCCAAGCCAGGACACTTCCTTTCATCTGCCGCCACGTGGTAGATGGGGGAGGATGGAGGGAGACTAGCCTTGGATCCTTTGCTACTCAGGGTGGAGAGGTTTTCCCTTGGGTTTAGCTTTAGGAAGTGGTTAATGGGCCCTAGGTTCCCTGTCCCCAGACCCAGCTGTTTTCCTTTTGATGCAGTTTTGGGAAGTCAGCACAAATTGAACTAAGGTTCCCTGGCCCCCAGACCTTGGTGTTTTTCCTTGATTTAGCATAAATTACTTTAAGTTCCCTGCCTGCAAACTGTTTCTCCTGCTTCAAGGCAGTTAGAGTACAAAAGTGATCCTTGATAGACCTTTCCTACCAAGAGGACACTGTTGTGTAACACATAGAACTAAAGGCCTAGTCATTTAAAGGGCACCACCCCTTTAAGTTTTACTCAATGTAGAGAATTATTAAAAATAAGGTAAAGAAATTGACTTACATAGAATTGGTACTTTTCAAGATAAGGGAGCAGACATCAGGAAAAGGATCACCTTGAAGTCTTAACAGATGAAAATGTGCAGCCAGCATACAGTGTATCATAAACCTGAGAAATACTGGAATGAATGGCAGAAGATCACCTGGAGACTTCATGATGCTTAGAGGAAAATACCAAGGCTAACATGAGGAGAAGCAGATAGAGTATTGGCCTACATCAAATATACTTCACCTCCTGGACCCCAAAATGCAAGCTGAGAGGTACAGGACTTTCAGGCATTTGGGTTCAGGGCACCCTCCACAACCCAAGACATGAGCTTCATCTATGGAATCCCCTCTGCTCAGACAGTTCATCCAACTGTGTGACTTATAGACATCACCACGAAGAACAGTAGTGGTGAATTGAACGTTCTCTGCATTACTTAGGACATTTATGACTACATCACCCTTACCAAAGGAAATATAATCTTAATCCAGATTAAGTTGAGAATTCTGGACTACCTACATTTGGCTTTTGTGAGCACTAAGAGTTGGAATATGCAGGGTTTTAGTCTGGCCTGGTCAGCACTGAAGCATGCCATGCCATGCCACTCCCAGAATCCTGGTACATCTAACACAGCTGATTTTGGCATCTTGGCAGGACTCTGCACTAGTGGGGCTGCATGATGGACTTGCAGATAGAACAAGTTTAAGTCATCTCTTCATCCACTTTTACAGAAGGCATCACAAAAGGAACAGACCTGCCGCACCTGCTGTGACACTTGTCCTGAGGCTACAACTCTAGGGACCTTGATTCAGCATCCTAGAAAAACATGAAGCCAAGTTTCCCTGGCTAGCCAGATACCTCTTTATTGGCGGGCGAACATGTTGAAGGGCATCAGCTGGTACATAAAGAGGACATAATTGCTAAGACCAGGGGCTCAGCCTACTATCAGGCGGAGGGAGACATCGAGACTAGGGACTGCCAGTCCTGCAGCATGGATCGTTTTCTGGCCTCATAACCTCCACCCCACAACACAGCAAAAGGAGCCCATGACAGAGAAGGCTGAACACCACAGACCTAGAGCTCGGGGGAACAGACTGCAGTGAGCCACGCTCACACCTGGACCCACTGGCCCATGCCATCCACATCCAGTGGAACCTCCCTGTGGGTAAAGCAGAGCAAATCTCCAGCACAAGTGATCAGTGGTGAGAAACCTGACCACGAACACTCCAAAAATCGTTTGGCAATGACCATCACGTGCACAGATGGAAGAGCAGTGTCAGTCATACAGGGGTCAAAGGACAACCTAGGCTGCATGAGGCTGAGGTAATTGAAGTAAAAACCCACCTACAGAGGGCAGCACAGTTAAAACCAAACACATTAGCCAGCAGCTTCCAAGGGCAGACAGCACCGGGTATGGGAAATTCAGGGACGTGGCTTAGGCCTGCCAAGAACTGCAAAAGCAAGAGAAGGGGTGCACACCAGCTCATTCTTCCTTCTCAGTCCCCCAAATTTTACTTGGAATCCAGACTTCTTTTTGGCTAGAGTCACAATTTGAGAGAGCAGAAAAATCTACAATGTTGGATGAGGAGAAAAATTCTTCACACCTAGAGCTTTAGTTGCTCAAATTCAAATGGTATGCCAACTGTTCTTAGAAGCTCAAATACAAGACAAAAGCACACCATAACAAAATGTAACACAGTTTAGATTGTATTTGTTCCCAAACAAGGTATGGTATATGGCAATGAAAAGCAATAGGTGACATGCAATATGCTCCATATGGCAGTCTAACCGATCACCTGCATTACACCCCCAATGAGTTTTGCAGATTTCTACAGCAGTTGTCACATTGGCACATGACACACAACAGGAGGTAGATGAAGGTTTAGCTCTATTTACACAATCTTACCTCTTTTCTGGCAGGGAGTGGGGGGAAGTATGAGATTTAAATACAAGTCATTCATTGAACAAGTTAATCTTTCTCACTTTCTGCATCCTGAGATATTTAATAGAAACAGACATTGCAGGAGACAGATAAAGAATAAGGGTGAATGAGATACAGGGGTGTATGAGCAGCTCTCTCTAGGAGGAGGAAGTCCCCATCACAGGAAGAGGGAGTGGGGAGCTCCTTGCTGCAGTAGGTACTGAGCTTGCCTGTCTTCCACTGATGGGGGAAGACCCAGGCTGTATCCCATTCTACCTGAATGACTGGACCACTCCGGGCCACACCCTCACCCTCTGGGTCCATGGTTTTCATGGAGAGTCACAGCTCAGGGGAAAGTGTTACCCTAGGTCAAGGGGAAGCTTCAACAGAGTTAGGGGGTAACAGACTCTTAGCCCCAAGAAACATTCTGAATGCAGTATTCATGGATCCTGCAGGGTCTCCCCATCAGGATTGAGCCTTGGTCACCTCTAAGTGACCAGCTCAATCCTATCCCATTAGGAGCTGCTCTTGCCACCCAGTCACCAATTCACCACTGTCCTCTGGTGTTCATGGCATCACTTCCAGGTGAAGTACCAAGGAAAGTGGCCAGAGACAGTCCTCTGATACCCATGTCCCCATCCTCGGAACCTGTGAACACATGCTACACAGTGAGGGTGACTTAGGACACAAGGTATTGGTTTGTAGTCAGCTAACTTTAATCACTTTCCTGACAGTGGGCCCCCTGACCAAACCCAGGATAATCTTACCTTAACATGATAAAGAGGAAGACAAAAGAATTGGAGGCAAGAGTCAGAAGAAAAAAATCAGGGCATGGTGCTGACTCAACATCAATGATGGTCCCAAATGAGGATTAACTAAGAAGCCACAAGTCATGTTTTACAGGGGATCTAAAGTGAGAAAAGTGATCTCTGAAGCAGCCAGAAAGAAATACAACCTTGCTGACACCTTTGTTTTCTCTAAATGAAACCTATTTCAAACTTCTGATTTCTAAAACTGCAAGAAAGTTGATTTGAGCTCCTAACTCATTTGCAATGCCATACAAAATACAGCACCTGTCAATTTAGTTTCAATGTTCATGGAAATCCGGAATCATTCACTTCGTTTACCTTGTATTTTATATAGGAGCCCTCAGATTTGTTTCTCTGGTAACCCTGGATCGAAAGGCAAAGAAAACTGTAATGAATCTTAGCATTCCAGGGTAGAGATATTGGAAAAATTGAGAGTATTCATCTATTTATCAAATGTGTAAAGTACAAATGCCTTAAAAGATACAGATTCAAGCAAAAGAGAATAGGTTTTCTATGAAGGAAGCTAAAATCAAAATTTCCAAGTTTGCTCTGGGCCCAGGCCATTTCCACACTGGATTCTACCACCAGCTAAGGCAGAAATATATCATGTGCAGATTGTTTCAAATGTAACTGAGACATCTTAAAACTGGCATTCTTTCCTAACTAGATGGACTTAGATAACCGGGTGCTTAAATTCTCCATCCTAGAGAGGATCTCATTTCAGAGCGGGCCACAACGTCCTTGCTGTTCATGATCTGTAAAGTCAGCACAGCTCCCAAGGGGCAGAACAATTCCTCACAGTACCCAGGATAGTTGTCCTGACACACTGCTCCAAGCTTCCTCTGCCGTCCCCTGTGGCAGCCACCTTCCAGGCTCTGTGAAACACTTCCCCAGAACCTGAAAATAGCTAAGACCTGGAAAGCATGACCAGCAGCTGCTTCCACATCATGAGAGCCCTTTGGTTTACCCTTGGGCCCCAGGAACCAGACAACCAAGCACTTTCACACCCTGGTGATGGGAATGGAGTCAGAAACATTCTTGGATTCAAGACTACTGAATCTTTTTTGTGCAACAAAACTGCTGACATGACAGCAATCAGCACGGCACCCAGACTGTGGAACAGTTCATTTCAATGGTTTGCACAAGGCATAAGAAAAGCAAAGGTTTCCAGCACCATGCATTCTGCACTCAGTCCTTTGCCACTTCTGGGCGAGTTTAAGCTGTCACACATCTATCATTGACCTTTCTGAGAAACTGCTAGAGCAGATTTAAGTCACCAGATGGAACTACTTGTTCCTTTCAAGGTCAAAAATCACTCAGGAGAATCTGTGTTCTGCTGAACAGTCTGTGGGGAAGAAACAGAATCAGATAGCCACTCCATGTGAACATGGGTCACATAATTAACACTGAAGTCACATCAGTCTCCAGGCATGAAAGGAGTGTCTGGCTTTACTCTAGAGTTCATGAGGTCCAGAAGTGCAGGACACCCCATTTTTAGTTCTACTTAACCTTAGATAAGCAGGGCTCACAGTGAATTAGGGCCGGTGGACCAGCCCTAGTGACACTGACAAGGCAGCTGTTCCTTCTCCAATCATAAAGGAAGGGTTTGGTTTTCAGCTCTCACCACACACAGGCACTTCCAGCCCAAATGAAGCTGAAGGTCAGAGGGTGGGGTTGGGTACTGGGCCTCAAAGCACCGGCAGCTTACAGTGAGTTATCCTTACAGTGGACTCAGTCTCTGGATCGGGGCTAAGTAGATTCCTGGCCCCAGGCTGTGGAATTATCCTGCATAGATGAAGCAGCCTGGAAGAATGAGAACATTCAGGATGAAAACTGAGAAGCACCTGCCAGTGTAGAGCTGCTCACTGGATGCTGGGAAACTCAGTGGGACCCTGAGGAGGTGCCATCAGGCTGGCTCTTAGCCCCAAGCCTCACATGGCCCTAATAAGATTCCAGCGTGGGTTACCACTAGTTATTGAAGAGGCAGGATAGTTTAATTACCAAAATATATATCATGCTTCAGGTAAAATTGCTGAGTCTATCAAAATTCTCACTGTACTGGAGCTCTGAAATCTCCCAAGGCACATCACTCTCAGGCACCAAGGTATGCATCTGCAGTACGAAAAGAATACTACCCTTAAAGATATAGGATGGATGTGGTAGGCAATCCCAGGAATGGGATTCTGGGATCATTTTCCATGTGGCTTTTTAGAGGATTCCCAGGGAGATCGAGTTGCACACAGCCTAGAGGTGACTACTTCAATGCTCTCCCAGTTCTGGCTGCTCTTCCTACCCCTGTTCTTCATTACTCCTTCGTGTTTCCTGGAGTCACTTTCACAAGCTTTTCTACCTCAAACACAGGTCTCAGGATCTGAATTTAGGATATCCATATGCAGACACTCGGGTCTCACTTCATCAGACAAGAATCTTAACTATCCTACTGACATGATTCATCCATTTGAAAATGCCCAATTACTTCTATCAAGAATAAAAGTGGGACTTGTTTTCCAGTCTCTAGGGGAAGTGCATATTATGAACCCTGTTCAATTAATCCGACTTTTCAGTGTTCTTACCAAGACTGTCTGAAATTGCAGGAAGTAGGTTCAAGATGTCCAGGTGGTCCATGGAACCAAACGAATCTAAAATTAAAACCTCCCACCAAGAGCACTCTAGGAGGCCATTATCTTCAGTGAAACTGACAAACAGCAAGTCAAATACCTGTTCTCACTTATAAGAGGGAGCTACATCATGTGTACATATAGACATAGGGTGTGAAATTACAGACATTGGGCTCCAGGGGTGATGGGTCGAGGGGTGACGGGAGTGGATCATGAAAAACTAATGGATACTATGCACATTATTGGGGCGATGGATACCCAAGAAGCACAGGTTATCACTATACCTGTAACAAAGTTGCACTGTACCCCTTAAATGTATATGAAAAAGCACCCCAGGCCATCACCTTCTTCCTTCCCTTTTATACTAAAGAACTTCAACTCAAAGAAAAGCACAGTGTTCAAAATTTTCCAACCAAAACTGGTAGAAGAATTCCAACTGTTATGGGAGACCACATTCCACTGCAACGTTGGGATTAGAAGCAAAGCTCTGTGTAAGACACAGAAGCAGCCTCACTCATGCTATTGCTCAGATCCCGATAAGCTGTCTAAACCATCTCCTCGACTCTGAGAATCACCAATTGAACAAGGTCTGCAAAGGGAACTGAGAATCGACCTAAAAACATAACCAAATACAGCCAAAAGGCCCCATCATACGGGATCAAGCTGGAGAAACATTTTTCTCAGAGATGCAGGCAGTGCCCAGGATCACAGGCCAACCACAAGCCAAGAGCTGTGAAGAAGGAAAGGTCATGTCCATTTTCAAGCATTTATGTCCCTCGGCAGTGCCTACCTCTGAAAGCCTATTGTCCCTAATGGATGGTGCCAGCCACACAGGATTGTGTATCCTTTCAAATACAGGTAGGAACCCAAGATAGGTCTGCATGCACCCATTCATTCACCAAAAAGACCCTGCAATGCTGTGCCACTACCCAAGAGCAGAAGAAATGGTTTGGTTTCCTTATTTTACAGGTTAAAAACAAGGTCTAAAGCAGGTAGACTATTTCTGGTCACTTATGGATCAGGAACAAAGCTAGAGCCTCTGAGATCATGCGCATACAAGGGGGAGGAATCTAATTAGAAATTCTCTGGAGTACAGAGGGTTGCACTTGCACAGAGCAGCCTGCCAAGCCTGACTCCATCTCCAGACACTTCTGTTAGTTCTTAACATAGCCATAACATGAAGCTCAGCACACTCAAGAATCAGGAGAAAGCACCTAAACTCCCCATTCCCACTCGATCTCCCTCAGCACACAGCTTTGAAAGATCTAGAAACATGTTTTATTGAATTATTTCAGGTTCCACTTGGGACACCAAAAACTCATTTCTACCTGGATCTTCTTGCTCATCCCCATGGCAACCTATACATATATGTGGTGATCTGGGCTTGGCATATCTCCAGACACAGTGTGGGAGCTATGTTCCAAGTCATGACTCTTTAGATGAAAGCCAACAGAGCTAGCAAGTCTCTGCAGGTAAGATGAGAATTGCCAAAGGCCACTGTGGCTCCAAGACAATGACCAGGTAACGGTCCTCAGGTGAATACCTCTTACCTGAGATTAAAATGGCCAACATGAGTGAAGAATGATCCTTTTCCATGGTGTTGATTTGTCATACTTTCTACAGGTGATATTTTAGGTCAGCAACTTAACATTCTTGGAGTATACTTGAATTCGAGTTTTAAACTCAAAGATATTGATGCTGCTGCTTTAAAACTAAATGCCCTATGCTCTTCTCTAGTGATTCTTCCACAAGACTGAACTCAATCACATGCAATGCAGCAAATCTCCTCCCAGAGCTCACGTGGAAAAAGATAAATACAGCCTTCTAGTCGGAGATCAAGTCTCTGCCTATAAAATCCAGTATAATCCCCAGAGAATAAAACTTACTAGAAATCCACAAGAAGGATTTCTAGTGTGTGGTCAGTTATGTTGGTGTTAATACAGTACGTTGGTTTTTCCAAATGAACTCACAAACTGACCCTGGAAAGACCTGGCAGATGAGCAATCTCAGTTATTCAAACACACATTTCGGTGTCAGTCCTGGGTATCATCCACACCACCCCAAACTGTCATGGCTTCACTGCTGTCCTCCACCTCCCTACTACAAGAGATGGTAAGAATTAACCACCAAGACAGCTGAAGAGGTGTCTCCTTATGCGCAAGTGTGTGAAATGCAGGCATAAGAGATTTTTCTTCAGACTCTAGCACTTAAGGCAAAGAAAGGCCAAGTGGAATCAGACATGTTCCCACTAAGCAACTGTGGGATAACAGCATTAGAATTTCTGCTCTACGAGATTATTTATGCTTTTATTAGATTTTTGTCCCAGAATATTATAAGGGCTGTATCAGGTCATTCTTACATTGCTATAAAGACTTACTTAAGACTGGGTAATTCTTAAGGAGGTTTAATCATCTCATGGTTCTGCAGGCTGTTAGGGAAGTACAGCACTGGCATCTGCTTCTGGGAGGCCTCAGGAAGCTTACGCTTATGGAGGCAAAGGGGGAGTTTGCATGTCACATGGCAAAAGCAGAAGAAAGGCAAAGGGGAGGTACCACACACTTTTTGAATGACTGCATCTTGTGAGAGCTCACAATGGTGAGGACAGCACCAAGCCATGAGGAATCTACTTCCATGACCCGAATACCACCTACCAGGCCCCATTATCCAACCTCGAAGATTACATCTCAGTGTGAGATTTGGAGGTGATATCCAAATCGTATCGGGGCAACATAAGGAAATATAAAAGCAAATTGCATCTCAAGATCTCTTGGTCAGAGTAGTCAGTGAATATTTAGTTGAAAGGAGGCATTGGGACTACCATGGAGAATCAAAGGAATGAGAATGAGACACCCCTACACATGCGGTTAAGAGTCCTCTCAGATAGGGAGACTCAGACTAATATTGACCACTTTCTATGCCACCAGCATGGCAGGCAATGGCAATCCCTCAAAGACCACAGGAGGGAGAGAGAATTAGAAACCCTTTTAAACTACAGAGCTTCAGCCTCCATGGAGCAGCATACAAAACCTCACTTCTATCTCCTAACCCTTTAGTTTGCTCATACTTCCAACCTAGATCTTCCTGTTCATCCCATCCCTACCTAGGTATGTGTTGATCTGGGCTTGGCATGTCTCCAAACATGCAAGGAGTGTTACAAGTTGTAGCTCTTCAGGTGGAAACAAGCACAAACCTAGCAAACCTAGCAAACCTCTGCAGGAGTTTCCATGGAAGGCCACTGTGGCCTCCAAGACTATGCCCAGGTGACACCCCTTAGGTGAATGTCTCATACCTGAGATTTTAAGTGGTCAACCTGAGTCAAGAATAACCCTTTTCCATGGTGTCAATTTGCCATGCTTCCTACAGGTGATATTTTAGGCCAGCAACTTGAATTCTACTATACTCCAAGAATGTTGAGTTTGGGTCTCAAAAATACCGATGATGCCACTGTAAAACCAAATGCTCTGTGCTCCTTAGTGCTTGAACCATAAGACTGAACTCAGAACCACATGCAATGAAACAGATCTCCTTCCAGAGCTTGTGTGGAATAAAGGAAATATAACCTTCCAGTTAGAGATCAAGTATCAGCCTTAAAAATCCAATGTAAGCCATAGAGATTAACACTTGCTAGTTAGAAGTCCACAAGGAGGATTTCTGTTCTCAGTTACAACATTGGTGTTATGAACATGGTAAATTGGTTTTTCCAAATGAGCCCACACAGCCCAATTGGGAAGACACTACAGATGAGCAATCTCAGTTATTTAAACATGTACTTCAGTCTCAGTCCTGGACATCATACCATCCCAGATTCTTCCTTCGTTGTTCTTTACTTCTGTAGAGGTGGTGGTCAGAATGCCTAGATCAGCCACCAAGACAGTTGGAGATGTGTGGCTACACGCAGAGGTATGTGAAATATAGGCATAGTTGAGATTTTTTTTTCCAAACTCTGGCACTTGCAAAGAAAGGCCGAGAGGAAATCAGACATGTTCCCACACCAAGCAACTGTGGGATAACCAAGAATTAGGGTTTCTGCTCCACAAGATTTAAGCTTGTAGTTAATTTTTGTCCCAGAATATCATTTTAGGGCTGGTATCAGGCCATTCTTGTATTGCTATAAATACCTAAACTGGGTAATTTCTAAGAGATTTAACTGTCTCAGTTCTACAGGATGTATGGCAAGAATAGTGCTGGTATCTGCTTCTGGAGAGGCCTCAGGAAGCTTTTACTTAGAGTGGAAGGCAAAGGAGAAGATTGCAAGTCATATGGTAAAAGCAGAAGAAAGGCAAGGGGGAGGTGCCACACACTTGAATGACCAGCTCTCAATCAGAACTATGCTGAGGACAGCACCAAGCCATGAGGGACCCACTTCCATGACCCAAACACCTCCTACCAGGCCCTACTGTCCAACATTGGGATTATCTCAACATGAGATTTGGAAGGGATATCCAAACTGTTTTGGGGCAATATAAGTAAATAAATAAAAGATCTAAAGATCTCTTGGTCAGAGTAGTCAGTGAATATTTAGTTAAAAGGAGACATTGGGACTATCTTGGAGAATCAAAGGAATGACAACCAGACCAACTCAGATAGGGAGACTCACAGGCTAACAGTGACCACTTTCCATGCCACCAGTGTAGCAGATAATGGCAATCACACAAAGACCACAAGACAATGAGAATTAGAAACGCTTTGGAGGAGAGGATTGAGGTTCCACAGAGTAGCATACAAACCCACACTTCTCCTGACCCCTTAGTTTTCTCATACTTCCAACTTAGATCTTCCTGCTCATCCCATCCCTACATAGGTATGTGTTGATCTGAGCTTGGCAAGTCTCCACACACAGTATGAGGAGTGTTATAACTTATGGCTCTTCACATGGAAACAAGTACAAACCTAGCAAGCCTCTGCAGGTGAGAGAATTCCACTGAAGGCCCCTGTGGCCTCCAAGATGACACCCAGGTGATACTTCTCAGGTGAATGCTTCTTACCTGAGATTTAAAGTGGTCAATCTGAGATGAACTTCTCTTTTCACCGTGTCAGTTTGCCATGCTTCCCGACAACAACTTCGTAACATTCCTGGAGTATATCCGAATTCGACTGTTGGAGTCAAAGATATTGACAATGCTGCTTTAAAACGAAATGTTCTGCGCTCTTCTCTAGTGCTTCTTCCATTAGACTGAACTCAGAACCACATGCAATGGAGAAAACCTCCTGCCAGAGTTAGAGTGGAAAGAGGCAGATGCTGCCTTCCCGTTAGGGAACAAGATCTCAGCCTATAAAATCTAACATAAGTCCTAGAGAACAGAATCTGAACACACTAGAAATCCTTGAGGATTTCTGACTAGGAAGTTTATGTCTGTGTTATAAATATGCTAAACTGATTCTTTTAATGAAATGATCCTGCCAACCCCAAACACATTCCAGTCTCAGTCCTGGGCATCATCCACACAATCCCAAAGTTTTACTTCACTGTTCTTTACTTCTCTACTAGAGATAATGGTAAGAACACCTAGATTAACCACCGGGACAGTCGGAGATGTGTCTTTCCATGTACAGGTGTGTCAATTGAAGACCTAATACTGAGATGTTTTTCAGCTTCTGGCACTTAAAGCAAAGAAAGGCTGAGAGAACTGAGGCTTGTTCACACCAAGCAATAGTGGGATGACACAGCAGGATTTCTCCTCCAGAAGATCAATTTGCTTTTCAAGCCTGTATTAAATTTTTGTCCTAGGATCGTTTCCTTTTTGGGACAAGAGAAGGAGATATAGAAAATCAAGTATGCATCAAGAAATCTCTTGATCAGAGCAGTCAGGTAACATATAGATGAAAGGAAATAGTGGGAATAAAATGGAGATCCAAAGGAAGGAACAAGACAAACCTCTACCTGTCTAAGCACACACATCTTCTCCCAGATATGGAGACTTAGAGGCTAATGCTGACCACCTTCCATACCAGTGTGGCAGGTGGCTGAAGACCATGTATACTGGGCACGTGAGAAGTGGTGCTCTAGAGGGACCAAGGTAGACTTACCCATCAACAGGTCTCTGAGCTACTGGTTATGAACACCCTTGTTCCACCTTCAGGACTATCTTCTCCCTACACAAAGGTAGGTGAGACAACTAAATGGCACAGTATTTCTGAGATGTTATAGCCAATGCGATACCTCTTAGAAAATGTACCAGCAATGCACCAGCAAGAACATGCAAGCTACACTCCTGCTTTCCCACTGCCATGCATTCACACAAGAGTTCACACTTGGTTTCAGTCTTAATGAGGAGCTCAGGAAAATAAAAGGCCATCTCCTTTTAAAGGGCAAGATCTTGATGTATCAATGTCACATTTCTCAAATGCCAAACATATTTGCCTGATCCCAGCTAATGAACAGCAAGAACATCAATTCATATGAAGTTGACTCATGAAAAATTAAGGTGACCCTGGAGAAGTTATTTGCAGGACCTCATTTTCCATGTCCCTCTCTATAAGTCAGGTGGCTCCACATTTTTCTTCTGGAGCAGGCCAACAGGAAAGTTGACCAAGAACTCTTTATGGCCAAGAATCTGGACTATATACACAAAATTCTCCAGTCCTATTTAGAGGAGGATTTTCATGAGGCAGCAGTAATGATGCCAGGGTCATTTCAATAGGGAACAGTCAGGGTATAATCAAGGATAAGAGAAAAATGACCTCCAAACAGAAGCTGAACATATGGTTTATCATTAGTGCTACATTGTATGAGTGAACTCAAAAGTAAGGTTCTTCAAAAACCTAAGAAAGGAAATGAGGGCAGACTCAAGTTCCAACGGAGAGTCATGCTTCGAAGATGGGTATTCTACGTGTAATGTTTCAGACTTGAGTAGGACCTCTACAAGATGGCATGAGTAAATGTCAAGGGTTCTATAACAAAGAATTAACATTCCTCCCAAGTGTTCCAAAATATCAAGTTGGCTCATCACAACAAGAATTAAGCAATAAGATTGTGTTTGTCCAAGGTCACTTAACACACCTCAGAACCCTAGTGCAGATAGAACTTAGTTACATACAGAGCTAGCAGGGCAATTAGCTTTATTCAAGTTGACTTAAGATTCACGTGTCCATGCAAGAAAACTTAAAACAGGCTCCTCTCTGAGGCCCTCTCCACAGGCCAGCAACCTCCCGTCTTCTAGGTCAGGATTCTCAAGGCAGGTTGGCTAAAAGCAGCCAAAGCAGAAATCCCACTGTGGAACAAATGTCAACTGCTGTGAGAATTTATGAGGTGACACATAACCCTTATTTATCTGATCATGTGGGATCATGGTGTGTAGAGGAAATTGGTCTCTTCACAAATACTTTTTGAAAAGACTGTTTACTCTCCCTGCGTCTGTGTTACAGTCATAGAAGATGAGGTAAGTGGGAAGGTTCATCATAAGCTATGTAAGACTAAGAAAGATTCCAGAAACCAACAGATCACCAGAGGCTAAAAGCCTAAGATTCTCATGTTTTATTAGCAGAGGACCCTAGTTTGACAAGCATAATATCACCAACATACTACGGTCAAGACCAGGTAGAGTGAAATTTGAGAGGAACCAGGTATATCAGTTTAAGAAAATGTTCTTGATCATTAGTGCTCATTTGTCTTTGGAAGTGAAGGTCTCTGTGAGGTGCTCCTTTAACAATATAACACGGCAGAGGACAGCAAACTTTTTAAAGCCTCAGGAGAGGTTCATGCTATGAAAAGTGCTGTAGTTGCTACACCACCACCTTGGGTGCTCACCTAACTAGCTGCCAAGCCACAGCCAATGGCAAGATCCAAGAAGACTCATGGTAGTCTCAACATGATTCCATCCCTTCAAGAGTAATGAGCTTGTAGCAAAGAGAAACGAGTCACATTAAAGGACCTTACTTTGATCTAGGCTGGACACCATTGATTGGTGCTATACCCTGCTGAGACTTCACTGTAATAACACACCACAGAAGAATGCTCCAAAAGGCTTAAATGCTCTGCTCTCAAAAAAATAAGCATTTGGAATATGTGAGCAAGTCATCACAAGCTCAGAAATCTGTTCCCTTGAGAAGTTAAACTCCTGCTCCAAAGTTTTTCAGGCTGAACTGACCTCACCCCTCCAGTCACAGTAATCCTGACAGCATAGTGTGTAATGGGCTCATGATTCAGGACCCAACAGACTGAGTCCACTGGTTGAATTGGCAACAGCTTTGCTGCCAGAGAAACTAAGATGCATGAGTCCTTGGAATCCACAGCTGGTCCATGAGCTCCCTGCTTGTCACATGGTTGTCAGCAGAGCTGCTAGAAGAGGCAAAATGCTTTCCCGCACACTGACAAGTTCTTTGTTGGGGGGGGGGGGATGTCCTAGAATTACTTATTTTCCATATTACAGCCATGGCATAGGACCTCAGCCATCCTTTGCAAAAAAGCATTGCCAAGAACAAACCAGAAGGCAAAAAATGACTGGAAACCATGACTAACAGCTGCCTCCCTTACCCAAAAAAGGGTCTCTGGATCAGTTTTCGCCCAATAGTCAAATCCTGCCAGTGAGATACTTTCCAACTGAAGGTTTCACAAAATTCTCTGCTTGGCTTCCAAACAGGCTCTACCTGATCAGAGAAGGAACAATTCTCCCAGTGATGATCACCATTCACCACTTTTCTGTGGCAATCAAAATTCTGCTAGTGCCCAAAGCATCACAAGACAGGCTACAAGGGGGCATCTAATTCAAACCTTCTAGCATTTCAGTTTAGCTCCCATTGGAGAAATTTCAAGAGCAGCACCTCGAGCTTCACAGGTTCAGAGGACATCCAGCTATTTTACAGAATGACATTCAAACCAGGTGGCCATCAACTCAGCCAGTTAACAGTTATTTCTTGACAGTCACTTTAAGAACCCACATGACAAAGCAGTCACCTACAGGGAACCATTACCTTAATAAATTAGAACTTACACTCAATGAAGTTATTAAAATAAAATTAGTAAGTTTTTTTCAGATATACAAACAGGTATTGATGAACTCTGGAAAAAGGTATCAGTGAATAAAGCAGACAAATGTTTGGCAAGAAAACAGTACTATATACGAACATAAGGCAAAAACCATTAGTAGAAGATCACAAGGAGATTTTTGATAACCAAAGGAAAAGACAGACTAAAATAAGACAGATACAATGTATTTGTTTCCCAACATGTTTGTCCCTCGGGGCCCTCAAAGTGTGTGAAGTGAAATACAGGACTTCCAGACCTTGTGGTTCAGAGTATTCTCTGCCTGTGGACATGTGGTTCAAAAAAAAAAAAAAAATCTATGTACCCTACTCTGCTTAGACAGTTTGGTCCGAGTTGTAGAAGTCAAAGAGCAGCAAGAGGTAACCGAACACTTTGTATTATTTAGAAGGTGAATTTCTATCTACATAAAGTATCCTTGGTAACTGGAATGTGGATTTTCATCTTTCAATTAGGAACTCAGGATATCAGGATTACTTTCTGTGGACTTGGAATGTCCTCAATTTAATTCCTGCTCTAGTCAATGCTGAGCCATAGTTAATAAAGAGTTCATAGGATCAGGAAATGCTAAAAATAGGGTTTGTTTTCTCTAGGTAACCTTTATTCATGCAATCTGTCTGGTAAAAGACTTTCAGATGGAACAGTATAAATGGAACCCGTTGCCTTTAATAGAAAGCACATTAAGGGGCAACGGGCTGATCACTTAAAATACAGATTTGTAACACCTGTCATAGGCACAAACTGCATACTCTGGAGGCCAGTAGTTTACAGATCTAGACTTTACATCATTTCAAAGCCTCAAGTGAGGTGTCTTCTGATCTGGACAATTTGATTTACCTTTAACCAACTGACTTCAAATATAACAGTTGGTGCCATAAAGAGGCTACACCCGTGTTAAGACCTCTGGGCAACTAACTGTCTGAAGCTGAATCTAAGGTCAGAGTAGAAAACAATTGCCTTGTCCATTGTACGTAGTGACTACCAGAGGGTCAGTTCTGCACATACCATGGACATCACTGAGCTCTTAAGCTCAGCCCTTCACAGCCAAGGAAGTCTGTGGCACATGAGGCTGAATATCTTAGATCTGAGAACCATGGAGCCTGGGGACAAATACCTTAGTGACCCGGGCTCACAACAGACACTATCCATGTGATCTATACCCAGTGGGGCTTCCCTGGGGGTCAAGCGGAGGGCGTCTCCCCCAGGACAGTTAGTGAGGATCTTCACAACTCTGTCTTGGGAATAACTCTTATGTGGACTCATAAGGAACAGGAGTATCAGCCTACATCATGTTTTGACCCTTCCATGTCCAAGGGGAAGAAACAATGGGGACCAGACCCTGCAACAGAGTTGGGAAGAGTCAAAGCTAAACATGAGCCAAGAGCTTTCACTTAAGGTCAATACAGTCATCAATCCAGGCACATGGGTTAGAGCTGCCAGAAGTGCAAGCAGGAGGGTTTCCAACACTGTCATTCTTCTCATGCACTCAAAGGGGTTTTAAATGAGTAGGCAGTGTCAACTAAAATAGGTTTCCTAAAATTTATGGAAGACTACACAGGCAGAATGTCTGAAGCGAGAACACATTCTTCACATTAACGAGCACCGATTTTTCAAAGTCAAAGGAGATTATATTCACTTTAGAAGACAAAAATTGAAGAAGGGATCTCTTACAAAAATATAGGGAAAATAAAGACTTCAGATCATATTTTACTGTAAACAGTATAGGAGGTATATAGCATTGAAATCCAATACTTAACATATTAAAATGTCCATAGAAGTATGGATCTAAACCTAGTATTCTTGACTGCCCTATAAGGCACAGTGCTAAAAGTGTTCTATCATATTTATTTTAGAACTAAGGATTACATAGAGCTGATATATAATCAAATTTTAGATCATTAAACACACTCAACATTTGTGGTGGAAAGTATGAGATGCAAAAGGCACATCCTTCATAAATACGTTATTAGAGTTTTGGCTTCCTGATGGATCAGTGGGAGAAACGGGTGAAGAACCTCCTCGAAGGAAAGCATCTCCATCACAGGAAAATGGAAGAAAAAGCTGCTTATTGCAGTAGGCTCTTAGCCTGTCCCTTTCCTGTTGAAAGACACATCCAGGTGTCTTAGCATTTGGTTAGATGACAGCTGCCCCAGGCCACACCTTGAACCTCAGTTTACTTGTTTTCATTCAGAACCATATACAGAGGCACAGAGGGATTGACTCCACTTGTGCAGAACAATTCAGGGCAAAAGGAAAAATCAAGAATCTTTTGTGGAGGTTCCCAGGACAGTGTCCAAATCACTTCCCACTCAGACTTACCAACTAAACAGGAGCAAAAGAGTCTACCTACGAACAGGACCTCACATGGCCAGCATACCACATCACACAAAACCAATGAAGTTCGTCTCCCAAAATGCATTCTCAGGTGGAGAAATCATAACCCATGATATGAAGAACCAACAGACCAAGGAAAAGTATCCCTCACAAGCTACTACCATATAAAGACACAGAGCCTATGGGGACAATGGTTAGAAGATGATTTCCTGCGCAAAGTGGATTGAAGAGCCTGAAATCTCAGCCCAGTGTGTGCGAACACTTGGGGACAGTGTGGCCAGGCTTATCACTGCGTCATCAACATCCTACGGTCATTTAAGAAACTGATGAAGTTTCTTCCAGGGCATCAGAAAGGTGAAAAACTTCACTGCACAATTCATACTTTTAATAGGAATGTACCCCTATTTTGACACAGAAGGAATAAGAGCATCAGGCAGACAAGCTGAAGAATTACTTTATAGTCTCACCACAGAGGCAGCATTACGAGAATCACACTAGATCCATGTACACTCTAGATAATGGAAAATGGCCTTGGAAGTTTTTGCCTTGGTGCATTAACGCAGCGTCCAGCATAGCCCTGTCCCTCCACAGGGAACCCAGGTAGATGAGGGTTTCCAACACATCCCTGGCTCCCTTCTCATTCAGCTCTTGGAGGATCCAATGGGAAGGCAGTGTTTCCCTATCAGGCCTTGTTACTGCTGGAAACAAGCCCTAAGCCTGTCAAACAGGCCTTAAAAAAACTGGTCATATACAGGGTTTCTGCAGCAATGTGACATGCTCGTGATGGCTATCACGCACACTGCTAGCAGTTGTTGGTTTACTGGAGCAAGGCAAGGAACGCCCGGCCCTCCTGGAGCAGAAAACTGCTCAAACTACCAATAGCATGAGCAGCCTGTGCCTTAACAAGTTTTTGCTGCAGATAATCAGCCAGAGCCTGTTTCTCGCTCCTCGCTAATGTTGTTTCCTATAAGGAATGCTTTAATCTATCATCTACAGAAGCAATGCTTATCACTGGCTTACTGTTAATAAGTATGTGGGTCAAAGTGTTCGTGGCTGTCAGCTCTGAAGGCTGTCAGCCCCTGATCCCACTTTACACTATTTCTGTGTCATTGTATTCAATTCCTCTAGTCCCGCTGGGTTGGGGTCTCCACCACCAAGCTGGTCTCGGTAAGTGACATCCAACATGGGGGCTCAAACCTGGGTCAAAGGGTCACCAAAGCGATGGCTGAAGAACGTGGAACTATGCTGGAGGATGCCAAGTACTCTTAAGCAATCCCTGTGGTAAGAAGGGGAGCTTAGAAGCATCAGGGTAATAATGGGACAAGGGTTGAGCAGGCACGAGGCTTATTTGAGTCTGCTTCAGCATCTCCTCAGAAAAGGAGGAGTGAAGGTTAGCACCAGCTGACGCATGCAGCTTTTTAGTGCAGTAGAGAAATATTGCCCCCAGTTTTCAAGGAACTACGAATGTAGAGGTCTGGGAAAAGGTAGGCAGCACACTGAAAAAGGCATATAAGGATAGTGGCTGAGGATATTCCTATCTCTCTCTGGTCAGTGTGGGCTCTGGTTCGTTCCACCTTGGAGCCTGTCCACACAGATGACGAGGAGGAGGAACCAGAGGAAGGAGAGTCTAATGAACTAACAGAAGAGGTGCAGAGCAGGTTTGCTTCCCAGCTAGAGGCAAAGGAGGGAGGTTTGTCCCTACCTCTCTGCACCCCCTCATTTTGAAGAAAAGGAGTGGCCTGACCCTCCAGATCTTTCTTTTCTAGAGGACACCGGGTGAAAAGTAGTTGCCCCAGGGACTGTTCGAGCAGTGCCTTGAGCGACCACTGTCAGTTCTATTCACGCAGGAATCCAGCAAGCTAGATGAGAAGGTGATATGGATGCTTGGCAGTTCCCTGTTAGAATACACTCACCTGATCAACAGGATAATATTATAGCTACATTTGAGCCTTCTCCTTTTAAAATACTTAAAGAATTTAAACAAGCTATTAATCAAAATGGACCAGGTTCTCCTTTTGTAATGGGACTGTTAAAGAATGTTGCTGTCTCCAGTCAGATGATGCCAGTGGGGACTGTAGGATTATTTCTTGGTCTGGTTTAAATTTAAAAAGGAATGCCAGTACATACAGGAGTCATTGATTCAGATTACAATGGGGAAATTCAAATTGTTATATCTACTTCTGTTCCCTGGAAAGCAGAGCCAGGAGAGCGCATAGCACAGCTCCTGATTGTGCCGTATGTGGAAATTGGAAAAAGTGAAACTAAACGAACATGAGGATTTGGAAGCACAAACAAGGCAAAGCAGCTTACTGAGTGAATCAAATTACTGACAAATGTCCTACCTGTGAACTAACTATTCAGGGAAAAAAATTTAAAGGATTGGTAGATACAGGAGCAGACATTTCAAACATTTCTCTACAGCACTGTCCATGTGGATATTCAACCCACTCAATTTAACATAGTTGGAGTTGGTAAAGCCCCTGACATGTATCAAAGCAGTTATATTTTGCATTGTGAAGGACCTGATGGACAATCTGGGACTATTTAACCAATTGTAACTTCTGTATCTATAAATTTGTGGGGAAGAGATTTATTACAGCAATGGGGAGCACAAATGTTAGTTCCAGAACAATTATATAGCCCTCAAAGTCAGCATATGATGCAAGAGATGGGGTATATGCCTGGCATGGAATAAGGAAAAATTTTACAAGGGTTAAAGAAACCACTTCAAGCAGAAGGACAGAATTCTCATCAAGGTTTAGGGTATCATTTTTGATGGCAGCCATTGTTAAACTTCCAGAACCTATAGCTTTACACATTGGTTAACAGATAAGCCAATGTGGATAGAACAATGGCCGCTGCGTAAAGAAACTGGAGGCCTTAAAGAACTTAGTTACCAAACAATTAGAAAAAGGACACACAGCTCCAACATTTTCCCCCTGGAATTCTCCAGTCTTTGTTATTAAGAAAAAATCAGGTCAATGGAGGATGTTTACAGATCTTAAAGCCATTAATTCAGTTATACAACCTATGGGAGCATTGCAGCCAGGATTGCCTTCTCCTGCTATGATTCCAAAAACTTGGCCTTTAATATTCAGATTTACAAGACTTTCTTTACTATCGCCTTAGCTGAGCAAGACTGAACTGTTTGCCTTTACAATTCCTGCTATAAACAACCTGCAGCGTGCTAAGCATTTTCATTGGAAAGTGTTTGCCACAAGGCACGTTAAAGAGTGCAATAATTTGCCAGACATATGTAGGGCAGGCAATTGAATCTACTCGTAAAAAATTTTCACAGCATTACATTATATAGATGATATTCTTTGTGCTGCCTCCACTTGGGAAATATTACTCCAATGTTCTTATCACTTGCAAAACTCGATTTCTCATGCCGGTTTAATTATAGCTCCTGAAAAAATTCAGACACCTGCTCCTTACTCCTACTTGGGGACCTCAGTAAATGACACTACAATAGTGCCACAGAAAGTAACCATACATAAGGATCAATTGAAAACATTGAGTGACTTTCCAAAATTACTAGGGGACATTAATTGGATACTACCTGCTCTAGGTATTCCTACCTATGCCATGAGTAATCTATTCTCTAGCCTTAGAGAAGATCCTAGTCTCAACTAACCCTTGGCAATTAACAAAGGAGGCTCAGGTAGAGTTACAGCTAATTGAAAAGCAAGTGCATAAGGCTCAAATAGAATAGATCCAGAGAATGATGGTTTCCAGCTGCATCCATGTCCCTACAAAGGACACACTCATCCTTTTTTATGGCTGCATAGTATTCCATGGTGTATATGTGCCACATTTTCTTAATCCAGTCTGTCATTGATGGACATTTGGGTTGATTCCAAGTCTTTGCTATTGTGAATAGTGAAGAACAGAAAACCAAACACCGCATGTTCTCATAGGTGGGAACTGAACAATGAGATCACTTGGACTCGGGAAGGGGAACATCACACACCGGGGCCTATCATGGGGAGGGGGGAGGGGGGAGGGATTGCATTGGGAGTTATACCTAATGTAAACGACGAGTTGATGGGTGCTGACGAGTTGATGGGTGCAGCACAGCAACATGGCACAAGTATACATATGTAACAAACCTGCACGTTATGCACATGTACCCTAGAACTTAAAGCATAATAATAAAACTTTTGGCCTCAGGAAAAAAAAAAAAAAAGAATAGATCTAGAGAAGATTCTAGATTTGCTAATTTTTCTGACTCAACATTCACCTACTGGTGTTATTGTCCAACAGCAGGACTTGGTAGATTGGCTTTTTCTTCCACATACTAATTCACGGACTCTAACTCCTTATTTGGATCAAATTCCTACTCTGACAGGAAATGGGAGAACTCAAATTGCTCAATTACATGGATATGACCCTGGAAAAATTATTGTCCCTCTTACAAAGGCACAAATACAACAGGCCTTTATAAATAGTCTTACTTGGCAAACCCATTTAGCTGATTTCATAGGTGTTCTTGATAATCACTTTCTGAAAACAAAATTTCTATTTTTAAAATTGGATTCTCCCTAGAATAACTAAATTTAAACCAATTGAAGGTGCTGAAATATTTTTTTACAGATGAGTCTAGTAATGGTAGAGCTTCTTAAAGTTTTGTAGACACCCTGTACTTCAGCTCAAAAAGCAGAACCTTGTAGCTGTAATTGAGGTGCTGGCTACTTTTGAGATGCCTGTCAATGTAATTTCTGATCCTTTATATGTAGTCCATTCTACACAGTTGAAAATGCTCAACTACAATTCCACACAGATGAGCAACATGACTTTATCTAATTACGAACCGCAATTAGGAATAGAATGCACCCTTTTTACATTACTCATATTAGAGCTCACACACCTCTTCCAGGACCTTTGACTGCAGGGAATCAAATGGCTGATCGCCTGGTTGCTACTGCAATATCTAATGCGAGACACTTTCACAATTTAACCCATGTTAGTGACTCTGGTCTCAAACACAGATACAGCACTACCTGGAAAGAAGCTAAAGCTATTATCCAGCAGTGCCCAACTTGCCAAAAGGTACATTCCTTATCTTTTACAGGAGGAGTTAATCCTCGAGGATTGGAACCTAATTCTCTTTGGCAAATAGATGTCACACATGTTCCCTCGTTTGGGAGACTAGCTTATGTATATGTGTGGACACCTTTTCTCACTTTGGGCTACATGCCAATCAGGAGAGTCTTCTGTGTTGAACGTCGTCACCTTTTGCAGTGTTTTGTAGTGATGAGCATGCCAGCTTCTATTAAAACAGATAATGCCCCAGGCTGTACTAGCCAAGCTCCAGCTACGTTTTTCTCTATATGGAATATTAAACACATTACTGGCATCCCATATAATTCACAAGGACAAGCCATTGTAGCAAGAAGGAATCTCTCCCTAAGACAGCAATTACAAAAACAAAGGGAGACTGACTATGGGACCCCACATATACAATTGAATCTAGCATGATTGACTTTAAATTTTTTGAGCAATGTGACATGCTATCGGCAGATGCTATCAGCAGCTGAACAACATCTACAGAAACCAGTGGCAAAGAGAAGCAGAACTGATTTGGTGGAGAGATCTGATAACACAAAGTTTGGAAATAGGTAAAATAATAACTTGGGGTAGAGGTTATGCTTGTGCTTCTGCAGTCCAGAATCAGCAGCTGATTTGGATACCATCGAGACACCTGGAACCTTATCATGAGCCAGATGCTAAGGAAGAGATTTTGGGAGGAAACCGAGGACTCCTGGTTGCAGCCATGTTGAGGCTGACAATAAGGAAGACACTAGTCCCAGTGAGCAACACTTACCAGGCACAGCCACCCACCTGGGGTCAGATCAAAAAGTTGACACAGATGGCAGAAAAAAATCTGAAGGTGGGACAACCAGTTACAATGAGTAATCTAATGGTAGCTGTGATGGTTGTGCTCACCATTGCAGTGAGTATTCCCCCAGTAACTGCTGAAACAAAAGACAATTATACTTATTGGGCATATATTCCACCACTTCTATGGCCAGTAATGTGGTTAGACCCCCCAGTAGAGGTATACACTAATGCTAGTTTTTGGATGCTTGGTTCTACAGATAATAGAGGCCCGTCTCACCCCCAAAAGGAACAATTATGAATATTTCATTGGGATTTGAGCATCTACCCGTTTGCTTGCGAAAAGCCAACGGGTGTTTACCTCCCAGTCACTAATCTTGGCTGGTAATAGTATCTTAAGGTAACATCTCTGTGGCACAATTACACATGCTTTCTGGTCTTAGTATTTGTTACAATGATTATGCTCCTGTAGCCAAAGTTTACCGCCCTCAAAAACCTATCTGTAAAGTGGATTGGACATGGTCAGAAAAAATGAAGGCATTTGCTTCACTTGGTTGGGGGTCTACACGACCAAGCTGGGTCTCTGTATTACAATTCATGGAATTGGAGGAAAAGTTAAAACGGCAAGACAGAATTAAGGTTAATCCTTCATAAGTGATTAAATTGCTCACACTTAAGTGAGAGCTATACCATTTTAGGTGTTTAGAAGCAAACAAGCTTATAAAATGAAGGCAGGCAGAGGTGTTGTATAATGATTCATATGGAGTCATTGATTGTTCCCCTAGAGGGGCATTTACGAGGCTCACCTCTGAATCTGCAGGTAATGGTCATCCTGCATCTAAAAATCTGATGGTGGACACTGTAAATACAGCAAGACTTCCAATTATTCGGGCATATGGTAGTGTAGTGGCACCTCAACCCCAAATGATATGGCCTACTATAGGAGCTAAACATAAGGAGTTGTGGAAAATATTAATGGCACTAAAAAGGATAAAGATTTGGGAAGGAAGATATACTAAGCCAACCCAATATAATCCTAATTACATGTTAGAATTGGCTCACGATTCAGTCTAGATAGAGTTGCATCCGTCCTCCTTTCCTGCTTGTAGTGGGTGATTTAAAACTTGATCTCCCTAATCATGTGACTTGTCAAGAATGTAGATTGTTCTCTTGTGTTAATTCTTCCTTGTATAACACTGACCACTCTATTTTAGTGGTAAGAGCCCGAGAAGGAGTATAGATACCTGTAAAGCTTTCCCGTCCTTGGGAAGCCTCTCCTCCTGTGCATATTGTTACTGAAATTCCCCAAAACATTGAGGTGTGCTCGGCATTTCATTGCCACTTTAAAATTATATGGGATTGATTGCTGTCATAGCTACTGCTGCAGTAGCTGGAGTTGCCTTGCATTCCACAATACAAACAGACTATGTCAACAATTGGCAGGAAAATTCTACTCTGCTGTGGAATTCCAAAACGAATATAGACCAGAAGCTAGCTAATCAATGATCTCCAACAAACTAACGTGGCTAGCAGGTCAAGTAACTAGCTTAGAATATAGAATGCAGTTACAATGTGACTGGAATATTTCTGATTTTTGCATTACTTCTCATCTGTATAATGAAACAGCGCATGAGTAGGAAAGAGTTAAGAGACATTTAAAGGGTCATACTAGAAATTTATCTTTACATAAGGAAGCCTCTCAGGCACATCTGACGCTAATGCCAGGAACGGAAGTGCTTGAAGGAGCTGAAGACAGATTAGCAGCTATTAACCCGTTAAAATGGATCAGGACACTTGGAGGCTCTGTGATTTCAATGATTGTGCTTTCAATCCGTGTTATCTTTGTATAGTCTGCAGATGCGGATCCTGAATCCTGCGAGAAGTAGCCCACTGTGACTAAGCTGCCTTTGCCTTTATCGCTTTGCAAAAACAGATAGGAGGACATGCTGGGAACAAGCCCTAAGCCTGTCATAAACAGACCTTAAAGAAACCAACCACAAACAAGATTTCTGCAGCAATGTGACATGCTCATGATGGCTATTACACACAATTGCTAGAAGTTGTTGGTTTACTGGAGCAGGGCAAGGAACGCCCAGGCTGCCCGGAGCGGAAAACTGCTCAAACCACAAATAGCATGAGTGGCCTGTGCCTTAACAACATGTTTTGGCTGCAGACAATCAGCTAGAGCCTGTTTCTCTGCTCCTAAGAATGCTTTGTTTCTAATAAGGAACACTTTTAATCTATAATCTATAGAAGCAATGCTTATCACTGGCTTACTGTCAATATATATGTGGGTCAAGCTCTGTTCGTGGCTCTCAGCTCTGAAGGCTGTCAGCCCCCTGGATCCCACTTTACACTCTGTGTCATTGTCTTCAATTCCTCTAGCGCCACTGGGTTGGGGTCTCCATGACTAAGCTGGGTCTTGGTAGTTACAATTCATGGAACTGGAGAAAAAGTTAAAATGGCAAGACAGAATTAAGGTTAATCCTTCATAAGTGATTAAATTGCTCACACTCAAGGGAGAGCTATACCATTTTAGGTGTTTAGAAGCAAAACTTAGCTTATAAAATAATGTGGTATTATGTTAGATCATCTTTCCCCTGAGCAGTAATAGAATGATGAGTGTATTGTTAGAAAAGCGTTAATTGCCAGTAAAATATCCCACAGCAATAGAAACCTAGGACTTCTGGACTCATTCCTCTCTGATGTGGGTAACAGGTTCGTTTCTCCCACACTGTCTTTCCATGACATTTCCCATCATTTTCACAGGAAAAGAAATGCAGAATTCAAGTGTGCCTTAAAAGAAGCTGGGGTTAGAGTGGGAAGATATTTAGCTGAAAGACAACACTGACCAACTTCTGGATCACAGGGAAGAGAACAAACCCAACCTTCCCTGTCTTGGGAAAGCCTAGAGCTCATTGTCTCAGATGGGGCTGCTCAGACTCACTGAGCCACCTTCTATCCCACCTGTAAGTCAGGTGCCCAAAAGTTACAGAACTTGGGGTTGGTAGGAATGAGTTTCAGAGACCAATAGACTATCCATTGAGAGGTTCTTGAACAAGTGGTTACAGATTCCCTCCTACCTCTATCACCATTTCCTCAAATATAGCTTAGAACACCCAAATAGGAAAGCAGTTCATTAATGACACATCCTAAGTTAATGGTCACCACTTAGAGGAAGCAGCAGTAAGAACGCACAGGGATCATGGCTCTACCTTTCCTCTGCCATTCCTTTAAGGGATTGCTCTTGAATACTGTCTCAAATAACCACAGAGGAAGAGGGAAGGGAGGCTGCATCCTTCTAAAAGGTAGGTTCCTAAAGGTCAAAGACCACATTAATTATTACAGGAAAGGGATGGGAATCTGCCTTAAAAGTTCATATAGACCTCAACTTCATATGACTAATAGAACTTCCCGGTATAACCACAGTGGCTGTGAGCTGTTAGCCCACTGACATTGCATGCAGATCAAGGCACTTATTAAGCAGTATATCCACAAGCAACCACCCATTTGGTGGTGGTTTCCAGTAACGTGGACTTTGAGATGATAGAAGCACTGAGCATTGGAGGTGGACTCAGTACCCACAGGAGTCTTGACCAAGCCTGATCTGGTGGACAAGAGCACTTGACGTAAGGTCACTCACGTGGTACCAAACCTCCTGAGCCACCTGAAAGAATGCATGATTCTCAAGCATTCAAGTCATCAGGATATCCAGGACTGGTTCAGCCATGCTGAGGTTCTGCAGAGAGAATTTTAATGCCACCCACTCTTCGGGGATCTTCTGGAAGAAGGACTAGTTTTCTTCCTTGCAGGAAGATGACCAAATTTATTACGTTTATGAATCTCTGCCCTCGTTAGAAAATACAGTCACCAGAATATAACAAGAGTCCTAAGTTGGGCACCAACATACTCAGTAAACATGAAAAGTGATCTGGTAGAATTAATGCATTTATCAGAGAATTATTCCTTTAATACAGAGAGTAAAAGGGAAGGAAGATACTTGGCTGTTTGGCAAATGTCAAGTTGAGTTCTGCAAATTCTGTACTGTAATTGAACATATTTTCCTAGAAGGTAATAAGGCTGTAGGTAGAACAAACTGGCAGTTTGAAAATCAACATCTTGGCAGAGAGGATGCCAAGACTTGTGAATCATAGGACATTAGAGAATACCATAGAACAGCAAATCAAAGCACTGGAAGATCCAGCTGTTGATGTGCTACACATGGTGACTGATAGGGGGTCTAGCTCACCTTCACAAATATTCCAGAAAAAAGGTTTTTAACCTCCATAGAACTTCCAAGTCTAAAGTCCAAGCCATTAGATGTGAACAAGCTGGAAAACTGTTCTGACATTACTTCTGTATTGCAGAAAGTCAGAAGCAAAAGACCAAGAAAAAATTTGTTTCTTCACTTTTAAGGTAGATTCTTCCATAGCTGAAATCTGTAAGCACCCTATCTGCTACCACAAGGCCATCAACCGCATGTACAACCTCGTGTTGGCCCATAGGATTCTCCAGGACAAGATGAGGTCATCTCATTGCTCATGGGTCCCAGGTGCTTCATGTCTCTACAGAAAACACTGAGGACAAGGTCTATCCTTCTCTGTGTGCAACAGGAAGCACCTGCCACTGACAACGCCCCAACTGTGACAGACTCTTGAAGACAGGCAGACATACAGGCCTGTTGACATCCTAAACCTAGGTTTTCCCCTGGCAATTGACAAACCACTTTTGTTCCAGTACAAAAGCATCAGGTTGGTGGAAAAGAATTTCTGCAGACCCTTGTAGGGATGTGAATGAGTGATAAAGGCACAGTTAAGTCTTTGCATTTCTTGTTAACTCTAAGACCTCACCCTATACCAGAGGGGAACAATTTCCATTTGAAGGCATCAATTTCAAGGAGACTGTTCACCAGCAGAAAGATCAAATGAGGAAAAAAAAAAAAAAGAATGACAAAAGTGAAATAGAATGAGTTCTGTGAACATGCTGCCATTTTGGGACAAGGAATAATGTACCAGAAAGCTCAAAAACAATCTTTGTACCAAGCTGGACACCATTAGAGGTGTCACATGGCAAGACTTTATGACAGCTTACCAAAGACAACTGAACTTACCAAAGACAACTGAAGCTGCATAACTCAGATCTGTACAAAGTGGGGAAAATGAAACATATACAAGGAGACAATTATGAACTCAAGTCTGTTTCCATGGGAATAACCAAGTTAAAAAATCCCTCAGCACAACTGTCCAGGCTGAGATGACCACTTCCCTTTAGTGGCAGTCATGACAGAGCAGCCCAGACTCATAGGCTCATCTCAAGACCAGGTAGATTTACTACATCTGCTGATTGAATACTCAGATTTACTAGAAGATGGTTCACTGTGAAGGGGGAAAATGTGTTTTATTTTCTGTACCCAATCATCCATTACTAAGTAAATTTGCTATTAATGGCAGAAAAAAAAAATCAAACAGATCAGGAACAACCTGTACAGCCTGTATGAGCAGAAGGTGTTAGGTTTTGAAGGGAAGGTGAGCGTTAAAGACACACAGAAAGAGGGTGGCTTGACAGCAAATGCAGGCTTTATGTCCAGCATAAAACCTATAGAAGTAGGGGACCAGCTTAATGCCAGAGCCCACCACTGCTTACAGGCTGGGGGTACTTATAGGTATGGGCAGGAGAGGTCTGAGCAATATGGCTTGTTGACCAGCAGGAGATTGGTAAGATGTTCCCATGATGAGGCAGTTCTGGTCCTTGTTTCATCGGGTTGTCATCGTTATGTTCCTTGGAACTTTGTCCAGCAGGAAATAGGGATGTTTCTTTAGTTTGGCCTTTGCCTTGTGGTCAAGTGGTTAGGCAGGATGTTTCTCATTGCCCGAACCCCCATGAACTATTTTACTTTGACCGAGGTCTACAAAATAGCAGGGAGCTTAAAAAATGGTTCAGTTTAGACTAACAGAAGGTACACACCCGCGTTGCCCTCAAGAACTTTCAGAGGGCCCAGGATACGCAGTGAACATGGTCCTGCCTACCATGGCTGTCGGACAGAGTGTGGGCGAGATCTCATGCTGGAAACTGAGGAGTTGCCCTTCCCAGAGGCAGTGGCATTGTCACAAGATGTCCTCTATTACTGGGGCTAAAAAACTTGTTTATGATAGGTGAAGAGACAGGGTCAATCACTGGCCTTCAAGATCAAGATTTCAGATGCTTCAGAGATGGGAACGAAAAAAGTCAATGAAGCCCAATATTGCTAGCAAAGGAATATGAATCAGTCATAAGTTAATCCTACTGAAGATAGGTCCTCACATATTCGGCAGACCTTCCTGGTACAAGGAGTATATTATTCAATCAGCCTGCTCACATTGGGTGGTAAAGGAAGACACTCAAGAGGTACATCCACAAGTAAGAGATGATCTACTCAGTGGTCATCAGCGACATGAACATTTTTCATCATAGGAGTGATG